>NC_068279.1:25026223-26421256 GCF_025860055.1 Xyrauchen texanus
AAACTGATTATGTAAAAAAATAACACTGTATCGGATCGGTATCGGCCAATACTGAGATTTCCGATATCGGAATCGGATCGGAAGTGTAAAAAGTGGTATCGGGACATCCCTAAAAGAAACTGCTGTTTAGACTCTCCATACACACCACAAGCGACCTAACCGCCAGCCTCTTGCGACAAAGTAGCTGGCAGTGCGAATACAGCTTTAATCTCGAACCCCGCACGTACACACAACAGGACTCACATATAGAAACAGTTTTAATTTAACAAAGCGTAACAGCGTACAGTACGTATTGGACCATCCAGCTACGTCATCGTGCTACAGGGTGCAGCGAGGACCTCTAGACATCAAGCGATAAAGTCGCTAGTGGATGTTCTACTGTCACTCTAACGTTATTTGTGGACTGCACGTCTTACCAGGTCTTTTGCAATATGAACACAGATGAGGCATTTTGCAAATAAAACTATGATTTCATTCTAATTTGATATGGAATCATTTTTTTTTTTTTGTCCCTAAAAATGAACATTCTGCAGGGGAGAGTGTTTTTAAATGAACTGCAGCAGTGCATATTGCATCATATCAATAATAAGATGAACAAACTATCAGTATACAAATCAAACGTGCTCAGATTCCCGACAGTTTCTTTTCCACGCATAATTTTTTTAATTATATCCATGTATGTGGTTACATGGAGAGGGTTGCCACCCATCCCGTAAAATATGAGACTCAGCAAGTATTGATACTGACTACCACCCTTGGAGTCACGAGTTCGAATCCAGGGTGTGCTGAGTGACTCCAGCCAGGTCTCCTAAGCAACCAAATTGTCCCGGTTGCTAGGGAGGGTAGTCACATGGGGTAACCTCACGATTAGTGGTTCTTGCTCTCAATGGGGCGTGTGGTAAGTTGTGCATGGATCACAGAGGGTAGCATGAGCCTCCACATTCTGGGAGTCTCCGCAGTGTCATGCACAACGATACACGTAATAAGATGTGCAGATTGACTGTCTCAGAAGCGGAGGCAACTGAGACTTGTCCTCCGCCACCCAGATTGAGGTAAGTAACCATGCTACCACGAGGACCTACTAAGTAGTAAGAATTGGGCATTCCAAATTGGGAGAAAAGGAGATAAATAAATACATTCAAAAAAATTATGCATATTAACTCAACGCATTTATTGCTAAAACTGTGGAGAGGATGTGGTATAAGTGTCCCTTACTTTAAAAATTAAAAAGTGGCAACACTATACATGGATATAATAAATATACTCAAGATTTGACAATATCTCTGCATTGTTGAACTGAGCACTAAACAAAGAAGAGTTGAGATCAAACCTTTCATCCTCATTGTCAACATGAAGCTCCTTCTGTAATGACAAGAGACACAGTCTGGGCTCGCTTGTGTCGCAGGAAGTCGCCAGCGCTCATTGACAATGAATGAGACGAGGTCGCTTTGTCGCTGAAAGTCACTGCATGTGTGTACAGGTTTTCATTGTTGTGGGTTCGATCCCCACATTGGGAGCATTCTTTCTTTATTTCAGAAATGGGTAATTTGACCAACAATGGTCACCCTCGTTCATTCAACATGTGGTTCCTGGCGACAGCACCAACACAAATTTTAAAGTAATGAATGCTGTTTATCCTGCAATGATTCAAATGTGCATGTTCAGAATTTTTTTTTATTATTGTAGGCAAAACTATAAACTTAAGCATTTGTTTCAGCCACCAAATGAGCTTGGTTATTTTAGTCTGTAAAACATGATCATTGTTCCTAATATCAGAAGCAAGGGTTTCAGATACATGTTCAAATCCACGTATCTTCCATTCATTTCATGTCCATTTTGAAATAAAATAAAAAAATAAATGGAAAATTAAAAAACAACTTTTCTTTTTATTTAGCAATTATTTTCTTTGGTAAATTATTCATTGAAACATTTTTCCCCATTTTTAATAAATGCATTATGCATTCGGAAAATTAAGTTTTAGAAAAATTTTAATACTGATTTTGTATATTAGATTTTCCAATTATCTGTAACTCATGTTAGGCTGTTATTTCCTAAAATGTTCACTGAAGTTCATGTAAAGTTAAAGTATATGTATCCTGCCCGAATAGGGCTTTCCTTCCCCCTTAAAAGTCCACTTTAAAGTATATCCCTTAAAATCACCATGATAACAATAGTGTTTCCACTTAATGCCATATTTACTATGCTATCATTTATCATTTGTCACATCTCATCACGTTTGCAGTGGTTCTATGGATATTTACACACCGGGGGGCCCATTTTCATGATTTTGCCTAGAGCCCCACAAATCTAAATGCCGGCCCTGCTTTCAGTGGTCTAAGCCACCCTTAGTTTCTGACCCTGATATTGGGCATGCATTTTCATCTACTCAAATGATCTATTGTCTACTTCCCATGAAAAGCCGCCTAATTTCAACCCATAATGCCTGCCTGAAAGTTGAAACTTGGTAGAAATATCTTTAGCAATTTTTGTTAAACTGAATTAATTTCACTCTGTACACTGTAAAACATTTAACGTAAAATCAACAGTAACTTACTGGCAGCAAACAGCCAGTAAGCTTTTGTATTTTATTCCACTGTAAAATTACTGTAAATCTGACTACAGTCGTTCACAGCTGTCACGATCCCCTGTTGTCTGCCCCGTGTTTCACTTGTCAACTGTCATAAAACTACACTTCCCATAATTCCCGGCCCTCATCGCTGCCAGCACTCAGTCATTGTTCTCACCTGTATGTCGTTTAGTCCTCATTATCCCTGTGTATTTAAACCCTGTTGTTTCTCCATTCTTTGTCGGTCGTTGAATGTTCCTGTGAATGTTATCCTTGCTCTCCGTAGATGTTAATCCTGCATGTGTACTCCTTGGATGTCTTTTGTGTTTTTGTTTTGTTTTCCCCATCGTGGATGTTTTATTTGTTCCAGTCTTGTTTGTCTAGTTATTTTTTCAATAAAACTGCATCTAGATCCCCACTCCTCGTCTGCCTTCGTAACAGAACGACCGACCACGATGGATCTAGTGGTTCAACAGGCGAACTATAGACTTCTCTGCCTCAAGCAAGAGGACCGTCCTGTGGAGGATCACATTCGCGACTTTCTGGAGCTGGTGAATGTAGCGGACTTCCCAGAATACTCCCTGGTGGTGTTCTTCAGGGCAAATCTCCACAGTTCGCTAAAGGAGCTGTTGCCAACGGCGACTATCCCAGAGCCAGCACCTCTAGCCTCGGCTGTCCCAGGCCCCCGCCTCCCGAGCCTCCCAGGCCCCCGCCTCCCGAGCCTCCCAGGCCCCCGCCTCCCGAGCCTCCCAGGCCCCCGCCTCCCAAGCCTCCCAGGGCTCCGTCTCCCGAGCCTCCCAGGGCTCCGTCTCCCGAGCCTCCCACGGCTCCGCCTCCAGAGCCTTCTACGGCGCCGCCTCCCTCGGCTCAGCCTCCTGAGCCTCCCACGGCTCCACCTCCCATGGTCCGCCTTCCACGGCTCCATCTCCAGAGCCTTCTACGGTTCCACCTCCTGAGCCTTCCATGACTCCACCTTTCACGGCTCGGCCCCCAGAATTCTCCATTACGCCGCCTACCACGGCCCTGTCTCCGGAACCTTCTACGGCTCTGCCTCCTGAGCCTTCCACGGCTCCGCCCTCCATGGCTCCGCCTACCACGGCTCCGCCCTTGGAGTTCTCAATGGCTGTGGCCCTGTGGCCGACTCCCAGGCCTCCTGAACATGTCCTGTGGCCGACTCCCAGGCCTCCCGAACCTGTCCCTGCCCTGTGGCCAACACTCAGGCCTCCTGATCCAGTCCCTGTCCTGTGGCCACCTCCCAGGCCTCCTGATCCAGTCCCTGTCCTGTGGCCACCACACAGGCCTCCTGATCCAGTCCCTGTCCTGTGGCCACCTCCCAGGCCTCCTGACCCAGTCCCCGTCTTGTGGCCCTCTTGGACTGCCTGGCTGCCCCTTTGTGCCCCCGTGGACTGCCTGCTTGCCCTTTGTGCCCCCCTTGGACTGTCTGTTTTCCCTTTGTGCACTCCTTGGTCTGCCGATTTTGTTTTTTGTGGGTATTTTTTCTTTTTTTTAGGAGCATCTGGAATCCGCTCCTTAGAGGGGGGGTTATGTCACGATCCCCTGTTGTCTGCCCCGTGTTTCACTTGTCAACTGTCATAAAACTACACTTCCCATAATTCCCGGCCCTCATCACTGCCAGCACTCAGTCATTGTTCTCACCTGTATGTCGTTTAGTCCTCATTATCCCTGTGTATTTAAACCCTGTTGTTTCTCCATTCTTTGTCGGTCGTTGAATGTTCCTGTGAATGTTATCCTTGCTCTCCGTAGATGTTAATCCTGCCTGTGTACTCCTTGGATGTCTTTCGTGTTTTTGTTTTGTTTTCCCCATCGTGGATGTTTTATTTGTTCCAGTCTTGTTTGTCTAGTTATTTTTTCAATAAAACTGCATCTAGATCCCCACTCCTCGTCTGCCTTCGTAACAGAACGACCGACCACGATGGATCTAGCGGTTCAACAGGCGAACTATAGACTTCTCTGCCTCAAGCAAGAGGACTGTCCTGTGGAGGATCACATTCGAGACTTTCTGGAGCTGGCGAATGTAGTGGACTTCCCAGAATACTCCCTGGTGGTGTTCTTCAGGGCAAATCTCCACAGTTCGCTAAAGGAGCTGTTGCCACCGGCGACCGTCCCAGAGCCAGCGCCTGTAGCCTCGACCATCCCAGGGCTCCGCCTCCTGAGGCTCCCAGGGCTCCGCCTCTCGAGCCTTCCAGGGCTCAGCCTCCCGAGCCTACCCCTGCTCCGCCTTCTATGGCTCGCCTCTCGAGCCTTCCACGGCTCCGCATCCTGAGCCTTCTGCGGCGCCGCCTCCCGAGCCTTCCATGACTCCACCTTTCACGGCTCAGCCTCCTGAGCCTACCCCTGCTCCGCCTTCTACAGCTCGCCTCTCGAGCCTTCCACGGCGCCGCCTCCCAAGCCTTCCATGACTCCACCTTTCATGGCCCGGCCCCCAGAATTCTCCATGACTCCGCCTACCACGGCCCTGTCTCCAGAACCTTCTACAGCTCTGCCTCCTGAGCCTTCCACGGCTCCGCCCTCCATGGCTCCACCACCTGAAACTTCAATGGCTCCGCCTACCACGTCTCCGCCCTTGGAGTTCTCAATGGCTGTGGCCCTGTGTTGCTGACTCCCAGGCCTCCTGAGCTTGTCCTGTGGCTGACTCCTAGGCCCCCCGAACCTGTCCCTGCCATGTGGCCGACACTCAGGCCTCCTGATCCAGTCCCTGTCCTGTGGCCACCTCCCAGGCCTCCTGACCCAGTCCCCGTCTTGTGGCCCCCGTGGACTGCCTGGCTGCCCCTTGTGCCCCCGTGGACTGCCTGCTTGCCCTTTTTCATTGGATATTTCAGTTAACTTGCATTGGTACCTACGCATCTCCACAAGCATTTAACATGATCAGGGTTGCCAGATAAGAGATGCAACACCCCAAGTTTGAGATTCTACTTTCCCAAATTGTAAATGTTCTGCCTAATGTTATACTTATTTTGTGCAATCTGGCAACCATGTACGCGAGTGCGTTTTTTGTATCTCTCGGTTTCTCCTTTGAACAAATTTAGTGATCTGTAGTGCAATATTCTGCTCAAGGAAAAGAGTTACACAGTTACTGTGTGTCCATTCTTGAGGCTGCTTGGGATATTTGGTGCTACTTTGCAGGTAGTAGTAGTAGTAGTAGTCCTTTATTGTCACATAGTAAACCAGTGAAATTGGCCATCGACCTGTCCATACAAACATCCATATGACAAGGGGGTATACAGGACAGGAAGACAGGGAATTTAGAAAGAAATACAGCATGACATGAGGAGAGGAGAGGAGATTAGAAAAAAGGCAGCCCCCAGACTATGCTCCTTAAGAAGTACAGTGTGGGAACAGGGAAAAAAACACCTCAGCAACATTAGCACATAATCAGTACACTCTACAACATGAACAAGACTTGCAACAGGGGAGGGGATTGGGTGGTGGAGGTGGCCCAGCACAGGCAAGCAGCCATCCGGACCTGCAGCCATGTTTGGCGCTGGTCACAGACCCGCCTGTCAGACTGGGGGTACAAAGCGGCGAAGGCGAGGGATAGGGTATCGGGCGGATGATTGCATATCTGTATATATGTGTAAGAGTTCATGTGTGTGTAGGCCTGGAGAGTCGCTATGCCAGCATCTAATCTAGGTGCCTCAGTCCGCAGGGTTGTCATAGCGATACACAGCAAGTTGCCATGGAGACAACCTTGATCAGGTCCCAGACATAGTCAACAATCACCAGGTGTCTGGGGAGTCAGGGAAGGAACGCGAGAGTGGCTCACTGCAGTGCTCTTCCGGGGGAGTTGTTGTTCCAACAGCGGCCTTGGCCAATGCCAGTGCTGGTTGAGGGCGGCCGAAACAGATAAGATTGGGATTGTTTGGTCTTAAGGAGAGTAGCCGCATTCTAATTTACACGGCTATTCTCCTGGTCCATTTTGGTCTCTGAAACGATCCATTTGCCTTTGCAAAGCTGTGAGCTTCTCCATGATGTTATCCGTATTTTGGTTCATAGACCCAGTCTGAGTGCAGACAGCTCTGCCCACTGTTTCAATCATGACGGGCAGCCTTGTGGGGCTTTGGACAGCTGTCACCGTCTTCTTAACTCCTCGATAAACCAGGGAAATGCCTAATCCAATCAGCAGAAGACCTGTTATCATGGTACCGAATAGGTAGATATCTTCAACATCCTCCACGGAAAGAGCCGCCAGACACACGACCCGCCACCTCTCCCACGCGTCCATCGTGTAGCCAGCTGCGAACGTTCCGTCAGGGCAGACAGGTTCCCCCGAACCCAAGCTTCTCGTCGAGAAGATGGTGTCAATTGCGTTGAGAGACCAGTTGATCAAATCCATGATGTCTTAGTTCGAAGAGCAGTGCTGAGAGAGTCTCTCAAGTACAAGACAGTAGACTAGATATGACGAGAGGAGCAAAGCAGGGAAGATAAGGGTAGGGAGAGGGTGAGAAAATGCGACCGCCTTCGTTGAGAGCCAAGAGAAGGTAAACCTTCTCAGTGAATAAATTAAATATAAAAGTAGATCTCGGCATCATTGATATGCGAGTAAAAGCAAGCCAGAGACGAATATGTATATGTATTTTTTATTTGTGCAATTTAGAAATGTCGAAGTCCCTTCGCACTTGTATGTTAATCTAACTCTTGCAGTAATTATTTATCATAGTCATGCAGCCTGTTATTCAGTTGTGTGCTGAAAGTCAAACCATCGAGGAGACCCGCATCATGACACTTTTAGCATGGAAAAGGGGAATGTTTTTGAAAAAATAAGTAAACTCCGACGCTTTGCGACAAACATTAAAAGTTCTAGAAATGTCATTCTTTTTTTTTTTATTAAAACAGACCCCTGATGTAGAAATTGTTAAACGTAATAATACATTAACAGGGAAGAAGAGATGGTAAAATAAATTTATAAGCTCAGCCTTTATTCAGTTTTTTAATGCCTGATCTTTGTAGAGCAATATAATACTTTAGGCAATTGAAGAATAGTCACAGATACACTTCAGAAAATGTAGTACACAACTATTTCTGGGCTTAAAAGTTACAAAAAACAAATCAATGCAGAACATTGTATTTCAAAAGGAATACAATGTGGCCCCCCATGCACTACTTAAAGCCCGATGTTGCGCCTTTAACAAAATATTTGCCCACCCCTGCTCTTCGCCTTAGGCTACACATCTTTTCTGCATTGTTGTTCGTGTCAACGTGCAATTACACATGGCTAGTAGCCAGTGGCCATGGGCATGTTGATGGTGTAACCCACAGTATCAAGGCAAAAGCTGAAGAAGAAGCAGCTTATTATGTACGTTGTCGGAGAAGCAGCAACAGTGATGGTGGCAAATAGACAGCAAATTTTCTTGCAGCTTGAATTGTTGTACATAGTTCAAATTATACATTTCTAGTTGACTAGCAGAGTTAAATAAGAGGTGATCTGGTGCTGGAATGCGCTTTTGAAATCATTCCGAGTGCTCAGTGTCACTTTTATCAGTAGCAGTGGCTCGTGCCGTTGCGGAGACTCTCTTTTCGTTCCATTGAAATAACAAAACAAAATGGACCCAAACGTGTACCTGCTCTTGATATACAATCACTGATGAACATCTTTGGCGTTAATGAGAAAAAAATAAAAAACAAACTATAAATTGGTGGATTAGAACCCAGAACCTCTGGCACGCTTAACAAAAGTTCTACCATTAGAAGTACATTAACAGCGGATCTATGCAGGGCCTAAAATTAACACTCGCCAAGCGCCAAATGCGAGTAAAAATCTGCGTTGGCAAGTATATGAAACGGTGTCACTCACCAGTTGGCTGGTAACATTTTTATGAATTCTAACAATGCATGAACGTGAACAAATGTGAACGACGCTCAGCACAGTTGACAGGCCAGCGCTTCATTGTTACTAATATTTAAGCTTTGACAAGATGACGCGAAATGGAGCTCATTTCGTTACTGATACACAGCATGTGAAAACTAAACTGAGCTCTCTTTCATGTCTTGCAATTGAGTGGACAAATTCACACAAAATTGTCAAACATTGTGAGTATCATAAACATAGTCGGTTATGTCTTAAGTGAACGTAATGTATCATTATATTAGATTCGTACATTTGCTCTTAAAGTGACAGCATCCTAATATTCCTGCTGCTGTCTGTTTTTAATGTAATCAAACAACAAAGGACAAAGAAAAAAAATCACTCACTGCTCTTGACTGCATAACTTTTGTAAGCGTAATAAGGATGCATTAATAAGGATGTTTAATGTATGCAGACTATACAGTTTTTGCTTCATTACATTTTTGTACCTGAAAACTACTTTTAGACCTAACTGAAAAACATGAAAAGCACAGTTTATTTCATTTGTATCTTTGTTATATTGTATTATTTGTGCTTTTGCTAGTAATTCTTATTCTATTTTGCTTAGTTCTTATTTTATTACTGACTGTTTACTTGTCTTTAATACATTTATATTTGTTAGGCTAGTAGTTTTAGCTGTGGTATCGAAATTGGAATAGAGAATTGCGAATTTTCACTGGTATCTAAAATGTTGGTGTCATTACTACCTGTTTTTACAAAAATCGTTTCATGGCCAGTAACAAATATTTATGGCTGGTAAGTTTTCTTGTCACCGGCCATTGGCAGGTGTGGCAAAACGTTAGTTTTAGGCCCTGTGTCTATGCATTTATTCACTAACATAAAGAATCTCAGGACTAACTACAGATTGTGTTATAAACACACACACACACACCTATCGCAGATTTTATTTCTAGCAGACCAATCACATCGCTTGCGGTCCACGTTGTTAAATTTTTGGAGAGGTGCACGTCACGCTACGCCGTAGGCTACAGTGCAACGCACAGTTTAGGCCTACAACATGGCTACGGCATAGGTTCGACGCAGAAGTATAAATCAGACTTTACAAAGTTAAAACCACCCTCATTTTATGAATTGTAATGCTTTCTTTGATAGTTGAACATTACTTACCTCTGTATTAACAGAAGGAGAGATACGCATCAGCACGCTGCAATGTTGAACAACTACATGCACGCTGAAAGAAATGAAAAACTTAAATGCTTAAATGCAACTTAAAAATAGCAAAAACGTTAACATACTTTTTGAAAATGAAATAATGTAATGCTTATATGAATTATTTTATCTGTTGATAATTTCATTTATTACTTGTATAATGAAGAGCGAGGAAGGACGCACATGTCCTTCCCTCGCATCCTAAGGGAATGGAGCTAAGACACGAGGAAAGGAAACGAGAAGCACTCAAAGTAATAAAAACGGGAAATATAATGGCCATTTTGGCAAATATCAAATATAAAACTAACCGTAGGCAGTGGCTGTATCACAAATCGCCCCTATACCGTCGTTATGTACTGTATTTCTAATAAACTAATATAGTTCACTTGAAGGAGTGAGTGAAAACGAGAGAGCGAAATCGAACCCTGTGAACGTCTGTAGGGCTGCCGAGACGCGGGAATTCACTGCCCGTTTATCCACTAACCGTTAAGTATACACTCACCTAAAGGATTATTAGGAACACCTGTTCAATATCTCATTAATGCAATTATCTAATCAACCAATCACATGGCAGTTGCTTCAATGCATTTAGGGGTGTGGTCCTGGTCAAGACAATCTCCTGAACTCCAAACTGAATGTCAGAATGGGAAAGAAAGGTGATTTAAGCAATTTTGAGCGTGGCATGGTTGTTGGTGCCAGACGGGCCGGTCTGAGTATTTCACAATCTGCTCTGATTTTCACGCACAACCATTTCTAGGGTTTACAAAGAATGGTGTGAAAAGGGAAAAACATCCAGTATGCGGCAGTCCTGTGGGCGAAAATTCCTTGTTGATGCTAGAGGACAGAGGAGAATGGGCCGACTGATTCAAGCTGATAGAAGAGCAACTTTGCCTGAAATAACCACTCGTTACAACCGAGGTATGCAGCAAAGCATTTGTGAAGCCACAACATGCACAACCTTGAGGCGGATGGGCTACAACAGCAGAAGACCCCACCGGGTACCACTCATCTCCACTACAAATAGGAAAAAGAGGCTGCAATTTGCAAGAGCTCACCAAAATTGGACAGTTGAAGACTGGAAAAATGTTGCCTGGTCTGATGAGTCTCGATTTCTGTTGAGACATACAGATGGTAGAGTCAAAATTTGGCGTAAACAGAATGAGAACATGGATCCATCATGCCTTGTTACCACTGTGCAGGCTGGTGGTGGTGGTGGTGTAATGGTGTGGGGGATTTTTCTTGGCACACTTTAGGCCCCTTAGTGCCAATTGGGCATCGTTTAAATGCCACGGCCTACCTGAGCATTGTTTCTGACCATGTCCATCCCTTTATGGCCACCATGTACCCATCCTCTGATGGCTACATGTCACAAAGCTCGAATCATTTCAAATTGGTTTCTTGAACATGACAATGAGTTCACTGTACTAAAATGGCCCCCACGGTCACCAGATCTCAACCCAATAGAGCATCTTTGGGATGTGGTGGAATGGGAGCTTCGTGCCCTGGATGTGCATCCCACAAATCTCCATCAACTGCAAGATACTATCCTATCAATATGGGCCAACATTTCTAAAGAATGCTTTCAGCACCTTGTTGAATCAATGCCACGTAGAATTAAGGCAGTTCTGAAGGCGAAAGGGGGTCAAACACAGTATTAGTATGGTGTTCCTAATAATCCTTTAGGTGAGTGTACATCGGCTGTACTCTCTTTATAAATGTCCCTTCAAATCGTGCATTACATAAGTGTAATAGGGCGATTTTGAACACAGCCTTGTAGGTGTAGGAGCGATGTATATGAGGCCTCGTGACACGCCACACGCACACGATGTGTACACACAATACATGATCACAAACAAGAACATCGATTACTCTAAACTTGAAATTATTAACTAATATTAATAGTGAACCTTGTGATAACTAGTATTTGGCTAACTGGCTAAAACGTCGTTAAAGCTACCCTTTATCTAAAAAAAATCACCACCGATAATTTAATGCTAAAACGAATATCTTCACATTTGAGGGAAAAAATTATAATATTTAAAAATAGACAACTTTAAGATATTGAACAACATTTTAGCACTCACCTGGTTCACGGTTCTCCAAGGCTCAGACTGAAGTAAGGAATAGAAAGCAAAGTAAAAACATCTCATGGGTATTGATTTAATACATTTTACATATTATTTATCATTGGGAGGGACATCATACCCTGTCTCCCACCCACGAAATTGTGTATTAACCTTATGAGGACATATTTAACTTTTTAAATATTCTAAATGCCTTACCTTATAAAACGATGTATTATAAATTGCCTAAACTGAAATTACCACAATAAACCGAAAAAACGTCCTCTGTCAGGCTTGTCTGTTGGAATATTACTGCATTCACTTTAACAGTAATATGAGATTACTGTAATTATTTTCCAGCTCTGTTTTTTTTCCCAAAGAATAGCATAAATGGACAGCAACTTTTCTTTAAATAGTTTCTACAGTAAGACAAAGCTGGAAATACAGCAATAATATTGTTATAGCTATCAAATTTATAGCAACCTACTGTAAACTGTTTCTACAATAAACTTACACTGATAATACAGCAATAATATTGTTATAGCTATCAAATTTACAGCAACATACTGTAAAGTGTTTCTACAATAAACTTTCACTGATATTACAGCAATAATATTGTGAAAACAACATAAATCATTTACAGTGTATATGTGGGTAATGGTGGTCATCCCAGATGACACAATCTTATTGTCTTAACACTGTTCCAAGTCAAAATGATTTGAGGGTTGCCGCTCCTCCAGAATGACTTCTTAAGTGGTCATGTAAAAATTATAGGACAACGATTTCAAAGATACTGCATTGGCAATCACAGGACTTTTCTAATTTTTTTGTCTAGCTAGATTAGCTTTACTTGTGTTGGGCTAGGCAATGGCGTAGAATTGGTTAGAGCATTGAGAGGGACACTGTGTTTATGCACAGATAAATAAATACAAAAAGTATATTCATTGTAGGTATGCCACGGTGAGAGTTTTTGATGTTAGATTAACGCCAGAGAACAAAATCGCGGTTAACAGGTTTTACAATATGCCCATTTTCTTTTGCAACAGCACTGATGCAAAAAATACAAATGTACATCATATAAAATTGTTAAAACTTCTAAGGCAGTGTTTCCCAAACTTGGGTAGGCTACGCGACTATGGGGGAACGCGAACAACATTCTGAGATTTACCGTTCTTTCAATTTCATCACAGTCTAAAATAACATTCAAACCCAGTTCATATTTCTCACTGGCAAAATTATTTTGCGTGCCCTCTAGTGTAGAAACACCAAAAGGGTTGTGTCATAAATGTCAGATATATACAATGAAATAAACCTATATTTTGCGGTTAAAAATACATCTACTCATGCGTCAAGCATCTTTTTTCGCCAGCCAGTAGCTTAGTGATAGAATACTTCACTGTTCGCACATGTCAGTCGTCCATGATTTTAAAGAAATCAGAAATAGACTATAAAAGTCTTAAACACGGTCCACAATACCTTACAAATAGGCTAAACCTTTGGACTATAATAACGGAACGTTGCTTACAACAGGCGATTTAAAAGTCTTATAATGACAAAAATTGAAATTTAATGTTGAATGCGGTGAATTTGTACAGAAGCAATGCTTTAAACTGATCTAACGTCTTCAAAAGAAGTAATTTTAGTTAAATATTTCCCTTTTTAGATTTTTTAGAAAAGGCAATCCCTCTCACACATCATTTTGATGTTGCACTTAAATTCCATGTAGACTATAGTAAAAACGTTTAAATGCTGATTTTGTACTAATATAATACTCTAGAAGAATAAGAACATGTTTTCAAACAACTCTTGCATGTGTAAGACCTTACCCTGGCCACATACAAAAAATAAACATGTTAAAGGAATAGTTCACCCAAAAATTAAAATTCTCATAATTTACTCACCCTTGTGCCATCCCAGATGGATGCAACTTACTTTCTTTCGCAGAGCACAAATGAAGATTTTTAGAAATATTTCTCAGCTCTTTTTGGCCAAACAATGCAAGTGAATGGGTGCCAAAATTTTGAAGCTCCAAAAATCACATAAGGGCAACATAAAATTAATCCATAAGACTCCAGTGGTTAAATCAATATCTTCAGAAGTGATATGACAGGTGTGGGTGAGAAAAGGATCACTTTTACATTCTACTTGTGTCGGTTACTCACCCACACCTGTCATATCACTTCTGAAAACTGCATTTAAACACTGGAATCTTATGGATTTTCTATTATTGCCTTTATGAGCTTTTTGGAGCGTAAACATTTTGGCATTGTATGGCCCGACAGAGCTGAAATATTTTTCTAAAAATCATTTGTGTTCTGCATAAGTAAGAAAATCATACACATCTGGGATATCATGAGGTAAGAAATTAGATAATTTTCATTTTTGGGTCAATTATCCCTTTAAGCAAACAATTATCTTCTAGCAGAACCACTTGGATTTCATGTTTTGTTTAGAAAAGACATGAATGATTTTTACAGTGACACTGATTATCAGTGTTTTTTAATATTTTGAAGTATTTTATATTGCTCATAAGCAGGGTTATGACAACTGAATATCCTCTGGGAAATGAAGAGTTCACAACTCTATTCAAACCTCCTTTATATTTCACAAATAAAAAGAATAATCATTTACAGCATCCCAAAAAAACATTGTGATTTTAAATCTTTAAATGACTTCAAAAGTTGAAGGTAACAGTAGGTTGTCTTGATATAAAAGGAGGTAGATGAAACCAAAGCCTGAGCTTGGATGTGCCATCTTCAGAGTGTGTTGATCAAGGACCTTCACTCTTATAATAGTGCACACTAAAGCTGAGAGTCCTGTTCAGTTAGTGTTCACTCTGACAGTAGTGTGGACTGCAAAGGTCTACGAGTCCTTTGACTGGTCATTCTTTCCTGTTCCATTACTCCCAAAGGCCTCCTTTTCCCTGACGGGGTGTGACACAGGAAATCATCCAGGGTCTGCTCTGTGATCTGGCCAGCCTCTTCTAACTGCCTCACCACCTGCTCCACCTTCTTCTCCCACAGTCCATTAGTACTCTTCTTCCTCAATACATTAACCTGGGAGACCAGAAGCAGGCAGAAGGCGGCCCAAAGAGAAAGATAAAGCGAAAGGGAAAGGTAGGAAAACATGCTTAGCGATCTATTTATTTGTTTTACTTTTAATGATTTTGATACTAGAGTTAAATTAATATTTTTTTAATTGAGGACCTGGTGTGCTATCAGTATTATGTGCTTGTTTTTAGAACCAATAATATACTCGAGGTCTCACCACTTCCTGGGAGAACTCTGTTTTTTTCACAAATACTGGAGTCTTGGACACTAAAGCTGTTGTGAGGGCAGAGATTGCATCTTTCATGGACCCTGTCATAGCCAATATGAGCACCTAGAAACAGAGTTGTTACACATTAAAAGCTCAATTTAAAGCACTCATTCAGATATCAAACAAAAAAATTTAACTTACCCTTAAGTTCTGGCAAAGTCGACTGTCTATGCTCATGATCTGAGAGTAGATTGTCTGGGCTCTCTCCACATCATTCTAAAATGTATCAAATTGTGAGATGTATTGTTCATCTCTCAAACATTGTGATTTAATGACAATTTTCAACACTTAAATGCCATTTGTCTACTAAAATCACACCCATCAGGACTAATTAAAATGAACTGATGTAGCATATATTAGTGTAAAATATAAACCTTACTTAAATCCTATAATTTGAAACAGGATTGTGAGGGATCTTAATCAGCTTACGTGTTTAAGAGCAAGGGCAGATGCAAAGCAATAGGCATGCCGAGGGATGAGGCTGCCCTTTGTCTGACCTTCTTCCAACAGGGCCAAACAGATATGATATGACTTTGAAGTGTTCTGCAATCCCAAGACACAGGGACACATATATTTGCATCTAATGCTTTGGTTTTAATACATTTTCTTCAATAAAACACTTTGACATGCATATGACTTGCCCTTACCAGTTTATAGCAAGTGGCAAAGGCTAGTATGAAGGTGTCTTTGTTGAATGGCACTCCTTGTTTCTTCATCTCTCCAACCACCTCTAGGCCACCTGTAAAAACATGGTCTCTCACACATTATTAAAATAAGAGACATATCAGTTCATTATCTCAACGACAATGCAAAACATTTAAACCAATGTGAAAGGCAACTGAAACAAACTGGAGGACAGTATAACTCTCTGACTGACCCATAATTTACATTGCTGCTTTAGAATAAAGAGATAAACTGAAAAACTCACTTTCATAGCATCCTTTAATGAAAAGCATGTCCATGGCGATATTAAATGATGTGGAGTCTGAAAAGAATCCTTTCAGAGCCTATGCAAGGGAAGGAAGGAAAAGCAAATATCAGAGTTATGCATAGTTGTTAGTACAATCTAAACCAGTGGCTCTCAATGAGGGGACCTGCAAGATGACGAAAAAGTAAACTATATATGCAAAAAAAAAAAAAAAAAAAAAAGGTTACATAAAAATAAACAAACTTAATCAAAATGTTAAAAACAGCATAAGAAAATCTAAATGTAGGCCTATACCATATCAACAGAAATTTCCTGAAACTTTTATAATAATGAAATGAATCATGTTTAAGTATGTTTTATATATACACTCACCTAAAGGATTATTAGGAACACCATACTAATACTGTGTTTGACCCCCTTTCGCCTTCAGAACTGCCTTAATTCTACGTGGCATTGATTCAACAAGGTGCTGAAAGCATTCTTTAGAAATGTTGGCCCATATTGATAGGATAGCATCTTGCAGTTGATGGAGATTTGTGGGATGCACATCCAGGGCACGAAGCTCCCATTCCACCACATCCCAAAGATGCTCTATTGGGTTGAGATCTGGTGCCTGTGGGGGCCATTTTAGTACAGTGAACTCATTGTCATGTTCAAGAAACCAATTTGAAATGATTCAAGCTTTGTGACATGGTGCATTATCCTGCTGGAAGTAGCCATCAGAGGATGGGTACATGGTGGCCATAAAGGGATGGACATGGTCAGAAACAATGCTCAGGTAGGCCGTGGCATTTAAACGATGCCCAACTGGCACTAAGGGGCCTAAAGTGTGCCAAGAAAACATCCCCCACACCATTACACCACCACCACCAGCCTGCACAGTGGTAACAAGGCATGATGGATCCATGTTCTCATTCTGTTTACGCCAAATACTGACTCTACCATCTGAATGTCTCAGAAATCTTCTATCAGCTTGAATCAGTCGGCCCATTCTCCTCTGACCTCTAGCATCAACAAGGCATTTTCGCCCACAGGACTGCCGCATACTGGATGCTTTTCCCTTTTCACACCATTCTTTGTAAACCCTAGAAATGGTTGTGCGTGAAAATCCCAGTAACTGAGCAGATTGTGAAATACTCAGACCGGGCCCGTCTGGCACCAACAACCATGCCACGCTCAAAATTGCTTAAATCACCTTTCTTTCCCATTCTGACATTCAGTTTGGAGTTCAGGAGATTCTCTTGACCAGGACCACACCCCTAAATGCATTGACGCAACTGCCATGTGATTGGTTGATTAGATAATTGCATTAATGAGAAATTGAACAGGTGTTCCTAATAATCCTTTAGGTGAGTGTATATATATATATATATATTTTTTTTTTTTCACTACTAGTCTATGGGGGTGGCGGCCTTTAAATATTGTCTTGGAGTCAAAAGGTTGAGAACAGCTGATTTAAAACAGTATATTATGTATTGCTCATCTAGAAAACAACAATGGATATGTACATTGTGAGTTCATGGGCAAGTACCGGATCTGTAATAGTTGTGGCTGCCAGCTCCTCTAAACCCAGCTCATAGCATAACCTCATAAATAGAGGGCCAAACCTGAATTCACCAAACGCCATGTTACGATTCTCTTTATGGTACCTACCATAGAAACAGAGATATACAGGTAACAGTGCTATCATACAAATTCAAATGCATCCCTATATCTTTTAATCTATGCATAATCTCTAATTAAAGTGTTTTAAATAGAAACAGTAAAAATAGAAAAATATTTAGTCTTGCTTAATTTCTTTATTATGATTTATGATCTAATAAGCACTTTAAATTCAAAACGTTTTAAATTCCAACAGCATTTCTTTCTAGGTAAAATTATATGTCAGTACTCTAAAAGATGTTCATAGCCCTATATGAGGAATAATGGATGTAGTCACATTTTTACCTGTAAATAGCATTTCTAGTCGTGATAACATCTTCAGCAGACTGGCATAAATGCAGAAGAAGTTTCAATTCATCCTTCAAGATTAGCTCATTTTTCTCAATTTTCTTATTAACGGTATCAAAATAATAACCTGTAAAAACAGGTGATATTCAGGGAAAAGAGAAAATTACATATTCAGTTCTGATTGTAAAAGGAATAGATCACCGAAAAATGATAATTAATTTAAATCGTTTACTCACCTTAATGCATACTCAAATTAGTATGACTTTCTTTCCTCTGCTGAACACAATCAACGATATTTTGATGGAGATAGGAGAGTTAGAGGACGAGGACAGAGGTGTTTTTGTCTATACAATGCAAGTCAATACTTGCAAGAAAACACTTTCAAGCTCCAAAAAGGACATAAAGGCAGCAGAAAGGTCATCCATACAATTTGGGTGGTTTAATCCATGTCTTCAGAAGTGATACGATCAGTTTTGGGTGAGAAACTGACCAAAATGTAAAATATAAATTTTGGCATCTGCAGTCCCCTTGGCCTGATGTATGGATTGTATGTGTTACCTTTATGCTGCAATTATGTCAAAGAAAATGTTGGACCCCATTGTATTGTATTTCTATAAACACACACACACACACATATATACAGTGAGGAAAATAAGTATTTGAACACCCTGCTATTTTGCAAGTTCTCCCACTTAGAAATCATGGAGGGGTCTGAAATTGTCATCATAGGTGCATGACCACTGTGAGAGACATAATCTAAAAAAAAAATCCAGAAATCACAATGTATGATTTTTTAACTATTTATTTGTATGATACAGCTGCAAATAAGTATTTGAACACCTGAGAAAATCAATGTTAATATTTGGTACAGTAGCCTTTGTTTGCAATTACAGAGGTCAAACGTTTCCTGTAGTTTTTCACCAGGTTTGCACACACTGCAGGAGGGATTTTGGCCCACTCCTCCATACCGATCTTCTCTAGATCAGTCAGGTTTCTGGGCTGTCGCTGAGAAACACGGAGTTTGAGCTCCCTCCAAAGATTCTCTATTGGGTTTAGGTCTGGAGACTGGCTAGGCCACGCCAGAACCTTGATATGCTTCTTACAGAGCCACTCCTTGGTTATCCTGGCTGTGTGCTTCGGGTCATTGTCATGTTGGAAGACCCAGCCTCGACCCATCTTCAATGCTCTAACTGAGGGAAGGAGGTTGTTCCCCAAAATCTCGCAATACATGGCCCCGGTCATCCTCTCCTTAATACAGTGCAGTCAGCCCTGTCCCATGTGCAGAAAAACACCCCCAAAGCATGATGCTACCACCCCCATGCTTCACAGTAGGGATGGTGTTCTTGGGATGGTACTCATCATTCTTCTTCCTCCAAACACGGTTAGTGGAATTATGACCAAAAGTTATATTTTGGTCTCATCTGACCACATGACTTTCTCCCATGACTCCTCTGGATCATCCAAATGGTCATTGGCAAACTTAAGACGGGCCTTGACATGTGCTGGTTTAAGCAGGGGAACCTTCCGTGCCATGCATGATTTCAAACCATGACGTCATAGTGTATTACCAACAGTAACCTTGGAAACGGTGGTCCCAGCTCTTTTCAGGTCATTGACCAGCTCCTCCCGTGTAGTTCTGGGCTGATTTCTCACCTTTCTTAGGATCATTGAGACCCCACGAGCCCCAGTCCGAGGGAGATTGACAGTCATGTTTAGCTTCTTCCATTTTCTAATGATTGCTCCAACAGTGGACCTTTTTTCACCAAGCTGCTTGGCAATTTCCCCGTAGCCCTTTCCAGCCTTGTGGAGGTGTACAATTTTGTCTCTAATGTCTTTGGACAGCTCTTTGGTCTTGGTCATGTTAGTAGTTGGATTCTTACTGATTGTATGGGGTGGACAGGTGTCTTTATGCACCTAATGACCTCAAATAGGTGCATCTAATTTAGGATAATAAATGGAGTGGAGGTGGACATTTTAAAGGCAGACTAACAGGTCTTTGAGGGTCAGAATTCTAGCTGATAGACAGGTGTTCAAATACTTATTTGCAGCTGTATCATACAAATAAATAGTTAAAAAATCATACATTGTGATTTCTGGATTTTTTTTTTTTAGATTATGTCTCTCACAGTGGACATGCACCTACGATGACAATTTCAGACCCCTCCATGTTTTCTAAGTGGGAGAACTTGCAAAATAGCAGGGTGTTCAAATACTTATTTTCCTCACTGTATCTCCATCAAAATACCTTTGTTAGTGTTTCAGAGAAGTAAGAACGTCACGCGAGTTTGAGGCGACATAAGGGTCAGTAAAATAAAAAATGAAATGGATGAGAATTATCATTTTGGGGTGAACGATTTCAGTACTTGAATGAGTATTATCATTTTGGGGTAAATTATTTCTGCACTGGGAATCACTGTCCAGAGAGTGCTCAGGGTACTAAGGTATTAAAATCATGCCAAACAATGCCTGCCCTTTGATCCTGACACTTGGTGTGCAACAGCGACTTTTCTCTGCTGGAAATCCTGCAGCTTCACCACATCTTCAGACAAGAGATGGCGTTTTGCTGAAAAGAGTGACACACGTTTGTAAACGTTCTTTTTACATCAAATGACTGAACTGTCAGCGGCAATTTCACACCGGCAAGACTAGTTTTAACATTTTGTTTACTTAAAGTATCACAGCCGAGAGAAATAGTAATTGTGCATTTGTGTAAATGACAACTTTGAATAAAAACATTTCCGAGATCAAAATAGTCTCCCAAATGACATTGGCCTTGGACACTAGCCACTTGCTTTTGTATGTTTGGCTAGAGTAAGACAAAACAAAGAAAGCATTATGCACGCATCAATTGTAAATACCTCCATCTCGACATTTGAAACAGTGTGACTGTAGGGCGCCTCGAAGCACTGCTGCTTTTGATGCATCGGTCAGTAAAACGCGAGCACAACCGCTAAGTCCTCGCAGCGCCATGTCTGAGCTCACTCACACACAGTGTGGCACACTGTGGACTATTTCTGAGGACAACAAATGCGAATGAATATTTTAGCTGGTTGAATTCATTAGATTATTATTATTTTTTTTAAATAAAATATTCTTAGTTTAAGAGCACATGAAGGGAAAACATAGAGTTTTGTTGATACAGATAAATAAAGACCTGTTAATAAACCCGACACCCCCGTTAAGGGAAATTGGAATATTCCAACATGGCGCTCTCCTGTTGACAGAATGCCTGTTATTATTCTTAACACAATTAACCAATAGCTTGTTCAGAAAATATTGTGATTGTGTTTTAATACTTTTTAAAATGTTTTAGTTTTTTTTAAAATGGTTTTGCTTTCTCTGTGTTGATGATCTCAATGCTGTATTTACCCCGTTTCAAGGCAATGCGCGCATCTCAAACAGCAGGTGGCGCTACTGATTAGAGACTAAACATGTAAACGATTACTATATATTTTGAAATGAGGGGTGTTAATAACTGATGTATTAATAATAGCCGTTGACCAGCCTCAAGAAGTTGTCTTTACAAGAATCAAATCATATTGGAGATGTTTTTTCTACTATCTAGAGATAATCATGGAAAATTAATAAGAGGGCTCTTAGAGATTTCCTAGATGCACTTTAGAATCATGATTTATTCCACGATCATGCACGTGTTTTAAAGAATATTCACGCTGCCATTAGCCATATTTGTCTAAATGTGTGTGACTCATTGGGTTATTCTGGTGGGACTCCAGAATAACTATGTCTGCTGAGTGTTTCCTTAGCAACAGTACCTCACCCCATTCTGCTGAGACTCACTTGTGCCCTATTGCATTATTGATGAGATCTAAAGTAGCGGTGTTCAAATAAAATGGTGTATTTTTGATCAGCATAAATTAAATTCACAACTTAATTCCATCATTGTTCCTGCCATGGATATCATGTACATGTGTTCATTTATAAATTAGAATTAACAAAACTATTCATAACACAAAGCTTTGACCTGGGCATTGCAGCTTCACAGGAGTATCTTTTTCTGTTCTTGTGCCTCCTCTGCCATGTCAGATTAACAATACGTTTAGCAGTTTTGGAGTTATCGGGAGTGTTTTCTTGACATTAGCCTATAGTGTTCCCTTAACTGATATTAGCTTTTATTTATTTATTTATGAATAAAAATGAACACTTCTCTGAGACAGGCAGCAAATGCAGATATGTGATAGCTACTGTAACGGTCACATCAGAGTATGAAGACAGAGTCACTGAAACCATATAAACAGGCCTTTAATTGAACGGAACCTCAAATGTTATATAACTGATAAAAGAGGAATTCCCTATGGGGGAAAAAAAGAAAACTATATAAATATTTGCACACTCTTTTGTTGTTTCAAACCTTTATTTATTTATTTAAAAAAAGTAAGAATGTTAAGAACTGACCGCCTCAGTCACCATTCACTTACAATATATGGACAAAAGAATCTATGAATAAATGAAAGTGAATGGTGACTGAGACTGTCAAACTGCACAACATCCCCTTTTGTGTTCCACAGAAGACACTAAGTCAGATAGGTTCAGAAGAACATGAGAGTAAATACATTTTCATTTTGAGGTGAACTAACGCTTTAAATATCTGGGACATTTTTGTCACTTTCGATGGCATTTTTGCCTTGAGTCCTGGTTGATTTATGACACTGCTTCTCTGTTGTTTTGCATTTAAAGAGAGTATGGTGCACATGGCCATAATTGTATCTAACCCTTTAGACTGCACTGTATTTTTTGTTTTTTGTTTAGCATAACTGTGCTACCAATCAGTAACTTCAGAGAAAACATTAGGAGTAATGAAATAAAATTAGGTTTATATTCATGATCATAATTAATACAATTAATTCATGGAAATACTTATAACTGATAATATTAATAACAAAATAAATATTCATAACATCCACATGTAAAATGCAGTAATTCCCTTGCTCCTTTCACATAAAAGGAAAGGCAGCTCAGATCTAAAGTCATTTAAGGCTGCATGAACCATCTGACCTGCATTGATCTGAGGACATCATGTTCAGATACATGACATTCACTGCATGCTGTGACCCAGACTTCTCGCACTGAACTTCAGCCAATGTTATTTCACTGACACTTCGCCGCTAGACATTTCCATTTTGATTTAGCACTACAATTCTGTCTGGGTTTGAAAAATGCCTGCAGTGTCCAAGTCATCATTAGTTAGTGTCCTCAATGGCATGGGCATTAACATGGAATACTGCCAAACACTGAGCAGTGACTTGTCTGTATTCACTCACTGCAACAGTCATAAATACATTCTTGATTTGTTATAACCACAGCAGCACTTATTTTCAAGTGTCCATTTTTTTGTGTGTGTATTTATTGTTTTAAAAATGCATATGAGATATTTCTATCCTTATGTCCTTATAGTTATGCACACTATTTTCTTTTAATATGTTGTCCTTTTGAGATGAAACTCAAATGTCAGATTCAACTCAGTTGAATCTGACATATCACATGTGAATATGTACTAATCATATAAGTAATGTGATCCTCTAATCATGTTCCTAACTAACCTGTGATAATATAAATCCTGCAGATGTTTATAAGTAACCAAAATCCCTACGAGACATTTGATCCCTGGGGCGCAGGCCTGTTTTGAAGCCAGTTAAACTCTCAGAAAAGCATGTGAGCAATCCCAAAGTCAATCCCATCACACACAAGAACACAAATAATTTTCCACAAAACTATTTATTGTGGGCTGATGTTCCCTCTTTTTAACTGTAAGTTCCTTTACATCAAACATCCCAGATTTGTGAAGAGATATCGCACACAAACATCAGAAAAAGCACAAGTAATACTTTAATTGGAGACTATTAACTCTAGATATGAGATTAGGAATGAAAAGAGGAAAGATGCAAGTTCACAAGTTATAATTCATACACAACTGCAGACATATTCTTACTAGCACATGAAGGTGTAATTGAGGAGAGATTGTGAAGGTTTGAGAGGAGAAAGTGAAGACAAGTGTTTAATAGTTTAATAGAGAGCTGAAATAGATTGAATGAGCAAAGTGTTTTTAGCCATTTAGATGTCTTGCAGGTGAACAATAATGCATTTTGCTGAAGCATGTGGTTTGCGTCTGTTGCCTGTTGCTGCTGTTATTATGGAATTAGAGAATTTTCCAGTTCTGAATTGTGACATATATTGTGAAGTTTAAGACGTTTGTTAACAAGTGTACTGTACTTCTAACATCAGTCACTGTCGCTATTGATTAAATGCAATAAACCTGGTCCGAGTTTATGTTTCTCCAACTGTGAATTATTTCTGTAATTTCCTTGCAATTGTAATGAGTTTCTCCTCAGTGAAAGAAAGTACAGATAAATGTGAAGTGTAATATATTATACATGCACATCTGGCCACTCACTCTGTCACCAAACTATTTATAATTACAGTACAGTGCAATTTTATAAAAGATTCCTAAGGAAAGGAAAGTTTTCTGATTCATCACATTCAATGTACCATAATCTGGATGGCTCTTAGCAACATTGACAAACTAAGAAAATAAAAATTGTAGATGGATAAGATTTGGACAAACAATGCTGAATATCTTTAAACTTCGAAAACTCAGTTGTGAGAAAGAAGAAAGCAATAGTTAATAATTCAAATTATTATTTTTGTTTTTTGAAATTTGACAACTTTCTAAATTTATAATGAATGAAGCAATAAATAAGGCATTGTAAGACACGGTAACTGTATTAATCAGTTAAAAGGATAAAACATATCATAATGTGAGCAAATAATAAGCAGTACAGATTGATGAGTTACGAGTTTTTCAAACATTAAATTTTTACCTATTTAAATTAAAAAGCTGGTGTAAAATTCACAGGATATCAAGCTAATGATGGGTAGTTTAAAAAAATTTATCTCCTACAATGAATGTCTATTACACTGGTGTCAGAAAACAAGTCAGTATATTGTTTGCTAGTCCTGGAGGAAGAGGTAAAATATGAATGTTGACTATATATCGTTTAGGTTTTAATGTATTATTTATGGAATTTAATGTTCCATAAATTCCATTTTCCATTTTACTTACTCAAAAGTAAATTTTATTTATTCACAAATGTGGCAAGCCTCGTATTCATATTTTATGCAAGTATTACACAACTCAGTGCTGCTGGAATATGATCTTTTATGTTGCCTTTGCATCATATATATGTCATTTGTTTTGTGTCTTGTATGTGGTTGAGGATCATACTCACCATTCATTGTCCTCATATTAAGTGCATCATGTTTATTGTACATTCAGTTTAACTTTTTAAGACATTAAAACAATTCTTCAGTCCTTTTTTTGCTAATTTGATACACGTATCAACTGTTTTTAAATGATTAGTACTAGGTTAAGTTTTATTGGAACTGCTCAGTACATTGTTTATTGACGGACAATGTGTGTGTTTGTGTGTCTTTTGTGTATGTGTGTGTGTGTGTGAGTGTGTTTTGTGTGGGTGTGTTTGAGGAGGTTTCATACACACCAAACTCTGCTCTGGGCATGGTCAAAAAAACCTTTGCATAATCCTTTTATTCCAAATGTTTTCACAATTTGAGGCCTCAAAATGGATTAGATAATTATATTGAGAAACATTTTAACTACTGGTTCCCCCATTTAGTATTTGGAATGTGATTCAAAACATTTGCTTTTGTAATTATGTGTAGTAAGCTTTTCAATTGTTTTGTTCTTCAATATACACCATCTGTATTGTTGATCATGAGTCATGACAATCACAGCTCAATCTTACATGCAGGGAAAGATTCATCTTGCATAACGACAGTGCTGCTGCTCGCCAAAACCATAATGTTTAAGTCTTGCTGCTTCTCGTGGGTTTCCTGATACCACTCCCTCATAACTTCTGTATCATGGGTTGGGATCAGTGTGACCTAGAGGGGACAGAAAATTAGTACAAATATCCTATCTAACTTTTTTGCTTGGACAAAGATTGCAATATTAAATATTGGTAAGGTACCTGCATATTATTTCCCCATTGGCTCTTTCCTTCTAACACAGCATCAAGGACTGCCTTACTGGGCTCTTGTGCTGTTGGATCATTGCCACTCACTACATAGTAGGAGGATCTAATCCGTTTAAAGAACTCAGCATCCACATTCTTGGCATTGCAGTGATTTGGGATGTAAACTAGATCCATATACATTGGAGGACAGTTAGGTACTGACATTCCGTTGCTAGACTTGGTGCCTCCTTAACAACAATGAAAAAACAAAACATTAATCATAAAAGATTTAAAAATTGAAGGGCTATTTGAAATAAAACCATGTTTTTACTGTCCCTTCAAAAAAATCTACATTTTAAGTTAAAATGTATATACTGTATATACAGTATGTATAAAGGAAAGTGCACGTTTTAGATGCTGTAATTGGGCACCATTTCTTTAAAATGTTTTACCTTTATGAGTTCATATCAATGGTACTGAGGTGTGACAAAAGGGAGGCAAAACAAGTTCTTACAGACATTCCTTTGATTGTCCAGGATTTATTTTACTTGAGTCCCATGAATTATGATTTTTTTTTCTATCAAGACAAGTGACATTTTTGATGGTAAAATTGAGAAATATTGAGAGATGAGAATTTATAATAAAAACACTTAATTCTTCATAATAAAATTCCAGGTATATTTATATTTGTACATATTTTCTATATTTTTTTTTATGAAGGAACAGTAAAAATATGATGCCATGTCAACTGCACATATATGTAATGTATAACTGTAGAATACCATAGAAACCATGTGTTTTGTGGAGCATTGTTTGCCAACATGATTTTTTAAAACTAGGGTTACCTGAAGTGTTGCTTTTCGCTCCCTTTGATGCAGAGGTATTGGTAGCATTTTTGGTATCTTTATTCTCTGTAGTCTTTTTTGGAGAGGATGTTTTTATCTCTTTCATGACAATTGCTTTTGTCAAGCTTTTTGTTGCAGATGACTTGGTCTTGCTGCTGATTTTGTTCTTTTTAGGTGTCCCTCCCTCCTCTTTTTGGGATGCCTCCTCAGCCTTGAGGACCTCTGGATCCACCATGCAGACATCAGGATGTGGAGGAGCAGGAGCAGTGTCTCTGAGCGTAACTGGAGATGGGTCTGCATGACGATAAGTGAGAGTCCTATCTGTTGGTAATGTTTCTGAGTCATCCTCAGAGTCAATATTTGCATCTGCAGTTATTGATGGACACTCCTCTGTGCCAGGAGGAACATCAGAGTCAGTTTGAGAGGGTGCTGATTCACTTACAGAGGTTGGTGGAGTTTCCTCACACTGCTTGCTCTGCTGTTTTTCTCCAGGTGGAGGTTGTCCTCCTCCAGACTTAGCAAGTGGCTTTTCTTCCTCAAGAGGATTTTCCTCATTCATGAAGTATTCAAGAGGGCTGGGGTTTATAAAGGAGGGAGAAAGCTCTGTCTTTGGATGTCTGTATTCACAGGAGGTCACCAAACACAAGTCCACATCTGCACGTGACTGAGAAAGGCTTTTATTTGAGGTATCTGGCATTCTAGATCTATCATCACATTTCTTGGTAGATTCGCCATATTGAGTGGTGTGGAAACATGAAGTGGAGCTGCTGGAAAAATTATCTTTAGCCTTTGTCTGATTGGAAGAGGGAGAACGTTGGGATGGAGATGATATTTCTGGACTGATGGGGGATTTCGAGTCTGTAAAGGGATTGGTTGCTAGGCTAATTTTAAGCTCATCTGTCTTCTGAGAAAGACAAGATAAAACAGTAGGAGATGAGGGTGACATAGCCTTTATTTTATCCAAATTCTGTTGGGTGTCCTCTGTTATAGGCATACTGCTCTCATGGTAAAGTGAGGTGGGACTTGTTTTACCTTTGTCTGTTCCTTCATACAAGGTACTTGGTCTGCCTAGAACAAGAGATGAGTCAGGAGATTGGGGAGAAAGGGACTGATTTTGGGGTGACAGTTTTGGAGTTATAGACTCTGAAAAAGGACCTGTAGTTAGGAACATTTCTTTTGGCTCCCCAATTTGGGAAGGTGTAGTAACTGATGGGGTGGACTGAGAGGCATCTGATGGGGAAGCAGAGGCAACCTGGGTGCTATCAGACTCTTTGAAAAGCATTGGCTTCTTCTCAGTTTCCCCAGGTCTGCCCTGTTCTCCCATGACATCAGCTCCATCTGAGGGGCTGTAATCAACTTCTGTTGGGCCATTTTCAGTGGCTTTACGCTGAATTCCTCCTATGGATGGATGATCTGGTGACTGCTTGCTGAAATCAAGTGCAAATGAGTGTTCTGGGGATTTGTGGCCACACTCAATTGACATGGACTGTTCAGGGGATTTTTTTTCAAGTTGAGGCATTCTCAAGTTGGCTGTTTTTGGTGAAACATCAGGGGGGATTGACATAGGCCTAGTACTGTACTCTTTAGATGGAGAGACTTCTGCTTCTTGCATTGTAGTTGGGGTCTGAACAACTGAGACAGAGAGAGAGTCATCTACCTCAGTGGAATGAGGGGAGCCCACCTCAGCATGTAGTGATGGGGAGACATCATCAGTTGTTGGTTCAGGTAAAGAGCTTGTTGCAAGAGATGCTGTTGAAGCAGAGGCAATGTGAGAAAATATATCCTCTGCAACAACCTCATCAACTGGAGTACCAGACTTATCTGATGTGGTTCCCTCAGATATTGGCATTTTGCTGTTCTCTTTAAATGTTGCAAAAGGATTTGTATCAGACAGACTGTCTACTTTAGCTGGTGGCAGTGAAGATGTAAGTGAAGAACTATCAGTTGCTGACATTTTACCATTATTGTCAGTCTGGCTTAAGTTCTTGTGGTCGAGTTCGAAATAAGATTCTCCTTCCTTGGTTAAAGAGTTCGCTTCATAACTTGGTGATTTCACCTTTCCCAATTGTGGCATGGGTACAGCTTCATCAATAGGACTAGACTCTCTAGGAGAGTATTCTTTGTCACTTGTGATGTCAACAATAATAGGACCCTGGGGCTTGGATGATTCCTCCATTGATAGATTGCCAGCTTTCTCCTCCACTGGGGATTGATAGTAAGGTGTATGACCTGAGGACTGAGGAGACAAAGGACCCTCTAATGTTTTCTCATCTGGACTGTATGAGGAGTCCATTCCTTTTGACATTCCTGAAAGTGTGGTGCCCAGCTCAATTGGTGAAGACACACCTGTATGAACATATGCAATGTTCATATTTTGGTCACCTGACGGTGATCTAACAAGAGGCAAAGTTGTAGTGGAATCAGTGAGCCTGTGTGAATCAAAAGGGAAATTATCTTTAGCCAAACATTCCTTGCCAGATTTGTCTTCCTCCAGTGAAGAAGGTGGTGAAATGGTAGAAGCTGAAGCATGATAATCATGCCCCTCTGTAGCATCACTCTTTGAATGATCTAACTCAGGAAGATCTTGGAGAGGTGAAAGTTTCTTCCGTTCATAATCTGTAGTGATTCCATATCTGACAAAATCTTGAGAGGGAGAATCAGTCTCATCATTCATAGTCTCGTCACTCATTATGTCTCTTGGAGTTGACATTTCATCCATAGGAGTTGGAACACTTGATATCTCAATTGTAGACTGAGTGAGTACTGATGTGGTATATTCTTCTGCAGGCTCATCTCGATTTTCATCATCAGAGGCAGACTCACTTTCTGAACCTGCTGGCAGGGTTTCATCATGAATAGAAGCAGTGGGTGACACAGGTTCACAGAGCTTTTGAGGTGTGGTTACTATCAAATTCTGCATCTCAGTTTCTTTGTCTTGCCCATAATGTGGTTCTCCTGCACTATCATCTAATCCACCTGTGTTTTCCTGCTCTTCTTGCTCTCCTTCAACTATTAACTTGGCTATTATTCGTTCCTGCTCATCCACTTCCTCTGTATCGCCCTTTTCTTCATAGTCTCCTGTCTCAGATGACTCTTCCAGCCCTGTTCCCTCATCTTCAAATTTTTCACTGGTGCCAGTGCTTTTTTGATTTGTTTCTAGATCCCCTGGAGTACATCCACATTCCTCCTCCTCCTCTCCAGCTTCTGTGGTTGCTATTCCTTCATCCAGGGACTCTGGTGCTTCTGGAGACTCTTTGCAAAGAGTTATGTCTTCACACTTGACCATTTGTCCTTGATCAGAATCTTCTATTATGGTCTGAGATAGGATTTCATCATCTTCAACAATCTCCTCTGCTTTCAGAGCCTCAAAGTCTTTGGTGAGGTCCTCTGGAGAAGACATCAATGATCTCTCTACTTCAAGAGCATCTGTGGCTTCAGTAGCAGGCCCTTCAACAGTAGCACCTGAAGCAGAAGGTGCTACCACTGATTCTCCAGCATCTTTTCTAATGGGCTTGGACTTAGCCTTGTCTTTGGATTTTGCAGGACTACCAGGTCCCTTTCCTCTTGTTGCAACCTTTGGCTTTGGTGCAGTTTTTTTCACCTCAGCTGCCCCAGGGGCATTTTTATTTAAGCTTCCAGATTTCCTCATATCTCTTTTAGGCTCTTTTTCATCTTTCTGCATTTCTTTCTTTTCTTCTTTCCTTTTTGCCTTCAAAAGGGAATCTTTCTTAATGTCTCGTCTTTTCATCTCCTTCTTTGCCTCCTCTTTCTTCACCTTCTCTTCTTTTTTGACCTTTTCTTCTTTCTTGGGCATTGGCTTGTCATCCTTTTTATCAGCCTCACTCTTTTCCACTATTTTCTTTGTCTCTTTTTTTATCGTTTTTTGTTTTATGTCAGATTTCTTTTTTTCAGGAGTGTCAATTTTGGGTGTTTGCTCACTTTTGCTTTTAATGTCCTTCTCTCCAGCTTTCACTTTTTTCACAAGTGTTTTTTCTTTCTTCTCTGTTTTTTGTGTCAGCTCTTGAGTTTCCACAGAACGAATGGAGTCAGCTTTACTAAGTGTTTTTACTTTTTCAGGGGTTTCTTCTTTTAACTCTTTCTGGAGGTTTTTGCTTGGGGATGGTTTTGATGTGGACTTTAGGCTCTCCTTGCTGTCTGTCTTATGCTTCAGCTTTGCTTGTTTGAGTGTTGGGGCTACATTTGACGAAAGCTCTTTCTGTGTGACAACAGCATGTTTGAGGAAGTCTAAGTGTTTAAGTTTCTCTAGACCTTCAAGAATATTATACTGAGTGGAATTACCTGGGAAAAGAACACGAATTATTTTCTCGCATGGGTTAGCAGGATGCCACACAATCAATGAAGAGATAGAAGACAAATATGAGATTGGAAGCTCTGATTCCTTTCCATTTGGTAACAAGATGGCAGATTTGTCTGTTTCACTGCCAGTCCACTCTTTCAGAAAGTACAGCAAATCCTTGCTATTCTTAGCTGGGTTGAGAACATACATTTCAAGCTTTCCAACACCCATTTTCTGGAAAAGTATAATGGGATCTACTGAATTCCCTATATTCCTGTGCAGAGGTTCAGATTTTAAAGACAACTTGTTTAGGTAGTGAAGAGTGAGAGATGCCTCCTCAGCATTTCTTCTGATCTTGTAGTTCGGTTCTGGGATCTCCAGGTTCTGGGGCATGTTGACAAACATAACACCAATATCAGGTGAGATCATATTCTTTGTCCAGTCACTGTTAGCTGTGGATCCCTGTGACTGCTCCTCTTCAAGTTCAGCCATTTTGCGCTGCAGCATGCTATTGATACCAGGAAGGTTGTCATCTCCAATGTGTGTTAATAGAATAGAATCCACTCGGTCCAAATGTCGCACCAACTTCCAAAAACAAGACTTTCTATCAGATCCACCATTAATAAGCATGTTGAAGCCATTAACTGCAAACAATGCTGAATCGCCTCGCCCACCAGGGAAAATATAGCAACATGGTTTAGATAATTTAAGGAACCCTCCTGAGGTTGGAGGTTCCAGCATGTCAAATGGAGATGGGATCTCAACAGATTCTGAGAGGTACTCTGTGAATTCAGAGAGACCCTCCATTTCTGGAAGGATGGTTGGGGAATTAAGTTTCATATTAATGAAGTCCTGCAAGTTGTGTTTGTCCAGATTGGAGTTTTTCCAGTCACCATGCTCAGGACAGAAAAGGGTTAAACTGGCTTTGTTGGCAGGATGTATGGTGCTTAGAAGCTCCCCAATCTGTGAGACAAATTAGTTGAAACATTTCACACATAAGACATCTTTCTTTGGAATACCATGTTCAACTGCACATTGCATGCTGAATCTTATTTTTTTTTGACTGTTGCTAAACAATTTCTGCTCAAAAGAGACACATTCTAGTAATCACTGATTGGTGTCAAACCAAGCAAACAGCAAACACTGACAACTACTCACCTCTTGATCTGTAAAAATGTTAATGAAATTGGAGAAAGAAAAGGAGCCTGACTGGAGAATCAGCTCGCCTGTATTTTCAAAGCACTGTCCCGCAAGGACAATCAGCTTATGGTGGGCTGTGTCTGAGATCATCAAACGTACCTGGATGTAGAAATAAAGTTTATAAAATATGACTGGCCAATGCCTGTATTGGTTGAAACAGAAACAAAACCTAACGTGTGAGGGCTATCCTTAAATATTTACATGCAATATCTACAAAACATATTGTTGCCAAAATTAAGTAATATTTTGGACTATAAAACACTAAAAAATGCAAAATCATGCCCTTTACTTTAGTTGCAAAAACCAGGCTAACAGAAGTAAACTTGTTTTAAGTGACTGAAATTTCCACTGGAACAAATTGCAATACTTTGGCTGTTGGTTTTCTTTCTCTTTACCTCTGTGCTAACAGCTTCATCTGAGGGGTTGATGAGCACGACAGTCTCCAGCACATTGCTTTTGTGATGCAGAATCTTTTGCCCTGCAAATACAATTACATGTTACTAATGCTCATTGTGATGCTATGGGTTGTGTTGTACATCGAACATTTTTTATATATTTATATAATTTTAAGTCAAAATTTCAGTTAAGTAGCTACAATGTTCAGGCTGTTTATTTTTATGTAACACCTGTCTCACATAATTGCCTAGACCCATAACAGATATCTGATTAACCATCCTTATTCCAGCAACTTCTCATCCTTTCACTTACAATCACCTCACATGTGGAATAAGAAAAAGCTTCTAGTATTCTGATTTGGTGTGAAGTTACCTCTCTGTTTATAACTGTCCAATGAACCTATGACAGTATTGTCCTGCTACGTATACAATTCAGCCTCTGATTCTCCTATATCTTATTTTCCCCATCTCCTTTCCAAAGCGACTAATGATAAATTTGAGTTAAAATCTCTCATCTGTGTGGGTAAATCATTCCAATTATTCATTTATCAAGCTAAAGCTTCATCAAATGGTGAGGCTGTTGAAGTGCAGTAAACGGCCATATGTGTCACTGTCAGTAGAGTCTGCCCTATAACTGCAGAGATCTATGAGCCAATTTACCATTCTGTAACATCAGATTCATCACTGGGTTACAGCAATTGTTGTTCATAGTCTCATAATACTCTGCCCCTCACCCCCACCCAAGTTGTTTGTAAAGGTACGGTGACATGGCGCTCCATGAATGCTGAAAGTTGCTGCATAAATAAGTCCCTAGCTGTCTAAAATTCTCTATACAAAAGAGACCATGATTGCCCTTTTTGCCCTTGACAATGCATAACCTCTCATATACATTTTCACAACGTGACCAAATTAAGTCTGACAAATGACTACACAACTCTATGTTGTGGATAAATGTAATGCATTGGTGCTCAAGATGGTTGTACAGACATGAGTGTAAGCACATCCAGGTGGCTCTCTCATTCAGCGTAGGTAATTTCAGTGATGTTTCTTGCTGAGTCTTCAATAATGGTTTGCATTTCTTCCATCTCTCACTTGATCTCACTGTTTTTTACAGTGTGCCCTGCCTTTCGTTCAATCATTTCACTATCTTTTTCTTCTTTCATTATTTTTCTTCATCATTAGCTTTTTCCACTGCTCTCATTCTTACTTTTTGTCTATGCAGGAACAAAAAAAATAACAAATCTTTTCTAAGAGGTACTATCAACCATATAACCTTATTCCATTTGCTCTGCCTTCCTACCTGCCCCTCTAAACAGGTCTGTTAAAACAGCTGAGATGGCAATAACTTTTCATGAATGCTGTTCCAGTGCTGCCCAACACACACCCAAACTCAAGCAGATAAGAGGCATCATTACAGGCTAGCCTCACACTGCGGGGACACTCATTTACATGACAAAAGTAGCTGTTGTCGGGAACTTCAAAGAGATGCGAGAAAAAAAACATAATTAGATTGAGTGGTGTGACCTAAAATTCTGACAATTTCCCCATGATCGATAGTTTTTCTCTAACTTTGAAAAATTGAACTACTGCCACTGCCACTATTGTCCATATTGGTGGGTAAAATTAAGCTTTTACAACAAATCCCTCACCATATCCTACATCAGAATGTGTTCTTTCGACACCTGTGAATTTATTCTGTTTTCCTTTAATATTTTTATTTACAATAACATTTTGTTTGTAATAAAAAAATTATAAAATGGGTTATGGCATTGTCTGTGTAATTGCCTTCGTTCATTAATGTTAATTATATGTTAAAAGAGTTATTTTTCTGTAATTCCCTAGATATAGATATCACAGATGGGTGTCTAGAGAAATCTCACTTGCCTTAGGCTGTCATATAAACAGCCATAGGCTCTCATATAAATGGCAAAAAAGTTAGGGGAGTGAGTGGGCTACATTTTTGGGGGTTATTTTCTGATGACCACACCAATTTTGTTAATTGGCCAGACTCTCAGACGACAACGATGGCGTGCATTACATGTTCATTCTGACACCTTAATTCCTCCAAATCCCACAAATCCATGTTTTCATAAAAGTAAAAATCTCTTTTCATGCAAAACTTACACTGATTCTTGAGATGAGGGACAAAGCATGTTTTACTAAATTAATTGGAAATATTTGTAGACAAAGGTCTCAGCTAACGAACCATGAAAGGGAACAGGTTTTTCTGAATATTTACATTTATTCACTTCATAACTTACATCTTACTGTAATTTGCATCACCTCCATCAGACACACTAACAGTATGCTATTTTAATATGATTCATCCAACAAGAGTGTAAAGTCTTTAATTATCTAATAATAGTGTTCAGTAAAGGAGTTACAATTCTATACATATTTTCTTTCTGTTTTCACACCATTCTAAAATTCTGATGGATTTGACAAAATTGAATATTTTTCCACCTTAAACATGTTGTACACAAGCTATTTAGTGTTTTTCCCACAGTTAATGCTGCCTCTATAACCTAAACCAGTTGGCAAGAATAATCCAAAGGATTTAGAGTATGTTACTGACCTTGAGTAATCTAACGAAATACATTACAAATTACATTTTACAGCATGTATTCTGAAATCTGTAGTGGAATACATTTCAAAAGTAACCCTCCCAACCCTGAACACAGTTAATGTCAAAAATGTGCTTATTTGATTACTGATCACGAAACTGTGGTGAATCTTAAATATTTCTTACATTATGTTTTAAATCGTATTTTTAATACTAAATTTATTTGAAATGGATATATTTGTAGACAAAGGTCTCCGCAAACGAACCATGTAAGGGAACAGGTTTTTATGAAAATTGTTTTTCTGAAAATTGACATTTATTCACTTTATAACTTACATCTTATTGTAATTTGTGTCAAATCCATCAGACACACTAAAAAGCGTGCTATTTTAATATGATCCATCCAACAACAGTGTAAAGTCTTTAACTAATAATAGTGTTCAGTAAAGGAGTTAACATTCTATACTTTTTTCTGGGTTTTTTTTTCTACACTATTCTAAAGATTCTGACGGAGTTGAGTATTTTTCCATCTTAAACATGTGTTGTACACAAGCCATTTAGTAAGCCACAGTTAACGCTGCCTCTATAGCCTAAACTACAATGCCAAAATTATTCCACAACTCTTAACAGAAATATTCATAATGGGAAGATGGTTTTGACTAGGGCTGCAACTAACCATTATTTTGATTATTGATTAATCTAATGATTATTAGAACGATTATTCGACTATTCAGTGATTATTGCAACAATTAACCATAAGCTTTCAGCTTGTGCCCGACTTAAAAGGTTGTATTAAATTACTGACAATAAAGAGGACAAAATCATCTTTTAAAGATACCTCTAAATGACATTCACTGAAATAAAGGGGGGAAAAAAACCTTTTTTTAAGTTTGAGTAAAGAAATTCACTGCAAATATCTTATTGTTATCAAGTGTTTTTGTCTGGTTTTTCATTCAAAATTGTCTAAAAATCCTTAAAACACGATATATTTACTTGAAAAACAACATAAGATATTTAGACTTGCTGGATGTATTTTAAAATATAATTTTTTCTCTTGGTTATACTTCTGCAAGTGCAGTAAAGACACTTTATATGAAATATACTTATATTCTAGATCTATTCTCTAAAAGCAAGTCTAAATATCTTATATGCTGCTTCTCAGGTGAATGCATCTTTTTTAAAAGTATTTTTAGATATTTTAAAATATTTGTTTTTTTAATATTATATTCAACATTCTCAGATAACAATTTTTCTTCTGCAGTATAGCTGTTAAAGAAAATGTACATTGTTTTAAAGGAGTTATAGATATTTATATTCTAAAACAAGCTAAAACAAAAACAAATCAAAATTTTATTTTGTTGCAGTGCATAATTTAAATCCATCTTTAACTCCCAAAAAAACAAACTTTCTCTTATTAATAAAGCTGCGTATTGCCAATTTTCTTCACGATAAGTAAGTGGCACATATATTATGATTCAATAAGTCACGAGCCATCACGTTATAATCTAGCTGCATTAAGTGTGCATGCTTGAGGGATGAGTGTCCCTGCAACAGAGTGTGCATCAGCCGTGTGCAGTTTCAGTCTCATCCCTATATATCGGGACATTCGCGCAACTCATAGAAGAGGTGATGAACGAACAGAGAAAAGCCAGTTTCTGAGTTAGTAGTTACTTATATGATCTGCTTCCATATTATTTGAACTTTAATAACGATATAATTAAATATAACTGCATTAAAGATTTAATGCCGGGGTGTTTCATTTAAAGACGCTCAACGCTGTTTTGCTGCAGCTAAACTTTTTCCACAATGAGAGTGCTTCTGTATATACTTATTTTTTATTTTAATCCTTTAATCATTTAACCCTCATACTTTGCAATATACATCACCTGAAGCTGTTTGGAAAGTTTAGAGTGCATCTGGACTGTGAGCTGTAAACTTCTTCCTCTCCTCAGTCAGGCGCGAACTGCAGTGCTGCTCTCGTGTGTCATCATTACAGTTTAATGTGATCTCATGTTACATTAAATGAGATCAAATTATTATTCGACAACGAAAAGTTTTGTCAAATTTGTTTTATTGTCGACATTGTCGATAACGTCGACTAATCATTTCAGTCCTAGTGTTGACATGTTGAAGCTGTGACCAAAGAGACTCACATTTTGTTTTATTAAAATAAAAAAAATTATAAAACTTACCAGACCACGTGTCCTACTGTTGCACCCAACATGAGCAGGACGTGTGAAAGGGGTACTCAGAGTTAAAGTAGACCATGACATTGTCTGATTTATTCAGGATTATAAAATATCTGACACAAAGTGGGGACTTAACTTTGATAGGGAGTTTTTTATGGTTTACTGGTTTATGGTTTTATTTTACTTTATGTATTGTTAGACATCTTACAGATCCCTGCATTTCATTTGAAATTCATGAATTTGTTGCATTTTGAAACACTTTGTTTGACATGTTGATGAGGACAGGTTAAGTTACATGTGCTTCCAAGTATAGAGAATGCATTAAAGCATTCTAATGAACTGATTTAAAAATACAAGTAATACACATATTTCCTTTAGATTTAACTTTTTCAGTATTTTTATTATTAAGATTTTTTTGTAAAAATTTTTTTTTAAAGAGGACTTTTGTATGTAGGACTAGCTTTGTCCCTTATCTCAAGAATCAGTGCTTAATCTTATATATCATGCTTATTTTTATTTAATTTTTATCTCCTTTTCTCCCCGATTTGGAATGCCCAATTCACACTACTTTGTAGGTACTCATGGTGGTGCGGTTACTCACCTCAATCTGGGTGGAGGACGACAAGTCTCAGTTACTTACGCTTCTCAGAGAGTCAATTCACGCATCTTATCACGTGGCTCATTGTGCATGACACAGCGGAGACTCCCAGCATGTGGACGCTCATGCTACTCTCCGCAATCAACGCACAATTTACCACGCACCCCATTGAGAGCAAGAACCACTAATCACAACCACAAGGAGGTTACCCCATGTGGCTCTACCCTCCCTAGCAACCGGGCCAATTTGGTTGCATAGAAGACCTGGCTGGAGTCACTCAGCATGCCCTGGATTTAAAATCACAACTCCAGGGGTGGTAGTCAGCGTAAATACTTGCTGAGCTACCCAGGTAATGCAATAAGCATTATATATCATGCTTATTAAAAAATAAATAAAAAAAACTATATAAATTCTAACTCCTTTATTGGTATAAAAAAAAGGGCTTTACTCTGTTTTAATGTACAAACCTAATTCTGAAAAACTTGACACCACATAGAAAAGACTAATAAAAAGTTTATTATTTTAGATTCACCCTGCACTGTTTGGAAAACACCACAACAACACATTCTTTGATGTTTTACCTTGTGAGTTTAATTACAAATTTGTATCTACACTCATATCAAATCAGATGATTGCGACACGCTCCAAACAAGTTGGGGCTGTTGAGTGTTTACCATTGTGTACATCACCATGAAGATCTTAAAATTGAAACGTCTGGTTTAATTTTATTACAATACTGTTGCGTATACTATGGGAAGCACAAAGTGTTTGTCAGTTCTCATTTGAACTCTTTCCCCAAATGCAAGTAGCAATTTTTTGTTGTGTGGTTCAAGTTTGCAAAATGGCTAACAGCACCTTTAAATGACCATATAACTTTATAGCTATTTCACAAACCTACAGTCCTCAGGGATAGTTCACCGAAAATGAAAATTGTGTCCTCATTTACTCACCCTCTTGTTGTTTCTAACTTGTGAATTTCTTGTGTGAAACACCAAAAGGAAATGTTAGGAAGATTGCTCACAGACATCAATCGTTTTCACTGCATCGTTTTCCATACTATGAAGTGAATGGTAATTGAGGCTGTCATTCTGCCTAAAATCAAATTTTTTTGTACCACATAAGCTAGAAAATAATATGGGTTTGGAACAACATAACATAACTACCCATTTAAGCTGAATCAGAGACACATGATTGTCATCTAAAAGCTGGTGTACTTCCATGCCATTTGATTCTTTGGGCTAATGTGTCAACTGCAATTGTTTAACTCACACACTAGCTTTGCTGTGCTATACTCTTGTCCTCATCTCTACTCACACAGTCGCTGATACTAACACAGACTGAACACCCTTTGGGCAGACAGCCTCATCTAATGACACTCACCACAACACACAAACAAACAAGCATCCACAGAAAGGCAATGTCATAAATGTGAACATGACTTTCTCCCTAGCATTGTCTCGCTTTCCAACACTGTCTTGTCCTTTTAATGTGGTAACAAAATGTGATTTTGAAAAGGGCACAGAAAAGGCCCTTGCAAACACAATGAAATACTTGAAAGAAATAACAATGCCTCTTAACAATCACAGTCCCTCTTAAAACATTTAGACAAAAACACAACATTGAAAAACTTAGAAACGATTGCAGCAGAATCCCTTGGCCTTGACAAAAAGGCACTTTCCACGGCTTCATTCCAAACCATCATTAAGTGCATATTCACGTGAATTCTACTTTATAATATGATATCATATTGAATCACAACGTTCATTGAAATATCAAATTAAAAATTCTCAAGTTACTGTAATTAACTACTTATTCCCAAGAATCTTACTTTTTTATGTAGTTTAAAAATGTTATACTTTACTTGAGTACATATTAAGTGCTGTAACTGTACTTTTACTGCACTATATTCCCCCTGCTACTTCTCTGTCCTGATTTTATTTTTATCCATCAACATGATTGTCTATGGAGAGTCTCGTGACTCCCGTCAAATCAAATCACACGCAGCTGCAGATCTGGTGCCAACTGTTATGGATGTGGAGAATGCCTCAAGCATAATTTACAGCTGAACATAACTGGCCGCACCTAGAAGGGCTTTTCGCAGTGAAAAAGGCCAATTGCTTGACTGTGTCATGTGAGTTTAACTTGCTCAAGCCATATATCATCATTAATCCTGCCTCTAATTTGAAGAAACATATCAAGGTAAATTTCATATTTATGCTTACTAGCTTCTGTGTGACTATAACGTAGCCTGTAATTTAACTATCTATAACTTCTAGGTTACGGATGTAACCTCCATTCCCTGATGGAGGGAACGAGACATTGTGTCGAAGAAGCGACACTAGGGGTCTCTCTTGAGAGCCTTTTGCAACTCTGATCTATGAGAAAAGGCCAATGAGAAGAATTAGCATGTCCCGCCCTCGGACTTACGGGTATAAAGGGAGGGAAATGCATCTGTTACATTCTGGATTTTTCTGAGGAGCCGACAATGAGGTTCGGCCACAACAGTGGCTCGGTTCAGTGATGTGGCCGGGAGGACACAACGTCTCGTTCCCTCCATCAGGGAATGGAGGTTACATCCGTAACCTAGACGTTCCCCATCTGTCACTCACTTCAACGTTGTGTTGAAGAAGCGACACAAGGGGTCCAATTTAAATCACGTCATGCGCTGAGCCGTGTACGTGTACTGCTGACACAGGAGCGGGCAGGTATTTTACGTGCCAAAGCGACCAACTGTGCCAGGCTGCACGTACCCTTCCCCAATGCCCCATAAAATCATCAAAGCCTTCTGGTTCTTTACCCCCGACAGGGGGGAATAAGGCATTATGCATTACAATTACAATTTCTGGGCTTAAAAATACAAGAACTAAATCAATGTGGAACATTGTATCTCAAAAGGAGGATTATGTGGCCCCCATGTGCTACTTAAATAAATAATTCACACAAAAATGTAAATTCTCTTGTCCTTTACTCACCCTTATGCCATCTGTCTATGACTTTCTTTCTTCAGAACAAAAATCAAGATTTGTAGAAGAATATTTCAGCTCTGTAGGTCCATTCAATGTAAGTGAAGGGGTGGCAAAAATGTGATACTCCAAAAAGCACATAAATGTAGCATAAAAGTAATACATACAACTCAATTAAATTACTTCAGAATTTCTATGACAAGTGTGGGTGAGAAGAAGATCAATATTTAAGTCAATTTTAGCTAGAAATTCTTCTCTCTTCCCAGTAGGTTGTGATATCCATGAAGAATGTGAATCACCAAAAACACAAGAAGAAAGTGAAAGTTAAAGTCGAGATTAACTGAGCAGGTAGGATAATTAATAGTAAAAAAGGAATTAAATATTTATCTGTTTCTCACCACATCTATCATATAGCTTCAGAAGACATCGATTAAACCACTGCAGGCACATGGATTAGATTACATTTATGCTGATTTATGTGATTTTAGCACCAATTACTTTCATTGTTTGGAACAAAAGAGATGAGATATTCTTCTAAAAATCATAATTTGTGTTCTGCAGAAGATAGAAAGTCATACACATCTGGGATGGCATGAGGGTGAGTAAATGATGAGAGAATTTTCATTTTTGGGTGAATTATTCCTTTTTAAGCATGACGTAGCACCTGTACCAAACAACTTTTACCATGGCTGCTCTAGATTCTCTATTGTGCAGGACATGACGTGCCAAGTGATTCTGCTTATTTAGCATTTTTTTTTGCATTCCTTGCATTGTTTGAACATGTTTTATGCACAACAATTACGCTCTGTCGGCATTCAGGGAAATTTAGACCCTACACATAAACTGATTTGAATGTAATTGTTTCATACATTACGATTTAAAATGGTGATCAGTGTATTGAAAATACATTTTTAATCTTTTCATTTCTGTTATCATGTCTCTCTTTTATTTTTTGGAATCAGATTCATGTAGTGTTTATCATAGATAAGTGATGTATTTTCAAATTTGGCATACAGTGTTCATTATAATGGGGCATAGGTTTTGTAACTCGGTACGCAATACTCACTACTCATGAGTACTTTTATATGAGCTACTATTTTACTCTTATTTGAGTAGTTTTTAGGACAGCTAATTATACTCTCCTAACACTACATTTTTGGGGAAGTAACAGTACTTCTACTTGAGTATGATTTTTCAGTAGTCTTTCCACCCCTGACTAAATCATAACATAAGGTTAATATTAATCATATAACATAGTTTCAGATGATCAGGCACCATGTAAATACACCGTGAACAGTGTAATCATAGTTAAGTGCTTACTGATTACATCACAAAACCTGATGCATTACTATTGATTACGTATTGCACTCTCTGATGCTGTGCAGTTCTGCTGAACTAAATTTAAACCTCCAGGCACATTTTAAGGCTCAATCTCCACTCCAATCAATGCAACAGTCAAATTTTCAAGCACTATATGATCATCCCAAAAGGCCCTGCGTTAACTGAGATGCGAAGAGATGCATCCAAGTGTTTCAATCCTGCACCTTCCTTTTATCTTCTGAGCCTAACATCCAAAATATCTATTCTCTCATAACTTTCCTCAAGCACTCTTTCAGTGCTTCCCCAACTTATTTTACTGTAATCTCTTTTTACAGTTTCAAACCTTCATTCATCTTCCTTTACGGTGGGGTTCTACATGTTTTAAATATATTTCAGTGGTATCTTGTATAAAGGATCTAAAGTTGTTTTAGTTGACTACTCAAATCATTTGTTTCTTTTTTTTCTTCATGTGGCTTTAGATCTCTTTGATGGCTTATAGTGATAATAAGCATGTTATTGTGTTTATTGGTCAATGTGTGTGTCTATGCTCCCCATGTTCTCCACAAGCCTCGGATATTTAATTATTTATATGTCACCATCCACCACACAGAGTAGTCATCACACTCCTCACTTGCCCTCATTTATCTGTCTAAGCCTAAATAGCCTGTATAGGAAGCCAACAGCATTCATTTTCTTAAAAGGCTCTTTGAAAATAACTCACCAAGCAATAAATCTGATTACGCAAATGAATCAACACGTAAATGCGTTTATCCTAAAGGGGGTATTAGTAGCCAATGATATATCCATATTTTTTCCTCCGAGACATTATAATAAGTGAATTAGAATTCCAAACTGAATTCTGATGATCTCAGCAAAGTAAAGAGTTTTGCTGCCCATGCAACAGCAGAGGTCACAATGTCTACATTGCTTCCTATACTAACAGACATAATCAAAGAGACAGAAATAATGAATGGTCATTATTGTATTATTTGTGTGTGTGTGTGTGTGTGTGTGTTTCTGTTTTCCTTGGCTAAAACAGATTACATTTCAGTGATAGAAGGTCAGTGGTGTTGGCTCATCATTTGCTGAGCTTACATGAGCAGACTCACTGTCTCTACTCAGGAAGAGATATTTCCATTATGACAGACAAAACCCTTGTGATTAATTTTTCAGCTAATTATCTTGTGTTTAGCTTTGCATCCCTTACAGCTAATTCAGCTAGATAGAGAATAAGAGGAAAAGAGAGACAGAGAGGGAGGAGGGGACACAAGGGACAGGGTTTGATCAGACAGAGCTCCAGGCAGCCAGTCTAAACTCACCTCTTTTATCCCCATCAAAAGAATTCACAAAGAACACACAACAAAATCACAATGTAACAGAAAAACATGGTTTAATCCTAAATCAGATATATCGAAATGAAATAAACTGACACATTTTAATAAACTTGGTATGCTTTACTAAATTCAACAATTCAGGAATTTTGTGACAAAAATATAAATATAAAAATGCACGTGTAGCTTAAAAATGACTGAGAAATACTGTAAGGTGCCCTGAAAATGCTAACAAAGTGTACATTAATGATTCTTTATAAATAATCTGTAATTATCACCACCAAAGTACTGCCTTTAAATTAGAATGGGTCTTGGGAAAGTACATTTAAAAGTAACAGTGATGTGGTAGATTATGTTCTTTACATTTACACATTGTGGTCATAATGACAACTTTACTATGCAATAAAGTTTCAATGTCATAAGTTAATCACTTATACTGTATTCTTTTACTTAACTGTTGTAGCAAGACATTCTGCAACCAAATATATTGCTGTTGTTGGAAATGGTCAGAAGATTTACCGAGCAAAGCATAATGGAAGAAATATAACAGGCTGGAAAGCACATTCGTTTGATACTGAAATTATGTAACTAGAGCACTTCCTCCATCCATCCATCCATCCATCCAAAAGTGATAATCCCATTGGCAAGCATGTTCCCGTCCACATTTTGATTCAGCAAATCAGTTTGGGTGAACGCAGACAATGCGATTAATATTAATGAGCCCAACAGCCTGCCAGGCAGCACGACAGACATTGAGCTGTTGAAAATTTGCAATCTACCTGAGACAAGACCTGAGCAAAAAGAGAAGTAATCTTTGACCATTGTAAGTTAATGTTGTTCAACAGATGAAACAATGAATGTTACATTTTGGTAACTTTTAGCAAGTTTTCTATCTCTGATGTCTTTATTGCTAATCTTTTTCACAGAACCACTGAATGACAAATAATGTCTCATGCACAACCACCAGCCAAAACATATCTGAAGGGGACAGATATTCAGGACTTCTTTCATCAGGGTTATGTGTGTGACAACAATAATCATCCTTTATGTCATACTATGCATCTAATTTATAAACAGTGCTATTGTTCTTTGACTTTTCCATGTTTTGTTTGGCAATTATACTGAATATAAATGAATGGTAATGTTTGTAGCATATACATTTTAGAAAGAAAAAAAAATTATCAATGACAAAGTCAACAGTGTAGACGGAAAGGTGACACAAGCTTCTGAAATTGTTTAGGTAAGATCATATTTGACATTGACATTAATGCAGTGTTTTAAGCCTAAGAAACAGTATTCACCTGATTCAGCCCCGCTCCTTTACCACGCTCCACTCTTCTGAATTTTGTAATCTAACTTCCTTTTTGTATTGTAGTTACTGAGAAGAGTTGATCAAAATGGATTACGTGAGGCAGCACAGAAAGTATTTTTCCCCAATAGTTGATGATGTGAGTCTACAGCACACCTTTACTACGTGAAAATGCTAATGAGGTGTTTTCCTGTCACTCTAAATATTTGTTTTTTCTGACACCCGCTGAGGTAAATTGGACCTGGTAGATCACATTCAGACTGCTATGACACGCTACACTTTTTCATAATACAAGCGTTAAATTGTTATACGTGTATTTCTCCTTAATTTTCAGGTTTCAACTTGTTAATGTGTGTTAAAATGTGTGGTTGATATGAAATTTCAAACAGCGGCAGCTCATATTATTACACATGCAAGTTCAACATTAATGAAAATTACAATTGTACATTTTAAAATTAATTTGCCTCCCTACATTTTTTAGAGGCTTAAATGTTATTAAGAAGCTGGGGCGGCTGTGGCTCAGGTGGTAGAGCAGTTTGGCTGCCAATAGCAGGGTTGGTGGTTTGATTCCTGGCCCACACGACTCCACATGCTGAAGTGTCCTTGGGCAAGACTCTGAACCCCAAGTTGCTCCCAATGGCAGGCTAACGCCTTGCATGGCAGCTCTGCCGCCATTGGTGTATGAGTGTTTGTGTGAATGGGTGATTGGGACACAGTGTAAAGCCCTTTGGGAACCTCTAAGGTTAAAAAAGCACTATATAAGTGCAGACCATTTACCATTAAAATTGTTGTAAACTGAATATTTAATAAAACATACACTTTCACTTGTATATAGTTGTTCCCCTCCCTTCGTCCCAGTTTAACGCACAAAAAATGACATGATATGATGGTCAGAGGTGTCATACAGAGATATTTGTATGACTTTGTGTTGTCTCTTGGAGTTTAATGAGCACATCAGTATGCCCACAGCTTGAAGGTAGGATCTTGTGTATTTCTGAATGAAGTACTCTTGTTTTAAAATCTTCCCACTCTGCTTTCTGTTATTATGACATCCCCTGGCATGAACACTTTAAAATACTCATCATAGCTTTTGACAACTCAATAACCTGTAAATTCCACTTATTCCTGCTTGATTGACTGATGTTTCTTAAAAGTTCAGTTTTTAAAAAAAATCCAAAATAAATCAAAACTGTGTTATATTTTAGCATCTTCAAAGTAGTCACACTTTGCCTAGATTTTGCAGAAATGTACTCTTGACATTTTCTCAACCAACTCCTTGAGGTATCACCCTGGGATGCCTTTTAAACAGTATTGAAGGAGTTCCCATGCTGGGCACTTAGTGGCTGCTTTTCTTAATTATTCAGTCCAAGTCATCCATTTCAAAAGCTTTTTTTTTTAAATAAAATTTTATTTTGTAATTAAATAAATTAATATGGTGGCACAATTATATTTTTGTCTACAAAACTAATTTTAAACATTTCAGCATATGCCTTCAGATCAAAAGATTTTTAAGATCATGAGAAACATTTCAGGCAAGTGACCCCAAACTTTTGAATGGTAGTGTGTGTGTGTGTGTGTGTGTGTGTGTGTGTGTGTGTGTGTGTGTGTGTGTGTGTGTGTGTGTGTGTGTGTGTGTGTGTGTATGTATATATATATATATACACACCTTGGGGGCCTTATTGTATTAAAGTTGAAATTTATTATTTCCATGCCACAAGTGTTACCAAATTAATTTAGCAAAAATATGTTTTGTTTTCAACAGGTGCCCCGAACTCCCCCAGCATCTGCAATTGGACAATAAAAAGACTGCCCTGCCCACTTACTGCATGGGATTAATTGAGCCAGTGTTGCCATGTTGGGTTGGTCAGGATGCTCAAACCAACAGGGCAATGATTTGATAGAGTCTCAGTATTTACACTTTTCAAGGGAAATCGACCTATTTTAGAATTGGCTCACTTATAGTTAGATGTCTCTGCATATTAAGCTATATGAAAATGTTTTATTCAACATTGTAAAATTACACACTTCAGCTTTAATATTTAATATTAGGTCATCATTTAGAGCTGGCTAAGGAAGAAGAAGTGAACAGATCATGTTCAGCCTACCTCTCACATCAGCTGAAAACCTGGCAGAGTGTCGAGAAACAAAAAGCTTCAGCTCCTGGTCCAAGTTACAATCAATAAGATTTGTGTCCCATGAACGAATTCCTGCAAGTCAGAAGAAAAAGTGTAAAAATACACAATGTGTACCACTCTTTATCCATCATGAAGTTACTAAAACCTCTTGAAATCAGTTTACTTATGGATTGACAAGACAGGCTACCGCATGTAACAAATACATTTCAGGTCAGTCTAAAGAAGAGAAAAAACAAACAAACAGACAAACAAAAGAAATTCAAAGAGTGAGTGTTTTTAGTTGTTTTTCTTTAAATTCCACATCTTTTCTCCCTTTCTGATCCATCATGCAGTAAATGTATGTTATTATTAAGGAGAGGTATTCAAATGATCCCAGTTGGGTTTGTTTGAAGCACAATATCACTTACATTTGTTTTTCTATAGCTGAGTTCTTTTGGTTCACATGCAAAAGCTAATCAATGTATGGAAACATCTATGAAATGTTCTGAGACAGGACATGTACTAATACTCTTAGCCAAATCACGATCAATGGTGAGCCAGAATAGAGATTATATGTTGAAGAGAAGAGGGGATTACTGAAGACAAATCATCATTCAGAAGGAAGTGCTGTCTGCCCTTGAAAGGTGTGAGCTTAAGGAAGTTAATTGTTCATTGTTTATGACAAACACTTTTATGACGGCCTATAGCCTACTTGCGACCCAGGATCACAGAAGAATATTACTACCTCTATAGTTCTGCTGTCCCAAAAAAAATAAATAAATAAAAACACACACACAATTACAATGAATAGGCTATGCATTCAAGGCAAGTACTGCAATATACAGTACAGCTATTACGATAGAAAATGAATGGTCTCACTTATTAAGAATTTATGGTCTCACTTCAGAAGTAGGCTACTGCATATTTCCTCCTCCATCTCTGCTTTGGTTACTTGGTTGTTTATAATTGCAAATACCAAATATATTTTATTAAGTTCTGCATGTATATTATAGACATTTGTCAAAATTAAGAACTGATTAAAAGATATATACAAAAAAATTTAATAGATATTCTCCTTCAAAGTTCTCCTTTGTTTGACACAACGGTAATCCTAAATCTTCAAAGGCTCAAAAATGGTACGAATGTCTATAGATGACAATTGTATTATCGTATTACATTTTTTTTAACGTAATTTTGGCATGGCCATTTTTTATCAATTATGTGGGCCGCTTCTGGTATGAGCTCCTTCCAGTTATTTTAGCTGTACTAAAATACCATATTATGCTGCTTTATATACGTACTTAGCGTGCAGAGACTAACTTTTATACTTCAGCTGTATTTGCCCCAAAACTGCATCTTGTTTTATCTTGGCAATATGATAAACACACTATTCTCTCAACGAACATTCTCTCTTTCTTTACCGGTGTTCAGTCACACGTGGTTGATCTTACAATCAGCATGACTTCTGAAACATCAGTGTTCCATTTCTGAAATGGTTGTGTTCCATTTGGGACAGAGCTACATTTTGAAATTTCAGACACTACATGGCTGATATCATTGTGTAAACTGCAAGTGCGTACTGTCTAGTGTTATTTGTGACACAGCTATATAATTTCGGAACACTGAAAAGCTTAAAAGGGGTCTCTTATGACAGTAATAATTAATTTCCTAACATAATGTCATCATATTCATAAGAACTTAATAGATGACGCTTTACGCATGGTCCATGGCAGTAACTGGAAATCAAAACGCCCTTCTGGCAGAAAAAAACACCAAACAGACCTTCTTACTTTCCGTAGGAACTGCAGTGCGGACCGCGCCACGCCTACATGCCGGTGTCTGACAAGACAGGACAGGACAGGAGTGAGTTGAATGCAAGAGGGTGGAAATCAATTAGATGCGCCGCAACAATGTCCCTAGGTCTGTCAGGTGGACAAAAGATTTGCCTTTAGCCATATGACGGTAATCTGTGCATACGGCGATTTAATATGATTCTTTTTTTAATTAGGCCTACTGGGTGCATTTCGAATCCATTTAAAGAATTCATTAGTCACTGTTGCATTGAGCGCAGTACAATCCCTCCCGTGCATAGCATGATTTATTTTAGGGTAGCTCCCACTCGAGAGGCATATTATTAGAAAAACACAAGCCTAGGAAACAAAGAACTGGCGCGCCACATTAAATCCACGATCCACGCTCCTTATGATGACTCTCCATCCCTTACGAAAAGCAATACGCTTTATTGATTGACACTATAAATATACATGCTGAATCATGCTAGCCCACGAAGACCCGTTAGAACTCTGTAATTGAACTACGTGGTAGGATTATAGCCAACAACAACACATCTGTATGCAGCTGAGCGCGCCCAATGAAAACAGGCATAACCCAGAATGGTGCTGATGATGCTGTCTTTGGGAAACGGGTATCAAAGGGTGGCGTGATGCGATCGCTTTGATAAGCCATGCAATAGACTCGCCATTTGCAAACAGGGAGGGGCTGCGCTACAGTTTCCATCTAAATATCCACACAACAAAGGCATCCAATAACATGATGCATGGAAAGTTTCTTGCAGTCAGCAGAAATATTTTTCAAGAATTACCTATTCAATAAAATATCACCTATTATTTCTGCACACCCAAATTGGCTTCAATGGTAGAGAACTGAACTTGAAAAGGTAACTGCAGAGCCTGTGCGCCTCAACATCATTTCAAAAAGATGTAAAATAAATTATACTAAGGTAGTGCACATTTTTAATTCAATAAAATGACTTTCCCAATAAGCAGTCTTTTAAACCACAGATATGACAGCTGAGCTACCTTTCTCAATGTCCGCAATGGCACACTTCAGGTGATCGTCAGTCACCAGCTCCCCAATGACAACCAGCAGGTGATATTTGCCCTCGTCGAAGTGATGTGTCGAGGCCGTGGGTGAGGCCGTGTTCCTGATGCAACTGACACCACCAAAGGGTGCTGGAGCATCTACAGGATCAACTAGCGTCGCCATTCTCTCAGACACTCACATACACACACTAGACGCACTCGCACCCTCTGTCCGGCAACCTGAAGTGAGCTCGTAGCTACAGTATCTGTAGCCGAGCAGCGGGGCGCAGAAGGAGTGGCACAGGCTTTTATATCCCCAGACTGTGTGTCATGAGGAGCCGCTGCCGCCTCTCCTCTCATCCAGCTGATGTCATCCAGCAAATCATAAAACAGCGCGAGACCAATCGGAACCTTGAAACGGCAGCGTTACATAATTAAGGGATGTCCAGATTTACCATTGACACTGCGCCATTAAAATGTGTATTAAACAACCATATCCATAGAAGTTTAATCACGAAAGATTGTGATAGTTAAAAACTGCTAATAAACAGTTGACTTTATCGCTTAAATTAACCTATCTCTATTAGGCTTAGTAAGAGTAACTAGGCCTAATGTCAGTTTTTTCCATTGCATTTTGAATAAACAATTGCTTTTATTAGCACTCTCACACATTTAGTCTGGTATTTTTCTTATATTGGGCCATGTAATGTACTTATCAGATTGTACTGCACACCTCAGTTTGCATCATCGGTCTTACAAGGTTTCAGTTACACATAGGCTAATGCAATGAAAAACAAAAAAGAAAAGAAGAAAAAAGAAAATGTGTAGGCTCAAAAACCCTCATAACGTATGAAAGTATATAGCTTCTACTCAGAAACGTATAGCCTATGTACTGTAAAACATTTTTAGCTTTACTTAATTCGCATCAATGTGTACAACACAACATATCAATTATAAGATGAACTCAGAGTGATACATAAAGTAAATTAATAAATGTGAGTTCCTTGTACTTCTTTGGCTTAAAAATCCATAAACTTAACATTTTAAGTACTGCTAACAATCAAGTACAGCACTGGTTGTGGGGAACATTCATAAGCCCTTATGCTAGAATATTTGAAGCATGTTTGTTTGGTCAAAAGGCACTTTTGTGGGCATTAATTAGTTGTTATTAAGAATTCATAGAGATTAGCTGTTTAGGCTTATTGATGTTGTTTTACTGTAAATAGTTTTTGGATCCTGTTCAATCCATGTAACTTATTCTTGTGCATAGCTGAAGTGTAGCTTTCTCTGCACTTCTTTGGGGAATCAAGTTTAAGACCTCGGTCATTATTTTCTGTTCAAATAAGTAGAAACACTCATATCATGTAAGTTTAAATCAATGTGGTATTGTTAAATCTTATTCATGTGACATACCCTTTTAAGTAAATAAAGTTGAATGAACTGATACGTTTGTGTATATCTAACAAAGGTTTTCTAGTTATTTTGACATAAAATTACCATAAGTTGAATTTACTTAAAAAGCGTGATGCAAAAATGCTTCATACTGTATATATTTTAATTAAATAAAACCACTTTATTTATTTTTTTCATTTTGAAGATTGTACATAATATATTGGATTCATTTATCTATTTGTTGCTCCCTTTGCTGTAATTTGTTTGGTTATGAAATGAAAAAATTGCCTTTGTATTAATGAGAAGCAAGCTCTGATGATAACAGATGAACAATTTTGAAAGACAATAGAAATGCAAAGGAATTCTGTTTGCTCTTTTTCTGCAGAGGACCTTATCAATAGATGGAGAAGAGGGCGTTCCTCTTTGTCTCATCCTGATGATGTCATGTCATGCAGAGTCATGGCACTGGTTTTGCGGTTTCATTTTTTATAGTGCATGCACTGTGCAGCTGTGTCATTGGGCTTCACCTGGATCTATGCATCAGATCCAATGTCTTTTGGATTCATAATTCAAGTTAAATTGTGATTTATTCATACTGTACACAAATTGCAGTCTGTTATAGATAAATATATTATGCCATATTTTTTTTCGAGCTTCAGGGTTATTTCCATTGTTCATTTCTAATGGTGTCATTTTTATTTATTTATTTTTTGTCACAGTCTAGTTTTCACAAATGTTGCTTTTTATTTCATGCAGCTAATTAAATTAACCCGCTGTCTCAATGTGTCCATTTGTAAATATTTAAGGCAGATGAATCAGTGTGTCATTGTTGTGTGTACTTGAGCTTAATAGAATTAGGGCATGATTCAGCACATCCAACATTAAATAGTTACAAGATAACCATGTGTGAGCCAATCATATGTGATTTTGTTAAATGTGCTGTGATGTTAAAGTTTAGAATGGTGTATGATGTAAATTGACAGGAAGGAATATCTTGGAAACAAGAACTGGTTATGGACAGGGCAAAATGGGGCCAGTGCTTCGGGGCCTCTCACTACCAGGGGCCTAAGTTGAGTGAAACCAAGAAATATGACAAGCACTGCAGATGTAAAAATTGAGATAGATAGATGGAATGTGTTAGAATATGTGCTGGTGAATGTTGGCAAAATGTGAAATAAATGAAGAAATTACAAATGTTATATGTTCCTGCCCCTTCTTAGAACCATAATATTGCACCTTTGATGTTGTGTACAGTGGTACAGTCTTCTTTTTTTTTTGCAACATATTAGGCACATGAATTGTTGATTCTTACTATTTCCATTTTATTTCGTGTATTTGTGGCTTATCTCACAATTGCAATTCTGTTTCTCATATATGCACTTCTCATTGGTTGAATTCTACATCTCACAAGTGCGACAAAAGGTAGCCACCAATGAAGCTTGTGTCCATGATCCGTCTGTGCTTGACGGAAGTGAAACATTTTAATGCTGAAAGACAATGTATGCAAGCATATTATTGTGTGTTTCTCTCTCTCGCTCTCTCTCTCTCTCTCTCTCTCTCTCTGCGTGTGTGTGTGTGAGATCATAATATGGAGATTGATTTACTTGTGTTAACATTCAAGAATGAAATCAGGATACAGAGTGAAGGAAGACAATTAAATTATTTCAGCAGCAATTATGGTAAGTGATGTCTGTCATGACCACAGCATTTGTTGCTATGGAAGATGCACCACTGGGACCGCAATCAGGGACTGCAACTGGGTACGAGATTAAAAAATGTGCATTGCCATGGAAATGCCCAATCTGGCATATGAGTGACCAATACTGTACAATATCTGTTATAGTTACGTTTGATCCATTTTTATAATGTAGATCTTTAACTAGAAATGCTCCAAATGTTGGTCTTATTCTTTTATAATGACGATATGATATTTATCTCCATTTTCATAGTAAACGCTTTCCCACTGTAATTCTGATATCATATATATATATATATATATATATATATATATATTTACAATAAATTATATGAAAAACTTCATTTGGTTTGAATCAGCATATAATCAGTAATTCAACTTTTTTAAAAACGTAAGACTTATTCCTAGCTGAGGACTTACATTTAAAAAGGGAATAATTAATATAAACAGAGGAATGGAGTGTGAATTTAATTTCGAATAATACAATGCACTTTTGGGAATACTGTCCAAGCTAGTAAATAGCTCTCTATGTAGGGTACAACTGGGTTAAAGGCTCAAGGGGGTATAAGGCTCCTTTGATTTGATCTTTTCCCAAAACACTAAATAGCATCAAAAACTACCACAGCACTTTTCTAAACACTTGTTTGTCACTATGCAAAATGTTCCTGATCAATGAGTTCATTTCATGTAATGTCTAAAGTTTATTTTTGAGGTCATTTTATTTATTTTTTTATATATATTTTTAAAATGCTGTAAATGTATGTAGCTAACTAAATTCTTTTGAGACAAAATACTTATTTACAGTTTCAGTTTTGTTAAAGGTCACTAAATCATTAAAACATTTTTCAATAACTGTCCCATAAGTGAAAGGATATCATTTGTGGTAAAAAATCCCCCTGTTGCAGGGGCTAAATGCACCTATTAAACACATTGTTTTACTTAAAGTGGAGGGAATAGGTTTGTTATAAAAAAAATTCAAAGTGGGCTCATATTTACTGATCCAATCATAATAGAGATCAGTTTGTTTATAGAATACTTGAGGTGTAATACAATTTCAAATGTGTTTGAAAAAAGAAAACCCTTTTTTGAAGTTGTTATTTGTGTATTATCTTAATTTGCGACTCAAAAAGCATCTTGCTCTCAAAATGATTTGCATTAGCTGACAAAATTGTATAATAATATATATATATATATATATATATATATATATATATATATATATACACACACACACACACACACACACACACACACACACACACACACATAAACAAATAAAATTTTTCAATCTTGATCAATTTTGTGACCAGAAAAAAGCTACATTTCCTTAAGGGGTGCCTTAAGCCCAATTGTACTCTCTAATTTTCATCCAGAAAATGTGTATACTATGCACTGTAAGTAGTATACTAAACACTTACTTCAGATATACCAATACTTTTATATACTGCATAATGTATTTATACATTTCATCCATATTTAAAGACCAAGAGTAAAACATGTCCTCAATGTTGTCTGTTCAGCATCTAGATTAGTATCTGTATTGTGCATCCCCCTAGTGTTTAGATGATGTAGATGTGTCCTGTTTTTTTTTTTAAACTACTTTCAACATTACAGCATATCCAATATAGAACACCAGTATAAGACATTAAAACAGTAAAGAACAGTGACAGTAAAGAAGACATTAAAATGCTCCTTGGACAGTTCAAACATGCACCCTGTACAGAGAAAAAGGAAGCGCACATCGTTCCAAACCTGTATGATATTCTTTTTTCCATGGAACATAAAAGTGTTCAGTGAGCATGAATGGGGACTAATCATAGTAAGTCCCTAAATTTCTGCCTGTGTTCTACTTGTGTGTTCCATGGAAGCAAGAAAATCATCATACAGGCATGGAACAACATGAGGGTGAGTAATTAATCACAAATTATAATGGGTAAATAATCACTTTAAGATTCACTTTCTTCACTGTTCACTGTACAACTAGAAGAAGAAAAAAACTGTCAAGTAGGTGTGCACATCCAAAACCCAAGTTGGGCTCAGGTGCAGGTCGAAAAATGTTCGCACACTGAAATTAAAGCCCCAAACATTATTACAAACCAGTTAGATCTTCATCAGGCACCATCTCCATTCACCAGGTGCCTGGGGAAGACCCAACTGGTTTGTAATAATGTTTGGGGCTTTCATTTCAGTGTACGGACATTAACCCCTTTTTTGGCACTGTTCAACTAGAAACAGAGTCTGCAGCAACCACAGCTTTGGGCTCGTTTGTGAATTGAACTTGTGTAACCGTTTCCTTTAAAACGCCTCCAGATCATGTCCACTGGGTGACGCCATTATACTGTTTGACACATCTCGTTATGCACATGTACTGAATACTGCATGTCTTCTTACGATGCATACTTGAGACTTTTTACCCTCCTCTTTGATGTCTGTTAGCTTTTAAAGAGATGAACAGACTCTAGATCTGCAAATTGCAGTAATTTATGTTGAGCCACTCTCAAATCAGTCTGCTGAAAGAGTTTTTCTCTTTGCCAGTAAACAGTGCTTCTAACTGCAAGTCTAAACAGCCTGTGTTTGGATAAAGGGGGTGTGCCATGAGTCGTGTATTATCCAGTCATAGTTTATGATTCTTTTAAAAAACCTTTTTACTGAGGACAATGCACATCTTGAGTTTGGTATTTTAGATTTATGGAGTATAAAACAGAAAACCACTAATCTCTGGTGTCAAATGAGCCCTGACATAAAATCTTATCATTTGCAAATACTTATGAGCATGTCAAAAGATATGTTCATATATCACTCTTAACCTAAGTCCAGACTCCTTGAATAATGATTGTTATATGCATTGTTGCTCAAAGGGTGGTGGTTACGGCCATGATCATAGTCAGCTTACCTTGCAGTAATATAAGGATGTATGTGCCAAACATTTATATTCCTTGGGATATCTCATCTGTTCATTAAAAACTATTAAATTATAAAAACATTAAAACATTAACGTTTGCATGTTTGATATTGCTGAAGGACTTTTTAAAAAATATTAATAACCCATAAGTAATTAGTCACTTGTTACCACATAAGTGTGAAGGAATTACTAATTATCTGGACCATTATTTTTAAGTGAGGACTCCACCTCAAAGACTTGAGACTTGACTTGGACTCCACCTCAAAGACTTGAGACTTGACTTGGACATCGGGGACATGTGAACGTGTCTGTCTTTACACTACAAAAACCCAACAGCAGAGAAATGCTTTTCAGTGCTTACAGCAAATTAGTTGGTCCCTGGAGATGATTTTACAAGTGCTTCCAGAGAATGATAATGTTGTCAGAGGAACTCTAGCTGTTGTTCTATTGAACTATGAATATAAACTATTGTACAAGTATTTTTCCCCAGTAATGACACTTTTGTTGGAACAGAAAAAAGTTTACATACTAAAATTTAGTCATTTATTTTAGCCATCATTTAACTGTAAGCATGGCTCTGGTGATAAGCTTGAGAATTTTTGCAATTTGGCTAGTGGAGTGCTCATATTCTTTGAATTTCTGATTGACTCACTACATCATCAATGGCAGGCACGTGCCAGGGGCTTTAAGACTAGGCAAGCATCAGCATTTTTGGTAACACTTTATTTGGATGGTCCCAAGTAGATATTTAACTGACTACAAGTGACTTATTAACAAGTCACTTGTGACAGTGACAGTAAACAGTGTTTCAAGAAACATTCAGTAGACTTTCATTAGCCTGAATATAGATCTCTATTAATGACCTACTTACATTATTCTTGAGAACATCAGTTCATTAAAAAGTCATTAATATATAATGATATACAGGCTACTGAAAGTCTATTGAATGTTTGTTGAAACACTGCTTACTAGCTATGGCAAGCCAGTTTATAAGCCACCAATAGTCAGTTAAATATCTAGTTAGGACCATCAAAATAAAGTGTTATCAAATGATTTAACACACATTACCAAAAGCTGTGCCCAAAACATTTTATACGGGTAAGTTTCATGTCATGGATGTGTTACAGATGTAAATTGTTGCCTTAGAACTCACTAGACAATTAAAACAATTGTCACAGTGGTGAAATTCATGACAAAATTGTTTAAAGTCTAGACAGTAATATTGCTCATATCACACAAATTAAAGATTGCATTTACTGAGCCGAGCATGTTTATGTCCATTAAATCATACAATGAACCAGAGTGCCAGAAGAGCTTGTTTTGACATAAAGCAAAAAGAAAAAGAAAAGATTGCTCTGTTACTAGTTTCAACATCATAGGCCTCACTCGTCACTCTTCCCAGTTCAGAACCAGTGGAATTGGCAGTGGCAATTAACTAATCTGATCATCAAAGACAACAATCTTAACCTGAATGCACAAGGCAAATTTAAAGACACGACAGTCTACATTCCTTAAAGGTGCAATTTGTAACAATTTTCATAGAATATTCAGCTTTTTTTGCCAATATGTGAATGGCTTGTAAAGCAACTTAACAAAATGAGCCCTTCCCGGACATCCTAGCTCTTCGTTCCCCTGAATTGGCATTCTTCTTATTGGACTTACATAGCTGCAAAGCATGTGAAATATAGTGCCATAAGGATTGATCTGTGTAATTTTAGCTAACTTGATCTTGCCTGCAAAGTAACTGTCATAAACAATGTTAATCTGTAATTATTCAGCAAGGTAAACTACAATAACACATTAAATGAATGCTAGACAATGTCCAAGTTAATGCAAAAAGACCCATTCATTAGTGTAACATAACTTGGTTATACAGATATACAATCTATTATTATAAAACAATAGCACAGCGAAACATAAAAATGACTGAATTGTGTCAACATATTTATAATGTACAGTTTATTTTATAAATAGCTACTGTCATCATCCTCCAAATTTAGCTAACAGCTATTGATAAAGCTGGCTAGCTAGCTAACGCCGACATAGGCTATCGTTTAAATGCAGTCAATGTATCATTCAAAGAAAAGTGATTACTTCAAACTACAGTCTCGCATAGTCAGACCTATATCCACACTTTGTTTTAGCCCAGTTCAAGCAATGGAGAGTCACATATAATATATCTCAAAAGTTTGTAGTAAAACAATCATAACAGTGTCATTTTAATTATGCTACCTCACCTGTCAGCATGATGCCAGTGAATTCCTGTCTCGCATGTCCGCAGTGAGAAGCTTCATATTTCACAATGGCATTAAAACAGCCTTGTATTGCCATCTTTAGGAGGAGAACGTCACCTGGCTTATGTGCATGTAGAGAAGCTGTTAAGAAATGCTGAACGCTTTTGATGTCTCTTTGGCAGCAAAACACTTCTGTATTATGAAAAAAGTGGAGGAAAAAAGGCAATAAAAATAAGAGAAAAATAGCTGCAAACAGCAATGATGGGCCAGAGCACAACTGGTTCATTTCCACCCAGTGGCTTTCTGAAAACAATGCAAGGTTGTCACATGCATTTGGCATTTGACATCATTCTAAACAATTTTGAAGCAATTTGAATAAATATAAGAGGACTATTTTAAAGTCTGTTGTAAGAGCCACACGTCCTGTTGCCAGGTGGTAGGGCTATGACTGTGGCCCAAAATAGTAAAATCCATGTGATTAGTCCCCAAGTCTAAACAGACATCTCAATTTTGATCTAAATCACACATTGCACACAGAAGATATGAGACGCTTCCTGTTTCCCATTTTTCACCATTAATTTAATGCTTTTCCATGGCAACAATGTTCAATATATCAAAATCTTTTTGCAATTTAGTATCTTCAGTGTCTTGGCATAATGTTGTCTTATTGTGGTGACAGTTTCACGAATAACCTAGGAGGAGTATATAAAGTTCAGAGACTGCAATATTCAAAACATCCTCCTGTTGGGTGTACCTTATGACTATAATTATGAAAGTTGTCCAGCTTGGTGAGAACTATATATGTACCAAATTTGGTGACTATTGGTGAAAATGGGGGTGCTACAGAGGCCGTCTTATACGGCCATTTAAAAATGAATAAAAATGGCAGGTATATGAATAATAATAGCTTAAACACTTTTGGCTAATAATTTTACACATCAGTCGAAGGTGTCTGGACTTACAGAGAGTCCACGAGAGTAAACGGAGATTCGCTCAGCTTTAATTTTAGGACCCTTATTTCAGTGATATTTTTCAGGGAGTAGGAATATTTTCTCCATGCCATTCCATGAAAAAAATCGCTTACAACACCCTTCTCTATTTCTGTTCCACCCACCGAAGGACAATCGAGTGGCATTTTGAGGTGTTTTCTTAAGTCTGTTTTTAATGCTGGGGTCATATCTCACAGCAAGTCTGAATATTTACAAGGCAAGAGGTTCCAAGGTTAAGGCATGACTTTCTGCAACACTGCTTTGGAACTACTGTACATCATAAAAATTGCTTTAAAAATGCAAAAATATAAAAATACAAGTAATGCAACACAATTTCAAAACGTTACAATACAATACGGCAGTGAGAAAACTGTACAAAGTAAATTTTCTTTTTTAATTACCCACTTACACATCACTTGAGAGAAATGAGAGAAAATAACGCTCACATAACGATCAGCTCCTACATAACACCACATTCACTTCACAAGGGCTGAAATGCTCAACATCATGTTGTACACTGTGTAAATAATCACATCAAATACAAATAAAATGAAAAGCACAATAAATATTTGAAAAATGAAGTGCATAACATTCCTTAATATCAAATGAACAGGCCTACACTGCATGGTGTGACGTCATATCATCCCAGAAATTACACACAACGTAACTTCTCAAATAAAACAGTTCTCCAAATTTACATCCACAAATGGTATTTATCAAGATTGTAATCACAAAACATAGTATTTACCCGTGGATGATCTCTTAAAACTCCACAATTTCACAAGAGTGCGTCTCTCTCTCTCACACTGCTCGTTGCAAATCTAACAAAAAAATGACCGAGGTGAGAACATACCACCTGTTGACAACTCCAGGGAAATACAGGTAACTGCTGTTTTTCCTGTCTTTATAATTCACTTAACATATTAAATGACAATGAAATAACAGTTCCCCTTCTGTCGCTCTCTCCACGTTGTGTCGGAGAAGCGACACTAGGGGTCTCTCTTGAGCGCCGATATCCTTCTCTGATCTATGAAAAAAGGCCAATGAGAGTTGGCAGCCAGTATTTGCATGTCCCGCCCCCGGACATACGGGTATTTAAGCGGCGCAAATACGGGAGTTCATTCAGAAAATTTCTTCGGAGCCGATGGTCTGTCTGCAGTTTGCTGCGAGTTTACACACCACTATTACGTTCCTGTTCCTCTGACGATCTGTATGCTGTTGGATTTGACGGCGCACAACAGTGGCTTTCTCCTACTTTGCACGGCGTGCATTGTTGCCCCTGAGCGCTTCGACAGCACAGACACACACACATACTGTGTATTAAAAGAGTTATTTCCCTTAAAAGAGTGAATTTCTCTAAAAGAGCAAAACACAGCGGCGTTGAACGTCCTTTTCAGGACGCGTCTTTTTCAAGATGCCCTTCCGCCCCTGTGTTGTTCCTGGATGCGGTAGAGTGCTCTCCGCTTCAGACGGCCACAGGCGCTGTCTCGTGTGTTTGGGCCGCGATCACACCGAGACGGCGTTTGTGGATGGTTCATGTTCTAACTGCGAGAACATGACCATGAACACGTTGCGGTCGCGGCTTGCTTTCGTCAGAAAGCAAGCCACCCCAGCTGCACCCCGCATTACTCCTTCTTCCCACGGGATTGAGGACGATGCGGTTGGCGCTGGGGGCGATTTGGGGGTGGCAGCGGGTGCAGTTTCGCCGGGTAGCCCCCCGCGAACCTCCAGTTCCCCAACACGCTTGCTGGTCCCCGTCCACGCTCGCAGCGATAGCGGCTCGCCTCACAGCCTGGCTGTCTATCCTCCCGAGCCCGAAGCAGATGAGCTTGCCGCTGCATCGGAGAGTGTGATGTCTGATGCCGAGGACTCCCCTGGACTGCCGCCTTCGGGCCAGCAGGCCCAGGCTGAGGCCGACGCTCAGATGTCTGACATGCTTTCACGGGCCGCCGTGAGCGTGGGGTTGGATTGGAACCCTCCATCCTCCCTACAGCCTTCACGGTTGGATGACTGGTTCCTGGGGGCCATTCGCGGCCTCGCATCCCCCCGGTCCCGTTTTTCCCGGAGGTGCATGACGAGCTGACATCTACGTGGAGAGCCCCGCTCTCCGCCCGTCTAGGTGCCACCCGCTCCACTCTCACCACCCTCGACGGCGGAGAGCGCCACGGATACGGGGCGATTCCCCAGGTCGATAGGGCAGTTGCGTACCATCTATGCCCTGGTAGCCCTACCTCCTGGCGTGGCCGCCCCGTACTCCCATCCAAGCCCTGTAGGACAACATCCTCGCTCAACGCAAAGGCCTACAGTGCGGCTGGACGCGCTGCCTCCGCCCTGCATGCGATGGCCCTCCTGCAAGTCCACCAGGCCAAAGCACTCATGCACGGGGGTGGACCTGATCCTGATGTGCTGCAGGAACTGCGCTCAGAGACCAACCTCGCCCTGAGAGCGACGAAGGCCACAGTGCAGGCACTCGGACAGGCGATGACCACCCTAGTGGTCCAGGAACGCCATCTTTGGCTCAATCTGGTCGAGATGCATGAGGCCGACAAGAACCGCCTCCTGGACGCACCTGTCTCTCAGATTGGCCTTTTCAGCGACACCGTCGAGGACTTCGCCCAACAGTTCTCCGCGGTGAAGAAGCAGACGGAGGCCATCTCTCAAGCATCATGCCCCGCCGCAGTCTTGCCGCTACGGGCCCTGCCCCGTCTGCCCGCCGAGGGCGTCCCCCTGCGAAAAAACCAGCTCCGCCTCAACCCGGGCCCAGCTCTCAGCCCCAGCGTTGAGCACCCCGAGCGGCGCAAGACGCCCCTGTCTCACGAACCCCTCTAGGACCCGGAAGGCTCCCAAGCGTTCCTGAGACAGCCGACCCAGAGCCGAAGACGTTAGCTCCGGAGGTGGTAAGACCGCTCCGTCCCCCGGTGGAGGGCCGGGAGGAGAATCCTTTGTTTTTTCATTTGCCACACCCCTTGACGGGGGCTGTGGTACCCACATTCTCAATAAGAGCTATTTTCTTTGCCTCTGGGTCATCTGGCCCGCAAATGCCGTTCTCACGGCAATCTGCTTTCAGATTACGACAGTCCCGGTACACCGGACGCGGCGATCCCGCCTTCCGCCTGCCCACGACTGTCCCCTGGCTGGCCGGTTCAGACGAGTCCAGAGGACGGCGACATCAGACCTCCTCCTCAGTCACGACCCCCTGCCGGGTGCGCGGAGCAAGGTAAGTGCTTTGAGTCGATTCTCAGCACCTCAGCCTCAGGCCACAACGAAGCCGCCCGACGCTGCATTACCTGTTCCGCCCCGCTGCGAGTCCCCGCCGGGTACGTCCAAAATACTCGTCCCTTTGGTGCCCCTAGCGCAGATCCGGGAAGCGTGGTTTTTCGCTTCCCAACACATCACGCTGGCTGCACCGGACCATTTGACTCGGTTACGCGATTCAGTTTGCCCGGCTCCCGCCCACCTTCAGGGGCGTCCGCTTTTCCGCAGTACACAGCGAGCATGCCAGTTCCCTGCGCACGGAAATCACGACCCTCTTGGCCAAGGGCGCGGTAGAGCCCATCCCTCCAACCGAAATGAGGAAGGGTTTCTACAGCCCTTACTTCATTGTACCCAAGAAAGGCGGCGGCTTACGACCAATCCTGGACCTGCGAGTTTTCAATCGGGCCTTGTTAAAACTCCCGTTCAGAATGCTCACGCAGAGAAATATTCTGGCTGACGTTCAACATCTAGATTGGTTTGCAGCGGTAGACCTGAAGGACGCGTACTTCCACGTCTCAATTCTGCCACGACACCGACCCTTCTTACGGTTCGCGTCCGACGGCCAGGCGTTTCAGTACAAAGTCCTCCCCTTCGGCCTGTCTTTGTCCCCTCGCGTCTTCACGAAGGTCGCAGAGGCGGCCCTTGTCCCGCTACGAGTAGCCGGCATCCGCATTCTCAACTACCTCGACGACTGGCTCATCCTAGCACACTCTCGAGTGTTACTATGCACACACAGAGACCAGGTGATCCGGCACCTCAGCCGCTTGAGGCTTCAGGTCAACTGGGAAAAGAGCAAGCTCACTCCGGTTCAGAGCATCTCTTTTCTCGGGTTGGAGTTAGACTCAGTCTCAATGACAGCACGTCTCACGAGCGAGCGTGCTCAGTTGGTGCTGGACTGCCTCGCTTCCTTCAAGCCAGGCACAGTGGTCCCTCTAAAACTTTTCCAGAGGCTCCTGGGGCATATGTCGTCCTCCGCGGTGGTCGCGCCGCTGGGGTTGATGCATATGAGACCACTCCAGCACTGGCTCCAGACTCGAGTCCCGAGACAAGCATGGCACCACGGCACGCATCGGGTAAGGATCACCCCCGCCTGCCTCAAACACTCTGACCCTGGACAGACCTCTGCTTTTTACGGGCAGGAGTGCCCCTGCAGCAGGTGTCCCGACACGTTCTGGTCACAACCGACGCCTCCCGGTCCGGGTGGGGTGCCGTGTGCAGCGGGCACGCAGCAGCGTGCATTGGCACATCAATTGCCTGGAGTTGCTGACCGTCCTTCTTGCTCTCAGGAAGTTCCTCCCGTTAGTTCGGGACAAACATGTCCTCGTGAGATCGGACAGCACCACGGTGGTGGTGTACATAAATCGCCAAGGCGGCGTACGCTCCCGCCACACGTCACAACTCGCCCGCCGTCTCCTCCTATGGAGCCATCAGCGACTCAAGTCGCTGCGTGCCACTCACATCCCCGGCAAGCTCAACGTCGTAGCGGACGCGCTATCACGACAACGCCTGCCCGGCGGGAGTGGAGGCTTCACCCCAGTCGGTCCAGCTGATTTGGGAACAGTTTGGCAAGGCCCAGGTAGACCTGTTTGCCTCCCAGGAAACCTCCCACTGCCCGCTCTGGTACGCCCTAACAGAGGCTCCCCTCGGGACAGACGCGCTGGCACACAGCTGGCCCTCGGGGCTGCGCAAGCACGCATTTCCCCAGTGAGCCTTCTTGCACTGGTGCTGTGCAAGGTCAGGGAGGACGAGGAGCAAGTCACGTTAGTGGCCCCCTACTGGCCCACTCGGACTTGGTTCTCGGAACTCAGGCTCCTCGCGACAGCTCCTCCCTGGCGAATTCCCCTGAGAAAGGACCTCCTCTCTCAGGGACGGGGCACACTCTGGCACCCGCGCCCAGACCTCTGGAACCTCAATGTCTGGTCCCTGGACGGGATACGGAAGAGCTAGCCGGCTATGCCAGGCACCAGGCACCTTTATGCCCTAAATTGGCGCTCGTTCGCAGATTGGTGTTCTTCCCGAACTGAAGACCCGCAGAGATGCGCGATTAGGTCAGTGCTCCTGTTCCTACAGGAGAGGCTAGACAGGAGGCTGTCCCCGTCCACCCTCAAGGTGTATGTTGCCGCCATTGCCGCCCACCACGATCCTGTAGACGGCAAGTCTTTGGGTAAGCACCGACCTGATCCTCAGGTTCCTGAGAGGCACCGGAGGTTGAATCCCTCCCGGCCAGGCCTAGTTCCCTCCTGGGATCTCTCGGTAGTCTTGGCAGGACTCCAGAGACCCCCTTCGAGCCGCTTGAATCAATTGGACTCAGGGCCCTCTCTCTTAAGACGGCCCTGCTGATCGCACTCACCTCTATCAAGAGGGTCGGGGACCTGCAAGCGTTCTCTGTCAGCGACACTTGCCTGGAGTTCGGTCCGGCAGATACGTCTCTGATCCTAAGACCGCGACCGGGCTATGTGCCCAAGGTTCCTACCACACCCTTCCGAGATCAGGTAGTGAACCTGCAAGCGCTGCCCCGGGAGGAGGCAGACCCAGCCCTTTCGTTGCTATGTCCAGTACGTGCCCTGCGCGTTTACCTGGACCGCACACAGAGCACTAGACGCTCTGAGCAGCTCTTTGTCTGCTTTGGGGGATGGCAGAAAGGGAATGCCGTCTCCAAACAGAGGCTCGCCCACTGGGTTGTCGACGCCATCACACTGGCTTATCACACCCAGGCCGTGCCCCTACCCTTGCGGGTCCGAGCTCACTCAACAAGGGGTGTTGCGTCCTCATGGGCACTGGCCAAGGGCACCTCCCTAGCAGACATCTGTAGAGCCGCGGGTTGGGCAACACCCAACACCTTCACAAGGTTTTACAACCTCCGCGTTGAGTCGGTTGCGTCTCATGTTTTCTCAGGTCCGAGCCCGTAGAACTCGGTAACACGCAGACCGACCGGCCGGGTGGATCGCTATGCTCAGCGCCCTTTCCTGATGTCAAGGTAAAATAGTGCGCCTTCTTCCCAGGGCGCCCCACTCCGAGTCGGGCCCCTGGTCGATTCCTCCCCAGCCCTCCGGGTCCGCTGGTTCAGCGGAGGAACTCGCCGACCCAAGCCACTCGCGGGTACCCTGATGGCTACCCTGTACTGGTATAGGTGCTCCACAGGTAAGGCCTCCTGCGCGGACTCCCCTGTGTGTAATTCCACGGTTCTGTGCCCTTAGGAGCGGACCCCGTGTCTCCCTTAGGCAGTTACAGCTGCCCGGTCGCCGTGCTGTAGCAACTCCCCCTTCGAGGCTGGATCTACCACCGCACCATACTTTCCACACGAGCCCTAAGACGGCCGTGTGACGTGTCTACCACTTTTCCTCCCCAAGAAAAAGGGCAGGTGTGGTCTCCGCGAGGGTCTGGGTAAGACCCCTTCCCTATATGCGTGTAAGGGCCCGGCCGTGATTGCTCTATGCGAGAAACATAGAGAGAAAAGAGGCCCAGCCAGGCTGGCCCGTTCCCATGTTGGCAAACATCACCTTGTTCCCCCCAGGGTAACTAGAAGGATTCCGATGTTCTTATGGGGCATTGGGGAAGGGTACGTGCAGCCAGGTACAGACGATGCGTGGCACTGGATGAAATCCCTGCCCGCCTCTGTATCGGCGGTTCGCGTACACGGTTCAGCGCATGGCAAGATTGGAATGGGTCCCCTAGTGTCGCTTCTCCGACACAGCGTGGAGAGAGCGACAGAAGGGAACGTTTGGTTATGTATGTAACCTCCGTTCCCCGAGGGAGGGAACGACACGTTGTGTCTTTCCTCCGCCATGTCGCTGAACCGAGCCACTGTTGTGGCCGGACCATTTCTGGCTCCTCAGAAAAATCCTGAATGAACTCCCATATTTGCGCCGCTTAAATACCCGGATGTCCGGGGGCGGGACATGCAAATACTGGCTGCCAACTCTCATTGGCCTTTTTTCATAGATCAGAGGTGGATATCGGCGCTCAAGAGAGACCTCTAGTGTCGCTTCTCCGACACAATGTGTCGTTCCCTCCCTCGGGGAACGGAGGTTACATACGTAACCAAACGTTTTAAACATGCAAGGAGAAAAACACACTTTAAGTATTTACCACCCAGTTACACTAAGAATAACTAGATGATTTCAAGATGATTTGCATTGTCAAGTTTGTTGAATAAGCTGATTTAGCTGTTATCAGCGCATTGCTATTTATGTAAACGTGCTGAATTTGAATAATCAGTAAGTTTGTAATCAGTCCTTTTCTTTTCCCTCCAAAATGTGAAACCTCTCCATGTCCTGCAGTCTCAACTAGCAACAATCTCAGAATCTAGTAAACAAGAGCAGAGTTAATTCATAATACCTTTAAAGGACTGATGTGCTATTTCCTCTTCAATAAACCATTCTAAACAGCTTGTATATTGGCATGACAAATATCATCAGCATGACAGGTGGCTTGAGAATGGACTGAGGAATCTCATGGATTATATATAGAGTCAGGACTGGTGTCTGGCTACAAAATGCCTTTAGAGTTCCCATCTGTTTACCAGGGGAAATGCCAATTCAGATCAGTTTCACGGGTGCGCTCACTGAAACCGCAGCATTTTTGGACAGAATTTGTACAACAAGAGGGCCAACTATCCACTCCATGGGACAGCTGCTTTGCCAGGAATGCTTGGGAATGCACCCGAGTGTCTCAAAAATACCACACTGTATGCTATTTTTTCTGTTGAGTCAGCTATGTATGATTTCTTGACAAACACGCACAAGTTAAATCAGTGAATGTTGACTGAAGCTGTAGTTCTGCCTAATATCTCCTTTTGTGTTCTAAAGACAAAGTCTTATGGTTTTGAAACAGCATGAAAGTGAACAAATAATTACATAATTTTCCAAATGCATTTCACACTGGCATTTACAAGAATGCTAAAAAGTTATGCATTTTTATACATTAGGTTTTTCCTCCCACGTTTAGCAAAACAAAACTGCGATAACAAGTACGTTTTTGAAAAAACTCAAAATAAGGCATTATAATTTTTTTTTTATTAACCTTTAATTAATTAATTTAATTATTGTATTAATTAAAGCCATATCAGTAACCTACCAGTCAATAATAAAATCTCTGATCAGTATCAAAAGTCTCAATAGGTGATGATGCCTTTGTAGAAAATTGTCATCTACATGAAAATGTCAACTCAATTTTCTCACACAAAACATGAATGAATTATCAAATTTCCTGTGCTCTTCACAAAGAGTTGTATCATTCAGTGTCTGTAGACGTCATGCTGAACATATTCAAGATGATGTATGACAGCTGTTGAGGCACCAGCATACTCTGCTCCACTAAAAAGGTATTTCACACAAACATTATTGTTCATGTAGGTCCATATAATGCAAGTGAATGGTGACCAGAACTTACAAGGTCCAAAAATTACATAAAAGAGGCATACAAATTATCCATATGACTCAGTGGTCAAATCCACATCTTCTGAAGCAATATGATAGTTGTTGGTGAGAAACAGATCAATACTTAATTCTTTTTTCTTTTCTTTTTTCAACCTTTGAACAGCCCCAACCTCTAGGTGGCTGAATGTAAAAATGAAAGTCACTTCAACACCAGAAAGTGGAATTAGAAATTAAAGTGTAGATTTGCAGTTAGAAAAGGACTTCAATATTTGAACTGTTTCTCATCCACACCTATCATATCAATTCAGAAAATATTAATTTAACCAGTAGGAGGACCAGCAGAGATTAAATATTCTTTTAAACATCTGTGTTTGTGATTTGCAGAAGAAAGAAAGTCATACACATTTTGGGGCGAACTATCCCTTTAACTCTGCTTCCTTGAATATACAGAAGGATCTGGATAAGGCAGCACTGTGTTTAACCAATTTATCATTTACAATTAGCTTAAATCTGCAGCCACTCATCAACCCCACTCATTAATGTATCTTTGTCAGTCAATTCTGTCTCAAATTCATTATGTTCCAACTACTAATTGTACAGAAAATAAAAGAAACGGTAAGAACATCTCAATTTAGATGATTATTCGCCACCTTCTAACTTTGGCTAAAGATGTTGACTTTACACATTTACAACTTAAATATATAAAAGGGGAATATGATGGCACGCATCTTGGCAATTTTGAAACTATGTCACTTCTGATCAGAGCTGCAACAAAAAAGGTAATCCCAAAAGCGATCTCTCTCATTTTCTGAGTTTCTTTCTTTGATCCCTCAAATGCGAACTCTCACATACATGCACAAAAGCACTAACTTGTTACTCCAGTAAGTCCATGAGAGCGCAAGCATTCATTGCTAGTTCTAACGTGATGTTTTCGAAATAGCAACGAAGGCTCCAACTGTATTAAAACAAGCCTCTGAATATGTGGCACAAGAAAGTAGTTCCACTCACAATAAAAAATGTCATCATATAAAACCCTGAATGATGTCTTAAGGTGTGGTAACTATGGTATAAGCGGAATAATTTACTCAGCCCATAGAATTGTTTAAAAATTATGCACGCCCGAGGTGGGTGCACGAAACATGTAAATCACAAATATTATTAGATCGATTTTTGCAGGTAAATTATGATTTTTGACTGTCTGTTTAGGAGACATTCAGGGCTGGACTGGTAATCTGGCATACCGGGCATTTTCCCGGTGGGCCGACGCACTTTGGGGCCGATCAGGGGTGGACTGGCCATCGGGAGAACCGTGTGGGCCGGCCACGAAATGAGCCGAAAGGGCTGCAATAAGCTAAAATGACCACAAATCGGCTCTGCAATATGCAGAAAGGGACAGCGAACATTAGGCTTGCTTGAGCTCAAGTTCTGGCTTTCGTGCGTGGACTAGTTTTTAAAATATCAATTGGTATTACTAGTTAGCTGCAACATAATGTGTGATGCCCAAATGCTTAGGGTGTCTTATTCATTGTGAAACTGTGTTTTCTTAATGGCATGAATCACACTGAAGGCCTAGACTTTATAAGCATGGCCCGCCACTGAACAACACAAAATATTGTATAATAGACAGACCTTGTAGTGTTTTTGATGCATACATTAATTTCAGACCACAATCAGAAATTGCAAGCAATTGTATGCCCTGTGAAGGATTTCATAAATATTCAAATGGCCCTTAATGGAAAAAAGGTTCCCCACCCCTGCTCTAAGCCGTGTATAGTGTAAGTGTTTAACTATCTGCACAAATACATACAGAGGTTCAAGCACGAAGCGTGGGGCCTGGTGCGACTGCACCAGTTGCACTATGCTAAAGATGGCCCTGTCTGAGAAAATAATCAATAATTGAAAAGAAGAATGACAGTGTCAAAGCAAGAGAAAATGCTTATGATAGCAAAGTCTAACAACAAAGAAATGTTATTAACGTGGTTCGAAAAGGTCAGTTCTCCTGATTAATGATTTGCTGCCTAAGGTCTGGGTTTTTGTCATGCCTAAGCAGTTTTTAGATTTTATCTTATCGCTGTGCCAAATGTCAGTGGCTTATGAGCTGTTTTTGAAGAATAGAACCATTCCCAGGTGACACGATATTTGCCAAAGGGTTGCAGGTCATCCTCATGCATTGGACAGCTATCAAAGTAGTTGTTTAGTCCAAACATTGTTTTTGAAATATTTGTATAGAGATATAATGTGCTGCCTCATAAGTTTATAGTTCAAGATATTTCTTAATACATTTCTTTTCCCATGCTAATTAGCTAGTTAATGTGGAGTAATGTTTCAGATGAAATTCGGCCAGTTAGTTTGTATATTTTTCTCTGCAAACAAAAATAATGAAAAAAGAAGCCAATTAGCATGAAGCTTTGCATGTTGCCAAGCAATGCTGAGACTGACAGCCTGTTTAATGTCTGTGTGTATAACTGGTAAAAGATACCCCACTCTGAGTGATCCTGGAGTCATAGAAAACAGTGACACACAAAAATCATGCAAATAAAAATAAAAAAAATCACAACTTTACTCCTCACTCCACCTCGACTCCGCTATGCTCTAAAGCTCTGGTCTGACACACCATTTGGTCTATAGAATTGTAAGACCAGAAATACCTATTGTATACTAAACAGATTAGATGTTGTTGTACATTTAAATATTCATGTTTCTATTAAATAAAATGAATCCTATTTAAATTACATTTCTTGCCATGTCAAAATAATTGTTCGTTATAAATTAAAATAATTAGAAAGTGTTATCAAAATCACTACAAAAATGTAATTAAAGCAATTGCAGAATTAGATAAAGAACAATTTCAGCAGACTTAAACTGGAATATCACTTGTCATCTGTTCTCTCGGTCTTTTATTTGTCCATCAATGCTGTAATTCAAAAGTTATGGATTTATTTATTTTTTATTATGATTAAACATCACAAAGATGAGCTATGTTCGCAAATGATAGTTCTTGATCTCTGCATTTCCAAAAATGATAAAATAATTTAAAATAATTATTCTTAAACATCACATAAAAACTATGTTAGAGGCCAGAGATGGGTAAAATTTCTGTTACATATTGTACTTAAATGCAAATGCTTACAATTCAGCACTTGTTAAGAAAATGCATTCTTGACTTGGAGTAATCACCTTTTCTAATAAAAGGTTTATTGTAAGCTTCTTTTAGGATTTAAATGAGTACAGATGTACAGAAAGACCACATTAGTAGAATTATGTAATTTGTGACCCCTGGCATATTCCACCCTTTGGATAAAATAACTCCCAGGTTTAATCAGCCTCCAAGCACATGACAAGTGAACTCTCAAAATCCCTTACTATGGGACTCAACAAATTCCCACAGAAACACATGTGCACACCTAATACATATACATAGGCCAATCAATGCCGGGAGTGTAACCTTCAAATATGATGTTTGTTGATGTTATGTTAGGTTTTTTCCACTAATTTAGTTTGGTTCATTGTTTGATACATTTCTGTGAACACTCCAGAAGTATATTGAGCAGTTGTTAAGAGGGTTATTAATCTAGTTATTTTACACACCAATATTCTGGGCTTATTTATAATTGATATCCTGGTTGCTGACATGTCCCGATCTGATCTGTATGGAACATTTTGTCATTAAGAGACAAATAGAAAAAAGATTAGATTACAACATAACATTAAATGCGTTTAGATTAAATGTGGCTTTCATCTCGTCTAGATACAATAATAAAGCTCTGTAAATGTGCTCATGTTCTGTGATCAATGGATGATAAATCATCGTCTTCCACTGACCTTGGGTTTTCACCATACTTTCTAACACAGTTCAAATAATTTAACTTTTTTTAATGTTAAAACTCTGTCTCCTATCCCATCTTAATATGCAGAGTCAACTATAAGCAATTTGTAGGTGGAGACACTTTTAAAACATATGTTTATTAGAGAATCCTGACTAGCTTGACACAGCAACATTAAGCTCAACCAAAGGCGTTGTCAGGTACAGGAAGAATGAGGAAGACTGACATTTGTTGGCGTACCCAATTGTGGGAGTATTTTAATAAAAATAAAATAAAATACAATACAAAGTAAAACTTTCACGATAACAAAATGAGCACAAAGATCAAGTAACACTTAACTTGGCAAACACTGAAGAGGATGGTGTCCGACGATAGCAGGATACACAGAAGGGTGTACGCACACCCAAGACTTGACAAAGACTGAACCACTGTAACTGAAGGGCTTAAAATTCATAATTGAGGTGAGAAGGGCGGAGCCGAGCAGCGTCTGGGCAGAGCGAGGCCGGAAAGATTAGTGTCGAATGACTTCCACCTGCACATCACACCTGCCTCGCATTCAAGGCAGTATTTAGATGGGAGAGAGATACGAAGCATGTCCGTGTGTTTGAATGTCTTTATGATTTGAAACAGCTGGCTGAAAAGCAGTGTATGTTTTTATTTCTTTATACACTGAAAAATGTCACTAAATGTGCTTGTCAAGATGGTCCCAGCTTTCTCCTTAACATCTTGAGTGTTACAATACTATAATGATAAAGGAAATGGGCAACAGGTGTGTGGAATGAAGAGTGGGTAAACTAAAACACTGGAGAGGCAGTTCTCATGAGAGCGAGAGAGACAGGAGAGGGCGTGACATGCGTGAGTTTTGGGTGGGATTATCTGTTTGTACAGCCAATAGAAGACAATGGAGTCTAGAATCTGCAATCTGAAAACAGTGGCTGCATCCAAAACCAGGAAAATGCTGCCTCTGGAGGATGTATACGGAGGTAGGAAGGGATCAAGGCACGTCCGAATCCAATGCTCGTGTCACATCCTGTCTACTGAGATACCTTCATCTGATCGATTTTTGAAGGCAGCATCCTTCGCTGTCTATGAAATCCTACAATCCTGTGTGCACGGATCCACGGCAATTGAGCTGTAGGGAAAAAATGGTGGTAGAAGAGGTGGCTGATAGCTAATTTGTGAATAAATGTAAGTTTATTCCCAGTTTTTCCAACTTTTTATTCCATTTCTAGCGAGAACTTAGTATTGTAGATATGAAATATACACTTGGTTTTCGCCAAAATTCGTATTTTTTTTTTTTTAGATTATTAGACCATTGTAGTTCTGTTGGATGAATGAAGTAGACGAATTACCTTTAGTAGATACCAGATGGTGATAATCAGTTGCTGGTATCATTCCTAGCAACGATGGGACATTGTGCTGCCTTAGTAGCCTGTCCAAAACCAGTTTCTGGAGGTACCTGTTTGCAAACACTGTCTGTTGAGTCATTGACAGATAGGGCAGCGAGACAACAAGACCTACCTTTGGTTTCGGATGGAGCAAGTGAATATTTTTGTAATCCAATCTGGTGACACCAAAGTGGCGCAGAAATGACATCCTTCATTTTTAGAGAAGTCTAAAACTTTCTGTCACAGAAATCCTATAAAAGTAAACTGAAGTACAGCTTTTTTACAGCACTAATTTACAGCTCTAAAAAAAACTCTATATCTTAAAGTTAGTTAAAGAGTAATAATTCAAATTTAACTATCAACGTCTAAAAGCTATGTTTTATGTTGTGTGCCATAAAAACTAATCTTAGGCGAAACATTTTTAAAGCTTTTACCAAGACTTATGGAATGGATTTAACTTTATCTCCAAACATTTTATGACCTTTATACCAATAAAGTATTTTTAAAGATAGCAATTAGATAAAAGAATGATGTATTTGATGATAAAACTTATTAAAGTTGTTGTTATAGAACTGTATTCTACCCTAAATGTGAATTAATCTGTTTATCATATGTCGGTACAAAATATTGGAGTCAAACAATTAAGAAATGGACACATTGAATGTTTAACATTTAGCCAAGATGTTTTCTGAATGTTATAAATGAATGTTATAAATGGTCAATTTTTTCCATAAAAAACTGCTTTCTTTTATTTGAAGCCCTGAATACACCAAGGTTTTTCTTGTTGCTTAAACATTTACTTTTAGACTAAACCATGACACTTTGTTCTAAAACATCAAAAGAAACATTTCATTTTTTGTAAATGCTTTACTTTTCAAATTAAAAATGTGGCACAACTGAATCACCCAGACTGTTAGACAGACCTATCCTCTTTTCTTCCTAATTAATCTCTGCCTCTTATGTTAATATATTTTCTGTGGGAGCAGACTCTTTTCATTTTATAAAGTTTTTAACAAGAGAAGATGGAAAGGATTTAAGGCATTGAAAATATGTTGAATCACAAAGAAATAAAGAGATCTAGCAAGTCTCTGCAAAAATATTGCAAGAATCTAATGTGGAGAAATGTACTAAACTTTTCATTACATAGCCGTAGAATTAAAGGAATAGTTCAACCAAAAATGAAAATTTGCTGATAATTTACTCACCCTCAGGCCATCCAAGATTTCTTTCTACATCAAAACAGAATTTAAGATTTTTAGGATTTCATTTCAGGCCTCCTCCTTTAAACAATGCAAGTGAATGTTCATTTTTGGATGAACTATTCCTTAAGTGTGCATTAGACATTAAATGTGTAAGTCTCACATGTTAAGCTCTAACATGCTGAATCATGCCTTGTTGGTGTTTCACCAATCATAACGGAAAATTACTTTTAAGCACTTATTAGCTATTTCTACGGTTACCAAACGTGTCATGTAAATGACTTAATGATGACATAAATTATGGAAAGTACATCTTAAATATTTGAGGAGCTCATAATATTGTCACAATTGTCATAATTTGTCTGGGAGGTTAAAAGCTATTTTTGTACATCATTGATTTAGGAGAATGGCTGGCTTGCAAAAAATGGCATTGCTCAAAAGAAAGAATAAATTCAACTAATTGGTGAAAAGTAGATAATTTACTGTAAAGGAATAGTTAACCCAAAAATCTAACTTCTCTCATCATTTACTCAATCTCATGCCATCCCAAATGTGTATGACTTTCTTTTTTTGCTGAACACAAAGATTTTTACAAGAAAAACTCTGCTCTGAAGTTTTATACAATGCAAGTCAACAGTGTCCAAAATCATGACCATACATTTAGAGTGCAATGGCAAGATGTACAGTGAAAAAGATAACAACTGTGTCTGTTCTCACCTAAAAGTGATTAAATTGCTTCTGAAGCATAGATTAAACCACTACAGTCATATTTATCATGTTTATGCTGCCATTATGCTGAGATATTTTTCAAAAAATCTTCATTTTGTGTTCTGCAGAAAAAAGTTGTCCACATCTGGGATGCAATGAGGATGACTAAATGATGTAAGAACTTTCCTTTTTGGGTGAACTATTCTTTTAAAGTGGATGAAGAAAATCAATAAAATTAATGGAAGTAAAAGCCACTTACTTCAATTACGTTGAACAACACTGAACATCTCTGTTGATAAATCTTCTGGGGGATATTTAGGAGACAGAATCACATTTGTATTCATGGTACAGTATACGTATGTATGATTGTGTGTGTATGTGTGTGTGTCTGTGTATTTGGGGGTGGGGTGGGGGGTGTAGTTAAATAATTTCATGGCCAAACAAATTTTCAACTTTCACCTCTTTGTGAGAAACACAATTTATCAGAGGTGCAGATAGTGATAACATAGTCACTGTGCGAACAGACTTAAACAATGCAACAGCTGCTGAGATGAAGCATGCCAACTGATATAAACAAAGGTTCTTATTTGTTCCTGTTGAATTTTTCCACCAGGCTATTCAAATGGTTGGAGGGGGATGACAATAGGATGTGTGTTTTATATTTTTTTAGATATTTGAGGACACAAGAAGTAAATTTTGGATTCACTCCATGTGACTAGTAGGATTCACTGCAGGATTATGAGCTCAAATGGAGGCAGGGTTAGATAACCGATGACGCAAAGAAGAAAAGAGACAATCCCGGATGCAAAAATGTATTTAGTGCCTTTATTATGATAAAAAAAAAAACATTGTACATCATATTTGTGAGTACAGTTATATATATTTTTCTTTCAATATGAAAATATTAGAAGTCAAAAGCACATTTCACCTTTATATGCATACTGATATTTCGAAAGGAAAACCAGTGGCCACAGGTAGGTGTGTTGCTATATGTACTGAAAACTTTAAGATTTTTTGTCCTGATATTTTTGGTTTCACTGCAAATTTTACGCCATCTCTGTGTCTTTCAATCTTTTCTCATGCCCTCAGACACTGAGAAATAGCCTGAAGGTTGCTTGCTTGACCCAAGAACTTAGCAGAACTAATAGAGCCTTGATGAACTAAGAGAGATGAAGCATCCCGGTTCTGATTGGCCAAACCCTTAGCTCTGTCTTGCACACAGGAAGTGGGCTGTGTTAAAAGGAAGTGCTTTGTCTCATACAGCAAATATTTGACTCGCACACAAGTAACACAAGGAATACACACACACACATGGTTTACTCTGCTTGTCTATGTTCACTGTGTTTTAGGCAGGCTGTCAGTCTGTACGTGCACAATGATATGAAACAGTTGATCCTGCCTTGGTTTCGTTTGAAACAGTTTTCATTAGAGGAAAAAAGCACACACAAAGCCCTGGCATTATTATGTCTAAAATGTAAATGTATTAAAGGTGCTGTAAGCGATGTTAGCTGTTCTAGAAGCTCTGTTAGACCACTGAATTATATGCACCCCTTCTTTCCAAAGCCCCACCCTCCAAAGTTACTGTTGTACCATTTAGACTGTTGTAATCAGAGATCTAGCAGCAGAGCAGCAGTCCATCATCTAAGTGTTACATAAAGCTGAATATTATGTTAAACTTGAATGATCCACTTCATCTACCATACTCTCAGCTTCCTGCTTCCCTTGTACATATGATCTGCCCTGTAAACATTCATAATGATTGACAAGCAGAAAGCACATCAAAGTCTTCTGATTGGTAAACTCAGAATCTGTCACTGGCTCACAATCACATTTTTGCTTCTAGTTGATTTTATTTCAGAGAAAATGGTGATATTTCAGGACACCTCATTTTCTGTTATTTGTCAGGTAATAGGAATATTTGATGTGCTCCATTAAGCACGTTCAGTGGCGGATTTAGACAAGGGCAACCTGGGCAGTCTCCCAGGGCTGCATCTTGCAGGGGTAGGGGGAGGTGGCTGGCACGAGTTGGCACCTGTCCCTTACTTGTAAAGATTGGTTGGCAAGTGGAGATGAGATAGGGAATCTTTTTCAAGTGTCTAACCACACGAGCTGTACACAATTGTTGAGCAATTCGTTCAGGAGCAGGTTTGGTTATTAGCAATAATTTATCATTTTCAAAGATAATTATTAATTATTAAAATCAACAGAACATTGATTAGAATCAACATTAGATTTGTTATCCTTTAAATCAACAATCATCAAAGATAACTCACAATTATCAAATTCAATAGAATATTTATTATCAAAGATAATTGTTAATTATTATAATCATTAGAAAATTGATTAGAATTAACACTAGCTTACTGATTCTTAAAATCAACAATAATCAAAGATAATTATCAATTATCAAAGTCAATAGAAAATTAATGAGGATTAATATCGCCAGGGCACCACCCTGGAGTCAGAGACTAATAACCAGACAGTATAGCTCACTATAGGATTGTTCTCTTAGGAAAGTAGACATTCGGAGAACATCAACATTCAAAAGGAAAACAATGAAGACTTGAATCCAAGCACTGACATCCCCTGCCAGACCTTGGCACAGGTGCATGCAGAACAACACCAAAACACTTCTCTTTATAGTATAACAAAATGTATTAATGTAGTAATATCAAGTAATAATCAATACAATGCAGTCAATATACTTCTGACTTCCAACTAAAAACTAAACAGTAACATGATTAGACATGGTAACAAATAAGCCTATAATACATGAGAGGAAGGTATGTATATGTTTGTGTATGTGTGTGTGTGTGTGTGTAAGGAGGAAAGGAGGGCACGATATGTTGGACCCGTTTAACATGTGTCTCCGCTGGTCATTAACTTAGGAACAAAGCAGAGCTTTATCGGCAAGTTATCTACTCACCAAATGTGTGTGTGGATACATTTGTGAGGGGTCGTGTGTGTCCGTGGTTAGTACGAGAGAGAGAGAACAGGGTAACGGCACCGAAGCCGGTTTTAGTGATCGTAGTTGAGAAGTAAACTGTTAGTTTATCACTCAGAGACGCTGTGAACAGCTCAGTGGTCCATAAACTGTACAAGCAATAGCCTTGATACACAAGAATATCACACTATAATCATCCATCTCTGCCCAGATTTAAACCTCTTACTTGAGTCATGTGAGGATGTGGGAAGAATGTGTGTTCGTCCGTCGTTTGACTCCGAACTCGGTTCCTCGAAGCTTGGATGATGATGGGAGGCCATTTCCTCGCTCTGTCTGTGACTGGTACGACAGAAGATTCTCTGCGGGTTGGCAGAGAAAACAGTGAAGTCGACTCGATTGAAGAAGGAAGGCAAAGGTGTGAAGACGCAGATTCCTCAAAGGTCACCTTCGGATCTAGCATGCTCGGTGGAACACGGAGTAATCTCAATTCGTCCAGTAAGATGGGGATCATATGGCCTAAGTTTCACGTACATACGTTACTTCCTTGGGCAACGAGGCAACACCTGGGAGCAGCAGAGCTGCATCTAGACGTGGCACATACTGTCGCTGGAAGCAACGGACAGAAATATCTCAGAAGGTTTTATACTCCCGATGATGTCATGATTGAGGGACGCTTTCTGTCTAGCGCCTCATCCAATATGAGTTGAGAGTTCGATCCTTCAGAATTTCACACATAGGTGTAAAGTGAGCAAGGCTTCATGGGATCTGTAGTCTTTTTTGGACTCCCTTTGTTTGAATTTGGCACGGTTGTTATCAGGCTGCATGTACAGTAGGTCCAAGTCAGGCTTTATGACTGTATGTAAGCCTGCCTTTGTCTCATATCTGAGTACATGAGGCCCAACACATTGAACTTCTCCACAGTTTGGACACAGACTCTTTCCTGATGTCATTTTGGAGGTTCATCGCATGTAGAGTTTCTCCTGCCGAATTACTATCGGATCAAAGAACACATTTCTGTGGAGGAGATCGGGAAATAGGGGTTCAAGTATATGTCATCTGATCTTCAGCAACGTCTTACAAAACAGAAGATAGCATTCCATTTTAATCCTCCTGCAGCACCACACTTTGGAGGGGTGTGGGAGAGGGAATTCAGGTCCATTAAAGTGGCCCTTTCTACAACCATTGGTACCCAAATTGTATCAGAAGAAGTACTCAGGACTGAGGTGGAGAACATCTTGAATTCAAAAACCCTTGGGTACGTCTCTTCAAATGTGGACAATATCTATCCAGTAACACCAAACCTTCTACTTATGGAGCGACTAGACAATTCCCTGACCACGGTCATATATCCTGAGGAGGAGGGCCTGAGTCGTCACAGGTGCGGACACTCCCAAGTGTTGGCCTACCATTTATGGTCCTCTTTCATCTGCCATTACCTTTCAAACCTGCAGATCAGACATAAGTGGCATCAGACACTGCCAAACATAACCACAGGCACTGTAGTCATGGTAATGCATCCCCATCAGCCAAGGGCACATTGGCCTGTTGGAAAGTTTGTCAAAGTACACCCCAGTTAAGACTCCCAAGTGAGGTCAATCGAAGTCCAAGTTCAAGGAAAGTTTTGTACTAGGCTCGCATCTACATGAGTTTATGGTAATCATGTTCGAGTGAGTGAGGGTGTTTAGAATACGCTCGTTTCATGAACGAAAACGACTTAAATATTGATCTATTTATCACCCAAAGCAATCGTATTGCTTTAAAAGACATTCATTTAAATAGTGGAGTTGGAGGGATTTATTTTACTATGGTAGTCTGTGCTTTTTTAGTGCTTTAAAGTGCTGATCACCATACATTTGCACTGTGTGGACCTACAGAGCTGAGATATTCTTCTAAAAATCTTCATTTGTGTTATGCAGAAGAAAGTCATACACATCTGGGATGGCAAGGGGGTGAGTAAATTATGAGAGAATTTTGATTTTAGGGTGAGCTAAACTTATTTATAGAAATGTGAAAACAAAATAATTAATATATTATTTGCAGTTGTGCTGTTACAGCTGTGATCACCAGTGGCCGAATCATAGCTCTTTCTCATGTGATGTACAGTACTATAAGTGGCATAATACACATCCAAACCAGTGGGGATTTCTTTAAGACTGCAAGGGAAGCTCAGCTTCCCCTATAATGTCAAAAAAATAATGATCAAATATGTACTATTGTGTAAACAAATTATTGACTAAAAATGCGTTAGAACACGTTCATCTCGAAGACGAAGTTCGTTCAGAATCAGCTACATTACATATAGCAGGTCGGCTGACTCGATTTACTTCTCATACATTCCCGTAAGCGTCAGTGCATTTCCCTGTTGAAGCCGAGCGTCCATTGACTTCAATGGGGCTGCTCTGAACAGTTTTTTCAGTGCTCGAAAATAGACGGTCATTGGATAAATGCTGCGATTATGTCCCGCCCACGAAGCTCAGCGTCTCTGGGGGTGAATGAGGAGTGGGCTGGCCCGGACTCCGGGCTTCCGCGTGATGATTGGAGGATCTGTCGAAAGACTGCGTCTCCTTTTGATTGACAGCGAATCTGTACTATAAGAAGTCACTGAAGCTATTTCGCGCTCAGTCCCATCGCGGATTTCTCAAGTGTAGTCGAAAGACAAACTGCTGCAACCTATTTCTTTATATTTGTTTGGTGAAATTGCTAGTCAATTTGCATAATACATTTCACACAATTATACACCACATTCCTTGTTTCAGTTTTACCAAGTTTAATATATTTTGTTTTAGAGCGTTCGTTCGTTCGTTTGTTCATTCATACAGTAGGCTAGGCTAGCGTCGTACAGGTGAAACTGCGCACGATGGCAGACGGTGCTAATATTGTCGACCTGAGGAAAAAATTAGAATTAAACAGCAGGGCAGATCAACACCTAAGATTGATTTAGTGCAAAAAATAGGGTAAATAAGTTTATAATGTAGGCCGAAAATGAGCTTCCCCTCTTTGAAAGACCAGCAGCCGCCACTGATCCAAACTGGTTGTGAAAAACATTCTTTGATGTATACTAAAATGGCCTCTCAAAAGACATCTTAGTAGTAATGCAAAGACATAAATATTCAGTGATATCCCTTTAAGAACACATTGTTGCCATGACAACATTAGCAGCAGTGTAATCAGTGTAGTATCGACCTTTGAATAATAAATTTGCAGTCCAAGTAAGTGGAAAAGTACATTTCAGTGTTTTTATGTGACAGAAAATTGATGATAGGAGAAAAACAGATGTCTAGTCTCAGAGGAACCCAATTATTCCCTCTCATTCTCTCTTTATTTTGGTGAATTCTCAAGAAGCATCACTTACTGAGTGTCTCAGTACAAGGTTGACAGCAGCTAAATGTATTTGGCAGCGTTTACAGCAGGAGGATGCACTAAAACTTTGAGATTTGGTTAGATTTTTGCCCCAGATTTACTGTAATATTTTTTAGCACATACATTCATATGCAGACATGTGCACTCAGAACCAGATATGTTATTGTGTAGCTATGACTTACAGAGGACGGTTAGGGTTTGTATGAGGTAGATAGAGCAGTGGTTCTCAAAGTGTGGTCCCCGGACCCCTGGGTGTCCACGACCCATAGCCAGGGGGTCTGCAAAATAATTAGTTCTAAATGATACCATTGTGCTGTATTATTAAAAAGTGCATATTTACAGATGGGGAATAAAACAAGCATATTGTGTTGATTAATCCCACTCTCTTTAGCTTTGGGCCAATAGAAATTCTGATATGATTGTAACACATCATGTCAGTTGTCATGAATCCCTCACTTCACTCAGGAAAAAAACTCTCTTCACACAGGCTGCAACAATCCATTCCTGCTGCTGCTTACCTTGGCTTATTACCTAGCTAACAGTCGAGCATGGAGAAATATTTGAGTAAGTCCACATCGTCAAGTGACGCTAAGCCCAATCTAGCTAAATTGAGAAAATATAGCGACAATTATATCGAGGTTGGTTTTATTGAGAACGGCGACGGGAGACCAAAATCCGTCATATGTCTTCAAGTGCAAGCGAACGAAGCCACGAAGCCTGCCAAGCTAAACCGTCATCTGATTACGAAGTACCCAGGATATAAGGGCAAAACTAAATAATGTTTCAGTCGAAAGAGCAAGGAATACATCCAATACAATACAAAATGGATGGTGAACCTGGCCAAAACTTTGGAGATTGCACCAAAGGCTTCTTATTTGGTGGCTCAACAGACTGCTAAAAATAAGAAGCCACACACAATTGCACATGAATTCATATTTCCAGCGTGGTTGAAATGTGTGAAGTTATGCTTGGTACAGAGGCAGCTAATAAACTGAAAACTATACCTCTCTCAAATGACACCATGGGAAGGAGGGCTCGTTTGCATGTGGAGAATGACTCCATCACTCCAATAATAATCATAATGTGTTGTGAGAGAGAGTCTCTCCCATCTCATTAGTTTAGGTGATCTCATCAAGTGAGTTATTGAATTGTGAGATAAGAATGTGATGTAGCCTAATGCAAATATTTCAATAAAAAAATGTATGAATAGGCTTAATTACTATGATGTGTTTTTTAACCGTGTTATGCTAACTTCTATTATGATTTGTTCATGATTCATGTTTATGATTTGTTGTTTGTTCTGCCAATGATTTGAAGAAGAAGCAATAAGTTAATTATTTTAAAGTTGAAGCACTTACTGAAAGTAACCGTAAACTAGTAATTTTAAATGTTTGGGTTTATAAAGACTATACCAGTCTTGCTACTGTTGATTTTATGAAAGCTTTTAAGATCAATTAATTTTTAAAATTATAAATGCAATTTGAAAAAAACATGATTCAAACTGGAATGCATCTATATGTTCCAATGGCATCTAAGAGAACAAATGGTAGTAAGCATATGCTTCATCATTGTTAAGATTATGAGGAGGGTCCTTTGAAAATTTTCTCCCCTGTAAGGGATCCCTGGCCCCCAAAAATTTGAGAACCCTGCAGTAGAGTAAGAAGAGCACAGGGTAATAAAAAACACGTGCTAATATTTGATCATCTTTACACAAATCTTTTTTGGGTTCGCGTGATATGAGGTTTTTGTTGTATCAAAATCATCTAATTCACCTGCTGGGTCTTGGTTATTAGAGGAGCCAATGTTTTTGAACTCCCTTTTACCTTCAAGACTGTTGTCCTCTGAAAATGTGCGAGCACGACTGTTAGTGAATGGGTGAAAGAAGATGGGACATATCCTGAGAAGTAATGTGCAAGATTTGAGCCAAAGAAGCGGTGTGAAATCGATCCGTTTTTACAACAGTGCATTGCAGAGATATTCAAGGACTTGAGAGCAGATTATCAAGTTTTTTTGAAAAACCCAGCTGTCCTAAATTAATGAGTGGAGGGGCATGGTTATATCCTATCCTCAATCATTGTAAGTGTGGCTGTGGAAGACTGGGTGGAAAATTAAAGCTGTTTATTGTCTCTGAGTATCCCAGTTCTGGAAAGTTTTGAATCTGCTGGAAATAAATCTCTTTACTTGATATGTGTTAAAGTTTCCAACATGCAAAGTTTGAATGGAGTTTTTTCAACAAGATGTACACAGATTTTGGATCTGACTCTTCTCCTAAAGGATGTTGGCGTAACCTGTTCAAACGTCCGATTGACAAGCGGACAGGTGACCTTCAGTGGAAGATTGTACATGGGGAAAAAGACATGTGGCACACCTCAATACTAGTGTTGGTATGGGGTTGTCTTTTTTGTTCTGAGGTTGAGTCAGTTTTTCATCTTTTTGTGCAGTGTTCATGACTGGGTAATATATTTGATTTATTAATTAATTTGTTCTTGTCCATGGGTGAAGAATTTTCTTTTCAATTGTTCATTTTTGGGCCAAAGTATTCAGTCCAAAAGAAAAATGAATTTTTTATCTGGCACTGCAACATTGGTCATTTGGAAGACAAGAAAAAATAAACTGTTGGGGCAAGGGGCAATAAGCATTGTACCTATGTTTTTAGGTTTTGTAGCTTCTCGATTGAGGTTGGAGTATGCATACTACAATTTGGTGGAATCCCTGCTAAAGTTTATAGAATTATGGGGATTAAAAGAAGTATTATGCACACTGTATGACAAGGAATTGTTTTTTGATGTTTTAAAAGGAATGTATTTTTTTTAATTTGTTTTGTTTTGTTTATATAAATCATTTGTAAACTTTTGTAATAATAAAGATGAACTTAAATTCTCTCTCTCTCTCTCTCTCTCTCTCTCTCTCTCTCTCTCTTGTTTTGTTCTTGCACATATTTAGATAGCAGAGAACCTGCTACCAAAGGGTGAATGCATGTCAAATTTACTACCATAACACAGTCATGCAGTCAGTTCTGACATAATACAGCTGTCACAGTCATTTGTGTTTATTTTACATTCTCTGAAGATGGGCGCATTTCCATCCCTCTAAAACGAAGTAAAAAACATCCTGAGTTTTGTATGTGGCCAAGTGGAATATTCTGCATTTAAGGGCAGTAAGTACCCTCTTAAGGAAGACACCTTTGAATTTCAGTGATTGTGTTAGTTAAGGGGGTGTATTAGAGGTGCAGGATATTTAAATGCTTGAATAACTAAACAGACAAATCGATTGCAATTCCAAATTAAGGATTTAGTAGTGGCCAATGTGGCTGCATGGCATATATACAGTGCATCTGGAAAGTATTCACAGCGCTTCACTTTTTCCATATTTTGTTATGTTACAGCCTTATTCCAAAATTGATTAAATTCATTATTTTCCTCAAAATTCTACAAAAAATACTCCATAATGACAACGTGAAAGGAGTTTGTTTGAAATATTTGCAAATTTATTAAAAACAAAAAACAAAAAAAATCACATGTACATAAGTATTCACAGCCTTTGCTCAATACTTTGTTTAAGCAACTTTGGCACCAATTACAGCCTCAAGTCTTTTTGTGTATTGTTCTACAAGTATGGCACACCTATTTTTGGGCAGTTTCTCCCATTCTTCTTTGCAGGACCTCTCAAGCTCCATCAGGTTGGATGAGGAGCGTCGGTGCACAGCCATTTTCAGATCTCTCCAGAGATGTTCAATCGGATTCAAGTCTGGGCTCTGGCTGGGCCACTCAAGGACATTCACAGAGTTGTCCCATAGTCACTCCTTTGTTATCTTGGCTGTGTGCTTAGGGTTGTTGTCCTGTTGGAAGATGAACCTTTGCCCCAGTCTGAGGTCCAGAGCGCTCTGGAGCAGGTTTTCATCAAGGATGTCTCTGTACATTGCTGCATTCATCATTCCCATCGATCCTGACTAGTCTCCCAGTTCCTGCCGCTGAAAAACATCCCCACAGCATGATGCTGCCACCACCATGCTTCACTGTAGAGATAGTATTGGCCAGGTGATGAGCAGTGCCTGGTTTCTTCCAGACATGACGCTTGCCATTCAGGCCAAAGAGTTCAATCTTTGTTTCATCAGACCAGAGAATTTTGTTTCTCTTGGTCTGAGAGTCCTTCAGGTGCCTTTTGGAAAACTCCAGGCGGGCTGTCATGTGCCTTTTACTGAGGAGTGGCTTCTGTCTTGCCACTCTACCATACAGGCCTGATTGGTGGAGTGCTGCAGAGATGGTTGTTCTTCTGGAAGTTTCTCCTCTCTCCACAGAGAAATGCTGGAGCTCTGTCAGAGTGACCATCGGGTTCTTGGTCACCTCCCTGACTAAGGCCCTTCTCCCCCCATCGCTCAGTTTGGCCAGGCGCCAGATCATGTCCAATCAACTGAATTTACCACAGGTGGAATCCAATCAAGTTTGAGTGTCATGGCAAAGGTTGTGAATACTTTGTCATTATGGGGTATTGTTTGAAGAATTTTGAGGAACATAATGAATTTAATCAATTTTGGAATAAGGCTGTAACATAACAAAATGTGGAAAAAGTGAAGCGCTGTGAATACTTTCCGGATGCAATGTATATGTTTTGGAATACAAATTAACTTGCGGTATGATTTTAATGCATTAATTTGTAAAGTTTATAAAGATACAGGGAGTATAAAATATTACCACTGGCATGCATCTAGTATGTGGGTTTCTATGCCGACACAGTGAGAGAGTCGAGCCAGCAGCTCATCAAAATTAGTCAGTTTATGTCAGTACAATGATGTTTGCACTTTTAACTAATATTTAATATTTTCTGCACACAACGTAGAGCATACAGTTACCCAATATATGTTTTATTGGACAGTTGCTTTCAGCTCGCTCACTGGGGTTATTAATACAATTATTATTTAATTACTTATTTTTAAACACAATAAACAATCGTATTTTATGTAATTACACAATGATGATTCAACGGCATTATAGACATTCGTCTGTTAATGCCTGATCTTCTGTAAAGCTGCTTTGAAACGATGTGTGTTGTGAAAGGCGCTATACAAATAAAATTTACTTGACTTGACTTATTGTTCAAATTGGAGAAGAACATCGGGGTAGATAGGAAAAACCTGTGCTTAAAATAAAAGAAAATACAGGAAATAAAATTAGACCTTCGTTATCAAATTAGTACTAGTGAAAAAAAATAACAGGCTAATTTTTATTAAAGAGAATGAGACTTGTTATATGAGGAAATATTGTGCCTATAGACATTATACATTCTTGCATTTTGAATGATGTCCTCCTTGCTATATGTCCCTACCAACTTTCAAACCAAACCTACGCCCTTGCCTGTTCTCACAGTCAAGAAGCTCACTGTCTTTCCTGTGCATGCACACAAACATAAAATATGTGTATGTGTGTAGCCATGTTTATTTCTGTCATAAAGTCGCTGACACCATACTACCGGTGACTACCGGTGACACTATCCACAAGAGAGAAGTGATTAAATTGCTAAATTGAGAAGTGCTAAAATTACCAATATACGGATATTACCAATATAGGAAGGGATATTGATTGTCTCATTATAAGCAAACTGCTCCAGAGCTGGTTTGCAATCGGACTGAGACCACCTCGTCTAGGTGGTCTTGGACCGATTGTTTTGGCGCAGATCCAAGTGCGATTGCCGTGTTCATGTCTATACTAACCGCACCAGGTTCCGAAACAAATGCTCTAAACAATCCAGGAGTGCGATTCATGGAGTATCTTTACCTTGTGAAAATATGTGACTGTATATTTATCCCCTCAACGCTTTCCATAGAACGCATGTGTCCATATGCTTAGAAATTACAGCATGTAAAATAAACAGAATGTTGTGGCTCCGCTTTCTGGTGTAATTTTTGTGTTGGAAAAATGGCAGGAAAAACGCTTGTGACAGAATAACTATGGATTATAATCAGCATTTATGAAGAAATGCAGTTTAGTGCGATGAAAACGTTCAAATCAGTTTGACGTCTTGTCAGTTTCTCAGTAAGGAAGAAGCTCTTTGGTCACTTGACAAGAACACAAGACCCCACCTCTGCGACAGAATGGGTGAGTTTGGAATGGTACCCATACTACTCTTACTACTTCTGCCATATCTCTCAATGGCTGAAATAGTATTATTAGTAGGGTAGTATGTCTTTCTGAACTCGGCCACTGATTTTTTCTAACAGTTTTGATGTGCTGCTGAACCATTAACTCAGCAGGGAGCTGAATAACGTTAATGAATGCTCCGTCTCCATCTGCCTGGCTGGCAATTATATTAATGAAGTTCACACCTGAAAATAATTGGAAAAATCAGCTAGTGTGGCACCGACTTTACTTGTCTTGTGAGTCCAGCTACATGATATGATTGCACAGCAATATACAGTAGATGGTAGCAAGGTGTGCAATTCCTTAGAATATTCCTGATAGAGAAAGGACCGTCTAGACTGTCCCCTTGTCAGTGCTATATATGGCATTTCAAATGAAGAGTAAGATAAAAGAAAGAGAGTTTCAGCCAGACACAGTTGACTGACTGCTCAGTCAGCCGTGGAAATGGTAAACAGATAAATTGCAGGTAAAGATGTTAAGCATTTGATTTTAAGAAGTGCTCGTGCTGCATCATTGCAGTTTTGAAAATCTAAAAAATAATGCTTTTTATTCTGGCATGTGTAACGGGAGCCAGCTGGTAAGTGATAGCTGTGTGGTATGTGTAAACTTCTCTCCCTTGGCCTCAAGAGGCGCACTAGCGACTGACGCTATAGGTGTAACGTTCCTGTGTTGTCTGCCCCGTGTTTTCTTTTTCACTCAGCACGTCACATTCCATGTCACGTTCCTTGTGGTCTGGTCCGTGTTTTCACCAGTCATTGTCTAGAAAACTACACTTCCCAACTCTCCTTGCCCTCACCACCTGCCAGCACTCACTCATTGTTTTCACCTGCGTAACGTTTAGTTCCATCACCTCTGTGTATATAACCCTGTTTATTTCTCTATTCCCCTGTAGGTCTTTAATGTTTGTGGATGCTTGTTTCCATGCTCTCCGTCATTGTTTCTCCTACCCGTTAAAACCCTTCTAATGTCTTTCGTGTTGTTTTTGTAGTTTTACTTAATTTTTCCACATCGCGGGTATTTCCTTTGTTCTTGTAGTGTTTGTTTCCTTTTGTTTTGTTTCAAATAAAGAACCGCTGCATCTAGATCCTCGCTCCTTGTCTACCTTCACCTACATTCGTGACAATAGGCTGTAGCTTTTAGCTTCATTGTTAACATGCCTGCCTCCTATGCTGGTGACGCTCATAATGATCATTCATTTCGTCAGGGTACACGGTTATGCTGTGTTCCATTAGAGTTGGACGTGGGATATTCCTAATTGATATCTCTGACCATAAATGCATTCCATTTAACAATATTCGGAAGATGACGATTAAGTTAACAAAATCAGAAATCAAAATTATCAGATGGCTAGAATTATAACATCATAATAGTTACTAATTAGTTACTTCACTCTCCAAAATTTCTCAAATGTGTGCAATTAGCACATGCAAATATATAATTGTCCAAAGATTTATAATTTACACTGTAAAACCTAATTAGTTGACTTAACTTGAAGAATAACAGGAAACTGACTGCCCTGAAAAAATTATGCAATGACTTTAAATGAAGCTGTTTATCATTTAAAATGTATTCTTAAGCTGTGGTCACACTTGGCTTTGAGCATGTGGAATTACCTGCAAAGGGCAAAATATGATATCATGGTCATCATTTATGAAATTCTGAAGGCCTGAAGGAGCAGCACGTGAGTTTGAGCTCCACCCCGTCAGGCCTTCACAATTTCCACAGAATCCGTGGTTGAGGGCTTCTTGTTTTAATAATAATTAATCTCAAATAAAAAATAAGATTACTTTCATTTTAAAATGAATCATCTACTCGATTTCCTGCCACAATAAAAACACACAGCTATGAAATAAGTATTCTTTGTATTGAGCCAAGAGGAAGTTTTGATCTTCCATTAGTCACAAGTCTTCTCGTCATTCAAATTTGCAGGTCACAGTTCACTAAACTTCTTAGCATGTGCTTTCGTTTTCAGTCTCCTGCATTCAAAAGCTTTGAATGAAAGTTAAAAGAGCGAAGTGTGAAGAGTAACTTTTTTGTCTTTTTAATAAAATTAACCATTAGGCTTTAGAGTCCTGAGAAATATATGTGTTACATAAGTGTAAATAGTTTTGCTGCATAATGTTTACACAAACAAGATCAACATTACTAAAATATATGCAACTCATTAATAAATATTGGATGCAAATGTGGTTTTACAGAAGTGCATCTTCTTTGTGAGAAATGTCTGTAAATGGTGTTCAAAGTCCTCAAATGGCTTTTACTAAACAAAACTTCAGTGTGTTACTCAAAAACTTGACAAGCAGCTACTTCAGCCAGACACTCAATGTACCCTTAATGCCTTTTCAGACATGTCTTCTAAATTTAGCAAGCTTAAAAGACAACTTAACTATTTGTTAATGTTCTGTAAGTCATTTTGGTCTTTGAAGTATTTAAACAATTGTAGTCTCGCATTTTAGAATTTTTCAGGAACCTCTTTAATGCTGCCACATCCACAAACTCACAAATACTCAAACAGTACACACACACACACACACACACACACACACACACACACAATCACACAAATCACCAGCATAATATGTTCTCTTCAGTGGTTGAGTTAATGATTGCTGCGTTGTTTTAGGATTTCCTGAGGGAGAATACTTGGTAACTGTCAAGACTTGTTCTACTAAAGTTTGTGATAATAACACACACAGTAATGACAGGCATAATTTAAGCCATCATTTGTTTTATGATTGTTCTCTAGGCAAAACAAAAACTATGAATGCCTGGGATCTTACCAAGCTCCTAAAGGTATGCACAATGCAAAAAAATGCACAATGAGGACCCTCCATAGACATAATGATTTTTATACTGTACGAACTATAGATTCTATACCCTAAACCTACCCCTACCCCTACCCCTAATCCTAACCCTCACATTAAACTTTCTGCATTTTTACATTTAAAAAAAAAAACAAACAACAAAAAAAAAAACATTGTTTAGTATGTTTTTTTAAGCGATTTCAATTATGGGGACACTAGAAATGTCATCATAAACCACATTTACTGCATAATACCCTTGTAATTACCAGTTTGTAACCTAAAAATATTTCCTTGTAAACCACCCAAACCCACCCCCACACACACGCTAACTGTGTCAGGGAGTTCTGAGTTCTCTGTTTTGTGGCTCACTTTCTACACACTCTTCCTTATCGGTCATGCCTCCAGCTATTTATATTAATAATGCACCAACACCATTGTGTCAGATGCCCATCATCTTAAGTTCTGTAGATGGATTAGAGAAATTGTTAAAGTTTGTAGCCATGCTGTAAAGCAGGCATGGGGAACACCAGGCCTCAGGTTCCAATAAGGCCTGCGAGACTATTTCACCTGGCCCGTGAGGCCATTTGAGAAATAAATTGAAAAAACAAAAAATGGCCTTGATTCAATTAATCTGAAAAAAAAAAAAAAATTCCTTTCAAATAATGTTTAAAAATTATTTTAAATGATGACAACACCAGTGGCGAATTCTCAGGGCCAGCAAAGCCTTATCTGCTGGATTAACATGACAAATAAATAAAGGCACATTTTTGCCTATGGATTTTTAATCGCTTTCCACTCTTAATTAATCAAATAGAGATAAACAAAAAGTTTATCCAGTCAGAATTTATTCCTTGATGCTTACAAGCAAAGTGTGACAACTGTTTCACAAATCCTGACAACTTAACTTGAAGAATAACAGGAAACTGACTGCCTTGAAAACACTAAGCAATGACTTTAAATGAAGCTGTTTAACATTTAAAATGTATTCTTAAGCTGTGGTCACACTTGGCTTTGAGCATGTGGGATTACCTGCAATGGACAAGATATGATATCATGGTCATCATTTATGAAATTCTGAAGGCCTTAATGAGCAGCACGTGAGTTTGAGCTCCACCCCGTCAGGCCTTCACAATTTCCACAGAATCCCTCGACAGTGCAAATGAATGAGCAACTAAAGTCAGATTAAAGTCAATCACGCTTTAAGTGAAGTAATTTGAAAGCGAAGAGCGCAAGATTGACATAACTGCCGCTATTGCCAGTGAGAAAGAGATCTTTATGGATTCCAAAACACAGGATGTTCTGCATGACTGTGTGACTGCTTAAATTTATTAAACAGGAAAGGAGAGCTGATTTTCACTTCAAGTAAATTGGTATCTGCTTTTTTGCATTGTTATAGCAACATCAGGAGTTTTAAGTGTAAATTAGTCTGCTTATGCATTCAGTGTTGGATCAAGTTTTGAAAAGTAGTGCTGCATTTCATTCAACTCGGAAAGTCGGATTTTATAACTTCAAACTAGGAAAAGTGCAATGGAATGCAACTTTAAATCAGAATTACAACTTGTAGGCTGGTGCAGAAATTCTCAACTCCGATTTCACCGAGGTGCAGGTGCATGATGTCATACAAACATGTCCACACTCAGGGAGATATACAAAGTAAGTGATAAACATTCATTTTATTAAGTAATATTGATAAACGTTTCCACATTACATGATATTAAAGCTTGTTTACAAACGCCTGCAGAAACAGGTGTATCAAACATTATAATCTCTTTTGATAATCGTACACCTGTAGCACAAATACACCGCTGCAGCATTGTTTATCAGTTGGGTTGCTAGGAGACATCGCTAATGAGAGTGGAACCCCTGCTAAGCTAACGAGACCATTGCAGTTTAGTTTTCTTAAATGTCATCTTCCTAATATATGGGAATGGAATGCATTTATGGTCGGAGATATCAAGCAGGAATATCTCAAATCCAACTTGAATGAAACGCAGCATAACCGTGTACTCTGACGAAATTATGATTTTCAACCCACAATCAGAAATTGCAAGCAATTGTATGGCCCGCAAATCATTTCGTAAATACTCAAATGGCCCTTAATGGAAAAAAGGTTCCCCACCCCTGCTTTAAAGCAACCCGATCTCATGAAAATGTTTACATATATTAAGAGTTGGCAATTTAGTATGTTTTCATATAATTTCACTCATATAAATTTGTACAATTTCATCACATGCAAATGCCTGGATGTCTAATGCTGAAGTAAACGTGAGTTCTACGCACCAGGTGTTAAGGACATGCTTATTAATATTATGCCCTTACGCAAACCTAACTGATCAGCAGAGTGTGTAAACATGATAGGAAGCTGTTTTGTGTGACAGAAGGAAGTTATTGTCGCATATTAGATGGAAATTAAGTCCAGTGACGTCATTGGCTCTATAGTGAAGGTCGTACGATATCATAATATTAGCCAAATTCTAAAAGTCATACGTATCCTCTCAATTTCTCCATGAGAGTGTGTTGTTTAATCACAGGTGACTGTAATCAACTGGTTAGTTCCCTTCAGAACAGTCTGAAATCGCTCCCTATTCTGTAGCATTCACTATAAAGAGAATACATTTTCCTTCACAGCCAATGTCTGCCCACCAGTCACATTTATTTAAGCCATTTGTGGATAAACATTTTTATGGAGAAATTACACATTTTATGGAGATACAAATGCAAGTTGGTAGAGCGGGTCGGCCACTAATCGCAGGGTTGGTGGTTCGAATCCTGGCCCACACAACTCCACATGCCGAAGTGTCCTTGGGCAAGACACTGAACCTGAAGTTGCTCCCAATGGCAGGCTAGCGCCTTGCATGGCAGCTCTGCTTCCATTGGTGTATGAGTGTTTGTGTGAATGGGTGAATGAGTCACAGTGTAAAGCGCTTTGAATACTGTTAAAGTTAAAAAGGCGCTATATAAGTGAAGACCATTTACCATTTCCACCCCTACTAGAAGTGCTTCAAGGGTTTCCCACTTTTATCCAGATGATTACATTTTGCGTGTTTATAAACCATTCCTAACCGCTCCAACTTATCAATCAATATATCATTTATTAAACACAATTCACTGGAAACAAGTTCTCATTTCACGCAAAAAATAAAAAGCTTTTGTACAGTAAAATGTGCCTTTTCCAATGAAAATTTTCACAGTAATTTTTTTTCTTCGCTCTATCTGCAATCTGTTCCTTATCTTGAGATAAACACACACTTTTTTTGAGTCTTTATATAACACACACTTCTACAAACCTCCACACCAGTGTGTTACAAGCTACTGGGTTCTGGTTCAGAAGGTCAGCCTATAAATTCCTCCAATAGAATATTTTAGCTTCCCACATCTGTAATATGTGGGCTTACAGATGTGTTTAATAAATGTGTAGCCTACTGCTAGCCTGTCAAAAATGAAAAAAAAATGTTGTCAGTCATTGTTTATTGTTTCAAAGATGGCATATCTGTCAAGTTTATGACATAACTGTTGACAATGTGTTGTTGTTTGATGTCTAAATAGAGTTGTCTTTTATTTTGACAATTTTGCTGTCTACTTTATACTGTTTTAATGGTTTAACTGAACTGTGTTTGGATGCAGTTTGCTCTTCACATTTGCAATTACACTGGGATTCTAACACATTTGAAGCAGTAAAAAAGGTCTGTTTGCTTTTAATGCCTTGACCTACAGAGAATTGGCTGGGACCACATAATCTTATTTAAGAGGTATTAGAGAAAACCTGTCATTCAACTTTCAGTTTTTTTTGCACACATGCTATTAAAGAGATAGTTCAACCAAAAATGAAAATTCAGTCATTAGTTACTCCCCTTCATGTTGTTCCCAACCCATATTACTTTCTTCCATGGAACTAAAAAGGAGATGTTAAGCAGAATGTTAAGGACTGATAGTTTCAGCAACCATTCATTTTCATTGCATCTTTTTTCCATACAATTTCATTCACCATGAAAGTAAATGGTGGCTGAGGTGTTATTTTTTTATACCATTTTCTTTTGTGGTCCACTAAGAAAGGAAGTCATACAAATTAAGGACGACATGAGGGTGAGAAAATGACAGAATTATTATGTTTTGGGTGAAATGTCATTTTTTTACAGGAAAGGCATTAAACTCCAAAGAGAGCACTTAGAAATACAAGACTAAAAAGAATGTTAATTTCTTGTTTTGCTTCTTTTGCAGCCAAACTCAAGAGTGTATGATTTCATTTATACAATGTAGAGGCCTGTATATTTTATAATCTTTTTCATCTTACAACTTTTATAACAACAACAGTCATGTTCAGTTGATCTGTTGAATGCCGGTTTAGGTTGAATTAATCAAATCCGTCAGCTCAACAGAGAAAGCAGTACTCATTGACACTCATTGAGAGCATTTGTAAAACAGCATGGTTAAGACAGCTTCTTTGCCATAGCCTCTTGGCAAACAGTAATAGCAGAAACCCAGCAGCTTTTGTCTGATTTACTGGAAAACATAGTGATTAGAAGATGGAATATGGCCAGTGCATTTGAGGGACTGAATCCATTTGAAAACAGCCGTCTTGTATTAAGAGCTGTTTTTAAATGTCTGATGTTACACAGCGTGCAGACCTTTCTTCTCTTGGTGAGAAACAGATCTTCACGCTGATTAAAAAACTACTATTGAGTAATAGTTGAACATGAGTGCATTTGGTTTGAAATTTGTCATGAGTAATCACAGAAATGGAATTAAACATTACATTTCTGTGATTACTCATGACAAATTTCAAAGCAAATGCACTCATGTTCAACTATAAATAATGGTAGTCTTTATTTATAGTCAGGCTGTGACAATATTTATTGCATTGTTGTTACTCTGATGGTGCTATGTGTTTGTGTAAGTGACACTGCACTGTCTCTGCATGTGTATTGGTAATTGCTCCTTGAATGTGTACTCCTGATGAATTTACTCAGTTACTATGCTGTAACACTACATTTTAAAAGATAAATTAAGATTTTTATTGAAGGTTAGTGTATTAAGTTCAGATCATTTAATAATATGAACCATAAAATATACATGCATCAATATGACTTCCTGTAACGCCTGAAACATAGTCACTTTATTTTTATGATGAATTCAATTAACCACAGCTGCTGGTATTTTACTTTCAATGCAACACTATTTTTTTTTTAAGTGCATGCAGTTAAGAGAATAAAACGTATAAGGGGAGACCGGGGCTAGTTGTCAGACTTTTTTGTTTCTGTATCCATGATTTTCACAGGGATTACCCATTATGCTTAGCGCATACTCCCTAACGACAGTCAAAAACGATGGAACACTCCCTGTTTACTTAACGCAAATCGCTTTCTCACTAAAATCTGTGTATGGACGCTTTCGACGGCAATCGCTGAATAAATAAGTACACAATCACACACATTTATATGTTAAAGTTACTATACTGGGCACTCACGCTTTCTGCACGTGTGTGTGTGTGTGTGTGTGTGTGTGTGTGTGTGTGTGTGTGTGTGTGAGCGTGTATTTATCACTTTGTGGGGACCAAATGTCCCCATAAGGATAGTAAAACCCGAAATTTTTGACCTTGTGGGGACATTTTGTCGGTCCCCATGAGGAAAACAGCTTATAAATCATACTAAATTATGTTTTTTGAAAATGTAAAAATGCAGAAAGTTTTCTGTGAGGGTTAGGTTTAGGGGTAGGGTTAGGTTTAGGGGATAGAATATAAAGTTTGTACAGTATAAAAACCATTATGTCTATGGAAAGTCCCCATAAAACATGGAAACACAACGTGTGTGTGTGTGTGTGTGTGTGTGTGTGTGTGTGTGTGTGTGTGTGTGTGTGTGTGTGTGTGTGTGTGTGTGTGTGTGTGTGTGAAAGAGAGAGAGAGACACATACATTCAGCACACTGAGAGAGAATTCACATTTATGATGTGCTAGATTTCACCGGATTTCTTGTTGCACACACAATGTATGATGATGACTATAGAAAGCACTTCAATATGAAAACGGACAAATCTGGGAATCTGAATCCGACCGGACACTTTTTAAGGTCCAACAAAGAGTGCATGTATATGAAAAGAGGACATATGTTCTCCCTTGGTTTCATTTAAAAATCTGCCGATTTGAGGCAAATGACAGAGAATTATGTTAATGCAACCTCTGCTTACTGCATCTGGTGTGACTCAAAGTTTCAGACAATGACAGCTTTTGGGTGGGTTTATTGTTGAAACATTAATTTTATAGTAATGTTTAAGCCACCTGTAGTTGTTATAACATCCTTTAACAGCACACATAGCTCTAGCGTACAATAACAACAACTTAGCGGAAAAGCGGAGCATCCGAGAGGATGCAGCTCGCTGTAATGGTGCCGCCCATGGAGAAGTCAGGAAAAAGGTGGATAGATACCTTAAAGCTTGGCAACAAAAAGCTATTCAACATTTCCACCATTGTTGCCATACAGTTCATTGAACACACATTGACCTTTTATAACAACATGACCCAAGCCCATGACCCACGATAAGAAAAGACACTTGCATATTAAAACACTTGTGCAAAGCAGCACACAAATATGTGGCAGATGACAAGTGTATATGCACACATACACATTATAAAATTATAAAAAATTATATTGATCAAAGCATGTTAATTAGCCTTGAGTCAGTCTAAAACTAATTAAAACCGGCAGGTTGTGCTAGTTTTCTGTCAGTAACAGAAAACGTTCCAGCACAATTTGTGTCACTGCATATTCTCTAAACTAAATGTGAAAGACAAACAATTACTTCCAATTTTTCATCTTATCAGGTCACTTCATGTACTTTTCAAACCAACTGCTTGAGATAAATCAAGGGGTCCAATGAGAAAACAATCTGTTAAATTAATATTTATAACCTACTGCTGAAATTCTTTCAGAAGACTATGGGCTAAATAAGTGTGTCCTCTTCCTTAATTATAAACTATTTGCCACAGTATCTGTCTCTGAACAGCTAAGGCTAATTCATCTTTAACTCTCTCATCTCTCTCTCTTACAGAGACAGTCAAGTGGGATGTTTATGGATTAATTTGAAAGATGGAATGAACAGATTGAGGCTTGTCCTGTAAACACCAGCCCCACCGATCTCACAGAGAGTAATTAAAGAGGGGTTCTGTCAGCTCTTACCACAGCAGCAAATTTAAATGTGCCATAGGGCACAACACAACTGAAGCTGTCATAGTAAAACATACTAACCGTAAACATACCTTAACTTTCCAAGCACATAAACTAAAAGAGATGCACCAGCATGAAGTCACACTGTCTGCCCACAGCACGAACCACAAAGAACATTGTCTGAAATGTGTGTGTTTACATACTTATCTAAAGTACATTAATGCGTTAAAGCATTTTTTTATTGAAAATACAACCATTCCATTACAAAGACCTAATTTCAATGCACCACACCAGTACCATCGGACCCATCCTCTCCTCTGTGTCACGATCCTTCTTCAGCAGCGAGGGCTCTCTGATGGCAAGTCTTCCTCCAGTCCCGGTTTTCAGCACCAGTGTAGCATGGTTCACTGTTGGGCGGAAACGAGGAAGCTGGGACTAGCTTGAACAATACACGTAGACTTTATTGTTCAAATTAAACACAACATAAAACTTTGCTTTTCAGCAGAACACCGACACACAGACACACACACACAAACAAAGTGTGTCTCTCTCTCTCTCTGGCAACCCCGGCTCCTTGTTATCTCTCTCTACCACTGATTGGGCAACTTAGCGCCAGGCATGCACCCTCACGGCCCGGCCACGCCCTCCTCCTCATCACATGTCATTACACTCTTCATTTCCTATCTTTGAAACACCACACTTGAATTTTGAACACTAAGACGATTAAGTCACACACACACACACACACACACACACACACACACACACACACACACACACACACACACACACACACACACACACACACACATTCACATAGGGTCTGCAACTTTCAACACAGTAAAGTTAAACCTTTCCCAAACAGGGACAGTCGTTCCAGTAATCAGATGACTTATCAGAGTGATTCTTTAGTAAGAATGCACCCTTGGGTGAACAGAGGAATTTCTCTTGGCTTAACTTTCTTTTCAAAATGTGTCCAAGCATGGTGAATGACCGCATAAATAAATGTCAATCCAGTGGTGGACTGGTGTCAAGAGTTCAGAAATAGCCTTGTTGTGTTGAGTTCAAAGAGATATTCTAAAAAATTTTGTGTGTGTCTAATTTCTATAGAGAATCATATATGGAGGAAATGCAGTTCGTATAATTTGCTCTTTTTCATCCAGTTCAATAGATGGCATTGCACATTATAGATACTTGGGACAGGTTATACAAAGGGCACAATCAAGTTATTACAAAAAAAAGAAGAAGAAGATGAAGTGCATAATACATAAAACTTAGTTTCACCTTACAGGCAGGAATGGATTATGACTAGCAAGGGCCCCAGGACAATTTTTTTTTAGGGCTCCCCCGGTCCAATTATCTTTTAAAATTGAGATCTATGCAATCTATTGATTTAAGTCTCTTTTAATACCTGTTCTTTTATTTACAGTCAGATTAATTCAAACACACAGCATGGATGTGGTTTTTAAAGAGACAGTACTATTTTAACATTTGTTATACATAATGTAAACTCAGTGTAAATACTACAAAGTATGCATACAAATTCATATATTTACAGGGGCCATAATAAATTATGAAATATTTTTACTTCATCAAACACTTTAAATATTGATTCATTTAAAAAATACAGTGGGATCCTTCAGTAACTATGCAAGGGTTTGGTGAAATTCAGCAAAGAGTTCAGACAGTTCTGGCTCGTGCTGCTATATCTTTTCAACTCATCTGAATGATGGGGTGTGTTCCATTCAGAGGTGATCATCCCTAAACCCTATTTCCTTCAAAGACTTTATCCTCTATTGTAAGAGCTTCGAAGAGCTAAAAGGTGTGGGGTTCGATAATAGTGGTCATTTGGTAATTTTTGGGGGAAATTCTGATTGGAATGACCCTACAGCTTGGTTACCATTATAACTCTTCCATTTCAAAGCCCTGCTAAGGCATCATTTAAACCTTTTCAAAGTGTCCAAAAATCCCCTAAACTACAATACATTGACAGAATATTTAAATACAAGTCTGTTTCAGAATGTTGGTCATTTCAAACTTCAGCTCTCAAACGTTTCACACAAGCCCTTTAATCTGCTTTAAGATGTTCTCTTCTTTCTTTCTTTCTTTCTTTCTTTCTTTCTTACTGTAAAACCTATAAAAAAATTCTAAATTAAAGCATTTAAAACTATTTTAAACTTTCAGACAAAATTTTGTCAGATCAATATTATAGTTTGTCTCGACATTTAGTTTAACCAGTACTTTTGAACCACACAAAGTAAAATATCAATATTTTCTTTTTCCTAACCTCCTAAGTAATCTTTTGTAATGCTCATTATTGTTTCATTAGTAATACCTGCCCTATATCAACCGGTTTGATTTCTCCCTATTTTAGTCTCCTTGTGTGTGATGTCCAGTGCCAGTTTGTCTTGTTATCTTGTTGGTCCTGGTTGTGTCTCCCAGTGTTTTTGTTGGTCCTGATCACCTTTCTGGTTTTAGTTCGGTCCAGTTGGTCCTGTTCCCCGTTTCACCTGTGCCCCAGCCTGGATTCCTTTTTCACCTATGGGGTAGTTTTTGTTGTTTTTCCCCTCTTGGCAGTTTGAGTTGTTAAATCGAGTATTTTTTTGTTTTTAACTCTGCGTTTTGGTCCTCATCTCGGCATAACCTTGACATTATGAACTGGCTCTAAGGGACTCAGCAGAGAGAGATTTTTTTTTTGCCAGCTCACTGCCCATATTAAGCAGCTTTTCAAGTTATGGGTGGAGGACAGGTCCGTGAGGAGATATGCCATCAAATTTGTATCTTTGTCCTCGGGTCTGGGATACAATCAGGCCCACCTAGGTGAGCCTTTTTGTGTGGGTCTGAATGAGCCAATTAGATCTTGTATCCCAGATTGGGGTGAGAATGGAGGTTTTTCAAGGCAGCCAGGCTGGCTATGAAGTGGTAGGAGTTTACATCAGCCTGTACCTCAGAGGACTTCCATTCTTCATCCCAAACCGAGGAACAGGGCACCCCCCCACACGGACACTGACGTCTCGTCTGAGCCTGCTGCTACGGACCGCCATGAAGCAGAGGCTGATATTGCTGCAGTGCCCCTCAGAAGGGCACTTATTCCTCAGGCGACCACAGCCAAAGAGCCAGTGCCCACACCTGCCATGGCCAACGAGCCAGTGCCCACGCCTGCCACGGCCATCGAGCCATTCACTTAAGCAAATACTCATACACACATGCATGCATATGTGTTGTTGTTTTTATGAAAATCTTTTTGTATTTTTTAATTTTCACACTATTACCCCACTTTAGCACCACTGAACTGCAGCACAGACTATCCATGCATCCGAATATGCCTAATTCTCTACTACATTGTATGCCAAAAGCAGTATGTTAAACGGACATCGACTGGACACTTAACTATCTCATAATGCCACAGGAGCCCAAGACACCACAGATTCAAAACACTGAATTTAAAAAATGGAAGAGAACTGCAACTGGGAAGGCTCTTTTCAACTGTAATGCTATAAACTCAGAATTTCGTTCTTCATTGAACACAGTACTTCTTCTAAAAGTATGTGAATTCTGATGCAATATGTGTCATTCTTGTACATGCATTCTCTAGACTTCAAAGGGTATGACACACAGACCACTCTCTCTGTCAGTTAACTGCAGTTCCTTTTTTAACCTTCCACTGAATTGCTTCATTCAAGCAATGTTTGCAAAGACAACTTTTCCAGTACACAAGTATTAACTGTAACTTTTGAAGGAAGTGGTCACATCAGGTCTTACTTAGGGTGAGAGCAAAACAGGAAGTGATCTACATTGTTCCATCGAGCTTGTTGTTTTAACTTTTCATCTTATGTCACTCTTGTGCATTTTAGTGGCATCAAAAATAAGGTGATTTACATTTTCATTTAAGTATGATTAGGTACTATTTATATATTTGATGAAATTTCATAACAGCAATTAGCACGATTAGCATAATTATTTGGTATGTGTAAGTGTTCTTCCGTAGGCCTCACAAAACTTTATGTTTTAGATGTCTCACTCATCTGCCCCAATTTGGGTCATGGAGCACTAATGATATAATAAATCCGATCAGAGATAGTGATGGTTAAGGGAGACAGAAAAAAATATGCACTTCTGGTTGTCTAAATAAAGCAGGATTGCAAAATACTGGAATGACCCTTTCTAATTTAAGACTTCTTGAATTACTGAGCACAAATGCGAAAATATTTTAATGGTTGTTAAAGTGACAAGGTCATTAACTATTGAACATTGATGATGTACATGATCTTATACGGTAGTGACAGTGGGCCAAGTTGACCATTAAAAAGCTTTTGTGGAAATATTTATCAAATGCTAATGAGATAACTGTCAGGGGCGTGTCTAGGGGGAGGCTGGGGGAGGCAGTGCCACCCCTAGGATAAGCTCTGCCTCCCCTGAGAATTTGAGAAATAATCTGTCCATCTGTTGTTTTGAGTGTAGCCCCGAATGTATTTTGAATAGTTGACTGACAAATATGAAACCGGACAAAAGCCCATGTAAACCCCCGAAATCATGTTGCCTTATTTCATTGTGCTTTGGCTTTGCACATACTGCATACAGCCTGTAAAAATAGACATAGGCATAATCTAGCCTATAGAATAAGTTCCTTTGCTGTCGGTAGCCTATGGGCGACTCCGTTTCTTCCTCTCTGTTGAATATGCAGCAGGTAGAGGAGGAGCTTGCACAGTCGTTGACATCAACTAACGTTACTTAGTGGCGAGTTACCGGCAATTAGCAGGAAAGACAGCAAAAATTAAGCAAATGAGGCTTTGGGGATTTTTCCGAAAGAAGTCAGTGGGTAAGAATACACATTTGTTTTTGTCCTTAAAGTCTTAAGATCATCATCTAGCTGGCTTTCACCCACAGTAGGCTAAACCTCAACAGTTGTAGCCTCTAACCTACATGTACAGATTAACGCAGCTTGGTAGCTTTGAGTTAACGCAGTCGTCTCTCATGCTGGACACTGCGGTTCGAGCCCCGTTCGGAGCGTACTTTGCTTGTTTATCAGGTGTTGTTTTCGCTAAGGATAACCAATAAGCATTAACTTAAAATGTATGTGTGACTTGTTTTGTGATATTAATTTGTAGGAAATATACACTTTGATTTGATTCAATGGTTTTGTAGAGTGTAGCAAAGATGAGCAACAGACTGAGGAGCAGCAGCTGTGCCAGAATCAGGCATGGAAACTGGTAACAATTAATCAGTCACTTCACTTAAGAGAAAGTTAAAAGTGAAACATTGTTTATCTCAATGATCCTAATGAAAGGATTTTGACAGATGAATTATTCTCATAGAGATTATGAGAATTATATACAGTTCGATGCCATAGTGTGTCAATGAACTTAGACAAAATCATTCATGTATTGCTTTAACTTAGGATCTTATACATCATTTTGACTATTTATGTCAAAAATATAAATTATTTATATTCAATATTTTTTTTACCTCACTTTACTCACTATAATATAACTCTTTTGTGATGACTTTATGTTAATGTACATGAAAATTCAAGAATCATGATAGATATTAGGGCAATCCCACTGATCTGCTCTTCCCAATACATTTTCTTCAATGGTATTGGTCCACAATTTGACATATGTAGCACTTGATGAATTAGTTGTTTGAAGCTGATTTGCAATACGTTATGTGCTGTATCTGTTCTTTTGCATCACAGATGATTCAGGGAGGAGAGAGGATGTTGAGGATAGTACTAGAGTGGAAGATTTAGGAACTGTAGAAACAGGCCCAGCCAGAGCAAAACTCAAAGAATACCCTCTCACCAGCTTTGGACTACAGGGAAGTGGTTGCTAGTGTGAAAATAAAATTGTCTGGGCTAAACCCCGGATGTCCTTCAATGCTGGAAACACCTCTGCATCTTATGATAAATTACAATTTAAAAGTGGATTGTTTTGTGCATATTTTTCCATCGCTAGCAGATGAGTGAGGTCTGACACAACAAAAATCCAGTTTAAGCCCTATAGTCTAATAGGAGCCCTGTGCCTATCTCTGGGTACCTGGCTTAGAAAAAGATATGCACTAAAACAGATTGTGTGTAATATAGCTTAATTTTGCACCAATTTTTTCAATTGTTTATGTTGCCCCCCCAAACAAGCCAAATGCCCCCAAACATGATATCCTGGTAACCCCTCTGATAACTGAAGACCCCTCTCACATTGCCAAAGACCAGGTTGGACTAAAACAATAGATTTTTAAAGCAGAATTTTCTTCTCTGAAAACAAAAATGTTTAAAGAAACACTGTAAAATCAACTGTGGTTGCCACAATAATTATGTAAAAAATACAGTAAAAATGTAAACAACTTTACAGAACAACCAGTAAATTTGACAGTTTACAGTATATTTTAAATTGCAGTACCGTTGTTTATATTATTAAATGATAAACTTAATATATTAAACATCTGAAACTGTAAAAATCTTTTCACTTTATAATGTGTTGTTAATCACTGTAGTAATTACAGAAGGGACAAAAAGAGATGACATGAAGTTGATCAAGAGTAGCCCTTCCAGGAACAATGACCAATAAACATGTAGAGACAGGACCCAGTGTCACTCACACACACTTAACACCATCAGGGTAACACATGAGAAATTACAATTATGCAATAAATATTAACTAAACTACATCAAATATGACACAGAACACCCCAAAGTACATAACTGTTATTGAAAATAAGAAGAAACATATCTATTCCCATCAAATATAATTTAGTTCCTGAAGCCTCGTCCGTTTCAGAGCTAGCGCCTGTAACCTCGACCATTCCAGAACCAGCGCCTGAAACCTCGACTGTCCCAGAGCCAGAAGCCTCATCCTTTCCAGTATCAGCATCCTCGGCCACGGAGGCTGTTCTCACAGCAGTGCTGATGGCCGTCTGGAAGAGGAAGAGAAGGGCTCCTTCTCCCCAGTAACTGGCAGCACTCACGGCCATGAGGTCATTCTCCTGTCACTGCCTGTGCTCACAACCACGGAGGTTTTTCCCCTGTCACTGCCAGGGTTCACGGACACAGAGGCCATTCCCCAGTCGTTGCCAGCACTCCCGGCCACAGAGGCCATTTCCCAGTTGCTGCCAACACTCCTGACCACGGAGGTCATTCTCCTGTCACTGCTGGTGCTCACGACCATATAGGTCGTTCCCCTGTCTCTGCCAGTCTTCACAGCCACGGAGGCCGTTCCCCTGTCACTGCCTGTGCTCTCGGCCACGGAGGTCGTTCCCCTGCCACTGCCAGTGTTCACAGCCACAGAGGCCGTTCCCCCGTCACTGCCTGTGCTCACAACCAAGGAGGTCGTGAGCTGCCAGGACTCCCGGCCATGGAGGTCATTTCCCAATCGCTGCCAGCTGTCCTGACCACAGTGGTTGTGTTCACCAAGTCTATCCAGTTCCCGAGCTTGTCCAGTTCACCCGAGGCTATTGACAAGCCTGTCCAGTTACCCGAGGCTTTTGACAAGCCTGTCCAGTTACCCAAGGCTGTTGACAAGCCTGTCCAGTGACCCAAGCCTCTCCAGTTTCAAAAACCTGACCAGTTTCACAAGCCTGTCTAGTTTCACGAGTCTGTCCATCTCCCTGTGTCTGTTCAGTTCCCCGAGCTGGTCCGGTTCTCTGAGTCTGGCAAGTTTCTTGAGTCTGTACATTTTCCAGAGCTTGTCCAGTTCCCAGAGCATGTTCAGTTCTCGGCATTCATTAAGCCTGTTCAGTGGCCGCCGTCTAGACTGCTAACCCCTGTCCAGTGGCTCTGCCCCTTGAGTGTTCCACAGCTCCACCCCCTGGAGTCTTCCACAGCTCTGCCCCTGAGCCTTCCACGACTTCTCCTCTGGCCTCCTTGGTCTCTTGGCCATCCGCCTGATCTGCCCTGGCCTCCTTCATCTGCTGTCCATCCGTCTGATCTTCTCTGATCTCCGTGGTCTCCTGGCCGTCCGCCTGATCTGCTCTGGTCACCTTGGTCTCCTGGTTGTCTGCCTGATCTGCTCTAGTTTCCTTGGTCTCGAGGCAATCCGCCTGATCTGCCCTAGTCTCCTGACCATCCGTCTGATCTGCCCTTGTCTCCTGACCATCTGCCTGATCTGCCCTGGCCTCCTGACCATCCGCCTGATCTGCCCTGGTCTCCTTGGTCTCCTCACCATCCGCCTGATCTGCCCTGGTATCCTGGTCTTCTGACCGTCCACCTGGTCTGCCCTGGCCTGCTTGGTCTCCTGGTTCACACTGGTATGATAACAGGAACAAAGCTGAGCTCTATCGCCAAGTTATCTGTTTGCTGAATTTGTGAGCGGGTACGTTTGTGAGGGGTCGTGTGTGTGTGTGCGATTAGTACGAGAGAGAGAACAGGTAACGGCACCAAAGCCGGTTTAGCGATTGCGGCTCATCCATCGAGATGGAGCTTGTATGACCAAAGTTAGGTTATGTACATTACTTCCTTGGGCAACAAGGAAACACCTGGGAGCAGCAGAGCTGCAAATATATGCAGTGCATACTGTTGCTCGAAGCCTAGGCTGAATCGCTGGGGTTTTCTACTCTCGATGCCATCATGGTTGAGGGATGCATTCTGTTGTGCATTTCGTTCAATAGGATTTGAGAGTTTGATCCTTCAGAATTTCATGCCTAGGTGTAAAGTGAGCAAGGCTTGATGGGACTGTAGACTGTTAAGCCTCCCTTTGTTTGATTTTGACAGCTGATTCTGTGTTATCAGGCTTTGAGTGTTCCTACAGGCCTCAGTCAGGCTTTATGATGGTGTGTAGGCCTGCTTTTTTCTCCAATCCGAGCACTAGTATTTTAGAACGGCTTTTATACAGCTCTTCGTTTTTACACAGAATTGGAGCACAGAGCATGATTATTCAACAATAACAGAGGCTTTACACTCAGCTTTGTAAATATGCCTTTTGACTTTTGATTGGTGCATGACATGTCTGTGAACTTTGCAACACCTTATGGCCACAGGCTTTCTTTGTATATGTTCAAATACTACAGAGCAGTGACACAAAAAGTCAACTGTTTCCACTTATCAACCACACAGGAAATCACACCACACTGTGTTCTCTTATGTTGATAATGGTGCAGTTGGTGCATGTATAGCTTTGTAGAACATTATAGCTTCAATAGACATTGGATGTCAGTAGATACCAGGCATACCACAAAAAATAAATACATGAGTCATTGTGTTGGTCTTCAAAAACATTCTTGCAACTTAAATGTGTCCTGGCAAAATGTGTTAAAGAAATGCAGTTGTTCACCCAAAAATGAAATTTCTGACACCATGCGGTTCCAAAGCTGTACGACTTGGTTAAATGGTGACAGAATTTTCATTTTTGGGTGAACTAATACTTTAAACCACATGAAGATATGCTTGAGTGGTCTAATTTTCAGACCATCTAACACTGACCATAGCGCAAGGTAAGTGTTTTGTTTATTTGTAATTTCATTCACATTACTAAGGAAGAGAGGGCAATGCATGTGAATTATGTAGATAAATATTACTAGATATTTTGTTTGGAGACATACACTGGCGGCCAAAAGTTTCGAATAATGTACAGATTTTGCTGTTTCGGAAGGAAACTGGAGCTTTAATTCACCAAATGGCATTCAACTGATCACAAAGTATAGTCAAGTCATTACTGATGTAAAAAAAATAGCACCATCATTATTTGAAAAAAATAAGTCATTTTTGATCAAATCTAGACAGGCCCCATTTCCAGCAGCCATCACTCCAACACATTAACCTTGAATAATCATGCTAAATTGCTAATTTGGTACTAGAAAATCACTTGCCACTATATCAAATAGTTGAAAGCTATTTGGTTCATTAAACGGCATGGTTACTGTTGTAACCTCCATTCCCCGAGGGAAGGAACGAGACGTTGTGTCGAATAAAGTGACACAAGGGGTCTTCCTGGGATGCCAAACGTACCTCTAAACCTGAGAAAAGGCCAATATCAAGTTGGCAGACAGAATTTGCATGTCCCGCCCCGGACATACGGGTATAAAGGGAAGCGGGGCAGCGAGTGCCAGTCAGGATTTTGCACTGAGGAGCTGAAAATTAGGTACGGCCGTTTGCAGTGGTAGGTCTAGTGCTGTGGCATGAGGGACACAACGTCTCGTTCCTTCCCTCAGGGAATGGAGGTTACAACAGTAACCATGACATTCCCCTTCTGTCACTCACTTGTCGTTGTGTCGATTTAAGTGACACAAGGGGTCCCATATAAAAATGGCACGCACTGACCGTGTTACATGAACTGTCGAGACAGGTGCAAGCAGGCTACTGTGGGCTAGAGGCAACTGTGCCGGCTGCATGTAGCCCTCCCCAATGCCCCCAAAGAGGTGTCACATACAGACCTTAGGTTCCCTGCACCCTGGAGGGTGGAACAGGCGCTACATGACTAGCGTGGGAGCAAGCCTGGCAGCCGCGCCTTTTCTCTCACTATGCCTCTCACATAGGACGTGAATCGGCTGGGGCTATCTTAACTCTATGAAATGCATCGGGGAAGGCAGTCTTTCCTGGACATATTCTTTCAGGGGAAAAGACCCTGCGGAGGCCACATCCTGCCCAGTCTAGGGGGAGGTAAATGTGGCAAATACACCACGAGGGTTGTGAAGCCGTATGTGGGAAATGGCACTGTGGTAGGTCCAGCCTAATGAGGGGGGATTCTAAAAGCATGGCGACCGGGGCAGCGGGGACCGTACCACCGGAAATACATCACCTTTTGACAAAGGTATTGGGTGTTGCCCAGCCCGCTGCTCTGCAGATGTCTACTAAGGAGGTGCCATGGGCCAGTGCCCATGAGGATGCCACACTTCTCGTAGAGTGTGCTCGAATCAGCAAGGGGGCAGGCACGGCCTGGGTGTGATAAGCTAAGGAAATAGCATCAATGACCCAGTAAGCTAACCTCTGTTTGGAGACAGCGTTCCCTTTCTGCTGTCCGCTGAAGCAGACATAGAGCTGCTCAGAACATCTAGAGCTCTGCGTGCGGTTCAAATAGATACACAAAGCACGTACACAGCAACAAGAAGGCTGGGTCTGCCTCCTCCCAGTGCAGCTTGCCTGCAGGCTCACAACCTGGTCCCTGAAGGGGGTCATAGGAACCTTGGGCACATAGCCCGGTCGCGGCCTCAGGATAACGTGCGAATGTGCCGGATCGAACTCCAGGCAGGTGTCGCTGACAGAGAATGCATGCAGGTCCCAACCCATTTGATGGAGGCTAACGCGATCAGGAGGGCCGTCTTCAGGGAGAGGGCCTTGAGCTCAACTGAATCAAGCGGCTCGAAGGGGGGTCCCTGAAGGCCCGAGAGGACCAGAGATATCCCAGGAGGAGAACAGGCTAGGCCGGGGACAGGGTTCAGTCTCCGGGCACCTTTCAGGAACCTGATAATCAAGCTGTGCTTACCTAGGGACTTGCCATCTACTGCGTCGTGGTGGGCTGCGATAGCAGCTACATACACCTTCAAGGTGTAGGGAGACAGCCTCTCCTGCAGGAATGAAAGCAATGACCGAACTGCGCACCTCTGCGGGTCTTCGGCTCGAGAACAACACCAATTTGCGAACAAGCGCCACATTAGGGTGTAAAGTTGTCTGGTGGAGGGAGCTCTGGCTTGGTTGATCGTGTCTACAACTGCAGGTGATAGATCCACTAGATCTTCCGCATCCCATCCAGGGGCCAGACGTGGAGGTTCCAGAGGTCTGGGTGTGGGTGTGGGTGCCAGAGGGTACCCCATCCCTGAGAAAGAAGGTCCTTCCTCAGGGGAATTTTCCAAGGAGGTGCTGTCGCGAGGAGTGTAAGATCCGAGAACCAGGCCCAGGTGGGCCAGTAAGGGGCCACCAGGATGACCTGTTCCTCGTCCTCCCTGATCTTGCACAACACCGGTGCAAGAAGGCTCACTGGGGTAAATGCATACCCGCATACCAGCTGTGTGCCAGCGTGTCTGTCCTGAGAGGAGCTCCTATCAGGGAGTACCAAAGCGTGCATTGGGAGTTGTCTTGGGAGGCAAAGAGATCTATCTGTGCCTTGCCGAATTGGTCCCATATCAGCTGGACCATCTTGGGGTGGAGCCTCCACTCTCCACTGGGCAAAACCTGCCACGACAGTGTGTCTGCCGTTGTGTTGCAGTTGCTAGGGATGTGAGTGGTGCGCAGCGACCTGACTCACAGCTGACTCCAAAGGCGGAGATGGCGGGAGAGTTGTGACATATGACGAGAGTGCACGCGGCCTTGGCAATTTATGTACGCTACCGTCGCAGTGCTGTCTGAATGGAACAAGATGCACTTGCCCCGGATTAGTGGGAGAAATCTCCATAGGGCAAGAGATACAGCCAACAACTCTAGGCAGTTGATGTGCCAACGCTGCTGGGGTCCTGTCCAGAGGCCAGCGGCAGCGTGCCCGTTGCACACGATGCCCCAACCCTGTCAAGAAGTGTCTGTGGTCACCACGACAAGTCTGGACACCTGCTGCAAGGTGACTCCAGTCCCCAGAAAGCAGAGTTCTGTCCAAGGGTTGAAAGTCTGAAGGCAAGAAGGGGTGATTGTCACACGGTATGTAACGTGGCACCATGCCCATCTCGGGACTCGAATCTGTAGCCAGTGCTGAAGCGGTCTCATATGCATCAACCCGAGCGGCACGGCCGCAGCTGAGGACGCCATATGCCCCAGGAGCCTCTGGAATTGTTTTAGAGGAACCGCGAGGTTGGTCCATGAGAGTGGCCATTGCCCACCCGAGTGCCTGCACTGTGAACTTCGTGACTCTGAGAGCGAGGTCGGTGGCAGAGTGCATTTCCTGCAGCACGTCGGGGTCGGAACTACCCAGGTGCAGATCTTTGAGTGCCTTGGCTTGGTGAACTTGCAGGAGAGCCATGGCATTCAGGGCGGAGGTGGACTGTCCGGTGGTGCTGTAGACTTTCGAGGTCAGTGATGACGACATTCTACAGGCTCTGGAGGGGAGTACTGGGTGGTCCAGCCAGGTGGTGGCGTTCTCGGGACACAAGTGGATCGCAACTGCTCTGTCCACCTGTGTACCCGTGGGCCACCCCGCCATCCAGGGTAGTGAGAGCGGACGAGCGGAGGGGTCAGTTCTGGGCAGTAAAAGGTGCCCTCCATGACCGCGTCGGCTCGTCATGCACATCCGGGAAGAACGGAACCGGGGGGGCGGCTCTGCGAGGCGTCCTGACCCGAGGAACCGATCGAGTAGCCGTGAGGGGGGGCGGAGGTTTCAAAGTTGCTCCGAAGAAAAATTCTGACTGTCACATGCTGCCCCGCTTCCCTTTATACACGTATGTCCGGGGTGGGGCATGCAAATTCTGTCTGCCAACTTGACAATGGCCTTTTCTCAGGTTCAGAGGTATGTTTGGCATCCCAAGACGACCCCTTGTGTCACTTCATTCGAAACAACGTTGAGTGAGTGACAGAAGGGGAATGAAGCTTAACTTTGTCTTTGTTTTTGTTTTTGAGTTGCCACAGTATGCAATAGTTTTAAGGTCAATATTAGGTCAAAAATGGCAAAAAAAAGAAAGTTTCTCTAGAAACTCATCAATCATTGTTTTGAGGAATGAAGGCTATACAAAGTTTGAAATTGCCAAAAAACTGAAGATTTCATACAAAGGTGTACACTACAGTCTTCAAAGACAAAGGACAACTGGCTCTAACAAGAACAGAAAGAGATGTGAAATGCCAGATGTACAACTAAACAAGAGGATAAGTACATCAGAGTCTCTAGTTTGAGAAATCGACGCCTCACATGGCCTCAGCTGACAACTTCATTGAATTCTACCCACTCAACACCAGATTAATGTATAACAGTAAAGAGAAGACTCAGGGGTGCTGGCCTTATGGGAAGAATTGCCAAGAAAAAGGCACTTTTGACACAGAAAAACAAAAAGAAAAGGTTAGAGTGGGCAAAGAAACACAGACATTGTACAATAGATAATTGGTAAAGAGTTTTATGGATCTTAACCCCATTGAGCTTTTGTGGGATCAGCTAAACTGTAAGGTGAGTGAGAAATACCGACAAGACAGCTACATTTATGGCAAGTGCTACAGGAAGCGTGGGGTGAAATGTAGCCTGAGTAACTGGATAAACTGACAGAATGCCAAGGATCTGCAAAGCTGTCTTTGCTGCATTTTTGATGAGAACTATTTGAAGTAGTTTAAGACATGCTGAAATTTTTTTTTTCACATTATTAATGTCCTGACTATAATTGTGATCAGTTGAATGCCACTTTAGTGACTAAAAGTACCAATTTCCACTTTCCATAAGAGAAAAATCTGTACATTATTCAAATTTTTGGCCAGTATATACTGTATGTGTCAACTTGCACTGACAGGAGGGTGCAAGACTGCGCACTAAAACTCGGGGGCGGAGTTGACAGAAAGCTTTCAAGAAGAAAAAAAAAACGTGTGTCAGTTTAGTTAGACAGAAGGCAACTGTGGACTCCACACCTAAACAACCAGACACAGAGGACTCGACTTGTGGAAAAAATCGCGTGTATATACGACTCAAAATGTATCCTTATGCGAAACATTTAGTAATGTATGCTTATCCGTAAAGACACATTAAATGTACATACACTTCATTTGATTGTGAGGAAAGTATGATTGTGGGATTTTTGGCATCGCGCACTGACTGCGCGCGATCTGATGAGTCCTCAGTTTAAGAGATATGCATCTAAAGCGCCTGTAAAGTGACCTTTCTGACTTCACCATCAACACGCTTGTGAGAAACAACTCGGTGATGACCAACGAGCAGAACAGTCGGGACCCGACCATTCCGGTCATTATGTTTATATTCGGTGTTGTTGGCAACGTGATTGCTATTGTAGTGCTTCGAAAGTCACGGAAAGAGCAAAAGGAGACCACTTTTTACACTCTTGTGTGTGGACTTGCTGTAACCGACCTGTTGGGCACGCTGCTGGCGAGTCCTGTGACCATTGCCACCTACGTGAATGGTGTGTGGCCCGGTGGGGAACCGCTATGTCAGTATTCCGGATTCATTTTGCTCTTCTTCTCCTTGGCTGGACTTAGTATTATTTGTGCCATGTCCATTGAGAGATACCTCGCCATCAATCACGCGTATTTCTACAGCCACTACGTGGACCAGAGGGTGGCAGGTTTGACGCTCATGGCCATCTATGTGTCCAATGCGCTCTTCTGTTCTCTTCCCACTATGGGACTGGGGAGTGTTGTGCATCAGTATCCAGGAACGTGGTGTTTCATCGACTGGCGGACCAACGACAGCACGAACGCCACTTTCTCCTACATGTATGCAGGCGTGAGCTCCGTTCTCATCCTCGCCACCGTTATCTGTAACGTGCTGGTGTGCGCGGCGCTGTTAATGATGCACAAGCGCTTCGTGCGCAGGACCTCGCTTGGCATGGATCAGGGGCGCATCGCAGAGATCAGGCGCAGGCGGAGTTTCGCCCATCTGGCTGGCGCAGAGATACATATGGTCATCGTCCTCATAGCAACCTCTATAGTCGTACTCATATGTTCCATTCCATTAGTGGTAAGTGTGATTTGGTGGCTTTCTTTGTTTTTAGGAAGTGAGAGTCGACTATACTTTAGAGCAGTTGCACAATGTGTGTTCATATGGGTACGGACAGGAAAATTACATTAATAAATATCAGTTTGTACACGGAAGCCCATAAATTAAGTTAAACAACTAGATCAGTAGCACGGATTTTAATAGCCTAGAAGAATTTCTATGACAATACAAAGTGTTTCGTCATTTATCACAAATGTACCTAGTGAAAATTTAAGGGGTTCACTGTTATACATACAGGTGAAACTCGAAAAATTACTCGGAATATTATCGTGCAAAAGTTCATTAATTTCAGTAATTCAACTTAAAAGGTGAAACTAGTATATTATATAGACTCATTACAAGCAAAGTAAGATATTTCAAGCTTTTCTTTGATATAATTTTGATGATTATGGCTTACAGCTTATGAAAACCCCAAATTCAGAATCTCAGAAAATTAGAATATTACATGAAATCAATAAAAAAAAGGATTTTAAATACAGAAATGTCGGCCCTCTGAAAAGTATAATCATGCATATGTACTCAGTACTTGGTTTGGGCCCCTTTTGCATTAATTACTGCCTCAATGCGGCGTGGCATGGATGCTATCAGCCTGTGGCACTGCTGAGGTGTTATGGAAGACCAAGATGCTTCAATAGCGGCCTTCAGCTCTTCTGCATTGTTTGGTCTCATGTCTCTCATCTTTCTCTTGGCAATGCCCCATAGATTCTCTATGGGGTTCAGGTCAGGCGAGTTTGCTGGCCAATCAAGCACAGTAATACCATGGTCATTGAACCAGGTTTTGGTACTTTTGGCAGTGTGGGCAGGTGCCAAGTCCTGCTGGAAAATGAAGTCAGCATCTCCATAAAGCTTGTCTGCTGAAGGAAGCATGAAGTGCTCTAAAATGTCCCGGTTGATGGCTGCGTTGACTCTGGACTTAATAAAGCACAGTGGACCAACACCAGCCGATGACATGGCTCCCCAAACCAACACAGACTGTGGAAACTTCACACTGGACTTCAAGCATCTTGGATTGTGTGCCTGGATGCAAAATTTGCTCTCATCAGAAAAGAGGACTTTGGACCACTGAGCAACAGACCAGTTCTTTTTTTCTTTAGCCCAGGTAAGACGCTTCTGACCTTGTTTGTTGTTCAGGAGCGGCTTGACAAGAGGAATATGACATTTTATGCCTCAGTCCACTCCTTGTGAAGCTCCCCCACACATTTGAATGGCCTTTTCCTGACAATCCTCTCCAGGCTACGGTCATCCCTGCTGCTTGTGCACCTTTTTCTTCCACACTTTTCCCTTCCACTTAACTTTCTATTAATGTGCTTTGATACAGCACTTTGAGAACATCCAACTTCTTTTGCAATTACCTTTTGAGGCTTTCCCTCCTTGTGGAGGGTGTCAATGATGGATTTCTGCAAAACTGTCAGGTCAGCAGTCTTCCCCATGATTGTGAATTCAACTGAACCAGACTGAGAGACCATTTAAAGGCTCAGGAACCCTTTGCAGGTGTTTAGCTGATTAGAGTGTGACACTTTGAGCCTACAATACTGAAACTTTTCACAATATTCTAATTTTCTGAGATTCTGAATTTGGGGTTTTCATAAGCTGTAAGCCATAATCATCAAAATTATATCAAATAAAGGCTTGAAATATCTTACTTTGCTTGTAATGAGTCTATATAATATATTAGTTTCACCTTTTAAGTTGAATTACTGAAATTAATGAACTTTTGCACGATATTCTAATTTTTCGACTTTCACCTGTATATTGAGAAACGAAAATGCAATTGGGTCATATCGAAATGCTTAAAATTCTAACTACTGCATAAAACGTGTAGGCTTATACAATATGACTTTATGAGCAGTTAACTGTAAATAGAAATAAGATTATGCAATATACTGTAATATTGATAGCAGCCTATAGTTACAGTATTATTAATAAATAAAAAAGGCACATTTGTTTGGAGCAAATCTGTCTGAAATTCACATTTAAGCAAAAAGCAGAAGTTTATCTACTGTTCACAATCTGAAAGTTCTTGACCATTTTGACAGATACACATATCAACTTTTGTTTTGCTGTTTTAATATTTGCGGACATGCAGTTTTTTAAAGATAACCAAAGATTCACAAAATTATTATTTTTTTTTAAATATATAAACAAACAGGCTCATGATAATGGTTTCAATGAGTCAGTACACCCTAACATTATGGATTTACTCACAATCTTTAAGCCATGCTGTTCTTTAGAATGACTAATTCAGTTTAATTCTTGGGTAAAATTAATGATAGGCTGCATCAAGATTTAAGGTTAGCATTTCATCAGTAGGCTAAAATCAGTCTTGTACATGGTCACAATTTCCTTTAAGATTCTTTTAAGAATTTTTTAGCACATTTTTAAATTCACTAGTTCATTTTAAATGGTCCAGTGTAACAAATACATTTTTAAATGCATATATCTCAGTTACTATGAGTTTAAAAAAGATGCATGCATCGTAATTATATGTAACCAATAAGATGCTTTAATGTGTTTTTTTCCTTATCATTATAATGTCTGTCAGTGTATGCGCACTGAGCGCGCTTGGTGTGTCTCTTATTAGAGAATGCGGTTGCTAATATTGAGCTCAGTTCTTCGTTATTGAGCACATTTGTGCCTCTCCCTTGTGATTGGTGCACAGCGCGTTAAGTATGTGAGTGATTAATGGTGTTTGTTATCTTCCCTGTAAACTATTTAGTAATTCTCGGTCATGTTGTTCCCAAGAGAAGCAGCAGGATCAACTCTGCAGCGTTGTTTTCTCTTTTCCGGTTGATTGTGCGTTTGGTGAAATTCGGCAAAGAGATCAGACAGTTCTGGCTCGCGCTGCTTTATCTTCAACTCATCTGAATGATGGGGTGTGTTCCATTCAGAGGTGATCATCCCTAAACCCTATTTCCTCCAAAAACTTTATCCTCTATTGTAAGAGCTTCGAAGGTTTGAAAGGTGTAGGGCTTATTGTATATATTGGTAAATCCATACCATATATACCTACAAAATAGTGGTAATTTGGTCATTTTTTGAGTCAATTCTGTTTGGAATGACCCTACAGCTTTATTATTATTATTTTCCATTGCAAAGCCCTGCTACGGCATAATTTAAGCCTTTTCACAGTGGCCAAAAATCCCCTAGACTATACATTACATTGACAGAATATTTAAATACAAGTCTTGTTTCAGAATGTTCATAAATTCAAACTTCAGCTCTCAAAAGTTTCACACAAGCCCTTTAATCTGCTTTAATATGTTATGTTCTCTTCTCTTTCTTTATTATTGTAAAACCTGAAATAATTTCTAACTTCAAGCATTTAAAACTATTTTAAAGTTTCCCAACCTTCTAAGTCGTTTTTTTTTTGTAATGTAGGGCAAACATGCACTTTATAGCAATACATTGTATAATAAACGTTTTTGTTCAACAGCCCTTTTATACAAAGAAAAAAGTTTAACATTATAAAGCCTGAATAATTAAAAAATAGTCTGAAAATTATATTTTCAAACCTGATTAAATATATTTTTCTACACAATAATGACATTTTAAACACATGTTGATTGAATTCAATAAATAATCATTTAAAAAATAAAAAATAAATAAATTGTTAAAATCAAAATCAACAAATATTTCATATAAAAAAAGAGTGCACCAAAACATGATAGTTGCTATTTTGGAAAATTACATAATAGGTGTTCTACTTCCATTACAGCATGAAAACTTTCACCAGGAGACAGTAGACATTCCATACACATCATGATGATGATGTAGAGGCTTTAGAAAGTAATGTATGGAATATGATATGCACAGCGTTTAAAGGTTAAAGAGTTGCTCAAAAAATGTCATTAGAAACAGGAAGGCAAAAGGGTCCTATAAGAGGGCTGGGGGCCCTCATAGTCACAGGGCCCTGTTGAGGGGGACTTATCTAAGCTCTCACAAATTTAAGAAAAACATTTATTTTCAAAGTTGATGGGCCACAAGACACCCTGGTTATCACGGGCCCCATTTCCCCGGTCCGTAATTCAACTATGCCCACAGCACTAAAACGTTGAAGGTGTCCATTCATTCATTCATTAATTCAATTAAAGTGTAAGTTATGCATACAATTTACAGTCTTTAGAATGTGTAAATGCCTTTTTAATAAGTGTTTAAGACAGAACTTGCAAAGCAGTTGCATTAAACACTTGGCCACCAGTGATGATTTAGCACAGATTGTGGACTTTTCAGACAATCTCTTATGAACCATAAGAGAACATTTAATAAATATTGAACTTTAATTAAACTTTACCATGCTAAATATTATTATGCAGTCATAATGCATTGATGTTTTGTTTAAATAAAATTAGTTTGGTCTATTTATTATGATCACTTTACTCTCAGTGGGATGGAAAATGAGAATACCACTCTTACCATTCTACCACTCCAATTTAGGGGGGCATGCCTACTGAAATGGGGGCACTGCACCCCAACACTCCAACACAGTTTTATGCAAATGGCCACAGGTGTGACATTGCATAAACATAGCCATTAACTTAAGACTTTGTCTAACAATTAGTCTGACTAGCTAAAGACATAATTGAAAGCCTGTTGCATAAAACAATCTCACAGTTGTCTTATGTAAGACAGTCTAATTTGGATTGTGGGACAATTAAGACATTTACATTGAAAACACAATATTTTTTTACCATCATAGAAGTTGAAGCCTTCTTCAAAGTCTCAACTCAAGCCCCATTCAGCCCTCTCCTGAAGCCCCCACTGGCTCAGCTGACAGTTATTTTCCATGGCAACATGGAATGTAAACAAAAGTTAGCCTGGGGTGTGCTGTCTTTCATTTTTGTCTTAAATGATTCTGGGGCCGGTTGCATAAACATAGCCATTAACTTAAGACTGCATCTAACAATTAGTTTGACTAGCTAAAGATGCCATAGAAAGCCTGTTGCATAAAACAAGCTCACAGTTGTCTTTAGTAAGACAGTCTAATTTGCATTGTGGGAAAAATAAGACACTGAACAGCTTAAAAAAATGGCCGACAGTGGACGCTCAATACATTTTTTATTCGCTGAGAATATTTGCTTATTAGAGGACTACAATGCTTCAAAATGTATTTTAATGAACACATTTAGTGATTTAACCCAAATAATTAAAAACACAACATTTTGTTACCATTTTTGAAGTCAAAGTCTTCAACCAAGTCTCAACTCAAGCCCCTTTCAGCCCCCACTGGCTCAGCTGACAGTTATTTTCAATGGCAAAATGGAATGTAAACAAAAGTTAGCCTGAGGTGTGCTGTCTTACATTTTGGTCTTTAATTAGACTGATCTAAGTTTTTATGCAACTGACTGAAAAAATTAAGACCAACATTTTAGACGACTAACTAGTACGACTAGTCTAAAACAGTTTTATGCAACCGGCCTCTGATCTAATTTTTATGCAACTGACTGAAAAAAACCAACATTTTAGACGAGTAACTAGTAAGAGTCTAAAAACGTTTTATGCAATCGGCCTGTTCATCAATTTGTTTTTACTTGTTTGACAGTTTAAATAATAAAAAGTACCAATAAATTAGCTGTTGCTGTCAGAAACAGATTTAGGATAAATAAAGATAAAAAAACAATTATTAAATCACATCTCTTTTTCCCATCTAGGTGCAGGTGTTTGTAAACCAGCTTTACCGTTACCCTGTGGAGATGGTAAAGGAGCAGAATCCAGACCTTAAAGCTATCCGAATTGCCTCTATAAATCCCATTCTTGACCCCTGGATCTACATCTTGCTTAGGAAGACAGTTGTGCTGAAGCTTCTAGAAAAGATAAAGTGCCTCTTCTGCCGTATTGGTGGGCGAAGTCATGGGAGGAGCACTACAGATTTTCACTGTGGTTGTGGTGTCCGCAATTTGTCAGTTGTGTCTAGGGATTTGCCGTCGATGGTGCTGCCTAAGCTGCCAGAAGTTATCAGCACATCACAGATGTACATTCACCCTCTGGAGGAGGGGCAGGAGAAAGGGTCCTCCACTCATTCCATGCAAAGTGGGACTTGTTCAGCTTCCACCAAACAAGCACTTCTGTGTGACTCTAAGGGCTTGGACCTCAGTAGTGGACACAGCTCCAATAACAGGGCAGAAGGGAGGGAAAGTAGAACAGACTTTCTGAAAACGCACTTGCTCACACACTCCAGCACAAATGAGATACAGTTTTCCAAGCACCAGCCCTTACAAGTAACATTTAAAGATGAGGCTCTTACCTTACAAGAAAGGCACATATGAAAGATGCTCTGAACAGAATGCCAGCAATGTGGAGGGAGCTTTTCAAAAGTGCCCAATAGAAACTCTTCATTTTTATTAAAAGCTTGATTGAACAGAGCATGATTTCTGTTGGTGGAAAACATTTCAAGAGCTCAATCTGAGTGTTTTCAAATGGAACCATAACTCCCAAAGAATGCATAAAAATATAGAACGGATATTTAAGAGAACTGTACCAGTCAAAGTACTAAACTAAAGTTTCTGTAACCAACCTGGATGGTTTGTAGAACACTTAAAATTAATCAAGTCAAAGGAATAGTTCACCCAAAAATGAAAATTCTCTCATCATTTATTCTCACACTTATGCCATCCCATATGTATATGGCTTCCTTTCATCTGCTGTAAATTAAGATTTTTAAAGAATTTCTAAGCTCTTTTTGTCCATACAATGCAACTGAATGGATGCCCAAATTTTGAAGCTCCATATATCAGATTAAAACAATCCATAAGACTCCAGTGGTTAAATCAATATCTTCAGAAGCGATGTGATAGGTGTGGGTGAGAAACGGATCAACATTTAAGTACTTTTTGTTTTACTAAACATTCTCCCTGATCAGTCAATCTCCACTTTAACTTTCACATTCTTCTTCTTCTGTTTTTGGTGATTCACATTCTTCATGCATATCTCCCCCTACTGGGTAGGTATAAGAATGTATTGCAAAATTTGACATAAATATTTATATCAATATTGCTAAATATTGGAAGTTATTACTAGTTAGTTATTACTTTTATGCTGCCTTTATGTGCTTTTAAAAGTGAAAAATGTTGGCACCCATTTACTTGCGTGAATGTAGCTCTACAGGGCTAAGAAATTCTTTCAAAAATCTTTTTTTGTGTTCTGCTGAAGAAAGAACGTCATGCACATCTGGGATGGCATGAGGGCGAGGAAATGATGAGAGAATTTTTATTTTTGTGTGAATTATCCCTTTAAGTCATCTGAGAGATTTTATTGGATAGGTACATTGGCTTCTTTTTCTGGAAATAATTAAAAAAGATATGTCTGTAGTTAAGCAAGAGTATATGCTGTAAGGATTATACAAAAGCTCTGATAAATGTGTCTCGACTAGACAGAAAACTGCAGAGAAGGCTAATTTTGACCAGAGAAAATTCAGAATTTGATTCAGGGGGAGGGAAAGCGATCCCACCCCGTTTTGATGGATGACCTTGTGAGCAAATACCTCTACGTTAAGTTCCCTTTTGCAGATATTCTGTTAAGATCTTGATGAGGTCATAAGTTAAACCAGCCAGTGGGCCAAAGTGTCATGTTTGTTTTTCTCATGCTGAAGCTCCTGCAGCTTGCATAATAAAATATTTCCATTTTCTTGCATTAAGCTGAGCAGACAATCATATAAACACATTGATGCATAAACAAATGTCCACTATGTAAAAGAGTACAATATAGCTTGACATAACTGTACATTCTTTGGAATCCCATAATATGTACATTATTATGTGAATATACCAAGCAATTTTATATACACGTTTAAAGACAATATGATCTTTACAAAATATGTTAGCACTACATCACAACATACAAAATGTGAGCACAACAATTCACAGCATTTCATTTTTTTTTCTTTTTATGTAGATACAGATGATAGAATGTATACCAATGAGATGAAAGCTATTGACATCTAAAATGTCTTTTTTGATGTCATATTTTGCACTTTTAAACCCTAGTAACCACTGAAAAATCAGCTTCTAACTGACAAAAACTGATCACTCTGGCCTTGATCAGTCAGTGGTCATCAAGGAGGAACTGATCAATCTGTATATATTTGTGATGCTAAAATGTGAATTGTTTATTGTATTTTTTTTTATTTATTGAAGAATTTTTAGACTGTAGGTGTTTCTTCTCTGTGAGAAGTTCACATGCATCTATCCATGTCAAAGCAAGTATAGGAAACGTTTTATTTCATTTGACATATTTTATGTGCATCAAAAACAATGCAAGGTGTGATTCAAACTGTTGCGTGTGTATAAATGATTCAACATTACAATGTACATTTACCTCTATTGATCTTTTCAGACTAATTGCAAGACATGAATTTTAAAACTTGTCTTACTTAATACCTTTGATGAATAGACTATTCAAAATGCACAATAGCTATCTAATTCAGAAATAAATTGTGGGATTGAGATGTCAAATAGATAACTGAAAGCAGAACCCCAGTCTGCTTTTTAATGAACAACCATTATGATAATCTGAGCAAAGTAGCATTAAAAAAAGTCATCATAAAGTTCTCAGTTTTACAAAGCAATTATTCTGCCATATTGACTGCAGCTGTAATAAACAAGACATTCTCAACTTCTATTGACAATCGAAGGCAAAATATTGATTAAGTAATTTGTAGGATGATAATTCATTATTTGATCCATTTTTGCATTACTGTTTAAACAGTTTTTTATTGTCTACAAAAGTCACTTTTAAGGAAAATAAAGAAACTGAAGTGAGGTGCTTCATATTTCTTATCATTAAGACATGCATTTTTATATTTCTGGAAATTCACTTATTCCGGATGCAACACACATTTCTTTCCCTAACTGAACCTTGGTGATCTAGCCTTCTGTCAATGAAGACCTTTTAACAACTTTAGTATATATAATGATGGTTATTCCAGATACAAAGAAAAATGTTAGAGGTAGGAAGTATATTTCTCAGTTGTTTCCAAGTCTTTACGATTGTTAGATATAATGCATTCATACAGATTTGATGCTGCCGGGTTGGAAGCAGATCTGTAATTCAAATAAAATTATTTATACATACACATTTTTTATTTAGGCCTTACTTAGTGACAATTTTGTTTTCATATGACTTCTTACAGCTAAAGAGGCAAGAGCAATGAATGGACGCTCCTGAGGATGGCTTTCCTGGCTAAAAGAGGTGTCAGAATGCCCTGGATATATGCATAAAAGTGGGGGGAAAAGTCTAATCAGTATAATATATATATAATATTATATATATTCAGGACTTAATTAGGTCCAGATGAACATGGGCTGTGCATGTTCACCAAGGTTTAAAACAAATAAAAATAATTAGCCTGCACAAAGTGATCTTTAGTCCAAACGTGTCCACGCAGTGTGTGCATACATGCAATAGAGAGAGATTAAGGCTAGTAATTGATTTTAGACGGCCAAATGTATATTTTAAATATTTTTTTATGTATTTCATATTACAAATATATTTATTAAAAATACATTATTTTATTTAGGCTACTGTAAACTATGCTTGTTATCAGTTCTATCCTGACTAATCCCCCACATTGGAAAAATGTAATTGCTTATTTTCGCCTATTATGGGTGAGGCAAGTTGCTTTGGGCTTTTGCGAGGTCGGGCAACACTGCAACTTGTATATCACCCACCCTTATTAAACTTAACTTTTGTACATTCTGGGATCAGAATTAAAATGGATAGAGCCTAAATAAAAAAAAATTATGTATAGAAAATTTTATTTGAATTACAGATCTGCTTCCAATCCGGCAACATGAAATCTGTATGAATGCATTATATCTAACAATCATTCAGTGAAGACTTGGAAATGATTGAGAAATATACACTCACCTAAAAGATTATTAGGAACACCATACTAATACTGTGTTTGACCCCCTTTCGCCTTCAGAACTGCCTTAATTCTACGTGGCATTGATTCAACAAGGTGCTGAAAGCATTCTTTAGAAATGTTGGCCCATATTGATAGGATAGCATCTTGCAGTTGATGGAGATTTGTGGGATGCACATCCAGGGCACGAAGCTCCCGTTCCACCACATCCCAAAGATGCTCTATTGGGTTGAGATCTGGTGAGTGTGGGGGCCATTTTAGTACAGTGAACTCATTGTCATGTTCAAGAAACCAATTTGAAATGATTCGAGCTTTGTGACATGGTGCATTAACCTGCTGGAAGTAGCCATCAGAGGATGGGTACATGGTGGCCATAAAGGGATGGACATGGTCAGAAACAATGCTCAGGTAGGCCGTGGCATTTAACGATGCCCAATTGGCACTAAGGGGCCTAAAGTGTGCCAAGAAAACATCCCCCACACCATTACACCACCACCACCAGCCTGCGCAGTGGTAACAAGGCATGATGGATCCATGTTCTCATTCTGTTTACGCCAAATTCTGACTCTACCATCTGAATGTCTCAACAGAAATCGAGACTCAGACCAGGCAACATTTTTCCAGTCTTCAACTGTCCAATTTTGGTGAGCTCTTGCAAATTGTAGCCTCTTTTTCCTATTTGTAGTGGAGATGAGTGGTACCCGGTGGGGTCTTCTGCTGTTGTAGCCCATCCGCCTCAAGGTTGTGCGTGTTGTGGCTTCACAAATGCTTTGCTGCATACCTCGGTTGTAGCAGTGGTTATTTCAGGCAAAGTTGCTCTTCTATCAGCTTGAATCAGTCGGCCCATTCTCCTCTGACCTCTAGCATCAACAAGGCATTTTCGCCCACAGGACTGCCGCATACTGGATGTTTTTCCCTTTTCACACCATTCTTTGTAAACCCTAGAAATGGTTGTGCATGAAAATCCCAGTAACTGAGCAGACTGTGAAATACTCAGACCGGCCCGACAACCATGCCACTCTCAAAATTGCTTAAATCACCTTTCTTTCCCATTCTGACATTCAGTTTGGAGTTCAGGAGATTGTCTTGGCCAGGACCACACCCCTAAATGCATTGAAGCAACTGCCATGTGATTGGTTGATTAGATAATTGCATTAATGAGAAATTGAACAGGTGTTCCTAATAATCCTTTAGGTGAGTGTACTTCTCACCTCTTTAGACTGTTATAACCTAAAATCGATTGGATCGCTTCAGAAGATGTGGATTAAACCACTGGAGAATGGATTCCGTTTATGCTGTTTTACATGCTTTTTGAAGCTTCAAAGTTTGGACACCATTCAATTGCATTTTACAGACCGTCCGATAGAGTGGAGATCTTCTTCCAAAAATATATCAACCACACAAAAATTAAAATTGTGTCATTTCTAGACTAGCATTAACAACTAAGTAATTCTGCAGATATTTATTCATCTTTCACTGTAAGAGAGCAACACACCTTGTTTTTCATGTAATCATCTTCCTACAGTATATGTGATTTTATACCCTGTGTGACAAATTAAAAACAAATGTGTAAAGCAGTCCAGATGTTAGTATGAATTCTGCCATCTTTACAGAGGCCAATGCCTGGAGCTTAACTTTTTACAGATATATCCCAACAGCCATTCTGTTTGACTATTGAACCAAATGATAGATCCAATCCTCAGATGAAGACCTAAAACATTTATTTTTATGGATAACTAAGCAACTTAGAGGCAGTCTGCTTTCTATGTCCATCATATATCTCTATAATGACAAATAGTCAATTTATTATATCTCTCCCCACGGTATGGGCTAAATAACTTCTCTTTGTGGTCTGCATGACCTCCCTCCACTTCTGCATGCTCTACAGCTCGTAGCCTAACTCAATACAGCATTAAAATGATCTTTATCTCTTAATAGTTTCACTATCCCAACACAGAAAATAATGCTAATAGAGCAAAAGAGATCCATTTCTGTTTGTGTTGTGTGTGGGTGTATAGTTTGCTTTTCCCGCTCGGTCTTGGCCGAGCAGAGTTTCATACTGCTTTTAAACCGCTCCAGTTCCCAGAGGAGGTTGATATATAAAACGGAACTGCAACATAGCTGACTGTGAATGATGACATTCCTAATCAGAAGCGTACATTAAGAGGGGATTGTTTTGCTTTTGTGGGAACTTAAAAGCGAATCTGTATTTAAATGGAAAAACAGTTGACGCATCAGTAAAAGGAAGGAATTTATGCTCTGTTTGATGAAAATGGTCCACACAGTAAGCATTTTTGATGCTTTAATTTCTCTGAGTATCTGGTACACACAATACAAGCTCACCAACAACAGTAACTGTTTTACACAGTACACTAAAGCTAATCAGAAACCTGGAGTATCAATCAAAACACAATAACGCTAAACAATACACATAGAAGAGGGACATAAACTCTCCATTTGAACCAAATTAATGGCTGCTTACTAGTTCTTTGAGCTGTTATGACAAAATTTGATCCTGCAGTACACTATGGGAACTAAATAAAATTTACTAAAACACTTTTTCCATTATTATCTTCTTCTGCAAAAAAAAAAGAAAAAAAAAGAAAATCCTACTTAAAAACAAAAAACAGCACACCACAAATTCACTGGCAACTTTAAATGCATTATACACTACAAGAAAGCCAATCAGAACGTTTGAGGATCAAATCAACAGTATTTACATACTCTAAACAATATACACAGAAGAGACAAAAACATATAATTTCTCTCAGAGTCCTCGTGCCTTCACCAAAACACTTTGTGATGAGGAAGTGGGTCTTTTGTCATCTTCGACAACCACCTCCTTGGCCACTCCCTGTGCATTCACAACAATTGCCATTTTCTTTAAATCCTCAAACTGTTTCTGTCTCTCAGCCATGGATGAGCAGGCCTCAATTACTTCATCACTCTCAAAATCATAATCACTCTTCAGCTCAGGAGCTTCCACAAAGAGCTGCCGGGCTTCATCTTCCTTTGTGGCTCTTTGGCGGATGGCTTGTTTCTGCTTCTGGAGCTGTAAAGCCCAGTTTAAGTCCTCTTCCCAGAGGGCACACTGGGATGGATAAAGATGCACTGCAACTTGAAAGGACCGCACAGCCTGGAATGAACACAAAGACCATTTAGCATGTGCATATACACTATGTGGACAAAGGTTTGTGGACACCCAACCACTACAAACATATTATCCTGTTGGTCATTTACAGTGCATTCATTAAGTATTCAGAGACATTAATTTTTTGTTGCATCCTTATGCTAAATAAAATGCTTTAAATTATTTTTTTCACATCAATCTACACTGCATACCCCATAATGACAAAGCATAAACTAGATTTTTTATAACTTTTATTATTTATTAAAACGAAAAAACAGAAATATCACATTGATTGTATTTAGATCCTTTGCTATGACACATAAAATTTAGCTCAGGAGAATCCCATTTCTCTGGATCATCTTTGAGATGATTCTACATTTTGATTGGAGTCCACCTGTGGGTATTTCAATTGATTGGACATGATTTGGAAATGCACATGCCTGTCTACAAGGTCTCACAGATGAAAATGCATATCAGAGCAAAAACAAAGCTACAATATCAAAGGAACTGCCTGCAGAGCTCAGAGACAGGATTGTATCAAGGCACAGATCTGGGGAAGGCTACAAAAAAATAATAATAATCAATTCGGCTGCATTGAAGGTTCCCTAGAGCACAGTGGCCTCCATAATTCTGAAATGGAAGAAATTTGGAACAACAAGTACTCTTCCTAGAGCTGGCCGCCCGACCAAACTGAGCAATCGGGGGAGAAGTGCCTTGGTAAGAGAGGTGACCAAGAACCCAATGGTCAAGAACTCCAGTGTGGAGAAGAGAGAAACATGCAGAAGGACAACCATCACTGCAACACTCCACCGATCTGGACTTTATGGCAGAATGGCCAAATGGAAGCCTCTCCTCAGTGCAATTCATATGAAAGCCCGCTTGGAAAAAGCAACTTCAGGACTGTCAGACTCTGTGAAACAAGGCTGTCTGGTCTGATGAAATGAAGATTGAACTGTTTGGCCTCAATTTCAAGTGTCATGTCAGGAGGAAAAAAGGCAATGTTCATCACCTGCACAATACCAACCCAACAGTGAAGAATGGTGGTGGTAGCATCATGCTGTGGTGGTATTTTTTAGTGGCAGGGACTGGGAGATGGGCCAGGTTTGAAGGAAATCTAAAGACGGCAAAATACAGTGATAAGGTGCACTCAGTAATTCTAATCCAATACACTTTTTGTCAAATTCTGCAAATATCTCCTCACAGTCTGCTAGCTGTCCATTCTGTGGGTCTCTATATACTCTAGTATTTGTACACAGCCCTGGCTCTGTAAATGGGTAAAATATCAGCAACAGGGGTTTGGTTCTTGCGCGTGCACAGGATGGGGGTGGGGACAGAGTGAGAGGGAAATTCATTAGAAGAACGACAGCAAATCTGGCTGATGCAAACTTCCTAAACTCCAAGGTGGACTAATGGCTGAGAAACAGACCAAGAGAAAAGGTCAGAAGAATATAAACTAATAAAAGAAGGATTATGATAAGTCAAAGGCTAGGAGCAGCGTCAACATCGATGAGGATTTTCAGTGGTGGAGAGACCTCCGAGATGTAAAATGCTTGTAGACGGATGCAGAAGTTGCTCTTTTCCTTCTCGATAGGTGGATAACATAAATTTTGCTGTTTAACAGAACCCATATATGCTGTTGTTGTGATGTTAGATTTAGTAGCAGGAGAGCTTTGAGTGTCTGGAGCTGGTGTGTGTAAAACTCTTTTTGTTTACTAAAAGTCTCATCTTCTCTGCAAGACATCTTAGCAGCAGCAACTTACTGTAACAACAGTTTGTTAACACAATACATAGCTAACTTTATTTACATTACTTGCGGTGTTGTTGTTCACTCTAATCGTCTAATGGTATTTGTCCGCACAACATTTGCAAAGGGTTTTATAGCCACACAAATTTCTACATCTCCTCAAACGTACAAACAAGGACTTTTCAAACTCTGCTGCCTTCTGCTTCACAGAAACCTGGCTGAGTGAAGCCGTTCTGGACAGAGCATTACATCTGTTAGGCTTTCAGCTGTTCCGAGCGGATCGCATCGTGGAGTGGAGAACATGCTTTTACATCAATAAAGGTTGGTGTACAGATGTAACTTCGTTAAAGAGAATGTGCTGTCCCAATTGGGAAACGCTCTTTATTAACAGTAAGCCTTTCTACTCGCCAGGAGAGTTTTCCTCATTTATTCTGGTGAGTATGTATATCGCGCCAAACGCGTGTGTGAACACAGCGCTGCAACAGCTGACTGATCAAATCACAGACAGAACAATAATACCCAGACTCAGTTATTATTATTCTTATTATTGGAGATTTTAACAAAGCAAATCTCACACGTGAACTGCCCAAATACAAACAGCACATTACATGCCCCACCAGAGACAGGAATATACTGGATCATTGCTACACAACAATAAAGGATGCATATCGCTTTGTCCCTAGAGCAGCTTTGGGACTCTCTGATCACTGTTTGGTTCATTCCAACCTACAGGCAGAAATTAAAATCAACCAAGCCAGTAGTAAGGACTGTACAGAGATAGACCAATGAAGCAAAGAGGGAACTACAAGCCTGCTTCGACTGCACGGATTGGAGTGTTTGAGGCTGCAGCCACAGACCTGGACGAGCTCAAAGATACGGTTACATCATATATCAGTTTCTGTGAGGATATGTGCATTCCTACTTGGACTTATTTATCATTCAATAACGATAAACCATGGTTTACAGGAAAACTCAGACAGCTTCGCCATGGCAGAGGGGTGGGGATGTCTTGTACAACCAGGCCAGAAACACGCTGAATAGGGAAATCAGAGTGGCTAAAATAAATTACTCTGAGAAGCTGGAAAGCAACTTTCAGCTAATGACCCTGCATCAGTGTGGAGTGGCATGAAACAACACACAAATTACAGGACTCCTACCCCCAACCCTGTGGTAGACCAACAACTGGCTGACGACCTGAATGTGTTCTACTGTAGATTTGAAAGGCCGAATCTCACACCCCACACCCACTCTGAACTTCACTTCACACAAACACCTCCTCCAACCCCTCCTCCCCCCTCCTGCTACTCAACTTGCACTTAAGATCTGTGAAGATGATGTGTGCCGGAAACAAAAAGATGAGGAAGGCCTCAGGCCCAGATGGCGTCTCACCAGCGTGTCTTCAATCCTGTGCTAACCAACTGGCCCCCATCTTCACACAGATCTTCAATAGATCACTGGAGCAGTGTGAAGTCCATGCTGCTTCAAATACTCAATCATTATCCCTGTCCCAAAAAAAATAAACTAAAATCACAGGCCTTAATGACTACAGACCTGTCGCCCTGATGTCTGTGGCCATGAAATCATTTGAGAGACTGGTGTTGGCCCACCTGAAGAACATCACTGGACCCTTTCTAGATCCCCTTACATTTTCTTATCGAGCAAACAGGTCTGTGGATGATGCAGTCAACAATGGATTGCATCATATCATGCAACATCTGGACAGACCAGGGACATACGCAAGGATCCTTTTTGTGGAATTCAGTTCATCCATCATCATCCCAGCTATACTCCCGAACAAATTACACCAACTCTCTGTTCCCATGTCTATCTGTCAGTGGATCACCAGCTTTCTGACAGATAGGCAGCAGCTTGTGAGACAGTGGAAATTCACTTCCAGCACCTGTACAATCAGCACTGGTGCCCCCAGGGATGTGTGCTCTCACCACTACTCTTCTCCCTCTACACCAATGACTGCATCGCCGAGGACCCCTCTGTCAAGCTCCTGAAGTTTGCAGATGACACCACTGTCATCTGCCTCATCCGAAATGACAATGAGTCTGCATACAAAAGGAGGCTGAATGGCTGGCTGTCTTTTGCAGTCATAACAACCTTGAGCTGAACACACTCAAAACAGTGGAGATGATTATGGACTTTAGGATTAACACCCCAGCACTGACCCCCCTCACCATTCTAAACAGCACTGTGGCAGCAGTGGAGTCATTCAGGTTCTACCATCTCACAGGACCTGAAGTGGGAGACACACACTGACTCCATTGTGAAAAAGGCCCAGCAGAAGTTGTACTTCCTTCGACAGATGAGGAAGTTCAACCTGACACAGGCGCTGCTGATACAGTTCTACTCAGCAGTCATTGAGTCTGTCCTCTGCACTTCAATAACTGTCTGGTTTGGTTCAGCACAGGAACAGTTTTTTCCCTCAGGCCATCCATCTCATGAACAGTTAAATTTGCCCCATTAAGAAATAATTATGTGCAATACACAGTTTAGCCTTTTATATATTTATCTAACACTTCTGCCATTTCATTCCTCTGGAAAAAAATAAAAAATAAAAAAATTGCACTGTAAAAAACAGATTTGTATTTTGCACTGTACATAACAGATAACAGATTTGTATTAGAATTGCACTATGCACGTATGTGTATAATAATTTTTTATTATTATCGGTTGCATACTTGCTGCTGTTTTTGTATTGTTGTGCTCTGGAAGCTCCTGTCACAGAGACAAATTCCTTGTATGTGTAAGCATACCTGGCAATAAAGCTGATTTTGATTTAAAAACACATGTTTGGTAGCACCCTCTTCAGTCACTGTGGTTTTGTATGTGTTACTGTAAAATCAAACTAAACAAATAACTCTTGCTTGTTCTAGCTGCTGTGTTTTGTATGCTGTTTTTGTGCTCGCTTGTCTGTTTGGAGGGGGCGGAGCTTCCAAAGGAGCACTGAAGGGAGGGGTGTGTTTGTTTTGGCAGTTGAGTTTGAATATCAACAGTGTTTCTCAGGAATCACTGAGTGCATCTTTAATTAAAAAATGGTCCAGAGCCCTTAGGCCCTCAGACTGGGCTGAAGGTTCACCTTTCAACAAGACAATGACCCTAAGCACACAACGGAAGAGTGGCTTAGGGACATCTCTATGAATGCCCTTGATTTGCCCAGCCAGAGCCCGGACTTGAACCCAATCGAACATATCAACAGAGACCTAAAAATGACTGTCCACCGATGGTCCCCATCCAACCTGACAGAGCTTTAGAGGATCTGCAGAAAAGAATGGCAGAATATCCACCAATCCAGGTGTGCATAGCTTGTTGCATCATACCCAAAAAGACTTAAGGCCGTAATCGCTGCCAAAGGTGCCTCATCTTAGTACTGAGTCTGAATGTGTCAAGTGATATTTAAATTTTTCATTTTAATAAATTTGCAAAGTTATCTAAAATCAGTTTTTTGCTTTGTCATTATGGCGTAATGAAGAGGTCTGAATATTTTATGAATGCACTGTAATTGAAAAAAACATTGCTGGTCCTTCCTAGCAGCTTTGATTCTTTGAGAAGGCTTTTCACTTGATGTTGGAATATTGCTGCAGCGATTTGCTCCAATTCAGACTCAAGCATCAGTGAGGTCGGGTACTGATGTTGGGCGATGGGGCCTGGCTTGCAGTCAGTGTTCCAATTCAACCCAAAGGTGATCAATGTGGTTAAGGTCTGGACTTTGTGCAACACAATCAAGTTCTTACACACCAGACTGAGAAAATAAATATTTTGGAACTTGCTGGACAAGAAAATGACACTCCCCAAACTGTTACCACAAAGTCATCATCGTATTATCATTGCATTATCTTTACAAGAATTAAAGGAATAGTTCTCCATCATAATTCATGACATCCCAAACTCGTATGACTTTCTTACTTCTGTGGAACATAAACAAAACAGTTTTTGAAGAATGTATGAGGTGTTTTTGTTCATACCACACAAGTAAATGGGGATCAAAACTTTCAAGCTCCAAAAAGGAAATAAAGGCAACACAAAAGTAATCCATAAGACTTGCGCAGTTTAATCCTTGTTTTCTGAAGCGTTCGATCGCTTTGGGTGAAAGCATATTAAAATGTACAATATGTCCTTTTTAACTTGACATCTGGCCCAATTGGAACACAGTGCAGGCTTCAAGAGGGAAATGCTTTGACACTTCACGTGAATGCCAGGTACTTAAATTTGGGCATCATTGCACATCAATAAGATGTTGTATTTAAATTATTATTTTAGTGTGTGTGTGTGTGTGTGTGTGTGTGTTCCCGTCAGCCTTGTGAGGACAAATGTACATTTTAAAGTATAGAAATGTACCCCGTATTGTTCATAAGTTCTTTAAAAAAATCTTTGTTTTCCACAGAAAAAGTAAGTCATACGAGTTTGAGATGGCATGAGTGTGAGTAACTGATGAGTGAATTTTCATTTTGGGTGAACCATTCCTTTAAGGGGTCAAGACAAACTGTTAATTTGAAGGGGTTGTGACAAGGAGGAGGGCGTAGAATCAGCTGATCAGAGGGACAGTTATATAAAGGGGAGCCAGAAGCACCATTTCGAGAGAGAGTATTCGGCCGCATTACATGTGTGTCTGTAGATGTTTATGTTTGCATTAAGTTTTATATTAAAACTTTGTTTACTGTTCAGCTTGTTCCTTGCTCATCCTTGAACTGTTACAGGGAAGTCAATATAGAAATGGGTAATATGTATCCATTCCCATCTGATTACAAAATCTATCAAATGTTAACTTTCATCTTAATTCTACACTGCTGCATTTCTGAATGACATTCTCATTTTTACTAATCATAAGGCTTTGAAAATACAGTCCATAATAGCTGAATCACATGAATTATATAGGGTTACAATCAAAATGAGGTGCTGAAAATGGCAATATCTGAAGAGATGAATGAGTTTGTGCTCATTTATTACTAACAGAGCCTTGAAAGCCTTGTCCTGTATATAACCAAGGTCCTATTAGGACCTTTCAAGCTTGATTATTCCAGATGGATCTACCATTAGATGTGTGGGCACTGTTTGACACATCCACCTTTAACAAAATTACAACACATATTTTCCGCATGAGAATAATCTTTAATTTAAACACTTGGTTTAGTGCCCTCTCCACAAGCCTAATTCATTTCATTTGTATTTGTAATTTATTTTTATTTAATTTAATATGGATAATATGACCACACAGACAGTGGCAGACAATAGGAAACTGAATACTGATTCTGCACTCCAATGTTGTGTTTTGCCAAAATATAATGTCATGAACAGTAGCTCTGTAGTACTTCAAAGAGAGCACATACCTTATACTCCAAAATGAGCATGAATTAATATTATTTATATATTTTATTATCAATTTTGAGAATTAATGGTTCTAACTAGTTCTTTGAGTTGTAATGATAAAATCCTGCAGCATTCTGTGGGAACTAAATCAAATTTGTTAAATCATGCATGCTCACACAATAGTCATTTACCATTTACCTCCCAAAAAAAAGAAAATACCACTTTAAGACTAGACTAGATAATCTTATAATAAGCCTTAAAAAGAAACCACAGTCTGTGCATGTATGCAAACAACAGGAGATGGTTAGAGCTAAAAACCACGTTATTAGGAACACAACATCCACATTACTTCAATACAGTCTTTAAGCAACAACTACAGTATGGAAATGTAGGCAGATGTGTCACAGATGTATTCTACATAAGAGCATCCAATAAACAACATCCACACAGTATTACAATGACTGTCAGAAAGCTAAACATTTACTCAATAAAGATGGGTTTTATGTGTGCAACCAGTTTTACAGCAGCTTGACTGCTTCTCAAGAGATAACGTACCATGGAGAACAGCTCTAAAATATGCTCATTTATTTCTATATGAGATCTAAAGTATAGTTAATGTTGTGAAATAAGTCACCCAGAGAGAGAATGAGTCAGAGCAAAGAGAGGGTTTTTTTTTAATCTCATGGATAAAAAATGATTTCATAAATAGCATTTAGTGGACAAGTTTACATTCATAAATGCCCAATTGATTTGAAGGAATGGCCCATTACTTCAGAAACACAAGATCACATATAAGCCCTGAGAGATGAAGATTATTGAGCTGTTGCCAGTGCGAGCTGGAGCCAAGAATCTAGCCCTTGTCAAGAGGAAAAACTTTAATGAGGAATAAAGCCATCTGATGGCTTTGGGAGACGTCCTCTGCTCCAGGGGCCTGATCGATTTAACAGAAAGTAGATGATTTAATCAGTTTACCATATCACACTCAAAATAAAGAATAATCAACAGCAGCAACAGACTGAATGGCACTGAATCCTGAATTGTGCTGTTGAGTTGTTTGGATTTGAAACTATTTTTGTGCCATTGTGATATTTTTATGAAATTAGAACAATAACATTAAATAAATAAACAAACCTGCATCCCTCCTGTAAAAGCACATCCAGACAGGGAACATAAACAACAGCTGTGTCTAAGAAAAACTTCTATTTACAATTTTCAGGGTTCCCACTATTTGTGACCAAATAATTTAAATGAATTTTCCAGTCATTCATGATTTTTTTGAGGAGAGCAATTTCTAGCTAATAAAATTCGTAAGATATTAGCATTGATATACAGTGCATCCGTAAAGTATTCACAGCGCTTCACTTTCTACAAACAATACCCCATAATGACACCGTGAAAGAAGATTGTTTGAAATCTTTGCAAATTTACCACAAAAAAAAAAAAAAAAAAAAAAATCACATGTACATAAGTATTCACAGCCTTTGCTCAATACTTTGTTGAAGCACCTTTGGCACCAATTACAGCCTCAAGTCTTTTTGTGTATGATGCTACAAGCTTAGCACACCTATTTTTGGGCAGTTTCTCCCATTCTTCTTAGCAGGACCTCTCAAGCTCCATCAGGTTGGATGAGGAGCGTCGGTGCACAGCCATTTTCAGATCTCTCCAGAGATGTTCAATCGGGTTCAAGTATGGGCTCTGGCTGGGCCACTCAAGGACATTCACAGAGTTGTCCCATAGTCACTCCTTTGTTATCTTGGCTGTGTGCTTAGGGTCGTTGTCCTGTTGGAAGATAAAAACTTCACCCATGTCTGAGGTCCAGAGAGCTCTGGAGCAGGTTTTCATCAAGGATGTCTCTGTACATTGCTGCATTCATCTTTCCCTCGATCCTGACTAGTCTCCCACTTCCTGCCGCTGAAAAACATCCCCACAGCATGATGCTGCCACCACCATGCTTCACTGTAGGGATGATATTGGCCAGGTGATGAGCGGCGCCTCGTTTCCTCCAGATATGACACTTGCCATTCAGGCCAAAGGGTTCAATCTTTGTTTCATCAGACCAGAGAATTTTGTTTCTCTTTGTCTGACAGTCCTTCAGGTGCCTTTCGGCAAACTCCAGATGGGCTGTCATGTGCATTTTACTGAGGTGTGGCTTCCGTCTATCCACTCTACCATACAGGCCTGTTTGGTGGAGTGCTGCAGAGATGGTTGTTCTTCTTGAAGGTTCTCCTCTCTCCACAGAGAAACGCTGTTGGGTTCTTGGTCACCTCACTGACTAAGGCCCTTCTCCCCCGATCACTCAGTTTGGCCAGGCGGCCAGCTCTAGGAAGAGTCCAGGTGGTTCCAAACTTCTTCCATTTACGGATGATGGAGGCCACTGTGCTCCTTGGGACATTCAATGCTGCAGAAATTTTTCTGTACCCTTCCCCAGATCTGTGCCTTGATACAATCTTGTCTCGGAGGTCTACAGACAATTCCTTGGACTTCATTGCTTGGTTTCAGCCTTGTCATGCACTGTTAACTGTGGAACCTTATATAGACAGTTGTAGAAAAATCAAGGATGATCAGTGGAAACAGGATGCACCTGAGCTCAATGGCAAAGGCTGTGAATACTTATGTACATGTGATTTTTTTAATAAATATTTTTAATAAATTTGCAAAGATTAAAAAAAAAACTTATTTCACGTTGTCATTATGGGGTATTGTGTTTGTAGAATTTTGAGGAAAATAATTAATTTAATCCATTTTGGAATAAGGCTGTAACATAACAAAATGCGGAAAAAGTGAAGCGCTGTGAATACTTTCCGGATGCACTGTACAGGTATATATATATATTTTATATGGTTCACATTTTTTTTAAATGTTGACCCAAAACTGTAAATTCTGTCATTATTTACTTACCCTCAGGTCACTCAAACCCATAAATTGCCTCACTTTAAAGTTTAAAGTGAATGAGCTCCTATAAGCACTCATCCATGAACATGCAATGGACGTTAAGTTTTTAACTGGAAAATGACTTGCATTTTAGGTTGTTTCTCACCTAAACTTATTGTATGGCTTTTAGAAGACTTGAAATATGACACACAAATCAAATACTACATCACATACTATAACAGGACTACATCAATGTTATTTTGGGGTCATTTTTAAGCTTTAAAGTGAGGCACTGCCATTGTATTGAATTTTTTTTAAATTGAATCTCCTTTTGTGTTCCGAATTAAAAAATAATGTCATACACGTTCGGAATAACACATGGGTGAGTAAATTATTAATAATGTCATAATCAGGCCTGCAAGTTACATTTGTAAAGTTTTTGTTACTTATTTTGTGCAAAGATGTATGAATAATAATATCTATGTTGCTTGGAAAATAAACGGCAACAATTACCATAGCTACAGTTCTAGGAAATATGTTCCATCATCTTTAGAAAAACTAAATCTCTCTTGATAAATACTGCATGTAAACTTCAGTCCGAATGTTTTTCTTGAGGCTTCTGTCATCCTCCGGTTATTCTTCTCTTTACTCAATGACTTGACATGACATGCTTGGCCCGAAATAGGAAAGTATTCACTCTATCTCTAGCCAAGACTTCAAGCTTGGTGTTTAGAATAGAATTCATGCATTGACACATACATATACAAACACACAAGCAGTTAAGTGCCAAAGAACTGCAGGATCCGCAAGGTTTTTATTTCTTCAGTAAGCAAGCACATCACCTGTCTAATGCACAAATTTACACACAGGTTAGGGCATGTAAGGTGTGGCAGTGTTCTGCAATCTTTTATGCTCCTAGGCTTGGATGTGCTCAAGCACATATTTTATCACAGTAACACTGCTGAATGAAAGATAACTGGCAAGATGACTCCCATTCATCTCATATTGACTGACAAGCACAGAGAACCAACAGGGGAAAGTTAATCCTCCTGTTATGGTCAGGTCATTTTGACAAGGTAATCCTCAACATAATGAACGTCATAAAAGTTTTTACAATATTTGTTTATATGTATGGACTGTCAAACTTTTCACCTTTGCTTGGGTCAAACTGACCCGGGGAGAAATACTGCTGGTTTTCAATGCAGCTGTAAAGCTTCTCTTGAGTAAAGAGTGTCACCATCTCTTAAACTCTTTCACTCTTAAACACACACACACACACACACACACACACACACACACACTCTTGCATGCACGCACACACACAGATTTCTAGTTCAATTGCAAAATGTTAATTTCACTATGCAGACAATGTATTTGTTGTACAATAATAATTGCTCTTTTTGCAATATTCATATGGTTGAAATCTTGCTAAATATAAACCATGATTCTGTTTTCTTTCAAAGATCAAAATTTTAAGTAATGTAAGTATCAGCTTATTTTAAGTAGTGTAAATCCTTACAGTAAAGGTAAGGATTTCTGTATATCTACTGTACACCTGTAGTACCACCACTGAATTTCCAGTTAAAATGCTGCTATGTAAGCCTGTGTTCAGTGTGAAAACATTCAGGTAACAAATGCCAGAATTCACGTTCATAATTTATAGACAAGAGTGCTGTAAATCTATTAAAAACCTATTGAACTCTATATGGGTCATTTTGACAGATGTTATAATTTTTTTATCTTAACAGAAGGGTTAACACTAAAAGTTTAAATACAAAAAAATTGCTGTGAGGCAGATGAGAGTAAAGGAGAAAGGAATCAATAAAAACATAAATGTTTTTTTTGAGGAGACATAGAGATGGAGAAAGTTGGGAAGGTAGAGATTTTTAAGGGAAAATGGATAACGAAAGACATAGGAGAAATAAACTGATGTCAAATATAATGATTATGTATCCACTGTCTACTGCACTGCATACATTTACAGTTACTTTGGTCCATTACTGGGCAATTTTATTTTATTTTGTAAATATAGTTTCTGTACTTACAAGCTCCACTTCACCAAGACTTAGTTGGGCGCGACCGAGAGTTTGCCACGCCTCCCACCAGAGGGGGCGGAGTCCGGTCGCCATCTCCGCAGACTGCACAGCCAAGAACACTTCTTGAAGGATGACCAACACCTAAGGGTTGCATTTTAAAAGGTTAGAGGTGATGAAATCTCCTGAAACCATTTAGTCAGCTCTCTTCTCACATTTACAAATATCCAAATAAGTGGGTTTCCCCAAAATAATAGTGTATCTGACAAAAATCATTCTGTCTCTCAAAGACAAGTTTTTCAGGAGTCAGTGCTTTACTCGTTCAATGATTTCCAAATTAATGTTTTCAATTTCAATAAGAATCGTATGCTTTCTGTTAGAACAACTCACAAGTAATTGCTTTCTAAATCTTTAGTAAACACGTGTTGATTGTGTCTTTTTAAGAGTTTCCCCATCTTTTTGTAGTGAAAACTGTTTTGCTTTTGGTTTGTCAGGAAACAATTCGACACCCTTAACAACCATATGCTATTCAAGGACATAAACTATTAACTCAATAACCAAGCATATGTTATTTGACATTTGGTTTTAAAGACCAAGAAATTCTTATCACACACAAAAACGTAACTGAAATAAAACCGGATCCTCAATTAGATGCACAACATACACTACATATAAAGACAATTAAAAAAAAAACAATGAATGAGCAAACACATTACATGGCAGCACTAGGATATGCTTGCATAACAGGCGTTTCCATTACAATGTTTTATTTACTTACAGCCTATAAAGCCTTTGAAATCAGGTCAACCTTATAATTAAATATATAAGCCAGCTTGTCCAAAGCAGGTTATTATGTGATGTGGTTTCCAGCAGCATTTCATTTTGAATTAGCAGACTGGCTGAAAATGTTATATTCACATGCTGAGGTGAATTCCACTGTAAAACAGGTGTGTAATGAGCAGATGCAGGGAACAGAGTGAGAGGAGAGGGAAAATAAGATATAAGAAACCAATTGAGAAGGTAGATTGAAAATAACTCTTATGCAGACTCTACTTTGATGACAAATATTGCTCAAAGACCTCATAGACAGGACAAGACCAGAACCAAGCAGCCTGTCCAATGGTATCAGATTACTAATGAGATAAGTTCAGCATTGCCCATGTTGGAGCTATAGAGACACATTCACTCATCACCACTTTTTAGGTGACTCCCCCGATGTGATCACATGATCCACCTGGAAAAGGTCACTACTTCAGGTTTGGTTTACAAGACTGGGGAAATAAAGACCATTAGTATTTTCTACTGCAATCAGTGTGCACAGCCCAAAACCATGGCCGTTGACAGACATTTTGAGGCGCAGTGGATCAATCTGATCCCCTCCCCCTCACCAGTACCTGACTCTCTGACCTGGTGCCTTGTGATTGTAATAGTATTGTCTATATATTAATATGCTAAATACACAACTAATGCAAAATTATGTATATAACTACATTTGTTTAAATATGCTTTACTTGCAAACACAAAGTTATGCATTACTTCCTCCCATGGCAAATGATTTTGAGGAAAAATACTTTCCTGGAGACACAGTGTGCACTGTGCATGATCTTTTGCTATATATTTTCATCACATGATTCACCTGCTTGCTTGCTGGGGTTTTGAATCCAGCTTTGCAAAGAAACACTTCCTTTAGCAGCCTTCCTCAGCTCTTTCTGTCTCATCTTCTTTTTTTATGAAAGTGTACTACTATACAGTGTGCAACACAAAATTTGAACATATACAATATGCACAGCATAATGTGATACCTGATATGCAGACCTAATGTTATTTAACATTATGCAGTTCAATTACAATAACTGTTTTGGCATAGGCTTTATATGTGAAAGTACTGTATACTTTAATACACCGTAAATTGTAGAAAACAGCTTGCTTCATATATTCAGTTCAGCAACAGTATAAGGGCTCACTTTATTATCCTTTATCTTATATATTATAACCTTATGATTTAGATAACCAACAATAAAAAAATTACGCAGAGTGTGTTTTACTCTTCATCATGTCTTAATCGCTATGACGCTTTGGATAAAAAGCTTCTGCAAAGTGAACATTTTCAAATATAATTTCTTTCTCCAGAGGGGCACCTCAGCCCAGGAGGGCAAAGGGGCAGTGGCTTGGGCCACTCCCATGTGAATGTCCCTGGTGTGGTGCCCCTACAGTGTATGTTAGTCTTTGTCTTCATGACGGCCAATATTTCTTCCATTTAAAATTTTCTGAAAAAACTCTCTTTTTTTTTTTTTTTTTAACTACTCATGTATGTGCAATTCTCAAGGAAATCTTGGTATTTTAGAAACAAATTTCTGTCGTGTTACGAATCCAGGTTACAAAACCTGACAACCAATAAATGAAACGAGATTGGAGGTGTGGAATAGAGCTACTTTGACTTTTGAAATCTTTATTGTCCCTTCAAAGGCCAAATTCTATTCTGTTGCAGCATTTGATGACAAACACCTACATTTTTTATTAACAAATAAATCAGGTACAAATCACATCTATAAAAATTGAAATAATAAAGTACAGCACCATATTTCAACCTTTATATAACCAACTTTCTTACTTATCCCCTACCTCAGATAAACATGAACAGCTGAATAGCATTTACTAAAAAAATCTTTAAGCTCTTACAGTCCTAAACTTAGGAATGTTGTATCACCTACCTGAAGGGAGGACTTCAAATTCTGAGTGAAGGATATGAGTAGAATCATTATGGTCAAACGCTTTTCATATAGAGCGGACACACTTAGCTGCTCTACACCGGTAATTCCCGATCCCAAATTCACAATTCGCTGCATCTGCGCTCTACTTTTAACATTCATTCCATAAAACCAACAGATGATGATAAATGTCAAGACATATTCAATAAAAGATCTGTAAAACAATGCAAGTACAGTTTTATCCACATCAACTTCAGCTTCTTAAGTAAATACAAATGCTTCTGTCCCTTTAACACAACCAAATTTGTATTTTCCTCCCACTTTAACCCTGGGGTCAACGGGCGTGGCTGTGTGTCCTGCTAGATTTTTTTCGTCATTACAGTGGAAAAAACATCAATAATTTTGGGGCATACAGATAAGTGTAAGACATCATTAGAGACTATAAAGGGTCTACTTTTATTTGTGTACACTCACAATAACAACAAAACCTTGTGCTTTTGTAAAATAAAGAAAATAAAAAGGGTGAGCAGTAAGAAGTCTCTGGGTTTGCTTTAATTGTTTTAAATAAAACAATTCAAATGTAAAACAAATATTCTCCTGCAATGTAATCTGTATGAAACAAAGCGATGTACAGTTTCACCTGGCTCAGCGAATTATCTCTAATGTGATCACCCACCAGCAGAGCTAATGCAAATGGTAAAGGCCCCGACTTTGACATAAAAACAACAAGTTCTTTCATTTTTCTGTGCATTTGAAAGACAGCATAGAAAACTCCTGGATAGTGATGAAGAGTTAAAACTTTCCTCAGAAGAAGTGCGGGACTCCGATGAATGTTTGTATTTTGAAGAGTGACTTGATCCAGCCGAGGATACAATTTCGGACGAGTAAGTCATTTAGTTTTAATTAGTTGACATGCAATTTTATATAAACATGTACATATTTTACTAGACTTGCCAGCCAGGATTCAGAGTATTGACATTTGAAATAAATTGTATGCTGTATGATATAAATATGATATGTAATATGATATAAAAATAATATGAATGTTTAGATTATATTTTAATTAGTGTTTATGCTGCCTCATTATCATCAACCAAGCTTGTGCTTGCAAATATGGGTTCAGGTGTAAATTAGTAAAATGCACTTTAAATATGCCCATATTAGAAAATCACCATCTTATAATGTTTTCTAAAGGATCATGTGACAGAGAAGACTGCAGTAATGATGCTGAAAATTCAGCTTTGATCAGAAATTGCATTTTACAATACATTCAAATAGAAAACTGTTCTTTAAAATTGTAAAAATAGTTCAAAATATTACTGTTTTTACTGTATTTTGGATAAAATAAATGCAGCCTTGATGAGCAGAAGAGACTTCTTTATAAATGGTAGTGTAGGTCTAAAATTAAGTAAAGTCTTTATGTAAAGAAAATGTATAGTCAGATAAATTCTTTTAACTTAAAACTTGATTTTGATCATTAAGTCTCCTTACATTCATTCTCTTTCTGTCACATTCCTCAGTGATAGGCCCAGGGGAGGTGTCTTTGTATCCTCAGGTGTTAATTACAATCAATATTCACGATAGTTCACGCATCCTCGCATATGACCTTTCTAACACTAAAAGTGTCTTACAAAATTTAATTACTATATTGTTTTGTATGAATGAGTGATCATACATCATTATGTAGCAAAAATCTAGGCTACAAGATCCAGTTCTCAAAAAGCTTATGGACAAATGTTTAGTATGTGTTATATGGCCTTATTTCAATGACTTAAAAATTTTGTTTTTTAAAAAAAAAACATTCTCAAAAATACAAACATGTATATACATGTTGCTCACATATTATTGTAGCCCAGTTTGTGCTGAATACAGTGTTATCAGACTTTAGCCATTAATGTGTTTTTAAGCAACTGAAAAAAGCACAAATGTCAAGGCATGTCAAAACTTCTCCATGGTCCAAAATGCCCTCAGACCCCAGAGGGTTAAGTTTTATCAATAACTGTGCTGAGATGTTTATAGGAACGGACCATCTCAACCTCATTATATTCAATAATAATTTCGGTACAGGTACTAACACTTTTGTTGAAATCTATTATCATGTCATTGGTTTTGCCAATATTTATTTCTAAAAAGTTTGCAACAGGGTAAGCGATGGGAAAGGAGAAGGCGGAAACCGGCAGAACAGTCAACATAAGTTTTAATAACATAAATTAACTCAAATCAACTTAAACACAAACACACAGACACACACACAGCAGCCACATTCTTTCTGCTAAAATATGTGGTTGAATTTTATTTCAATACACAAACGCTGAAGACAAGTCAACAAATACTAAACGTGCGTATGTCTTGCCAATTTCTATGTTTATTCACTACCGGTCAAAAGTTTTGAAACACATACTCATTCTTTATTATAATTTTTTTCACCCTTTGCTTAGATTTTGCAGACATGTACTCTTGGCATTTTCTCACCCAACTTCTTGAGGTCTCACCCCGAGATGCTTTTTAAACTGTATTGAAGCAGTATGCTGGGCACTTACCAGTCCAAGTCGGTCCAAACCTTTTTTTCTAAATAAATTTTTTGTTTTGTAATTAAATAAATTAATATGTAGGCACAATTATATTTTTGTCTACAAAACTAATTTCAAATATTTAAACATATGCCTTCATATCAAAAGATTTTTAAGATCATGAGAAACATTTCAAAAGTTTTGACCAGCAGTGTACATCAGATTTAAAAGAGTAAGAGTGGCATCCTACACACTCCTATTACTCCTATATGCAAAATGTAGCTGATCTAACCTGTGACTAAAATTATTTAAAATAACATTTTTAATAATAATAATAATTCTTTGAAAACACTTCATTAACAATGATGTGAGAGAGACATCTGATCTTGTGTTTTAACCATGGAACAGATCCGAGGTATAACAATCACCAAAGTTCTGTTTATGAAATCTCAATTAAAAATCTTTCAACCCATTTGCCATGTCTAAATTTTCATTTAATTTCTTCACAAGAAGCATCTTCTGGAGAAAGAACTTGGAGAAAATTTAGTAATGTGGCTATTCTACCTAGAAGTGGCCATCCAGCCAAGATGACTCAAAGGGCACATGCAGATTGCTCAATCAGGTATAAAAGAAAAACCAAACCCTTAGAACGACAGCTGAAGACTTCAGGAATAATACTACATACAGAATACATACTAATCTACTATAAGGAAAACATTAAACAGGCGTGGTGTCCATGGCCAAGAAAGAAGTCAATGCTTTCCAGCAAAAACAATGCTGTGCGCCAGACGTTTGGCAAAGACCACCTTGACACTCAACAATGCTACTGGGAAAATATTCTGTGGACTGATGAAACAAAGGTTGAATAATCTGGGAAGAACACACAGCACTATGTGTGGTGTAAATAGGGCACCGCATTTCAACGTAAAAACATCATCCCAACGGTGAAGTACGGTGGAGGGAGCATCATGATTTGAGGCTGCTTCGGGACATAGACCGCTTGCAATCATCATTGGAAAAATGTATTCCAAGTTTATCAAGATCATCTACAGGATAATGTCTGGGTGGCAGTGTGCCAGCTGAAGTTCAGTAGAAGTTGGGTTATGCAGCAGGACAATGACCCTAAACATACAAGTAAATCCACTACTGAATATCAAAAAAAAAAAAAAATCTAACTTTTGGAGTGGCCCAGTCACAGCCCAATAGAGATGCTGAGGAATGACCTCAAGAGAGCCATTCACATCAGACCCATTCAGACCAGAATATGCCTGGCCTGAAGCAGTTCTGTAAGGAAGAATGGTCTAAAATTCCTTCTGAAGGTTGTGCAGGTCTAATCTGCAGCCTGAAACATTTGGTTGAGGTTACTGAGGCTCGACCATTTATTAAATCCAAGGGTTTCTTTTATTTTTCCACAGCAATGTGAATGTTTAACAGGATGTGTTAAGTAAAAACTTGAAAAATTAGAATTGTATGTGATGTTGGCTAAATCCCATTATACCTATACTTGTGACTTGACCAATTAATGCAGAAAGCAACTAATTCTAAAAGGTTCATATAATTTTTCTTGCCAATGCACTTAATGTCCGCCATTTTGAATTTAATTAAAAACTTATTTTCGAGCACCTTTTAAGCGTTTATTGGATCTTCTCCATAATTGGGCCAGTTTATCTTCAGACCTTACTTGTAAACAGTTATTAAAAGCTTTTTGCTATACTAAACCATTTTCGGTTAACATGTCATTGAATTTGATGGCATGATGCCAAACAGAATCTGAGGCTCTATCTCAGCCATGCTTTAATGTATTGACATAAATCTTTGCATGTGTCATTGCCACGTGTCCAGTATTTACTGTTGGTGGTTTTGAATCATAACTAGACATGTCCAAACCATAAATTAATCTCACTCAGGATAGCAAAAAGGTCTAAATTGGTTTGCATTCACTCAGACAGCACACGTACGCACTGAATCATTTGAAGCGGTTTCTCACTCACCAACATGGTCACAGAATACTTTAAAACATGGAGAACAAAAAGAACACTAGTTGCAGTGGATATTTATCTGCAATCAATGGAAACCAAACCTACAAATGCGTCATATTGTTTGCCAGTGATGAAGAAGGTCTTATTAAGTTTCACAGGTGTGCAGCTTGTGAATGGCTATTGCAGGTAAAGATATTTTACAACCAAAAGAGTAGCCTACATGAAACATATCTTAAAGTGATATAGCATTACCATTTTTTTGGACATGTACCATTACAAGGAAGCACCATGTAAATACAATGTTATATGAATAAGGTAATAATATATTGAAGTACCATGGTAGTACCATTGTGTTCTTTGAATTACCTTAAGGTCTCATGTAAATACAATAGTATATAAATACACCAACCATATTTTAAAGTACTGTAGTAGTACCACAGTACCACATTTTTGAGTAGCTTTCCCAACATTGTGAGCCAGTAGCCACCGATGTGCAGTACCTGCAATGACGAAAAAAAGACACAACAGTACTAGCAGCATACCACAGTTATTCTTTTATAGCGGTACTGTCGCCCAGAAGGAGAAATGCTCATGGGCGCCCCACCTCTGGGTGGATGGAGAAAAACTCAGGGAAGGAGTAACAGCACTGATATCAGTCCACTTTGAGCACTGGTTTTGAGTAGAGATCAATCAGAAGATGGGTGTGCACCATTCAAACTGTCAGTTCAAGCACACTCCTCCATGACATCAAAAACAATTCAGAGCAACAGACAATGATACCGAGATATTATAACCAAAACACTTGCCATGGATAATATGAAGAAAGATGAAAGGGGCATTAAAAGGAAACCATAAGTGGAGAGGGAAAGATGCATGGGGGGGGTGACTAAAAGGAAGACAGAAAAGGGTTGCCAGAGGACAGAAAGGAGAAGGTGATTGGATCTAATGACTGCTTCTGAATACAACCTGTATTAGTGAAAGTAGTGAGCAAATAAGGGTACGTTTACCTATACTTGCCTCAGTGAGTATTTCTATATGGGTATACTTGAATGAATGAACGAGTGAGCAAGCAACATATGATTTTGAGCCACTGAGCAAATTCTCAGATGCAAATCAATTAAACAAAATTTTATAAATGTTGAATTTTCAAAAGGTGCTTAAAATGGAGATATAATGACATTTTAATGAGATTTTTCAACACTTTACAATAAGGTTTTATTTGTTAACATTAGTTAATGCATTAGGTATAATAAACTAACAATGAACAATATATTTGTTACAGCATTTATTAATCTTTGTTAAAGTTTAATTGATTACAAATATAGTTATTCATTATTAGTTCATGTTAGTATAAATTGCATTATCTAATATAAACATTTACTTTCCATTTAAAAAATGTATTAGTAAATGTTGAAAAGGGCTGAATTTGTTTTTGTTCATTGTTAGCTCATGTTAAATAATTGTGTAAACTGATGTTTACAAATAGAACCTTAGTGTAAAGCTTTAACAAAATAATTAATTAAAAAATATCAATCAATACTCCGTGATTAGCAGCAATTTAAAAAGTATCCAACTCGTATGCTAAAAGATATGGTCAAAATTATCAACAGAAAACATAATATCGGTCTCTGTCAGAACCAAGATGTCCTGTAATTTCCAGACAAAAGGGTCTTATCTGGACTGTCAGAGCTAAAGCTGAAATTAGATAGAAATTAATTATGTTCAGAAGAGAAAAGGAAAGGAAAAGGAAAAGAAAAAAGAAAAGATATGAAAGGCAAGATAAGAGAATGAGGAGAGAAATGAAAAAAGCGATAAAAGATGAGATAAGGTTGAAAGCCTGTAACAAAATTGGGCAACTCTTATTCACACATATTAACAATAATGCTATCTATTTGTTGACTAATGAAAGTGACTACTTGTAAGAGTTATGCAAATGTTTTTCAAACACTTTCTAAACGCAGTTGCCCCAACACTTGGCCAGTGTAAATAGCTATTCTTTGATTTGAAATCACAAAATTCAGGTGGCGCGCGCACACACACACACACACACGCACACACACACACACACACACACACACACACACACACACACACACACACACGTGCAAAGGTTTGGGTCCACTTAAAAATGCTTTTAAAAGCTGGGGTACGTAAACACTTGCCACGAGTACACAGTAACTGAAAGAAGTCGTTGCTCCAGCTTGTTAACACTAAAGGTGGAGCCTGTCTGCATGGTCGTCAAAATTTTTATTTCCTTGCACATTACACAGTATAAACAGTGTCATTCATCATTGTAAAAAAAGGTTTGCTATTAATTATCCACGCTTCTAACTTTAAACAACATTCCATCATTAAACATCAAATCAATGAAATGTTAATATTACTTATTCTATATTTATTATATTAAACAGTAACTCCCACTTATAACTCCCAATTACTCTACTAGTCTACAACTTGCACTGAATTTGTTTCAAATTATCTTATAATCTTTAATCTAAAAGCTCATGATTACGTGCTTAAAAGACAAATATAAAATATGCCCATGTACGAATAGCCAAAAATATAAAGTCCCATCTCATCTTAGGCCACATCCACCCTAATACACTTTTGTTTGAAAATGCATTGATTTTGATACGTTTACATCACTTATCGTCACTGAAACAGCATTTTCCTCCACATTTACATTTACATTTACGCATTTGGCAGACACTTTTATCCAAAGCGAATTACAGTGCAATTATTACAGGGACAATCCCCCGGAACAACCTGGAGTTAAGTGCCTTGCTCAAGGGCACAATGGTGGTGGCCGTGGGGTTGGAACCAACGACCTTCTGATTAACAGCCCTGTGCTTTAGCCACTATGCCACCACCACCTCCACCCCAAAACTTTGAAAACAATGACATAAGGAAACTGAAAACAGACTTTAAAACTTAAACTGATTAGTGTGGATGTAGCCTTATTTTCACATTTAAATTCTTCAAAGTAGCAACTTTTAGCATAGATTGCTAGATTTGCCTAGATGTAGATGCTCAAATGCTTGAAATCAGTTATGAAAATAAAAATTAATTGTGCCTATGTATTAATTTTTTTGCCAAACAGATATTGTAATATTTATTGATTATTAAATGGATGAGTTGGACTCTATAGTGAAGGAAAAGCAGCCAGCATATACAGTAACGCCTCACAGGTGGACATCTCAGGGAGTTACAAATGTGTACTGGTCGGCGCTGCACTGTCTCTTACTGTGCCTATTGTCCTGTTCCTTTTAGTAATTTATTGTACTGTCCCATACTTTTTGCACACATTTGCACGTTCACTTTATGTAGAAATGTTATTTAGTCTGTGTAGTCTCATGTGGTTCTGTGTTTGTCATATGTTGTTTTTATGTAGCACCATGGTCCTGGAGGAACGTTGTCTCGTTTCACTGTGTACTGTACTAACTGTAAATGGTTAAACAACAATAAAAACAACTTGACTTGAGTTGTTTGAGAGAATGCATTTGTAGAGCTGTAGTCTAGACAAATGATGCCTACTTTCAAGAATCTGTGTGTCCAAACTTTTGACCAGACGTGTACAGTAGGTCCTCTACAACTAATTTTAAACAGCAAACTGTTACAAGCAGAGAGTCAACATGTGCTTCAAATTTCAAATTGTATTCAACACATTTATTCACAAATAGGTAGCAGCCAGATAGTTAGGTATCTGGGCTACTAACATGTATGATGGAATATTAATCCCAGGTAAAGGTGACTAATGAACTTGTGAGTTAATGCCATAATCTTGCACTATCACAACTATCCCTTGAACAAGAATGAGAAATGGCAAAGAAAATGTGTTGCCTTCTATGGACCTCGCTTTAAAATCTGCAGTGTTTTAAATGAATAATAATTCCATCCAGAATTAAACATAGTTTGAGACATAAAGTGAGTCTATAGTTTTCTCTCGGCAAGATACAGTTTGTTTGTGTGGTACCAGTACATGGCAGAGTGAGAGATGAGAAGGGAGATCATGGGGGAAAAACCTAGATGTCAAAATGTTTTGTTATAAAGCCACAGATAACTCCACAGATCAGTGTTTGGGGAGTGGAACATGGAAAGGAGAAAATGAAAATAACAGCCAGAAATAAAGAGTGTGTCAGCAGACCAGCTGTGTATATGTGCCAGTACATTCCACAACTGCAGACCATTTAAATGATTCTTACCTGTGACTTCATTTCATATAACACAGCATCGTCTGGTGTAAGCTGAAGGGCCTCGTCCCATCTCTTTAATGCCTCCCAGTTCCTAAAACAAACACACACACACACACGTTTGTTTTTCTGTCATGATGGGGACTGTACAATGTAGGCAAAACCTGACAGCACATACATGCAGAACACTCTTATACAAAATTTCAATTACCATAAAATGTATTTCAACTTAATAATACAATTAATTAATCTGGGTCTCTCCTAGCTATAGGTACGTATACATGAGGTACGCATAAACCTGATTTACTCTACGTAGAACAGGCGTGAGTTATTTTAACCAAAGAAGCCGAGACCTTAAACACACTGTGGAAAACAAAAATGAAGCAAACTGAATTGATCTTCATCTGTCTGAATTGTATTATTTGTTTGTTTGTAGACTCTCACTTTAAGGGAAATATAAAAATGGTCAATTCAGACTTTTTAATTTGTATTAATTTTCTCTCATTGGACACCGCTGAACCCCCTTACAGTATTTCTTTATCTGTCAAAATGCCTCCTATATCCCATACACATACTATATTTTCTGAATGTAAAATTTTTCAAACAAAAACTGGACTGCTGTCTTTCAAACTGATGATCGTATCTTTTAACATTCGTGTCCAAGTGCCCTCGGCTGATGATGTCTTGATGAAATATTTGAATCCTCTGGTTGATGATGTCTCCAGCCCCCAGTGTCCTCATCCCTGACCAGATTTGAAGAGACTATTCTTATGGTTTAAAATTATTTTGTACTATTGTACAAATTGTATTACTATGTACTACTGCTGCCAATGTGGCAAGTTATAAAAATTATTCAAAAATACATATTATATAATTTCAAAGCCATCTGACTACTGACACCATGTAAGCTACGTATTATTACCCAGACCTTTGCTGGGAAGGAAATGTAGAGACCGGACGTCTTGGAACTTTAATTGAATACCCCTGACTTAGAGTGATAAAATCGCTAACAAACCTTTTCTGTGTAACAACTTTACAGCTCAAAAATTATTATAAAATTATAAACTTCACATTTCTGCCTTTAAACCCTCCAAAAATTGGCCCCATCCACTTACATTGAAAGTGCCTCACTGTAAACTTGATTTAATAAAAATTTTTAAATCTTCTTTTTAAAGGAGGGATTTTTGCCATAAATGCTGATGATTGATTGAGCTGAACTTGTATTGAGCCTGGAATATTCCTTTAAAAGATCCAGTGCACATAGTAAATACACTATGTTCAAACATACTGTAACAATTAGTGTAAATACACATACATGAATTCAAACACATGTACATATACATCTACAAATAAATCTACACAGTTGACCTTCAGTCAATAAATCTTACATCTGTAAGCAACAGGTTGCTTAGTAAGAACCTCATTATTTTAACACTCAAAGACCACATTTCTAGCAAAATCTGTTTTCCTAAAGAAATGGATGTTTGAAAATTGGTATTTAACTGTATATTCTGGGGAATCAGTATTTGTAACTCTAGTCCATATTGCAGGAAAAGTACTTCAACAGACAATAAGAGCAAACACCAATTAAAGAGGGACAAGTTTAGTAAATAGATGTGATATACTGTTGTATTACAAGCTAAGGAACATTCCTAAACGTTAATTCTGCCAATGACCAGACAAACCATCATACTGAGTTGCTGACTTAGTTTCTTGGGAACAAATTAAGCTTAGCTTTAAAAACATAGAAAAAAAAATATCTATTATTTAAACATGAGAGTTTTCTGATTCAAAACACTAAACATAGAAGGCTAGAAAAGTGAAAAGGGAAGAAACTTCACTTGTTCAAATGTATAACCACATGATGACCCCAAACATGGAACACATGTCTGCACACGCAATGTGCAAAATCAACCATTTTGGCACTCTGTGCCATTTTCCCTGTTAGGCATGAACCGTTTTCCCATGGGGTAAAAACAGAAATTTTGTCAATGTCTCCGTGTGTTTTACATGTGTCACTACATGTCTTCTCTTTTTTTCCCTCCAGAAAAGGCAAACTGAGAATTTAGTATAAATCAACATTTTAATAGCTCATCAGAGCAGAGGAGAAAAATAACAACTGTGACTATAACATTACTCAAAAGAGAACAAAGCCATGGGGCCCTCCACAATCTCCTACAATGACTGAAAAGCTATAGCTATTTGATATTTATATAATAGTACAAATGTTTAAATTACCTTGCTTGTAATAAGGGCTTCCTATGAAGAAATTCATTTTGATTATTTTGATAATTATAAGGTTGTATTAAACGTGCTTACTAACAACAAAGAGGACAAAATCATCTTTTAATAATACCTCTAAATTGCATTCACTAAATTAAAGGAAGAAAAATACTTTTAAGTTTACTGAAACTTTTAAACTCCTCTTATCAAATGTTTTTGTCTTGTTTTCCATTTAAAATTTTCTAAAAATCCTTAAAACATATAAGCAACATATAAGATATTTAGACTTGCTTTAAGAAAATGTATCTTAAATACACTCACCTAAAGGATTATTAGGAACACCATACTAATACTGTGTTTGACCCCCTTTCGCCTTCAGAACTATCTTAATTCTACGTGGCATTGATTCAACAAGGTGCTGAAAGCATTCTTTAGAAATGTTGGCCCATATTGATAGGATAGCATCTTGCAGTTGATGGAGATTTGTGGGATGCACATCCAGGGCACGAAGCTCCCATTCCACCACATCCCAAAGATGCTCTATTGGGTTGAGATCTGTGACTGTGGGGGCCATTTTAGTACAGTGAACTCATTGTCATGTTCAAGAAACCAATTTGAAATGATTCGAGCTTTGTGACATGGTGCATTAACCTGCTGGAAGTAGCCATCAGAGGATGGGTACATGGAGGCCATAAAGGGATGGACATGGTCAGAAACAATGCTCAGGTAGGCTGTGGCATTTAAACGATGACCAATTGGCACTAAGGGGCCTAAAGTGTGCCAAGAAAACATCCCTCACACCATTACACCACCACCACCAGCCTGCACAGTGGTAACAAGGCATGATGGATCCATGTTCTCATTCTGTTTACGCCAAATTCTGACTCTACCATCTGAATGTCTCAACAGAAATCGAGACTCATCAGACCAGGCAACATTTTTCCAGTCTTCAACTGTCCAATTTTGGTGAGCTCTTGCAAATTGTAGCCTCTTTTTCCTATTTGTAGTGGAGATGAGTGGTACCCAGTGGGGTCTTCTGCTGTTGTAGCCCATCCGCCTCAAGGTTGTGTGTGTTGTGGCTTCACAAATGCTTTGCTGCATACCTCGGTTGTAATGAGTGGTTATTTCAGGCAAAGTTGCTCTTCTATCAGCTTGAATCAGTCGGCCCATTCTCCTCTGACCTCTAGCATCAACAAGGCATTTTCAGCCCACAGGACTGCCGCATACTGGATGTTTTTCCCTTTTCACACCATTCTTTGTAAACCCTAGAAATGGTTGTGCGTGAAAATCCCAGTAACTGAGCAGATTGTGAAATACTCAGACCGGCCCGTCTGGCACCAACAACCATGCCACACTCAAAATTGCTTAAATCACCTTTCTTTCCCATTCTGACATTCAGTTTGGAGTTCAGGAGATTGTCTTGACCAGGACCACACCCCTAAATGCATTGAAGCAACTGCCATGTGATTGGTTGATTAGATAATTGCATTAATGAGAAATTGAACAGGTGTTCCTAATAATCCTTTAGGTGAGTGTATACAGTAAGTATATTTTTTCTATTGGTTATACTTCTGCGAGTACAGTAAATACAACATATACTTATTTTCAAGATCTATTCTCTAAAAGCAAGTCTAAATATCTTATATGCTGCTTCTCAGATGAATTCGTCGTTTTTTAAAGGATTTTTTGATATTTTAAAATATTTGCATTTTTTATATTATATACAATTCTCAGATAACAATTTTTATCTTCTGCAGTATAGCTGCTAAAGTAAATGTATGTTGTTTTAAAGGAGTTTTATATATTTACATTGTAAAACAAGCCAAAACAAAAACAAATCAAAAACGTATTTTATTGCAGTGTATAATGGGGCAAAGACCACCTTCTCTCACCTTTCTGTTCACTTCAATCCATCTTTAACTCACAAAAAAACAAACTCCTTCTTATTAAAAGTTGTGTCTTGCCAATATTCTTCATGATAAGAAATGCACAGTGACACATTTATTATAATTCAATAGGTCGCGAGCCATCACGTTATGATCTAGCTGCAGCAAGTGCGCGTGCTCAAGGGAATGTGCAGTTTCAATCTCTCCTGTAAAAAAACTGTCCTCGGGACACTTTGCGAAACTCATAGAAGAGGCGCTGACCTCACAGAGAAGTGCCAGTTTCTGAGTTGGTAGTTATTTACATGACCTGCTTCATTATTATTTGAATTTTAATAAAGCTATAATGCATTAAATATAACTGCATTAAAGATGTAACGTACAGATGTAAAGATGTTTCCTTTAATGACACTCGACACGCAAGTTTTGTTCCAGAGGAGCTGCAGCTCTGGCACCACTTACTCCACAATGAGAATGGTTCTGTATTTACTTATTTTGTATTTAAATTCCCTCATGCTTTGAGATCTGCATCATCTGAAGCTGTTTGGAAAGTTTAGTGTGCATCTGGACTGTGATCTGTGTAATTCTTCCTCTCTACAGTCAGGCGTGAGCTGCAGTGCTGCTCTCGCGCCATCATTAGTTTCATATAATCTCATGTTACTTTAAATGAGATCAAACGACTATTCAACAACGAAAAGGTTTGTCGACTTTTTTTTTTATTGTCGACATTGTCGATAACATCAACTAATCGTTTCAGCACTACTCTGGAGTAGGAGTTAGGTGTGTGGTGGTTGTGAAACACATCACAATATAAGCTACTGTGGAAAGGCTAAAAGTACACTGTTATTGAAGCTTTAAAAGTGGGCGTAGGTACGAGGAAAGGTGCATTCAAATCTTCCTATCATCTTCTCAAAAGTGAGTATGGAATCTATAAGCCTAAACACATCACATAACTTCAAACATACACCAAAGTTTTATATACTGTAAAACTTGAATCCACAAAACATGATGAATGAAACTTGACACTGATGCATGAAATGTTTACTGTATCAAATATAGTTATATGTTGGGACATCTTAGCTTGTTATGGGTACAAAGGCCAGTATGTTAAATAGCAGTTTTAAATTACAAAATGTTTTAATTATTTTGCAGTTCCTAAAAGGATTGATCACAATTTATCTTCAGAGTTATTAGTAGAAAAGTAAGACAGAAAACGTTTCCGAAAACGTCTTGTCATGTTTGTTCTCAGAACTGCTCGAAGCAAAAAAAAAGCTACAATAACAAAACCATGTGGTGTATATGTTAGTGTGAAAGCCTGCTTGGGTGTGGTTTCATGAAACCACAAATATTTTGTGTTACAACTAACATGAACAAGGTATCCACAAAAAACATAAAAAAAACAGCTCACCCATGTAGTAAGAAGACAAAATGAGTCTCTATCAGGTCTGTAAAGGTCATCATTATTGTACATGAAAAGAACCCCTTAAATTAGATTTATCATTAAACACAGGCTATAAATAACATTCTACAAAATCTTTGGCCAATGGCAGTGAGAACAGAGGCTTGATTTGAAACAGGAAAATAGCAGCTACTGAGACCCACAAACATAATAGTGTGCCAACTGCTCTTGGAACTAAGCAATATGCCTTAAGAATGTTAGTTACAACTGTGTATTTTACATTTATGCATTTGGCAGACGCTTTTATCCAAAGCGACTTACAGAGCTCTTATTACAGGGACAATCCCCCCGGAGCAACATGGAGTTAAGTGCCTTACTCAAGGACACAATGGTAGTGACTGTGGGGATCAAACCAGTGACCTTCTGATTACCAGATTACCAGTTATGTGCTTTAGACCACTACACCACCACTTTTTAATTGGCAGAGGTTTAGCTGATGACAGTTATGTTAGCACCAAAACCAGATCACATCCAAAAAAAAATTCTCTTTTCACACACACATATACATATATATATATATACATATACATATATATACATATATATATATATACATATGAGTTTAGAGTTATATAATGTCACCGGGAATGACAGTGCAACCCCTCGCGAGTAGGGGGAATGTAGCAGAGGACATCACGAGGACCTTTAATATACTAAAACAAATGTCTGTGGAAAAGAAAATCTTGAAAGAGATTTGCAAGGCTACCATATATATGTCAGGAAAACTGTCAGCATTAATGGAGAGAATCAGCGACATTGAACATGAACACAGTGCACATGCCCCTCGACCTCAGCCGAAAGAAAGATCGTGAGCAGTTATTGCTAGATTCATGCGTTCTGGGATGAGGGACCTGATTCTGCAGGCTTCCAGAGAGAAGAGACAGCTTCAATGGAACGGCAACTCCGTACTCATATTCCCTGAATTTTTTGAAGATTATACAGGATAAACGGAACGTCTTTACAGAGTGCAAGAAAGCTTTACATGATCTTCAGAGCAAATTTACTCTGATCTTCTCAGCAGTGCTCAAGATTGATTTAAAAGACGGTCCTAAGCGATTTAATGATCCCAAGAGAGACCTGGCCTTTATTTGTGGTATCTGAGCATTGGCTCTATTGCATAATGGCCCTATGTTCTGCTCCATTTTTTCACACTCTGTTGGAGATAGCTTTTTCCTGGACTACCAAAATAATACTATTTTGGATTTATCTATATTACAAATGGTACACCGATTAATGGACTTTTGTTGAACTGGGGCTAAACAAATAGGTATGTTCAGATGTTGGATTTGTGGGCCTCCCTGTTTTATTATAAGGTTCTGCTATAATTTACAATCCTGTACATGTTAAAGTGCATTTTTTTTTTTTAAGAATTTTGTATTTCTGTATTTAGATTTCAGTTGTCAGTTATCTATAACAATGTAGTGCTGTGATGGATATGTACCACATTCAACGAGCAGTCATGGACAAATGTGCTGGTTTGCAGTTTTGTTATTTTTATTTTGTGTTTTTAAAGTTCTTTGTTTGGGAGTTCATTATGCACCTTTATGTTAAGGTTCCAAAGATAACCATTAATACACCTTATCTAACTGGCCAAGTCAGTCCAAAATAGTTGCAGTTATGGCTCGCTACGTGGAATGTTAAAGGTTTGGGGAATCCTATTAAAAGGAAAAAGGTGCTGATCAATCTCAAATCTAGAAAACTTTATTTATTTTTAATTTTTTTTACAAGAAACCCACTTATCTGAACAGGAGTCACAGAAATGATGTAAAGACTGGGTTGGACATGTTTTTTACAGTACCGGCTTGAGTTAGAGTAGAGGTGTAATCACCCTGGTAAATACAAACTTGCAATTCAAATGTATAACGGAGAAGTGTGACAAAGAGGAAAGGATCATAGTTACACACTGGCACTGGAGTTACAGAGGAGACCACACATTCTGGCCAATACATATGCTCCAAATGGTGATGACCCTGATTCTTTTGTCAATTCAGAAGGCATCCTGAGTGATTTAGGAGACTATCCAGTCATATGGGCAGGAGATATGAATGTGGTAGTTGATGCTATTTTAGATCGCAGCCATCCGGTCAGCACACGGGCCCCTAGATCAGCCTTTATGCTAAAGCAAGTGTGTACGTCTTTGGGCCTCATTGATGCTTGAAGGTTGCTTAATCCATCTGGCAGAGATTCTATTTTCTCTTTGTCTCCACATAGCACATGTTGATTATTTTTTTATTTCTAAGAACATTGTACCCTCTATGCTAAACTGTACGATTGATAACATATTGATTTCAGACCATGCAATAGTATTCTTGATCTTATACCATTGGACACTATTAAAAGATCATAAAGATGGAGGTTCAATTGAGCTTTGTTACATCTCCTGGTGTTTAAAGATTTACTCAGACCAAATTGAGTTTTATTTATCTACAAACATTAAATTCAGTCACATCAGTAGAGGTGGCATGGTAGGCACTAAAAGCATATATTAGAGGGGTCATTATACAATATGCCTCAGCCAAGAAAAAGAGCACAATAAGTTGTCTGTACTGGAGGGGCAGATCAAAGCAGAAGAAAATAATTTTAAACAGAGAATGAACAAATGTAACCTTAGAGTCTTAGCACAACTTAAGTAATTTTGGAATGGGAAGAAGCCTCAAATGCGGCTAGGGAAACTGCATCTCCCGGTTGAGAGGGGAGGACTAGATCTCCCCAAGCTATCTCTGTATCATTATGCATTTGGAGGCACCAGGGACAATGGATGTTACCTCCAGAGCGAGCTCCCCCATGGCTATCCATGGAAAAATCTGTTTGCCTGCTTATACCATTTGAGTCCTTATTGATAACAAAACTATCATTAACAGTGCGTAATCATCAGATTTTTTTAAGCCCTTCGTCTGCTATCTGGGCCAATCCAAAGTTGTTATTAGGTGGAACACCTGTGCTATGGAAGTAATGGGTTTATACAAATATAAATTTTCTAGAAGATCTTTACGAGGATGATGCATTTATATTTTTTGAGAGACTTAAACAAAAATTCAGCTTGTCTAATGATCAGTTCAGGAGATATCCACAGATGAGACACATGCTCACAAGTATCTTTGCACCCACCCCACGTTCCCAGGGGTAAAAACACGGTCAAGATGCTCCGGAATATCATGGGTACTGGCCATGAGGCATCTAAATATTATTCCTTCCTTATTAGTCAAATGGGACAAAATATTAGTTCTGCGGTTAAGATAATTTGGGGAAAAGATTTGGGATGCACATTTGAAGACGAAGAATGGGGAAGGATCACTGGGAATTTAAAAACGATGTCTAGACATATTAGAACACATATCATACAATTAAAAATTTTACACAGATTCTATTGAACACCCAGAAGGCTGGTTTTAAGGATAATTCTGAATGCTGGCGATGCCAGAGATAGGAGGGCAACCTATTTCATGTCTTATGGCAATGTTCAGAAGTCCAGTATTTTTGGAGAGAGGTGCATGATTATATTTTAAAGACATCACAGACTCTGAATTATTTCTCTCCTAGTTTATACATTCTTGGTGACCCTCTGCCTTTAGTCATGTAAAAGAAAAACTGAATCACAGTGGATACAGAGCTGCATCATGTTGGGCAGCCAATCTTACGGAAAGTCTCTGATTTTTGAGTGGCTTTCAGATTAAGGGCGAGTGACAGCACTCTGAAAACTTGAATAATAAAAAAATATTTATTTTGATAAATGGGGAGAATTTTAGCATTTCCGTAATCCACAGTAGTAGCAGCAAGCATATGGCGAGACAAAAATAATGGTCATGGCAAATATGATATAGCTGCTAGTGGGAAATGATGGTGCTGGAAACACCCCTGCCCCCTTTTTTAATTTTACCTTTCTTACTATTTTATTTATTCATTTATTTTTTTATAACTTGTATTGTTACCAATTTATTGACTAACTGTATGTTTTTGTTTTAGTGGTTTGTTTGTCAAGTACATGATTGTTTATATTATTTCTTGTTTGCAAATAAGAAAATCAATAAAGTACAAATAAAAAGAAATACACTCACAACCACTTTATTAAGAAGACATGTACACCTACTTTTTCATGTGATTATCTAATCAGCCAATCGTGTGGCAGCACTGCAATGCATAAATCATGCAGACAAGGGTCAGGAGCTACATTTAATGTTCACATCAACCATCAGAATGGGGGAAAAATATGATCGCAGTGATTTCGACTGTGGCAGGATTTTTGGTGCCAGTCGGGCTGGTTCGAGTATTTCTGTAACTGCTGATTTCCTGAGATTTTCATGCATAACAGTCTCTAGAGCCATGGTCAAAAGTACTGGCAGTTACATACATTTTGTGTTTTGCAAAGTTTGCTGCTTCAGTATTTGAAGATTAGATTTTTTCACATGTTTCTGGTATACTGGAAAACAATAATAAGCATTTCATAAGTTTTAAAGACTTTTTTTGGCGAAAACATTAAATACGTGCAAATAATCAATATTTACAGTGTTGACCCTTGTTCTTCATAACCTCTGAAATTTGCCCTGGCACGCTGGATTTCAGCTTCTGGGCCAAATCCGTACTCATGGCGATCCATTCTTGCCTTATTAGTGCTCGGAGTTGATCACAATTTGTGGGCTTCAGCTTGTCCACTCGGCTTTTGAGGACTGACCACAGATTCTCTATCGGATTAAGATCCGGGAATTGCCTGGCCACAGATCCAAAATTTCAAATGTAATGATCTCCGAGCCACTTCATTATCTTTCTTACCTTGTGACATGGTGCTCCATCACGCTGGAAAGGCACAGATCATCACCAAATTGCCCCTGGATCATTGGGAGAAGTTGCTCTTGCAGGAAGTTTTGATACCATTCTTTATTCATGGCAGTGTTTTTGAGCAGAATTGTGAGAGTGCCCACTCCGTTGGATGAAAAGAAACCCCCACACATGGATGGTCTCAGGATGCTTCACTGTTGGCACGACACAGGACTCGTAGCATTCACCTTTTCTTCTCCGGACTATCGATTTTCCAGATGTCCCAAACAGTCGGAAGGGAGCTTTATCAGAGAAAATAACATTGCACCAGTCTTCTGCTGTCCAATCCTTGTACTTCCTGCAGATTTTCAATCTGTCCTTTGTTTTTCTTGGTGGCTTCTTTGCTGCCCTTCTTGACACCAGGCCATTGCCCAAAAGCCTTCGCCTCACTGTGCATGCAGATGCACTCACACCAACCTGCTGCCAATATTGAGCAAACTCTGCACTGGTGGTGACATGATTCCACAGCAAACTCCTCAGGAGGAGACGGTCCTGGTGCTTGCTGGACGCTCTGGAACATCCTGAAGCCATCTTCGCTGCAGTTGAACCTCTTGATGATCCGGTAAATGGTTCTTTAAGGTGCAATATTCTATGCGGCAATTTCCTTGCATGTGAGGTCATTTTGATGCAAAGCAATGATGGCTGCAAGTCTTTCTTTACAGGTAACTATTGCGAACAAGAACACAATGATCGGAAGTACTTCTTCCCTCCTTTTATAGCAATCAGTCTGCTCTTATAATCCAATCAGAATGATTGAGTGATTTCACCTGACTAGTGGCCAGGGCCAAAAAACAGTGCAATTTGGGTTTTTGTGTTGAAGGTCATTTATTTGGCCAATGAAGCCTTTTGCTATCATTTAAAATGCATCGGATCACTCTGCACAATCATCTAGAAACAATGTGAATCAACACCACAACAACTGAAGCAGAAAACTTTGTGAAACACAAAATTTATGTCACTGCCAATACTTTTGGCCACGGCTGTAGTTTACTGAGAATAGTGCCAAAAACAAAAAACACAGTGAGCGGCAGTTCTGCAGATGGAAATGCCTTGACTGACTGGTTTGAGATGACAAAAAGGCTAAGGTAACTCAGATAACCCCTCAGTACAGATGCAGAATAGCATCTCAGAATGCACAACATGTCAAAACTTGAGGCAATTGGTCTACATCAGCAGAAGACCACAGAGTATTTTTATTGTATAGTCTTCTTTGTGTATACTGTATATTCTTTTTTTTCTTTTGTGTACAGTCTTCTTATTTTGTGTATACTGTTTATTGTATATTATTAGGTGTATGTTGTGTTACAGATGTGTAAACTATGTTATGTGTAAATCATATGTTTACTGTAATTGTCATACTGCTATGTTGCTTGGAAACACACCCAAAACTGTCACCCACTGTTGCACTTTTGTATATGGTTGAGTGACAATAAAGGGATTTGATTTCATATATCCATATAATTTTCCTTCCTCATGATGCCATCTATTTTGTGAAGTGCACCAGTCCATTCCTGCATCAAAGCACCCCCACAACATCCTGCTGCCATCCCCATGCTTCACAGTTAGGATAGTGTTCTTCTGCTAGCAAGCCTCACCCTTTATCCTCCAAACATAACGATAGTCATTATGGCCAAACAGTTCAACATTTCTCCAAAAAGTAAGATCTTTGTCCCCATGTGCACTGGCTTTTTTTATGGCAGCTTTGGAGCAGTGGCATCTTCCTTGATGAGCACCCTTTCAGGTGATGTCGATATAGGACTTGTTTTACTGTGGATATAGATACTTGTCTACCCATTTCCTCCAGCATCTTCACAAGGTTCTTTGCTGTTGTTCTGGGATAGATTTGCACTTTTCGCACCAAACTACGTTCATCTCTAGGAGACAGAATGTGTCTCCTTCCTGAATGGTATGAAGGCTGCGTGGTCCCATGCTGTATATACTTGCAAACTATTGTTTGTACAGATGAACATGGTACCTTCGGGCATTTGGAAATTGCTGAACCAGACTTGTGGAGGTCCACTTTTTTTTTTTCTGAGGTCTGAATTGGATTTCTTTTGATTTTCCCATGATGTCAAGCAGAGGCACTGAGTTTGAAGGTAGGCCTTAAAATACATCCATAGGTACACCTACAATTCAATACACCTCCTATCAGAAGCTAATTGGCTAATTGCCTAAAGGCTTAACATCATTTTCTGGAATTTTCTAAGCTTCTTAAAGGCACAGTTAACTTAGTGTATGTAAACTTCTGACCCACTGGAATTGTGATATAGTCAATTAAAAGTGATACAATCTCTTTATAAACAAAAGTTGGAAAAATTACATGTCATGCACAAAGTAGATATCCTAAAAGACTTGCTAAAACTATAGTTTGCTAATATTAAATCTGTGCAGTGGTTAAAAAATGAGTTTTAATGACTTCAACCTAAGTGTATGTAAACTTCTGACTTCAACTGTCTCTTACCAGTTCTGTGACAGCATAGGCTGTGTAAACAGCAAAAAAATAAATGTGACGGAGGGCAACAGACACTTTTTTGATCAGCCAATCAGAACACTCTGACATGCTTTCAGCCTGTCAATCATTTTGCACGTTCTCATAATGTAGTAGTTGAGGTGGAACATTATGGTTTAAAGTCATATTAAAATTCATAAAAGTTGTCAGCTGAGGGCACTATTTTGCCACTGTTGTGTTTGACAACCATGAGAAGATCTGCTGCTCTACTGTTCGGTGCTCTACTGTTCGGTGACTGTCACAATGCTATTTTTTGGGGGGGGGGGGGGGCTGTGTTTTGGACAGTGTCTAATTTAACAGCTCAGTCTCGTAGAAGTTTCAGAATGGCTAAAATCGCTTACAGCACCTTTAAGAGTGGAATTTCATAAAATAACAATATTAATTTGTTGATTATGTTATGATGAACATGCAAGGGCAAGGTGTTTTATGCATAAGGGGACACATTTAAGAGATCACCTAAACAAATCTGATTTCAACTGAAAATCTGAATTGGGAATTTTGGCTTGCAGTGAATACAAAACAACATGCAAAACACCTATAACATTACAGTAGAATGAGATGACCTGGTACAGTATACCATTGAAATGACAACCTATACCCCCAGTCCTCCATTATTGAGGATACTGGGACACAGACTCTAAGGCGATGTTCTTTGTAGTCAAGTTGAACTAGGGGTCACGTGAAGCTGGGAAATATTATGCACCATTACCATCATTCTTGATGTATGTGACACTATGACACCACTGTGTCAATGCACTGTCTGTCACTGTGTATTTGTGCCTTAGACTTCCCCTGCTCCTGTTGAACTGCCAATGCTTAATAAACCTTCTGTAAACACAACCATTCAAATTGCAGATTTAAAAATATATATCACTACTGTGACCACAGAGAAATAATAATAATACAAAATAAAATAAAAAACTGGGTAATATTGTTCAAGAGCTATAGCTTTATGGGGCAGTTCAACCAAAAATACAAAGTCAGAATGAAAGCAAATGGCAATTGAGGAAGTCTTTTTTTTCCTGTGATTTCATGGAAGTCATACAGGTTTGGAATCTCATGAGGGCAATTAAATCATTAGAGACAATAAGTTAACCAAACAGACAACATGGAAAATGCAGTTTAGTCCAGCACTAGAAAATTGCTGAAGAAGTCAAAAGTACCTCATGTGCTGTTGTTTTGCTATTGTTTGGTTGCAAAATGTGCCAACATAACATATGCACTTTTGCTCTTTTAACACCTGAAACCAAAACTTCAGATGTAGAGAATGCGTAAGTATAATCAATTCTACAATGGGAACTTAAAAAGGGTCTCATTTCATTGCACTGATTGACACCAAATTATTTTTAGCGCGTCAGTTCACTTGGCTCCCATCTTTGGAATGCTCTAGGGCAGCTATTTTTCTATGCTAACAAGCGGCATACAAGTACAGCTCCTATCTACTTGCATGGGGAAAGACTGAAATCTCAAAAATGGTTGGTCAAGATTACAATCAGAGCATATTTCAAATCAGCATTAAAATCTGGTTATCATAAACTGTGCTTCTTTACCTCAAATTTTCCTGGCTTGTATAGACGTGCATGCACATTCTCAAGTTAAACAGGTGATATCTGTGCCTAAAAGGTGATTGTCTCCTTTTACCTTCCTTTCTACATCCATTGACTGTTGAGCTTTCCAATTTCTCCCATTCATTTTATTAGAAGTGGCCATCTCGGCTAAATTGTCTCTGGCAACATGGTAAGAAAGTTTAACTTGAAATTTAAGTTTACCAGGAAATAGCTCCTAACAGTGAGAAAGTTCCTATAAATGTCAACATTGCTGAGGGGAAATGCTGACTCAAGCCATCTGCCCCTGTCGGTTTTTCAATAGACAAGGATAACACACACATACAGGTTTGTTTCGCTATCTTAGTGAGGGCATTTTATATACATGTACTTCCACTGATTTTATACTAGGCAAAATTTATTTTCTATCATCTAACCCTAGTCCTAAATCTAATGCTAAAAAAAAAGTTAAAACATGATAGGTCAAATATCCTCCCTAGTTGGTTTACAACATGTTCAACTACATTAGTGAGAACATTTTAAACACACACAAAAAAGCATCCCCACACATTATGCAATGAGCAAAATATGTTCTATATATGCTCATTCACACCATTCCAGTTATGAGATCATCAAGAAAGAGAGTTTCATAAGCAGACATATAGTGCGTGCATATATTGTACTGACCTGTACCTCCTCTCCACCAGCTCTATGTAATTTCATTAACACAATTCACTTATTCAGCAAAAATTGTATTATAAGGGTTGGCAGGGGCAACTCAACTCTTCAGGGGCTGCTGTGTTTTCACTTATTGATGTTAAGTATTAGCCAGGACCAATGTTTAAGGGAGTATCATTGTCAATAGCAGCAATAATAGCTAAATCTATTTAGTGGTTAGGTGTAAGGTTAAAATTTTAAGAAATAAAAAAAGACATTTATAAGTCTTTTGTAACAATTTAAAATAAGAGTGAGCAGAGAGCTCACTACAGTTACCAGCAATGAGAAAATAAGATAAAGTTGAGGTGACATATTGCTTGATAAAATCTGATATCCATTCTATTTCTAGTTTGCCCTAGGTTCACATTAAAAACCCCACACCAAAAGTGAAGTGATCAGCCACTTGAAGACGTGCAATAGCTCTGTGAATCACTTAAGGCGGTGTTTAATAAGTAAATATATAAAATGCTTGCACAGCGACAGCGCGTCAGTGAATGATGCTACGCAGACACCCTTACAAAAATTAAAAGTTCACAGCAAATGTACCGCAAATTCGCCACAGATAATTTTCACATTCAATTGAGATTTGCGGCAAAATTGTGGAAAACTGTCCATTGCTGCCAGTGGTTTGCCGGAGGTTCACCACTACCAATGAAAAGTTGCAGACTTCTGGCAAACATTTGCGGTGAATCACATGCTCATTTGCATAAGGAAATAACAAGCGGCAAGTTTGCAGCAAGTTCGTGGCTAGTTTAGATTTGAACATTAAGGCGAACCGCAGAGCTAATTATCCATAAACACTAAAATCAGTGGCCCTGTCATTTACTCCACTTGATCTGGCACTAAATAAATTCAACATGCTACCACAGACCAGCTGCAAACAAACCCTAAGGGACATCACATGTCTGCCAAACACTTTCTAGCCTTCCTTTGAAAGTGCAAAAGAGATTGTCTTTTTTCCTCTGCAAAACAGGTGCTTCACATATTGGCATAGTGCTAAGGTAAACACTTCAGGAGTGGCAGCAGCCCATAGCGCACTATTGCTAAATTAGAGCCAAAGTGTTGTTTAATAATGCCATTAAAAAACATGTCAGACTAGAGCTCTTAAGGGAATTAAAGCAAGGACGAGAGAGATGGAGACACACAGTGATTGAGTTACAGAGAAGACAGAAGGAACTAAAAGGCTGTAAAAGTGAAGAGTAACACGGTTCCCTAACCTCTCATGGACTTAAGTCTCTTGGTTAAGGCAATAATAATTATGGCTTGACTTTAATCCCTGCCTCTGTACCATCTTCCAGTAAATTCAAGCTATTCCTTTATCCTCCCACAGCAATGGCTGGCTATGACGTTTATAGCCTTTCTTCAGGCACTGAGAAAATACAAGTGGCCTAATTCGGCTTATTGTTCTGGATAAGTTGGGGGGTGCTCTTGGTAAGACAAGAAAGTTGAGTTGAGATACTATTCTCTAGCTACAGCAGATCTCCTACTACCCACGCAGCTCAAATAGATGATGATTATCCTAATGTTTGCACAGACACACCTGCTATGCAGATTAAATCACAAGAACAGCTGTCAAACTCCAGGAGCAGAAAGTTCAAATTAAACAATGTCTTAATTTCTTACAGCTAAGACAATATCTTACCTTTGTTTCAGCCCAGTCTAGCTTCATTGGTTGAGCTACCACAGATCAGCTAAAACACATCTCTCACTAAAAGTCCCATTTAGGTGCTAAAATGCTCACCATCTATTAAATGCACTGCACTACTCTTTAGGTTTCTCCAGCTGTTGTTGAACTTTCTGAAAAGCCAAGGTCACTGATAGAAAGAACAGCAATAAAGGTACAACATGGACGTAATCATTTTCCCCTACCCTAAGTAAGAGGTTTGCATTAACATGTGTTTACTTAGCAGATGCTCTTATCCAAATGGACTTATAAATGAGAATAATAGAAGCAAAAGCAATTCATCCAAGGGAGAACACAATCCAATTAGCTCTACCATTACAAAGCGCCAGAGTAGTACAAGGTTTTTAAAAGTGACCTTGGAACATGCTGTGGTACCACCAGGCATCACTCATTCAACAAGAGGGAACATAAATCTGAAAAGTGTTCATGTAAGCGGGTGCAGACCTAGAGATGATTCATTCAATGCCTCTCATGATATCCCAGGTGTGCATGACTTTCTTTCTTCAGCAAAACACATTTGAAGAAAAACAGAACAATATCTTAGCTCAGTAGGTCCTTAAAATGCACATGGATAGTGATCAGACCTTTGAAGCTCCAAAAATCACAGAGAGTCAGCATAAACATCATCCATATGGCTGTTAAAAGAATGTCTTATACAGAGATACAATCGCTTTTAGTGCAAAAAATATCAATATTTAAGTACTTTTTAACTATAATGCATTTCTGCCATTTAGAGACAAATGCTCGTGTGACAATCGCATTGGCACGTTCACACGAGAACGGACACAAATGTGTCATACCCAAAAGAGCAGTGCTGTTAACAACTGAGTAGGAGGAACACCGTACAGAAGCTTCATTGGTTTTGGTTTAGTTCTGCATTAGTATCTGTTTGTTTACTCACATTGGTGCATTTGTGTGCTTATCCTGGATGTTTCAAGAACGTGAGATTACATGCCAACTCAAATTTGTCACACGAGAGAACTCAGCATATTACGTCACACACATATACTGCTGCTGACAGGTTTATATTTAAAACCTACTTAAATGCTGTTTTTTTTGTTTTTTTTTGCACCAAGAGTGATTGTTTCTCTTTATAAGATATCAATTTAACTGCTCGACTTGCTTGGTTGATGTTTATGCTGACTACCTGTTCTTTTTGGAGCTTCAAAAGGTCTGATCACCATCTACTTGAATTTTAAGGACCTATTGAGCTAAGACACAGCCCCATCTGCTGAATGCATATGGTACTGGTATTCTAGATAACTCCAAGACCAGCTTCATTCATCACGGTTTAAGTCATTGACAATAATTTCTTCATCCTGTAGCAGCAGCTAACCAAAGCACTGACCTGCTTAAATAACAGATGAATAACCGTAAAAGAGAAAGGCTGTCAGTTTTTCCTGGAATGATCTGGCGCTTTGCTTTACTTTAACAGATAAATCTCTGAAAAAATTACAGACTGACTGAAAATGGGTAAGATAGCAGGGGAAAGTGCCTGGAAAGTTAACATTTTTTCCCACAAGCCTATATGTATATCAAATTATTATGTAACTTGTCAGTTTATGGCAAGTATGTCTAAATGACATTGCAGGTGGTAAAATATTGTCCCTTGCCAAAACAAAGTGTGTGTGTGTGTGTATAAGCAAGGAAGTTTTGGACCAGCACACAGAGCGGATTATAATAATATGTCAACAAAACTGTGTGGCGACATTTTAAGTCTTTGCATAACTTTTTTTTAACTAGCTGATTTACATTTTGACCAACACAAAAACAGACACAACAAGTAAATTTGTTGGGCGAACGGTTTACAGAATAACACATGATGCTTTAAAAGAGTGTACAGAAGGTAGAAGGACAGAAGAGCTATGTTGTCTGACACTAGTATATTATTAAATTCATGTTGCCATAAAAAACACTAGGCCTAATTCTTCAAACTGCCAATTCATATTTATAGAAAATTTTATAATTTATAAATATTATAAAAACAATATCTTTGTACACACTTCTTGTTATTCCCCAAAACTGAATGACTAAAAGATAATAAAACTACTGAACTACTGGAATCATCTGGACTGTTTGTTTTTTTTATAACAAAAATGTTGTAACTGTAACAGAAAAATTAAAATTATATTTAATTTTAACAATACACTTACTTTTATGGTAAAATATTGTTAAAAAATATATTTTTAGAGGTAAAAGTATGATTTACCTAATACTATAGTTAATGGAGAAAATCTATATTATGATTAACAAGACAATTAATGTGCTTTTACAGTAAAAAAAAGTGTTAACATTACAGTGGAAAAACAATAATCGAATGTTTATGTTACTTCATAGTTTTGATATCGGTTCTATACATTGGGTTGTTTTATGTCACATTTTATGTTATTTGGTTTCTGTTTATTGCATTATGTTACATGTTTTACCCTGCTGGTTTTATGCGTTTGTGTGAGGGACACTGCACACTGGCTATACATGTTTATTGGTCATTGCTAGAGGAACGTCCATTTTTCATTAAATTTAAGCCATGTGGCCTTTTGTTTTATCACCTGTAGTTCTATGGTGGTTAACACAAAATTAAAAGTGCAAAGCAAAATTTTGTAGCCCTAGTAGGTAATTGGTAAATTAACATTACATAATTTCATGAATACGTAGGGTAGTGAACTGTAAAATACAGAGGCACTAAAATTACATCCCGAAACACTGTTAATGTATTTTAAAAGTTAATTTTTTCAAAGTAAATTTAACAGATTTTTTTTATAGTAAGAACTTTACCTGCCCTGCTCGGCGAGTAGTATGCCCTCATCCTTGAGTCTCTTGCTCTTAGCAACACAATCCTCCAGAAGCACCTCTCGCCGCCGTTTGATCACATGCAGCCAATCAACTCCCCACTTCTCCACATCATCATCAACTACCTGCTCCGTGTCCTGCTCAAACTGCTGCACGGTCGCCTTAGAAACTCTCTCCCCCACCTTACGTTTCCAGCCAAATGAGGCCATCCTGACAGAAAATCAACCAAACTGTGAGTAACTGGTGTATTGTACTGTATATTAAAACGTTAGGAAGAATTTTATTACCAGTAAGTTAATTGTCATTTAAGTTCTTCCTCAAAAACCATACACTCCAGCTGAAAATTTTTCACAAAGCTGTTTCAGAGTTTGTGTAAGTCACTACAAATGATAATTCAGAAGATTTATTGTTTTGTTACCACAAGCATCCCAGTATTAGGAAATTCCAATGGAAAGTATGTTTGTTGATTTACAAGTTTACCATGGGAACATAACTAGATTTGCAAGGCTTTGCACATCATTTTGGTTTTCAGCAAAAGACATTTGGCCCACATTTAAACGTATTATATGCCCGAACTCTGAATAAAGATACTTTAATGATATAATAGGCTAATGCAGGTTGGCAATTTTGTGTTAGTGGCATTGTGATTTGGTTTGAATTTGTATTTGTCAGTCCATTATCAAAAGAATAATGGAAAATATACATAAAATGTCTTTGAGACAAAGAGGCTAAAAACTATTTATATTAGACTTCTATGGTATGGAAAAGAACAACTCATACATTCTTTATAATATCGTTTTGTTCCACAGAAGAAAGCTATACAGGTTTTGAACAACATGAAGGGTGAGGAAATCATTAATAATTTTCATTTTGGGGTGGAATATTGCTTTAAAGCATTGAGGCACCAAGTTGCATGGCAGTATTTATACCAAATGCACCCTTTGAATTTTTGTCTTTGCATTTTATTGCATTACATTTCGACTCAACTAAGTTGTAAGTTTCTAGATACAATGCCTCTTCTCAGATGATCTCACATTGAAACTTAGCATAATTAACTTCTGTTGTGTGATATACCACAGTAATGTTTAGCAGCTGAAGAAGTCCTGTAATAGCACAAGGCTGGTTTTTAGAGTACGTCATAGGGTTTACACTTGCAGTGCAATTATCTACCGCACAGGCTACATGCATACTACTACTTAATATCACATGTACACCCTTCATCTTTTTACGTGGCTACCATAAACATGTTCACGATTGCGTGCTGCTAAACACTAAAGCTCAACATATGAGGTCGAAAAAGCCAAACCTGATTTATAAATGGAAAATATTTCGCCCCAGCATTACTGACAGACGTTTCTGTTTTATTACTGGCGCAGCTGCGCGCTACTCACAAATATTTAGGTTGTCCACTGCGCCCTGTAACCCGGAAGTACTAAAAGACGGTCTTAAAGGTTTAGAAACACAGACCTATAAATAGATCCGTGTATAGAACAAATGTTTTGGGAAAACGATAATCATGGACAATCTGGATAATACAACTGCAATATTATATTGCAGATGGCTCTTAGACCCCAGTACCATTGTTATTATTATTATTATTATTATTATTATTATTATTATTATTATTATTATTATTATTATTATTATTATCACATCATCATCGTTGTTGTTGTTATCATCATTATTAGACCCCAGAAATAAATATGAATGGAAAAATCGTACACTCGGTTCAGCTTTTCCGGCACAGCTGATTCAAGCACACTGACCTTTAAAATGCACGTTAATCAAGTACGCAAAAACTGCTGACGTTTCTGCTGACGGCTCTGCGCTGCCTTTGATCAATCATTAGCCACAACTAGGCCTACTATGTGATCTTGGAGAATAGATGGTAGAATATTGCAACAACAAAAAAAAAAAAATAGGTTATAGAATATAATATCTTGAGTCATTTTATTTTGAAACAGCCTACTTATAAAGGTAATTCCTTAATACTATTTAATTACAATTAATTATTGACAACAAAGCACAGAAAACTCAGAACTAGATACCATTTGTTGCATAATCTATAAACAATTGCCTAAAAAGTGCAAACATTCGATATAACACTTAAATAATGATATCCTCATGCAATGGCTTTGTGTCCACATACTGAATTCAACACACAACCAAAACGCTGAGCACTCAGTCACAAATAAAGTGAGCAAAACTGATCTCATAGACTACCTTCAATACATTCTCTCTGGCACAAATTTGCAGGAACTCAAGAGGAAGCTGCATGCACAGCAAATCTGTAAGCAATCATGTCAGACAGATGTGCATTCGATATCAATGTGGTGACCCTCACCAGGTTTGTCTTGGAAGAGGGCAGAAAAGCCAAAGGACTGGGAGCTTACAACTCTTCTCAACTCCATGTGCACAGCCATCAAAGTTATTTCCTCTGCTGTCAGAAAAGCTGGTATTGCCAACCTGTAAGTACAGTATCTGGGATGCATCTTTACCTCCTGACAAAAATGTATAGGCATTCAAAGAAAGTTAAAAAGCATTAAACAGCAGGTTTAGCAAGATATAGCTTCATTTGGAGGAAATAAGAAGGTTATTTCTGAATATCGCAGGTAATTTACTGTATCCCATTATTTTTGCTAAATTCAGGAAACCTTTCAGTATTTAATCCTATCTTGCAGGTACCAAATTTTATGGTCAGTTCAGTGCCCCTTTTGTCTAGAGTTGGTTGAACTGTTTGGGCCTTTTACATATGTGCAAAATGTTTTTTATTTTGATTCATTGTGCATGCAAAATATATTATATATTTATTATGTATATGCACAGCCATGATGTTCGATCAGTTCAGCTACTATGCAAGCAAACACAGAGGCAATGTTCAGACCCTTGTCTGTTGTTGAAAAAGGGGACAAAGTTTCTCTCAGTCAGATTGAAGCCTACAATATCAAAAATTGACTCCTTAGTCTGACCACACAGTAAGGAATTGCAAAGCAATTGCAACCACCTTTAGTATGAGTCAAATCTGGGTTTTTTTTTTCTTTATCCATGACTGGCACAATCAATGTTAATAATCTCTCTTTCTTTTTCTCTGCTATGGGATTGCCGGGAGCACAAATGTAACAGGTGACCAAGTGACCAATTGGATGTCCAATGATCTGGTTATAAACATGATCAAGCTATCCTTCACTTCCTGTGTTTTGGTGTCTGAGGAAGATGAAAAATACATAATTGTAGAACCAGAGAAAAGGGTGAGTGTGTATATTAAAACACACATTTCTGTACCTGTACCTTGTTGTTTTCCTCTGAAAACTACAGTATTTCAACCAAATTTGTTTGAGTGTAACCCTTTACACACTTCCTACTCTTAACATGACTTAACACAATGTTTCCCCAGCAGGGCTTGGCCCAGTTCAGTTTTATACATATGTGGCACAGACTGCTGGTTCAATACAGTTTCCATTGTATTTTATTGATTTACACAAGTGTGTTTTATATTATCATTCTAATCACAATTTTTAGCCATAGTAGTAGGAGTATTACATTACTTGCTTGTTTTGGTCTGTGTCCTGGTTGATGTCTTTGAAATTTGATTTGTTTAGTTGCTTTGTTACATCTATTTGTAACTAATACTTGCAGCTTTGCATGTGTGTGAGCCAGTAAACCTCATAATGCATGATGTCATACAATAACTTGTATTGTTTTATTTTTCACCCAGGGCAAATATGTGGTTTGCTATGACCCTCTGGATGGTTCTTCAAACATTGACTGCTTAGCCTCTATTGGAACCATTTTTGCAATCTACAGAAAGGTTGAGTGCTCAAGATGAAGTGCAATACGTACAGATCTCTTTATAGTCATTGGAAGACTTATAAAATGTATATGTCTTTTTGTGTGCATGTTTGTCTCTAGGACACTTATGATGAGACCTCAGAGAAGGATGCCATCGCCGAGTGGCAGAAACATTGTGGCAGCAGGGTATGCCCTCTATGGCAGTGCCACCATGCTGGTTCTCTCCACAGGCCAAGGAGTCAACTGCTTCATGCTTGATCCTGTAAATCGCCACAATGTTACCTTCACTAAAAAATTTTACTTTAACTATCATAAACTATCATAACTATCATAGGTAAGGGCCTCCATTGAGGAACCAGGTGTCTACTAGCTGAGCTTTTGTTCTGAACACATCTCACTGAAGTACAGGCATACTGTATCCTTTAGCCTTTTAGCATTTTTTAAAAACAGTGCCGGATCATGGTCCCACATGGCCCCTGGGCAAATGTCATCAGGGCCTAGTGGGGGTCAACTTGGGCTGTATGTACCAAGGCCCTAGTGTTCATGTTCCTTTGGCTCAGTCCATAATCCAGCCCTGGCTAAACATGCTCTTTTGAATGATAGAAAGAGAGAAGTTCATATCCACAGATCCACAAGTTCATGTAGTTCAGCTAAGATTGAGAAAATTGTACCCCACTTACAGTATTTAATACATTTCACTCACTGAGTAGATAAAGTTTTCTCTCTGATCTACAGAAAGGCAGTTCACCATATTGAGGGCACTATGTAGGGTCCATGGTTGCTGATGTGCACAGGATGCTGGTATATGGTGGAATTTTCCTGTACCCTACTAATATCAAGAGTCTCAAGGGCAAGGTGAAAAATGTATGAATCATGAGATATTTCAAGGAGTTTCTAGATTGTTTATTTAAGATATGTTTTTCGCATTTTATTAGCCAGGGGTCTTCAACAGGCTGTTCTCGACCCTCAGGGGGTCCACAGTGGTACTGCAGAGGGCCTCAAATTATTATTTGATCCACCACTGGTACTTGTAATAATCACTCACACACGAGCGTAGAGATAGGTGTATTTTAATCCATCGAAATGTTGAAGTTCATTTGCACCTGCATGTCAAAACTTCCTCTTTCTTTTTAATCCTTACTCATATTCACGCATCCTGTTGTGTTTAGCTATGAACTGAATGGAACACTTAACGGTTGTGACAAAACTGAGCTGGTCAGCAGAAGCGTGCAGGGCAGACAAACCATTCACGCACCCATGATCGTCACGAGCTGCTCAAAGTGCGACACACATCAGGTTCAGCAGCGCTGCAATAGAGAGTCACGTGAGTAAACGTGCATTGATCGCGTTGTGCCGTTGAGCAGATGACAGCCTAGAATTAATTTTATTATTAGTTGCGTTTTGCTTTCAGAACAATAGCCTACTGGCCTGGTGTATCAAGATTTTCAAGTTGGCATGCATGGCCCTTAACGTTCCACACACACACACACACACACACACACACACACACACACACACACACACACGCACGGGTTGGTGCGGCTATCCTTATGAGCGCTGTCCATAGACATAATTATTTTTATACTATATGAACTATAGATTCTATCCCCTAAGAGGGGGATATAAGAGGAAGAAGACAGTCACGCTGTGCTCGTGAAGAGAGTAACGCTGTGATAGCTGTGCAATAGGTCGACATTTTCTCCGATGAAAATGTAAAGGACGACGGAGGCACACAGTTAAGTTACGTGAGTTAAGTGTACATTGACGTGATCGTGTGAAGCTGAAGACATAGTTGAAGCGAAGTTCAGTTGATTAAGCCTTTTGACGGAGAACGGTGAGAAGAGACTGGCCGAGAGCACGAGAGTTGCTAAAGCTGTGAGTTTCATTCAGAAACATCGTGATTCTGGCGTAATACAGAATTTAAGTTTTTTAGAATCATACTACGTTTTTGGAGTCATCTATGAACCGTGTCATAGTGATACGTTGTTTTTCCCGCGAATCGCTTTAGTGCACTTGTAGTGCGCTTATTACTTAATAATTTGAGTCTTTGACTTTATTCTGAGTTTTGTTAAATAACATCCAGTGTTATTGGTGAGTTAATTTAGGTGGCCATATATTGGAATTCATCAGAAGAATTTATATCTGAGGATTGTAATATAAAGTGTCTGAAATGTATGTCTTGAAAATTTACAAAGTTTATAAGACAAATTCTCAGAACCTGTTATTTTCTATTTTAGTATTTTATTTCAAAGTATTGTGACAAATCATTTCAGAAGAAAATAAATTAATTGTTAAAAATAATAGAGCTAATGATTATTTGTGAACATACCTCGGAGTAGGGGCGTCTCACTTACACGTTTAAGGGGGGTGGGAACGTGAGCTGGCGTTATCACTTTTTATTCTTCAGGAAGACACCGTTTTGACACTTAATTGCCTGAAGCCCATGCTTCTTATTCCGGTAGTATTGTATACTATATTTAAGCTAAAACATATACACACTTAATGTGTATACTGAGACTCAAAGCACCGGGGGTGGGGACTAAGATCCTGTCACTTTTAGGTCTTCCAGGGTAATGTTGTAATATCCCCCTACTAGGCGGGACCAAAGAGCCCGTTACATGCCCTTGTAATTACCAGTTTGTAACCTAAAGAATTTCCTTGTAAAGCACCCAAACCCACTCACACACACACACACACTCACACACACAAGATGGTGACTCTCAAATGAATATAATTAATGGTACACTTAGTCATTGTTTTTCTCTAGCAAAGTTTTACTCCTAATGAAATGTCATTTTAAAATATATGTATAAAACTGTTCACTCACATGAAGACTCCATTTTAGTAACCTTATAATTGTTTTATTCTGTCTAACCCGGGTAGGGTTATTCTCATTATTTTATTTACGGTTGGTATTATTATTCTAAGATGGGGATAATATTAACATAAATAATGTGCATTTAATGAATACAGTTTATTTTTGGGGTTTGTTTCTTGTTTGTTAAATAAATAAGTATATTTCTTAAAGATTAGTTTGTTTGTAATGTTGTTTGTAACACTAAATGTGTTTTTTGCCAGCATGTTTGTTCATTTAATTGATGACTGGTTGTTTATTTAGTTTATTCCTGCCTCTATGAGGGGATATGGGATTGTGACTGGATATAGGAGAGGGTGAGAAGACGGCTTATCTGAGAGAGAAGTCATAAGATCTGCTCGTGCGGTTACAGGAAAGAAAGTATTTATTTTTTACCACTAACCTAGTGTGTTAAGTTCATCTCATTAGATGATGAGCATTTATAACACTGTTTTTGTGAGTATTGCTTTTATTTTCTTTATGAGAGTTTAAATAACGTAGTTTTAACTAAGTTCGCTGCACAGCGCAACATGAAGCTGTGTGAGTTTGTGAGATATCTATGTGAGAGAGAACTGTGTGCATCGAAGAGTATCGGATGCAATGTGAGAGTTAATCCAGAGGGTACGTTTATTTGTGTGAGTAAGTGTCTCATAATGTAATTTAGTGATCTTTAAGTCATTGGAGTTTGAGTAAACTACAGACGTCCAGGGGAAGAAGATTTGCCGTTAATTCAGCAGACTGCTGAGAGTGATAACGGAAAAATCACAGATCTAATTAGAGTTTGTGGATGATAGTTTGGGTTTGTTTGGATTCCAAAGAGGAGTTCAGGTGACATTTATTTATTTGGTGTGCTCTTTAGAGTGAAGAGGCCATTTGTGTGTTTTAAGGCCACACGCTCTCAAGCCACTAACAGGCCTGCAACGGGTGGGTGGGTGAGGGTATGTGGGCCCACAAATACCTATTGATTGTTAACTTAATTCATTAGGGATTATTATTTTCATTTTGGAAGAGTTAAATTGTTATAAGTTTGAAGAATACAAATTTTCTATATATTGTGGAATATTGATTTAATTTATTCACTTAACACAATGTGATCTGATTAATAGTTCTTTTGGGAATATTTTATGTGACATTTCTTTGCATTCTTGCATTTTATTTTTTATTTATTGTATTGTTAAAGGGACACTTTTATTATTTTTTGTACCTGAAAAGACAGACAAGTCATTTTATTTAGTTTTATTTGTGATTAATAAATATAATTGTTATATCTTTATTTTGTGTGGATTGAAGTCTTCATACATAACGGGTAATCATAGTACACATTAAGGAAATGTAAAAGGTTTATTCATTTAGTTTGTCACAGTAGTTCATAGGATACTGGAGGGATTTATATTTGTAAAGTCCAGAGACACGCTGTAGGAACTAGGGTGCTCCACCCATTTAGTGGTTAAGGGTAGGGGGCGCTACATCTGTATGGACAGGGCCAGTCTGTCTGTCTGTCTATCTTCTTTTTCTTTTTATTAAGGAGGGGATATGGAACAGTGATTAACAAGAAAAATGTCAAATGTCACTTCATGTCAGAAAATTGCTGCTATACAAAAAAACCCTGCAAAATACATTAAGCTTTGCAATATAAACATCATAAAGTATGTACATACAATTATATGATAGCCTAACAAACATGTTTTTATAGGCATAAAACGCAACGCTCAATTTTATTCAATATGTAACATTGGACTCAGTCTCTCTACCCACCAAGGGGTCCTTGGTCCGAAAATTGTTGAAGACCCCTGTTATAATCTGTTTGGGTTAAACTTCACGAAAAGTTCATGAAACTGGTCACACTCAGCTGAGTGCCAAGACTGAAAACAGATCCTATTCCGAACCAAGCAAAGTCTTTTGCCATTATGTTCTGGCATGCAACAAGTTACTTTAGTTGTATGTTCAGTCCTACGTTTCCAATAGAATAGCCAACATCTCTTAGAGGACTCTTCAAATTTAGGGACATGGGTTGTGTGAAGTGATGACGAAGGAGGGACTACAGGCTTTAGTGTATACAAAGGGAAACTTGCGTGAATATTGATACCTCCCAGCTGACAAGCCAGGTTTTCTCTGAAATCTGGGTTAAGTTCACCAGTCTATGCTCGTCCCCTGGTGGTATTTTAATGTGTTGCCATTCCTTAAACAATATGAAACCATTGACGACGGCAATGTCTATGAAGTGGAAAAAAAAAAGAGTCTTCCACCACTTCTGAGTTTTTTGTAGGAAGTTGTAAGATTTTATCATTTGGTCTGACCTATCAACACTGCCCATGTTTTTGTTATAATCGCTGATGAGAGTGGGCTGGAGGGCTACTTCTTTTGTCCAGTCGCCATAATTTTTTACAAACCTAGTAATTTCAGTTGAGCCATTCGCATTGTGGAAATTGGAGGCATGTAACTACACTCATATCCTTCCATTGAATTACAAGTATATTCCCCTCAATCCTACACCATCTCATAACAGGAAACTGTTTACTATTCACCCTGCATGTCTCACAAGCATTAGTTCCCAATTCTAACAACTTAACTAAAGACCTGGGACGTGTAAATGTTGTAAAACCAAACATTGTGGCCCTGGTCTTTGAATGGCTGCAGTAACGATTCAACTACTATGGTGGCCAAGTCAGTGACACGCCCATCATGACTACCTGTGTTAACATTAAAGTTGAGAGTATACCCCGAGTCTGATGTTGCAATTACCCATAATTTAAAACCCCACGAGTAGGCTTGCCCTTCATGTATTGTTTAAATCCTGGCCGAGCTTTAGACTTGAACATACGTTCATCTATTGCAAGATTTTGGTTAGGGTAAAAGAGCTGCTGGCATTTTTGTTTGAGGTGGTCCATAAGATAAAGCAACTTCCTAAGGCGATCCTGATTTTCCTCTGTGGTAGGGTCCACAACATGTAGAGCTGCTAAAAGAGCCTTGTAGTGGTCACGCAACATAAATTCCATCGCCCACGAGCCCTGAAGTGACATGGTTCCCCAATGACGATGGGAATCAGGGAGAATTGAAAACCCCATGTAAATGAGCAACCCAAGAAATTTGTCAAATTCATCGGGGGTCACCTCCATTCAAGCTCCTTGGTAGCTGGTATATGACAGACCGTTTCGGACGAGCTCCCATCCCTGATGGCTTGTAAAGCTGCATATCTCAGCAACTACAGCCTGAGTATAAAAATTTCTCACAACATCATATTGGAGGTTGACCGCACAGCCTGACCTACACTACCTAGGTAATTATGTGACTTTCTTTTAGTGCATGTGTTTAAATTTGTGTAACATGTCATTGACAGCCATGTTTCCGTTTGTTTTCCCATCTTAGAAATCAGATTCCGTTTTGTTCAGCAGAGGACATTGAAACAGAGCTCCCTCTGACTAAAGCAGACAAGAAGAAGGCCAAGAAGGTTAAGGTGAACTTTGATAATGAGGAGGTAGATAAAGATCAGGGTCAGAACAACATGGAAAACGAACACAGGACGAAAGATAAGCAGGCGGTGGAATCTCCTGCTCCTGCTGGTCCTGCTTCAGACTCTGAGGATGAGAAAAACTATTTGTTTAATGGGGCCCTTTACATATCTTTACACCCTCTGTATCAATTCTGTCCAAATTTTATTAATTATTTATTAATAGTACAAATATTGCCTGTAGTCTCGCAGTTAATAACTTCACGATTAATAATTACACACTTAATGTCAAAAATCCACATACAGTACATTACATATATTTATGCTTTCAAATTTAAGTGCCACAAGGAGGCACACAACTATATGTTATTTATGCAAAATATAATTTATCTTTGTTTATTTGTTGTAACAATTAAAGTCTACACCAGAGAAAACAAAGACATCACTTTGTGGAAAACCCAGCTTCCTTCTTAACAAACATTTGACCACCTGAGGCATCCTGCCATCCATGTTCTGCCCACACAAACTCCAGCTGTTCTCTCTCCCCCTGTTTCCCCCACAAGGCACACAAGATGTATATGTGAAAATATAAGAAAGAAAACCATAAAAAAAAGTAATGTAACTCGGCATGTTTGATATCATGTAGGAGTTCTCTGTGCGACTGGTATAATGTTCTGTTTCCCAGGCTTGTAAACCTAATGACAACAAAGTTATAAGGTCTTTGCCAAATACTGAATAATTCTGGAGGTCTATCCCCCTCCTTGCCTGTATGTTAATAAGGTGAAACCCCAGGAAGCCAAGAACCCATTCACCCCCAAATTCTCATTGTTCAAAGGATAATAACATTTGGTACACAATGTTTATTCTGTCTGGATATTTAAGGAAAGCTGGCCCAGAGCTCGAGGTTATCTGTAGTCAGATGATCCCACACATTAATGTGTGTAACTTTAATAATAGGAATCTTCAATCAGATCTCCCATGCTTTGCAATTGCAGGTCGTTTTCTTAACTGCCAGGTACATTTACATTTATATTTATGCATTTGACAGATGCCTTTATGCCTTGCTCAAAGACACAATGGTGGTGGCTGTGGGAATCGAACCAGCAATCATCTGATTAATAGGTATGTGCTTTAGCTCACTATGTCACCACCACTCTCATGTTCTTAAATTGGCTTTGATTTGAATATCTGTAACTTATGTTTTAAATCCTACCTGGCAAATAAATTGTTATATTTAATATATTCTGTATTCCTCCGAAATATTTATATAATTACTGGACCTTTAATATAGGAATAACTGCCCTGGAGAAGCCGGGCAGGAGAAAGCCATTTAAAGAATTTCAGTTAATAATTTATATCATAACTGGAGCTTTAATATAGGAGAAACTGCCCTGGAGAAGCCAGGCAGGAGAAAGTCATTTATATAATTTCAGTTTGAATATTGGAGCTTTAAATATAGTAAACCACTCAGGAGAACCAGGAAGGAGAGTCACCTAGGAGAGCAGAGTAGGAGAAAGTCATTTAAAGACTATGTTTGAATTACAGATCAAAAGGACAATAAATAGAAGAGGATTTAGAGTAATTAATAACCTAAACATTTTATATTAATAGAATGATCAGTAAGTAATTAGAGATTTAATCTAAATTAGAGGTCAACTTAAAATTTGAGTCGGATAAAAATAATAATGCTTTACTTCAGCACTCAGAAAAGACAGAACAATGTAGAGACCTTCAAAGGGCAATCTATTCTATTCAAAGGGTTCCACTCCAGAGCAATTGGTGAATTCATGTTGTTGTTATAATTTGTTTTATTTAAGATATAAAACATATGATTAAAACATGTACTTTTTCAAACAAGCATTTTAAGAGGCCTTTACACAAAGGATTGAAATTTAAATTTGATAAAGGAGGGAAAGAGGTGATTGTGTGACGTTGTAAAGACACTTCTGATTGGCTCAAGACACGTTTGGGGTGTGGCCAACCTCAACAAAATCTCCCCTCCTAGGACAGACTCTCTCTTTTCTACTCTCTTGGCTCTTGCTCTTCTCTTAGCCCTTCTTAGGCTGGCTTTGCTTCTACACCCCTCCACAATGTAGAGTTCAGGAAATCTCGGAATGCTAAGTTCTGAGAGGAGTTCTATTCTCTGCTCTATTACTCACACATATGATGGGGAGTCAAGAATCTCCCTTGATCATTCCAGCACTGAACCATCCGGCTTCCAAAAAACAGACGTAGAACAAACAGAACTTTCTACGGACATAGCCAAAAAGCCAAAGAACCAAAGCAACACAACGAAATGCAAGTACACTTCCAGACTTTTCCTAGAAAGTGCTGGTATTTTATTTAAATACTTTGGGTAACCCGATTGCAAATTGAGGTATAATAAATTAAGAATTGATGGTTTGTAGGGCTTGGCCTATAGACCACATAAAGTTACATTTTCTCTGTTACAGGTCATTTCCATTCACATTCTGTTACACCTCATTCACCAACCTGTTTTATGTTTGTCTATGTGTGTTAGTTTAGTTTTTATGTTGTAAATTAGAATAAAGTCTTGTTTGTATTCAAAGAGGATTTGACTGTTGTATAATATGACAGTGGGGACTTGGTCAAATGTCCGTCTGGAGAGAGAGAAATTGGTAAAGGCGCTTGTACCTGAGCTAAATTATGTCTAACACCTGTCTCGAATTCAAGTGAACATGGGGAGAGCGGCATATAAGCACCCACGCCACCAGCGGAGTGAGAGAGAGAGTGCCTGGCACAAGGAAATCCATAGTGTCTGTGAAACTGATGAGTTTATGAGTGTTTGTATCTGTGAAGCTAATGAGTTTTGTGAAGCTGTAAGCAGTGAAGCAGCCAATTCAAGATCTTACCTGTGCCAGGAGAAACCCATTTCCCTGTGTTCTGCTGTGGATTCTTTCACATATACTTTGAAAAATAATCTCATCATTTCAACATACAACCCCAAACCTGAAAAAGTTGGAACAGTTTGAAAAATGCTGATAAAAACAAAAAGGAGTGATTTGTAAATGATATTCACCCTTTGCTTTATTGAAAGCTCTACAACTACACATTATATGATGTTTTTCCTTGTGAATTTCATTGGTTTTTGAAAATGTACAGTAATTTCAAATAAGATAATTGCAACACGCTCCAAAAAAGTTGAGACAGGAGCAAATTAAGACTAATAACAATTAGACAAGATGAAATAACAAGGCGATGTGAAACAGGAGATGGTAAACTGGTGAGGAAATCGTGTTATAGTATATAAAGAGCCTCCAAAAACGGCCTAGTCCTTCAAGAGTCCTTTCGAGACTTGTCAATTTGCCAGCAACAAAAAATCCAGCACTTTGAGAACAATGTTCCCCAAAGACAAATTTGAAGGATTTTGTGCATTTCACCCTCAACAGTGCACAGTACAGTTAAAATATTCAAGGAATCTGGTCAAATCTCAGCGTAAAGGGCAATACAAAAACCATTTCTGAATGCATGTGATCTCTGATCCCTCAGACGACAGTCTTGAAAAACAGCATTTATCTGTAATGGATATAATGAACATGGGCTTTGGATAACTTTAGTAAACCTTTTTTAGTCAACACCATTCACCGCTGCATCCACAGATGCAAGTTAAGACTTTACTATGCAAAGCAGAAGCCCAACATCAACACTGTCCAGAAGCGCTGCCGACGTCTTTGTGCTCGGTCTCCCCTTAGATGGAAAGTAGAACAGTGGAACTGTGTTTTTTGGTCTGAAGGGTCCACATTTCCAAAAAAACAAAAAACAAAGCTGTTGTGTTATTTGAGCCAAAGTGGAAAAGGGCCATCCAAGCTGTTTTAGCATCAGGTCCAAAAGCCAGTGTTTGTATGGGCCAGGGGTGTGTCAGTGCCCATAGCATGGGTACACCATGAATGCATATGCTGCCTAGATTTCAAGTGCATGGCTGTGTAAGCAGAGAGTGTGGGTGCTAGATTGGCCTGCCTGCAGTCCTAATCTGTGTCCAATTGAGAATGTGTGGTGTATTATGAAGCATGCCATATGGCAACAAAGACCCCGTACAATTGTGCAGCTAATGACAAACATCATCCAAGATTGGGGGAAAATTCCACTTTCTAAACTTAACAAACTTGTGTCTTCAGTGCCCAAATGCATAACAAGTGTTATTAGAAGAAATTGTGATGTTTAACAGTGGTAAACACGCGACTGTCTCAACTTTTTTGGAGCATGTTGCAATCATCTGATTTGAAATTACTGTACATTTTCAAAAACCAATGAAATTCACAAGGAAAGACATCATAAAATGTGTAGTTGTAGTGCTATAAATATAGCAAGAGGTGAATATAATTTTCAAATCAATCTTTTTTGTTTTTATTAGTATTTTTCATACTGTCCCAAATATTTCGGAATTGGGGTTGTATTTGTGATATTATTTTCGATGGCCATGAGAATAGTATTACTCGGCATGGCCAAGTAAGCAAATGTACACCATAATTCTTTCAGTATTCCCTGAATTAATCATAATTCCCTTCTTGAGCTAGAATTCATCATATATAAATTGTGAGCAGATATAACAAGTCTGTTGTATTACATATTTAATAGTGGAGAATTTTTATTCAAATTTCTAATCTGATAATTTGTCAATTATCCTTCATATAATGGTGGCCGAACAGCCAAGATTCATAAACTAATTTGCATATAATTTCTTACTTATTATTGTTGATGAATGCTGGCAGTTGTAAATATACCCTGCCACAAAGTCGCTAATTTCGTACAGCTTACAAAGGGTTTATTTAAGTTTAAGCTAAGTTGTCTTAACTATTTGGTGCCAGATCAAATTTTTGTTTAATGGTTTTAATTTTGGTGGCAGCTTTGAAATTGGTTAAAGTTTAAGTATAGTTGTCAGTAGTGTTATAAGTCTCTTTCCTACAAGTTGGCTGTGACTTAAGGCTGGAGTTCCCTTTCGATTATGGTTCACTCACATTGCATCAGCTGATGCAATGGGGAATTCCTTCTCCAACAATCTATTGAAGCCCCTATGCTATAACGTCAGTGGAGTTTGAACCCTGTCCACCTAGGCACTGTCAATCACATGAGGAGGCAAGTTGGAGCTGTGAGGTCAAGCAGGAAGACGATGGGGAGGACCTCATGCTGGCACGAGATGGAGGGAAATGTCTTATCACATCCACGGATCTGACGAATGGGATGATGCCATGTCACTCGCAGCGTAAATAAATCAAACTCGCAGCAGATGATGTTGCTGTCCCTTACCCCACGAGGGCGAGGGCGAGGGCGAGGAGCACACACAAAAGCACACGCCATTGAGTTAGTCCACATCATTGCACTGCCGGTTGAGGAGATCTGCCTTGAGTTGCTCTACTGAGACCTGGTGCGCGACCTACTCTGCATACCCAGATGAGAAGGCTGCCTTCCTCAGGCATGTTTTAGCATCTTTGTACTGTGATGCACATACTGTGATGCATCTTCTAATGGGAAGAATCTCCCTGGCAGTCGAAGAGATGGACCTTGAGTGGTCGCCTCCTGTCGAGCCGGAAAATTTGCATCTGAATGAATGATTCCTGCAGACCATACACAGTCAAATTGCCATGGTTCAGAAAGTAGTGTCGTTCTTTCCTGGGATTCATATGGAGCTTACTGGGACCTGGTGCGCGACCTACTCTGTGTGCCCAGATTGGAGGGGCTGCCGTCCACGGGCATAATTTAGCGTCTTTGTACTATGATGCAAATTGCACTTTCAATCCTCAATGGGAAGAATCCCCCTGGAAGTATAGGGTTCATAGGAATCTAGAGCTCCAGATTGCAATGCTTCCTTGCATTGTTGAATAGCTTGCATTGATGGGTGATTGATGTGTATTGTTTGCTCATTCGAGCCTTTACACTATGAGTGCTGCGCATGGATGCGTGACTCACTCTGGTCGAGAAGCTCCCGTCTGATATGTGCCCGTTATATGTGCCCACTCACGCATTTCACAATTCCATGGTGCATTTCTGGGCATCTCAGATAAAAATCAACCCACACTCCACACAAAATGCTCCTGTCTTTTAAATATCAGCTATGCATTAAGCGGTCACATGGCATGCGTTACCGAACATTTCTCAGTGTGTTAAAAAAAAAAAGGTAGTGTGCGGTTATACATTCCAGTTCGCGGTGCAGCAAATAGTGTTCTATCCACCACGTTACCATGCAGGACACGGCCATTCTGAGCTCCGATGTATTAAATCTCCTTGCGAGAGACACAGTAGGAGTCGTTCCCGGCTGTTCACAGAGAGAATGTCACAGCCATTATTTTCTTATCAAAACGCAGAAAGACGGTGTCCTCCGGACTATCTGTATCAGTGACAGTTGAATTGAGCCATCTTTGGGTTCTGTTCATAAGGATCACATACATTTTCTCTTTTATGTTTGCACACTCATAAACCATAAAAATGCATAGGCCTACCTTAGTGCACTTATTAACTTTGGCTCAGGCCATTCTAGAGAATTTGCTTTGCTTCCCCATTTCACACACTGTACACAACCGCTTCCCAATGGTGAGTGGCGCGCTATCACTATTACTGTCAAATATAAAGCACCCGCTATCCCGTTACATGAAATTGTGGCATGTCAGATTGGGTGCTAAAATAGATTGAACATGGGTTTTTCGATCCAATTTGAATGCAGACCGCCTCGCTTCAATGACGTTTTGTCCTTGATGGTTCTGTCAAGGGACGTGCCTGCATTAGAAATTCACAATGTCCTCGCAAAATATGCGATAGAGTTTGTTCCGAGTTGCAAAGCCCTCAAAGGGATTTACATCTGCTACCTTTTTTTCCAAAGATGGCTTTTAGACAGATTTTAGATATGACACATGAACCACATGCTTGCTAATCGCCCTTTCAAAATGCTAACTCAAAAACAGATCTTATCGCACGTCCATCATCAGGACTGGTTTGCATCAATAGATCTGAAGAACACATACTTTCATGTACAAATCACATGACAGGCGGTTTTTGAGATTCGTGTTCAAGGGAACGGCGTATCAAAGTCCTGCCTTTTGGCTTACCTCTGGCTCCCCACACGGTCACGAAGTGGCCACAGTAAAATAACAAATAAAAGCCAATTATTTCATAATAAAAAAATCATTAATGTTTTCTTATTATCATGTCTATTTTTCTCAAATAGAATGAATGTGTTGGTGTACAAGTTAAATTATAATGTAGCTGCCTTTATATTTTAGGAAGGGGGCCCTCGCAAGGGGGACAAATTGGGGGTTCTTGGTAAATAAAATGCATGATGTCTACTGGTTGTCCTATTCATTATGAAACTGTGTTTTCTTAATGGCTCAGATCACAATAAAGGACTTAAAATGCACGGGCCATGTAACTTATAACTTGTAACATATAGAATACATAAGAACAACATAAAATAGGACTAGATGAAGGTAGATAGTCAATATTAGAAATATAGTCTACCATCCAAGCTCTATTTCTAGCATCTGTACATGCGGCATAATTAAAACAGCACACTACTCTCCATATATCTGCCTTCACTTCACTCAGCCACAATCCTTTTTAGGAATGTATTTGTCGCCATCTAGTGGTACAATGCTCGAAACACACTGAAAAGTGGGTTGACCCAAACGGCATAACTGTCATGACGTCAGACGCACAAAAGCGTCACTGTATTTTCTCATCGCAGGTGTCTTCACAGGCCATTACGAAGTACGTACTTAGGTAACATCTCATTTAGTTCACATTAATTAATAAAGTTAATGTTCAAAGCGTCTTATTTATGTTGTTAGAGTGTACATATTTTTATGGCTAGCTAGTCGTGCTTTCTACAAGTTAGATTGTAGCAGCTCGTCTTGCAGATGTCAGACGACTGTATTAAGTGATTCTTGTTCTGGTTAGGAATATTGGCGTAACAGGAACAGATTAGCAAAACTGTATCGATCACTTTGTTTTACTAGAAGAAGAAAAAACTGGTGTTACGGTTGAGCTGGTTTACATGTTAACTTGTGACCTTCTTCCGTATACACCAGATCGGCCGCAGATTCGACGATTCAGAAAATCATGCTTCTGACTAAATATTTTGATCTCCATTAAATGTAAACTTACTGCATGATGCTGGCATCACTACAGATTAAAACAAGTGGTATTATTAGCTCAAACGGCAGAAGTACGCCAGAAATAAATAACCGAGTTAGGTCATCAATAATATGATCAGCACGACACTATAGTACACTTTTTTTATTTGAGCTAATTGACAGCGACAATATATGGGGGCATCTTTGTATTCACATGAGTGTGTGTCCGGTGTAAAATTGACCGTATAATCCAGCAATGTGTCCATGTTAACTTGTGCCTCAGTTTACAAGATGATGGTGTTGTCCGATTATTTCGTCGAAACGCTACACCCAAATATGATGTGATATCATAAAATCAATCAGTAATTGAATGAACAACAATCTGTATCTATGAATCTATTCAGACATAAATATCGACACATCCTCACTTACCCACTGTTCATATGTTGAACGTCACCACAAAACCGTCAGAGATTTGAAATATCATCCGATTATAAAATTAATTAACCCCTCTTTTTGCAGTTTAAATAGTTATAGTCTGCAGTCTGTTAGATTATTACAGTAACTAAATATTACAGTTAGTTACACTATTAGACACAATTACCTATTGCATGCCAACATGACAAACCATTTCATCAAATGCTGAAATGACAGTGAAGTAAACAATTTGACTAGTTGTTGGCTACTTTTTCTGATTTTATGATGTTGATCTACATTAATGTCACTATTTAGACCTATGTTGGAAGTTTGTTCATTCAGTTACTGATTGATTTTATGATATCGAATAATATTTGGGTGTAGTGTTTCGATGAGAATCTTATGTTCATATTTCAAACAATATCATAATCGGACAAGACCACCAGCTTGTAAACTGAGGCACAAATTAACACGGACACACTGCTGGATCATATTTCCCATTTTATTCCGAACACATGTAACCAGTCCTACTCGACCCGCTCCAAATGGGACTACAACCGGCATCTCTAACATGGGATGCAGGGGGTGCTATCAAGGATTCTAAAGGCTACAGCCTCTAGCGCCTCTAGCGCACTTTAGGCCAGGAAAGTGAGGTTTACATACTGCACAGCTACCTACCAGCTGGCTCCTGTTACACTCACCCCCCTAAACCTCACTCTCTTCCGGGTCACGGCACCACAGATGCCAGCATCATGCAGTAAGTTTACTTTTAATTGAGATCAAAATATTGAGTCAGAAGCATGATTTTCGGAATCAACGAATCAGCGGCCGATCTGGTGTAAAACAGAAGTTCACCAGTTATCATGAAAACCAGTTGAACATTAACACCGGAATCTGTAAGCCAATATAACTTATCTACACTTATGCTATGCACTTAATAATAATTGTGACTGAATTCAGACTTCTTGTCTGTCGTTACCATCTATAAAACCCTTTTAACATGAGTTTTGCACCCTCTTGTGCTGGTTGAATCAAATAAGTTTTCGGTTATTACAAATATACAGTCATGCTAAATAAAACGAACAGTTGGATGGTTCGCTCAATCCTCTAAAAAGCAAAGTCTCAGCAATGTCACTAAATTCCACATGCTCTCCCAATCTATAAATCATGTAAATCCTGTTCTTTAGTAAATCTATTTCTTTATTTTTCAGGATGACTTTGGGAGCAGTTGCCTCAGTGATCCTCACCATAGTAGGAGCTGCTGTATTTTCTGCCCTTCTTAAGATTGAAGAAGGACATGTGGGTGTTTACTACAGGTCAGTTGCTCAAGATTTTCCAATAAAATGCTTCCAGAAGCAAAACCAAGCCGATGCTGAGAATGCTTCTCTTCTATTAGGGGTGGAGCTTTGCTGACTGCCACCAGCGGTCCTGGATTTCATCTGATGCTTCCGTTTATTACGACATTTAAGTCTGTACAGGTGAAAGACAGACTAACAGAGAGCAGTATAGCCAAACTTAAAGTTTTCTGTATCTTACAGGATCTCTTTTCTTGCAGACAACCTTACAAACAGATGAAGTAAAGAATGTTCCATGTGGCACAAGGTAATGTTGATTGTTAATGCATCAGATCTTCTAAAGACTAACGGTGTGGTGACAATACTTTGTGTTGCTTACATTTTCTTTCATACGCATGCAAACACTTTTGCGACATAGCAAAATTACAGTTTGGTGAACTCTCTATGAGTCTACGAGTTTGTATAGTGAGAAGAAGTTTGACAAGCATATGTCAGAGATTATTGATAGATTATTGATTCTTTTTAAATAAATAGTTGGGGCTAGTGCACGTGCTTAAACACATTTAGTGAAATGCATGTTGATACATGCCAACACGTGATGATATACAGAATAACAGCGTTAATGTGAGTGATATTGCTTTATTCTACTGTACAGTTCAACAAACAAGTCAATAATATTAAATAACTTACATTTCAGACAAAACTTGCCAGTGAGATCATGTATTGTTTTCTCCGCCAGCTAAAATATTACCAAAAGAAGCCAAATTATCATGCACAACTCCCTGCACTCATACTCATCAAAGTCCCGTTCAAGACAAGACATTCCACTCTGTGGCTATCTTTGGAATGCCCCTGGGAAAGCTGGGCAGCTATTTTCAATAAACATGGCAAAAGTACAGTTTCTATTTACTTGAATGGGAAAACACTGAAATCTCCAAAACAGTTGGTCTAGATTATGAACAAAGAACATATTTAAAATCAGCAGTAAAGTCTAACAACAATACTTTCATAAAGCTTAGATCACGCTAAAAAAAATCATCTCTCAAACTAGTTCAGCTAATGCACGTGCACGTTCTCAAGTCGACTGAGGGAATGTCTGTATTGAAAAGGTTACTGGCTCTTTTACCTGTAAGGCAGGACTTCCTTTCTATATCCATTGGACATTCCAGTTGTACCAGTTGTCCTTCTCTGCTAAAGCTTGCTCCACACTAGCAGACTCAGAACAACTAAATTTGGATGGGAGGTGTCACACTTAGTGACTGATTTTGCTGATCTTGCCATCCTAGTCAGTTAGCCGGTCACACTTACCAATTAAAAATGGAGGGAAAGTGTCACACTTAATGACTGCCTTTGACTTTTCTCAACGCTTCACTCTCACCCCCTATTTTCACAGCCAATCAACTTGAAGCTTTTGAATACACAGGTATTTTTCAATATTACTCCAAGAATCTTCAGCATCTGCTATGTTTGGTTGTTTGTTAAAGACATGTGCTATTGAGAATACATGGTAAAAAGAAATTGCATCCTTTTCTTTTAAACATTTATTGTCACATTGTGCAAAGAGCTGGGCAACAAATGTGTGTCGTTTGATAGAAAGTGAACTATTCAAAAGTATATTAAAGTACCATGAACTAAAATTAAACAAAAGTACAAACTTGTAAGATATACATATTTATACATAATGTTATATAAATGTAGACTACAATATTACGATTTAGATATCATCTAAAGCTGTTTACAAATATAAAGCTTATGTTTACGTTGTATAAAATAATATAAGACCAAAGTATTAAATGTAAAAGATTGTAGAATGCATGTCCACATGCAGCTTTCAGTGAGTAAAGAAATGCATCCAATAAAAACAGACTGTTGTGACTGATTTTAGTGTAATAAAAATGGAGGAATCTGAGTACGATGAAAACATTCACATCAGCTTGTTGTTTTGTCCGTTCTTCAGTAACAGAAGAAGCTCATTGGTCACTTGATGAGAACACAAAACCCTGCCTCAGTGACAGAATTATAATTTGTTTTTAACAAAATGGGTGTGTTTTTTCCAGTTTTTGAAGCCATTAACTCAGCAGGGAGTCCCAACAGTCAAGATATTAACACCTCCCACTTAGAGATGCTAATGCTCACTCTGTCTCCCTCTTCTGGACGGTGATTATGTTAATGAAGTTAACGCCTGAAAATCATTGGAAAAATCAGCAAGTGGGACACCGCCTTCAACTGTTTCTGGACAGTACTCACTCATTCATTACATAAAAGATGCTCATTTGTCGCCACCTACTGGCATACATATGCAATCTCCAGAAATGGTCACTGAACCAATCACTGAATGAAATCAAAATGAATAATTAATCAAAATCCCCACAACCATTTGGAAAGCCACAAACAAGAAGAAGAGAGATACAAATTTTGAAGTATTCCAATGCAGTTGGTCTCATCAAAATCTAAATCACTTTTCACAACCCATTTTAATTTTGTAATGTGACATAATTGTATTTCTGAGTGATATAGGGATTCAATGAGAAAAACTTGATTTTATCCATCAGGAATTTATTGGATTGTGAGAAGTGAGTGTTCTATACCAACATGTAGCCAGATCTGAATGCAAGTTTGCAAATAAATAAATAAAAATGGGCTAAATAGCTATAAGGCTGTTGGGTCGAATTTGATTTAATGCTCACTAATGTTTGGTAGTGCTGGTCATCTCTGAGATAAGTGCCGATGCTTTCTTTCTGAAGTCAGGGCAACCCCACATTAAATTTACATCTTCAGTTCTTTTTTTGTATGGGTTTTCACACTCATTCATTTATGGCATTTTTTGGCTTGCAGCGGAGGTGTAATGATCTACTTTGATCGCATTGAGGTGATGAACTACCTTATTCCTTCAGCAGGTAAAATGACTTTGTTCTTCTTTACAGTTGTCTATTGTAGAACTGTGAAAGTAATTAATTTTTTTATCTGCTCTGTTCATCTCATCAGTTCCTTTTCTTTTCTTACATCATCTTCCCCTCTGCCGCAGTGTATGACATTGTAAGAAACTTCACTGCCGACTACGACAAAGCCCTGATTTTCAACAAAGTTCACCATGAGTTGAATCAGTTCTGTAGTGTGCACTCACTTCAGGAGGTCTACATAGGTTTATTCGGTAAGTTTTGACCCACCCACGGACATATTGATGCCAAAGTTGATGATTTAGAAACTCGTAAGCTTGTTAAGATTTCCCTGCTTTAAAACCCGTAGTGCTTGTCAAAGGCCTTTTCTGTAGCTCTCTTATAGGGCTGGGCGATATGGCCAAAATTATTATCACGATAATATTTTTCATATTGTTCGATATTGATATTTATCACGATATACATTTACACATTGCACTTTCTTTTTTTATTTCAAAGTTGACGTAAAAAAAGAAGAAAAAATAAATTCTAAACAGTCAAAATAGTCTCTACAAAACTGCACAGGGGGTCCAGAGATGGCCAAAGCAGTGGGGTCTGTGGGATCTTTTACCAATTTTACCGTCTTTTACCATTTATCAATTGAAAATGAATGTTAAAAGATCATCTGTTTGTTCTGAAGCATAGTGACAGCAGTCCAGTATTTGTTGGAATATTTTTACATTAAAATGAAATATTTTTTATATTTCTTTAGATTCAGATACCCAAGTAGGGGACATAGAAGCCCTTGTGACTGTGGAATGATGCTGAATGTGGATTCAGGGGTGTCCCGAGAGAAAATTTAAAAAACCATTCCAGACATCTAATTAATTCTCACAAAATTAGAACAGAAAGTCGAACTGCTTGTGTTTTAGTGACATGCAGTAAATATAGAAAATTCCTCAAAAGCTTATCGTGGATTTTCTTTATCATGATATATATCGATATCGTTTTATCGCCCAGCCCTACTCTCTTATTAATTAATTTCAGGAATGTTCCTTATAAGTTAAACTCTATTGACAGCATTCAATGCCTTGTGCAATGGATCAGAGTATTCCTCTGAAGTGTGGGAATCTAAGCGACAAATTTATTTTCTTTGGCAAGAGCTTGACTCATATTAAACCTTGAACATTTCTTTAATTATTATTTGTGTAGATCCATTCAGAGGAGTGCCATTTTTAATATGGATGTATTATTTTAAGGCTATGAGTCATAGACTTACAGTATTTTCAATTACATGCATTGTAAAATACTGTATAAATGTCCTAGATAATATCTAACTTTCTCAAGAGTTTTTCATCTACTGTAAATTATAACCCTCACAGTCTTGTTTCCATACCCATAAAAAATGTAATATGATGCCACTCTGACTAAGATCCATAGTATAGTTGTTACAGTTAGGGGTGGGTAAAAATATAGATTTTCGAATGCATGACCATTTTATTTGAACAATTTTGATATTGATTCTTAAATCCCAATCTTTTACTCTGTGTGCAACTGTCCACTACATGAGATGAAGACATTCGCATATGCAACCGAATTTCACGCTATGCGACCAAAATGTACAAATTTGGCAACTGGCTGGTAAATGTTCCGATTTCACTTACCAGTGATTGTGTAGTATAGTGGTGGAGTATTCAGCAGCGAGATCCTTTCACTGTGTGTTGAGAGTAAAAGTTGATTTGTGTAATGTGTGTCCAAAAACGGAATCTACGCAACCCATTTGTCATTGAATAATGTCTTTTAATACCCTTTATGTTTTCTATTGGAAGTTGTTGATCAAAAACTACAATAAATAAAAATGTCATTCTAATCATGCTGAGCACAGATGAGATAAATCCACTAGAGTCCTCTCTTGTGAACATGCGTTCATCTACAGATGCTCTTAAAAGAAATACCAGTTTTGTTAAAGAGACAGTACTAGTTTTAGCACGTGTTCAGCAAATCAATGTAAATATTGTAAATTAATGTAATTTTTTTTTTATTGAGGATTGAGGCGAGTCACTACGCCACAATGAGGGGTAGAAAAAAAAAAAGGCAAAATGTGACCAATGATGAAAAACTAATAAAATATAATTTGTTTCTTTCATATGTCAGCAAAAGAGACATTATATCTGAAATATACTCATATGAATCAATTTTGAATCAAAACAAACCAAGAGCTTGTCAATCGGAATTGAATTGAATCGAATCTGGAAACCTGTATCATTTACATTTATGCATTTGGCAGACGCTTTTATCCAAAGCGACTTACAGTGCACTTATTACAGGGACAATCCCCCCAGAGCAACCTGGATTTAAGTGCCTTACTCAAGGGCCCAACAGTGGCATCTTGGTGATGCTGGGGCTTGAACCCTCAACCTTCTGATCAGTAACCCAGTAACACTGAGCCTCAACCACTGAGCCACCACTCCCCCTAGGTATCGATACCCAGCTCTAGTTACAATATACAGTATATACTGTTAGAACTGCTGGAACAAGTTTAAAACCAAGTTTAAAATCCTTGCCACACTCCTCCCGCCTTTGCAAGGGGAGGGGGGAAAAAAAAAATAGAAAGGGAAAGCCCAACATGGTGCGACAGCGGGGGAGAGAGAGAGAGGAGAGAGAGAGAAAAAACATGCTCGCCGGTTCTCTGATACGCTGTAGCCTGGTCCTCGGTCACTCCTCCACACTCTAGTGGTTCACCTTTTCAAAATATATGTTGATTAAACTGTACATAAACCATATAGTCCAAACCTTATTGACTGACTAAACCAGACCTAGCATGTAACCTTTCTTACAGAAAGTACAACATTTATCGCAAAATTTCTCCCTGTTGGTTTTTTCTTAGTACTTTATCTTTTTCTGCCTGCTGAAAAGGAAGTTATGTCAAATGATGCAGCCAAATATTGGTGGGAACAAAAAATATAAATGCAAGAATTGGTCATTAAAAACATCTATGATGCTTATAGCCCAAGTGGTCATGATACTACAAAAATTGATTTCCAGGGAAGGTTTGCATAATTTTTAATTAGAAAATATAAATATTTCAGATAACTCACTTCTTTGGCATAATGAAACTTCATACAGTAGTTCATTTACATTTTCTTGACATCCATAAATGACCTTTTGAAAGCTTCTTAGCTGTTGTTTTATATGCAATTGTACATAGTACATTGTGATAGTCTAATCGATGAGTTCATCCTATATTGATACATTTACCTCTTTTTTTCTATCGTTCTTTTTTTTTTAGATCAAATACATGAAAATCTAAAGCTCACCCTGCAGCAGGAGCTGACCAGCATCGCACCTGGCCTCATCATTCAGGTGGGATTCAGCAGATATTGTCAATCCATTCATAATTTTTCCCTTCCGTTCTAGTCAATAACAATCCATATAATACATAGGTGACAAGTAGGGCTTAGCAAAACAGAAAGATTTATTTTGGAAAAATAACCTTTGTTTTTTTTATTATTATTATCTACTGTTTAAAAACCACAAAAGACATGTTCTCTGAAAGTAAACTGAATATGACCTCTTTGTGTATTTGTTGATGTGTCTTTGTCATGCTATATTGAGGTTTGGCTTAGCAGGATTATATTTTTGATCAAATCCATCTGGACATAAAGCAAAGCCCTTAAAAAATATGAATACTTCTCTTACTTTATTCCTTCTCTCCCTCATATGCAGGCAGTACGTGTTACCAAACCAAACATTCCAGAAAGCATTCGCAGGAACTATGAACTAACGTGAGTTAATGAGCCCACTTTACAATAGGCCTGTTGAAGCAAACTACAAGTAATTGCAGTTTTAAAGGAAAGTTCACCCAAAAATCTAAATTCTGTCATTATTTACTCATCATTGTGTTGTTCCAAACTCATAGGACTTTCCTTCTTTGGAACACTGTGTGTATGTTAGTGAATTCCAAATATTTGTAAATATTGGGCATGTGCACATTTATTCACAATTATCCTAATCCACGACCATTGAAAATACCAAGAAGGCACCAGACTTGCTAGAAAATGCTTTTAGCATCTTTGCAGAAAAGTAATGAAAACGTTTTTATGAATAAAGGGCATACACATCCTAAAATTTTTATTTAGCAAACACAATTGTGTCTCAAAGAAAGTGAGGAACTTACTGTCATCACATGTTTTTGCAGTCATCAGAGGCTCTTTTTGAGGTCAATAAAAATCGCATGAAGCTTACGTGTAAAACATGTTCAGAACACGCCAGCAGGAGTATGTCCACCACCATTAACGTTCTCTGGTTCTATTGACCAAAATGCTGTAAACTATGAAAGATCTGTGTAACTGGGTAGAAGGGAAAGGAATAGGTGAGAACCAGCTTGACAATATAAATAATCATTTAATAATTAACTTCAAGCAAAAGACATATAACATAAATGCATACAGGGCAGCTGCCTGTAGCTCTCCCTCTGCCGTACTGCCGGCTCCAGCCATCTTTATCCCTCTCGTGGTCTTGAATAGCCTGATTAGGGGCCGGGCGTGTCATCATGCCCGGCCCCGCCCTCCTTGCCACACTCCTCCCACCTTTGCAAGGGGAGGGGGAAAAAAAAAATAGAAAGGGAAAGCTCAACATGGTGCGACAGCGGGGGAGAGAGAGAGAGGAGAGAGAGAGAAAAAACATGCTCGCCGGTTCTCTGATACGCTGTAGCCTGGTCCTCGGTCACTCCTCCACACTCTAGTGGATGACAGCCGCTCCTCCCTGGGTGGATCGGAGGCAGTCCTCTGGCCCCTGGCGGACAGAATGCCCAGGCGTGTTTTGGTGGATGGTAGGGGTCTCCTCCACTCCTGGCAGCGGTTCTCCCGCAGCTGCAGGCTGTCGGTAGGGAGCCCCTCCTCCCCTCGTGGCCAGGGTTATTCCTCCACTAGAGGGTGGCCGGGCTCCTCAGTCCCGATGGATGGTCATGGCTGCTCCTTTGGGGTGGATGTTCGTGGCGAGGACTCTACTACGGCGCATCCCTCTTCCTTCCTGGGTTTTGGCACCAATGTAATGGGGTAAAAAGGAAAGGAGGAGACGAGAACCGCCTTGACAATATAAATAATAATTTAATAATTAACTTCAAGCAAAAGACATATAACACAAACGCATACAGGGCTGCTGCCTGTAGCTCTCTCTCTCTCTGCTGAACTCCCACCTCCGGCCGCCTTTATCCCTCTCATGGGCTTGATTGGTCTGATTAGGGGCTGGTCGTGCGTCCTCTCGGCCCAACCTGGCCCCCCTTTGCCACAATCTGCCATTTTCTGGTCTTTTTACCATTTTTGGTTTTCGTTGTACATACCTGTCTGCAACATGTATTGATTTATAGGTTATACAGCATTAGCATTGAACATACGTTATCTACTGAATGCAATTTGTCAATGCCTATATTGAACTATGAAACCTAAATTATAGAGCGTATATCAAATGATTTCTGTCAAACCAGTCACTAAGAGGGTATAAAAAAAAAAAACTGTCTTCCCACAAACTTTTCTCCCCATGCCAAGCAATTCTGCTGGGAATAACAAAATAAAATCTTTGAAGCACATTTGGAAATAAACTATATACTTTGGAGAAATAAATGTAAGCATCAAAGAAACATTTTCAATTGACCTTTTTCACACTCTGGGTTTTGGAACGCTGAAGTAAATGATTGCAGGATAAACTTCGACAGAGTGAATAAGAGAACAAGGCAAATATTATTTTCACTTACCCATTTGTTCTAAGAGCAAAAGATAAAGTCTACTATTACATTTCAATGACTTTCCAGAAGAAAAAATAAATAGAGATGAAGACAGTCAGAAGGGAGAAGATGCCAAATTTACTGTCAATCTCTCAGCAGCTGTAATACAAACCCCCTCGCAGAAGTGGTAATTTGTTTTTTAAAACTAATTCCAAGGTAATATAAAACAAAGCAAAATGTTATAAACCTACACTCAATATTTAAAAAAAATTGTCATATAAAAAGTTTGCTAGATTTATGCTGCTGATTAAGGCAGAAACACATCATCACAGTCAGTGAAAAAGGTCTATGTGTACACTCACCTAAAGGATTATTAGGAACACCATACTAATACTGTGTTTGACCCCCCTTTCGCCTTCAGAACTGCCTTAATTCTACGTGGCATTGATTCAACAAGGTGCTGAAAGCATTCTTTAGAAATGTTGGCCCATATTGATAGGATAGCATCTTGCAGTTGATGGAGATTTGTGGGATGCACATCCAGGGCACGAAGCTCCCGTTCCACCACATCCCAAAGATGCTCTATTGGGTTGAGATCTGGTGACTGTGGGGGCCATTTTAGTACAGTGAACTCATTGTCATGTTCAAGAAACCAATTTGAAATGATTCGAGCTTTGTGACATGGTGCATTATCCTGCTGGAAGTAGCCATCAGAGGATGGGTACATGGTGGCCATAAAGGGATGGACATGGTCAGAAACAATGCTCAGGTAGGCCGTGGCATTTAAACGATGCCCAATTGGCACTAAGGGGCCTAAAGTGTGCCAAGAAAACATCCCCCACACCATTACACCACCACCACCAGCCTGCACAGTGGTAACAAGGCATGATGGATCCATGTTCTCATTCTGTTTACGCCAAATTCTGACTCTACCATCTGAATGTCTCAACAGAAATCGAGACTCATCAGACCAGGCAACATTTTTCCAGTCTTCAACTGTCCAATTTTGGTGAGCTCTTGCAAATTGTAGCCTCTTTTTCCTATTTGTAGTGGAGATGAGTGGTACCCGGTGGGGTCTTCTGCTGTTGTAGCCCATCCGCCTCAAGGTTGTGCGTGTTGTGGCTTCACAAATGCTTTGCTGCATACCTCGGTTGTATCGAGTGGTTATTTCAGGCAAAGTTGCTCTTCTATCAGCTTGAATCAGTCGGCCCATTCTCCTCTGACCTCTAGCATCAACAAGGCATTTTTGCCCACAGGACTGCCGCGATACTGGATGTTTTTCCTTTTCACACCATTCTTTGTAAACCCTAGAAATGGTTGTGCGTGAAAATCCCAGCTAACTGAGCAGATTGTGAAATACTCAGACCGGCCCGTCTGGCACCAACAACCATGCCACACTCAAAATTGCTTAAATTACCTTTCTTTCCCATTCTGATATTCAGTTTGGAGTTCAGGAGATTGTCTTGACCAGGACCACACCCCTAAATGCATTGAAGCAACTGCCATGTGATTGGTTGATTAGATAATTGCATTAATGAGAAATTGAACAGGTGTTCCTAATAATCCTTTAGGTGAGTGTATATGTATTATATACATACACTTACTGTATTTCATTTCACTTCCATCAAAATGTAATCATGGCAGTTTGCCTGAAAGAACACAAAACATAAATTTCTTTTGTAGAGTTGATTTTTGTACATACGATTTACACGTGGTCAGGAGCAGATGTAAATTTTGTTCGTACCAACTAACAATTTACACAAAAAAATGGTTCTGCATGTGTTTCATAAATGAGGCCCAATGTGTGGAAAAGAGCAACATATACATTCTTCAAAAGTTTTCTAGTGTTCAACAGAAGAAAGTAAAATCTTTCAGGTTTGAAACAACATATTTATTTGTTTTCATTATATTATATTATATTCATTTAATATTTATTTTTGGATGAACTGTCATTCATTGATCAAAATGGGTAACAACGTAGCTGCTCATTCTGTATTTGCACTCATTCTGTGTCAGTTCTATTGCGAGATGCTTTGTCAGTACATAATCATCCATTGAAATGTTTGTTTTATTGACACATTTTGACCTAATTTTAAAAAAATCTATTGTGTCCATTCTGTCTTCCTCTCTTTTTCTCCATTTCTTTTCATGTGCATCTCTCAGGGAGAGTGAGAGGACAAAGTTACTGATTGCAGCTCAGACCCAAAAAGTGATAGAGAAGGAGGCAGAGACGGAGAGTAAAAAAGCTGTCATCGGTGAACTTGCATGTTATTATTTGGTTGTGTGGATTAGATTATAATTATTAATAATTATAGTTATAGCTCACATAAAATTAACAGTATGGTGTTCTGCTTCCTCTTCTTGCCTGCAGAAGCAGAGAAGGTGGCTCAGGTGTCTGAAATCAATTTTGAACAGAAAGTTATGGAAAAAGAAACCGAGAAAAAGATATCAGAAATTGAAGGTAGGTTTACATGTATTTATGTTGGTGTAATTCAGTGTCCCTTACTTTCATTCCATTGTGCCCTGTTTATTTATTTATTTTTAATCCCCTTTTCTCCCAATTTGTAATGACCAATTCCCACTACTTAGTAGGTCCTCGTTGTGGTGCGGTTACTCACCTCAATCCGGGTGGTGGAGGACAAGTCTCAGTTGCCTCCGCTTCTGAGACCATCAAACCGCGCATTTTATCACGTGGCTCATTGTGCATGAGGTGGCTCATGCTACTCTCCGCGATCCAGGCACAACTTACCACATGCCTCATTGAGAGCGAGAACCACTAATCTCAACCACGAGGATGTTACCCCATGTGACTCTACCCTCCCTAGCCACCGGTCCAATTTGGATGCTTAGGAGATCTGGCTGGAGTCACTCAGCACACCCTGGATTCGAACTTGCGTCTCCAGGTGTGGTTGTCAGCATCAACTCGCTGAGCTACCCAGGCCCTCTTTGTGCCCTGTTTCTGTTTGCACTTGTTCTCTCTCTCTCTCTCTCTCTCTCTCTCTCTCTCTCTCTCTCTCTCTCACACACACACACACACACACTTTTTTCCAAGCCCTTTGGAATCCTACAGAAACAGTACAAAGTGAAATTGTGCTGTTGTTATTTTAAGGAGTTGATTCTGTTTGATTCGTTTTCTATTTGCATCCCTTAAAATTGCTTTAATTTGTGTAGTCTTATGTTCTGAGGTTGATTTAGTCAAATCAAATTAGTGACTTAAGTAAAAACAGTTCATTTAGATGCACCACAATATAACAGTAATTAATTGCCCTTCAATCTCCTGAGACATCTGCAAACTACTCTTGCATAATGCTGTTTTAACAGCTGCCATGGATACAGTATTCCACTGTGTTGCATTATAGTTTCATAAGTAGTCTGGCTGGCCATCAGAATGTCTTGCTTTCTGGCTCCTACAGTGGAGTTTATTTTATTACCTTTTTTTGGCAAGAGGTCTTTTCAAGGGATAGTTCACTCAAAAATGAAAATTCTCTCATCATTTACTCACCCTCATACCATCCAAGATGTGTATGACTTTCTTTAATCAGCTCAACACAAATAACGATTTTTAGAAGAATATCTCAGATCTGTAGCTCCATACAATGTAAGTGAATGGGTGCCAATATTTTTAAGCTCAAAAATCCACATAAGGGCACCATAAAAGTATTCCAGATAACTCTGGTGATTAAATCCATATCTTCGGAAGCAATTTGATAGGTGTGGGTGAGAAACAGATCAATAATTAAGTATTTTTTTAACTATAAATTCTCCCTGCTCAGTCAATCTCCACTTCAATTTCACATTCTTCTTCTGCTTCTGTTTTTGGTGATTCACATTCTTTGACCTGATATTAACATCCATATCAAATACATCATGTGGTCACATAAGTTGTGCTTTGAAAGTAGTTTGAGTGATTGGATCACAAAACATTTGGACCCTTTTTACAAATATGTTCAGCTCTAACCACTTGAGATAATAACTCTCAAAACTGATGTTAATAGCAGGTGCTGCAGTGTGGAACTGTTCATTTGTAATCAGTGATCCACTGGGGAGGATGAATTGGACAGAAAATAAATAAAAACAGTCCATCATCATAGATTCTTCCAAATACACACTGCCAGATTTGTCTTTATCTAAAAGGGCTCATCAGTTCTCTATGTCAGGCTAGCATAGCAAAATAAAGGCCTGACAGGTTAGGTTTAAGGTTGAGGCTTGCACTTGAGTAACATAAAATACAACTCACTTTTGGTGCCACCTTGTGGACATTTCACCTTACAGCTTCGGCCACTGGGGTGCAGTGGTTAGAATTTTGTTAAACACAGGTCAAAAATTTCACAATTCACAGTATGATCAATCTGGAAAGTGCACATCTACAGTTATAATATTTGCTGGGTTTGAACTCTAGTTTAAAAATCATGACAAATCAGGCAAAAGTGCAACAAATATGCTAAACTTGACTATTTATTGAAAAAGTCTTGAAGTAGGTATGGGTGTGTATAGGATTGATTTACTGTATGTACACTAGACAAAATGCTTGAAATGTAGAGCAGGGAACCTCTTCAAGGGATGTCATTTGAATGACAGTTTGTTCACTAGAGTGCTGACATGTGGGTGCCTGCATATGTTCTCTGATGAATGTGAAATGGGATGGTTAGAGTGAATTTTAAATAACAATGATTTTAAAATGCTATTGACAGTCCTTCATCACTCGGCTCTGCATGTGAGGTTCTAAGGGAACTGTACGAGGCAGAAGTGCTGAAATCCTGCTCTAAAACAGAATAATGTTTTTGTGGTGTTCATTTTGCTCTCCCTCAGTGTCTCCTTTCCTCTTTATCTCTCTCTCTGATGTTATAGATGGTGTTTTCCTTGCTAGACAAAGAGCAAAAGCAGATGCAGAGTTCTACACAGCACAGAGAGCAGCTGAAGCCAATAAGGTAAATTACCACAGTATTTCCAAATTTGCTCCCTATTATCGCAACCTGGCCTCATAGAATGAACGTTACTCTATAAACATTTTTGCAAACTGACTTTTACATGCCACTGTCTACGTTTCGCTGCAGTTTCCTGGTGAAATGAACACTAGAGGCACTACAACAACTGTGCGTTTTATTCATTGTCACACAAATCACGAATTGCTGATTATTTTTAACACTGTTATTTACACCCCGCTATGTTATGATAACAAAAACTTTTACTTTAACGCATGATTTAAAAACGATACATTTTAACACTTTTATTACAGACTCACCTACTTTTGCTTGGAAATGCTCACGTAAATTTCATGAGGCCAGGCTGATTATCCTTTGCTAATTGTTATATGAGATATTACATGTTCTTCTCTCCTCTAAGCTGAAACTGACTCCTGAATATCTCCAGCTGATGAAATTTAAGGCAATAGCTGCTAATAGTAAGATTTACTTTGGAAGCGAGATCCCTCACATGTTTATGGATTCAGGAGCAGGACGTTCCTACTCCGCTGCCTCCAAAGCCATAGATGCCCTCTCAGAGGGGATACTGGACTTGGAATGACAAGAAAGGGGACTGAAAGCAAATATGTAGCACTAAGATTATGGATACATGAACAGGTAATGGAAGAGCATAGACTAAAGGCCAGTCGAGAGACTGCTTTGGTACAATAAATGCAGCTGAAACCAAGGGACCACTTCAGTAAACTAACATGGTACAGTGTCAGTCGGGCAAAAACACTACACCCATATCTAAACAGGTATTAAGTACACTCTGCTGACTGTACTCACTACAAAGTGGTGTGTGAATGGAGCGTTATGGCACTTTCCCAATGCACGTTACGGTTCGACTCGCCTCAAATCTACTCGCTTTAATTTTTTGAGCGTGCATTTCAATTGCAGTTTAGTTCCACCTCAACGTGGGTAGGATTATAGGCTGATCGTCATAGTTGTGCCGCCTCTACTGCCGTGACATCATCTTAAACACGACACAAACTGACCAAAACAATAACACAACCACTAGCTGTTTGCTACTAGCTCATTTTGCTGCATGCTGATTTTACACAAGTGTAACATTTAAATTGGCCTGGTTATTTTAGAAGCAAGTTCCAGTAGCTGGTCAACTAAATAAAGTGAAGCTTTCAAGCAGAGTATAGAGTTAACATAACAAAACATACCATCCTCCAACGTGGATCAACACCAGTCCAGGGCACTCTCCCTCCCATTGCTTGCCGGTTTAGATAGAGTCCATTTGGTCGAACCCCTTCCACTTTTCCTTGATGGTTCTGTAGTCACTTTTTATTATATTTTTTAATTTTTTTACTTTTTCCTACACTGCTGGTAGGTCCGGTGGTAGCCGTGTACGGCCAACAGCTGATACACTTCCTGAGAGACTTTATCGTTTTGCTCATTGCTAACAAGTGGACCATCTGCACCTTGTTTATTGACCACGGCGTGGTTTTGCGCACAGCCATTTCTTTTTTCATAATTCCAAAATCGCGTGAACAAATGATACTGTTTTCGCTGTTGCTAACTTTAAAACTAGCGGGTTGATGTGGTATGTCGGAAATCCAGTGACGCTGGTAGTGACTATTCTCCCTGACCAATCAGTGATCTGCAGGATTTTTACGACACATGTAGTCTCGGCTCGCTTAGAACCTCGACCGAGGTGGTCAGGTTCCATCCACAGTGGAAAACCCCCAAAAAGCGAGCAGAGTCGAGTTGAGTCTAGCTATACCGTGCAGTGGAAAAGCCCCATTATACTGTTGAATATAGCAAAGGAAATGGGGTGGTTTATATGAATGTGAGTTTAGAACCCAATGGAGGAAAGATATGACATTTTTAGAAATGTTCATTTATTTGTATGCACTCTTAGTACAATACGCAGGGTTTTAGTTTTTTTTAATTTGGGTATTTATACTTATTTAATTATTATACACTTATTTACCCATGCATCAGGGGTACACCTATATTTGTTAGGTTTTAACTGTAATTTTATTTATCTAGCTCCTCAAAAAAAAAAACATATGGTCCTACAACATAACATAAGGTCATGCAAAAACCATGTAGCACACTACAACTTTTATTGTTACATACAGAGTACTGTATTATATCTTTATATATATATATATATATATATTTTCCGAAGCAAAGTCAAGGACACTAACTGTATGGATGTCCTTCTTTTATCAATGCACAGTAGAGATCTCTGTTAACTCCAGGACTGTGATCTCATTAACTCAGTTCTTCTGTCACCCTTAGATTTCCGAGAAGTTGGCATTAGAGCGTTGAGTTGGCTGACTGCCTCAGAAATGAGTCTTTGTCTTGGCAAACTCACTGTGGTTGACCTTTAGAAATCAGGATGTCTATGGGCTGTTTCTCAACACTGGAATGTTGGAATACTTAAAAATTTTAGTTGGTCAGTGAGTCATTTGTAAAACAGTGAATGTTCTCCAATTCCCCTAAACTGAAGCTTCGTTACATAATTTATACAGCCAATTGTAACCGGGTGGTGTATTGAATTATGTTACACACGAAGATCATATTCTGTTAATTCCAAATTTTAACCATGTGGATCAATAGCTCTCCTCAACAATTGTAGTCAGTAATGGTAATGTTTGACTAACATCAATGCTTTAAAAACCAAATGAAGCTGCACGTTTGTTTGGTTATTAATGTTTCCATGATGAACAGCAAACCTCATATTTGAACAAAATATTTGTAATCATATCTTCATCTTGTTCCTGTTACTGACCAACTGTAATTTCATGATGATGGGGTTTTGTTTTATTTTATTTTGTTATTGGACTTCAGAGACTCATTAGAGCTTCCCAAAGACCTTGACTGTTCATGTCTTTGCTTTGAGTAAATGTTGAATTACTGTCTCATTATGACCTCAAGTGTTTTCACCTTTGCCCATGTATAGTATGTACTGTACATGAATACTTAAGGGAATAGTTCACCCAATAATGAAAATTCTGTCATTCTGGATTCCATCAACTGAAATTAAAATTTTCATTGATCAAATCTCATTTGCAGCACCTGAAAAAATACAGTATGGTGACTATGGCACAGATGTTGAGGTGAACTATCTCTTTAAGAATAAATAAAAATTTTGTTTTCAATAATATTCAAGTGACATGCTGATTGTTTAGTGTAATTAACCAGTAAAGTATGTTTATGCTATGTGTAATGTTTATGCTTATAATGAATTATATTATAAATAACTTATATAAATGAACTTTTATTATTATTATAGTCACAGCACAACGATATTTCAGTTAAATTATAACCTGTTTCATCTTAGATATGTTTGTCTCCAAAAAATAAATAGATAAATAAATGCAAATATTAACATCAGTGTCTCAGGAACCAACATGTACAGATTTAAATATTGAGGAGCAGTTAAGTATTTTAAGGAGATACACCTGTAAATGCTCGTAGACTTTTTTATATATATTAATAATAATGAGAAGAGCAGCTTGACAGATAAAGTGTGTCACAACTAGTTTTATATCAATTTGGAATTATTTAGATTATGTTTTTAATAAGTATTTAACAAACCACACGTTTTACAGGCCATATCTTCATTAAAGGAATGTTTCCGGTTCAATAAAAGTTAAGCTCATTTGAAAGCATTTGTAGCATAATATTTATTACCAAAAAAAATTATTTAGACTCGTCCATCCTTTTCTTTAAAAAAAGAAAACAAATCTGGGTCACAGTGAGACATTTAAAATTGAAGTGAATGGGGCCCAATTATTATTATTATTTTTTTTAAATACTCACTTTTTCAAAAGTATAGCCACAAAAATACAAATTTTGCATGTAAAATAGATTTTAGAGTGATAAAATCACTTACTAACCACTTCTGTGTAAAGTTTACATTTACTTCTTTGTTGTTAAAGTGTCAACAAAACCTAAAATTGTAAAACGCCTGTAAAAATTTTATTTAAACAACTTAACAGCCCAAATAATTTTAACAGAACACTGAATGTAAGTGCATTTATAAAATCATAAGCTTCACATTTCTTTGTATAAACCATCCAAAAATTGGCCCCTATTCACTTCCATTGTAAGTGCCTCCCTGTTACCTCCATTTTTGCTCTCATTTTTTATTTAAAGGAGAGACAACTAGAAAATTATTTTTGTGGTAATTAATTTTATGCTGGTTTGAGTATTTCTCTTAACTGTTGATCTCCAAGGATTTTAATGCACAACTGTCTCTAGAGTGTAAAGAGAATGGTGCAAAAAAAAAAAAAAAAAAACCTCCAACGAGCAGCAGTTCTGTGGTTGAAAACAGCTTGTTAATGACAGAGGTCAGAGGACAATGGCCAAACTGGTCCAAGCTGACAGGAAGGTGACAGTAACCCAAGTAACCATACATATGCATATGCAGCAAAGCATTTATTAACATCCAACACTTCGAACATTGAGGCGAATGGGCTACAGCAGTAGAAGACACCTCCAGGTACCACTATTGTTAGCTAAGAACAGGAAACCGAGGCTGCAGTGGGCAGACATGAATTGATCGGTGTAGGTGAGAAACAGATAAATATTTAAGTAATTTTTTTATCTTAAATCTCCTCCCTGCCCAGAAGGTGATATGCACAAAGAATGTAAATCATAAAAACAGGAGAAATCTGTTTCTCACCGACACTTATCATATCACTTCAGAAGAGATGGATTTAACCACCAGAGTGGTCTGATATACTTTTATGTTGCCATTATGTGATTTTGGTTGGGCTGTTTGATACCAGAAATTTGGGAATCGACTCAGATTCCTGGTTTTGTAATCGATGGAACCAATTCCAAGAGTCGATTCCAGACTCGTGTTTTCGATTCTCAAAAATAAATAAATAAAACAGGAGGTACAAATTATATCTCATAATAAACAGCTCACTACAAAGCATTCTTTGCACTATTTATAATAGAATGAATGACATTTAGGCCTACACTGTAAAAAAAACAATTTGATTCAACTTTAAATTATAAGGCAACTTATCGCAAGCGCTTTTTTGAGTAAACTTGACAATCAGGGACTAAAGTCCACCCAACTTAAAATATTACATTAACATCGCAAGTTGTCACAACATAAATAGTCATGTTTACCTAATAAATAACGGAACAATATTTTTGGTTTACTGAACACAAATAGGCCTATTATCTATAGGCATATAGACGGATTAATTACTTAAGTAGTCTAATTAAATTAAAGACAGACCATAACACGGGTCAAATAACTTTTAACTTTTTATTATTTAAACACTTTGTGTCAATGCACAACAACAACATTACAGTACCAAGTCTGTATGGCAGACTTTGCATTTTAACTTCTTTACTCTATGCATTTTACACTTAACTCCATGCATGGTACAAATGCATGTTAGAGAAATCCACAGTGTTAAGTACACCATAATACGTTAGCTGTCTTGTGGCATGAGGCACATTTTCACATGTATTTAACATTTTTGGTTGATTTTTAAAGGAACAATTATGTGAAAACTACTGTATTGCATAATTTAACATCAACCTAAGAGTTCCTCAAAACCAAGTTACTATTGTGTCCAAGAACCCAAAACAATTGAAAGCATCTGAGTAAACCACAAACATTACTCAGCTGTTATAAATGCACAGCACTTTTTTGTCAGAACAACATTGAAAATTGCAATGATATGCCTGTAATCCACTGACCTAGATCCTTGGACGTACCAGTGTCTACATAGAAATCAAACACAATTAATTCGACCCAAAAAAAAAAAAAACTCTAGGAGAAACTCCAGCCTCAAGGGATAATTCCCACAAAAACGACTAAAAAAACAATACTATTTTCTTTCAATGCATTCATTAATGTTAAGCATTCACTTGTTACAACCTTTGCCTTAAAGAGATAGTTCACACAAAAATGAAAGTTGTTTTATCATTTACTCACCCCCACATTGTTCTAAACCTGTGTGAATTTGGGGGTGAGTAAAAGATGAAAGAACTTTCATTTTTTTGGGGGGGGGGGGTATTAATGGAAATGTACATTTACATATAACAATAATTATTATCATCATCGTTGTTGTGTAAGTAACCTGAATACATGTAAAATATAGTATAAAAAAGGATTTAGAAATGGAAATGGTAATTTACCAGGCACATCTTGAGTAAACATGCTGGCTTCTCACGCAGAAAAATTGGCAATCCCTTAAGAGCTGTTCTTTTCCGATGTGAGGTAATGTCAGTCACCTAAAAATAAAAAATATATATTTTGTTTATAAAATCTGCAGATGCTCTATGACCTTATTATTAAAACGATTGAAACATTTCCCGTGTGCGAAATCAGTAACAAACACTGCTAAATTAGAGTAACTTTAGGCCGTCTATTTGGGAACAGCGCAAAATCACATGACAAATAACATACAGTCGATAATAAAAATGATTAATACCCACCGGTTATTTTAAAGAAAAGCTGGATTGATCAGGCACGACGACACCACTCCTTCACATCAGCATCGAAAAGGACCAAAAAGTGCGCGAAATCAGTAACACACTGTGAAATGAAATTAGGCCGTCAGTTTGTGAAGAACACAATATTCGTTAAATATTTCAAATAACATACAGACGATTATAAACATGATTAATTCACAGCGGTTATTTTAAAGAAAAGCTGGATTGATCAGACGACACCACTCCTCCACATCAGGAGTGATTACGTTACACCATCAGTTTGTAAAGAGCACAACACATCTATATGACAAATAACATAGGCGATTATGATTAATACATACTAGTTATTGTGCAGGAAAAAAATCGGATTGATTAGGCAGGACACTGTCATCCACTTTTCACCAGCATCAACTTCTGGAAACCGCTGGCGCTATCGTCGTCTTCTCACCTCCTGCACAGGGTTGCCAGATGCCAGCAAGGTTTTCCAGCCCAAAACCTCGTCTAAAACCGCGAGAATGCACAAAAAACCGCCCAAATTTGTTTTGGCTTGTTTCTCGCTATGGTTTCTCGTTTAAACACATGATAATCATTAACGAGTTTTAAAATTACCCATTGGTCCGTGTACTTTGCGTCCATTCGTTTTTCCTTTTTTAACCTGTAATCAAAAATTAACGGTTGTTGTATTTTTAAAACACAAAGTTGAACACCAAAATTTGAATTTGAACTGCAAATGATGCAGTTAAAATATATATATTGTATAATAAATAAAATAAATATATAATAAATATTTATTTTTATAAAATAAAAAAAATAAAAAATATTGACGCATTGTTTATGACTTTTTGCCCCTTTATTAAACATTTAAAATATTCACAAATTAATATGGAAAAAATGTCCATATTAATTAATTCTAAGGCCAAACCCGAAATTATATTTTTCCGCAGTGCTGAATGAGAAGAGCCATGTCTCTGGAACAATACAGAGAGGTGATTTAGATTTTTGTTCTGTGCATCTGGAATGCACCTGTCTCATCTTTCAGTATATCAGATAGTTCATCAACAGCATTAATGGCAGTGTGGCATGCAATGTACGTTGCTATCCGCAGTTCTCGTCGTTTCTGGTCATTGTTGTCAGGGTTACTGGACTCACCCACTCTGCTAACTGTCTGACCGTTGGCTGGCACCTTGCCTTATGCTTCTTGGTGGATGCATGATCTTTAAGATCTTTTAAATGAGCACGGATATCAGCGTTGCAGTATTTACAGTGTGCCTTTCTTTCTTCTGCACCCGGTGCAATCCATGACTTTAAGTCTGGATCTCTTTCCCACTCTTTCCTGTAACTTTTTCTATATTTTGCCACTTTGGCATATTGTCAGTGTCAGTCAGCTAGCTAAGTTTGAAAACCCCGCGCAATCTAGTGTGTTTGAGGGAGGGCGGTGCCGGCGTGCGTGACGTGAGCTGAAGAGAGGGAGTGTCTGTTGTGAGTTTAGGGGGCACGTCAGCCAGACCTGTAGTGTGTGTGTGTGTGAGTGAGTGAGAGTAGGCTACTGAACAGAGAGTCCCCGAAAGAAGGATCTGAAGTACCGATCTTTCGGCTACAAAAACCCGCCGAACTGATCCGAAACCAGCCCAATTTTTATCCACCCGCCCAAACCCATTTTTGCCCGCAAAAAAGATTGCAAAACCGCCCAATTGGGCGTGAAACCGCCCAATCTGGCAACCCTGCTCCTGCATCAACTTTTTGAAACTCTGTGTTGAAGTAGCTTATGTTTCAAACTGCGCATGCGTTCAATGTTCAAACTGCGCACGCGCTGACGAGAATCGCGAGATTCAATGAAATCGAAAACAACTTAGTAAGATCAACAAAACATTGCACGTTTTTAACATTCAAGGAACTAATTTGTTGAATGAACTTAGTATCACGCATGAACACTTCCAATCAAAATATCTAAGTTCAATTTACTGTTTTATGTTTATTGGGAGGACTTTTTGTAAGTTGGCTTTTTTACAGTGTACTATTAATAGCTCCATTCTAAGATTAAATTAGGGCCTATATGCACATACCTAAGCGCAATGCTTCAATCCCATGAGATAAATTTAGGGGGAAGTTTGAGTAGATGCGCCTGTATTTCGAAGAACTACCACATAGAATATTGAAAGCACCATTTAACCTACATTGAAATTGTCTGTTATCACTCATGAGTTTGGTAAAACTTTCTATGAAAACCATATAAATATTTATAATGCATTGTCAAGGCATTATAATGCATTAGTAATAAATTTTTGTAACCACAATTAAAATACATTATAATAATTACCAATTCATAGATAACTATAGATTATAGAGTATAATTATAATTATGTATAACTATAGCTTTAGAGTATAATGCATTAAAACATTTAAAGGTGTGTAAAGTGACAAAAGCAATGTCTTTTTATAAACATCCATAATATATTTGTAAGTGGTTATAAGACATTACAAGTCATGCTGGACGTTATATACTTTACACATGCAAACAATACAAAATAACACACATTCAATGTCAATTTTGAGATATTACATAAAACACTTGTAAAGCTAAAAGGTTCAAATATATCAGAAATTCTCTCTATCAGAAAAAAAAGAATGCTGATCACACATGTAAATGCACTTAAGAATAAAAAAAAACTGTATAAGCTTGACTTGTAAAATATTGTGTTAAACGTTTATGTCATGGCTGTTTATAAGAAGATATTGCTTTTGTAACTTTACTTAAAGCAGACAAAGAGCACTTATAATATGATCACATCATAAAGACATTTGACTGTTTACATTATACAGCACTAATACCATTAACTTTATTAACTTCTGTGTTAAAATGGGATGTTACTTGTGTTATAATGCATTATACCCTTAAGTATAACTATGAATAGGGAAAGATAATGTATTATTACTGTAGTTATAATTATTTCTGAGAAGTTATAACCTATTTTAATGTGTTTTAAGAGACATTATGAATGTAGTATAATGCCTTTACAACTTATTATAAATATGGGCTTCATAGAATATGTTACCATGAGTTTTTGTACACTGAATAAAATGTCCAAACAATACACACTTCAGATTTATTTTAGGGTTGTTGTACTGGTTTATTTCATTCAATATATAAATATACATTTTATTACATGTATTTACTTTTTTGTTTTTATTTCAAAAATAATTTTCATAATTTCTCCGCCCTTCGAGCCTTCCAGGGCTCCGCCCCTCAAGCCTCACAAAAACAAAGCCTCACATGCTAACAAACTCACAAAACAATAACAGAAGACAAGGGAGATAATAAATAGGGGAAGGGTATTAAGAACCAGGTGCCGCTGATGATGAGATGAGTGGAGTAACAAGCTGCAGTCCTGGCAATGGAGCTGCCGTTCTCCAAGTGGCACCTGCAACACATGATACTGAGAGAGAGACAAACACAGATACATGCACCAACATGCCCAACAGACAGAAACGGGGACTGTCCAGCAAAGTCTGTGACAGTCAGACATACATATATTGCCTTGAGCTCTCGAAGTGGTGAGTATGAAACAAGGGCCACCCAGAAAAGAGGAGAGGACTTAAATTAATGATCCTTTTACACTTACTGTAAGCCATTCATTTGGCGTCTGTCTCTGCTCACTGGGGATCTAAAAAAAAGAGTATTATTCTCTTACCTTTTAGGAGATATTAGGTATGAATTAAGCTCCCACAAAACATACAGAGATGCAGTTAGTAATTTGAAACCATTTTAAACTCTGCATTTGCTCTTTAGTATAAACAATATTTCATAAAATCTTTTTTATATTAACTTAATATTCATTAATATGAATAATTAAAAAACTGTGAATGATAAATATTAACAATGATTTGCATAGCCTACTGTTCTAACTGATTTGGTTTGGAATTAATCAGTTATTTTTATGTTCATTATCACTATTGATTCCCCAATAAGGTTTATTATTTTATTTGTATTATTCACTTATATAAAAGTTATGTAACAGTTCCTTTTATTAAAGTAAAACACACAAACAGATGTGTTGAAAATGAATGGAATTTGCCAAGTGTTATTTCTTGATGTGTTAGTTGATACAAGTTCTGTTTTGAAATGTTCTGTTTAAATTTAATTGACTTCCAGAGACCAGCTTCCCGGCCTTGGGAGAATGTACCCTCCCATTCCCCGTCATTCAGCCGCTCTCCTCCTCAGGTGTCAGCACAAGTGCGGCCGCAATGCCTGGGCCGGCCTGTTGGAGGTGCGGAGACCCGGACCACTTCCGGGATCAGTGTCTGCTGATGGAGGTGGGGACGGTGGTGCAGGTCTCCGACGTCCCGCAGGCTGCCCCCAATCGGGCTGGAGCATACCGGATTCCGGTAAGGATCAGAGGGGTATTTACCAAGCTTTGCTGGATACCGGCTGCAATCAGACCACCATCCACCAACGCTTGGTTCAACCCGGGGCTTTGGGTTTAGCTAAACTGGTGAGGGTGAGGTGTGTGCATGGGGATGTTCACAAGTATCCCATGGTGACTTTGGAGATTAAATTCAGGGGAAGAAACCATAGTGTGGAGGCAGCGGTTAGTTCCCGCCTCACTCATCCGCTAATCTTGGGTACTGATTGGCCGAGTTTGAAAGATATTTTAGAGGGTATTTGCGCGGATGGGTCCTGCATAAAGAGGTGTGCGGTGTGCGATGCTCTGGCAGGGGAGGAGGAGCCGGGGCGGTCCTCAGCTGCTCTGAATGACGAGGGAAGGGGCGAGGTGGCCACCCCTCCTCTCAGGGAATTCCCTGAGGGGGACTTCCCTCTAGAGCAGTCGCGGGACGAAACCCTTAAACATGCTCTTGACCAAGTGAGAGTAATTGATGGTCAACAGCTTTGGCCGGGCATCGCCATTTCATAACCGTATTTTGCCATGATTAAAGATCGGCTATATAGAGTGACGCAGGACGCTCAAACAAAAGAGGAAGTGACCCAAAAGTCAACGCAGTGTCTAAATTTGACGCATACCCAATGCCCCGTGTTGATGAACTGCTCGATCGGTTAGGTACTGCTCGTTTTTATTCGACCTTGGATTTAACGAAGGGTTATTGGCAGATCACCTCGACACCAGTGTCCCGTGAGAAAACCGCCTTCACTACGCCGTTTGGATTACACCAATTTGTGACACTTCCTTTCAGTTTGTTTGGGGCACCAGCCACGTTTCAGCGTCTTATGGATCGGATCCTCAGACCTCACACCGCTTACGCCGCTGCCTATTGAGATGATATCATAATTTATAGCAATGACTGGCAGCGGCACATGCAACATCTGAGGGCCGTCCTGAGATCGCTGCGGCGGGCGGGCAAATCCTAAGAAGTGCGCGATTGGGCGTGTGGAGGTACGGTATCTGGGGTTCCACTTGGGTCATGGCCAGGTGCATCCCAAATTGACAAAACCACGGCGATGCCATATGCCCCAGGAGCCTCTGAAAGGATTTCAGACCTCCGGGAAGAAAGGAACGGGGGCGGAACGTGAACTGCGCTCTGGCCCCAAGAACCAATCGTCGAGCCGCGAGAGTTCATGGGGGGCAGAGGATTCCACTACAGCCCGACACTCACTGCTGCCCAGGCAAGCATGGCCATCAGCTTCAATTCAGCCTGCAACTGAGCCGCCGCACCCGAGGGTGGGAGTCCAGCCGAGTCCTTAGTGTCAGACATAACGAACCCACTCTTCGATGCCACGATCGATAGCTCATCCTCGTCAGGCACAATGAACGAGATGGCGGGTCCACCATGAAATTAACCGGCAACCTCGCCCCAGCGCTCAGTTGGAGCATACGAGTGTGATGGGGTGTGGGAGGTTCATGAGGAATACCCGGCGGAGAAACTCCCACTGAGGTCCCCATATCGCCCCCAGTGCTAACCGACCCCGCTGGGGTGGCTTGCACTCTTACGAGGGCGAGCCGCGACCGCAACGTAGCCATTGTCATGTCCTCGCAGTGAGGACATGAACAATCCACAAACGCTGACTCTGTGTGGGTGGCACCCAGACACAAAAGGCAGCGATCGTGGCCATCAGACAGGGAGAGACGTCGACCGCAACCAGGAAATAAACACAAACGTTAAGGCATCTTGAAAAAGAAGCTTTCCGTTTCTGCCACTCTTTTAGAGAAAATATCACTCTTTTTGTGTGTTTTATATACACTCACCTAAAGGATTATTACGAACACCTGTTCAATTTCTCATTAATGCAATTATCTAATCAACCAATAACATGACAGTTGCTTCAATGCATTTAGGGGTGTGGTCCTGGTCAAGACAATCTCCTGAACTCCAAACTGAATGTCAGAATGGGAAAGAAAGGTGATTTAAGCAATTTTGAGCATGGCATGGTTGTTGGTGCCAGACGGGCCGGTCTGAGTATTTCACAATCTGCTCAGTTACTGGGATTTTCATGCACAACCATTTCTAGGGTTTACAAAGAATGGTGTGAAAAGGGAAAAACATCCAGTATGCGGCAGTCCTGTGGGCGAAAATGCCTTATTGATGCTAGAGGTCAGAGGAGAATGGGCCAACTGATTCAAGCTGATAGAAGAGCAACTTTGCCTGAAATAACCACTCGTTACAACCGAGGTATGCAGCAAAGCATTTGTGAAGCCACAACACGCACAACCTTGAGGCGGATGGGCTACAACAGCAGAAGACCCCACCGGGTACCACTCATCTCCACTACAAATAGGAAAAAGAGGCTACAATTTGCAAGAGCTCACCAAAATTGGACAGTTGAAGACTGGAAAAATGTTGCCTGGTCTGAGTCTCGATTTCTGTTGAGACATTCAGATGGTAGAGTCAGAATTTGGCGTAAACAGAATGAGAACATGGATCCATCATGCCTTGTTACCACTGTGCAGGCTGGTGGTGGTGGTGTAATGGTATGGGGGATGTTTTCTTGGCACACTTTAGGCCCCTTAGTGCCAACTGGGCATCGTTTAAATGCCACGGCCTACCTGAGCATTGTTTCTGACCATGTCCATCCCTTTATGGCCACCATGTACCCATCCTCTGATGGCTACTTCCAGCAGGATAATGCACCATGTCACAAAGCTCGAATCATTTCAAATTGGTTTCTTGAACATGACAATGAGTTCACTGTACTAAAATGGCCCCCACAGTCACCAGATCTCAACCCAATAGAGCATCTTTGGGATGTGGTGGAGCAGGAGCTTCGTGCCGTGGATGTGCATCCCACAAATCTCCATCAACTGCAAGATGCTATCCTATCAATATGGGCCAACATTTCTAAAGAATGCTTTCAGCACCTTGTTGAATCAATGCCATGTAGAATTAAGGCAGTTCTGAAGGCGAAAGGGGGTCAAACACAGTATTAGTATGGTGTTCCTAATAATCCTTTGGTGAGTGTATATATATATATATATATATATATATATATATATATATATATATATGTATATATAGGCAGGTATATATATATATATATATATATATATATATATATATATATATATATATATATATATATATATATATAACGAAGTTATTCACTCTGTGAACTTTTTCTGCTGCTGAAGCGCCCAGGGGTGCATGCTCAGCACAACGTAGTGTGTGAGGGGGAGAATCGCTCCAACAGCGTGTAGAGATGAATGGAGGCAGCAGAGGAATTCAGCTCTGTGACATGCTTGCTCGGCTCCAAAAAGATATCTGATATGTGTTTGCAGCATCACTCTTTTAAACCCGTATGTCTGGGGGAGTGGCATGCAAATTCCACACGCCAATATCCATTGGCCTTTTCTCAAGAGCAGAGATGTCTGGGCTCCGCAGGAGCGACCCCTAGTGTCAACTCATCGTCACAACGTCGAGTGAGTGACAGATAGGGAACCACATCAGTACGGCTGACATGTTATGATCCAATATTTGTTAAGCACTCTTCATACCAACAATAACAAAATTGCTTTAATGGTTTACTTGGCTCACAAGCTTATGTTTTGAGAGTAATGCAGGCCATGACATGGCTGTAGACCAGTGGCGGCTGCTGGTCTTTTAAAGAGGGGAAGCTCATTTTCGGCCTACATTATAAACTTATTTACCCTATTTTTTGCACTAAATCAATCTTAGGTGTTGATCTGCCCTGCTGTTTAATTCAAATTTTTTCCTCGTAAGGAAGACTTTCAAATGGCTTCGCCAAAATCAGGTCGACAATATTAGCACCGTCTGCCATCGTGCGCAGTTTCACCCGTACAACGCTAGCCTAGCCTACTGTATGAATGAATGAACGAACGAACGAACGAACGAACGAACGAACGAACGCTCTAAAACAAAATATATTAAACTTGGTAAAACTGAAACAAGGAATGTGGTGTATAATTGTGTGAAATGTATTATGCAAATTGACTAGCAATTTCGCCAAACAAATATAAAGAAATAGGTTGCAGCAGTTCGTCTTTCGACTACACTCGAGAAATCCGCGATGGGACTGAGCGTGAAATAGCTTCAGTGACTTCTTATAGTACAGATTCGCTGTCAATCAAAAGGAGATGCAGTCTTTCGACAGATCCTCCAATCATCACGCGGAAGCCCGGAGTCCGGGCCAGCCCACTCCTCATTCACCCCCAGAGACGCTGAGCGTCCGTGGGCAGGACATAATCGCAGCATTTATCCAGCGACCGTCTATTTTCGGAGCACTGAAAAAAACTGTTCAGAGCAGCCCCATTGAAGTCAATGGACGCTCGGCTTCAACAGGGAAATGCACTGACGCTACGGGAATGTATGAGAAGTAAATCGAGTCAGCCGACCTGCTTTATGTAATGTAGCTGATTCTGAACGAACTCGTCTTCGAGATGAACGTGTTCTAACGCATTTTTAGTCAATAAATTGTTTACACAATAGTACATATTTGACCATTATTTTTTTGACATTATAGGGGAAGCTGAGCTTCCCTTGCAGTCTTAAAGAAATCCCCACTGCTGTAGACAGAACAGTTCTTCAAATCTTTGGAAAAGTTAATCTTGTGAGTCATATGTTTATTAATCAAGGTAGTGATTGCAGTTTGTAGGACTAAAGCAGACAGCGTTTATGTCCTCCAGCTTTGCACGTTCACCACGTCTGATTGTTTGAGAAAGTCCTGAAACTCAGGTACAACTTATCTGAATCTTGTTAAAACTTCCCTTTTAAGGTCATTTCACATCTGTATGCAGCAGCAACTCTGGGAGTGCTGTGTCATTCTCCTCCAGTGTGCCAAAATCCCTTCTCCATAAACTGTGTTTTTTAATTAAACACATAGCCTTCTTGGTAACATCTATCACCACTTAATTTTCAATATTGTTCCCCACAGTGTACTTTGGTGAATTATCAAATAATTTTTCTTTCTTTTTTGCAGGAAGCAGCAAACTCTCTAGTGTACATTTATTTACTTTTGTTGTGGTTTCTACTCAATTCACCAATGACGTAGTGATTTTTGATCACGTGTCACTTAATGTCTGGTTATGAGTGTATCAGATGACCCCTCCCCCTTTTCAATACAGGGTACCAGTTAAGAATACTATATTAACATGTTAAGAACGCTCCCAAAAGAGCTGTTAAAATTTTTTGAATTAATGTAAACTATAGAGGAAAGTTGGTCAGCTGATTTATCTGAAGGATCTGTGAGAGTCTCGACAATTAGTAGAGTCTTTGATCATCAACACAATGAAGACACAGTTGAAATGTATTAACAATAGATATGCAAGAGTAAATACCACAACGATTAATAATATTAATAATGAATATGCACTGCTAAAGGATAATAAACTAATAAACAAAAGGAAAGTACTGAATTAAACAATAAAACAAATACATGATTTGAACACAGAATGGATAAATGTAATGCTGTTGAAGTGAATGTAGCAATGGGAGAGAATTGTATGGGAATGCTCCTTATGGGAAACCACCTAATGGCTCTGGCAAAATGGTGATAAATAATGCTTATTTATCATTAAACAAATAATATACCTATTTTTTGTAACAAGCTGACCCCTGGTAACTGTTATCTAAGCAAGTAAGAAAAACATATGCTTCAGTTATAAACTAATGCCAAGGTCTATAGAAAGAGGTTTAGTAAGTTTATATTTACGTTCCACATAGTCAGGTGATTGGTCCAGCAGTGGAGATGTCTTCTACCGAGGAGCCGTGTGGGATAGGCAATGTCTGCCAATGCAGAGGTCCTCTGTGGACTGGGCTCCGCTGCTGGAGGGTCCGTAAGGGTCAGATAAGGTCCCTCAATGCTGGGCGCCCTTTTCAGCTAGAGTGCAGCAATATAGCAATATAAAAGGTTTTCCTCATCAGGTCAGAAACTCAGGATGTGGTGTGTCTGCTAATGTCTCCTTCCCCGTCGAGTTGGAAACACAGGACAAGGGTGTGTCTACCTGATGTTTACATTAAACAAAAATTATGTCATCAAGCGGGATGAAAATGGAAAAACTAATGGGTGTGCAATATAGAAGAGTTTTCACTGGATATTCTGACAGCTGTTTGAAGGTAACCAAAGAGCTGTTGAAATTCGAAACAATGGAAAAACATTGAAAATTCATGTATAATTGTGTTAGATGAAATTTAAAAAACTAAAGGGTGTGCAATATCTCAAGACATTTTCTGGTTTTCATCCTTAAAAGACTCTTGTGAGAGGGACTACTTTCTTTCATCACAGATTCAGTATCCTGCTTTAATACAGCACGAGTCTTCGTTGCTATTTCGAAAACGTCACTTTAGAACTAGTAATGGAGGCTTTACTGCAGCACTTACTGTAGTAACAAGTTAGAGTGTTTGTGCATGTGTGAGTTAGTGTGTGAGTTTGTATTTGAGGGATCGAAAGAGAGAAACTGAGAAAATTAGATATTTTTCTTCTGGGATTACCTTTTTTCTTGTTAGAAGTAACATAGCTTCAAAATTGCCAAGATGCGTGCTGACATATTCCCATTGTAAACCTTAATAACTTTTTATTCCATTCTCACTGAGATGCAGAAGTGCACTGACATGACGATTGCTTTTCTCTCACGAGTATGTTTGGGCCTTAAGTGTGTGCGTTACGCGTATAATGTGTGTTCACGAGTGTGGGAGTGTGTGTGTGAGAGGGGGAGCATGAGGGGTTTTCCCAGAGATATTTCAGATAATATAGAAACTGTTGTATTGATCAAGTGTATCTAGCTTTGATACAGCTCAAGCCTTCATTGCTAGTTCGAAAACATCACTTTAGAACTAGCAACGTAGGATGCGCTGCTTTCAGCACAGGAGTAAAAAGGTTGCGGGTGTGTGTTTTTGTGTGTGTGCGCGTTGGTGTATGTGTGCGTACATATGTGTGTGTGTGCGCACACGTGGGTGCGTGCATGTGTGTGGCTGTGTCATCTGGGTGGTCGGGCTACTCCGTCACCCGGTGGATGGCAGTGGCACTCCCCTGGGTGGACGGCAGTGTCGAGGTCTCTGCGATGGGCATCGCTCCTCCTTCCCGGTTTTCGACACTAATGTAAAGGGGTTAAGGGAAAGGAGGAGGCGTGAACCGGTTTAATCATTTAAATAATATTTATCACAGGGCTGCCTGTAATTCTCTCTATCGTCTGAACTGTCATCCTCGGCCATCTTTATCCCTTGCAAGCCCCCATCAGGCTGATTGGGGACCGGGCGTGCACAGTTCCAGCCCGGCCCTGCCCTCCTCCGCTCTACACTATCCAGTATAGAAGGGTGGTCAGTGGACATTTTGAACCTTGGATGGAGTCAGTAGGTCACATGACCAGAGAGCTATAGAAATGATCAACAATTAAAAACATAAATCACCTGAGATGAAAATGGACAAACAAAAAGGTGTGCAATATTTAAGGCTAGAGAGTAGATGTTCTTAAAGTAGTTTAGGGGTTGTAGGTCATTTTAACACATTTTTATAAATAATTCAAAATGGTGCAAGATGTAGATCTACAAAAACAAAGTGTGTAATATGTGTCTCTTCCATTGGGTCAGCTAGAACCAGGTTTGAAAGTTTTTGGAGTAATGGGGAAAGAGCTTTTGAACTTTGAAAAATGTGATTTGTCACTATGTTCATGGTACCTAACTGATGTTGGTGGATGTAAGGAATCTATTAATATCTGTTGAATGATAGCCCTCGTCTATAGTTAGGTTTAGACGTTGGTTGGCTCGTTGCTTCAGAAAATTTTCTTTTTATTTAATTTTTGCATCCATTGCATTATTTTAGGACCAACACTATTGGATAGGTTTAGGCATTGTTTGGTAAGGATGTCTTTTTTAACATCTCATTTGCTGTAGATTTTAAAATGCTATTGGTTAGGTTTACTTTAGGCTAAAGTGTTAGGTTAGGGAGGTACGTTTCTATCATTACTGTACAACATTCGCCTAAAATTAACCTTAAAACCTTGTCTGGTTACTTCATCATTTCAATTGCTGCTTTTTAAAGTCAAAGGCTTTTCAAAATAAACTGGTTACAGACTTGCTTCTTGTCACCATAGTGTCATGTCTAAATCTAGACTAAATTCAAAAGAGCTTTAGAATAAATAAATACAAAGTTTGTCAATCAACATTCAGATCTTATTTTTCAATTTTTGACCGGCCCAGCGGGAATTCTCCCGATCTTCCCGAATGCCACTCCGGCCTTGATTTACTCCCAAAAACAAGTCAAGTGTTTTGCAGTTGGTTTCATGTCTCTATGTCAAACGGTAATTGAGCTTATTGGAGTTAGTGTTTCAAATATTTACACTACTATATTTATTTGAAAAAATATAGAATGTAAATTCCACAAACAGAGCCTTGTGTCATGAAAGGGATATTTTTAATAACATTTAATATTTTTTTGTGATGTCATAATATCAAATGGTTAAATTGTTTACTTGATTTAAAGGGGTAATACGATTTATATGAAAAAAATATATAACATCATATGCATAGACTTCAAAATAATTTTCAACCAGTCTACAGTAGTCAGTGTTTATTCTTAAAAAAGTATTATGTACTGTATATATTGTCAGATTATGTAACACTGTGACTGTGCCTCATAGTCTGATGTTAATCTGTTATAAATATATATGCAAGATACAAACTACACAGAGACAAAGTTATAAGATTAATCCATTCACTATGTTCTCTTCAGGAGGTTCCTGAGGGATCCTGCATATTGGGTTCCTCTCATTGCATGATCTCCTGCATGTTTAGGTCCACATTTGTCATCAGAAATGAAGTTCTGTGTTTATGAAGCTATAAATTATTTTCCCTACAAGCACTTTGGTCCATGCTATTTTTATGTAGGCCTATTAAAGAAAACCTAATACATTGGCAAGCCACCCAATGACTAGTCAGCCAAATAGAAGTGGAGCTAACATTACGCCCTGATTAGAAGAGCCTGAAATAAAAACACTGAAATAAAAAAAAATAAACAATAAAAAAATATACTGGAAAAAACAAATGCACAAAAAGTGTAAGATACATATATTTTTTTTATTGAATAATACCAGTTAATTTAGCTGTTATGAAGCACATTTTCAGGTCAGCTCACAATTGTTTTTTATTTTGTATTTTTTTATTTGTAGTGTTTTTGGAAAAAAACGGATCCTAAAAACATTTTCATGACTCCCAAATCAACTGAAATAAACGTCTAGGTTACGTATGTAACCTCCGTTCCCCGATGGAGGGAACGAGACGTTGTGTCAGAGAAGCAACACTAGGGGTCTCTCTTGAGTGCCGATATACACCTCTGATCTATGAAAAAAGGCCAATGAGAAGTTGGCAGCTGGTATTTGCATATCCCGCCCCCGGACATACGGGTATTTAAGCGGCACAAATACGAGAGTTCATTCAGGATTTTTCTGAGGAGCCGGAAATGGTACGGACAACAGTGGCTCTGCTCAGCGACGTGACGGGGAAGACACAATGTCTCGTTCCCTCCATCGGGGAACGGAGGTTACATGTGTAACCTAGACGTTCCCCTTCTGTCGCTCTCTCCACATTGTGTCAGAGAAGCGACACTAGGGGTCCACTTATAAACGTGCCATGCGCTGAGCCGTGTACGTGAACTGCTGATACAGGAGCGAGCAGGTATTCCTACGTGCAAAGGAGACCAACTGTATCAGACTGTACGTACCCTTCCCCAATTCCCCATTAAAGCCATCAGAGTCCTTCTGGTTACCCTGGAGGGGGAACAAGGTGATGGCCGCCAACCTGGGAACGGGCCAGCCTGGCTGGGCCTCTTTTCTCTCTATATTTCTCGCATAGAGCAACTACGGCTGGGGCCCTTACACACACTGAGGGAAGGGGGCCTTAGCCCTTCTTTCAGGGGGAGAAGACCCTGCGGAGGCCACACCTACCCTGCAGGGGAGGCAAAGAGTGGCAAATACATCACATGGCCTGTTAGGACCTATGTGGAAAAGTTGGTGTGGTGGTAGATCCAGCCTCGTAGAGGGGGGAAGCATACAGCATGGCGACCGAGGCAGAGTGACGAGCGGAGAGGGGTGCTCTCCACGAAGACGTCAGCTCATCATGCACTTCCGGGAAGAACGGGACTGGGGTGGGACGAGGCTGCGAATGGCGTCCAGACCAGAGGAACCAGTCGTCCAGCCGTGATGGCTGTGGGGAGGATGGAGGGTTCCAATCCAAGCCCACACTAGTGGCTGCCCAGGAAAGCATGTCGGTCATCTGTGCGTCGGCCTCAGCCTGGGCATGCAGGCCCGAAAGCAGCAGCCCAGGGGAGTCCTCCGATGCCGCGGCGAGCTCATCTGCTTCGGTGTCAGGAGGGTAGGCAGACTGGCTGTAAGGCGAGTCGCCGTTGCCTCGAGCACGGACGGGAGTCAACGAGCGTGCCGGGGTGCGGGTGGTCCGAGGGGGCGTACCTGGCGTAACTGCACCCGCTGCCATCCCCAAATCGCCTCCATAGCCAACCGCATCGTCCTCAATCCTGTGGGAAGAAGGAGCAACGCGGGGGGCTGCTGGAGTGGCTTGCTTACGGTTGTAAGCGAGCCGTGACCGCAACGTTGTCATGGTCATGTTCTCACAGTGAGAACATGAACCATCCACAAATGCAGCCTCAGTGTGATCGCTACCCAGACTCGAGACAACGCCTGTGGCCATCTGAAGCGGAGAGCACTCTACCGCATCCAGGAACAACACAGGGACGGAAAGGCATCTTTATAAAGACGCGTCCTTAAAAGGACGTTCAACGCCGCTGTGTTTTGCTCTTTTAGAGGAAATTACTCTTTTAAATAAAATCACTCTTTTAGGGAAAAAACTTGTGAGAGTTTTTTAATCTGCACTGTCGAAGCGCCCAGGGGCAGGAATGCACAGCCGTGCAAGCAGGAGAAAGCCGCTGTTGTGCGCCGTAAGATCCAACAGCATGCAGCAGAGGAATAGCAGGAACTGGTGTGTAACTCGCAGCAATTGCAGACACAACCATCAGCTCAGAAGAAATTTTCTGAATGAACTCCCATATTTGCGCTGCTTAAATACCCGTATGTCCGGGGGCGGGATATGCAAATACCGGCTGCCAACTTCTCAATGGCCTTTTTTCATAGATCAGAGATGTATATCGGCGCTCAAGAGAGACCCCTAGTGTCGCTTCTCCGACACAACGTGGAGAGAGCGACAGAAGGGGAAATAGAAATTACCATGAATTATACTTATATTTACAAATGTATTATGTGTCAGTTTTTGATAAACAGTATATTATAAAATGTGAAACTTTTACAGAAGATGTAAATGCCACAAGATAAGACCAGATACCCAGAGAAATTTAAAGCTGTTAAAATGATTTAAATAATATCAGCTAATGCACTAGCTTTGGTAGTCCTTATATGCGAAAACTAAAATAAAAACTACCTAAACTGAAAGTATAAAACTAACTGCAATAAATAAATACATATATAAATAATAGAAAACTAAAGCAAATGAAAACTGAAAAATATACTCAAAATCAAATGTAAAAATAAATAAAATATATATACAGGTGATGGTCATATAATTAGAATATCATCAAAATGTTGATTTATGTCAGTAATTCCATTCAAAAAATGAAACTTGGATAATATATTCATTCATTACACACAGACTGATATATTTCAAATGATTATTTCATTTAATTGTGATGATTAAAACTGACAACTAATGAAAATCCCAAATTCAGTATCTCCGAAAATTAGAATATTACTTAAGACCAATACAAAAAAAAAGGATTTTTAGAAATGTTGGCCAACTGAAAAGTATGAACATGAAAAGTATGCGCATGTACAGCACTCATTACTTAGTTGGGGCTCCTTTTGCCTGAATTACTGCAGCAATGCGGTGTGGCATGGAGTCGATCAGTCTGTGGCACTGCTCAGGTGTTATGAGAGCCCAGGTTGCTCTGATAGTGGCCTTCAGCTCTTCTGCATTGTTGGGTCTGCGTATCGCATCTTCCTCTTCACAATACCCCATAGATTTTCTATAGGGTTAAGGTCAGGCGAGTTTGCTGGCCAATTAAGAACAGAGATTCCATGGTCCTTAAACCAGGTACTGGTAGCTTTGGCACTGTGTGCAGGTTCTAAGTCCTGTTGGAAAATGAAATCTGCATCTCCATAAAGTTGGTCAGCAGCAGGAAGCATCAAGTGCTCTAAACCTCTCTGGTAGACTGCTGCATTAACCTTGGACCTCAGAAAACACAGTGGACCAACACCAGCAGATGACATAGCACCCCAAACCATCACTGACTGTGGAAACTTTACACTGGACTTCAAGCAACGTGGATTCTGTGCCTCTCCTCTCTTCCTCCAGGCTCTGGGACCTTGATTTCCAAAGGAAATGCAAAATTTACTTCCATCAGAGAACATAACTTTGGACCACTCAGCAGCAGTCCAGTCCTTTTTGTGTTCTGACGCTGTGTCTTGATCAAGAGTGGCTTGATACAAGGAATGCGACAGCTGAAACCCATGTCTTGCATACGTCTGTGCGTGGTGGTTCTTGAAGCACTGACTCCAGCTGCAGTCCACTCTTTGTGAATCTCCCCCACATTTTTGATTCACAATCCTCTTCAGGGTGCGGTTATCCCTATTGCTTGTACACTTTTTTCTACCACATCTTTTCCTTCCCTTTGCCTCTCTATTAATGTGCTTGGACACAGAGCTCTGTGACCAGCCAGCCTCTTTAGCAATGACCTTTTGTGTCTTGCCCTCCTTGTGCAAGGTGTCAGTGGTTGTCTTTTGGACAGCTGTCAAGTCAGCAGTCTTACCCATGATTGTGTAGCCTACAGAACTAGACTGAGAGACCATTTAAGGTGTTTTGAGTTAATTAGCTGATTAGAGTGTGGCACCCGGTGTCTTCAGTATTGAACCTTTTCACAATATTCTAATTTTCTGAGATACTGATTTTGGGGTTTTTCATTAGTTGTCAGTTATAATCATCAAAATTAAAGGAATGAACACTTGAAATATATCAGTCTGTGTGGAATTAATGTATACATTATCCAAGTTTCACTTTTTGAATGGAATTACTGAAATAAATCAACTTTTTGAAGATATTCTAATTATATGACCAGCACCTGTATATAACCCTGTATGGTAGGCCTAATCCAGTTAGTAGTAATGACTTTGCACAAGGAGCCAGATAATGCCCGATATTGCCCTCATATTTGAACTATGTAATTGCATAGCACATTGTCTCTCTGTGTATGTAGAAGTGTTTCCTACTTACCTTAGGTAATTTGCCATCCCAAGATAGGCTCTTGGATTTCCAGAATAGCCCTAACCTTGTCGATTTATGTAAAAACCCTATATACGAGTTAAAGCAATGACCAACAACCCGTAATTTCACACTTGGCAAACTCACACTTGTTATTCATTATCAGTCTTTCATCCCTTGTTTAGGCAGCCTTGAACTGTATCACTGTGTAGCTTACTCTAAAATTCCTCACAGGCTCCCACAAGCAGTACAAAGACAATTTGTAATTTCCTTAAAAAGTAAAAGCCTTTTTTATATAAGAGCATAATTACAAAGAGGTGATCAACATAATTTGTTCTCAACTGTGGGTTGCAACCCAAAAATGGGTTGCCAGTCTGTTTTGATATGGTAATGGACAACAGCGAAAAGCAACGCTAAATGCAAGAAATAAATGCAATGAACCATATAATTAGTTAGGATAGGAAAACGAACATGGGAGTTCAGTTGTTGTTTGTGGATTTTCTAAATGGTCTGGTTGATAGGCCTAGGCGTGTAGTTAACTAAAATGGGACACTTTTTGGTTAATCGTCTAAAATCCTATCAAATTAAGTAGGCATAAAGTCAAATCTTGTTTCTTTTTTGTTTTTTCAGGTTTTCTCTATAATTCTAAATACATTTTGTGTTACAAAAATTTTTTTTTTTGCTCCACAGCAATTAATTTGTCAAAAATCACACAAAAAGACAACCAAACCATTATATTGTAAAATGGGGTGATCATTTCAAACTTAACATGCCAGTGAATCAATGAACAATTTTAAAACAAAATGACATGACAAAGGTATAGGACAACAAACATATGTTTGTGTGCATGTCTGTGTCACAATATTACAAGTTAAAGGTTGTTCTCTTAAAAACTTTAGAACAATACTTTAGTTATAAATAGGATATTTGTTACAATCTTTAGAACATTACAATCATAAGATTAAAGGGCCCTATTTTTAGATTGCTAGCATTAAGTGCAGTGCTATGCCATAAGTCACAAGTGCAAAGTCAGTGGGCATGGCCATGAAGTTTTGGTAGTTTCATGCAAGCATGCGCTAAGTCTTGGCGTGACTCGGTTTGGTGTAATCGAACGCATGACACGCAAATGGGCTGGATTAAGTGCAATTTAATTCTGAGGTTTTCTCTGGTTATTATTCCACCATCTGCATCCTATTATATAGTCCATTCTCTCAAGCACTGGTGATATATACAAAGACAGCACATTCATGAGCAGTTGGTAGTGTAAATGGACAGTATGCAATAAATTAGAAGAATAAATTCAGTTATTTTGTGTATTAACTGCATCACTGATGATTGTCGGGCATATTTCTATGATAGTGACACTCTTCTTTTATACACATGGAAAATTAGATTCTCCTCAGAATATGGATGTAGTCTATGTTAAAATACAGGCAAAGTAATTATTAATCATGTTCATCTACTGACACACAAATCATGGCTAGTATTAACAGAGATTGCATCGGCTTATATTATATAATGGATTATATTCTGATTTTTAAAATTAAATATATTTATTGAAACACACACAAAGAATAAACCAACAATATTTCTAAATTGAAATAACACTTAAAAAAAGAAAGAAAAGAAAATCCAAATAATTTATTGGTCAAAAAAAAAACATTTCTACCGCCTACCATTTCCAAACATTTTACTATCTCCAACTTATTTGTTTTGCAGGTGGGACAACAGGTGGAAAAATATCTTTAGGCCTGCAAATTAAACCATAAATACAATTGTAAATTTAAACATAATAATAATCATTGAAAAATAAAACCATGACCTATAGATAGTTTAACACAAATCTCATATAGTTTTGTTTAAAATAAGATGGCTACAACTCTCATCCTCAGGGACATAATTTGATGCCACTATATTTTTAGAGTTTGGACATTAACTTTATTACCACCTGCTGGTGGAATCACCAAATTGTAAAGCCAGGAACTGAGTTTAAACTTAGCGCAATGGCCTATTTCTCAGGAAAACAGCTAATTGCATTTTGCCACTTCATTAACATACAATACACACACAGTTTGTATGCATACACCCACAATAGTGCAAACAGTCCCACACACGCCACTTGTACTTTAAATTGGATAAGACGTTGTACGTGGTCGTAGCATGCACTGCTTTACGTTCTCCTAAAAACAGAGCCCTGAAAGTTATTCTACCAAAACATGAATTGCTGGTATTTCATGTAAACCTGCTTGTGCATGTTTGAGAGATTTCAGCTCTCTCCCTTTCTTTTCCTATTTCTTGGCAATATGTCTGGAAAAATAAAGAGTATGGAGTTCGATGGAATACGGTGTTGTGTACATGTATGATTTTTGTTGATGAGTAATATAAAATATTGTTAAGGTGAGCTGTAAATACACAAAATTAATTGAAAGCCTATTTGGAAAGTGGTCCATTTAACCTTAAAGTTGCCTATTTTATCTATCACCTTCAGGTAAAATGGGCCACCATATGAAATTGCATTTTACTTGATGGCCCACTTTAGCTGATATCACCCTATATGCAGTGAGGCGATGTTTGATTTTAAGAAAATTCTTGTATTATTTGTAAAAGTAGCATTTATGGTAGGCCTGATTTCCAATGCAAAATTTGTGCACAAATGGTTGAAAATCACTGATCTAGATTCTGACTTTCAAAATAGGCTACTATAAGGGAAAGATATGTTGTCCTGTGCTATTTTTAGCTATTTTGTACTTTCTTGTTTTGATTATTGGGGGAGGTTGTAACCTCCCCCCAACCCCTCTGGAATCAACATGCAAAATACAAGCAGTGCCATTAATATACAATGAACAGTAGATGGCAATCACATCATTTGCATGAGTTGTCCTTTCCGTGAAACTTTTGCATTTGTCAGTTTTAAATATAAAGGATTCATTCAGAATCAAATCAGTTGTTACATAAATACTTGTTCTATTGAATCTCACATACAACAGTGTTACATTTTCTACACTCTTTCTCCTACGCTTGCTGAACTAAATGAAGTAATTAATTAACAGAAATTTAATTAACAGAAAGAATTAATTAACAGAAATGAACAGAAATTTTAAAATAAGGAAACCCCTTATAACCCCTGAAAATAAGATTGACAACAATAGAACCACTGCATTTCCCAGACCTAGAAAACAGTTCCTGATTAATGTTTATGTGAATACCAACACAGCATGCATTCATTAAGGTACATTCGCAAAAATATCAAGCACGTCCCTATGATTACTAAAATACAAAAATATAGTATACCACACTTGACTTTGATGAGAGTTGATTTTTTTTATTCTAATATAAATTAAATAAATGTGCGTAGTGTTTTAACACAATGAGATTCATTAAAGGATTAATGTAATACAATGCAGTTAGACTTTGGATGCAACAAGTTGGCTGCAAGTATGCCAAATACAGAAAAAGAAATAGTAGTACAAAATTTTTTGTAGTACAAAAATGTTCCAGATTAATGCTTAAATGTTCAGTAATTTAAACTAGCTTTAAAAATGAAAAAGCAATATTTATCTAAGATTAAAAGGAGTGGAACAATTGGAAAAATAAGTTTGAAGAGGTCATCATCATATACTCTATTCCAGACAACTTGAAATGCCAACTCTGTAGCTACTCAGGAATAGGACTAGCAAACTTCAATGTTTTGAAATTCATAACATCACCAGTACGTTATGAGAAAAGGCATCAGAAATAAGACAATGTATCACAATAATTTTCTTTACCAAATATGGGAGTTAATTCCAGAATTATCTTTTTTTCTTTAACAGTTTTAATTTTCAAGCTCAAAGCCAGTGAAGCAAATAATGAGACTGCTTCACAGAATTACTTCTGGAAAATGTCCTGTTAACGCCCTTTTAAATATTCTTCTTGGACAGCTCTTCAGAGGTAGCTGGTGTGAGCTCTTTTTGTAATTATCAAAACTTCTACTAATGAAGGTTGATGCTGTTGCCCTGCAAAGGCCCTGCATTGGGTTCAAAAACCCTTTTGCAATACAAAAACAGAACAGATAAATATAAGAAAAAAATGATAATAATACAAATAAGATTAAACCAGCCTAAGGTGGTTGGCTGGTTTTAGCAGCTCTCCCACCCTGGTCAGTTGGCTAGTTTTAGAAGAGCTTTGGGGACTTTTCAGATGATCATGTTGGGAGATAAGCTGGTCTGCTAAACCAGCTGGTCAGACTGGGAGACTAACTTAAATCAGCAAGAAGCTAACATCAAGATTTTAGGTGGGTTTTTATTTGTTGTTGTTGGGGGGGTTCAGCAGGGATGTGTGTGAAGGAGTGCTGTCTTCAGCTCTCATAGTTTTATTTGATGTCTTAATTCCTACTGGTATCTGCAACAGATCTACAAGTCTTCAGGCTATTCACAACAATCTTCTTCAAAGAAGTGTAATGTGTGTGGTTTCAGACAAGTTTGCACATGTTGTAATTTGACTGGTTTTATGAGATTAAATTATGTTTTTAAGAGTTTCAAAAACAGAATGTGTTGTTCAGTTAATTTATGTTGGTGGTTTTGTGTGTCATGTTGTGAACTGATTTTTATGTATATCAACTAGGTTGGATAACTTTTGTTAAACACAAAGCTTATGAAAATATTGAATCTCAGAGACCTCAATTAAATGATCTGTGTGCGTATATAAAATAACAGACATGCACATATCCTCCAATACATTCCCAAAAGAATTTAGCTGCACTTTTGCACTGCTACAAAATTAAAAGCTAAAAATAGAGATGGAAGGTCTGATTGGGATTTGTTCAAATACTGTGCATGCTGTCATAAGGTTAAACATGGGTTTGCTGAAGAAAGGAAGTGTTGAACAGATATGATCAAAAGACAGAGAAGTATTGAACTTCATCTTATCCTGACAAAATATTACATGATTCTTTAAAATTAACAATGGCTTTTCAGGGTCTTGTGTTTGAGGCTTGCTTACAATAAATATATATAGTAGAAAACACTATGTACATACTTTATTATGGAATGTGAGGGCACAATGAAATTATGTTTGAAAGTAATACCGCAATATTGCATGTTGCAACTTTATACAACTTTTATTTTCTAGTTAATTTAGCTCATCCAATGAGCCACCTCTTATCGAGCCTTGAGGGAGCGGAAATTATTCACACAGTGGAATGTGGTGTCACTCAACAACCTTTTATAGTTATCACAATTATGTGCCCCAGCATAATTTTTTTCTAAAGGCTGAAATTTTGTATACTGTACATATGTGTATTTGTCACTACAACCAAGAATTATTTCAATATAATTAAGTAATATACAAGCATGAGTGCTGTTATACTGAATATCAGCACAGCAGCAATTTAGCTCTAACCGTTGTAATTAATTAATTGTTTATTCTTATTTCTCATGTTTTTTTAGTCCTGTTGCAAAGTGCCAAGGCAAAATAATGCAGCATGGCATAGTCTTAAGGAAATTGGGCTGGTTTTGGCAGTGTTCTATTACCCAGCATTTTAAAACTGGCTAACAATTTAAAAGAAAACACTAAATCAGGTACTGCTAGTATACTGAGTGGTGTTTGCTGAGCCAGCAGAGCAAACATTAATATAAAGCAGTGTAAGCCATAAATCCAGTGATTATCAAAATCAAGTCCAGTCTCTGGAGCTGATGGAGGCTTTATAGTAGGTCTGGTGTGGTCGATTCGACAACATGCACAAAGATAGACTGCAGTATACATGTTCAAAGCTATGCAAACCATGCAGAAAATGACCCGCATAATAAAGGTGCACTGCCTGTTGTTAGTTGTTTGAACTCGAGGAAGAAAAGAACTCCATGTCCAGGGCATTTACCAAGATGGTAAAAGTGTGCTTATATTGACTCCTGAAACACCAAAGACAGAAAGACAAACAGACATTAATGTAAATACATTCTGACCAATCATGTAGTCATGAAACATGGTGCAATCTGATAGGTCCTTTGACATAATCTGTTAGCCAATTAACTTACTCTTAGCCAAGCATACTATCTCTTTGTTTAACATTTAAATTGCTTTGTTGTTTGCAGATAAGCAGGATTCACTGCATCATATAAAGATTTTTATTTTCTCTGAAACCCTCCTCCTCCCCATCATCAGTTGTCTGAATCTGCTTTAAAGGGAAAGTTCACCTAAAACTGAAAATAAATCTCTCATAATTTACTTACTTTCATGCTATACTAGACATGTATGACTTTCTTTCTTCTGCTGAACACAATCAACATTTGTTTAAGAATGGCTCAGCTCTTTAGGTCCATGCAATGTAACTGAATGGGTGCCAACATTTTTAAGCTCCAAAATCCACATAAGGGCAAAATAAAATTACTTCAGATGCTATACATTCAGAAGCTATAAGATACGTGTGGGTGAGAAACAGATTAATATTTAAGTAATTTTTTTGTCATAAACTCTCCTCCCTCCCAATTAGGGAGTGATATGAAAAAAGGATGTCACCAAAAACAGAAATAGGAGAAGGAGAAAGTGAAATAAAAGTGGAAAATGACTGTGCAGGGAGAATCATTTCTAGAAAAAAATAAATATATATATTTTTCTCACACACACCTATCATATCGATTATGAATATATGGATTTAACCACCAGAGTCGTCTAGAGTACTTTTATGTTGCCCTGGATTTTGGGGCTTCAAAATCTTGGCACCCATTAACTTATATTGTATGGACTTAAAGAGCTGAGAAATTCTTATAAAAATCTTCGATTGTGTTCTGCATAAGAAAGAAAGTCATACACATCTGGAATGGCATGAGGGCAAGTAAATGATGAGATAATTTCATTTTGGGTGAACTATCCCTTTAAGGGGATTGTATGTACAGTATGCATGCATACCCTTCATACTTGATGCACCATGTTTTATTTATGTCTAATTGTGCAGTATTATGTCTTACATACTCAACACAACATATCAGTTTGTTGTTCTATGTTCTAGCAGTAGCAAGTCTTCATAATTACTCTGCAGTAGCAGTAGTGTAGCAGATCTAGTCTGCAACGACCAAACCTACCAGCTTCTCAAATCCATTATAACATCTTATAGGAATAGTTTACCCAAAAATGATAATTCTCACATAATTTACTCACTTTGTCAAGCCTGTGGAAGTTTAATAAAGCTTCAAATCATGATTGCTCCCAGGAGACACAGATGCCAACGATTTGTAATGAAGAATACAATTTTGGTCCGTTTCTCACCTAAAACTTGTATCGTATCACTTTAGAAGACATGGATTAAAACACGAATAGATTCGTATTCAGTCGTATGGATTAACTCTATGCTGCCTTTATTTCCTTTTTGGAGCATGAAAGTTTTGGACCCCACTGACTTGCACTGCATGGACAAACAGATATCATACAATGTATATCATTCAAAATATCTTCATTTGTGTTCTGCAGAAGAAAGTGATATGAGCCTGAGAAGGCATAAAGTTGAGAAATAAAATTTTTGGGTGATCTGTTCCTGTAAATATATACTTGTCATGACTGAACAGATTTTTTTGGCTCATCATACATTGTCCTATGGATATACTGTAAACTGTCCTGTATACTGTCACACTCAAACATGCAAGAATCACAGGTCATCATTTTTGTTTTGTCATCCAGTGTGCAGGGGTCTTCCAAAGTCAGACAAGAACCTTATGAGGAAACCAAGTGCCAAGTCAGACACACAATCATTGTATCTTTGTTCTTGCTCAATCTTAAATACAGTACATGTGAGGAATATTCCACATGTATCTAATTTAGTTCTGGAGAAGAAAATAAGACTGACTGGGTCTTCTTTGGATCTTAATCTTTCATTCATTTGTCACTTGACCACTACCTAAGTATAGTCGATGTGTTCACGAATTACTGGTTTTTCATAATTTTTTTCTCTTAATAGCTTACAGTTAATTGTGTTGCAGTTGTTTGTATTGTGATTAATACGTCATTGTGACAGTAAATTACATTTGTAAATCATAGGATTTGTCATGATTTTCCTGTCTTTAATGCAGGAAGCATTTACAAGTAAATTATTCATATTTATTATTGATTCATTTTATTAATAATATTTTTCCTCTCAGTGAAGTACAATTAGAATGTCAATCTAAGCTGTAGCATTAAGATTTTTCTTCAGTGGAAATCAGGAGCCTAGCCAAACCAGTGGCTAGGGTTTCCACATAAGTTTGTCAATTCTGTTTTTAAGAACACATGTTATTTTCTGATACATAGTCTTCAAATCGAAATGTTTAAGCAGCAGTCAAGTAATGAAAACAGTGGATTAACTGATTATTAATTTCTTACATTTGCATGTTTTCCTGAGTGAGGAGCACATCTGGTACAACAACAAAAACCGCCATTCACCACTAAGTGGTGATGACGTAACCACGAAGCTTGTGCCAGGCTATGTGCACGTTTAGGCCACGTGAAGTGTTGAACGCCCGCTGGCAGGAGGTCACAGGACAGATCGAACAGGTGACACGGGTCGACTGACTGAGATGACTGGCTGATGCACCTACTGTGCCAACTTGCTGTGCTTTAGCCACAATGGGACTTTGTCCACATCTTTCAAGGATTTGTGAGCTCCTCACACAATCAAGCCTGGTTAAACCCAGGATGGATCTTAGGCAGGTCAGCCTAAATGTTTCTAACCGCCGAAGATGTTCCATTAGGGGGGGTCCACGTTTCACAAGCATAGAGAAGGGAGGGAATGACCGTGGACGAGAATACCTGAAGCATCGTGCAGAGTGACAAACCGGGTAGCTTCCACACAGCGTTACGCAACCGATGAAAAGATAATGCCGCTCGACTGATTCGGAGTGAGACCTCTGCTGTCAAACCGGAGCTGGTCATAAGCACACTGCCCAGGTATGGAAAACACTCTCTCCACAACTGCCCCATCACCAATTGGGAGCTGTGGGGGTGGAGTGTCCGATGGTACATAATACCCAGGCAGGTGCTTAGTTTTGGTTGGGCTGATGGTAAGGCCCCATCTCTTAGTGGCAAGCACCAGGTTCATCAGCAGCGCCTACATCTCCTCCTCTGAGTGATCAGCAATCACCAGATCATCAGCATACATAATATGGTTGATCAATAGGGAGCCATCCCTTGACTGCACCTGGGCATCGATCAACCTCCCATTATATCTGTACCAGATGGAAATTCCTCCAGTACAGCCATCGAAGGCTTCACGAACCATGTGGTCGAAATAGATTTTAAATAATGTGGGAGCCAGAGGACATCCCTGTCACACTCCAAGTTGCCACCATGAAGGTCCTTAATGATCGTGAGCAGCGGGTCTGGGACGGTTACAATAAGCATTTTCACTCAATTCTTTCTAGAACAGTTCAAATAAATTCAATATGAAACGAAACGTCCCCACCTAGTGGTGAACACAGACAATTCAGTACATATAATGCAATTAATCAATTAAACTGATTAAATCAATAACATTTTGCAACATTGCCTGCATAATGGAGATACAACAATGGAAATAATGGTTTCATGACACAGAGAATTAATCAGTCCTAAATGAAACACAAGAAATTACACGGAGGAATTACGATCAAGCCTCGTGAAACAAAGTCAGAATAACTCAATATAAAAAAACACATTCGACGCTAAACACATGTCAACAGATCCCTAACATGTTCATTACAAGATCAATTCACAATAGAGCAGTTATTTATGTGTTTTTAATAATTTTAAATGATAATTCTCTAGACACTCAAAATGTGCCACTTATCCACATCATGTCTCATTAGCTCTGCTGTAGTTCCCTATTCCACTCGTCAAATACCATAATTTGCTTTTAGATGGCGCTGTCCCCATTTATGCAGTAATTTAACATATTTACATACCGTTACACTTGCCAGGACCTTTCCCGCACACTGAGGAGCGAGATGCCCCTATAGTTGTTTCAATCCGTGCGGTCCCCCTTTTTAAAGAGAGGGACCACCAGGGCATCCTTCCAATCCTGCGGAACCTGCCCAGTGGTCCAGACTGTTGTTATGATGTCATGTAGGGCAGTCTGTGCACAAACGCCACCCTCCCTCAGCATTTCGCTTGGGAGATCATCTCTGCCCGGTGCCTTTCCTGGTCTCAGGATCCGGATTGCATTCAGGTCTTCCTCCAAAGATGGCACCTCAGCCAGCCACCCACAGGGAGTGACTTCTTCCTCCAATATTTGAGGCACCACCGCTCCAGCAGGGTCATCCCCAATTTGTCTCACAATGCTAGCATCATGACCAACTCGGGCATTGAAATCACCCAACATTATGATTCTATCCTGAGGGGCCACTTTAGCCAGCACCTGTGACAGGAGCTCATAGAAGGCATCTGACTCATCTTCCTTTCCCGCATCCCTCCACGGGTGTTCATCTTAGGTGGGGGCATAAGTAACCACGACCACCACTCCTCGCCTCTGGTTGATGGGAAGGCGAACCCAAAGTAACCTGGGGCTCACAGCTTCCCACACCTCACCGCCACGCTCCCTTCATTCTTTTGTTCAGAAGAAGAGCCACTCCCTGCTGTTTGGCAGTCTCCTGCCCCAAGTAGAGGACAGTCCACCCCTCATATTGGCAAGAGCCAGTCCACTGGACCTCCTGAACACCACAGAGATCCAGGCGGTACCGGTCCAGCTCCCGACAGAGGAGTGGCAGCCTCTCCTCCATCCATAGCGGCTTTTTGTTGTTTCTGGAGGAGCCCCGAGGGTAAAACACACACACACAATGACAAACATGACAGTTGTTAAAACAGCCATTGCCGCACAAGCTATGTCACTATGGCAGAAGCATGCTGAGGTCTGGACTTTTGCCACACCATTCACTTCACTTCCTAGAAAACAGGAGAATCAATTGGAAGCCACACAATTGCTAGTAGCACCAACTTATAGGGATAGTTTGCCCAAAAATACAAATCTTTTCCTCAACTTCACGTTGTACCAAGCCCATTTGCCTTTCTTTCCTGCATGGAACACAAAAGGAGATGTTAGGCAGTATGTTACTCTCAGTCCCATTTCATTTTCGTTGCATCTTTTCCTTTTCGGAGTGACTATTTGCACAAGATGTAAATAACACCTGCCACACAGCACAACAATTTGCACTCATATAATCTGGTGAAAAAAAATGAAATTAAAGACAAAGTGCGCCCCCAAGTGTTTCTGCAATGGGCTAGTGGGTAAAGATGGTGAGGATGTGCTTTTTTACACATAAGGAACTGGGTTCTCCCTTTTGTCCAAATTTCCCCTCTGTTTCCTCACTCTTTATATTTTCATTAATACTACTTATAATAATAAATACAAAATAATATAAAGTTTTATTGCCCCACATTAATTTGGTCAGAGTGAAGGTCAGGGAGTTGAGCGAAAGATTTGAGCCAGATAAAATTAACCATGGTTTTAAGATAGTAACATTGCAGTAACTATGTTTTTGACAAAAATCATAGTTTTAATGCAATTAACCATGGTGAAACTACAGTAATATGCTGTTAATATAGTTACCATGTTTAATGATGTGGTTACTATGATTTTACATCAAAATAACATTGTGATACTTTAGTTGCTGTAGTAAAACTGTTAATTTTTGTAAGCTAAGGTTAGGGTTAGGGGTGCGTGTAGGGCGTATGTGGGACTCTAAATCAACAAAATATCTGCCACTATCCTTTTTTCCCACATACAAAGAAAGTGAATGGTGACTGAGGCCAACATCTCCTTTGGTGTTCCAAAGAAAGAATAATAGACATACGGATTTTGAACAACATGAGGGCAAGAAAATTATGACAAAAATTTTTAGGTGAACAAAACCAAACAGATCCAAAAGAAACTAGAAACTGCTCACATGAAGAACGGAACAGGCAAGAATCCTAAACAGCTCACTGAATCTTACTTGAACAAACATGCAGGCACACAAACACGCACGCACACACACACACAAACAAAAAAAAACACACTTGTTACGTTTTCACGTTTTCTCTCTCTCTCTTTGAGACTTTGTCTTTCTCTTTCTAAACGTTTGCCTCTTGCTGTTGCTGGCACTGTCAGTGTGTCTGATCAGCAATATGCTTAAAAACCTCTGTCAATGCATGATTGAGTAGGTTCAGCGAGGATCAGACCCTCAGTTCATGATGAGCACTTAAAGAGGGCACTGCCTTATCCAAACATGATAAGAATCTCCCTTCTACCTTCACCCATAATCACATTAAGAAAATAAAGAGAAGTGAGATAAAATGATGACAGAACAGGAGTGAGTATTGATACTGAGACAAAGATAGGAGAATGAGAGAGAATGAGAGCATGCAGGGGTGAAGAGAGTACATTAAATGAGAGAGGATGAAAACATGAAGGAAAAACAGAGAGGCAGCACATTTGAAATGGAAAAAAGTGGACAGAAGTCATGAGGGCTTCGGGCAAAATGACACTGAAAGTGGAACGTTGTTCTCAGAATTCAAAATGTATTGTGGACTCCTCTTTTCATTATACTGTATGTATTAATGCCTTAAATTTGAGTTGTTTATTTAATTTTTGTAGTAGGTAATATAAACAATTTATTCTGATTTTAAGAGTTAATGTAAATTAATGAATGTGGCACCGCCCGGCGTCGCTGGAGTGCACAAGTGCGGGCGTAACGCCTGGGCCGGCCTGTTGGAAGTGCAGAGACCCGGACCACTTCTGGGATCAGTGTCCGCTGATGGAGGTGGGGACGGTGGTGCGGGTCTCCGACGTCCCGTGGGCTGCCCCCAATCGGGCTGGAGCATACCGGATTCCGGTAAGGATCAGGGGGGGTATTTACCAAACTTTGCTTGATACCGGCTGTAATCAGACCACCATCCACCAACGTTTGGTTCAACCCGGGGCTTTGGGTTTAGCTAAATTGGTGAGGGTGAGGTGGGTGCATGGGAATGTTCACAAGTATCCCATGGTGACTTTGGCGATTAAATTCAGGGGAAGAAACCATAGTGTGGAGGCAGCGGTTAGTTCCCGCCTCACTCATCCACTAATCTTGGGTACTGATTGGCCGAATTTTAGAGATATTTTAGAGGGTATCTGCACGGATGGGTCCTGCATAAAGAGGTGTGCGATGTGCGATGCTCTGGCAGGGGAGGTGGAGCCAGGGCTGTCCTCGGCTGCTCTGAATGACGAGGAAAGAGGTGCGGTTGCCGCCCCTCCTCCTTGAGGGGGACTTCCCTCTAGAGCAGTCGTGGGACGAAACCCTTAAACATGCTCTTGACCAAGTGAGAGTAATTGATGGTCAACAGCTCCGGCCGGGTGTCGCCACTTCATATCCATATTTTGCCATGATTAAAGATCGGTTATATAGAATGATGCAGGATGCTCAAACCAAGGAGGAAGTGACCCAATTGTTGATTCCATGGAGCCGCCGGGAAATGGTTTTCCAGGCGGCTCACTATAATCCTATAGCCGGTCACCTAGGGGAACGAAAAACACTTGATAAGTCTAATAGCCCTTTTCTATTGGACGGGCATTGGCGGTGACGTCCGCAGGTGGTGTGCGGCGGGCCGTGAATGTCAGCTGGTAAACCCACCGGCCACCCCAAAAGCGCCATTGCGCCTCTACCGTTAATCGAGGCCCCTTCGAAAGAATTGGGATGGACCTTGTCAGGCCATTTAGAACAGTCAGCACGCGGACATCACTTCGTATTAGTCCTAGTGGATTACACGACGCTGTATCCGGAAGCAGTGCCTTTGAGCAACATTTCAGCACGCAGTGTTGCCGGGGCACTCTTCAAGGTAATCTTCTGAAAGAAATCGTCACTGATCAAGGCACGACTTTTATGTCACGTACACTCCGCGGACTTTACGAGCACTTGGGCATTAAGTCGGTTCGCACTAGCGTTTACCATCCCCAGACCGATGGCCTAGTGGAACGATTTAATAAAACGCTCAAAAACATGATTCGTAAATTCGTGCACAATGACGCTAGGAATTGGGATAAGTGCCTGGACCCCCTGTTATTCGCAGTACGAGAGGTCCCGCAAGCCTCCACCGGGTTCTCCCCGTTTGAGCTGATGTACGGGCGACGCCCACGCGGGGTCCTCGACGTCATCCGTGAAGCTTGGGAGGAGGGACCTTCTAATAGCAAAAATGAAATTCAGTACGTTCTTGATCTTAGAGCAAAACTCCACACACTGGGGCGACTAACACAGGACGGCTGTATGACAGAGAGAGATAAAGTAATTGTATTACTCCCAACATCAAGTTCTAAATTGCTCGCCAAGTGGCGAGGACCCTTTGAGGTCACACGACGAGTAGGGGATCTCGATTATGAGGTTAAACGTACCGATAGAGGGGGCGCACGACAAATTTACCACCTCAACCTCCTGAAATTGTGGAGGGAAGAGGCGGCCTCTGTGACGTTGGCCACGGTGGTTCCAGAGAGGGCGGAGCTCGGACCAGAGATAAAAAAAATCCGCAGCCTCAACACCCCGGTTAATTGTGGAGACCACCTGAGACCACCAGAGATTTCCGAATTAAAAAAATAATTTGTAGGTGTATTTTCCCCTCCACCGGGCTGTACAAATCTCATACAGCGCCACATCGAGACCGAGCCGGGAGTGGTCGTACGTTGCTGCCCTTATCGCTTACCTGAACATAAAAAGAAAGTAGTTCGGGAGGAATTGGATGCGATGCTTGAGATGGGAGTAATAGAAGAATCCCACAGTGATTGGTCCAGCCCGGTTGTTCTTGTTCCTAAGAGCGATGGGTCTGTGCGATTCTGTGTGGATTATAAAAAAGCCAACGCGGTGTCTAAATTCGATGCGTACCCAATGCCCCGTGTTGATGAACTGCTCGATTGGTTGGGTACTGCTCGATTTTATTCGACCTTGGATTTAACAAAGGGCTATTGGCAGATCCCTTTGACACCAATGTCCCGTGAGAAAACAGCCTTCACTACGCCGTTTGGATTACACCAATTTGTGACACTTCCTTTCGGTTTGTCTGGGGCTGCGGCCACGTTTTAGCGCCTCATGGATCGGATCCTCAGACCTCACACCGTGTACACCGCTGCCTATTTGGATGATATCATCATTTATAGCAATGATTGGCAGCGGCACATACAACATCTGAGGGCCGTCCTGAGATTGCTGAGGTGGACGGGGCTCACGGCAAACCCTAAAAAGTGCGCAATTGGGCGTGTGGAGGTACGGTATCTGGGGTGCCACTTGGGTCATGGCCAGGTGCGTCCCCAAATTGACAAGATCACGGCGACTGTGACTTGCCCTAGACCTAAGACCAAAAAGGGGGTGAGGCAGTTCCTGGGGCTGTCTGGCTATTATAGAAGGTTTGTGCCTAATTATTCGGATGTCACCAGCCCGCTGACTGACCTCACTAAAAAGATGGCTCCAGATCCGGTTCAATGGTCGGAGCAGTGTCAACAGGCGTTTACGCAGGTTAAAGCCGCACTCTGTGGGGGCGCTTCTTCATGCACCTGACTTCTCTCTCCCTTTTATATTGCAGACGGACGCTTCAGACAGAGGGCTGGGAGCCGTACTCTCGTAGGTGGTGGAGGGGGAGGAGCGCCCAGTGCTGTACATTAGCCGTAAGCTCTCCTTGAGGGAGACTAAGTACAGCACCGTGGAGAAGGAGTGTTTGGCCATCAAGTGGGCAGTCCTCACCCTCCGTTACTACCTGCTGGGGCGGGCCTTCACCCTCTGCTCGGATCACGCCCTACTGCAGTGGCTCCACCGCATGAAGGATACTAACGCACGGATCACCCATTGGTATCTCGCCCTCCAGCCCATTAAATTCAAGGTGGTCCACAGACCGGGGGTGCAGATGGCTGTCGCCGACTTCCTCTCCAGAAATGGGGGGGGAGTGGTAGACAGGCCGGATGATGCCCCGGCCTGAGTCGGGTGGTGGGGGTATGTGGCAGCGGGGGCGTGGTCAAGCGCCCCTCCGGGAGAGAAAAGCGGTAAGGGCGCTTACACCTGAGCTAAATTGTGTCTAACACCTCTCTCTAATTTCAGTGAGCATGGGGAGAGCGGCATTAAAAGGCAGCCACAGGGCCTCCATCGAGAGAAGAGAGAGACCGACCAAGACTTGCTGTGTTTTTCCACATAAACATTAACTGTCTGTATAAAGTGCTGTGTGCACTATCGAAAGTGTGTGTAATAAAAGAACCTCACCTTGCAAGCGTGCTTTAAGTGTCATCCCTTGGAGGAAGTCTTACAATGAATTATAATAAGTATAAATATAGTATATAAAGTATATAGTGCTCTATAAGACAATAACATCATACAGTCAGTTACATTCAAATACATATATGATTACACTGAAGTATTTGATCATATCAAATACCAGAGAATGCTGGGCATATTCCAATCGAAATTGTTCTTGATGTGGGTACTTTGAAGGGAGCATGGCATTGTTGTATTAATGTACCCTTCCCTAACAGTCTTGTGTAAGAGCCCTTCTTCAAACAAAATAATTTACTTACTTTCATTTGGAGTGATTCTGTGAATGACATCCCCTTCCCACAGTGCCTTTCAAGGGCTCAAAAATAAAATTTGGAAAATGCCCTTTATTTATATGGTTAGAAAAAAATAAGCCTTGTATACAGCCGTGGCCAAAAGTATTGGCAGTGACTTTCGCACATTTTTCTGCTTCAGTTGTTGTGGTGTTGATTCACATTGTTTCTAGAATATTGTGCAGAGTGATCTGATGTATTTTAAATAATTACAAAAAGCTTCATTGGCCAAAAAAATTTACTTTATCACAAAAAATTTCTTGGCAAAAAATGACCAGCCAACATCATTTCACTAATCATATCAGCAGCACCTGGGAAAGTGTGAACGAGTTCTAGTCAGGTGAAATCACTCTGTCATTCTGATTGGATTATGAGAGCAGACTGTTTGCTATAAAAGGAGGGAAGAAGTGCTCCCAATCATTGTGTTCTTGTTAGCAATGGTTACCTCTAAAGAAAGATGTGCAACCATCATCACTTTGCATCAAAATGGCCTCACATGCAAGGAAATTGCTGCAAAGAATATTGCACCTGAAAGAACCATTTACCAGATCATCAAGAACTTCAAGGAGAGAGGTTCAACTGCAGTGAAAAAGGCTTCAGGACGTCCCAGAGTGTCCAGCAAGCGCCAGGACCGTCTCCTCCTGAGGAGTCAGCTATGGAATTGTGTCACCATCAGTGTAGAGCTTGCTCAATATTGGCAGCAGGTTGGTGTGAGTGTATCTGCATGCACAGTGAGGCAAAGACTTTTGGACAATGGCCTGGTGTCAAGAAGGGCAGCAAAGAAGCCACTTCTCTCCAAGAAAAACATCAAGGACAGACTGAAATTCTGCAGTAAGAACAAGGACTGGACAGCAGAAGACTGTGCAAAGATATTTTCTCTGATGAAGCCCCCTTCCGACTGTTTGGGAAATCTGGAAAATCAATAGTCCGGAGAAGAAAAGGTGAACGCTACCATGAGTCCTGTGTCGTGCCAACAATGAAGCATCCTGAGACCATCCATGTGTGGGGTTGCTTTTCATCTAAGGGAGTAGGCTCTCTCACAATTCTGCCCAAAAACACTGCCACGAGTAAAGAATGGTATCAAAACGTCCTGCAAGAGCAACTCCTTCCAATGATCCAGGAGCAATTTGGTGATGATCCATGCATTTTCCAGCATGATGGAGCACCATGTCACAAGGCAAGAGTGATAATAAAGTGGCTTGGAAATCATTACATTGAAATATTGGATCCGTGACCAGGCAACTATACGGATCTTAAACCCATAGAGAACCTGTGGTCAATCCTCAAAAGCCGAGTGGACAAACAGAAGCCCACAAATTGTGATCAACTTTTGAGCATGCCAGAGCGAATTGCAGAGGTTATGAAGAACACTGTAAATATTTACTCTTTGCATAAATTGAGTGTTTTTGCCAAAGAAACGCCTTTAAAACTTATGAAAAACGTATCATTGTTTTCCAGTATACCATAGAATCATGTGAAAAAATCATCTACAAATACTGAAGTAGCAAACTTTGCAAAACACAAAATTGATGTCACTGCCAACACATTTGGCCACGGCTGTAGGTAATAAATGCCCCTAAAATATCCAGGTGGAAATTACTGCCTCTTAATGGAAAACAAATTTTTTAAAACTGAATCCTAGGGTAAATAACTACTGTAATGGGTGTGAGTGTGTCAAAATGGCTTGCTATTTTCTGTGTGTGGGTTGACCAAAACTATTTGGAAATATAGGTGTTGTACATCATGTTTTGTATAGGTTTTGTTTGTGTAAGTAAGTGAGTCTTACCCAGGGAGACAGTTTCTACACACTGCATTGTCTGTATGTGTGCAGCTTGACTTGGTATCTGTTGAGCTGACGGCAGGTCGGGAACAGTGCACAAGGGTGAGAACCCCAATCTTCCTTAAACCAACAAACTTCACACACAATACAGACTGCATGCACACCTACACCATATCCAAAGTCCTGATGGGCCACACACATATACCAATTCCAATCACATATACCAATATTTGCAGAGAAAGGCCCCAAAATAAAGACAATTATATACTATATATATGGTTCGATCCCCACAGTAACCACCATTGTGTCCTTGAGCAAGGCACTTAATTCCAGATTGCTCCTGGGGGATTGTCCCTGTAATAATTGCACTGTAAGTCACTTTGGATAAAAGCGTCTGCCATAAATGTAAATGTAAATGTACAGCAGTCAGTTCCGGTCCTCAAATCTGATTGGACGAGAGACATTCCATGAGCACTGATGGTCTGACAACATCAGCACTTGGACGCTTCACTGTGTGTGTATCACTCCGCTTGTGTTTGTGCCATAAATGGCTTTAAACGAACAACTTCAGCATTACGGCTCATCACAGCTGAGAGACACAACAGAGTGATTGATTACACAATGGGTGCTGTTTAAAAAGGACATTGTGGTTTCTAAAGTGATTGACTCTTGCGCACCGGCTACTGCAAAACAGGAGAGAAATACCCCCGCTTGGACGCTATTTTTCCACTGAGAAAGCTGATCTTAAGAAACCTGACAGCATCTCTGCTTGGGAGAGGCAACAGCACATACTCCATATTTCGCTCTCTCTCGCTCTCACATACACACAAGCACACACACATCCATCCTTGTTTATCCAATAATTTGTTAGAAACAGCACAAGCCATGATACTATTTCTGAAGTGACATTTTTGAATTACTAACGAAGGTTTGGATGCATCATTTGTTTTGAACCAGCAATGGCAGGTTCTGATCGGTAAGAAAGTTGTTCCATGCACAAATGCATAATGACCGTACTCAGTTTTTCCTAATATTTTACAATTTACTTGTTCATTGAGCTGTTGTATATAAGCAATATGTCATGTTTATTCTGTTGGTTCCTGTTTTTCATGTCTCTTATTTCGAAAGGTTCTACTCATCGTCTTCGTCATTGCCATTGCCAGCTACAACATTACAGAATACTAGACCTCCCATTATGGACCCAGAAGTTCGGCTCTTGCATCTTCGTCAGGGGAATCAACCCCTGGAGGATTACGTGGAGGATTTTTGTGCTCTGGCATGTCAGGTGAACTTCAATGTTGCCCTCAAAGACATTTTTAGTTTTAGACTAATTGAGCCAACCTATTTCTTAATGCCTAGTGGTCGCAGTCCCCTCAATCTGGCCCAATATATTGACCTCGCCCTGCAGATCAGTGATTCAACGTTCACTGTGGGGGAGGCAGACATCGAGCCAGAGTTCCTTGACATGGCTGCCGCCGAGCCAGAGTTCCACGTCATGGCCGCCGCCGAGCCAGAGTTCCATGTCATGGCCGCCACCGAGCCAGTGTTCCATGTCATGGTCGCCGCCGAGCCAGGGTTCCACTTCATGGCTGCCGCCGAGCCAGGGTTCTCTTACGAGAGGTTCTCTCGTATTGCGTAAGCTAGCTTACGCTACGGGAAAGATTAATCTTTTCTGAGATATTGAAGCCAAAAAATTATCCTTAATTTTTGTATCCATTGTCAACGCAGTGCGGCAGCTGCAGACCTTGAGCGGGCTAGCTAGCGAGCTCATAGGTTGCTCTGCGGCAACTGCTGCAGCCTATAGACGAGCTTGGGCGAACTCGCATCCAATGAGAGGCGTCCGCGCGCTCACTGCATCAAAGCCCGCCAAAAAGGGCGTGACTAGAGTGCATATAAGCGTAGTTCGTAGGCTGGAACCCTGATTTTCATCTCTTCAGCGAAGCTCTCCGCGATCGCTGACCTGGAAGCCGCGTCGCCGTTTGAGGGGCATCTAGCAAGCGTGGACAGCGCTAGAAGAAGCCGGCCGTCTCAGCCACCTTCAGCCATCCTGCGAAGCTACGCCATCCGACGACGTATCCTTTTATTAAGCAAGCTAGTTCTCACGAACTATTCACAAAAGAGTACGAGCGTCTTTTTCAAGATGCCTCGCTCCACTTGCGCCTCATGTCGCGCCCTTCTCAGCACAGGAGACCGCCACATCATCTGCGCTCTCTGCCTGGGACTGGGGCACGCAGAGCTCGCCCTCACTGAGGGCGGATTCGATTTCTGCGAGGAGCTACCGATGTCGACCCTGCGGGCTCGACTCGAAGCGGTCAAAGCAGAAACCGCCGCGCCGCCTTACCCTCAGCCGCGCAGGAAGAAGCGCCGCTCACAAAGGCTGCCGGAAACTGTGGTTGAAGCGACTGCCTCGCCGGAGCCTCTCCCTCGAGCATCGCTTTCACCCTCCCCGCCCCCCCGGGACGCGCAGTTGCCGCCGAGCGGCCGCACTGCTGCCATCTCGGATGACGAAGCGGAGGATAAGAGCTGTTGTTCCATCATGGCTTCGGACAGCGAGGAGTGGACAGGCTCCCAAGCCTCCTCCTCAGCCCAGGAATCCAGCAGGACCCGCGCCGGAGTCGAAGGGGAGTTAACACGCCTCCTCACACAGGCCGTCGACCGCCTCGGGCTCGAGTGGTCACCGCCCCCTGAGCAGGCACCCAACAGACTCGACGGCTGCTTTCTTCAAAGCCATCGCCGCTCTACACCCGCAGCCAGGGCAGCTCCCTTCCTGCCGGAATTACATACGGAGCTTGCAAAGTCGTGGAACGCTCCGTTTTCAGCCAGGACCCGTTCACACGTCTCCACCTCTCTCGCGTCGGTGGACGGCGCCACTGAGAGAGGCTACTCCTCCATCCCCCCGGTCGAGGACTCGGTAGCAGCACACCTTTGTCCGCCCTCCGCGAGATGGCGTTCCAAGCCTGTGCTCCCGTCTAAGGCCTGCAGAGCGACTTCCGCCTATGTTGGCCGCGCCTATTCTGCCGCCGGCCAAGCCGCATCTGCTCTGCACTCAATGGCCGTTTTACAGATCCTACAAGCAGACCTTCTTCGGGAGTGGGATGAGAAAGGCAGGCACCCAGAGGCTGTTACTGATCTATGAAGCACGACAGACCTCGCCCTTCGCGCTACCAAAGCTGCAGCCCAAGCTCTAGGGAAGTGCATGGCCTCGCTGACTGTGACCGAGAGACACTTATGGCTAACACTAGCCGACATGGGAGAAGCAGAGCGCTCCACGTTCCTCAACGCACCGCTCTCTCCAACCGGTCTCTTCGGCTCCGCGGTGAGTGGCATTGTTGACCGCTTCTCAGAAGTCCAGAAAGCCACCCAAGCCATGAACCTCTTCCTGCCGCGTCGCGCTAGCTCCTCTGCAGGCTGCTCACGTGATCAGCCTCCTGCACGAGCCTCTTCACAGCGCCCAGTTCAACAATCTCAGACTTCTCAGCGTCGACAGGGCGGCCGCCCTCGATCGCGCTCAGACAGCCGCCGCAGACCGCCTCCCCAGCGGGCCTCGATCTAAGGTAACGCTGAAACCCGAGCAGCCGAAGTCTTCCTAACTGTGTTGAACAAACGACGGCTCAGTCCCGCCGCGGCCGGACCACTGTCAAAGCTTTACCCCCTGTCAGTCCCCTTCTCTCAGGCTACTACAGTGGTGAATTTAGCAGCCAACAAGCCGGTGACACTGCCCGCTTGCCTGCACTCAAACGCCGTTTTCACGGCGACCCAAATAAATCTTGTAAAGAGCAAACATGTCTTATGTGTAGAAAAAGTGCCCACAACCCAGTGTTCGCCCCTACACACAAGCATAACACATCCCGTGCCCCTATCAGAGCACGCTCTCATAAAGCGGTTACTGAACCGCTCGAGCGTCAGAGTCAATGAAGGCGCCCACAAATGCGTGCGTGCGCCCATTCTCTGCCCGCTCTGTCACACGACCAGCCCTATGTGTAGAAAATGTGCCCACAATCCAGTGTTCACTTCTGCACACAAGCACTGCATGTCTCGTGTCCCCACCAGAGCACGCTCACATAAAGCGGTTACGAACCGCTCGAGCGCTAGAGTCAATAAATGCGCCCACAAATGCGTGCGCGCGCCCATTCTCTGCCCGCTCTGTTACACGGCCAGCAACCATTCCTCTGTGTGTAAGTCCCGTGCCCATGACTATGCTTGCGCATCACGTAACAGATGTGACTCTTTCCCCATTCATTCCAATCGGAAGTCACTCACAAAACAGCCTGTTCATGCTGTCTGCGAGCAATCATGCATGAACACACTAAACGCAGCTCACACATTTTGTTCAGCGCTCTGTGTGCGGCAATCAGAGCGAATTGGCCATTCACCCTCTAGCGTTACGCTTCAAAGCGTGGGAAGCTATTCCAGGGATATCCAAGTGGGTGTTAAGCACAATACAACAGGGCTATTTGCTACAGTTCGATCGCCGCCCCTCGCTTCAGAGCGCGGCTCGAAACCACTGTGAACACGGAAGCAGCGTGCATGCTTCGTTCAGAAATAGCAAGCCTTCTGTGCAAAAGGGCCATAGAAAAAGTGCCACCCTCTCTGAGCGAGTCGGGGCTTTACAGCCGTTATTTTCTTGTTCCCAAGAAAGACGGCGGCCTCAGACCCATATTAGATCTCAGGGTTTTGAACAAGGTGCTTGCAAAAAGACCGTTCAAAATGCTTACAATCAGGAAACTCCTCGCGCATGTGCGCCAGGGGACTGGTTTATTTCTCTCGATCTGAAAGATGCATACTTTCAGATTCAGATAAATCCCGTCACAGGCCATTCTTGAGATTCGCCTTGACGGCCAGGTTTATCAATACACCGTCCTTCCGTTCGGCCTGTCCTTAGCACCCCGTACTTTCACGAAGTGCATGGATGCGGCGCTCGCACCCCTGCGGAGTCAGGGTTTGCGAATTCTGAACTATTTGGACGACTGGCTGATTATGGCTCAGTCACATATGGAGCTTCTGTCTCACAGAGCAGTTCTCCTCAGCCATCTGAACAGTTTGGGTCTTGCAGTCAATTGGACCAAGAGCTCACTACAGCCCAGTCAGACCATTTCCTTCCTGGGAATAGAACTAGACTCCGTGGCAATGACGGCTCGCTTATCTACACAGCGCGCACGCCGTGTTCAGCGACTAGCCGCATCATTTCAGATGAACAGCCTCACGCCTCTGAAGAAATTCCAGAGAGTGCTAGGTTACATGGCCTCAGCCGCAGCAGTACTTCAGCTGGGTTTACTGCACATGCGCCCGCTTCAGCATTGGCTAAACACCCGCGCGTCTCGCCGGGCTTGGGCCACAGGCCGCCAGCCCATCAAGGTGACTCAGACCTGCATATCAGCTCTGCAGCCCTGGACAGTGGCCGAATGGTATCAGCGGGGAGTGACAATGGGAGCTGTATCTCGCCGAAAAGTCATCTCGACAGACGCGTCCAACACGGGTTGGGGCGCGGTCTGCGAGGGCTCTCCGGTTTTCGGCCTATGGTCAGTTCAGGAAAAGCTCCTTCACATAAATTGTCTGGAAATGATAGCGGTCGAGTACGCGCTCGTGCGCTTTCTCCCGGTCATTCAGGGTCACCACGTCCTGGTCCGTTCGGACAACAGATCTGTGGTATCCTACCTAAACCGTCAGGGCGGTGTCAGATCCAGGAACCTCTTCCATCTGACAAAACGCATACTGAGTTGGTCCCAGTGCCACCTGCGCTCGCTGAGGGCGACGCACGTGCCAGGCCACCTGAACGACGGCCCGGACAGACTGTCCAGAGACAATATTCCCCCAGGGGAATGGTCCCTGCACGCTCAAACAGTCCAGACGTTATGGCACCTATTCGGCAGAGCAGAGATAGACCTCTTTGCGTCCAAAGAGAACTCTCACTGCCCAGTATTTTTCTCGAAAGCGAGGACGCGCTGGCCCAGGACTGGCCCAGACGCCCGCTTTACGCCTTCCCTCCCGTCTCGCTATTGCCACAGGTAATGCAGAGGATCAGGAAACGCGTCACTCGGTGCTCCTCATAGCCCCGCGTTGGGAGAATCAGACATGGTCCCCGGAGCTTACGCAGCTGTCACTGACAGCGCCGTGGCCCATCCCAGTGAGAGCAGATCTCCTCTCTCAAGCTCGCGGCACAATCTGGCATCCCCACCCAGAGCGCTGGGCGCTGCATGCGTGGGTGATCAACGACTACCCGTCGCTCTGCCAGAAGGAGTAATAAACACCATCATACACGCTAGAGCCCCTTCCACGAGAAGACTCTATGCGTCAAAATGGTCTGTGTTCTCAAAATGGTGCACCGACAGAGACCTGGACCCACGGACATGTGGGGTGTCGTCGCTGCTCGTATTTCTACAAGAGCTGCTGGATGAGGGCAGATCCCCATCCACGCTCAAAGTGTATGTGGCGGCCGTTGCGGCGTTCGCTGAACCCCTGCACGGCCAGTCATGGGGTAAAAACGAGCTGGTCATCCGCTTCCTCAGGGGAGCTAGAAGGATGAACCCCCGCGCCTCCAATCGGTTCCTATCTGGGATCTTTCTATAGTTCTCGAAACTATGAAAGCCCCCTTTCGAACCACTTCAATCCGTGGATTTGAAATACCTTTCACTCAAAACCGTTTTTCTGACTGCCCTGTCATCAGTCAAACGTGTGGGAGACCTTCACGCGCTGTCTGTCAGCGCTGCGTGTCTTGAGTTTGGACCAAGTGACTCCAAGGTCATTTTAAAGCCTAGACACGGCTATGTTCCCAAGGTGATCGGTACTCCTTTCAGAGCACAGGTCATTTCCCTATCGGCGCTGCCAGCACCGGATAGCGAACGCGACGCCAATCTCCTTTGCCCGGTCAGAGCACTGAGATTGTATACTGCACGCTCCGCTGCTTTCAGACGCTCCGAGCAGCTTTTCGTTTCGCTCGAGGGCGCACCAAAGGTCTCGCCGCCTCGAAACAGACACTATCTAGATGGATAGTGGACGCTATTGCTGCTGCATACGCGTCAAAGACCTGCCATGCCCGTTGGGCATTAGGGCTCACTCCACTAGAGGCATGGCATCCTCGTGGGCATGGTCCAGCGGAATTTCCATTCACGACATATGTGTGGCAGCGGGATGGACTTCCCTCCACCTTTGTCAGATTTTACAATATGGAAGTGCCCGCTCTGCAGGCAAAACTACTAGCGGTTTAATACGCTACAGCTCCCCTGGTGAGCTGCACTGATGGGACACATTCCACACAGACCGGCACCGCCGCTCTGTTGTTCCCGTCCTACTATGTGCTTATGTATTACACAATCAATGACCCGCATTCTTGCCGGCCAAATATTATTTCCCCACTCATAAGGGCTCCCCGGGTCCCCCTTAATTCCCTGGGGCTTATACAGTGGATGCTTGAGCGCGACGGCGCTGACAATGGGTTCCCGTAGCGTAAGCTAGCTTACGCAATACGAGAGAACCTCTCGTGAAGAGAACGTATCGGTTACCTAACGTAACCTCGGTTCTCTCTAGATGAGGGAACGAGTATTGCGTAGCCGGCCGTGCTCGCGCTCACGAGCTGACTTTTCGCTTCAGTCAATGAAAACCAGGGTTCCAGCCTACGAACTACGCTTATATGCACTCTAGTCACGCCCTTTTGGCGGGCTTTGATGCAGTGAGCGCCGGACGCCTCTCATTGGATGCGAGTTCGCCCAAGCTCGTCTATAGGCTGCAGCAGTTGCCGCAGAGCAACCTATGAGCTCGCTAGCTAGCCCGCTCAAGGTCTGCAGCTGCCGCACTGCGTTGACAATGGATACAAAAATTAAGGATAATTTTTTGGCTTCAATATCTCAGAAAAGATGAATCTTTCCCGTAGCGTAAGCTAGCTTACGCAATACTCGTTCCCTCATCTAGAGAGAACCGAGGTTACGTTAGGTAACCGATACGTTTCACGTCATGGCTGCTGTGACTCAGTCCATGCCCATGACCACAAGGGTCGCTCCCAAGTCTTTGCCCATATTCACGACCACAGAGGTTTTTTCCCAGTTATCCATGGCTCCGCCTTCCATGACTTTGACCCACGTCATGGCAGCCAAGCCAGAGTCATGTGTTTCCCTAATCATGTGATGTCCTGTTTTCCCTCCATGTTCATGTGTCTTGTTTTCATTGGTTTATTGTTTGATTACCTTGTTATTAGTTCTAGTTTGTAATTGGTTTTAGGTTATTAGTCTTATTATCTTGTTTAGTGTTCTGTTTGATCATTGGTTTATGTTCCCCCTTCTCTGTGTTTTTAAGCCCTCATGTTTTCCATTGTCTGGTGTCTAGTATTGATGTTTGTTTGATACACAAAGTTCAAGTCATGTTTAAGCCATGCTAAGTCTAGCTTAGGTCAGGCCACGTTTATGTTTAGCCATGTTTTAGTCATGTTTATGTCTAGTTTAGATCTCATTTAAAGTTATGGTTTTGGATTTCACGTTTATTTAATAAAACTGCACTTGAGTTCTACACATCGTCTTTGTCATTGCCATTGCCAGGTACAACATTACACAATATCACACTTGCAATCATGCTATATGGTCCTAAATCAGCACTCTGCCTTCTGCCAAATCACAGCAGTGCTGATGTAGGGCCATATCGTACTCTTGCTCGTGTGATATTGCTTATATATATATATATATATATATATATATATATATATATATATATATATATATATATGTGTGTGTTTTATTTACATATAATTGAACGGGTCTATCAATGGGCTACAATCTACAGCACTTCAATTTCAAATTGAATTGATCAATTTCTTCAAGTAAGGCCGCTGATCTCACAAGACGCGTTCTTGCTATTTTTGTTGGTCTATGATAACATGAGTCAGGCAGATGCTTTTGAACAGTCCCACTGTGGTTGCATTGTGTTTCACTTGCTTTTAGCATCTCAGCGAATGTATCCTGCTGTGACTCTTTTAGTGCAGTTTGCTCTCGATAAGTGTGGTTTGTTGCCTGTACAGCTAAGGCTGTGCTGACTGCCCCCTTCTGACAAAATGTACATTCAGCATGATTAATTGTGCTCATTTTTATACATGTTATTGGTTATATAATTAACCATACTGAATTAACACATTAAAATGGCAACCTTATTTTAAACAAAAGAAAACTTGCTAATTTGAATCACAATGAATGTGCTCTTTATTAAAAAAAATATTTGTATTGGGTAATTGGTAGGGTATGAATTAAAAATAAGTTATAGCGTTAAGTTGTTAGGTGTTTAAATCAATGGACAAATTTTAACTTCATCTGCTATTCTCATTTTGATCAGGGCTACTATATCACCAATCAAAGCCGTAAGTTCAAAATGCATCATTCCTAAACAATATTAAACATAATTTGTAGGGCACCAAACTTTTTGGCCTACAATGCCTGAGTGATCTGGAAATTAATTTGGAATGATTCAACACCAAATGAATAATCAACTGGAGTTTGAAAATACAACAATGTGCTTAACCTTATCCACATTCTTACAAAGCCAATCAAAGGAAGTTAATGACTGTTTTGAGGGAATTTTCACATGCAACATAAAACAAATTACAAAAAAAGTAATTTCCAGTTCCAGGTGTTGATTTCTTTGTGCTTATGTTTCAGGGTGGCTTATGTTTTGTGTGTGTTATTTTTTAAATCAGAGATGAGTTAAGCTCACTTGTAACTTGTTACTTAAATTAAGTTCAGTTTACTTGAGCCAAATAAGTAAGTTTACTTAGAAAAACCAAACAGCATGCAAACAGATTGCCTTGAAATATCTAAGTAAGGCCTACTAATTCGATTTTACAGTGTATGGGTCCTGATTGTCAATCATGGATGCTGTAGTAAAGTCATGTCTCTCAGATTGTCATGATCCACTGTTGTGTTGCCTTGCGTTTATCCTCTGTCTTCTGTTTTCCCCAGACTACACTTCCCAACATGCACTGACCTCATCTCTGTCAGCTGTTCTCGATTGTTCTCACCTGTGTTCCATTCCCTCATTAGTCCTTGTGAATTTAATGCCCTGATTTCTGCTCAGTCTTTGTCAGTTGTTGTTTTGCTTCTGTTTTTGTACCAGTTTGCCAGGTTGAAATGTTTGTTTTAGTTCCCAGTTCCTAGTTCCCAGATCCTAGTTTTACCTTGCCTTGTTCCAGTATTTACCCTGTTTTGTTCTTTGTCTAATTTTATTAAATATCAAGCTGCATCTATCCAGCTCTCGTGTCCTCCTTCAAACATTACACCGATATTGTTCAAACAAGATTTTAGATTAGGCCTATATATATAGAGAGAGAGAGATTTATATAATCCACACTCATAAAACATGTTTTAAATTAATTTACTTAGAACGCAAGGTTCTTAAATGCAACCTGCATTTTTATTCAGTCACACCTGGCTGTAAACCAGGCTCAGTTAAAAAGAAAAAAAAAATCCAGTTATCATGCAATATGTATTCAGCTATTTACTTTCGTTCCCATAATAGGTTGATGTTCAATCATCCATTCTGAATATTTAGAGAACAAATTGAAAAAGATCAAGAGTGCACTCAGGAGAGATAGCCTGTTCAACGCATTTTGGAACATTTAGGTTCAGTCTACAACAAAAATACCCCCGTCAAAGAATCTTTTTGGAATAATATTCCTGCAGGCTGCAGCATTCAATGAAAGTGGGTGGTCAAACTGAACTAAGTAGTGCGCGCTGTTACGATTCAAAAGCATCGGCCCAATTGTCCATCAGTCTTCTAGCATCTGTAATCACGTACTGTATTAGGGTCAGCAGCATCCACATTTTAATTGCAGCAGGGACAACTCTCGGCATCAATTCATGCTCTGTCCCATTAAAGTAACCGTCTTCTGTGAGTTTGTAGTAGATTCAGTCCAGTCCAGCTTGTGAATTAAATGATCATGCCCCTGCTGGCACTTTTGCCCTGTGCGCTGCTCAAAGGGACAGACAGACATGTCCCGATTCGTTACCTGACCTCTGGAGTGTTCACCAGCAGCCACATCTGAAAATCTATTAAATTGAGAAACGGTCTCATTCCTCATTCCTGATTCTAAAAGATTTCTCTCTGATTCTCAATTAGGCGGTAACCTCACAGTTGAGGTAGGCCTAATGTGGAACACCAAAGCCCTATATAAATATTTCGCCATCGAGGGCTGTTAACATTACTGTAACGTGCTGTATATTCTAGCTTGGTTGTCATTTGTAGATCTGTAGTGTCGAGGTGACAACCACCCTCCTTCAGAACATCTAAAACAAAGCAAGAAGTGAAAAATTCTGCCAAGCTTCGGGTGACATTATTCATTAGTTTTAATTTCGACCGCTAATTAATATGCTTTAAAAGAGGATATAGCTTTGTTAATGCGATCTCACTGTAGCACCCCCTCTATGGACACAAGGTGGCGATAATGATTCTCGGTATTGACCCCATGAAGCGGAGTCAAATTACCTTACATAACATTAGAAGATTGAAATTGCACAACAATGCATTTCATCTTGATAACATGACACTACATCATATTAATCTGCAGTTAATTACATTGTATTACATTGCTCTTCATTGTATTACATTAAACCACATACATTATATTAGTTTCTGCTTTAAGACTGCATTAGCTTCAGTTGCACACTGGCCCTGCCTCCGGTGATCAGTTGTCAAGAGGTACAACAGACCATGTTTACTATGCCTTAGTTGACCCGACCAAGAACTGAGACAAGGTATCAATTTCTCTGCATCATCACACACACATTAAGTCACACACAGACACCATTGGGAAACTGTTAAGCAAATAGAAAGTATTTTTGTATGTGTAAATAACTGTATTGTATATATGTCAGGATGATGAAAAGATAAATGTGCATTTTCTGTGAGCAGCTTACAAGGTGAATGAAGACAGTGAGTGAGTGAGTGAGTGAGTGAGTGAGTGAGTGAGTGAGTGAGTGAGTGAGTGAGTGAGTGAGTGAGTGGGAGGGCACTGCAGCCTTGCATAGCAGTCGTAGTGGTTTTGGCAAAGGAAGAAAAACAGATTGAGAAAGTGGGAGAGAGTGCAAGACAGAGTAGTTTTATATTTTGTCAGGGTTATTGAGTCTGACTAGGACCAGGTCAGATACAGCATTCAGCATGGGGCAGTTCATCCTTTAACCATCCTTAAGCAACTCAAATTACAGATTGACAGGATGTTATATTAAAGTAAAATTTTCATTGGTTTGGTCATTGTTGTAGTGTGTAACTTCTGTCGGGACTTATATGGACGGTCTATGCCTCATTCCTGAATCATATCTTGACCTGTTCCTGTCCTCTTCCACTTCACACATTCACACAGTCTTATCACAGGTGTAGATTTGCTCTAACCTCTAAAAGTGTGCATGTACATGTGTTTTGATGTCTAACCTCATATTTAAGTCCAAGATGGATATTCTTCCGGGATGGTAGAGATAGATATGTTTGTAATGAGAAACTGCAGACCACAGCATAGTATAAAGTTCCAAACAATAGATTAACGAATAGAACGCTCTTTGTTACAATCAAAGCAAATCATATGGTTTTTAGCACCATGCCTAAATGAAGGCATATGCGCAGGTCTGAGTGAATGCACATGTGTGTGTTAGTGGGAGTTATGAGTATGAAGGCCGTAGATCAGAGCCAGACTCAGAAGGAATACTTCAGATAAGAAAACATCAACCACCTGGTGAGAGAGAGAGAGAGTAGCTATAGAGGTCCTGCAGTATTCCCAACGGTAACTCAACTCTTGTCATAGTTCTGAACACCATCTATTCGTACTGTTACAAGGGAATATTAAGAGTATAATGTTTAAAAATGACAGTAGTTGGTATGGCCACAGGGACGTCTCTCTGCACCTGCTGTTGACAGTAGAACAATTAAGTTAAGAGGCATAAGATCCCCTAAAAACATCAGTGTCACTCACAGAATTGGAGTCTGAGGGATTTGCCGTACACCAGCAGCATAGACATAATAAGCAAAACAATGTTGGACAAAAGGGGAAATTAAAGAAGCACACTTTTTTCCCACAAACTATAACCAACATAAAATAAAGACTTGAGTGTGAATGCCTGTTACAAAATGACTTAAATGTGTCATCCTCCTTTTATAAAGTGATAGTAATTATTTGCTGATCATTTAAACCTCCCAGACACCATTTCTAGCACACTGTGAGGGATAAGTGCCATTTACTTGAGGTTTGCTGAATGTGTGGGTTATTGCTACTCAAGCCCATATCACACAAGCATTTTACAGGTTTTTAAAGTATCCTGCGACAGCCTCATGAATGTCAGCACTTTTTTCAACACATGCTCATTCTTTCCTTTAAAACCTTGTGTGCTGTCACATAAAAGCTTGGGCAGCCAAATAAAACCAACATGGTCATAAAAAACCTCAATTTCAACCCCTTCTTGTTGCTTCTGTCCCGGAAACAGTTTAGATCCTTACAGAGATTACAGTGACCACTTAAGTACTTAACCTAAGTAACCTCAGGTTAACCCTCTGGGGTCTGAGGGTGTTTTGGGACCTGGAGAAGTTTTGACATGCCTTGACATTTGTGCTTTTTATGCTTAAAAACACATTAATGGCTAAAGTCTGATTACACTGTATTCAGCACAAACTGGGCTACAATAATATGTGAGCAACATGTGTGTACAGGTTTGTATTTTTGAGAAAATAACCTTTATGGTTTTTTTAAAAACAACAATTTTAAGTAATTGAAATAAGGCCATACAACACATACTAAACATTTGTCCTGCAATTTGCTCACTGTAGTTGCTTGGGGTAAGAATCATCACAGATGAACCTCCAGCCTGATCCCATTATTTTACGTAGCAGTTCATACATAACTTTTATGTGAACATTTATATGAAACATTAGTATTTACTAGATAGACACTGAAACATGCTTAATGGATGTATTGACAGCATCTCAAACGTAAAACTTGTAACATATTTACAGCATTAAAATGTAAAAATATGTACAAATAATTAATATTATAAATGTATTTGTATAGTTTAATTTGAACTATTATAGATATTTTAGATCTCTTAACCCTACCACTAAACATAAAAGATTGTTAAAATTTTTTACTGTTTTGGGATTTGATTGTTAAGATTGGATTGTAGTGCACAAAAAGAATAGATTACAGAACTTTTATTCAATTTAACATTTTAAAGTTAAGTCTTAGTTAAAGGGATGGAATCTTTTGAAATGGCACAAAAAAAATCACAGAACAGAATAACAGGTTTTAATGCCAAGTTAGATAACTGCACTAACTACGTTGATTAAATATGACTGCATTAAGCATTTAAATCATCTAGTTCATTATAAATACAATATTCATGGATTCAAAAGGGTTTCTACACATTTGCACATCTCTAAAGTTCTTCATACTTACAGTATATGATTTAGTTTTAGAGGCTGTTAATACACCAATTTAGTTAGTTTCAGTGTGCATGTGTGTTTGCTAAAACCACACTTGATGTAAGAATAAATACAAATTCTAATGGGATTACGCTGGAACATCAATCCCCCCTATAAAAAGCAAATCATTACATCATTACATCATCACATACATTATAATATTTTAACCTCACCTGATTTGACCTTATGCTTTGTCCATATTAAAATCAGGCTGTGCAATTACATAAATATCTAAACAGGACTAAGTCTGTAAATACGTCACTCTTTATACCAACTGACCAGGGCCGGGTTCCCCAATAACGATGTATCTTATCTCTTAAGAGTGCTCTTTACGTGCAAGGTTACGAACGCTCGCCGCAATTCCACGCGCGTTTCCCAAAAATGCACTTAACATGAACGCGCGAGAACGCGCGAGAACGCGCTATACGTGCTACTTAAGAGTCGCTGTCCATTTGAGAGGTGCTGAAATATAACCTTATATGGAATCGTATTCTGAACGTTTAACCTAATAATTGTCATCTGTTGTGGATTAGCAATCAAGACAAGTCTATATAAAGTACCTACCTAATACAGGCACTGACAAAATGGCTGAACAAAAAAAATCAAGAAAAGATACCTTTCAAAAAGATGAAATTAATGTCCTTTTAGAGGAGATAGAGCAAAACAAAGATGTTATTTTTAACAGATTTAAAGGACACCATACAAATAAAGCAAAACAAAACATCTGGGAGGACATTGCTACCAAACTAACTGCAACCAGGGGTGTTCAAAGATCAGGGAAGGAGGTCCGCAAGAAGTGGCAGGATTTTGCAAGCCTGGCAAAAAGGAAGAGGGCACTGCAGAGGATTGCAATTAAAAAAACTGGTGGTGGGATCAATGAGTCCCCCCTTCTCACAGCAGAGGAAGAAAAGGCATTGTCAATACTTGGCACAAGTGCTTCAGATGGCATTAGTGGGGGTATTGACATCCATGGAGGAGTAGGGATAACTCAACCTGAGCCTGAGCCTGAGCCTGAGTCAGGTCCTTCATGCTCAGAGGAACCATCAGTTTCATCTGCCATCTCCCAGCACCTACCATCTCCTAGTCCTCCAAACAACCCTCCCAGGCCTCAGCCTCCATCTTCAGTGTTCCAGACTGCAGCCACAACACCTCAGCAGTTTGAAAATGTCTGTAGCTGTCGTCAGGACCTAGTGCAGCTGGAGAGGGAGAAGCTAGATGTCTTGAAAGACATTAGGCAGTGCCTTCAAGAAGCCAATGAGAGAGACAACAACTTTCAACAGCAGCTCATTGAGCTCAAGAAGGCCAAGCTGGCCTTAAAAGAGAGGAGGCTTGCACTAGAGGAGATGAGTTTTGCAAGGCCCTCAATTTCTGTGCCAGTTATCTTGCCAGAAGACACAGGTAATGTGATTTATTGTTCAATGAGGATTCATGAAGTTTCAGTCATTTCTTGTGCAATGTGAAATGTTTTCTATATGTAGTTATGACTCATCCCACTGTACAATGTCTTTTGCAGGTCATGGGGAACTGAATAGCCCAAAAATAATAAATGTTTTTTATTAATAAAGCTAGATGCAATGTTTTTTATGTCCATGTGTTTGTTGAACCATGCACACAAGGCCTAAGGCCATATGAAATACTATAATAATTGTTATGAGTTCTTCCAAGTGTTTCTGAAGTAAATGGCTAATGGCTGATGATTATTTTCAGACATAAGCATTTAAGTTTCAATATTATTAATATATAAAGTCTATATATTTAGCGTGACAGATAGCACAAATATACGTACAGTATGTACTTCATCTAGCCAATACATTTCTACAGGTATAGACAAAAAAGACATGTTTTACCAGTACTGTTCTATGTATACATATTTATAAGAAGCACAACTTTTCATCATTATGAACAGAGGATAGATTAAAGGAATATGTAATCTATACAATTTCTAAGCATGCCACACCTTCACTTTCTTCAATGTAGGGGCTAATTTCATTACTGAAATTGATGATAGGCAGTGGGATATGTGAACATTATCACAGCCTGATAATCATCACATGGTTCCTTCAATTAAGCTAGGATTAGTATAGAGTTTACACCTCACTAGACTTTCAGAGGAAATCATGGCTGCACTACAACGTGTTCTTCAACTGAGGGTCAGAGAAAGACAAAGACAGAGACGACCACGAAGTAGATTGGTGACTTTAAATGCCTTCGTCAGACAGCATCAAAACCCCTTGGATATCCTTGATGACATGGCTATAATTAGGCGATACCGTCTGCCAAGAAGACAAATAGCCCAACTGCTAAATAGCATTGGACCTCAGCTGATGCGTGCCACCAGGAGAAATTTTGCCTTGTCCCCTGAAGTCCAACTCCTATCAGCCTTGAGATTCTATGCAACAGGCAGTTTTCTCCAGGTACTTGGTGATGGGCTTGGACTAAGTAAGTCATCAGTTTCAAGAGCTGTTCAAGCGGTCACCAATGCATTACTTCTACTTGCTGCGGAACACATTAAATTTCCAGCATCAAGACAGGACATCACAGAAATACAACAGTATTTTTTAACACATCATCACATCCCACAGGTCATTGGAGTGATCGATGGTACCTTGATCCCGATCCTTACACCATCTGTGGATGGCCATGTATATATATTTCCCGAAAAGGCTATGCAGCTATCAACTACCAGGTGATCTGTGACCATAAGGGTTTGATCACAGACATTGTGGCAAGGTGGCCCGGAAGCACACATGACTCCTTCATATTCACCAATTCATCTGTGGGTCAGGAGGCACAAAACTCACAGGGACAGTGGAGGCTGCTTGGGGACAGTGGTTACACACTGAGGCCATATCTCTTCACGTCTGTGGCTAATCCTATGAATAACAGGGAGACAAATTTCAACGAGTCACACCGTGTTGCACGTAGTATTGTGGAACGCACAATAGGGAGGTGGAAGATACGCTTTCGGGCAATTCACCAGTCCAGCGGTGGTCTTTTGTTTGCTCCACAAAAGTGCTGTGCAGTAATAATAGTAACAGCTATGCTGCACAACATTGCAGTGCAGATGAGAGTGCCCTTACTAAACAGGGAGGAAGATGAAGAGGTGGAGGAGATGGAGGAGGTGGAGGACGAAGATGGCATGGGACCACATGACCAACCAAGAAATGCCCAATACATGGCTGGTTTTCATGCACGTCAGCAAGTCATTGACAGATTTTTTGAAATCATCCCTATTTTGGCCAGTCTTTGAAGCATATTTTCCACATTACTTATTTTATGAATTTTTTGTTCATTCATTTAATTTAGATGTGTATTTCTATTTTTTTCTTCCCTTTTAATTATTTCATTTATAAATTAATTTAAACAAAACACGATTACAATAAAGTACAATCAAAACCTTATATTATACTCACGTTGCAGTGTAATCTGTTAAATCTAGATAAAAAGTGTAATCTGCCGGTTGTCCTGCAGGAGACCTCATAAATCTGTCTTCTTACAATGCACTTGGGGATTAACGATTACTCCAGAGCACTCGTAGTTCTACGAAGATTTTCAAGTGCTACTTAAGTTACGATGCTTTTGGGAAACAGACCATAATGTTAAGATCAGTCGTACAATCGTTTTTGCGAACTTCTTAGGCTTACGAAGCTTTTGGGAAACGCAGCCCAGGTCAATGTCAGTGTTCTGAGTGTGCTCTTTTGTCCTTTAACTAGTCTTATGCAACTCAAACTACAGACTGACGGGTTGTTTTATTAGAGGAAATTAGAACAATCTGGGACTTTGGGTTATATAAAACACATTTACTCTGTCTGTGCATTTCTTGCTTCCATCACATGCAAGTCTGTGTTAATATTATTCTGGTTGATTTGTCATTTGAATTGTTCGTATGAATTGCTGGAATGACAAAAACAGTGAATTGCTGAAGTTTAAAGTGCAAAAATTAAAAAGTCACAGATTACCCTCATGTAATACAGAGACATATGTGGCTGACACATCACACATTTTATTAGGATGAGATCAACAGTAAGAACAAAAAACACTGATGACCATAAAGCTGTAGGCCTACAATGAATGTTACTCCAGATGGAAATTCTGTATTTGCTCCAGAGGTTTATGATTCATTACGGATAAATGATGTAGTGCAAGCAGAAAGACATTCACATATGTACGCATTAAATAAAAAGAACGCACTTGCAGGTGTATCTGTGGTTTGTGAGGAAATAGTTGAACTGTTTCTCAGAGTGTTTGTTGTACTCCAAACAAGCAACAACAAATGGCATGAAAGTGTAGGCGGAGCTTAGCATTAACTCCCTTTGTCCACAGAGCAGCCTGCATATAAAGAGTCGCTTACAGTACCTCACCAGCTCTGACAGCTCTCCCAGAAACACATGAATCAAAGATGGAAATGGTGTAGTAATCATACTCTGGCACACGGGAGAAATTTAGAAAATGTTTGTTGACTTCAGAGGGGGATGAGAGATTTGATATGATCAAGTGAAAATAAGACCTTCCCTAAACAGGAATATTATAATGTAATTGAAAGACAAGTACAAGGCCATGACATTTTTAGACCTTGTACATGCATACCTGCAAGCGCACACACACACACACACACACACACACACACATGTTGTGTTTCCATGTTTTATGGGGACTTTCCATAGACATAATGGTTTTTATACTGTACAAACTTTATATTCTATCCCCTAAACCTAACCCTACCCCTAAACCTAACCCTCACAGAAAACTTTCTGCATTTTTACATTTTCAAAAAACATAATTTAGTATGATTTATAAGCTGTTTTCCTCATGGGGACCGACAAAATGTCCCCACAAGGTCAAACATTTCGGGTTTTACTATCCTTATGGGGACATTTGGTCCCCACAAAGTGATAAATACACGCTCACACATACACACACACACACACACACACACACACACACACACACACACACACACACACACACACACACACACACAGATCCTGCACAGAGATGCATATTATGAAACACTCAACCCCCTGGACGATATTAGTGAGGACCACATTTCACTGGCAGATGTTAATCCTCAGTTGTTGGCATGGCATTGACACCACGTAGAATGATAAACTTTATGCAGCTTGTTAAAGCTCTGGTTACATCTTTGTCTGCTGGTCTCCTCTCTCTGTCTCTCCCTGTCGTTTCTGTTTAGGGTAAAATTATTGGATTGGACTGGAATGTCCAAATGTTTCTAAAGATACTTGTAAATGAAAACTTGACATTGTAGTCAGAGAGAGGCCTAAAGGTTTTTGTGAATCATGCAGCATTTGTTCGTTACTCCTTAATCTGTCAAAAGTCTTTAATGTGAAGTATCAATTACTCTCCTTCATGCTGTCTTTCTGTAACCTTGAATTAGGCAATAAATAAAAACATCAGCCAAATGTTTACCATGCAGAAACATTGCTTTCTCTCTCTCTCTCTCTCTCTCTCAATTTTCAATTTAAATTTAAAGTACTTTATTAGCATGATTGCTAAACAGATAATGACAAGACAATAAATAATAATAAAACAGTAAGAAATAACAATAAAAATGGAATTAAAATAAGGTGCCTCATAAATTAAATAAAATGTATAATAACAATATACACTATACAATATAAAATAAAATAGGCATTTAACAAGGTATTATGAACATAAAAAAATAATACTGTGAATGAAGTACATTAAGGCTGTGATTGGTTTCTGAGTATGTGCACTTCAAAAATGAATTTTGCTGCAACATGATTGTCCTCCCCCAGTAACCCCTGCATTTGATCTCTTTCTGCTGAACTGGAAAATGGCATGAGATTTAAGAGTTTGTCAAAGTATTTCTCACTCACATCTGTACATTTCTGAGAGTGAAGGAGAAAGTGTGTTTCTGTCTCGACCTCACCTGTGTCACAGTGAGCACAGACTCGTTCTTCCTTTGTAAGCCGTGTTTGTCTGTGTCTGCCTTTTTTATGGCCAGACTGTGATCACCGAGTCTGTATTTGGTGAGGATCCATCTCTGTTTTGGATCTCTTACAGTGTGGAGATATTCTGCCAGAATATACTTACTGTTTAGGGTCCGATAACATTCCAATTTGCTTTGGTTTTTACTTTCATTTTCCCAATGGTCCAAATATGAATTTTTGCTTTCTTTTATGATTTGGTTTATTCTGATTTGGATTTTTTCATCAGTGCTGGTCTGAAACTGGTGATTTTGTTAATGCTGTTGAGACACTCTCTCTCTCTCTCTCTCTCTCTCTCTCTCTCTCTATATACCACAGTTAGTTCCGGTCCTTGAATCTGATTTATTACAGAACTCATGTGCTAAACTTTTATCGGAGTTTCCACATTGGATAGACACTGTTTAGAATGGCGGAGGACATAGCTGTTTCTATAGTGCCACCCCCCACACACAAACACATACACACAGATTTATTTTTTATAAAGATCAACTTTTTTTTTATTAAACTATCAACATTCTATTTTAAATTCAGTTTTGTTTTGAAATAGGTCATATTTTTTTCTAAACATTTCAAACACATTTGTCTTTCTTTTTAAAACATATTGTGAACACATACTTTGCAAACACATTTTTACCACATTCAAGCAATTGGGAAACTGTTAAAATTAGCCTTCTGAACAGAATCCTCCGCAGTCAAAAAACGAAACTAATTATGCTCAACAGCCCTATAACCAAAGAGCCAACAAAATCAGACAGAACAAAATCAGCATGATGGACAGCTCTATTTTCTGATCACTGAAAAGATAACCCTCAACGGTCAAATAACTAAGCTGGAAATATGTTAATTAACAGCCACAGGCTACTAACGTTATATCAATTGAATAAGAGCAATTTTGGAGATTTTAGGCTACTTAAGCCAATTCAACTTTGAAAACATCAACATCAGACATCAAACAACATCAGCTATGGACAGCGCTGTTTTGTCACAGTATCAAATGCGTAAAAATCACTTCCATTTGGGCCTATGTTAAGCAAAACAAATCTGATTGCCGATTTTGCCTCTTCATTTTCATCGCCCCTACATCAGTGGGAACAATGAGTCTGGCTTTTTGATGCGCACAGGTGATTGCGTGGTAGAAAGGATTAAACATAAATCGTCCTCCACCAGCAGCCTTGATCGGTATTTGCTTTTAAACATGTTCAAAGTGGAAAACCTGCACTCACACAAGTAAGTGGAGGTGAATGTAATGAGGACTTTCATAGCCTTTTGAGAGAGGTGGGAAAACTCAGTCATGTACGTAAAGCAACACGATATGATGCTTCAGTCGCCTTAATATTAACAGAGTTAAAAGTCTGGATTACTCTCTTTTGTGTTTGCAATTCTTTCATCTTTCTGTCAAAAAATTATAGTGGGTTGGCCACCAGACTAGAGATGGCCTCAATGTGATGCTGGAGCTTACAGGGTCTCATTCTATAATTTGCTAGAAACCTCTTTGCAAATAACACACTGTTGCACCAGCGCATCATCGGGACCGGTCCACGAAAATCCCAACTTTAAATATTCATGATCATACTTCTTCCGTTTTTATGCTTGGCCCAGAATCTGCATCCTCTCCTGTAGACTTTTGTTTTGTAGCCACTACAAAGCGATCCATTTTGCAAAATGCATATGCATAACATGCACTTTAAAATGCAAGCTATAGCAGGACAGATGTGTACAGACGTGAACAGTTAATTTATTTTCCCCGCACTGCGCCTCCCTTGGGACTCTCTGGCGCCCCCCCAGGGGAGGCGCGCCTCACCAATTGAAAACCTCTGCTATTGTGAATGACTCTTGCGTACTGGCTACACTGAAATAGAGAGGAATACCCCCACTTGGATGTATATTTTCCACTGAAAAAGCTGACAGCATCTCTGATTGGGTGTGGCAACAGGTGATCGCACATGCTCTCTCTCTCTCTCTCTCTCTCTCTCTCTCTCTCTCTCCACACACACACACACACACACACACACACATCCAGCTGTCTATACTTGTTTATCCAATGACTTGTTAGAAAGAGCACAAGCCATGATACTATTTCAAAAGTGACATTTTTGAATTACTAACTGAGGTTTGGACAATTTGTTTTGAACCAGCAACGGCAGATTCTGATCCGTCGCGTAAGAAAGTAATTCCATGCACAAATGCGTTTTTATGACCATGCTTGGGTTTTTCCTAATGTTTTTACATTTACTTGTTCATTGAACTGTTGTATATAAGCAATATCACACTCGCAATCGTGCAATATGGCCCTACACCAGCACTGCTGTAATTAATACAGCCTTGTGCCTGTGGCCGAATCACAGCAGTGCTGATGCATGGCCGTATTGCACTCTTGCTCGTATATATATATTTTCACTCTCTGTCTTAAAATAAATATTAAAAACAAAACAGATTAATAACAGATTCTGAAGGCTGAGAATTATTTCAATTTTAATTGTTTTTGACAATGAAGACCAAAAGATGTCTAAATGGGATGGGAGTGTGTTAGTGTGAATTTGCATGATGTCTGGATCATTTTAGGAAGGAGAATAATAGAAACAGCTGCTCACAATCATCTTAAAGTTTTGCCTTTTATCAACCGCAAGCCATCAAATTGTTTTGGCAGCCATGCCTTAATTTTCCATTTTTTTCTAATACGCAGTGTCCATATACTCATGACCCATTAAATTCACATGGCATGAAGTATTTGCTTCACCTCTGCTCTTGTGCAGCTATAGGACACCAAAGAGAAAGGACAATCAGGGAGATATAAAATCTAATTTAAACCATGTTTTTGGAGCAGAAACTCTATTTGCCTCCCTAATATAGAATATTTTAGATGTCCTGAAAATACGATTGATTACACTTAATTATGTATGCTAAGTGTTTCTATGTAGAGAAACGTATGGCCTGTTTACTTGAGTATGGGTGCTTGGATGTGATATAGAAAGGGAGAGATGTCTCGCTCATTTATCAGAATATCTAAAAGTAAATTTTGCACTGGTCCCCTTGGATTATGAAACACAAGCAACCTCAAAAACTGCTTTATATAGACATACTGTACTTAAATACGAATGTTCATTTACTGTACATGCTGTGGCTCTTTACTGTTTGTCTGCGACATAGTTTGGAATATAGCACACAACACTTCAAAAGTTCTTATGACCTATATGGAGTTTCAATTTTCAATGAAACATGTTATTACTTATATCAAATACAGAGGACAAGACTGCAGTCACATAACTTTGCACATGAGGATTCATTAATATAAGGGTACATAAACTTGATCATGGATTATTTTAAAAAATATATCCAAAAATATTAAAAACATTTTATTATTTTAAGTATGAATCCATAACCTTTCAAACCTAGCCATAGCCCTAGTTCCAAATGAAATTTAGTGTCTGATAAAAGCTCAACAGCCAATATAAGATACTAACTAAACATATAAATGACAAATGTAAAAAAACAAAAAAACAATATTGTTTTTTAAACTGGGCAAATAAGCTGTAGTTTGCCACAGTGCTCTGAGTCAATGTGGAATTTGAGTTACCAAGCAACAGGTGCTACACACACTCACACCGTGCACATGGATGTGACCATGAATAAAAGAGAGAGAAACAAGGAGAGTGAGCAAGGGATGGTTAGAACACTAGTGCCTAATGATAAACAAAAATGTGATGATGGGATATGACTACCGAAACCACTCATCCTGCTCTAATAAACAACACAACTCAGCATTCTCTCATCATCTCAAAAATCTCTGGCCATAAGCAAACAAAACCAAACAGCTCTCTCAACTTCCATCCCTCAGGCATAGCTCCTCCCACAGACACTCACCAATTCATTCTAACTGAGCCACTAATTTTGAATAAACTCAGACACTTTGTTACAGCATTCCTCAGCTAAAGCAGACACTGTATAACACGATTCAGGACTGCAGATGGAATAACCGTTTCTAGTAATGGACACATGGCATAATCACTGGTTTTATAAAGTGTTTGTTGAAACTCTCTCGTCTTAACAGGCCACAGTAATTTACATTTTTGGTAAAAGTGTATTTAAGGTACAGTTGAACTGTCTGTTGCAGCTCTTGTGCTGTTGACTAACTGAAATGCTGCAGGTTTAAAAGATTCCTTACAGCTTGACGAGCACAGTTTTCATTACCTGTTTCATATTGAAACATGGGTTACACTTAATAAGGTTCAATTAGCATTAGTTAATGCATTAGGTATCACGAACAAACAATTAACAATATATTTTTTACAACATTTATTAATCTTTGTTAATGTTAGTTAATAAAAATAATATTGTTCATTGTTAGTTTGTGTAAACTAATGTTGTCAACTAATGTTAACAATGGATCCTTACTGTAAAGTGTTACCGAAACATGAATTAGGGTGGGACATATGTAGGGCTTTAAAAAATCTTTAGTGTATGTCAGAGTCGTATTTGCTACTTGATATTACTACTATGTTCAGACAATGAGGTCCATAATACCTGGAGAGAGCTATCATTAGCCTTTCCATTCACTGGACTGTCAGTTGCTCGCCTGCACATGACAACACTGGTCAGCTGATGGCACCACAAAATAATGTACAGTCCCAAGCCCTTTACTAGTGACTAAAAACCTCTACAATAATTTAGCGAAATGTTTGCGATATATATGGTGCATTTATATTTGAACTTTTCAATGGCAGTCAATGGAGAAAGATGCTTTTTGGTCACATTATGGTGTAGTAACAGCATTTAATTTTTCAATGATTAGTCAGTGGAACATTTCAAAAACACTTTAAACAACAACCCACTGAAGAGACTGTAAATCTATCTCTCACAGCCTTGTGGTCATTACCATCAAAAATGTTATAATGCTGCGTTCCATTCAACTCGGAAACTTACTAGGAAAAGTGCAATGGAATGCTACTTGAAGTCAGATTTCCAACTTGGAAACTCATGCAGAAATATTCAACTACAATTTCGCCCAGATGCAGGTGCATGATTGGCACCCAATGAGATTAACAGAGTCTATGATAAACATAAGTCGTCAATATTTTTTGGTTTGTTTTCCTGGAACAAAAAGTCTGGGCATCTTATATATATGCTAAATAATGAACTAAATAATTGTGGATAGTAGACTACATAAGTTGTCAATACAGTGAATTCAGTTCACATGATGCCCCACATATATTAGGGTATTCATTCTGCATGGAACATTTGACATAAATCCACCTCGTAAATTACAATCTGATTCCTGTAGAGCAAATTGGGATAACTTAATACTCTCACTGAGGTACCATTAACATCCCCTGATGAGCCTTATGTCAAAGAAAATAACAAAGGTTACATTAAGTAACATTGAGAAGCTAATATGGATGTTAAGAAGCTTGTTTGACATGGGTGCTTGCCACAACGGCAGTTATGTTCTAGCTTAATGATAAAATTCTAAGTAATAATAATGATGAAGACAACAGTAATGGACTTTCAAAGAAACCAATCCGCCCCCCAATTCATAGCTTGATATGGACGAGAAGCCACTTTTGGACCTGCCAGGGACTTTGGGAAACCATGGATCATTAGCATACAGTAAAGAAGAATTATTTGTCTTGATGTTTGCGCATCTTCTGGAGATTTAATGGAAAAGTTGAGTGTAATGACACATCTTATCAAGCCAAAAACAGTCCAAACAACAAGTCATGGACTTATTTGTATATGCAAGATTTATTTTACAACACAGCCTGATTCTCACTCATATTTTTTTATTGTCCCATCAGCCATATTCCTATTTCAAATTCTCATCTGAATAAAAAAAAGAAAGAAATTGTTTTAAAAAAGTGAGAGGCAACTTTTTAAAATGGTTGACCCTACAGCATATTTTACACTTTTAATCTTAATTTCTGTAATCTAACAAAAAAAAAACAGAAAAAAATAAATGACAGTATTGGGTAGGCCTATATGTTAAATTAGGCCTATGCATCAAATAATTGTATTTAATTTAACATTACATTGAATTTTCAACCAGCTCACAAGAACATTTATTACTGCAAGGTTACAATTTTGCTCATCTCTTTTTAAATTTAGTCAAGAAGTTATTTTGTTAGTTGCTGTTACTCTGGACAGTGTGTGCCAAAATGACAAAACAGGGGCCCATGCTCCAATTAAGTGCATTCAGCACATATACTCATGGATAATATTGTTCTACATCTGTTATACTCTATATCAGTGTTATATTTTAACACTAGGGAGATTGTGTTGTTATCCCCTCCTCGTATTTACATTTTAGTGTGGTCTTATTTACCCGTATTGTTGGCGCTGTTCCTGGGACTGTATTATTTAGTCCTGACAGTTCAAGCGCTCAAGGACTTTCCCGAGCGAGCCCTCCGTAAAATTAGTGCTTGCCCCGGCAAAACAACGTGACACAGCAAGCTCTCCCCCGCAATGCCTGCGACTGAACCCAGGGGAGTACCTGACGCGAGAGGAAAGCGTTGTAATTGAACTTAAAAAGGGAAAGTATAGGTTGTTATGATGATGCGCTCAGGGTACTGTAGCAACCGCCGCCTCGGCTCGGACTGATCACGAAAAAGACAAAACATGTTATCGTGCATTCTCAAGGCAGAAGGAAAACAACTCGAGCGGGTGAGAGAAATTCCCAAACACGGTCGGGGCTACTCACATTCGCTCGCCCATGGATCATATCTCTACTACTAGCCTACACGACTTTAGCATAAGGTGGGACTGAATAAAGCGTTTGAAACTGATTGCCAGAACAGCACACTGGACTGCAGTCGCCCGAAAAGGCTAAACACGAGATACTGTTCATTTTCATTTTTAGAAAAGTTGGGACGCTTTTTTCCATTGACGTTTATTGAGAGCCGCCTGTGCGTCTCCGATTATTCCCTGACGACCATTTTACTATTTTGCTTACACGGCCGTGTGCTGCGCATCTTCTTGTCTGTCTGACTGGAAGTTTTTCCACGGGAACACGTACTTCGCCGGACCGGGGATTTTGTCGATTAACTTGTTGCGGTGAGTGCCCTTTAAGCTCTCTCGCACCTGTGTGTACTGGAGTGTCTGTTTCTAGACTATGGAGGTTCCGGTCGTGTTAGGGGAGGTTAGTGAATCCCCAGACGCAGTTTTTCACGGACCTTATCAAAGCGTTTTTCAAAGCGTACGCGTTGTGCGAGCGAATAGCACCGCCGTCTCAGAGAGTTTGAACATTTGGACCTCAAAAAAGTGCGACTGCTTGCACGATAAAGCGGCGAGGGAAATGCGTTTGAGCAAGCTGTCTCCTAGCAAAGTAATATGCTGCCCCGAGAAAGCGCGCGAGAGTCCGAGTTCACTGATGGAGGCAGAGGCGAATCGAATCAATTTTCTCAAGAGTTCAAAAGGAAGCAAAAGCGCCCTGTCCCTGTTATCTGGCAGCTCGGACAGTGCAGACGCCACTGAAATCAGCGCGGGTTTGCAATGGGGCGCCGAGACAGGACGGAAATGCAGCGGCGCAGCTGAAGTTCGCACACGCGAGTTAAATTTGAACCGTGACGCTAGTGTGGCGAGTTGTCGCGCGTGCAGCAGCACCATCTCTGAGACAGCGCGACAGCTGTGCAAAGCCGTGTCCGTGTCTTTGGGGTTGGCTATGGAGTCCAGCGAACTGGGCGAGGTGGGACCGCACAATGCGCCGCCAACGCCCCTGACCACTGAAAGTAGTTGTGAGGACACCTATTTGTTCGGAATGCCTTTGCTAGACTGTTCAGTGAGCGAACGGGAGGCAGGAGGGAAAGACAGAGAATACGCTCTCTTGGCGGGACGAGACAGATTTGCCGAGATGCAGGGTAGGGATAAACTGCTCGGGATGTTTAAAAGTGCCAACCTGGAGCATCTACCAGGTGAGGTGTCGACCTGGCAGTGCAGCAGCTCGTCACATCCGCACTTAAACGCGTTTGCCAGTCTGACTTCAGAAGGTACAGCTGCGACGACAGCTCCGGATATGGACGCAACACGGACGGCTTCGTGCCAGTTCGAACAACTTTTGTCAGCGAATATGAACCAATTCGTCCACCCAGAACCTTTGCTCTCTGAGCACGATAACGGGCCGAGCCACAGCTTTGTTAAGCGCACAGCGATGTCCGGTGAGTTTTCCGGGCCCGCGGAGGAGAGATACTCCGATTACCAGAATATGTACAACGTCAAAATTAAAGCTGAGATGATGCCCTGTGAACTGAATGAGACCTGGACGTACCCGCATAGGTATAACGAGGACAGTAACAGACACTACGGGCCTCCCAAGCAGAGAAATCCTTACACTACTGGCCACGAAACACCATTTATATGTAACCCCTACGAGTACGGGCGCGGCGGGACTCTGGTTCCGCGGGAGCGACCTCAGCCCGAACAGTGGTACCCGGGCGGGATGTTGACCCGTCCGCCATACCCTAACGTGCCCTGCGTGAAAAACGAAGTGGGCGAATGGCTGGATGTAACATCGTTAACGGACGGCAGGTAAGCGATAAATGTTTTTTTTTGTTTTACTTTATCTTTTTCCCCCTGTACATCAACGTCTATTTGAATATTTATTTTTTTATAAAAGCACAAGGTGCGTTACAAATTCGTCAAAAATGTTATGGTGAATTATAGCTAATCAGTGTTGAATGACTTCTCGAGTAACAAGAGAAAATGTGACGGGTTGGAAGTATTAGAGAATGAGTAATGTTTCCGAGTATAACACAAGTGGAACTGAGAAAAAGTGATGGAAAACTAATCTGTAATAACTCATCTGGGGAGTGCATGTAAATTAAGCATGTAGTTGTAGGCCTACTTCAGGAATTATAGAGTATAGATTGATATGATTTTGCGGTTAGTCATGGTTCAGATGAATTATAACTTCTTTCTCAAAGGAAGAGTTCCTCACTTTATGTCTGCAGCCAAGTAAACTACAACACAGAGGTAGCTGTACACATTAACACACAGATGTGTAGTTATTAAAGTCTCCTCTCCCAGTGGGGTTACAGTGTTCCAGTGATACTGCCATCAAGGCAACCCCACATGGTCGCCACCAAATGCATGACCCCATGCCAAGTGACTCAAAGCTTGTATCCTTGAACTTCACTGTATTCTTGCCCATTTTCTGAGTCATTCACATATTTACTCACTCACTCACGCACTACACATGGGCAGGGCAGATTTTGATGCACACACATGGATGCACAGCTCCAGCTGTCAATGTCATACCATGGATTTCCATTAAATGTCATTACTTAAAACTGTACTGCTTACACGTTCTGACCTTTTTGTTTTTAATATTGTTTCAATATCTATGTGTGTATGTATATATATATATATATATATATATATATATATATATATATATATATATATATATAAAGAAAAACCCAAAACTCAAATTTACTGATTCAATCAGATCTGCATCACCTGAATAAAAAAGGGGGATGCATAAGAAAATATCCAGAGACTAAAATTAAACTACCCCAGTCTTAAACTACAGAAAATGTGAGACAGTTTCATGTCTTGGCATTTTGTTTAAAGAACTTGAATGAGTGTTAGGTGCTTCAGTCATAGGCACAGTTGAGCGTGCATTTTGTCTGAGGCTGTTTTAAGAGTATGTGTGTGTGTGTGTGTAGGTTCCTGGAAGGAATTTGAGCTTAGTTGTGTGTTTAATTAACCTTTGTATCTTTTGGGTTTGAGTTCGAAGCAAACTGCTCGATCTTTACGGAAAATACTGTTTCAGACGCCATGCAGCCAAATCATGAAATTGACAAATGCGCAGATCAGATTAGACATTAGACAGAGTGTGAGAGACTTTACACTAGTCTTGACTTGATATAAAAATAAATCTCACGAATGTGAATCTTACATCTTACATGAAGCCACATTTTGGAAGGAAAAGCAGTTCATGAATAGAGCAGCAGAGTTGGTGAGAGGTAGACTGTATTTCGTAAGAACAAAACACTACAAAAAACTTACAGTTGACAGTAAAAGTTTTTAATGTCTGTAAATCTTCTTGACCACCAACTGTAGATTGAACTGTTTTAATAAGCAGGGAGCTTGATGATTGGACAGTGCAAAAATAGCCAAACTCGTACTTACTTGTTAGATGACCAATGATGACAGATAGTTGGGTTAGTGGTAAACATTGTTTGTATGCAATTATGTGTATGTTTTTGAGTGGGACATATGTGAGGGGGTGCGAAAGAGTTGCGTATGCCTGTCTGTGTTATGTAATAATCTAATGCACACATCGTTTTAATTCGGGTCTCGTTAAACTGCATTCCAGACAAGGCAAATTTTTCTTACAAAGAACCCTTGATAAATGTGTTCTATGTAGCACAATCACATGAGAGTTCTAAGAACTTAATAACATTTACAAAATATTATTACTAGTAGTTTGTTGGAAGCAAACTGAATATTGGCTATATTTTTCACTTTTTCAAAAATAATTTCCCTCCCTGATGACCACATATAATGAGTATCAAGGTTTCTTGCTCTGAACGCTATCATTATTTAGAGATTAATATGACAATTTTTCACTCTTACTTGGACCCCTTAAATAAAACAAGGCATTTATGCTACTATACCTTTTAAGACTTCTTTGTAAATTCACCCTGTTATGATTGGCTAACCTTCTTCACATAAAACAATTAGACACTTGACTTACTTGCAGTTTTCTGCCAGGTCAAATTTTGTTGGTACTGCCCCATCCTTCAATAATGGTCTCTTTGCAACGCTTCTACTACATTGAAACATGTTCTTAAAACAATCTAGGTATCCAATACCAGGATTGGGTATGGCTTCCGATACTGAAGTTTTTAGATGGATTAGGGTTTGTTCTGACGAGACCAATACAAATTGTATACTACAATGTAATTATTATTATTATTATTTATTTTTTATAGAACTGGCTTTTTTCCACTTCATATTTTTACTGGAATTACTGTTAATTTTGCTGCTGCGTTATTCAGTAGATAATTTAACAAAGTTTTTTTTTAATAGGATAAACATTTCTTTAATTATTTTTTAATTCTCTGTTTTATAATGAAATAATGTGTAGTTTGAGGTTTGTGTTTCTTTAAACATAAAAAGAGTACTACTAATCAGTTCCACAAAGTGAGGTTTAAAAAACAACACTGGTATTGGTTTGGGATCGTTATGGGCTGATACAGGGAGTTCTGGTATTGGAATAGGATCGGAAGAGAAAAGTGGAATCGGTGCATACTTAAACAGTCTGTGCTGAAATGTGCCCCACAAATGTTAAATGACCATGGTAAAAAATAAGCGTTGGCTACTAGGGTTTTGATAGTCTGGTAATCTGTTGATTATTTCCTCAAACAATTAATTAATTGAAGAAAAAAATTCCAATTTAATTTCAAGCACACTTGGACAAAACATACATATAATTTCAAATGTGTTTCTTTGTTTCAGGACACTTTAAGTACCTTATTTTTACTCAGCAACAAACTAATAGAGAGTAAAGCACAAACAAATCATATAAATTCTCATATATTGATTAATTAAGTTTTCTTAAAAGCACTGAAGCAAAACTGTATACATTATCCTACTCAAAAGCATTTAACATCAAATAAACAAGAGCTAGGCCAGTAGTAATCCAAAAGTAATCAGATTAGATTGCCCTAAAAAATATAATCCTTTCGAGTATGTTACTGATAGCAATTTTAGCCATAGGGCAAGTGACAGGTCCTTCAACTGACACGAAACGCTCTATCACTGCCCCAGGGCCATCCTTATTGTTAAGCTCTGAGTAGTTCTTATCGGTTTTATCGATTAGTTGTTGCAGCCCCATTGCTTACCTTACAGAGATGCAAGTCCTAACACACAGCAGGAACACCATAATATACCATAGTGGAGTGATACACTGTAAACATTTTATGTCAAGTATCCTAAATAAATGTACTTTATGTGGTAGCATCCTAATTATCAGATTTCAAAGAAAAGACATCAGAAGTCAAATATAGTTTATTTATTTCACTGAATCAACCTAAATACATTAAGTCGCATCAGTGAAAGTTATTTTGAATTGTCAGATTAGATACTGTACATGTAGATCTTAAGATAACTGCTTGTATTTAATTAATTGTGGTGTCTCTTCATCTTCCTTTTTTAAAATTTTTTATTGTGTATCCAGTTTTGTCTTTATTACTTCACAGTGACTGGACAGGACAAATAGCTGAATACTGAATACATGAAATTACTTTTTACAAACAAATGCCCAGTGTCTGCACTTCTAGGTTCTTTAGGCACACTGGAAAAGTGAATCGTTCATATTGACGTGAATATGACCAAAAGTGGGGTGAAACACCCTGTTTGTAATAGATCATTAGAGACAAACTCACAATTTGACATACATTATGATAATTTACAGATCTCAGTCATCATGATAGCCTCTAATCTAATATAGCCTGATTGTCCCGCAGCTGGTGTCAGTAGATTTGTATTTCACTAAGGCATTACAGAAACCCTGAAGTAAAAAGTGGCTGATTTTAACTTCCAAAGTGCAACGACAGTGACAAATACAGTATGAGGCCAGAAATGTAACTATTGTTTATCAAACTGGACATTGTCTCGCTAACACCGTTTTGTGTACTGGCTCTTTGGATACAGTACAATACCTGTAAAACCATGCAGTGCTGCTAATGAAATTCATCTTTTATTACATATGCCTATTTCAATTATTATTGCAGCTTAGCTTCAATAAATGGTCTGGACTGGGGAGAGAGTTTTGAAAGTATATACTACATCATACTGGACATCAGCCTGATTTTTCATGTTTCAAGTCATCATGAAATGTAACATAAAAAAGCCTACATGTTTGTGATTCTGTGTGCATTATTTCAACCAAAAACAATAATTTACTTTTGTAATTTTCTATTGAAATTGTATTATTTTTCCACCTTTTAAACCAGTTTCCTTGTCATCTGATGTCACAAATGGATTACAAAAACATATAATTTACTGACAGGTTTATCATACCACAATTTGTTTCCTACAGACAGAAAACTGACTAAACAACATCTACATCAATTTTAATACCGCAAATTTGATGGAATTAGGTTTGGAATATAGAATCCAAATTAGCGCAATTCGAAACAGAGATTGGCTCTACACTAGCAGACTCAGAAGAACTCTAATTGGGTGAGGGGTGTCACACTTAATTACTTTTTTAGCTAATCTCACCCTTCTATTCTGTGAGCCTGTCACATTTACAGATTAAAAACAGAGGCAAGGTGTCACACTCAATGACTGCCTTTGAATTTTCTCAATGCTTCATTGTCATACCACATTTCCACAGCCAGTCAACCTGAATTTGATCTAAACCATATGCATTACTTTAGTTGTTGATATGAACTGATATAATTTTAAAAGCAATTATCCAAAAAAGTAGCAGTAGATGTTACCATGAAGCACGCTATAAACATTGCAGCATTATAAATGACAAAAGGGATGCAAACACGTTTTCCATGGATTTCAGTTGATTTAATTGCTGTAAAAGATTTTTGTTGTATTTAAAGCTTTAGTAAAATGTTTAGGATTCATAAGTAACATGTAGACATTTTACCAAACAATAGGGGCACAGAAAAGGTATCTTTAGCTGAAAGGGGAGTAGTTGTCTCCCCTAAACAATAAAACAAAACAGGTCGATAAGCATTCACATTTATTAATGTCCTGTGCCTTATCAAGAAAAAAAAATTATAATAAATTAAGATACAAAATGAAGACATACAAAAGTTAAATGAGTCACACAACTCACATTTGACAAACATACAGTAAAGAAAATAAAAGATCAGCTTAAATTGTTTCAAACTAATCGGACAGTACTTTTCAAAGCAGGTGGCTCAGCTTTTTATGCATGCAATGATTTTAATCACAGTTTAGACTCAAAGAAGTGAATCCACAATAAATCATATCATGTCATTATATAATCAGGCTTTAAAAATCATTGACAATTAACCAAATCGATGGCATCATTGTTATATTTAAAAAAAGCATAATATAGTTGCAATTATTTTTAAATAACTTCGTTAGACATAAAATTTGTGTTTAAATGTTTGCATAATAAAGAACCACAGGTGTCATCTAAATGCATAATAAGACAGGATGGGAGTGGAACAACCAGGAGCACAGTGAATGATAACTGTAGGATTGACTATTGTAGAACGACACATGCACGACATGACCAATGGGCTTTTTCTGTGAATTGTTCTCAGTTTTGGAAAATGTTATCAAAATATCTGTTTTATCTTTTTCAAAATTTCTATTTTCATAATTCTGTGCTTTCCATTTTCTTTATCCTGAATTCCATATCCAGCAGTTTAATTCAAAAATGTTATCCTCAAAATAGTTTCTAATCGAATTAATTCATTAAAACATGAATCAAATGAAAATAGAACAAATAATTTTCCATAAACACATAATTTTTTCAAATGATGTGCTTTATACTGTCACGGTGTGGGTAATCAGGAGACGGCAGACAGAAGTTTAGGATCCAAACGCAGTTTAATATATAAGTAACAAAAAGGTAAACACAAAGAAAAGTCCACGATGGGAAAAACTATCTATCAAACAACAGAACACACAGCTAGAAGAACAAACACGATGGGCAGGAAACCGGGGCAAAGGCATGACAAGAAACCATACACGATATCAACATTAAACAAACACTGGAGCAAATAAAAGGTCCACGAGGGGAAAAGTAAACAAAAACAAACTCACACACGGGTGAACACGAGTTGACAAACATCCACGAACAGCAGGGTAATCCTCGAACGAACGAACGAACGAACGAACGAACGAACGAACGAACGAACGAACACGACAAGAGGTAGCACACACTGACAGAGGCATGAACATGAAACGGTAACATTCAACAACGATCGACAAAGACTGAACAAAGAACCAGGGTTTAAATACACGGACAAAGTGGAGACTGAACGAGGCACAGGTGAAAACAATGATGAGTGCAGGTAGAGAGGAAGGCCGGGAATTGTGGGAAATGTAGTTTAGACAAGGACAGTGAAACACGGGGCGAACAACAAGGAAAACACGACATGGAGCGCGAACGGTGACGGGTGAAGTGGAAAACACGGAGCAGACAAGGGAACATGACATAAACGTGATAGTGCGACAGAGAACACAGGGCAGACAACGGGGAATCGTGACATATACAGATCCTTAGAGCACAATCCAAAATACAGCCCTGAAGTTATTTTTGTCAAATAAACTGCTACACAACAGATCATCAGGTATAAGATATTTCTTAAATGTATTATTATTATTAATACTACTATTACTGTGAATATAAAATACTACACTACTATACACTAGTAATATATTTCTGTTTTTTCTGATTTTTGGCAGAAAACTGAGTGAAGCCCAGTTTCTTTGTGTTTTTGATGGTACATTCTCATCTCCAGATAAGCAGTTCACTATATGGCCCAATGTCATTATAAAACAATTTAATTCAATAAATATGTAGTCTGCATGTGCCACATGCTTCAAAGTGAATGTGCACTGTGCTCTTTTTTTATCTATAGTATTACACTTATGGTTGCCAACTTTTCGCCACACGAATATGGTACACTTGAGCAATTTAAGTGCTTAAAAATGGGACTGTGAAGGGGATTATTTTATGTGACAGTTTATAGTAAATTCGATTTTATGACTGGATTCTGTGATTACGTCTATGTTTTCTGAATCTCAGAAATCATTGGGCCCTAGAAACTACAGTGGTTTGCAATAACATGTGCATGCATTAATCTTCATGTAGACCTTGGACTACAGTTCATAAATTATTCAAACAAGTCCTTGAAATACCATGATTTAGGTGGGTGACTTTTACTCCTGTGTGTTGAAACAAAAGTTTACACATTCTTACACATACATGCAGTCTCTTCAATGGTTTATACTGTTGTTTAAATTGGTTTTCATCGATCAGTTGAAGAAACATTGAAAAAAAACATCTTTCCAAAACATTTCAGTTGACAGTATGAGTTGTGAAAATTAGGTGTGATCTTGGACCTTTATAAAGTGCAAGGCATTGAAGAGACCATAAGTCTATTCCAACAGCTTGAATGAAATATTCTGTAGAGATCAACGATAATTGAATTTTCTTATATTTTTTATGATATTCAAGCAGCGGCCCCCCTGACAGAAAGGAGTGTTTCTCAACCTTTTTTGCCGTAACCCCACAGCACCATCAGTTAGGATGAAGTGCCCCTTCATCGATACAAAACCAAAGATCTACAGTGGGTACGGAAAGTATTCAGACCCCCTTAAATTTTTCGCTCTTTGTTATATTGCAGCCATTTGCTAAAATCATTTAAGTTCATTTTTTTTCCTCATTATTGTACACACAGTACCCCATATTGACAGAAAAACCCAGAATTGTTGACATTTATTAAAAAAGAAAAACTGAAATATCACATGGTCCTAAGTATTCAGACCCTTTGTTCAGTATTTAGTAAAAGCACCCTTTTGATCTAATACAGCCATGAGTCTTTTTGGGAAAGATTTTCACATCTGGATTTGGGTATCCTCTGCCATTCCTCCTTGCAGATCCTCTCCAGTTCTGTCAGGTTGGATGGTAAACGTTGGTGGACAGCCATTTTCAGGTCTCTCCAGAGATGCTCAATTGGGTTTAAGTCAGGGCTCTGGCTGGGCCATTCAAGAACAGTCACGGAGTTGTTGTGAAGCCACTCCTTCGTTATTTTAGCGGTGTGCTTAGGGTCATTGTCTTGTTGGAAGGTGAACCTTCGGCCCAGTCTGAGGTCCAGAGCACTCTGGAGAAGGTTTTCGTCCAGGATATCCCTGTACTTGGCCACATTCATCTTTCCCTCGATTGCAACCAGTCGTCCTGTCCCTGCAGCTGAAAAACACCCCCACAGCATGATGCTGCCACCACCATGCTTCACTGTTGAGACTGTATTGGACAGGTGATGAGCAGTGCCTGGTTTTCTCCACACATACCGCTTAGAATTAAGGCCAAAAAGTTCTATCTTGGTCTCATCAGACCAGAGAATCTTATTTATCACCATCTTGGAGTCCTTCAGGTGTTTTTTAGCAAACTACATGCAGGCTTTCATGGGTCTTGCACTGAGGAGAGGCTTCCGTCGGGCCACTCTGCCATAAAGCCCTGACTGGTGGATGGCTGCAGTGATGGTACAACTTTCTCCCATCTCCCGACTGCATCTCTGGAGCTCAGCCACAGTGATCTTTGGGTTCTTCTTTACCTCTCTCACCAAGGCTCTTCTCCCCCGATAGCTCAGTTTGGCCGGACGGCCAGCTCTAGGAAGGGTTCTGGTCATCCCAAACGTCTTCCATTTAAGGATTATGGAGGCCACTGTGCTCTTATGAACCTTAAGGGCAGCAGAAATTTTTTTTGTAACCTTGGCCAGATCTGTGCCTTGCCACAATTCTGTCTCCGAGCTCTTCAGGCAGTTCCTTTGACCTCATGATTCTCATTTGCTCTGACATGCACTGTGAGCTGTAAGGTCTTATATAGACAGGTGTGTGGCTTTCCTAATCAAGTCCAATCAGTATAATCAAACACAGCTGGACTCAATTGAAGGTGTAGAACCATCTCAAGGATGATCAGAAGAAATGGACAGCACCTGAGTTAAATATATGAGTGTCACAGCAAAGGGTCTGAATACTTAGGACCATGTAATATTTCAGTTTTTCTTTTTTAATAAATGTGCAAAAATGTCAACAATTCTGTGTTTTTCTGTCAATATGGGGTACTGTGTGTACAATAATGAGGAAAAAAAATGAACTTAAATGATTTTAGCAAATGGCTGCAATATAACAAAGAGTGAAAAATTTAAGGGGGTCTGAATACTTTCCGTGCCCACTGTATACCAAAGACTATAAAATATTTTACAGAATCATTTAAATATTGATTATTATTGATCAATCAGTATTGGTTTGATCTATTGATCTATTGACATCCCTTTATCAATACCCATTGTAATTGATAAAGTTTTCCAGATTCGATTTCAAAATGTTAATTTTAAATGAACATTTATCTAATTTTATTTTATCAGTAGTTTTTCATGATTTTTCATAATTCATACATATTTTTACAACATGTTTATTGTTTACATACATAATTCCTACTATTTACAAGTTACATTCTTATGTAGAAGCTAAAACAGTACTGTCTCTTTAAGACTACCAGCAGTTCAGCCAGATAGTGCATCCTAACGAGATAAAACGCACATGTTTTTTTTAGTGCTTCCATGCTAAAGTATGTGTGATTAGAACTGGTGTTACTTTTTGTTTTGTTTTTGTTTTCAACAAACTGCAAAGGACAGAAAGGGTATTAAAAGAGACATTATTCAATGACAAATAGATTGTGTGGATCTCATCATTGAACAAACAAACATTTACTCTTAACACGTAGTCAAAAGATCTTGGTGCCTAGCTTCGCACTGAGTAAAAGATCAATATCAGTATTGTTTAAATGAAGATTGCGATTAATTGCTAAATCTATATTTTTACCTATCCTTAATCCTTACCCCCCCACCCCCGTGTCCTTCTGCGTGGACTGGAGTTTTGTCTTTGCTATATGCTATATATAATTTAATTGTATGTAACCCGACTGATCTTAGTTAAGGGTTAAACTTTTGACCCAGAGAGTCATTTGACAAAACTATATGGCACTAATTACAGTGAAGTTTGTCTTTGGAAGACACGCAGACAAAACTACATCTGGTAAGAATGTTTGAGTCTCTAAAGTTGAAGTCTCTAATTTCATCCGATATGCCATTTTAAAAATGTGAGTGATTTATTGCAAAACAGCACGCTGTTAAACACAATGACCGCAATAGTGGACTAAAGAGCTATTTTCCCCTTAGAAATCCTATATTCACTGTGCTTGATCACATTGAGAATCCATGGGTTCATCAAAAGCTTAAAAAAATATTCTTTCAGAGGCTATATATGGAGTTAGAATGAAAATAAGGTGCATTTCAAACTCTCCTGATACCAGTGCAGACTGACAGCACACTGGAGGTGAAGTTATATACTAAAAAAGGAGCAAGAGAGCATCCTATATCTTTTCTATGCTGCCAAGTGCATTCACTCCTAACATCCAACCAAAAGTTCAGTTTCAGAATCCATTAATGATGTAGTGGGACTAAAAATCAGCTCAGAACAGGGCAATAGTGTTAGATACAATTGCTGCTTACACTCGGTTACTGATTACACTCGGTTACTGATTACAACCAAATGATCATTTGATCCCTCGTGCTGAAAAGGCACATCTCTCTCCCACTCTTGGTGCTTCCTGAAGTGCATAACATTCTCTTTTCAGTTTCAGTTTTCACAGTTTCAGCCGACATCATCATACAACACCTGTGGCGGTTGCCAAATTAAAAAAAAACATCATAAAAGTAAAATATTTTTATTTGTGCATTTCCTAATACGCATTGTTCCAAAGCAGCTTTTCAGAAAATCGTCTATAATGTCTCAAAAACATGAATAATCAACACTCCTGGAAACCTAATAAATAATTTTATTTAAAAAATCTGACTTTCTATACTAGTCTATATCTAGTTTGAAATTATTGAAAATTTCACAGCTTAGTCCCGCTGTCCCCATATGAGGACATACATTTTTAGGAAAACGATTTGCCCTAAAAAAATATTTGTTTTGCATGTTTATTAGGGGCTACTAGTTACAAATCAAGAAGGGAAATGCCCACAGCAGTCACTCTGGGATCTCAGGATGATAAGTCATTCATTTTGTTAGGTTCAACATAGCAAATTTCAATTATTTTCGTGTAACACTGGAACAAGGTTACGTACCCCCTCCCCTGGGGTTACTTGTACACCATGTTGGGAATCACTGTTGTAAAGTGTAGCTTATCCAATACTAAGCTACTTTTCCCAATGAGTGTATCAAGATAAAACATTGCTTTTTTAATGTCTACCAGCTTCACAGTCGAGCGAGCTGAGGCATTAATCAAACACGTCCAACTAAACTGTCTTCACTTTCTCAATTGTAGCATTGGAAAATCCAAAACATTGAAGTGAATCAGTTTGTGCAAATGAACTGGTTGAAATAAACATCTCACCAATTGGGAAGCCCAATTTATTTTAATTAATTGGTTCATTTGGTCAGTTCATGTAAATTAACCAAGTTCAAATAAATGATTCACCAGTCATTGCGGCTGTCTGTATATAAATGAAATATTCAGTCAATTGCTTCTGTTTATTAGTCAATGTTTGTGACTCTGTTATGTATTGTTTTAGTATATTTTGTGTAAATATATTATGTTCAATGTTTAATTTAGTATAAGTTCTATTTGGTTGTATTTGGCACATTTATGTTACTATCAATATAAATTACTATCAATATAAAAATTGATTTATAGAAAAACGTTTCTTCCTTATATAGCTTCAGTGTTGTTAGCTGCTTTAGTGTACATACACTTTTTTGTAGTAAAATGGTATCTTGATTGTAGTTTATCTACTTTAACTTATGAGTTGTTTGTAGCTTGTGAAGCTACATCAAAGTAGCTTTCCTAACATTGATATGAACACAGATATTTGGCAACATTCTGTGGTTGCTAATCAAGGGGAGATGATCCATATAAAATGTTATCTGCTTTTATCATGGTTCAGAATGATGGTTCTTATATATATGAAGGTGTATAAATCTTTAGATGCGTGCTAATGTTAGCATTTATGCTAGAATCCGGCACCTGAGTATATTTCTGTAAATCAATGCTGCACGTCCATTTCTTTGGGTATGTGTTGTAGTTATATGTGTGCTAATTTGCTTCTGCATGAATATACATGACCATTTGAATGCCTGACCAGTCCTATCGCATATACCTTACTTACTGTGCGTTCAGACCAGAGGCGTCGAGAAGGACGTCAAATCGACCGGAAGTCATTCATTTTCTATGACAGCCAGCATTTCTCAGTGGCGAGAAGCGGCGCGGCGAGTCTTGGGCGGTGTGGGCGTCAGAATAAAGTTCAAGTGCAGCCAACATTATGATAATGAGCTTTGACGCGGTTCGGTGGCAACCTATTGGAATATAGAAGTGCTTTTCTCTAGCGAAGTCTAGAGAACACAACTGTGTAAACTTTGGTTCCCAACAAACATTAGATCCGAAGAAAAAATGGAGGAGAAAATGATTATTGCCGTGGTGGCTGTTCCCGTAATATTTAATCTGTCCTTGTTTGCTTACAGAGATATACACTCACCTAAAGGATTATTAGGAACACCTGTTCAATTTCTCATTAATGCAATTATCTAATCAACCAATCACATGGCAGTTGCTTCAATGCATTTAGGGGTGTGGTCCTGGTCAAGACAATCTCCTGAACTCCAAACTGAATGTCAAAATGGGAAAGAAAGGTGATTTAAGCAATTTTGAGCGTGGCATGGTTGTTGGTGCCAGACGGGCCGGTCTGAGTATTTCACAATCTGCTCAGTTACTGGGATTTTCACACACAACCATTTCTAGGGTTTACAAAGAATGGTGTGAAAAGGAAAAACATCCAGTATGCGGCAGTCCTGTGGGCGAAAATGCCTTGTTGATGCTAGAGGTCAGAGGAGAATGGGCCGACTGATTCAAGCTGATAGAAGAGCAACTTTGCCTGAAATAAGCACTCGTTACAACCGAGGTATGCAGTAAAGCATTTGTGAAGCCACAACACGCACAACCTTGAGGCGGATGGCTACAACAGCAGAAGACCCCACCGGGTACCACTCATCTCCACTACAAATAGGAAAAAAAGGCTACAATTTGCAAGAGCTCACCAAAATTGGACAGTTGAAGACTGGAAAAATGTTGCCTGGTTTGATGAGTCTCGATTTCTGTTGAGACATTCAGATGGTAGAGTCAGAATTTGGCGTAAACAGAATGAGAACATGGATCCATCATGCCTTGTTACCACTGTGCAGGCTGGTGGTGGTGGTGTAATGGTGTGGGGGATGTTTTCTTGGCACACTTTAGGCCCCTTAGTGCCAATTGGGCATTGTTTAAATGCCACGGCCTACCTGAGCATTGTTTCTGAACATGTCCATCCCTTTATGGCCACCATGTACCCATCCTCTGATGGCTACTTCCAGCAGGATAATGCACCATGTCACAAAGCTCGAATCATTTCAAATTGGTTTCTTGAACATGACAATGTGTTCACTGTACTAAAATGGCCCCCACAGTCACCAGATCTCAACCCAATAGAGCATCTTTGGGATGTGGTGGAACGGGAGCTTCGTGCCTTGGATGTGCATCCCACAAATCTCCATCAACTGCAAGATGCTATCCTATCAATATGGGCCAACATTTCTAAAGAATGCTTTCAGCACCTTGTTTAATCAATGCCATGTAGAATTAAGGCAGTTCTGAAGGCGAAAGGGGGTCAAATACAGTATTAGTATGGTGTTCCTAATAATCCTTTAGGTGAGTGTAAATAAATAATTAAAAAAACGATGAGTGGACAAAGGTGTCTGAAAATGTTAGTGTGCCATGTGAGTTGATGAAGTGGATATTATGGTTTATATAATATTATATAATAATATATTCAAATATTTCATGAGAATATACGCTACTTGTGATATGTCGTCAAAAAGATACCGGTCGACGTGTCTGGATGTTTTGTGGCTCCTTTAAATATAGTTCACAAAACCAAGCATTCTCAACGAATGTTGCTGCCAGTTTCAAATACGAATTTTCCACAAATATTCGATAGCGTTGTTGGCAGCCAGAGCGAATTTTGACGCTCTAGCCTCCTCTGGTCTGAACGCATGGTTACAGTAGGTGGTAACTTATTACCCAACTTACCCAAATAATTGAGACCATCTTCCTTTGATTATCAAACATTGAATGGGATTTTTATTTGCGTATCAGATGTCTAATGAAGCTAAGATGTACACTCTGCCTGTAAATGTACTTATATGAAATGTTCCACAAAAGCATTCATGTATCCAGTTTCACAACAAAGCACCATTTGTATTGTAAGTTTATATTTCTTATTTGACTTTAGCCTTGTTCACACATTTTGATAATTAATACAAATATTATATCTTCAGGAGTAAATTGAATAATTCCTTAAAGCAATTCAAAAATTAAAATAAAAAAAGTATTATTTTCATAACCACAATATATTCTGCAAAGAAAAGTCAATGATGTTTGGCTGACTAGGAAATAAGACAAAAAACATCAAATGTTGTTTCTTTCTGTTGTTAAAAAACAATTAGCCTGTTGTGGCACTTGCTATTTTAAGATGCGAGGAACCCTGGTGGCCAGGAGGTGGTTCTTGGGGTGGTAATACTGTAGTTCTAACTAGAACCATTTGACACCCTTGATGCACAATGTGTATTTACAAATAATCTGTTGTCAGCAAACAGGAGAGGTTTGTTACAGCTCACACTGGGTGGTGTGGTTTATCTCTCTTTCTCTTGTGCCAAGTCCCTTTCTAACTTCTCATTATGTTACAGAGAAAATATTCTAAAAGAGAATTTGTTATTATTGGCTCGACCAGTGTCAGGTGTCTCAAGCACATTTACTTTCCAGAACTGTGGTGGTCTTGTTTTGTTTTTTTAATGTTTTGTTTTTCATTCAGTTTTCATCAGTCTTTATTAGTTATTTGGAATCTTTTTTCTACAAATGTTTCAAGAAATTTGAGAGGCTTACTCACAGAAAGAGAAGGATAGTGAGTGAGCCAGCATACTTGTCTTTCTACATATTTTTTTGTTTTTATAAAATGTTAATTAGTTGCCTATTGTATTTTAATGTTTTGTTTCTAGTGTTTTGTCTGGCAGGTTTAAATGGCTTTTTAGGGATTCAATTCAAATTAACACCCAAGAGCATCCAAATGTCACTGGTAGAAAAGCTGACATTTATGAGCTAAAGTTAGTTGTCTTCCATTAATGGTCATACCGGCAAAAATACTAAAATTTAAAATTAGTTTATGTGCTTTTAAGAAACACCATCACTAGTGAAGTATATTTAAGAAATATTAACTTGTTTCATTCTGAACAGGAGACACCAGTTCGAGAAAGAGAGATGCAAGCAGCAACTTTGCATGTGTTGTCTGTGTTTGTTTATGTTTGTTTTAAGTTAAGTTTGACATTAAAACTTTGTTTAATGTTCAGCCGGTTCTAGCCTCCTCCTTGCCCATCCTTTACCTGTTACACAGAGAAAAACAGATAATTTAAAATCATGATATAAATGTTTTCTTGTCTTGTTAAGTTTTTTAGAATAAGCTGATTTTTGAGACAGCATTTTATTCTGCATGGCAACACACTCAGTATCAAATTTCAAGAGTAGAGGAGAGTAAAAGAGAGTGAGTGAGAGAGAGAGATAAAGAGAGATATGTTCCTTACATTTTAATGTCTAATATCACTTTGTTTTATTAAAATGTCTTCCAAAGACAGGTCAAGAGGTGATAAAATGAGCTTAAAACCGACTCAGCAATCTTCGATGGTACAGAGAATGCTTGCACACTTGAATGCATGAACATGCTCTGAAAGGATGGGAAGTGCACACTCTCTTTGCACCTCACTGGAAGCTACAAGAATAATTTGTGATCTAACCTTTTCACATTGTCATTTTGTCAACGGTTTTTACACCATTTGTATCAATCTAGGTTAATGCTAATTTATAAATGTTCCTGTCGAAAAGGTAACAATCAAAATATATTTTTGCAATGCAAAATAATATAATATTGGAATTAATAAATTGAATACATTTATGACATTTAAAACACTGTTACACTGAAAAAAATAAATAAATTGACTGACCTGACTTTCATGAAAAAATTCCTTTGTCCTAAGAACAGATTTAAACCTTTCAGTAAATATCTACTTTTCACATTTTATTTGAACCTTATATTCACTTGTTCACTCAAGAGCTATAACGTCTAGGTTACGTATGTAACCTCCGTTCCCCGATGGAGGGAACGAGACGTTGGATCGGAGAAGCGACACTAGGGGTCTCTCTTGAGCGCCGAAATATGCCTCTGACTTATGAAAAAAGGCCAATGAGAAGTTGGCAGACAGTATTTGCATACCCCGCCCCCGGACATACGGGTATTTAAGCGGGCAAATACGGTGAGTTCATTCAGGATTTTTCAGAGGAGCCGGAAATGGTCCGGCCACAACAGTGGCTCGGCTCAGCGATGTGGCGGGGAGGACACAACGTCTCGTTCCCTCCATCAGGGGAGGACGTAACCTAGACGTTCCCTTTCTGTCGCTCTGTCTACGTTGTGTCGGAGAAGCGACATTAGGGTTCCCACTTAAATCATGCCATGTGCTGAGCCGTGTACGTGAACTGCTGATACAGAAGCGGGCAGGTATTCTCACGTGCAAATGCGACCAGCTGTATCAGCTGCACGTACCCTTCCCCAATGCCCCATAAAGTCATCAGAATCCTTCTGGTTACCCTGATGAGGGGAACAAGGTGATGCTTGCCAACCTGGGAATGGGCCAAGCCTGGCTGGGCCTCTTTTCTCTCTATGTTTCTCGCATAGAGTAATCACGGCCGGGGCCCTTACATGCATCAAGGGAAGGAGGTCTTACCCAGTTTCCTATTCTTTCAGGGGGAAAAGACCCTGCAGAGTCCACACCTACCCTGCAGGGGAGGTAAAGATGGCGAATACATCACATGGCCACTTAGGTCCTATGTGGAAAAAATGACGTGGTGGTAGATCCAGCCTCAAAGGGGGAGTTGCTACAGCACGGCGACTGAGGCAGCTGGGACTGCCTAAGGGAGACATGAGAGTCCACTCGCAAGGGGACAGTACCGCAGAAAATACACACAGGGGGAGTCCGCGTATGAGTCCTTGACATGTGGAGCACCTATTCCAGTACAGGGCTAGTTCGTCAGTGTGTTACCGAGTTCTACGGGCTCGGACCTGAGAGAACACGGGACGATACCGACTCAAACCGGAGATTGTAAAATCTTGCGAAGGTATTAGGTACTGCCCACCCTGCTGCTCTACAAATGTCTGCCAGTGAGGTGCCCCTGGCCAGTGCCCACGAGGACGCAACACTTCTGGTTGAGTGCACTCGAACCCGCAGGGGGGCCTGGGTGTGATAAGCCAATAAAATGCCATCGACAACCCAGTGGGCAAGCCTCTGTTCGGAGATAGCATTCCTTTTCTGCTGTCCACCGAAGCAGACAAATAGCTGCTCAGAACGTCTAGAGCTCTTTCAACGAAAGGGCTACCTTTGCGATGGAGTCGAATTGTCCGGCCCAGCCAGCATGACGGGTTGGGCAGTGAAAGCCACGCCTCCAAACTCCGTGCTAGGGGCACCAAGGGGATGAGTATTTTGGACGTACACAGCGGGGCGGAGCAGGTAATGTGGCGTTGGTAGGCAAGGGTGTGTCCCGAGGCTTTGGTGCTGAGAAAAAACTCAAAGCACTTACCTTGCTTCGCGTGCCCGGCAGGGGATGAAGGCGGAGGTACCGCGTTCAGGAAGCCGGGACTGTTGAGATCTGGAAGCAAAGTGCCGTGAGAACGGCATTTGTGGGCCAGGTGAACCAGAAATAGCTCTGTTTTTGAGAATGTGGGTACCGCAGCCCCCGCTAGGGGGTTAGGGATGTGAGAGATGGTCTCTGTCTGCGCCGCTGTGTCGAGAGACACAACGTCGAGAGAGCGACAGAAGGGAAATAGGATTATAGTGAACATTTACTTTAGATGGTAGAATTCACAAAACATATTCTACAATTTTGAGAAGGTTTTTGAATCAGTTGTTTGAAATCAAGATACAAAACCTCCAATATACAGAATACACATTTGTGCAATTGGACTTCTGACTCCAGATTTTATCATTACTGAGATACAGTATCCCTAGTGGCAACTTCCCTCTTTGACATCTATCTCCCCAACCTTATTGTAAAGTGTTAGATTTAATCGGTCCTTGTTCAGAACTCCAGAGTTATACATGCTGTTTCAGTTCCTAAGTTACATTTGAGAACAGCTGGATAATATACTTTTATTTCCCAAACTTCACTTCTACCTTCAAAGTAAAACTTTTCATTCAACTTGGCAAAAGTTCCTCTTAAATCTGATGTAAGCTAGTTGACTTTAGTGAGAATATCTTTTAGTTACAATCTAAGCAAGTTTTTTCCAGAGCCCCCCATCTGGGGTAGCACAGGCCCTCCCAGTGGTGTTTCATCAGAGGTCTTCGCAAGAAGGATTTAATCAGTTCCGCTGTGAGGGTGTCCTGTCTCTCTGTCCCCCTTCCTGGTGACCTATTTCTTTACCCTTGAGTCTTTTTTCTTTCTCTTGGGTCATTATTGCTTTGTTTTTAAGACATACATGTCATGCAACATTCAAAAAGTGGATGATTGTGATGATTGTGGCAGCGTGGGCTTGGTCAAGCGCCCGTCCGGGAGAGAAAAGCGGTAAGGGCGCTTAAACCTGAGCTAAATTATGTCTAACACCTGTGTCTAATTTCAGTAAGCATGGGGAGAGCGGCATATAAAGCAGCAGCGACAGAGCCTCGGAGAGAGAGAGAATGACAAGGGAACCCAGTGTTCCCACGAAGACATTATTGTGTACCCTGTAAAAGAATAAAAACCCTGTTACCTGAAGAAGTTTTCCTGTGTTTTCCCTCACTCAGAGCGAGAGCGTTCCACAATGATGTTTTGAAATAAGGGCCACTTTTAATTTATTGTATCCATGTGTGTGTTAGTGTGTGTATGTGTAAGATGTGACTCTTTTCAAGAAGTTGAATACTTGTTTTTCTCTGAATGTTGTTGAAGTGATGAACTCAAGTCGTTAGCTTAACTTGAGACCCCTGAATCACCTGTACTCCTAATCACCTCCGAAAGCATCCGAGAACACACACAAACATTATGACATTTCTAAAATGTAACATTTCCATACACATGGATTAATACTTTAGATTAGTCACTCTCAAACTTTTTTGGATGAAGGCCTCCGCCCGAAATTCACTGCCTTACCCTAGCCGCAAATAATGTGACATAATTGGAAAGACTTTGTGTTATAAAAAAACAAAAACATATTTGTGTTGTTTGCTTAATTTGCTCAATTTAACTTTGATGTGTTGAATCATTTGACAGTTTTGTAAATAAATTTAGCAGGCTTACGTATCATCAATGTGAGACAAACCTTGTGTTTCTTGAATTATGTCAGATGATGGCTATACCTGGGGCCTATAAAATTAAAATACGAAGACAGAAATTAATAATAAAAGTCATATTTTTATTACATTTCAAATATAAGTGAAAAGACCAATAGTATTGCAAATATTGTCCCACTGAAATGCTCATTCTACATTACAGCATTGATTTTGAGTTGGATGCAGAAAAGTAAAAAGTTAACCTAATTTATGTGGCTAAATTATTCTGATAGTGTAACTGAATTGGAACTCCTTTAAATGTTTTTTTTTGTGTTTTATGTTATTATTGATTTAAATGATCTTAAAATCTCTTGGAATTTAATATATAATATAAAATATAAGGCAAATATATATATATATATATATATATATATATATATATATATATATATATATATATATATATATATAAATATATCAGCCTATTTTTTAAGCTATTTCATCTTTAAAAAAAGAAATTTGTAACAAGACCATAAGCACATGGAAGCATGGTTCCCCCTCTGTCACTCACTCGGCGTTGTGTTGATGTAGTGATACTAGGGGTCTCTCTCGATAGCCTCGGTTGCCTCTGAACTTTGAGAAAAGGCCAATGAGAATTGGCGAACAGAATTTGCATGTCCCTCCCCCGGACATACGGGTATAAAAGGAGGAAATCGTGCATCTGTTTAGTCAGATGTTATCTTCGAAGGCGAGCAGTTGTGTGTTCAGCAAGCTGGCCTACCCACTATTGTTCACTCGCTTCTACAGAGCTTTTGCTGTTGGATCTATGGCCCCTTACAGCGGATTTTCTCTTCTCTGCACAGCAGTGCAGTCTATGCCCCTGGGTGCTTCGACAGCGCTTCTAAAAGAGCAAACACCCTCTAAAAGTATATTTTTTCTAAAAGAGTATCACATTGGCATTTACACTGGAACCCTCCATCCTCCCCTCAGCCCTCACAGCTAGACGATTGGTTCCTCTTGTCAGGGCACCGCTCGCAGCCACGCCCCCCAGGTCCCTTTCTTCCCGGAAGTGCATGACGAGCTGACGAAGTCATGGAGGGCAACTTTTAGTGCCCCAAAACTAACTTCCTCGTTCATCCGCTCTCACTACAGTCGACGTCGGCGCCGCCCATGGGTACATGGAGGTCCCCCAGGGGGACAAATCAGTTGCTGTGTACATGTGCCCGCAAAACCACCTCAGGGCTCTACAGTGCGAGTATTTCACTTGTAAAAATAGATATGTGCGAACCGGAAAAATTATTTACGAGCACAGTGTGCGAATAAAGATTACAAACATAACCCACCCTCACTGCTGCTAATTGCATAATAATTACAAGATCCACATTCCACAAACGGCTTGTGCCAACCACAGTACAGTTTTTTGTGATGACGCAGTCCAGTCAGAGAGAGAAAGGTGAACAATGGAGAAAAGTATCGGTATAGGCAATAAGTTAACATTAATGAGCCATTTGGAAGCCAAAAGAGCGCTCTTTTTGGTGAGCTGAGCCGAACGAGCCGGCTCACTGAAAAGAGCCGGAATGCCCATCACTGATCTGAAAAGAGATAATGTAGCGAAACATAACATCTCATGGCGGCATATCCAGTGCTCTGGATGAGACAGGAGAAACCATCAGGCTCGGTGTCAGCAGCTTTGAGGAGGCAAGTACTGCAGTATGAGGAGGAGAAGGAGGTGGCAGCTGAAAATAAAGATAAACATTGCATACTTCATTGTGAAAGAAGAATAACCTTTCATCAAATTTGGGCCGCTTATCAGACTCCACCATAAAAACGGAGTTTACATTAATCCCACATACGACAATGATGTCAGATGTGTGGAGATGATCGTTCAAATTGCTGACATAATGAGAAATCGCTGGCTGACCTCTAAGTATAACAGACATTCAACATACAAAAGCAGCTGGACAACTGGCATCCTTTGATTCTAGTAGGCATGGGTTAGTGTGTGATTTGGGTGATATGTGCTGTTCCACGGATTTGTGTATACATGCACACACAATCATACATGCAGTATAAATATGTATGTAATAAATTGTTTGTTAAAAAACTCTGTATTACATTTTTCACTGTGCTCCTACATTTCTTTGTGTGCTCCTACATTTTTTCATTTAGGAGCACATGTACTCCTTGGCAAAAGGTTAGCGTAGAGCCCTGCACCTGGTAGGATTGCCCGGCACTCCCCTCCAAGGCTTGTAGGACGATGTCGTCCCTGACGTCCAGGGCCTCTGCCCTGCATGCCATGGCCCTCCTGCAAGTCCACCAGGCCAAAGCACTAAAATATCTGCACTTGGGTAGTCCTGATGTGCTGCATGAACTGCGCTCAGCAACTGACCATGAGTCTTTCCTCAGCACAGGTGCCTCAGGAAAGAGACGTTGTGTCCCTCTTGCCACAACACTGTACCAACCGCTGTAAAGGCCGAGGTATTGCAAGGTCAGGGATGACGGGGAGCAAGTAATTTTAGTGGCTTCTTACTGGCCACTCGGACTTGGCTCTTGGACCTCACGCTCCTCGCAACAGCACCTCCCTGGCGGATTTCCCTGAGGAAGGACCTTCTTTCTCAGGGACGGGGCACCCTCTGGCATCCACGCCCAGACCTCTGGAACCTCCACGTCTGGCTCTTGGATGGGACGATCTAAGCTGTCTCCACCAGGCAGCTCTATGCCCTAAAGTGGCATCTGTTCGCAAACTTTAAACACACCCACTACGGTTACTAATTACTTTGTACTGGAATATGTGCTCCACAGGTGCCAGTTGTCATGGTTAACCCTCTGTATCGTTTTTTTCCGTGGTACGGTCGACCTCTCGGTGGACCCGTGTCTCCCTTGGGCAGTCCCCTCTGCCCCTAGTTGTAGTGTTTGTAGAGCTCCTCCCTCACCAGGCAGGACCTACCACCGTGCCACTTCCATGTGTGGCTTGTAAGCCCATGTGACATATTTGCCACATGTTGACCTCCCCAGCCTGGGCAGAATGTGGTCCCTGCGGGGTCTTTTTCCCATGAAAGAATAGGATTGGAAAAGAACACCTTCTCCGATGCGTGTATAGCATTAGATAGGCCCAGCCGCATCTTACACTCTACGTGAGAAAACATATAGAGAGAAAAGGCCGTGCCTGGCGCGGCCTGGTCCCATGCTTGTCACATCGCTTGTTCGCCCTCTCAGGGATTCCGGGAACCAAAAATGTATATGATGTCTTTAAATTGCCCTCATTCTCACACCATTATATGTAAGGATATTTGGTATGCTAAATTTAGAAGGGAATTTAGGATCTTGAAGTATGTGAGCTATGGACTAAATTAAACTGTCCTTATTGTGCCTTATTAGGTAATGAAATGTATTACAGAATTAGTCACTTTCGACAACCGTTATAAATTAGATTAATGACAAATAATTAGATTATTTGTCTTAATAGATTCTCCACCATTAAGGAATTAGCTTTAATAAGTGAATTATGATTAATTCACAAGATTAATTCACTTATTGAAGTGATATTCTCATGGTTTATTGAAAATAATATCACAAGTATTTAGGTACAGCTTAAAGCAAAGTCTTTAAGAAACAGAGATGAGATTATTTATCAAAATATACCACGGTCACGTCGTCTTTGAACACAGACAAACTTTATTACAATTCTAAACATCTAACACATATATACATAATACAGGTTGGTGAACAGATAGACAGTATGTGAAATAAATAATCAGTACAGTGAAAATGTCAAACTTTATGGAGTCTGTTGACAGTACCTTAAAAACCATTTATCCTTCTTTGAGTCTGCATCGATCAGATTACACAAATTATTTAATTAATACACCAGCACCTTGAGCACAATATTAGAGATGTTCTTGCGTGTCTTTGTGGTGTTTCCTTGCGTTCTTTATGTTGCTTGGTTCTTGGCGCTTGGTCGAAAGTCCGTTCCGTCGATATTTTAACCTCTGTATGATCAAAGTGTTATTGTCTGTAAGAATTATAATTTTGGCTTTGAAGTGAGACCTTCTCATGGGTTTGTGGACCGTAGAGAGTGACGAGCTTTCTCATAACGTCGGGTCCTGAGCTTCCTTGGAATGGCGAGGACCTGGCCGTCAGCGAAGCGACCACACGAAGCAGAGAGCCGAAGAGACAAGAGGATGAAGAGGCAAGAGAGCATGTTCTTCCTATTTGGAAATATTTGAACTGAAATTGACTGCATCCCCAAAGGTGTCCTGCCCAAAGGTGTTCCGCGACATGGTCAACTGGGCTGTCTTTTCTGACAGTTGAGATATGGTCCTTTGTTTCAGACTCTTAAAAATCTCCCACTCAAAACCAGTGCATATTTAATCATGAACATTTATATCTTGAGAATGGTACAAGAGACATAATATTCATTGTCATCAGCTTTCTCTGCATACACCAGTGAACACTTACATACTAAACATGACATTTTTTCATGGCTGTTATACGTGTAGTTAACAAAACATGAAAATCCCTGGTTACAAAATCATATTGGTTTTACACATCATTGCATTTGATCAAGTTAAGCCTTATAGTTACCATTCTTAGTAGAATGAGATGAATCATACAAAATTAAAAATTATATTTATCAATTATAGGTGATTGCACATTGCTACACTCATTTTAAAAAGGTCCATCAGTCTATAATCATTAATTTGTCAGGTACAAACTCTAAGTTCAAAATGATTTTCAGCATTTTCTAGCAAGGCTAGATTAAGATGAAATGACTTAGAGTTGTGCAAATCTGATGGTCCTTGTAACATTACACAGAACAGCCTAGTTGAACTGTGTGGGAGTTCTGGCTGAAGGCCTGTCATTTATTATATTGTAACCTTCCAAACTGAAAGGCTGGGTTTTTCCTCGTCAAATCATGTTGCTGGAATTCTTATATTTATATTTATGCATTTGGCAGATGCTTTTATCCAAAGCAACTTACAGAGCCCTTCTTACAGGGACAATTCCCCAGGAGCAACCTGGAGTTAAGTGCCTTGCTCAAGGACACAATGGTGGTGGCTGTGGGGATCGAACCAACGACCTTCTGATTACCAGTTTACCAGTTATGTGGTTTAGACCACTACACCACCACCACTCCAATTCTTCTGCATTTATAATCTTACAAGGCATACCCTAAACATTTTTAAAAACAATAAATACAAAATATAAACATTTATAAGTTTTAACAAAAATGTATTGTTTTCCCTCACTCCCCTAATGTAGCCTATTACACATTTAATAGAGCTGAAGAAGTGATATGATAATATGTATTATGAATCTATTTATGCCTAAAGTACAGTTAGTGTTACTAGTTTGTAAATTCATGGGTGGTGATGTAGAATTCTGGGCTGAATTAAAAATAACTCTGAATCTCGCACCGCACTTCTCACTGGTTTTGGCAGCACTATAAGAATAAGCAGTTTGTGTTTAAGAGCTCGAGACTAGTCTGTGAGTAAAAACGCACCCGCTTTGCGCTCACGCTGCTCTTTCCATTGAGTCGTATCCACCCACAGAGCCTTTCAGGTGCATTAGTGGAGGTTTTGACTTTGCCTGTTCATTTGACGCTGCTAAACTAGATACTTCAGATGCATCACTTGACTTCAGAATCAGATGAACCGCAGTACAAATGCATACCAACCTGTATAATAGAGAACTGGTAAATTCCAAGTCTATATATACATTTTTATGCAAAAGGAAATTGACGATCGAAAAACGACCCCCATTTGTAACCTAAAGCCCCCCTCTCTATTAATTTGCTCTAATTTGCCCCTGGCAGCCTTTGAACACCCCTGTTGAGAACCCCTGCTTTAGATCGTGTTTACACCCTTAATGAAGCACAACAAAAACTACACCATGCTTCTTCTTCAGTTCATATGAAAGGGAATGAAGGAAATGCAGAATATGTTAAATATGAATGTAGGCTAATGATGCTTGGAAATGAGAAATCATGGTCAAAAAATTCCCCTGTAGTGAATTCCGTGGTGAAAGAAATACAGTTGAATTCAGAAGTTTACATACACCTTAGCCAAATACATTTAAACTTAGTTCCTGACATTTAATCATAGAAAACATTCCCTGTATTAGGTCAGTTAGGATCACTACTTTATTTTAATTATGTGAAATGTCAGAATAATCATAGAGAGAATTATTTATTTCAGATTTTATTTCTTTCATCACATCCCCAGTGGGCCAGTTTACTTACAATTTGTTTGTATTCGGTAGCATTGCCTTTAAATTGTTCAACTTAAAGCTTCCAACAATAATTTGCTGGAATTTTGGCCCATTCCTCCAGACAGAGCTGGTCAGGTTTTGTAGGCCTTCTTGCCCGCTCACACCTTTTCAGTTCTGCCCACAAAATTACAATCGGATTGAGGTCAGGGCTTTGTGATGGCCACTCCAACACCTTGACTTTGCTGTCCTTAAGCCATTTTTCCAAAATTTTGGAGGTCAATGGCTTGGGGCCATTGTCCATTTGGAAGACCCACATGTGACCGAGCTTTAACTTCATGGCTGATATCTTGAGATGTTGCTTCAATATATCCACGTAATTTTCCTTCCTCATGATGCCATCTATTTTGTGAAGTGCACCAGTTCCTCCTGCAGCAAAGCACCCCTACAACATGATGCTGCCACACCATGCATGCTTCACGGTTGGGATGGTTTTCTTCGGCTTGCAAGCCTCACCCTTTTTCCTCCAAACATAACAATGGTAATTATGGCCAAAAAGTTCAATTTTTGCTTCATCAGACCAGAGGAAATTTCCCCAAAAAGTAAGATCTTTGTCCCCATGTGCACTTGGAAACTGTAGTCTGGCTTTTTATGGCAGTTTTGTAGATACTTGTCTACCTGCTTCCTCCAGCATCTTCTACCTGCTTCCACAAGATCCTTTGCTGTTGTTCTGGGATTGATTTGCATTTGGAGACAGAATGCAACTCCTTCCTGAACGGTATGATGGCTGCGTGGTCCCATGGCATTTATTCTTGCTTATTATTGTTTGTACAGATGAATGTGGTACCTTCAAGCATTTGGAAACTGTTTTTTTTCTGAGGTCTTTGCTCATTTGTTTTGATTTTCCCATGATGTCAGTCAAAGAGGCACTGAGTTTGAAGGTAGGCACAGTTCTTAATGTATGTAAACTTCTGAGTCACTGCAATTATGATATAGTCAATTAAAAGTGAAACAATCTGTCTGTAAACAATTATTGGAAAAATGTATTGTGTCATGCACAAAGTAGATGTCCTAAACGACTTGCCAAATCTATAGTTTGGTAATATGAAATCTGTGGAGTGGTTAAAAAAAGAGTTTTAATGACTTAAACTTAAGTGTGTTACGAATCAGACGAGGAGTGAGGATCTAAATGCAGTTTTATTGAAAATAACAAAGGCAAACGACTGGAACAAACAAAACATCCACGATGGGAAACCAAAGATATACACAAGAGAAAACATGAACATGGGTGAGGCACAGGGTCAAAACACATACAACAACTGACAACCAATGATACAACCAACAGGACTTAAATACACAAAAGGTAATGACACACAGGTGAGAACAATAAAGTGCTGTTGGCAGTGATGAGGGCAGGGAATTATGGGGGTGAGATAATAATGCGTCAGGAGGCAGAAGCTCATCCTGAGGCTTGGGTGCTGAGAAAGTCTCAAAGCACTTACCTACCTCTGTGCACCCGGCAGGGGGCAGGTTAGAGACTGAGGAGGAGGTCCTGTATGGATGTCTTCGGTACTCGTCAGCGCTGTCCTGCCGGGGCTGGACAGTCGCCTGTCCGGAGGCGAGATGACTGCGTCTGGGGAGCTGGGACTGTAAGACTTTGGTGCCGGGGTGCCGTGAAAACAGCTCGCACCAGCTAGTTGACACAGGAAGTGAGGAAATTGCTCTTTTATTAACAATGTGGGTACTTTGGGGTACGGCAACTAAGAATAAGGAAAACAAGGATTTTCCTCCCGGCCCTCCACCGGGGGACGGAGTGGTCTTGGTAATAGCTCCGGAGCGAACATCTGACTGCCTGGGTCTTCTGTCTCAGGAGTGCTCAGGAGCTTCACAGGTCCTAGAGGGGGTCCTGGAGACGGGGGGCGTACACTGCCTGTGGGGCGCTCAAAGCTGGGGCTGAGAGCTGGGCACGTTTGAAGGCGACGGTATGGCATGATGTGAGATATTGCTGGGAGACAGGAGCGTCGAGAAAAAGTGCCTTGTCAATGTCACGCATCTTGACCAAATTCTGCCACAAAAGGCGTTCCTGGACCACGAGGGTGGCCATTGCCCGCACTAGTGGACTTCCAGGGAGAAAGGTACTGGGGGTGGGGGGCGTATGTCCGGGAGCGGGACATGCAAATTCTGTCTGCCAATTTAACATAGGCCTTTTCTCAAGTTCAGAGGTACGTGAGGCTCTCAGAAGAGACCTTGTGTCACTACAATCGACAACATTGATTGAGTGACAGAAGGGGAACATCTAAATTAACTATTAAAAGATGTATTTATTCTAACAATATTACATGACAATTAGGATATACCAACTAAAGTAATTTTAAAGGGTTGGATCAAGTAGAAAGTAAATAAAGTTGTAACAAAATAAAAGTTAAAAAAAAGTAAAAATAAGCCATGAAAATATTAAGAAATCACCTCTAAAACTTGATGTCAGACAGTGAAAATCTGTATAATCTACAATTGGGACTGGACAATAATTTAAAATGTTTTTGTACGATGATAACACTATGGTAGTGCACTATAGGTTAGAGTCTAATTGTTCAGATTTATTTAAATGTATTTATTCAGTTGAAGAATTTGCCATTAAAGAATGCATTTTATATGCCCTCATAAAGATAAACAATTCCCCTGAAAAATCAAGAAGCAAACATTGTTATTTTCTGACAGTGGCTCACACCACTGAGTTTTACATGAAATAACTACTTGTTATTACTACTTAAGAGTAGGAAGAGGCAAAGAAAGGGAAAGAAAGGTAGTAAATGAACACTTGTGCACCTGTGTCTGCAAATAGCATCTTTCTACATGTAATGTTTTACTACTATAATTCCTGTTTCCTTGATATTCATTCAGAATGTAAGAGTGTGTGATTAATTTACTTTCTCTTCTGCCGGTTTCATAATACATGGAAATGGTTGCGACGGTTAGTGCCTGAAAATAGAGCCAGAGAGATAGAGAGACAAGGAGCAAAAAAGTGAAAGAGAGGACGTGCAATTTAGTGCTTGTGTGTGCTTGGCCTAGCTGCATGTGTTTGTCCTTGGGCATACCCTTGACATCTCATGTCACTGAGTATAGTTATGTTTGTATGCTGTGTCCAATCAACTTCTTGGCTGTGGTGCAGTCCCCTTCACACACAAACACACTCCTAACCTCTATATTAACTTCATCCTCCCTGTCTCTGCCTTTATCAGCAATAATACACACACACATGCACACTTTGATTTTTATACTGTATGAATTATATATTCTATTCCCTAACCCTATCCCTCACAAAAAATACTCTTCCTCAAATATCCTCATAAACCACATTTATAGCATAATACCCTTGTAATTACCAGTTTTCAACCTGAAAAAAATTCCTCATAAACCACCCAAACCGCCCCCACCCACACGCACTGTTATATTAAGGTGTACCCTAAACATCTATGTTTCATCAGTAACACAACACTGACCAGACTAATAGTGATGCAAGTTTAACATTTCATACAGTAACACGTTGGTAATATGGCTTTTTATAAGGGAAAAATATGTGGATGAACGTAATGTTATCTGTAGATAGCTGATTTCCTGAGGGGACATTAAAACAACATTCAAGTAAATTTGTGGGATGTTAAAATGCAAATCATCAGTCAAGGGAGCATAAAATGAAATTCACTGCGAAGATAAACTCATGTTAAGTATGTATTTAGATGTGTAATGTAGATCACTAATAGGCTCCCCATTTAGTACTGTAAAAATGTCATTTGAGCGCTGTTAAGCTATCAAGTTATGTCTAATCTACAGTAATGAGCAAGACTAATGAACTTGTTAGTGGAAATAGAATGTGCGAGCAAACCAACACCGCGCAAGGCCCTGGTGAGACCATGCGCAGTGTCACTACCATGACTTGGAAGCTCAATCTGACTGTATTTTTAGCTGGAGTGACCTTCTTAAACATGGCATTGCATAAGGTCAAAGCAATAGCAGTCATAGTGCTGATAGTGAGAGGCACCCTGACCCTGTGATTGATATGGCTTGTTTGGAGAGTGCCATAGCTGGCAGGTCAGTAGTGTAATTGAAACAACCAAAATGTCTCCAAAGAATACCACAGCCGGACAGAGAGACTCTGTTGAACAACGCAACCACCTCCCTGTGCTATAAAGTTGTTTCTCAAAACTCCAGTCTGCTCGCACCCATGAGTGTTGATGCTGTCATGAGGGTCATCAACCCCACAACTGCCATCAGTTCCGACCTCCATAACACCAACATCACCAAGAAACTCAGAGGGACCATTGATGACTACATCCTCAACCTCATTAAACAGATTTAATGTGCTACTCATCCAGAAATCCATTCTAAGAGATGCTCTGAGTGATCTTGCCATGCACTTCCTCAGTAAGATGAAGATCATGGTGATAAAGGACATCGAGATGGAAGAGATTGAGTTAATCTGCAAGACTATTGGCACCAAACCTATAGCTCACTTTGACCAGTTCACTCCAGAGATGTTGGGCACAGCAGGGCTGGCAGATGAGGTCAGGGGATTACCCATGTTATGCTTCACACATCCAAACGCAAACTTGGGTTGGATGATAAAAAATAAAAATAAAAATGTCAGTGTGGTGGACCTCATTCACTAAATCATTCTTATGTAAATTGTTGCAATGAATTGAATGCAACTATTCATGTTGGTAGGGATGGGAATTGTAAGGAATGTAACAATTCCAGTTCCTCTTAACAATTCTGGTTTCTCTTAACTATTCCGGTTCCATATCGGACAATAATAGAAATTGCACGAAAAACAAAACGTCTAGGTTACATACGTAACCTACGTTCCCTGATGGAGGGAACGAGACGTTGTGTCAAAGAAGCGACACTAGGGATCTCTCTTGAGCGCCGAATATACCTCTGATCTATGAAAAAAGGCTAATGAGAAGTTGGCGGACATAATTTGCATGTCCCGCCCCCAGACATACGGGTATAAAGGTGGGGAAATGCATCTGTTTCATTCAGGATTTTTCTGAGCAGCTGGAAATGGTCCGGCCACAACAGTGGCTCGGCTCAGCGACGTGGCCGGGAGGACACAATGTCTCGTTCCCTCCATCAGGGTATGGAGGTTACATTCGTACACTAGACGTTTCCCGTCTGTCACTCACTTCGACATTGTGTCGAAGAAGTGACACTAGGGGTCCAATTTAAATCACGCCATGCACTGAGCCGTGTACATATACTGCTGACACAGGAGCGGGCAGGTACTTGACGTGCCAAAACGACCAGCTGTATCAGACAGCACGAACCCTTCCCCAATGCCCCATAAAGTTGTCGGAACCCTTATAGTTACCCTAGACAGGGGAACAAGGCGATGCTTGCCAACCTGGGAATGGGCCGAGCCTAGCCAGGCCTCTTTTCTCTCTATGTTTCTCGAATAGAGAAAAACGGCTGGGGCCCTTACACGCTTCGTGGGAAGGGGGTCTTACTATTCTTTCAGGGGATTCAGTCAGTTTCCTATTCTTTCAGGGGGAAAAGACCCTGCGGAGACCACACCCGTCCAGAGAGGGGGAGGTAAAATTGTCGAAATACACCACATGGGCTTTTAGGGCACATGCGGTGGTAGATCTCGCCTCTTCAGAGGGAGGAGTTGCTACAGACACGGCGACCGGGGGACAGCAGGAACTGCCCAAGGGAGATGCGGGTCCACTTGTAAGGAGACCGTACTGCGTAAAATACACACAGGAGGAAAGTCCACGTAGGAGCCCTAACCTGTTGAGCACCTATTCCAGTACAGGGTAGATTTGAGTACCTGCAGTGGATTGGGCCGGCGAATTCCTCTGCCAAATTGCGGACCCAAAGGGCTAGGGAGGAGTCATCCAGGGAGCCGAGTGAGTGGGCTCTCCTGGGAGAAAAAGCGTACGGTATTACCTCTGCCGAGGGAAAGGGCGCTAGGTGCAAGCAATTCACCCGGTCAATCCGTCAGCGTGTTATCGAGATATACACGGTAAGATTCTCTAGAAAAAACAGGAATCTCTTTGCGAGATTCTCTAAAATTGCCGTCTACTGCGTCGTGGTTGCCCAACCCGCTGCTCTGCAGGGGGGGCGGGGGGCATGGCCTGGGTGCGATAGGCCAATTAAATGGCGTCCACCACCCAATGGGAGAGCCTTTGTTTGGAGACAGCGTTCCCTTTCTGCTGTCCACCGAAGCAAACAAAGAGCTGCTCTGAGCGTCTAAAGCTCTGCGTGCGGTCCAAGTAGATTTGCAAAGCACGTACTGTACACAGCAACGAAGGGGATGGGTCTGTATCGTCCCGGGGCAGCGCTTGCAGGTTCACTACCTGATATCTGAAGGACGTGGTAGGAACCTTGGGCACGTAGACCAGTCGCAGTCTTAGGATCACATGTGTGTCTGCCGGACACAGGTGTCACTGATAGAGAACACCTGCAGGTCCCCGACCCTCTTGATGGAGGCGAGCGCAAACAGCAGGGCCGTCTTTAGAGAGAGGATCCTGAGTCCAACTGATTCTAGTTGCTCGAAGGAGGATCTCTGAAGGTCCCACTGAGAGATCCCAGGAGGGGAACAGGCATGGCCGGGAGGAATTTAACCTCCGGGCGCCTCTTAGAAACCTGATAATCAAGTCATGCTTACCCAAAGACTTGCCGTCTACTGCGTCGTGGTGGGCCGCGATAGCAGCTACATACACCTTCAAGGTGGACGGGGACAGCCTCCCCTCCAACCTCTCCTGCAGGAAGTAGAGCACCGACCTGACTGCGCACATCTGTGGGTCTTCAGCCCGGGAAGAACACCAATTCGTGAACAAACGCAACTTCAGGGCATAAAGTTGCCTGGTAGAAGGGGCTCTGGCTTGGTTGATCGTGTCTACAACAGCAGGTGGTAGATCAGCTAGATCTTCTGCATCCCATCCAGGGCCAGACATGGAGTTTCCAGAGGTCTGGATGCAGATGCCAGAGCGTGCTCCGTCCCTGAGAAAGAAGTCTTTCCTCAGGTGAATTTACCAGGGAGGGGCTATGGCGAAGAGTACGAGGTCTGAGAACAAAGCCCGAGTGGGCCAGTAGGGAGCCACTAGAGTGACTTGTTCCTCATCCTCCCTGAACTTGTATAGCATCTGTGCAAGAAGGCTCACTGGGGGACATGTGTACTTGCGCAGCCCCTCAGGCCAGCTGTGTGCCAGTGCGTCTGCCCCGAGGAGAGCCTCTGTTTGGGCATACCAGAGTGGGCAGTGGGCAGTTTCTCGGGAGGCGAACAGGTCTACCTGAGCCTTGCCGAACCGTTCCCAAATCAGCTGGACCGACTGGGGGTGAAGCCTCCACTCTCCACTGGGCACATTGAGGATGTGAGTGGCACGCCGAGACTACGGGTGAGTTGTGACATGTGGCGGGAGCGCACGCCGCCTTGGTGATTTATGTATGCCACCGCGGTGGTGCTGTCTGATTTGATGAAGAGGTGTTTTCCATCACACGGTGCGTGCCGTGGCCCCATGCTCGTCCCTGAAGACCGCTGAAGCGGTCTCATATGCTTCAACCCCAGCGGCGCGACCGCCGCGGAGGATGCCATATGTCCCAGGAGCTTCTGGAAAAGTTTTAAAGGGACCGTTGTGCCTGGCCTTAAGGTGGCATCACTGACTGTGCGCGCTCGTTGGTGAGGCGCACTGACATTGAGACTGAGTCTAACTCCATGCCGAGAAAAGAGATACTCTGAACCGGGGTGAGCTTGCTCTTTTCCCAGTTGACCTGAAGCCCTAAATGGCTGAGGTACCTGAGCACCTGGTCCCGGTGGGTGCATAGTAACTCTCGGGAGTGGGCCAGGTTGAGCCAGTCGTCGAGGTAGTTGAGTATGCAAATAATACTTCTCGGAGCGGGGCAAGGGCTGCCTTTGCGACCATCGTAAAGACGCGAGGGGACATGCTGAAGGGGAGGACCTTGTACTGATATGCCTGGCCGTCGAACGCGAACCGTAGAAAGGGTCAATGTCGAGGCAGTATTGGGACGTGGAAGTAAGCATCCTTCAAGTCTACCGCTGTGAACCAATCTAGATGCCGGACGCTAGTTAAAATATGTTTCTGCATGAGTATTTTGAACGGGAGTTTGTGTAAGGCCAGGTTGAAAACTCGCAAGTCCAAGATCGGTCGTAAGCCTTTATTGGGTAAGATGAAGTAAGGGCTGTAGAGACCCTTCTTCATCTCAGTGTGAGGAACAGGCTCTATCTCGTCTTTGAACAAAAGGGTCGCGATTTCTGCATGCAGGGACTTTGCATGTTCGCCATGTACTGCGGAAAAGCGGACGCCCACGAAGGGGGGCGGGGGCCTGGCAAACTGAATATTGTAACCGAGTCGGATGGTCCTGGCCAGCCAGCGAGACGTGTTGGGAAGTGAAAGCCACGCATCCAAGCTCCGTGCTAGGGGCACTAAAGGGACGATTATTTTTTACGTACCCGGCTGGGCGGAGCAGCAGGGTGGAGCAGGTAGTACGGCGTCGGGAAGCGAAAGTGCGACCAGAGGCTCTGGTGCTGAGAAAAGACTCGAAGCACTTACCTTTCTCTGCACACCCAGCAGTGGGCGGGTTAGTGACTGAGGAGGAGGTCCAGCGACGGCGTCCTCTAGACTCGTCAGAACCGGCTGGCCGAGGGACAGTCGTGGCTTGGCTGGAGGCGGGGGGTCCACGTCCAGGGGACTGTTGAGGTCTGGCGGCAGAGTGCCGTGAGAATGGCATTTGCGGGCCAGGTGACCCAGAGACAAAGGAAATAGCTCTTTTATTGAGAATGTGGGTTCCGCAGCCCCGCTTTTTGAGGGGTGCGGCAAATGAAATAAACTCAAACAAGGATTCTCCTGGTCTTCTTACCAGCTCTGGAGCGAACCTCTCGGTCTCTGGGTCGATCGTCTCAGGAGTGCCTGGGAGCCTTCCGGGTCCTCGAGGGGGTCCGTGAGACGGGGGGCTTGCGCTTCCTGTGGGGTGCTCGACGCGGGGGCCGAGAGCTGTGCCCAGGTTGAGGCTGAGCAGCACGTTTCTTAGCCGAAAGAGGACGCCCTCGGCGAGCAGACGGGGCTTAGCCTGTGGCGGCAGGGTTGCGGCGAGGCAGGATATGTGAAATGGCCTCCGTCTGCTTCTTCACCGCGGAGAACTGCTGGGCAAAGTCCTCGACGGTGTCGCTGAAGAGGCCGAACTGGGAGACCGGCACGTCGAGGAAGCGTGTCTTGTCCGTCTCGCGCATCTCGACAAGTTCAGCAAAAGATGACGTTCCTGAACCACGAGAGTGGCCATCGTCTGCCCGATTGACTGCGCTGTGGCCTTCGTGGCCCTGAGGGCGAGGTCGGTCATTGAGCGCAGTTTCTGTAGCACGTCGGGATCAGGACTACACTCGTGCAGCTCTTTAAGAGCTTTGGCCTGGCAGAAGGGCCATGGCATGCAGGGCGGCCTGTCCGGTGGCGCTGTAGGCTTTGGCGGTCAATGACGACGTTGTCCTACAGGCCTTGGAGGGGAGCACAGGGCAACCCCACCAGGTGGTGGCGTTCTCGGGGGCATAGGTGGAACGCAACCGCCCTATCCACCTGAGGAATTGCCGTGTACTCGTGGGCCGCTTCGGTGTCGAGGGTAGTGAGAGTTTTTGAGCGAGGGGCTTTGTGACGAGCAGAAAGGGGTGCTCTCCATGCCGTCATCAGCTCATCATGCACTTCTGGGAAAAAAGGGACTGGGGGGCGTGGCTGTGAGCGGCGCGCAGACCCCAGGAACCAATCATCCAGCCGTAATGGGTGTGGGGAGGACAGAGGGTTCCAGTCCAGCCTCAAGCTGGTGGCGGCCTGTACAAGCATGTCGGACATCTGGGCGTCAGCCTCAGTCTGGGCGTGCTGGCCCGAAGGCGGGACTCATGATGAGCTCATCCGTGACTCATGATGAGCTCTCCGATGCAGCGGTTAGCTATTAGCTCACTCAAGTCTAAATAAAAGTAAAATGTATTTTTTCTAAGCTTATAAATCTTAAAGGGATAGTACACCTAAAAATTAAAATTCTCTCATAATTTACTCACCCTCATGCCATCCCAGATGTGTATGACTTTCTTTCTTCTGCTGAACACAAACAATGCTTTTTAGAGAATAATTTACGAAAAATCTCAGCTCTGTTGGTCTTAAATGCAAGTGAATAGTGACCAAAAAGTTGAAGCTCCAAAAATTACATAAAGGCCACATAAAAGTAATCCATAAAACTCCTGTGGTTTAATCACTGTCTATCAATCTTTACTTTCAATTTCAGACTGTTAAAGAATGGGAAAGTGGATATTGATAGTAAAAAAAGACTTCAATTTTGATCTGTTGCAAAAAATGTGCATAAGCACGACATGAAACAAAACAGAGCTTTGCGGAGGCCAGACAACTGCTGCAATGACATCATGTGTGCACGTGAACCCCTGTGAACAAGCAGTTGCATCGAGTATAAACCTGGATAAAGGAGACTACAGTATATCATGCAAACCTACTCAGGAAAGCTATAGAGATGCAACAGTTTATTGTGGCATGATGTGCATTGTGGAGATAGGACGGTTTTCGGTCACACTTAAACTGCGAAAACTGAAACTTAAACCATGTAAGCGAATGTAATACAAGGAAAACCATGTTGTGGGAGAGAGATTTGCCTTTTTAGTCTAGGGATTGAATGTCGGTTTGCAGTGCAAGAGTGATCTGCTCTGACTGTGCGAGAAAAAAAAAATATGTTTAAAGAGGTTTAATGATGTGACATATTAATCTACTATATACTGTAAAATGCTGAATATTATGTATAATTATGCTATGGGGAAAGATAAATCTAATGTCAAATGTTATGTCTGATTTGATTTAATCAGTAATTATTATTATTATTTAACCGGTTAAGCATTTACTTCCATTAAATATGTATTTTGAAAATAATGTTTAGATTTAATCAGAGACAATTTTATTTTAGAAAAATAACATTTTAATGTAAAATATTTTAAATATATGTAATCAGTGACAGTGTGTAAATGCATCATAATAATAACATAATTCTGTATTTTCAGGAAGCAGAATTATTAGCTTATACTTACATTTGGTGTCATTTTTTAGTCCCACTACATCTCCGATGGATCATTTAGAACTTTTAAGAATGGTACATTTAGCTTACATTTAAAGGAAAGGAACTGTTTTGCATGTGTCTTTAAAGTAATAATAAAAATCTATCTTAACTTTTATTGATTCAGGCTTAAAGAATTGTGAACTGAACCGTGAGTTTAGTATCGTGAACCAAATTGAATCATGAGATGAGTAAATCATCACACCACTAGAAAACAACTATGGCTTACACACACACACACACACACACACACACACACACACACACACACACACACACACACACACAACACACACACACACAAATAAAAGGTTTGAGGCTTGTATACTTGTTTATCATCAGTGGACATACACAAAACACAATAATGTTAACACTCAGGAAAAAAGCTAATAAACTACTTAGCGTAATCACAACGTCACAACAACATAAGAACTTTGCAAATTAAAGCAGCAAACTAAGAGAACTGTAAATCTGTGTAATCTTGTAATGTGCATTTATTCATGTCAGCTGTGCATGCTGGGAAGATCACAATATGCAAGGACTAACACCTAAAATACAAACATAGAAAATATACAGAATTCCACCACAGCAATCTATGCTATATTAGCTGCACAATATGTGGACAGCACTAAAATGTTTATCCAAATAATGTGCTTCATATGGTAACATCTAAACTAAAGTCAGAAAATGTTAACGCCACTGAATCAACCTGAATAAATTACGTTACACCAACAAAACTATTTTAAATGGTTAGATCATAACCATAACCATAACCATAATAGGTAGAAATAGTTACTTAAGGTAATAATGGCAGGCTACCATTTTTTTACATATTGTTTTCAAATATGCAAATTTTCAGTTTAGTTTCAGTTAGTTTAATTAATGATTTTGTTAGTTTTAGTTTAGTGTTTATTTTGTAAGCACATTTCTATTTCGTTTTTATATATTTTTAGTTTGTTTTAGTTTTAGCTTGGCAAACTTAAAATACACTTAAAGCAAAACGAAACAGTTTATTAGACTCAGCATACTTGTGCATAATAACAATAACATAATGGTTTGAGATTCAACAAAGTCACAAAGAATCAAACAAAAGCAAATCAAAAGTATAAAAGTTAAATGTATGAAAATTTCAAATGAACTCAAATTCATGTTAAACTGGAAATCTTGTTAAACTGTTGATGCTCACTGTACCGACGGCGTGCAATCCGTCACTTTGTTTATACATGTTTACATTTACTGCATACGATATGATACGTGTCACGTATAATCTTGAAATCCGTGGTTGTCTGTTAAATATAGAATGTTATCCATTCAACCATGAAGCCAAAAGCCGCTGCAGCGCAGAAATTATCCAAATATGGACATGAAGATAAAAAGTGCATCACATCAGAGCAGAACAGATTTCTGATCTACACATATAAACTCTGTGTAAAGGGAAAAAATTATGTTTAGTCTGATGAAAGATGTCATGAATAGATGATTAAGAATATGTATGGTTTATCAATATTTTCCAAGCTATCGCTTGTATTTGTATTGGTTTATTGAACAGTTCTGGATCTGGCTCTGGACTCAGGCTGCACATTCAAGAAATATTATGCTTTTTGCTTCATTCTATGAATGGAATCCACATGAAATCAGTACAAGAAGCTGATATAACAACTCGATGATAATTGAAAGATGCATTCGATTATGTGTAATTTGTAATGTTTACATGGGCTAATGCTAATTCTAACACGCTAGCACCTGTGCCATAGTATTGCACCTGTTACTCCAGTATGCCAGGCTTCACCACAGTAGGACCTGAAAATATTTATAGATTCAACTTCACACCGCAGGAAACCGTGCCTCCGGGTTCTTTCGAGCAGCAGATTTCAATGGTGGAAATATGCAGTGCTGCAGTTTTAATAATCTATTAAGCTATATAGAATGTAATAATGTCTGTTAATGTTAATAACATTTATTATAAAGGAATATCTATGGTTTACAGTGAAGAAATTATGTTATGTTTTCTTGCATTGTCTGAGGCAGAAAAGTTTAATACAAAAATGATTAAGGGTCTTCCAATACCCACAGGTTTCACCTAAATGTGTGGTATTTTTGGGTGTAATTCTTTTTTTTCTTCTTCTTTTTTTTTTTTTTTTTTGCTTGCTAACTGCATATTCAGTTATTGTGAACTAAACTATTTTCATGTAATTGCATTTCACACAATCAAGAGTTATACAATGACGATTTGTGAGTTTCACTGCAAAGCAAAAAAAAATTCAGTCATTTTAGTCCGCAAAATTCTGGTGGGACTGATCAATAGAACATAACAGTGACTGCCTACTTTTTCAGCTGTATTGGTTCTGGAAGTATTTTTCTTTTCAATTCTTCAGTTCTAAGCCTCAAACCAATACAGCTGGCTTTGAGATTAATCACATTACAGCTTTTGATTTGATACAATTTGAAAACCTGATAAAAAGGACAAAAGTGAAAGATTGTGCACATTTTAATATGAGGGAATTAATTACTAATCCTAAGCATTGCAAATGACAATCCACCACAATTAGTTAAATTGAAACTTTTGACAATAAGCAAATACATAAATATTGAGATATAAACTTACTGTATGAAAATCTATCCATCCATCCATCTGAGAATTTGAGTCTGTTCTCAGACTCACTGATTGTTAAATGTTTATAGACTATTATAGACAGAATTGGCAGCAATCATTAATCATGTCTCTTGTCAGTTTTGGAAAATTAAGAAAAAAATTAGGTGACAATGATATTTAATTTTTTTATTTTTTTTTAATTGTACAATGTTGGGTCTAAGCTCTCTACAGTTAGTAAAATTTCAAAGAAAAAAAAAAAAACTTTCTATCTCCAAAGTGTGCTATTACATCGTCCTATGTTTGACCACCTGAGCTAGACTGCCAAGATAAAATCAGAAATATGCACTTCTTCTAATCTTAGTCATTTCATTCACTTTGCCTTCATCAGTGTGTGTGTGTGGTGATAGAATTGGGTGCCATCATCAGAACAGAATAATGACACTGAATATCTCTCTTTAACCAAAAATCGGTCCATCCATCCTGCAGGAATAAAGCAGTTATTTCCCTTCATTACAGACCATGGCACTTGCATTAGGATAATGTCACCTCTACTTACCACCATTATTTGGCCTCTGACACACACATACCAGGTCTCACTGTTATAACTAAGGGATGGACGTGCAAATAGCATTTGCAATTTTGCAGCCGGACAGTGGACAATGATGGAAAACTTAATCCGCAAGCAACTGTATTTTCATTCCATTCAGTCATCAAAATGTACCAACACCAATTACTCATTTATATCTGTGCTTGTGTGCGTTTTTTCTTTTTCTGGTGTATATGGTCTCGTCAAAGGACTGATAATGGTCCTCATGATTTATTTTTTCTTTATAACTGACATTATAGTTGGAAAAACAGATTCCATATTTATAATAGAGAACATAACATTTATGCCAGTGGACTTTGTCAGTGTTTTGTTGTGCAATTAGTTCATGCTGGGTTTTTACTTTTAGGTTTGATGGAGGGAGGAGTGACATTTTCCCAATGGAGTTTTTCCTTCCACCACAAAGGACATGCCTAATCTGCTCTGACGAAGCATCTGGATGTCACTACGGAGCCCTTACTTGCGGAAGCTGCAAAGTCTTCTTTAAGAGAGCTGCTGAGGGTAACACTCACGCACCCATTATAACAAACTTTAGGCTTTGGAGTGTATTACACAAGCAAAATATATTCGCCATATGTGAGGACTGTATTCACTTTTATTAAGGCTTTTAATTACAGCTATAAACTGTCATTAAGTCCACATTAAAACCTTTGACCATGTGTCCAGCACAGCTTTTATTGTTTTTAATAGCATCTTTTAAAATAGCACAAATTGGTACATCATACAGTATATAGACACTGTTTGTTTTGGAAATGTAGGAATAAAGTTAAAAAGAGAGACAAAAGAGGGAATAGCTACATTTTGTATAACGCCACACTTTGTAGACTACACTGTAGTCCTAAATGTACACAAATTATTGACACATTCTTTCCCCATTATGCACACCAAAAGAAATGGAAATCTAACACCTACCATCCTAGAATATGCAAACTTGGCTGTACGATTTGTCAAGGTTTGCTATAAAAAAATTAGCAATCAGTGGAACTCAAACACTTAGCTTTTAGGTGACCACAGATTTTACATTTATTTTTGTGTCTCTTCAAATTCTGCCTATAGATAAATAAATATACAAATTGATGTGCATAGTATTGATGACCACCTGATATTCAAAGTAGCATTGTTACATTTATTGTGCTTTTGTCCATAAGTATACAATTGGGCAAAGTTTAATAATGATTTGCAATGTAAACCCAAGTTCATTATGCAAATAAATACTTTTTACAGAAAATTGCATACAACTTTAGAGAACTATAGACAATTCTGATGAACTGATGCCCTTTTTCCTTTGAACACCCAAAGAAATTCTGGAAAAACACATTTATCAAAGTTAAGGGGAGAGTTTAAAGGTTTTGCTCCACAGCCAACCATGAACTTCAATTTAATCAAATACAGAAATAACACACTGTTTTACTTAGCGTTCCAACAGTTGTTACTAGAGACAGAGAGAGAGAGAGTGAGGGAAAATATACTAAAAGAAAAATTTGTCTTGGCCTCTTTATTATCCTGTCTGAATAAGTGTGGTGAAATCTGTAAGTTAGAGAATGGATTTTTGATAAGCTTGAAAAAATTGCATGCAAGTGTAACCGGCCATGCTCAAATTCGTACTGGCGTCTCCAGCTTGGCACACTTAGGGGGAGGCTACAGTCTCTAGCGTCAGTCGCTAGTGTGCCTCCTGAGGCCAGGGGAGTGAGATTTACACACTGCAAAGCTACCTACCAGCCAGCTACTGTATTGGTTGGCTTTGGGAAAAATCAAATTGTCATGGTGTCATGCAGTAATTTAGTGAATATTCAAAGTTGTTTGATCCAACTCATTATTATTTCATGATCTGATTACTATGGTGGATTGGATTGGATTGGTTTTGTTGTTTTGGAATTGCATTGTTTTTGTTGTTCAATTTGTTGTTGGTTTGGTTATACCATTGTTATAGATTTTGTTATAGATTTTGTTTGTATTTGTGTGTAGGTCTAACAGTCGCTGTCTGTTAGATCTCATTGTGATTTTACATTAGACCTGACTGCAGTTGTGTAGATTCTTTCAGCAGTGGCTCTGTTTGACTGATTAAGATACACACACATAGATGCCCACGATGCAGAGCCACATTTCAAATCACTCTGCACTTTTCATTTGGCTGTCCTAGGGTGCCCAGAGTGAGTGCTGTGACCAATCTGAATGGCTTGTCACGTTAAAAGCTCCTTCTAGTTGGAGCATTCTGCATGTGTGTTTTCTCCTGTTTTAGTTTACACTATGTTTTGTCACAGTGTAAATGTGATGTGTCCAGTTCTGTGCATGCTGGAGCTTTGCTTTGGGTGCCAAAAAAGGTAAGTTAAAGCCTCTAAAAGCTGTCTCTTTCTTCTTGTAGGGAAGCAGAAGTATCTCTGCGCTAGCAGGAATGACTGCACCATTGATAAACTAAGGAGGAAGAACTGTCCATCTTGTCGTCTGAAGAAGTGCTTTGAGGCAGGGATGACACTAGGAGGTAAATTCATGCGATTCCATGTCAGATGTTCATGGTTATTTTCTTACCTGGCCTCATACACTGAAAAACTTGGTAACTTGCACACTCAAAAAAATATTTTAGCCTATTTTGAAGATGTATCCATTTCAATTTAATAACAAATTTCCATCAAATTGAATTGAATAGTCGAATAAATAAAACTTGCATTTTTTAAGATTTGTAAATTTTATTTTGTTAAAGATTAGGCAGTTCAATTAGATGGAAATTTGTTATTTAATTGAAATGGATACATCTTGAAAAAAGGCTAAAATATTTTTTTGAGTGCAGTTGTTACCTTAAGGATCTATCTCTATTTGATCTAACCTATAAGAATGGCATGTGTTACATTTGACAGGTAGATGTAGTCTGATTAAATCACATTTTTATAGTAGTTTAGATGTTACTACATTAAATTGTTTAGTTTACAAAAAGATATTTTACAGTGTACTGCCCTAGAAAGCTAAAACAATGAAGTAACATCTCGGTTACTATCGTAACCTCCATTCCCTGATGGAGGGAACAAGACGTTGTGTCAATGTAGTGACACTAGGGGTCTCTCTTGAGAGCCTCGGATCTTTTAGAAAAGGCCAATGAGAATTGGCGAACAGAATTTGCATGTCACTCCCCTGGACATATGGGTATAAAAGGAGGGAATCGTGCGTCTGTTCAGACAGGTTTTGAGCTGAGGAGAAAGTAAGAGGAAGATCCCAGTGTGGGGCAAGAGGGACACAACGTCTCGTTCCCTCCATCAGGGAATGGAGGTTATGACAGTAACTGAGATGTCCCCTTCTGTCACTCACTCAATGTTGTTTCGATGTAGTGACACTAGGGTCCCTATTTAAAAACGCCACAACACTGAACGTGTTATGTGGACTGCTGATATAGGTACAAGCAAGCTGTTGCATGCGAAAATAGCAAGTGCATCAGACTGCACATAACCTTCTCCAACGCTCCAAGAGACGTCATATAGATCCCCACATCACTGAGGGAGGGAAGCGACATAACTACCCTGGGAGCATAGCCTTTGAAGTGCCCACGAGGATGCCACACTTCTTGTAGAGTGTGCTCGAACCCGCAAGGGGGTGGGCATGACCTGGGTCTGGTAGGCCAACTCAATGGCATCCACGATCCAGCGGGCAAGCCTCTGTTTGGAGACAGCGTTCCCTTTCTGCTGTCCACCAAAGCAGACAAAGAGCTGCTCAGAGTGTCTAAAGCTCTGCGTGTGATCCAAATATGTGCGCAAAGCACGCACCGGATACAGCAATGCTAAGACTAGGTCTGCCTCCTCCTGGGACTTGCAGGTTTACTACCTGATCCCTGAACGGGAGCTTAAGAACCTTGGGCACATAGCCCAAGACCTGGGGTCTCAGGATGATGTGAGTGTCTGCCGAACTCCAGGAAAGTGTCGTTGACAGAGAGCGCTTGCAGGTCCCCAACCCTCTTGATGGAAGTGAGCATGATCAGGAGGGCCATCTTCAAGGAGAGGGTCTTTAGTCCGACTGAGTCTTGCGGCTCAAACAGGGCTCCTCGAAGGCCCAAGAGAACAACAGAGAGATCCCATGAGGGGAACAGGCATGGCCTAATAGGGTTCAGCCTTTGGGCGCCTCTAAGGAACCTGATTATCAGGTTGTGCTATCCTAACGACTTACTGTCCACTGCATTGTGGTGAGCCGCTATGGCGGCTACATAAACCTTCAAGGTGGAGGGGGACAGCCGTCCCTCCAGCCTCTCCTGCAGGAATGAGAGCACTGACCCGACAGCGCAGCTCGGTGGGTCTTCAGATTGGGAAGAACACCAATTTGAGAATAAGCGCCACTTTAGGGCATAAATATGCCTTGTATAGGGAGCTCTGGCTTGAGTGATGGTGTCTACGATGGCTGGTGGTAGACCATTTAGATCTTACGTATCCCATCCAAGGGCCAGACGTGAAGGTTCCAGAGGTCTAGACGCAGATGCCAGATGGTGCCCCGTCCCTGTGAAGGAAGGACCTTCCTCAGGGTAATTTGCCAGGGAGGTGGTGTCACGAGGAGCATGAGATCAGAAAGCCAAGCTCGAGTGGGCCAGTGGGGGGCCACGAGAATTACTTGTTCCTCAACCTCCCTGACCTTGCACAGGGCTTGTGCAAGTAGGCTCACTGGGGAAAATGTGTATTTGCGCAGCCCACGGGGCCAGCTGTGTGCCAGCGTGTCTGTGTCGAGTGGGTCTTCTGTCAGAGAGTTTCAGAGTGGGCAATGGGTTGAATCTCGGGTGGCAGACAGATCTACCTGTGCTCTGCCAAACCAAGCCCAAATCAGCTAGACTACCTGAGGGTGGAGTCTCCACTCTCCGCTGAGTGTTACCTGACGTGACAGCGCTTCCGCTGTGGTGTTTAGGTTGCCCGAGATATGAGTGGTGTGCTTTGACCTCAGCCGCCGTGGTTATTTATATGCTCTAGTGTTGTCTTAGCGAATCAACACCTGCTTGCTGCAGATCAATTGCAGAAATCTGCGCAGGGCAAGAAATTCAGCCTGCAACTCTAGGCAGTTGATGTGCCAACCCAGCCGGGGCCCTATCCAGGAGTCAGCCCAACTGGGAGGTGTCGTTGGTAACTATGACATGTCTGAATACCTGGTCTAGGACACATTATAACTGAATAAGTGACGGCAGGAAGGGCTGAGGTTCACACGGTATGTGCCATGACGCAGTGCCCATCTCGGGACTCGAGTCCGAGGCCAGAGCTGAAGCGGTCTGATGTGGGGTGGCTAGAGTGGCTTTCCCTCGGAGGAAGGAGACCGCAACATTGCCATGGTCATGTTCACATAGTGAGAAAATGAGCCATCCAAAAACGCTGCCTCTGTGTGATCTGAGACACGAGAGGCAGCGCCTGTGGCCATCAGAAACGGGGAGGTAACAGCCGCATCCAGGAATGACATAAAGACAGAAGGGCATCTTGAAAAATACGCATCTTTAAAAAGATGTTCAATGTCAGTGTGTTTACTTTTTTAGAGAAATATATATTCTTTTAGAGGGCTGTCGAAGCGCTCAGGGGCGTAGTCTGCACTGGCGTGCAAAAGAAGAGAAAAGCCGCTGAAATGCACTGTATTTCCAACAGGGTATGCTCTTTAGAGGCGAGTGGAACAGCAGTGGGTTTTACTCAGCTCCCTGCAACATAACCGTTCAGCTCAGAAGAAATAATCTGTCTGAACAGATGCACGATTCCCTCCTTTTATACCCGTATGTCCGGGGAGGGGCATGCAAAATCTGTTGGCCAATTCTCATTGGCCTTTTCTCAAAGATAAGAGGTAACCAAGGCTCTCAAGAGAGAGCCCTAGTGTCACTACATCGACACAACAGAATTGGGTTAAATCTGAAATTGAGTCTTTGATACTATAATCTGTCCTGTAATAGACACATTTTACTCGACTATGCTCAAACAGTGTGAAAACTTGATAATTCACATTTGGCTGGGCAATCACAAAACTTTAAATAATTTTTACCTTGTTTCAGTTTTGACGTAGAAACTACGTTTTGGTTTTGTCAGTTTATGGTTTCTTAAATTTGCCTGTGGTTAAATGGGTATGTTTGATAATTACCTATGGTGATTTTTAAATGTAGGGATGTTTTTAACACTATATATATATATATATGTCATTTTTAACTGGAAATATACTTGCTGGCCATCTTGGGAACTCAGCAGCTATTTTTTTATGGATCCAATTGCCATAAAAGTGTAGCTCTTATCTTCTCAAATAGTGAAAGACCAAAATTTGAAATGATTGGTTAAGATTACGATCAAAGGACATATTTCAAATCAGCTAAGGCAATGCTATCATAAATAGTGCTTATTTTTTCTTAGCTCATATTACATAAAAAAATAATAATAAAAAAAAAACATTTTACAGGCTGGTCCAGCTAACAAGCATGCACGTTTTTGAGTTGACACTCAATGTCTGTATCTAAAGGTGATTGCCTCTTTTACCTGTGAGGCGGGGTTTCCTTTATGCTTGGCAAAAGCGGCATTTATTTGCACCTGCTCTCTGTGCTGGTTTATTGATAAATTTGCTTAATTATACAGTTCAGGTATTTGTACAAATGCACCCTCAAAATACAGTATGTGCTGAATGCAATTTGCACAATGCATTTCCGATCTTGCTGGCCAGTTCTATGCACTATATAGCATTGGATGCAGCAGGCCACCACGATCTGACACACTCTGCCGAGACTGTATAGCATTACTTCACTACAGTGACCCAGACACCTGAATCTTGATTAGTATCAAATGTACACAAGCATCTCTTTTAAATTCAGTTCAGCTTACCATCTACTTTTCTAAGCATGAAGTTTATTGGATCAGGCAAACAGCACAGCGTTTTTTTAAATAAATCAATCTATAATGAGCCTAATTTACATAAAAAGGATTCATGTTTATGTGAAAAAGAATTAAACTGACTTGAAAAAATATGTAGTGCTATTTCAGCACTGATTATCTCTGTTTGAAGTCAATTGCAGGTGGTTAGTGAATAAGACGCAGGGTTTTGCGCTGAATTACAACACAACTGTTTAGTAAATGTATCTCTGCATGTTTATATAGCCACACAGAGGCCTCTTAAATGTATTTATTAGGGCTAGGTAGTGATACAGATTTCCTACGACTGGACTTGATTCCGATTCACTAGATCTCGATTCGATAGTTTTCAATTCATTTGGGTATATTTCAGTCTATAATAGATCCTTTCCCACTTGCGGTACTAAAGCCCGTTTTAGATACTTCTACAAGTGCTTTTCGTTGCTTTCTCACCTGAGGAGCCATTTTAGGTGGATTTTTAGCTCCTACTCTGGAGTAGGTTCTTTAGGGGCGTATAGGGACTGTATGCAGCCTGTGATTGGTCAACACGTACAGTACTGTGCAAAAGTTTTAGGCACTTGTGAATAATGTTGCATAGTGAGGATGTCTTCAAAAATAACGCCATATATAGTTTTTATTTATCAAATAATGTCATACAAAGTCCAGTAAACATAAAAAGCTAAATCAATATTTGGTGTGGCCACCTTTGCCTTAAAAACAGCCTCATTTCTCATTTGTACACCTAGACAAAATTTTGGACTGTAAAGAACAGAGAGTATATTAAAAGACAGTTTATTCATCAAAAATGTATTGCTTTGATCTAATCTTTGGACATTTTTAGGTGCATAGTGCAAAATGTGGTCAAGTTAATCACCTGAACCAGCACATAAATCAGCTCAAATGAATGCTAAACAATCTTAGGTTTGTTGGACGTTGTGTGGATATATTTCTTTTTTACCCTGCTTTTGCTTTCGGGAGATGTACACCTTAATCCTGGACTGGCGACAATGAGAGTTAGCGGCCCTGGGCGATGGGTGTGTGCTCCACTAATGTATCGCAGAGCAGCAGTATAAAGTCGGATTTTCTAAAGTTTTCAATGACAAACATGAACTATCCAGATGCTCTGCCATCAGACACTATGCGTCCAGTTGTTCTTGTAGCTCTCCCCTGTTCAGGGCATCACAAGTAACCAACATCACAAGTAACTTCAGTGATGAGATCAAGTGCAACTTAAACCCTGCGATTGTCAAAACGGCATCAGTTTAAACTCTTTAAAACTGTAAATCGTGCAAGGACTCTATGGGATCATGATGCCAAACTGAAACTTTTGGGTGGTCAAAGTGTGATGAAATGAAACATCTTGCCACAAATTCAATTTTTTTTGTTTGTCTGAAACATGGTTGAGTAACACATCAACATCAGTAATGTTACATGTTCCCCTTCTGTCGCTCTCTCCACGTTGTGTCAGAGAAGCGACACTAGGGGTCTCTCTTGAGCGCCGATATTCACCTCTGATCTATTGAAAAGGGCCAGTGGGAGTTGGCAGTCAGTATTTGCATACCCCGCCCCCGGACATACGGGTATTTAAGCGGGGCAAATACGGGAGTTCATTCAGAAAATTTCTTCGGAGCCGATGGTCTGTCTGCAGTTGCTGCGAGTTTACACACCACTATAAAACGTTCCTGTTTCCTCTGACGATCTGCATGCTGTTGGATCTTGACGGCGCACAACAGCGGCTTTCTTCTTCACTTTGCACGGCGTGCATTGTTGCCCCTGAGCGCTTCGACAGCGCAGACACACATACACACTGTGTATAGTAAAAGAGTTATTTTCCTTAAAAGAGTAAATTTCTCTAAAAGAGCAAACACAGCAGTGTTGAACGTCCTTTTCAGGACGCGTCTTTCTGAAGATGCCTTTCCGCCCCTGTGTAGTTTTTGGAGGCGGTGATTTCTCCCCACCTCTGACGGTCATAAAAACCGGCTGGCGTACCTGGGTTGCGAAACACACAGGCAGCGTTTTTTATGAATGGTCTATGTTTTCAGTACGAAAACATAGCCATGACAGCATTGCGGTCGTAGGCTTTCTCTTGTAGTGAGAGAGAGCCGCTTCAGCCACCCCCCGCACCTCGCCTCCTTCCCACGGGATTGAGGCAGGCGCCGTGGCGATGAAAACGATCTGGGGTCAATGGCGGGCAGCGTTTGCCGGGTGAACCCCTTGAAACCCCCGCCTCCCGGCACGCTTGCTGTTTTCCGTCCGGGCTCGGGATGAGCATGCTCTCTAATGGGTTATGTTTTCAGCCTGAGAACATAGCTGCGATCTCTGTTTTCTTGTGAGGAAGAAAGCCACTTCAGCCGCCCTCCGCTCCTCGCCTCCTTCCTACGGGATTGACGCAGGTGCCGCGAGCGATGAAGATGATCCCGGGATAATGGCGGGCTGCGTTTCACCGGGTAAAAACCGCTCCTAACCCCCCGCCCCCCCCTGCACGCGTGCTTGCTCCCCTCACGAGCTCGGGATAAGCGCGGTCCGCCTAACGGCCGGCCGCCCGGTCCCTGGAGCTCCCGGACATTGGATGACGACATCACCGCTGCATCGGAGAGCATCACAGCGGCATCGGATGCGGATAACTCGCCTGGGCCGCCACCTACGGGTCTGCTTGCCCAGTCTGAGCCTGACGCATGGAGATCAGCTATGCTTCCCCGGGCTTGATGATTCACGGGCTGGTGCGCTGCCCACAGCCGCGCCCCCCGTTCCTTCCTGGACGTGCACGACGAGCTGAGCGAGCCAAGCTTCCTCGCTCCTCCGCTCTCACTACCCTCGGCGGTAGAATGGTCCCAGACCGCTCCCCCCCCCGCATGCCATGGCCCCTCCCTGCAAGTCCACCGGGCCAAGGCACTTCAAGATTTGCACTTGGGTAGTCCTTGACGTGCTGCAGGAACTGCACTCGGACAGGCGATGTCCACCCTCGTGGTCCAGAAACATAACAAATGGACTGGATCTGGTCATAGTACAGGAGGTAGACAAAGCACGCTTTCTCAAAACTCTCCAGTCTCCCAGCTCCATTCGGCGACACCACCTGACGACTCCACCCAGCAGTCCTCAGTGGTGAAGAAACAAACGGAGGCCAGGTCACACGTCCTGCCCCGCCGCAAACCTGCCGCCAGGGGCCATGCCCTGTCTGCTCGCCTAGGGCGTCCTCCTGCAGCTTTCAAGGAAGAAAGAAAGTGGTGCTCCGCCTCAACGAACGAGAGCGGGCCTAGCTCTCAGCCCTGCATTGAGCTCCCCGCAGAAAGAGGACGCCCCCTCGTCTCACGGACCCCCTCGAGGACCCGGAAGGCTCCCAGGCGCTCCTGAGATGACCGACCCAGAGACTGAGACGTTAGCTCCGGAGGTGGTAAGACCGCTCTGTTCCCTGGTGGAGGGCTGGGAGGAGAATCCTTTGTTTTTACATTTTCCACATTCTCAATAACAGAGCTATTTCCTTTGCCTCTGGGTCACCTGGCCCGCAAATGCCGTTCTCACGGCAATCTACTTTCAGATTACGACAGTCCCGGTACACCGGACGCGGCGATCCCGCCTTCCGCCTGCCCACGACTGTCCCCGGCCGGCCGGTTCAGATGAGTCCAGAGGACGCCAGCATCAGACCTCCTCCTCAGTCACGAACCCGCCCCTGCGGGTGCGTGGAGCAAGGTAAGTGCTTTGAGTCTATTCTCAGCACCTCAGCCTCAGGCCGCAACGAAGCCGCCCGACGCTGCATTACCTGTTCCGCCCGGCTGTGAGGCCCCGCCGGGTACGTCCAAAATACTCGTCCCTTTGGTGCCCCTAGCGTAGAGCTGGGAAGCGTGGCTTTCGCTTCCCAATGCATCACGCTGGCTGCACCGGACCATTAGACTCGGTTGCGCAATTCAGTTTGCCCGGCTCCCGCCCCCCTTCAGGGGCGTCCACGGAAATCATGACCCTCTTAGCCAAGGGCGCGGTAGAGCCCGTCCCTCCAACCGAAATGAGGAAGGGTTTCTACAGCCCTTACTTCATTGTACCCAAGAAAGACTGCGGCTTACGACCAATCCTGGACTTGCGAGTTTTCAATCGGGCCTTGTTAAAACTCCCGTTCAAAATGCTCACGCAGAGAAATATTCTGGCTGGCGTTCAGCATCTAGATTGGTTCGCAGCGGTAGACCTGAAGGACGCATACTTCCACGTCTCAATTCTGTCACGACACCGACCCTTCTTACGGTTCGCGTTCGACGGCCAGGCGTTCCAGTACAAAGTCCTCCCCTTCGGCCTGTCTCTGTCCCCTCGCGTCTTTACGAAAGTCGCAGAGGCGGCCCTTGCCCCGCTACGAGTAGCCGGCATCCGCATTTCTCAACTACCTCGACGACTGGCTCATCCTAGCACACTCTCGAGAGTTACTATGCACACACAGAGACCAGGTGCTCCGGCACCTCAGCCGCTTGGGGTTTCAGGTCAACTGGGAAAAGAGCAAGCTCACTCCGGTTCAGAGCATCTCTTTTCTCGGGTTGGAGTTAGACTCAGTCTCAATGACAGCACGTCTCACGAGTGAGCGTGCTCAGTCGGTGCTGGACTGCCTCGCTTCCTTCAAGCCAGGCACAGTGGTCCCTGTAAAACTTTTCCAGAGGCTCCTGGGGCATATGGCATCCTCCTCGGCGGTCGCGCCGCTGGGGTTGATGCATGTGAGACCACTCCAGCACTGGCTCCAGACTCGAGTCCCAAGACAAGCATGGCACCACGGCACGCATCGGGTAACGATCATCCCCGCCTGCCTCAAACACTCCGACCCTGGACAGACCTCTGCTTTCTACGGGCAGGAGTGCCCCTGCAGCAGGTGTCCCAACGCGTCCTGGTCACAACCGACGCCTCCCGGTCCGGGTGGGGTGCCGTGTGCAGCGGGCACGCAGCAGCGGGCCGTTGGAAAGGGGCCCCGCTGCGTTGGCACATCAATTGCCTGGAGTTGTTGACCGTCCTTCATGCTCTCAGGAAGTTCCTCCCGTTAGTTCGGGACAAACATGTCCTCGTGAGATCGGACAGCACCACGGTGGTGGCGTACATAAATCGCCAGGGCGGCATACGCTCCCGCCACATGTCACAACTCGCCCACCGTCTCCTCCTATGGAGCCAGCAGCGACTCAAGTCGCAAGCTCAACGTCGTAGCGGACGCGCTATCACGACAACGCCTGCCCGGCGGGGAGTGGAGGCTTCACTCCCAGTCGGTCCAGCTGATTTGGGAACGGTTTGGCAAGGCCCAGGTAGACCTGTTTGCCGCCCAGGAAACCTCCCACTGCCCGCTCTGGTATGCCCTAACAGAGGCTCCCCTCGGGACAGACGCGCTGGCACACAGCTGGCCCTCGGGGCTGCGCAAGTACGCATTTCCCCAAGTGAGCCTTCTTGCACCGGTGCTGTGCAAGGTCAGGGAGGACGAGGAGCAAGTCACGTTAGTGGCCCCCTACTGGCCCACTCGGACTTGGTTCTCGGAACTCATGCTTCTCGCGACAGCTCCTCCCTGGTGAATTCCCCTGAGAAAGGACCTCCTCTCTCAGGGACGGGGCACGCTCTGGCACCCGCGCCCAGACCTCTGGAACCTCCACGTCTGGTCCCTGGACGGGACGCGGAAGAGCTAACGACCGTTGTGAATACAATCAACCAAGCCAGAGCCCCTTCTACCAGGCACCTTCACGCCCTAAAGTGGCGCTTGTTCGCAGATTGGTGTTCTTCCCGAACTGAAGACCCGCAGAGATGCGCTATCAAGTCAGTGCTCCTGTTCCTACAGTGGTGCCGCCATTGCCGCCCACCACGATCCTGTAGACGGCAAGTCTTTGGGCAAGCACGACCTGATCCTCAGGTTCCTGAGAGGCACCCGGAGGTTGAATTCCTCCCGGCCAGGCCTAGTTCCCTCCTGGGATCTCTCGGTAGTCTTGGCAGGACTCCAGAGACCTCCCTTCGAGCCGCTTGAATCAATTGGACTCAGGGCCCTCTCTCTTAAGACGGCCCTGCTGATCGCACTCGCCTCCATCAAGAGGGTCGGAGACCTGCAAGCGTTCTCTGTCAGCGACACTTGCCTGGAGTTCGGTCCGGCAGATACGTCTGTGATCCTAAGACCGCGACCGGGCTATGTGCCCAAGGTTCCTACCACACCATTCCGAGATCAGGTAGTGAACCTGCAAGCGCTGCCCCGGGAGGAGGCAGACCCAGCCCTTTCGTTTCTGTGTGCAGTGCGTGCCCTGCACATTTACCTGGACCGCACACAGAGCACCAGACGCTCTGAGCAGCTCTTTGTCTGCTTTGGTGGACGGCAGAAAGGGAATGCCGTCTCCAAACAGAGGCTCGCCCACTGGGTTGTCGACGCCATCACACTGGCTTATCACACCCAGGCCGTGCCCCTACCCTTGCGGGTCCGAGCTCACTCAACAAGGGGTGTTGCGTCCTCGTGGGCACTGGCAAGGGCACCTCCCTAGCAGACATCTGTAGAGCCGCGGGTTGGGCAACACCCAATACCTTCGCGAGGTTTTACAACCTCTGCGTTGAGTCGGTTGCGTCTCGTGTTTTCTCAGGTCCGAGCCCGTAGAACTCGGTAACACGTAGACCAACCAGCCGGGTGGATCGCTTGCGCCCAGCACCCTTTTCCTGAGTAGTGCGCCTTCTTCCCAGGGCACCCCACTCCGAGTCGGGCCCCTGGTCGATTCCTCCCTAGCCCTCCGAGTCCGCGGTTCAGCGGAGGAACTCGCCGACCCAAGCCACTGTGGGTACCCTGATGGCTACCCTGTACTGGTATAGGTGCTCCACAGGTAAGGCCTCCTGCTCGGACTCCCCCTGTGTGTAATTCCACGGTTCTGTCCCCTTACGAGCGGACCCCCGTGTCTCCCTTAGGCAGTTACAGCTGTCCCGGTCGCCGTGCTGTAGCAACTCCCCCCTTTTGAGGCTGGATCTACCACCGCACCATACTTTCCACACGAGCCCTAAGACGGCCGTGTGACGTGTCTACCACTTTTCCTCCCCAAGAAAAGGGCAGGTGTGGTCTCCGCAGGGTCTGGGTAAGACCCCCTTCCCTATATGCGTGTAAGGGCCCCGGCCGTGATTGCTCTATGCGAGAAACATAGAGAGAAATGAGGCCCAGCCAGGCTGGCCCGTTCCCCTGTTGGCAAACATCGCCTTGTTCCCCTCCCAGGGTAACTAGAAGGATTCCGATGTTCTTATGGGGCATTGGGGAAGGGTACGTGCAGCCAGGTACAGACGATGCGCGGCACTGGATGAAATCCCTGCCCGCTTCTGTATCGGCGGTTCACGTACACGGTTCAGCGCATGGCAAGATTGGAATGGGTCCCCTAGTGTCGCTTCTCCGACACAACGTGGAGAGAGCGACAGAAGGGGAACGCTTGGTTACGTATGTAACCTCCGTTCCCCGAGGGAGGGAACGACACGTTGTGTCTTTCCTCCGCCATGTCGCTGAACCGAGCCACTGTTGTGGCCGGACCAAATCCTGAATGAACTCCCGTATTTGCCCCGCTTAAATACCCGTATGTCCGGGGCGGGGTATGCAAATACTGACTGCCAACTCCCATTGGCCCTTTTCAATAGATCAGAGGTGAATATCGGCGCTCAAGAGAGACCCCTAGTGTCGCTTCTCTGACACAACGTGTCGTTCCCTCCCTCGGGGAACGGAGGTTACATACGTAACCAAATGTTCCTGTTTATAATATTTTTATAGCTTGTGTTGGGGGTATTATGTTTTATGTTAAGGACAACATCAGATATACCAAGAGACAATTGGTTTATGAATTTGATCTTGAATGTATAGGTGTAGATGTTTCCGTCTCACCACAAATGTATTTTATAATTATTGGTATTTATCAACCACCTTTATCTAATAACGATTTTTATGATAAATTGTTAAAACTTCTTAAGGCTTGTGATTTTAACTAAAGAAGTTATCTTACTTGATCTAAACATTAACTGGTTTGATGCATTTGAACATTTATAGGAAAAACAGTTCTGATGTGATGCAAATTGTAAAAGGACCCACACTGATAATCAGATCTTCTGAAACACAAATCGATTACATTTTTTGTCATAAACCCGATCGTGTAGTAAAGTGTTTCAATGTGATTAAAGGTTTGCCTGATCATGATTTGACACTTATTGCAAGGAAATTGACAAAGAAAAGGTTTGGTAGTCATTCTATTGATAGAATATCTGGTTATTTCAAAATACCAAAAGGTGAGGTCAGTAATTTGAGAAAGGCACTAGATGATATAAATTGGACAGAACATTTTTCTTATAATTGTTCTGAAATGGATGCCAATGTTCTTATGAATACTATTCAAAATACTACAAACAGCTTCATGAGACAAATTAAAAGTCAACCTAGGAAGAAAAATGGTCTTCCATTGCTAAATGAAAGCATTTGGTTACGCATGAAACAAAGAGATAATGCATTGAAACAGTTTCTTAACTTTAGATTGGAACAAGAAAAGTAACATTTTAACAAGTTTAGGAATTAAGTAATAAGTAAAATCAGAAAATCTAAAGCAAAACCCTGGACACATAGCTCGGTTGGGGTCAAAACCACGTGAGAGTACTCCAGACCGAACTCCAGGCAGGTGTCGCTGACAGAGAACGCCTGCAGCTCCCCAACCCTCTTGATGGAAGTGAGTGCAGTCAGGAGGGTAGTCTTCAACAAGACATTTTTTTAGCTCAGCTGACTCTAGGGGCTCAAACGGGGCTCTCCGCAGGCCCAACAGGACCACGGAGAGATCCCACAAGGCAATGAGGCACGGCCTAAAAGGATTCAGCCTCCTCATGCCTCTAAGGAATCTGATGATCAGATTGTGCTTCCTGAGGGACTTACTGTCCACCGTATCATGGTGCGCCACTCTAGCGGCCACATACACCTTCAAGGTGGAGGGGGATAGCTGCCCCTCCAACCTCTCCTGCAGGAAGGAAAGCACTGACCTGACTGCGCATCTCTGAGTGTGTTCACCTCGGGATGAACACCAATTTTCAGCAAACGCCACTTCAAGGCATGCAGGCATCTCGTAGAGGAAGCCCTGGCATGAGTGATTGTGTCTACCACCACCGGTGGTAGGCCACTTAGGTCTTCCACATCCCGTCCAGGAGCCAGACATGGAGATTCCAGAGGTCTGGTCATGGGTGCCAGATGGTGCCCTGTCCCTGAAAGAGGAGGTCCTACCTCAGGGGAACTTGCCAGGGAGGGGCTGACGTGGGGAGCATGAGCTCCGAGAACCAAGTCTGGGTGGGCCAGTGGGGCGCCACCAGGACAGCATGTTCCTCGTCCTCCCTGAACTTGCACAAAGTCTGTGAAAGCAGGCTCACTGGGGGAAACATATACTTGCGCAGCCCTGGGGCCAGCTGTGTGCCAGCGTGTCTGTGCTGAGGAAAGCCTCGGCCAGGGAGTACCAGAGTGGGCAGTGGGAGTATTCGCAAGAAGCAAATGCGTCTACCTGTGCTTTGCCGAATCAACTCCAAATCAATTGGAACTCCTTGGGGTGGAATCGGCACTCTCCCCTGAGCATCACCTGCCATGACAGCACGTCCGCTGCGCAGTTGAGGTCATCCAGGATGTGATTGGCCCACAACAAATTCACCCCTACCCACAGAAATGCAAGGTCAGTCAAAGGACTGAACATGTAGCAGCAGATCGGTGTGATGGCTACGCGATGCGTGCAGCGGCACCATTCCCCTCTCAGGACTCAAGTCTGAAGCCAGTGCCTCATCCTGCTCTCGAGCCCCATATGAGACATCAAACTCGCCCTGGGGCAAGCCGCCTGTCTTATCCCAGAACACTACTGCGCTAAACAAGCGTACTGGGTAATGGGAGGTCCGTGGGGGATTAGCTGGTGGAACCACTCCCATTGGGGTCCCCAAATCATCCCCAACGCTAACCGACGTGGCCTCATACCCAGTAGAAGACTGCGTTGGGGAGCGGCTGGAGTGGCTTTCCCCTTTGAGAAGGAAAGCCGAGACAGCAACGTTGCCATGGTCATGCTCTCGCAGTGAGTGTGAGACACGTAAATCCATTCTTAAGCCTGTTGAATCTGTCTATAAGCAAGCTCCTAAGGTATTAGACAAAAAGTCAAATAGTTTCCATCTCTGTGGTATTTTAATTAAGTATTCTTTTTTGAGCTGGGACCATCTGATTAAATTTGCTGATTTAGTGTTGGTTTTTAAGATTCTGAATGGTTTCGATCCACCCATATTCAAGGAGAACATTTATAAAATAACAGGAAGGTACACAAGAGCTGGTATAAGGGGTGATTGTAATGTGCAATGTATACTGTATAAATCACTCATATTAACTCTTGATCTTGTAGAGATCATTTGTGTTTTAGACCGGGAGCTGTTAGTTGTTGATTTTGAAAGACAGATCTTTACTCTGTCAGCTGTTGTGGGGATTTTTGTGTATAAAGTGCTTGTGCACATGTGTGTGTAAAGCATTGTAAATTTAAATCCACTGAGTCTTCATAATTCAGTTCTATAGCAATTGAGACATTTTAAAGACTGCTATCAGATAAAGAGAGGGAATGCATGTGGAAGTGTCTTCCAGTTCATTGAAGGGAACTTCATTTCTCAGGTAGTGCAGTCAGATTTGCATCCCACCTTAGTCTTTTCTCTAGGGCAAATGCTTCTGATGAATTATTGATGAATAATTAAGGGATTTATCTCTCTGGTCTGCATTAAGGCATCTCCCTCCTTTATGGCCTTCCTGTCTCTTTCTCTTTCCAAAGGGCTTTGATAAATTAAATAAATGTTATGTGATTTGCAGTTATTAATGGAGACGATTTAAAAGTAATCGAAACATGTTTAATGCATGCTGCTTTCATCTGTTAATTTACTGTGGATTTATGCTACACAAATAGTACAGATGCTGTAGATAATTTCAGAGAAGAGGCCATTTAATTTCTCTCTCATTTCAATATAACTTTTTCAGAGTGTGTTTGATAACGTTTTAGTTAGTTTGTGATGGTATACTGCAGATTACTGGGTAATTCCAATTATCTCTCTCTCTCTCTCTCTCTCTCTCTCTTTCTGAGTTTGGGGCGTGTGAGTTTTTCACGGGTGAGAGGAGCGATTTAAATGGTTTTCCTTCTTTTCTTTATTTTATGTTTTTCTGAAATTTTTTTTTTTTTTTTTTCCTTTATTGTTTGCAAAGTGCTTTTTCTTTTTCTTTTTGGTTTCTTAAAGATAGCTTTAGGTGAGTGTTTTTTTTTTTCTTGGTTTGATTGCGTGGCGGGTGTTTGAGATGGAGGCTCGCCCGAGAGGGTGTGACTCCTCTCTCTCACTCCGTCATGGCGTTAGATGTGTACCTGAGGCCGGCGTGTCAGTGGAGGAAGTGCTCGTGGCGATAGGCGAACAGGTGGGGTACGACAACATTGTTTCAGCTTCACGGATGAATAAGGCCGTCGTGGTCTTTCTGAAGGAATGGAACTTAACTAGTCGGCTGGTTGAGAGCGGCATTTGGGTGAGTGACATCTATACTGTTATTTCCCCGCTGGTGTCTCAATCGAGCCGTGTAACAATCTCGAATTGTCCCCCTTTTATACCAAATCAAGACATAGAAAAGGAATTGTTGAGATTTGGGAAAATAGCTAGTGGAATCAAAACGGTTCCGCTAGGATGTAAAAACGAGTCACTGAAACATGTCATGTCTTTTAGACGCCAAGTGTTTATGTTTTTAGATTCAACGGCTCTTGACATTTCCTTTCGAGTTCTGTGTGAAGGCAAGTCCTACATGCTTAATGTCAGTGCCGGGAGTTTAAAATGTTTTGAATGCGGTGAAATAGGGCACAAAAAAATGCGTGCCCTAAAAAAACGAACAATGAAAACGAGTTGGACAATGAAGTAGCAGGACCGAGTGGGTTAAATGGAGTCGCTGGGCTGAGTGGGTCAAAAGAGACTGATGATGAGAAAGAGGACAGTGTAGGAAGGAATTTAGATGAAACGGAAAAGAAAGGAGATGAATCAGAAAGGAATGAAACACAGAATAACCAGGATGTAAGTTATGAAGAAACAGTTGAAAAACATTGTGTTGAGAGAGTTGAGGTGATTGTTTCTCAATGTGAAGATGAAACTGGACACAGGAACGATGCTGGAGAGGTTGGTGATAGAGATGATGAAATAGAGGAGATGGGTGATGAAGACAGTCTTTCAGAAATATCTGACTTTACTTCTCAGAGTGGTGATGATCAGTTATATACAGTGAATTAAATCAATGATTTCTTGGATGAAACTTTTGGAAAGACTTTTGATGTCAAGAGTTTTTTTCCTGATGTTGAAAGATTCGTGAGATCGGTAGTTAAAATACAGAAGAGTGTGGGATTTGAAGAACTGAGCCGAAGGAAAAGATTTAGACTGAAGAAAATTGTAACAAAATTACGGAAAGGGAAAGAATGGGTTAAAAAGAAATACACATAATGGTTAAGTCACAAAGGGTGTTGTTTTCTTTTTTTTCTCTTCTGATTGTTTGTCTTTCTCTTTTTTCTCTTTTTATGGAGAGCATAAAAATAGGGACAATTAATATCAATGGAGGAAGGGATTATAGAAAAAGAGCCGCTTTGTATGAATTGATTCAAAACAAACATATGGATATAATTTTTTTTGCAAGAAACCCATAGTGATCTAGGTAATGAAGTAGAGTGGAAGATGTGGTGGGAGGGTGAGATCTTTCTAAGTCATGGCTCGAATCTCAGTGGAGGTGTTGCAATTCTGTTTTCAAAAAAGCTTAATATGACTAATGTGTCTTCTTATGAAATAGATAAGGGCAGAATTCTGATTGTACAAGTGGAGCTAATTGGGTTTCCATTTCTTTTTACGAATGTTTACTCACCAAATAATGGAGCAGAAAGGGTAGAATTTTTTATAAAATTATCCAGTGAATTAAAAAAAGAAAAAAAATAATTTGATAATGAATGTATGGTTCTTGGGGGTGACTGGAATTGTAGCTTAGATTTTACATTAGACCGAAATGGTGAAGAACCGTATCCTCAGTCTGCTATTTCTTTAAGCAGTATTATAAGGAAATATGAATTGTCCGATGTATGGAGGGAGAAACATTCAACAGTGAAACAATATACATGGGTTAAAGCCTCTCATTATCATATTAGTGCTGCGAGGTTGGATAGGTTTTATGTAAGTAAAAATAATTCTAATAGAGTTTTAAAAGCTAATATTTTTCCAAATGGTTTTACTGATCATCATTTGTGCATGATTGAAATGAGTTTAAAAAAGTCACAGCGTTGTAGTTATTATTGCCATTTTAATTTGAATCTGTTACATGACGCTTTATTTTGTGAAAAATTTGGGTTATTTTGGACTAAATGGCAAAAACAAAAAAAATGATTATGAAGATTTAGTGCAATGGTGGGAGATTGGAAAAGCACAAATAAGAATTTTCTGTCAGAACTATACAGCCCACTCAAATAGCCATGTAAAGAACACTATTAAAATACTTGAAAAAGAGATAACTGAAATCGAAAAAGGAATTATTGAAGAAAATTCAGAAGAAGTGGAACAATTAAGAGAAAAAAAGATTGTTTTGGCTTCTTTGTTCAATGAAAGAGCAAAAGGTGCTTTAATAAGAGCCCGTTTTTCTTCATTACGAGAAATGGATGCTCCGAGCTCCTTTTTTTTCAACTTGGAGAGGAAAGAAGGAGAAAGAAAACTTATGTTACATTTGAAGTTACCAGATGGGACTTTAACAACAAATCCAAAAGAAATGAGAAATCATGCAAAGAACTTCTATACTGATTTATTCAAAGCAAGAGACTGTGACAATAACTGCATGGAAGACCTACTAAGAGACCTGCCAAAGATTACTGATGATCAGAGACGATGGCTTGATGCCGATATCCAACTGGATGAAATATCAGAGGCGGTAAAGAAACTGTCCAATGGTCGGTCCCCTGGCATTGATGGACTTCCTTCTGAATTCTATAAGCAATTCTGGACCATTTTAAAGATGATATACTTGATGTTTTTAGACTTTCTCATAGGAAAAACGAACTGCCAACTAGTTGTAGAAGAGCAGTTCTATCTTTATTACCAAAAAAAGGTGACCTAGGACTGTTAAAAAACTGGAGACCAGTAGCCTTACTGTGTACTGATTATAAAATTCTAGCTAAGTGTCTTGCAAATAGATTAAAACATTTTTTAGAGTATGTTATCAATGATTTCCAAACGTATTGTGTGCCAAAAAGAACAATAATGGACAATCTCTATCTTGTGCGTGATATAATGAATTTAGCAACTGCTGGTAATGAGGATATGGGTTTTCTGTCAATTGATCAAGAGAAAGCTTTTGATAAAGTGGATCATTTTTATTTATTTGAGACTCTTAAAGCTTTTGGTTTTGGTGAGAATTGTATCTCTTGGATTAAACTGTTATACACTGGAGCTTCTGCATTGTTAAAGGTTGGAGGTGGGCTGAGTTATCCAGTTTTAGTTCATAGGGGTATAAGACAAGGATGTCCTTTGTCAGGGCAGTTGTACTCATTAGCAATTGAGCCTTTACTATATAAACTTAGGGAGAAATTACAAGGTTTTTTAGTAAAAGGTTGTGAAAACAGACCAATCACTCTTTCGGCCTATGCTGATGACATCACTGTTTTTATAAGAAGTGATAATGATGTAATGATTTTAAAAATGTTTTAAATATTTACTGAAAAGGCTTCGTCAGCTAAAGTAAATTGGGAAAAGAGTGAAGGATATTTATTAGGAGACTGGCAGGGAAGGGCCCCCCCAGTGCTTCCAGGGGGAGTTAAATGGGGAAGAGGTGGTTTGAAGATGTTGGGAGTGTTTTTAGGAACAGATCAGTATAGGCAGAAAAACTGGGAAGGTATGGTGGAGAAGATGTGTGCCCGATTGTCTCGATGGTCATGGGTGCTGCCCCAGCTGTCTTACAGGGGTAGGGTTTTGGTCACAAATAATCTGGCTGCATCTGCATTATGGCACAAAATGAACATTCTGGATCCCCGGAAAGTGTCGTTGATGAGCTCCAAAGAAAGCTAATTGACTTTTTCTGGGATGGGCAGCATTGGAAAAAATCTGTTGTACTTTTCCTACCTGTTCAAGAGGGAGGACAAGGCCTGATGGACATTAAGAATAGAGTAAAGACATTCCGACTTCAGGCAGCACAAAGATTGCTGTATGCGGAGCCGTGCTGGGCTGATACAGCACGTGCTGTGTTGAGGATAATGAACATTTTCAAGTATGATGTGCAATTGTTTTTGATCAAATTGGCCAACATGGACTTGAGGAATGTTTCTCCTTTCTACAAGGCAGTTCTGAGAGCATGGACTTCAACTTTTAAGGTTAAGAGAGTTCTCTCAAACATTGGACTTTGGACAGATAATGAACCTCTTTTTAATAACCCGCTGATACCAGCACAGGCACTGGAGCCCAAGAGCATTCAGAACGTGATGGTAAGAGCAGGGTGTACAAGAATTGCTGACCTAAAGACTGGTGAAAACTGGAAGAGTCAAGAGGAGATGTGCAGTAAGACAGGTATCAAGTCCATAAGGATAATAACGAGAATAATGGAGGGAATTGTTTCTGCATTGCCTTCTGTCTTCAGACAAAGCTCAGAGAGAAAAGAGGTTCCTGAACAGAATGGAGAGAGTCTTTTTCCCCAAGTGGAAGTTTCAGCAGCGGTGGATGAAGAGCCAGAGGAAGGTTCTCTTCTACATTTCAGGACTCCTGTGCTGGAAGGTTTTGAGACAGTCTCAAAAAAGGCACTGTACAATATTTGCGTGAAGGTGTCCCATTATAACGTGCTTAAAGATTGTAAAGAGACAAAGTGGTCAGATGTGTTGGGGCCAGGCTCTTCCCTAGGTACTGCTGGAGGTCCCTGTACAAGCCTCCCATAGAGAAACGCACTGCGGATCTCCAGTGGAGGCTTGTTCACTGGGCGGTAGCTACAAACAGGCACGTGGCACACATTGACCCCACTGTAGGGAAGGAATGTCCTTTTTGTGGCACTGAAGAGTCAGTAGATCATTTGTTTTTAAGTTGTTTAAGATTAAGAGGATTGTTTCAGATATTAGATGGGTGGGTTAGAGATTTTGGTTGTAGGATTTAACAATGAATTTTTTATCTTTGGACCAAAGTATGTTGCATCAGATAGGAAAAATTCTCGCTAATTAATTTTGTGGTTGGAGGAGCAAAGATGGCAATATGGTTAACAAGGAAAAGGAAACTGAACGGAGAGGGGGAAGTAGGTCCTGAGGTGGTCTTAAAGGCTCTTATAGCAACCAGAATCAAGGCAGAGTTTGCATATTTTAAACTAATGAATAATATGGACAGATTTGTTGAAATTTGGGCTTTGAATGATGTTTTGTGTACAGTGGATTATGAAAACGAGCTGGTGTTAAATCTATGAGCTTTTGTGGCATAAAAGGGGAAAAGGGAAAAGGGGGAAATGAAGATCTTTTTAATGAAGATTGTAATTTTTCAATACTTTGCTATGTTTATGAGATTGCATGAGTTTTTGAGTGGATATGTATATTTATTAATGTACATTTGAGAAAATAGATGTTTATGAAGAATGTCTGTATAGTGTATAAATAAAGGTGTGTTAAAGGTCTCTCTCTCTCTCTCTCTCTCTCTCTCTCTCTCTCGCTCTCTCTCTCTCTCTCTCTCTCTCTATATATATATCTTTCTGTCTCATTCTTTCAGAGTGTGAAATTAACTCTGAATCTATCGCTGTACAACTCAAACTCTAAATTATTAGATCAATTAAACTGTAATTTGAGTTCTGTTTGAGTGCAAATTACAACTTTAAAATCAACCAGCCTTGTGAAATCGCCATGTTAATCTATGTTACACTAATTATTTTTCACAGTAAAAACTAATTTTAGAAAATTTTCAGTTTTAAAATAGATCCTCCTGTCCCAACGTAATGTACAGAGAAAGTTGTACAGTAAGGTTTATTCCCCTGAAAAGTAGGACTGAAAAATAATGGTGCAAATGATAATTGCAATTATTTAGCTCAAAATCAAGATCACAATTATTAATCACAATTATTCTTTCATTTGAGTTTTATATATCAATTTTTAAATAAAATAAAAATGTAATTACATTAAACAAGCAGCTCTCTTGCTGAACAAGTTGTTAAAATCTACAAACTAGTAAGTGATACCTTTTGACCAAAATTAAGTAATGTTTTGCCAATGCTTTACTGCCAATACAAAGAGTTTCTGTAAAGGTTATTCACATTTAAGTCTTATTTAAATTATACATTTTAAAGAATAATATTAATATTAGTAATAATTATAATAATTATTATTATTACATTAGAATATACAAAAGTAATATTAAATTGTAAAAAATACAGGACACAATTCACAGCAATCCATTTCACAAGTGAATTTGTCAATCAGTTGGAGATTTATTATGAGGGCTTGTTTAAGGACCCGTCAGTGTACACCTACGTCAGACATTTTAATTTTTTTAACGCGTTATTTTTTGTAAAACGTGTTAAATCCACTGCCCTAATATATATATATATATATATATATATATATATATATAGATATAGATATAGATATAGATATATTAGAGATGCACCGATTGCAATTTTCTTGGCCGATTCCGATTTCCGATTTTTTGCAAGTGTGACCTGCTGATACCGATTTTTTCCGATTCAGATTTTCTTTCTAAGAACTATAATTGACTGCATATACAAACAAAATCTACCTTTCTTCAATGCAACATTTTATTTACATAATAAAATAAATTATTCAACATTAAACAAAACCCATTTGCGCTGTTGATATCTGCGCAGGTAGTAGACGCGGGATGTTAAATCAAGCATCACTGATAGAGGGGAGGAGAAGAATCAGCTGGTGCTCCAGTGAAAAAAACAAAATATACATGTAAATTTAACAACAACTGGATGGAAGAATTTAATTTCATATCCCGAAGCCATATCGACAATGCCCACGCCTTTTGCAATGTGTGTTGCACTGATTTTAATATCGGACACGGTGGGAAAAATTACGTTACTCAGCACATTAAATCACAACGGCACAATTTGTATGTATTTAGCCTGCCTCTGCCATCCAGCACCCCACTTCCCCTCTCCTGTATTTGTGTACCCAAATGTTGACAGATAACAGGCTGCGTGTGTGACATGACACGAGATTAAACAACTCGGGCAACGTAACATCGGAAAATAACCTCCTACTCTGTATCGAGGAAATGTATCCGATTTCTGAACCCTCTGTCCTCAACTATGGAGAACAGCTGGTCATCCAGGGCCATGAATTCCATAATTTTCCTCGTAATTGCTTTGGTCTTTTCGCTGCTCATTCCAAGGAAAGATAGGAGAGGCTGCTGACTTGTGGCTGGCTCTGAGCTCTGGCTAGCTTTAGCCACTTTCACTTTTTAGCTTCTTTTTTTAAAATGGGCATTTTCAGCTGGGTGATGGTGTTTTAAATATCTAATTAGGTTTGTTGTTCCGAAAGTTATTTTGGTGGTTCCCCCACGGTTTACTTTGGCCTTACAATTATTACACATTTTGAACTTTATGTATTCTTCACTCACAGTGAAGATCTTCCACGCCAATAACAAGTTTACGTGCAGCTGTGATGTTATTGCCTGTGCCGGTGGCAACAAAACGGACCGGCTTGGAATCGGAAAGATGTGAGGCTGACTGGCTGGTTACCGGTCCGGCCGAGCATGCGGAAAATCGGCTAATTCCGGTTCCTGGCCGGTCGATCGGTGCATCTCTAATATATATATATATATATATATATATATATATATATATATATAGATAGATAGATAGATAGATAGATTGTCTTTGTGTTTGTGTTTGTTTTTGAGTTGCCACAGTATGCAATAGACTGGCATGTATTAAGGTCAATATTAGGTCAAAAATGGCAAAAAAAGAAGCAGCGTTTTATAGAAGTTCATCTGTCAATTATTGTTTAGAGGAATGAAGGCTATACAATGCTTGAAATTGCCAAAAAACAGAAGATTCCATACAAAGATGTACATTAAAGTGTTCAAAGACAAAGGACAACTGGCTCTAGCAAGGACAGAAAGAGATGTGGAAGGCCAGATATCAACTAACCAAGAGGATAAGTCGCCTCACATGTCCTCAGCTGACAGCTTCATTGAATTCTACCGCTCAGCACCAGTTTCATGTACAAAAGTAAAGAGGAGACTCAGGGGTTCAGGCCTCATGGGATGAATTGCAAAGAAAAAGACACTTTTGAAACAGAAAAACAAAAAGAAAATGTTAGAGTGGGCGAAGAAACATAGATATCGGACAACAGATAATTGGAAAAGAGTGTTATGGATCTTAACCACATTGAGCTTTTGTGGGATCAGCTGTTAGACTGTAAGGTGTGTGAGACACATTTATGGCCAGTGCTACAGGAAGTGTGGGGTGAAATGTCACCTGAGTTTCTGGACAAACTGACAGCTATAATGCCAAGGATCTGCAAAGCTGTTATTGCTGCATGTGGAGAATTTTTTAATGAGAACTCTTTGATGTAGTTTAAGGAGTTCTTATCTAATTGTAATAGGAATTTCTGACATTATTAATGTCCTGACTATACATTGTAATCAGTTGAATGCCACTTTGGTGAATAAAAGTACCCATTTCTTTCCATAAGAGCAAAATCTGTATATTATTCCAAACTTTTGGCTGCCAGTATATATATATTCTGTAATTTTGCACATGGCATTGCTAAAGCCTAGTGCTATTTTAAACTAATAGAAGAGGTTGTGTTGTTGTTTATGTGTGTAGTTGTCAACAGCTTTATGCTTCTACTTCCAAAAATGGTGAAATCCTTTTATCTTCTCCACAGTCCAAAAAAACCCTGTGGCATGGGGTTACTTAGTTGAGATTTGTTTAGAAACTTGTAATGGCCAAACAAATTGGGAATTACGCAAATGTGCAACTGAAGTAAATCTGAAGCACTTTAAATATTATGCTGTCAGTGCGCGTAAGCGATGCACATCAATCAAATTCAAAGCACTATTGTTCTGTATATAACACATAATCAGAGTAAGAGATGGAATTCTTGTGTATTGAACCAAAAAACACAAATGAAACACTGTATCATTTGTCTCATATGTGTTCCAGGAATGTATAACACACAGATCAGAGTGGCACACACACAAGACATATGATACAATGTAAAACCTCTGCATATTTTAGAGTGTGCTCGGATGTGAAACAGTGATTGGTCAGTGGTGAAAATCTGAAGAGAGCGTGAAGGTCAGTTGAGGTGAAAATAGACATTGAAAGAGCTTGTAATTTGTTCTGTCATCTGTAGACACAGCCTATAATGAAAATGAATACATTTTGCAACTTTACCAGGCATATAACTTCTGCTTGCTTGCTCAATAATATCAGACGGTTAGACGGTTAGGCTATGCTTAATTAACTGAGAAGCAGAAACCATTATTCCAATTAAAATATGGTTAATAGTGCAGCCCTTCTGAAAAGTGTAAACTGTATGGCAATATGACACCCACTATGTTTCCATCCAAGTTGTGAATTTTATTTCTGCGAAAAATAGAATATTGAAAAATAATGTGTGAATAAAGCTGGGTTTCTATCGTGTTCCCTCATGTTCAAAAGAGAAAAATCTTAATTTCTGGGGAAATTAGCAAGTAGCCTGTGTAACTTTTATTATAAAATACTTGCAGTGAAGAATGTGCAGACAAAACACTCTAAATAACTTTGTCTCGCATCTGGAAGCGACAGCGACACACAGTACCTGACCAAGCTTTAGATTTTCAGGACACCAGTGTTTCAGGGTCACCAGAGCAACATTTCTGATGTGATGATTGATTCTCTGGTTTATCCAGTTATGAATTAATTATTCAGTCACATGAGTTTTCGAATCTTGTATTCCTGATAAATTCACTATCAGTTTATTCAATAAATGTGTTTCCATCACAGTTTATGCACATTTCTTCTTATCAAATAAAAAATGTATCCACCTCAAGTGAGCGTATACGTTTGTATGCACATTTTGGAGATGCTATCCGCATCTTGGTGTTTCCATCCAGTCCTTTTTTTTGAGATATCCCAAAATGTGCATAAAAATATGTAGATGGAAATCCAGCTACTTTCAATATTGACATGTTTGATAGAGTGGCCCTGCCAAACTGAGACAGCAACATTGACTCAACCAATGGCATGACTTTAGGGTGGGATTGTCTGTTAGCTCAATCAATGGCAAATGAAGGGGGTATTTTTGCAATTCCATTTGGTGGCGCTAGTGGCACAGAAACACAATGCCTGTCACGCGTTATCCTGAACCATTTTTTTTTCTAGAAGTATTAGGCCTATGAGTGGAGCCAAGTTGCTTATGAGCAGCTTTTTGTTCTTCTGACCATGGCAAAAAAAATTGGAAAAATGTGGGCACTGTTAGCTTGAATTGTGATGTGTGCAGTTGAATGAGCCGATTTGGTAATTCACAGAAGGATGACAGAGTGGCTTGTTTGAATTACATTTGATTTATTAGCAAAAAAAATGTTATAATTGTACTGCATATCAGACATACACTTTCTTTTTTGATGTAAACCACAACAAACACACATGATCTTAGAAAAGTATGCTGACATGAAGCTTTTACAAATGTTGAGAAAAAGGGGCTGGTTACAGCTGTGACGATCTGCGATTATGCAAGCTCAAGGTATGGCAGCAACAATGAAATCAATCTCCTCTTCTGACTCGGCTTCGGACTGCTTCTCTATGATTTTCAGGTAACTGACTCATAATATTAGCAAGGGCTCACAATCTCCCGATTGTTAGCATTCGCATTAGGCACTGAAAAAAGTGGTAACAATTGTTGCAATTGTTACCCCAAGGATCTATTTCTACCTGATCTAGCCCATATCATTATTTTAGATGATTCAGGATACTTTCTTCTTAAAGTATCTTAAGATCTGAACTCCTCGTCTGCCTCATGTTTGTGATTGTACAAATAGCATAACCACATCACCATTTTGAAGTAAAGGCATTCAACCACTTAATTATAATACCACTACAATACTTAGCTGTCGCAATGGCACAAGCAGCAAGCACAGAATCGTAAGCATAAAAAAGCATAACACCGTTAACACAGGCCCAGGATCATATTCAGTTCTGACACCAAATGTTGTCCTTTCCTGTATGATTACTAAACTACCAACTACTACCACTAAACTTTAGTCTGTTCTGTGTCCTGAACTTTAGCAAGAGATTGATTTTTTTATATATCCTTTTGTAGAATGGTCATATTTATGCAAATAAAGAAGATATCAATTAAGATTTCAATTAAAATCCATTCAAAATGTTATGATGCGGAAACTGGCAATGACGAAGATGATGACAAATGTGAATTAAAAAAAAACATAGTCCACGATATGGCCGCCGAGCCAACATCCCATGCCACAGCTGCTGAGCCAACGTCGACGCCTAACACAGCCGCTGATCCAACGAGCCAAGGCTCATGCCTGCCTCGGCCAACAAGCCAACACCTCTGCCCATGTACACGACCACAGAGGTCGTTTCCAAATCTCTGCCCATGTTCTCGTCCACATAGGTTGTCTCCAAGTCATGTTACAGCCACGCAAGAGTCAGCTCCAGGCCATGTCACAGAACTCTGGCTCAGCATCCGCTTCCCCCACAGTGAACGTGTAACCAATGATCTGCTGGGCGAGGTCGATATATTGAGCCAGCTTGAGGGGACTGTGACTGCCAGGCATCAAAAATGAGATTGGCTCATTTAATACAAAACGGAAAATGTCTTTGAGACATTTGCTTACAGCCTTGGGTTCCTGTCTTTCCGGAGGTGCATAATGAGCTGATGAGTTCATGGAGGGCACTTTTACTGCCTGCAACCGACCTTCTCACTCATCTGCTCTCACTACCCTCGGTGGCGGAGTGGCCCATGGGTACACGGTGGTCCCCAGGTGGATATAGCGGTTGCGATCCACCTGTGTCCCGAGAACGCCGCTACCTGGCTGGAACGCACGGTGCTCCCCTGCAAGGCCTGTAGGATGACGTTGTCACTGACCTCCAAAGCCTACAGCGCCACTGGACAGGCCGCTTCCACCTTGCATGCCATGGCCCTCCTGCAAGTTCACCAGGCCAAGGCTCTGAAAGATCTGCACTTTGGTTGTCCTGACCCCGACGTGTTGCAGGAACTGTGCTCACCAACCGACCTCGCCCTCAAGGCCACGAAGGTCACAGCGCGGACACTCGGGTAGACGATGGCCACCCTCATGGTTCAAGAACAACACCTATGGCTGAACCTGGTTGAGATGCGGGATGTGGATAAGGCATGCTTCCTCAATGCCCAGCCTCTTCAGTGACACCGTAGAGGACTTCACCCAGCAGTTCTCAGCGGTGAAGAAACAGACAGAGGCCATTTCCCACATCATGCTCCACCATGCCACTAGCACGGGCCGTGCTCTGTCTGCTCACCGAGGGCATCCTTCTGCGGCTTCCAGAAAAATCTCAGCTCCGCATCAACCTGGGCTCAGCTCTCAGTCCCAGCTTCGAGTGCCCCGCAGGAAGTGCACGCCCCCTGTCTCTCGAACATCCTCAGTTAAACAGTTTGTTTTCTTTGTCGCAACCCCTTCGGGCTGCGGTACCCACATTCTCAATAAAAGAGCAATTTCCTCTGTTTCTGGGTCACCTGGCCACATTGCCTGCTCCGCACGGCTGCGAAGCCCAGCCAGGTACGTCAAAAACAATCGTCCCCTTAGTGCTCCTCACACGGAGCTTGGACGCGTGGCTTTCACTTCCCAACCCGTCGCGCTGGTTGGCCAGGACCATCCGACTGGGCTACGCGATTCAGTTCACCCCGCTCCCACCCCGTTTTGGCAGTATTTGCTCCACCTCGGTGCACGCCGAAGACGTCAGCACCCTGCGACGCATTAAAGCCTCTCCCTCCAGCCAAGATGAAGAAGGATTTCTACAGCCCTTACTTCATCGTACCCAAGAAAGGTGGTGGCTTACGACCTATCTTGGATTTGGGAGTTTTCAACCGGGCTCTGCACAAACTCCCGTTCAAAATGCTCACGCAAAGACACATCTTAACTTGCGTCCGGCATCAAGATTGGTTTGCAGCGGTAGACCTGAAGGATGTGTACTTCCACGTCTCCACCTTGCCTCGACACCGACCCTTCCTAAGGTTCGCGTTTGATGGCCAGGCATATCAGTAAAGGTCCTCCCCTTCGGCATGTCCCTGTCCCCTCGTGTCTTCACAGAGGCAGCCCTTGCCCTGCTAAGGGAAGTGGGCATCCGCTTACTCAACTAATTCGATGACTGGCTCATCCTGGCCCACTCCCGAGAGTTACTATGCGCCCACAGGGACCAGGTGCTCAGGCACCTTAACTGGGAAAAGAGAAATCTCGCCCCGGTTCAGAGCATCTCTTTTCTCGGGAGTTAGACTCAGGCTCAATGATAGCATGCCTCACCATCGACCACATGCAGTTAGTGCTGAAATGCCACACCTTAATCAAGGCAGGCACTATGGTTCTTCTAGAACTTTTCCAGAGGCTCCCGGGGCATATGGCGTCCTCCGCGGTGGTCGCACCACTGAGGTTGATGCATATGAGACAGCTTCAGCCTTGGTTCCAGACTCGAGTCCCTAGATTGGCATGGCGCACGCAGCCTCTGGCTCCTGGAAAAGGCTTCCGCTGCAGTAATGCTCATGATGCTGCGCACCCGGCCCCTAATCAGGCTAATCAAGCCTCTGAGAGGGATAAAGGCAGACTGGAGACTTCAGTGTAACAAAGAGAGATTTATGGACAGCTGTCCTACAACTTTGTGTGTTTGTCTTTTTGGTTCAGTTTTGTATTAAACTATTATTTATATTGTCAAGCCAGGTCTCGACTCCTCCTTTCCATTAACCCATTTACAATAACCATGAATGACTTGACATGACATGACTTTACACAAACTTGAAAGTTACATTCACAATACCTGACACCAGACAATGGCAAACATGAGGACTTAAATACACAAACATGGGTATCAAGACAACCTATAAAAATTATAACAAGACTATTAAACTAAATCAATGACAAAAATTGAACTGATAATAAATTGATCAAACAATGGACTAATGAAAACAAGACACGTGAACAGGGGAAACACATGAAAGATCACATGATTGAACAGGAAATCACATGACAGGAACAGGAACTAAACTTGGCAACAAAAGACATGAACCAACAGAATAAACACGACACAAAATCATTTAGCTTATCTATTTGCTTAAAGGGTTAGTTCACTCAAAAATGTAAATTCTCTAATCATTTACTCACCATCATGCCATCCAGGTGTGTACAACTTTCTTTCTTCAGCAAAACACATTTGAAGAAACATAGAAAAATATCTTAGCTCAGTAGGTCCTTAAAATGCAAGTGGATGGTGATCCGACCAGACCTGAGGTGATCACAGATCCCGTACTTGGCCACTGGAGATGGCCACTACGGAGATGGTATCTGGACCACTCCATCCCCTGCTGGAGTGCCGGGAGGGGAATCTCTTGCCGCACCCCCCTGAGCCGCGGTACCCACATTGCCAGGAAAAAGAGAGCGGTTTCCTCACTCATTCAGTCACCTAATCGGTGCCCCCACACGGCGATCTCACGCCGGTTTGGTGCCAAACATCTATAGCCACGCTCCATGGATGCGGTCCCCCCCTCCACACCTTCGACAGTAAACTCACGGCGGGCTGGTTCGAACGAGTCTAGAGGACGCCTCCATAGGACCTCCTTCTCAGTCAGTTCCCCCAACATAATATTACCTGCTCCCGTCGTTGCGAAATCCATTCCAACCCGTTGCGCTGGCTGTCCGGGACCATCCGACTCTGCTACGCAATTAGTTCGCCAGGCACTCGTCCCACAGGGATGCGATAGATCCGTCCCTCCAGCTGAGATGAAGCCAGGGTTCTACTGCCCTCACTTCATCGTACCCAAGACAGGCGGTGCATGGTGGCCAATCTTGGACCTGCGAGTTCTGAACTGGGCCTCACACAGACTCCTGTTCAAAGGTGCTCACGCGGAAACTTTCTGACGTGTGTCTAGCATCTAGATTGGTTCGCAGCGGTAGACCTGAAGGATGTGTACTTTCACATCTCACTTTTGCCTCGGCACAGACCCTTCCTATGGCTTGTGTCCAACGGCCCAATGTACCAGTACCAGTTCCTCCCCTTCGGCTCATCCCTGTCCCTTCGCATCTTCTTGAAGGTCGCAGAGGAAGCCCTTGCCACGCTAAGGGAAGTGGGCATCCGCATACTCGATTTCCTTGATGACTGGCTGATTCTAGCTCACTTTCGAGCATCTCTGTGCGCCCACAGGGACCAGGTGCTCAGGCACCTCAGTCGTCTAGGGCTTCAGGTCAACTAGGAAAAGAGAAAGATCTCCCCTGTTCAGAGCATCTCTTTTCTCGGCATGGAGTTAGACTTAATGACAGCGCGCCTCACAAGCGAGGGCATGCAGCCAGTGCTGAACTGCCTAAGTTCACTCAGACAAGGCACAGCGGTTCCAATGCGGCGGAGAGGTCTGAGCACGTAGAACTCGGTAATGCGGACCGGATGTTCCACTTGCACATAGCGCCCTTCCCCTCCACTGAGGCGATCACATGTGCGCTTTCTCGCAGCAGAATCCACTAGGCTCGTGCTCCCTGGATGCCTTTCCTCCCTAGCCCTCTGGTCCACGAATTCAGCAAAGGAATTCCCGCCCATACCCACTACGGTTACTAACTACTCTGTACTGAAATAGGTGCTCCACAGGGTTTGGCCATCATGGATTAATCCCCCTGTGTGTATTTTCTGCAGTATGGACCCCCTGCCAGTGGACCTGCTTTTCTCTTGGGCAGTCCCCTCTGTTCCCCGTTCCCTGTGATCGTAGCAATTCCTCCCTCGCTAGGTAGGATCTACCACGTGCCACTTCCACATGTGGCCTGAAAACCCATATGACGTATTCGCACATTTAACTTCCCCCCCAGCCTGGGCAGGATGTGGTCTCCGCAGGGTCCGAGTATACGAGTTGGAAAAGAACGCCTTCCCCGATGCATTTTATAGCGTTAAATGGCCCCACATGCTTTAACTCTATGTGAGAAAAGTAGAGAGAGAAAAGGCGTAGCCCGCTCCCCTGCTTGGCACGTTGTTGCCCCCCCACCCCCTTGCCAGGGATGCCAGGAACTAAAAGGTTTAGGATGTTTTATGGGGCGTTGGGGAAGGGTACATGCAGTCTGACACAGCCTGCTGCTTTGGCACGCAACTGCCTGCCCGCACCTGGGTCAGCAGTTCACTTACATGGTTCAGCGCATGGTGTGATTGAATAGGGACCCCTACTGACGCTTAATTCGACACAACGTCGAGTGAGTGACAGACAAGGAACATCTACGTTACTATTGTAACCCTTGTTCCCTGATGGAGTGAAAGAGACCTTGTGTCCCCACGGCCACGATGCTGTACCGAGCCACTGTAACGGCCGAACCACATTCTCGGCTCCTCAGTGCAAAACCTGAATGGACAGACAAATTCATTTCTGACACGGCTTGGAATGATACAACTATAGTAAAGAGCAGCTTTGACATTCTGAATGTTTTTTTATAGAAAAAAATAAATAAAATTGGTTGAAACTGCTTTGTATATAGTGAACTATAGTGAAATAGAATTATACAGAACTTTGGCATGTTGATGTGCATGGGTAGTTATTGGTAATTATTGGAAGTAGCACCTCGACTTTGATAAATTGCAAATAATTGCCATTATTTAACTAGAACATCCAATGACTTATTTGTTGTGAAGCCAGGGGTTTGCTAGAGGCTTGATCATACTAGATACAATTGACTTGAAATAGAAGTTGGAAGACTAATCCAAGAGGAACTACTCCAAATGATTCCTAAAGTGTGCTGTATCATGAATTAATGTATGTCTTTCACTCCACCAAGTGGTATGTTCCTGAGGTGGAAGGCCCACTACTTAACTGGTTACAATGACCTGCAATTATATTGTTGAAATGTTCTCAGACAAATGAAACAGCACAGTATTAAGGCACACTGAAGTTGTTTGCTCTGATTGTAGAAGAGAAGGCACAGTGAGGGATCTAAGTGTAGAGGAGACATCCAGTTTGAATTGGACACAGTCTCTAACACACCTATCTGAAGTTATTATAGAGCACATGCAGAAAAGTAGATGGAGAATGAGCATGTATTATTCTATAATCAGTCAAATCAGTACCAACTTCCATCAGCATCTAAATTACAGGAGTACAAGATGGAAAAGAGATAGTATGAGAGAGAGAGACTATAAAGTTTGGCAGAAAATATAAGAGATGTGAGGTATTTCCAAAGGAACTAAAAGAAAAAATGACAGTGACAATGTGTGGGGAGGGGGATTAAGACTGCTGTCTCTCTTTGAGGAGAGAAACGACGAGAGCCAAGAGAAGAAGTAAAAAGAGCAGAAAGAGTGTTATCAGCACATTACAGAATTATGGCACTTTTGCCCCCCTAGACCATCTTTGGCAGCTGGAGGCCATATTAACAACATCTCAACACCTCTCACACTACAGTCCCACTGACACACACACACACACACACACACACACACACACACACATACATAGTCCTCTGCTTCTCTGTAAGATTGCCAGGGGTCTGGGTGAGAATTGAATATATGATGAGAGTTACTAGCCATATGAGAGAAAAGAAAGAGAGGAAAATGCAGAGGAAAAGAGAGAGACCATTAGAGAGACAAGCAGATGGCATTTAGAGATGCAGTAATGCACATTTCTGGAAGGCCAGGATTGTGGATTCGGCTCACTGCTAACTCACAATCCTTGTTTAAATGCTGGCACATGATAGAACGTAAAGAGACTGCACACTCCATTAAACAGATTGCATTCTAGGTCTTGTTGCTACCTCGTTGTCAGAAGGCCAAGGCTGTCAGTCCAGCTCTGGACTCTTACATATAGCCTATATGTTGGAACCTCAAGGGGCATCCTAAAGAGTGAATACAGAAATCCAGCACTCAAACTTCATTAGTCTATGCTCATCTTCATGGACTATTATGCACAATAATAAAGTAAGTCATATATTTATTGAAGGTAAAGTACCCAAAAATGTTCTGTCCTCAACTGGGTGCGAAATTGATCCTGATGCTCAACTGGATATTAGCAAACCACAAAATCATCAGTTTTATCCCCAGGCAACACACAAACTGATATAAGTATTCCTTAAAGGAATATTCTAGGTTCAGTACAAGTTAGCTCAATCAACAGCATTTGTGGCATAATATTGATTACCACAAAACATTATTTAGACTCATCCCTTCTTTTGATTATAAAAAGCAAAATTTGAGGTGACATTGAGGCATTTACCATGGTGGAGGGTTTAAAGGCTGAAACTTGTAATTTTATAAAAGCACTTACAGTATAGTTGTGGCAGGAGGGACACAAATCTCGTTCCCTCCATCAGGGAATGGAGGTTACGAAAGTAACCATGATGTTCCCTATCTGTCACTCACTCAAGGTTGTGTCGATGTATTGACACTAGGGGGTCCCCTACAAAACCCCACAACTGGCTGAACTGTGTTACGTGGATCGCATAGCCAGCGCACTGGGCCGGCACGTAACCTCCCCTGACGCTAATATCGAACAGCCCTTTGGGGATGAGTACACTGCCCAATGGATAGGGACAGGCTAGCCCAGTTGTGCTTTTTCCTCTTTTTTCCTTTTTCTCCCCAGAAAAAGAGAGAGAGATCGTTAACCGACTGGGACACCATTGTCCACCTCGGGGGGTGTCACTCCCAAGGGGAAGACACCGCGGAGACCACACCCCACCCAGAGAGAGGAGGGGTGGTATTTCAAGTGGAGATACGTCACATGGTCTTAACAAATCTAGTCGAAGTATATCATGTGGAGAAGTAACATGGTAGGTCCTACCCAATGGGGGAGGAGGCTCTACGAACATGGTGACTGGGGCAGAGGGGCTTTTGCCCAAGGAAGATGAAGTTTACCAATAGGGAAATGTTTTCAGCGGAAATATAGGTCGCAAGGGGTTACCTACAGGGAACCAGCGCATTCAGAGCACCTGTCCCAGTACGGGGTTTAGTTACCACAAGTACTGAGCCGGCAGGGCTAGGAGGAAGTCACCTAGGGAACACATTTGTGAACTCTAATTGGAATCAACAACGCACATCTTCAGCTCAAGGGAGGTGAAAGGTGTTATGTGCAAGTGGTATACCTGCAAGCAATATACGGACTTACCTGTTCGATCCTGCTAAAACACTTCGTAGAATTGTAGAATCTCGCAAAATTGTTGGGTGTTTTCCAGCCCGCTGCTCTGCAAATGTCTGTTAGAGAGGCGCCGCTGTTCAGAGCCCAGGAGGCAGCCACACTCCTGGTGGAATGGGCTCGTAGCTCTGCAGGGGGTGGCACGTGTTGAGCTTGGTAAGCAATAGTTATGCATCAATGATCCAGTAGGCGATCCTCTGTTTGGAGAGAGTGCTTCCTTTCTGCTTTCCACCAAAGCAGACAAAGAGCTGCTCAGAGACCCTAAAACACTGCCTGCAATCCAAACAGATGTGTAAAGCACTCACCGGACATAGCAACGCTAAGGCTGGGTCTGCCTCCTCCTGGGGCAGCACTTGCAGGTTCACCACTTGATCCCAGAATGGGGTTGTGGGAACCTTGGGCACATAGTCCGGTCGAATTCCAGGCAGGTTTCACTGACAGAGAACGCTTGCAGGTCCCTTACCCTCTTGATGGAGGTGAGCGCCATCAGGAGGGCAGTCTTCAGGGACAGTTCCTTAAACTCTGCTGACTCTAAAGGCTCGAAGGGAGCCCCTCGTAGGCCTTGCAGGACTACAGAGAAGTCCCACGAGGGAACGAGGCGCGGTCTAGAGGGATTCCACCTCCTTAGGAAGCTGATGATCAGGTCATGCTTCCCTAAGGACTTACCATCCACTGTGTCGTGGTGTGCAGCTATATCAGCTACATACACCTTCAACCTTCAACAATTCAAATATATAAAATGTATGTGTGTTTGTGGATGTGAGTGGCTCACAGCCACTCAGTTATGGCGATAGTAATATATATAATATATATGGGCTCGTAGCGCTGGGCTCGTCTTTCTCACGAAAGATGTCTCGGTGTGGGCAGCACCTAGGCACGAAAGACAGCGATCGTCGCCATGTGAAGGCAATATTGACCGCATCCAGGAATTACACACAACTGGAAGGGCATATTTAAAAAGTCTGCCAAATGCATAAATGTAAATGTGTGCTGCTCTTTTAGAATATACTCTTTTAGGTGGAAAAATCAACGCCTCCTCCTTTATATCCTTATGTCTGGGGGAGTGGCATGCAAATACCATTCACCAATTCCCATTGGCCTTTTATAAAAGATCAAAAGGTGTCTCGGGCTCCCAAGAGTGACCCCTAGTGTCACTACATTGACACAACGTCGAGTGAGTGACAGATAGGGAACTCAGATAGACACAAAAGCCAATTTTAATTATATTACTTTTTTTTTTCTTAGAAATTTAGCTGTGACATCTGTTAATTAGGAACATTTAATTTCATGATCAGTTAACTAACTACCTTGAAATGTATTTACTTTTGACATGGAGATGCATTTTCATTCACTGGATCAACTTGACTCCACTGCTTATATTAAACATAGTGCTGGTCCCAAAGGGTAACTTAATAAAGTTTTTAGTTGAAATGCATGATCTTTCAAATGCCTTATTGTAATCTATAAAAAAGATATAGCTATTGACCTGTTTCAGGGGCATCACCTTTTCCTCGCAGCGCCATAGTTGTGACCATCAGCAGGAGGAAACAATGGCAGTGAATGGAAAAACACCCGTGAAATGATAACAAGATAAACATCAAAAATTTATTTTGATCAATGCCAAGTCTCAGGAAACATTCATACAGGTCTGAAGATAGCTTAGATATTGCCAAATTGGACTTTCGTGAATATTTTAATATATTTTATCCACGATTCATCTCTGTACACAGCGGGTCTTATGTGTGACCAATGAGTACACTCCCACCAGTACATCACCAGAAACATCTCTCATTGAGAAATTATATATGTTTTGTGTTGTTTTCTGGTCTGATTTGGTCACAATATTAAAAAACGTCTGTGATGATCCCATCTGTATTATTAATGTAAGAGCTTCTTTTGAAGAAGGCTTTTGTCGATCCCACTGTGAGCACAATGGAGGTAAATGGAATTTTGGGCACAAACACTTGTGGCGCGGTCATGCAGTGACATAACATGAAACAGGCATTTGTCAGTAATTACAAAGTTGTTAGCTATTAAATCTAATATTAATTTAATAATATTAACTTCCTTATCAAACTAAATATTACTACCTTCCTTATTATATTCCATGTATAAAACCTGATTTACAATCATCAATAATTTTATCCAGTTCTAATTTGAATCTTTCTGCAATATGAATGGAAGCAACTTGGTATAATTTTTTCGTGAAAGTTCTCCAATTCTTTATATAAAGTTTATAATCTATCTATCTATATATATATATATATATATATATATATATATATATATATATATATATATATATATATATATATTGTACTATATAGACAGTATATAATCTTTTCCTGGCTTTGGAATTAGTGTAATTAATCCATGTGCCATAATTGCAAAGTATTTTTCATAGTCCAATATTTCTTGAAAGACAAAAAGATAAAATTTGAAAAATCCTCTTGGAAACTTTTAAAATTCACAAATAAACTCCCCTTTTCCAGGTGATTTATTTATTTATTTTATGTTTCGATTCCTCCTCTATTCAGTTTCTTAAATATCACACGTCTTGTTAAATGTAGCTTTTATTTTGGTGGAAAACCGAATGAAACCCTTTCAGTTTGTATGTTTGACGACACCTGCAGATAAGCAGTTCACTACAGAAAGAAAATATGCAGATCAGGCCATGGCACAAATGTGCCCACAAAATCACTTTTAATTGTTAATTTGAACATGAGCTTGACTACACTACGAATCTGGATATATGCCAGGTTATAACTCTGTTCTCCACCATTTGATCATTTAATGAAATATTGCCACCATGAATGATGTAAAATGTTCACAAACATCCCTTTGAAAAACATTCAGTTTACGGCCTGCTTTGCTCGGGCGGTAATAGTTGGTAATTTGCACAAAAGTGCTATTTCAGGACTTATTGTGCCTACAGTACATCAACTAGATTGTGGGTGAATAAGACAAGTGTTTAGCTGAAATACGGCGTGCAAAAGTGGCACAACTTATTGGTGAATTCGCCCCTCTGAATGACTCCTTTTTAGAATGTTTTTCAATAGTGCTGTTAATTAGGGGACATCATAAGCACATAAAGTGGACAAGGTTTAGAACAATCAATTTAAACAAATCAATGTAGAAAATTTGTAGCAGCTAAAGTACAGACTGTCTCTGATTGTAGAATCCTGATGGTATTCATAGTTTGAAACAGGAATATACAGGTTTCAGATCTTGTCCACGTATACTAAAAAGCTTTCAGTGATGAAGTGTTCCCTCACATGAATTTAATGAAGTAGGTTAAATATAATATTTTTCCAAATTTTCAACAGTATCTTAATTGGCACTTTTTATTAATTTCTAGTGCAAGTGTCTTCTTCAAAGGCAAAGGGCTGGTATAGTTGTATTGTGATCTCAATAACTCTCCTGGGTAAATCCTTCTTAGTATTGAACCAGTAGCCTTAGAGTTAGTAGCCCACATTCTTAACCATTAGGCATTAGGCCCCTTCCATGTCCTGTATATAAATGTACCCTAAGGTAGTGGTAGTAATTGCATAATGCTCTATTATTTAAGACATGCTTTTTGCATCTCTTAGGGTGGGGTTTGTTTCCTGCTGTGAAGAGTATTGTTTAAAGAGCATTTCCTTGGATTGGATACAAGATTTGCACAGTTAAAAAAAAAAAACTGTTACATTGAGTATTGTATAGGTTGCACTGTTTACATGTAAACACACTTTGTCACAGAATTGTTATGCTGGGTATTCTGTGACTCTCAATACTTTTTACTTATGATTAAACTCTATTAAAGTTTATTTTGAAGTCTATTCAGAAGTTTTACAACTATTTAAAACATTCCACTCTGGCTCAGTACTATCGGTGTAGTGGCCAACTGGCTCCAGAGGAAAAAACACAGCCTGTGGTTTAGTGTGTGTGTGTGTGTGTGTGTGTGTGTGAGTGAGTGTGTACTATGAACACTTTTAGGAAAGTAATCAGAGGACATTTCTCTAAAGTCAGCCTGACATCAGCTGTTTGAGGAGATAATGAATTCCTGAATCACACAGACACACAAACACACACACTGAGAGCAAATTAATGGCAACACAATCAGTTTGTATCTATGGGTCTGTTTTATTTTGTTATGCACTTAATGGAGTTTTAATATTAGATATAGGATGGGAGTGTACTTTGGTTATAATTATTATGGTCTGCGTGTGTGTGCATAATAAGCTCAAGGCTGGGAGATTGGTGTATTTGTGCTTGCATTAATTTTCTGTGGGTGGAGCAGGTGAGTATGAGCAGGCCATTCTAATCTGACCTATGTACAGTGTTATGCAAATATCAGACTACCGATGAAAGACACAAATATACTTACCATTGCACACATTCCTCTTCATGAGTTAGTGTTATTTTAGTGAAGCTGCAGTCAAAGATTCTGTAATATTTACTCAATATTCCCCCCTCCTGCTCGTTTCACTCTCTTCACTAAAAGTTAATTATAAATATCAGGCAACTGTAAACTGTGATTGCACATGATGGCTGCATTAGGTTTAATTTTATTGTTTGCATATGGAGAAATCATTGCTGGATTTCTGAAAAGAGAAGGTGGATGTAGATGAGTACCAATTACTGTCTTATAATTCTTACATTTTTGAGAGAGGTATGAGAGAAAGAGAGAGAGAGAGAGGGTGATCGAGCAAAAGAGCACTTAAAGGACTATATCACCCAAAGACTATGTATGTTTTATTATCAAATATAAAATGAATAGTTCCAAGTTCCAATATTACATTCTGAACCCTGAACATTCCTTTAAGGTCAGCCTGATCTGAATGTTTTCTGAGTGTTTTGTGAAGCACATTATTATGTAATTGCCTTCTGTTGTCTGAGCACCATACACAAATTCATCTTTTATCATTGTTTTAATCTTGAATTTATCTTTAAAATTGCTCACATCTGTCCAGATGTATTAACATTGAAACTGAATTTAAAAGTATATACTGGATTATGTGGTACAAATTACACTTGGGACATAAATTGTAATGATACAGGCAAGGACGAAGACGATGACATGAAGTGTAGACAAACACAAGTGCAGTTTATTAAACAAAAAGTGAATTCCAATAACCCTAACAATAAACGAGAACTAAACATAAACATGATCTTTACTTGACTTGAACTTGAACTTGCCTATGACTTGACTATATCTTGAACAAAACAACCGTGTTACATTAACAATACTCGACAAAGACAAAGGCAAACATAAGGGATATAAATACTCTGACATGTGTAACAAGTTAACAAGAACACCAATAAAAATACAGGACTGATAACAATATAACAAGACAATGAAACATGAACCAATAACAGGACTAATAAACAAAGGAATCAGTGAGAACAAAGCACATGAAACATGGTGGGAACAGGATAATCACATGACTAGACAAGGAAGTGAACAAATTTCAAAATAAAGGACCTGAAGACATGAACAGGACTAACTTTTCAAAATAAAAGACAGAATAAACATGACATATCCACCCCTCTAAGGGGCAGCTCTCAACGCCCCAACTCATGAACAAAAACACATAAAACATGACATAAGTCCAGAGTTCTGTTGGGAGCTGGGAGGGGTGTCTTGAGGCATGGGGCATGGCAAGATAGGGGCAGAGCCGTGGAGAACTAGAAAACCGTAGAACAGCTGAAGACACGAAGGTCCAGGGTGGAGCCGATGGCAGGGAGGACCAAGGCGGAGCTGGAGGCTCGGAGGTGCAAGGCGGAGCTGGTGGATCAAAAGACTGAGGAGGAGCTGGTGGGACTAAGGACCAAGGTGGAGCCAGAGGATCGGAGAGCCGGGTGACCGACAGACCAAGGAGGAGCCAGAGGGATGAGGGACCCCGGCAAAGCCGATAGGCTGAAGGACCACAGTGGAGCCAAGGGAACGTAGAGCTGAGGCAATGTTGAGGGACCGACAGGCCAAGGTAGAGTTCAGGGGTCGTAGTGTCCAGGCGGGGTTGTAGGGTTGAGGTACAAGGGTGGGAAGCATCTCAAGGTCTAACCACTCAGATGTGGCTGTGACGTGGCATGTAGCAAGCTGAGGAATTGCTGTGACATGGCATGAGCAGGCTGAGGAGTTGCTGTGACATGGCATGGAGCAGACTGAGGCGTGGCTGTGACATGGCATGGAGCAGGCTGAGGCATGGCTGTGACATGGCATGGAGCAGGCTGAGGCGTGGCTGTGACATGGCATGGAGCAGTATGAGGCGTAGCTGTGACATGGCATGGAGCAGGCTGAGGCATGGCTGTAACATGGCATGGAGCAGACTGAGGCATGGCTGTGACATGGCATGGAGCAGGCTGATACTTGGCTGTAACATGGCATGGAGCAGGCTGAGGCGTGGCTGCGACATGGCATGGAGCAGGCTGAGGCATGGCTATGACATGGCATCGAGCAGACTCAGAAGTGCCTGTGTCATGGCATGGAGCAGGCTGAGGCATTGCTGTGACATGACATGGAGCAGGCTGAGGTGTGGCTGTGACATGGCATGGAGCAGGCTGAGGCGTGGCTTGGCGGCTATAATGTGAAACTCTGGAAGTGAACAAATTTCAAAATAAAGGACCTGAAGACATGAACAGGTCTAACTTTTCAAAATAAAATACATGAAAAACAGGAACCAACAGAATAAACATGACACAAATTAACCTTAAATGAAGGTGCTTGGTTCATTATTGGTGCACCCCAAAATTAATAATTTTGCTCCAACATGCTGGGCCAGTTTCATACAACAATGTTTTTCAAGAGAAATGCAGGCTTAAAGGTGGGGTATGTGATTTTCTTTTTTGACCATTTTTTCAAAATAACTTGAAATCCTATTCCTAACCCACTTACAGCCACTGAGTTAGAAGCACTGAAATGAAAATTAAAAAATTTAATCATCTGTGGAACGGGCAGGACTCGAAAAACTCCAGCCAATCATTTTCAAGACCATCTAGAATCATTGGACAGAAAATGTGTCAATCAAACGGTCGTATCCATGCCCCCTCCCCCACCACCCTGGCTGCAGTGTCCTGTTCGTGCAGCATACTCAAAGCTCGTGACCCAGTAACAGGAAGCGATTGTATTTATGTATGGAGAATAGAGCTTTTATAGTGCTAGTGGGGTTGTTCCACATTTCTATGAATCCTGTTTTGAATAGAAGACCGCTGTACAGACGCCAGGGCTGGCTATGTTCTTTTTTTTACAGTTATGAGAAAATCAGCTCTACACCTTTCAAGAGTGGTATGCGAACCCCTCCTCCTGCTGTGTCAACAATTTGCTCTGAAAAATTGTCTGACAGGTGAATGCACTGTTTGACTAGTGAGTCTAGAACACTGCTAGAACACTGCGCATCTGAGTTTTCGCTCGTGCATGATTGCGCGTCCATGTTTTTCGAATGGGTGGAGTCAGGGCCAGCGTTGGAGGAGAGAAGGTAGGACCTTAGAGTTGTGTATTTTCAAAATCTGCCGGCCGTTTTGCAAATCACATACCCCACCTTTAAGATGGTTGGATAATTGGCCGGTTATGGATTCACAAGCCACTTAAAAGGCTTTATGAGAATATTTTAGAAAGTGAGCTATTATTGTCTAGTAAGCAGGTATCAGACATTATAGAGCAGAATATGTTACACCTATATTAATATGAGAAGTTTCATTGGCTCAGGGTTGGTGGGATCCTATATACAACACAGTGAGGTCTGATTATTAGATTATTAGATTACAATTTAATATCATTACTGGGTGTAAATACACTGCTTTCTTTTAATCTTGAGTCTTACTGCTCTTTGATCTTTCGGAAAGAACAGTTTCAGTCTTAATATAATTGGAAATCTGGTTAAAAGTTTGTGGTGAAAAAAAAAGAAAAAATGTTTGCAGACAAAGCTACATTAAAACACAAAGTATAATTTTGATGCAAGATTACATGGTAAATTAAAAACAAATTACAGGCATTTCTGCAACTTGTAAGTAAAAAATCCATTTGCTTCGAATTATAGTAAGAAATATATATATATATATATATATATATATATATATATATATATATATATATATATATATATATATATATATATTAGGGCTGTCGATTTAACGTGTTAATTCAGTTCGATTAATTTGATAAAAAATTAACGCAATTAATTGCCTCTGGACTGTAATAAGGAAGATTCATTCCTGAGAAATGCAAGCTTGTAGTACCACCTGTTTACTCCAGAGGGCAGTAAGTGAAACTTCAGCTGTGTGGGCAACACACAGTTTATACAGTGAAGAAATCAACCCATCAGCTGACAGAACAACACAAACGTGTTACATTCTTGCATTCAAAACACTTGATGGAGCGCAAATCCGAACTAAGGGAATTAAGTATTAAACTATATTTAACTTGACACAGTGACCTAAACATTTTATGTTTATGATGCAATGCACCCGAGAAGCTACACAAGCATGTCTGATGCATATGTACATTGACGGGACCTTAAACAAGCCCTCATAATAAATCTCGAACTGATTGATAAATTCACTTGTGAAATGAATATGTGTGAACTGTATGCCAATGATTGACTTATGATCAATAATATTGTAGTAAACAATACATTGTATTCTGAAGCTGATTTTTGTATTGTCTTATTATTGATTAACTCTTCTGCCACAAGAATGTAATACATTTTAATTATATGAATATTTTTTTATTTTGTTATATTTTTTATTTTATATATATATATATATATATATATATATATATATATATATATATATATATATATATATATATATATATATTTAAATGTTTAAAGATATGAGGGGCTTTCTTAGAAAATATTTGTAAATGCGATTTGTTAATCGGGACACAGTGTAATTAATTAAAATTATCGATTGACAGCACTTATATATATACAGGTGCTGGTCATATAATTAGAATATCATCAAAAAGTTGATTTATTTCAGTAATTCCATTCAAAAAGTGAAACTTGGATAATGTATACATTAATTCCACACAGACTGATATATTTCAAGTGTTCATTAATTTAATTTTGATGATTATAACTGACAACTAATGAAAAAACCCAAAATTAATAAAAATTAAATAAAAGAATATTAGAAAATTAGAATATTGTGAAAAGGTTCAATACTGAAGATGCCGGGTGCCACACTCTAATCAGCTAATTAACTCAAAACACCTTAAATGGTCTCTCAGTCTAGTTCTGTAGGCTACACAATCATGGGGAAGACTGCTGACTTGACAGCTGTCCAAAAGACGAAAATTGACACCTGGCACAAGGAGGGCAAGACACAAAAGGTCATTGCTAAAGAGGCTGGCTGGTCACAGAGCTCTGTGTCCAAGCACATTAATAGAGAGGCGAAGGGAAGGAAATGATGTGGTAGAAAAAAGTGTACAAGCAATAGGGATAACCGCACCCTGAAGAGGATTGTGAAACAGAAATGTGGGGGAGATTCACAAAGAGTGGACTGCAGCTGGAGTCAGTGCTTCAAGAACCACCACGCACAGAAGTATGCAAGACATGGGTTTCAGCTGTTGCATTCCTTGTGTCAAGCCACTCTTGAAAAAGACACAGCGTCAGAAGTGTCTCCCTTGGGCTAAAGACAAAAAGGACTGGACTGCTGCTGAGTGGTCCAAAGTTATGTTCTCTGATTGAAGTAAATTTTGCATTTCCTTTGGAATCAAGGTCCCAGAGTCTGGAGGAAGAGAGGAGAGGCACAAAATCCACGTTGCTTGAAGTCCAGTGTAAAGTTTCCACAGTCAGTGATGGTTTGGGGGGCCATGTCATCTGCTGGTGTTGGTCCACTGTGTTTTCTGAGGTCCAAGGTCAATGCAGCCGTCTACCAGGAAGTTTTAGATCACTTCATGCTTCCTGCTGCTGACCAACTTTATGGAGATGCAGATTTCATTTTCCAACAGGACTTAGCACCTGCACACAGAGCCAAAGCTACCAGTACCTGTTTAAGGACCATGGAATCCCTGTTCTTAATTGGCCAGCAAACTCGCCTGACCTTAACCCTATAGAAAATCTATGGGGTAGTGTGAAGAGGAAGATGCGATACGCCAGACCCAACAATGCAGAAGAGCTGAAGGCCACTATCAGAGCAACCTGGGCTCTCATAACACCTGAGCAGTGCCATAGACTGATCGACTCCTTGCCACACCTCATTGCTGCAGTAATTCAGGCAAAAGGAGCCCCAACTAAGTAATGAGTGCTGTACATGCGCATACTTTTCATGTTCATACATTTCTAAAAAAAAATTTTTTATTGTATTGGTCTTAAGTAATATTCTAATTTTCGAAGATACTGAATTTGGGGATTTTCATTAGTTGTCAGTTTTAATCATCACAATTAAATGAAATAAACATTTGAAATATATCAGTCTGTGTGTAATGAATGAATATAATATCCAAGTTTCACTTTTTGAATGGAATTACTGAAATAAATCAACTTTTTGATGATATTCTAATTATATGACCTGCACCTGTGTGTGTATATATATATATATATATATATATATATATATATATATATATATATATATATATATATATATATATATATATATATTTGTATTAGGTTGGTGTACATGAAAAAAGGAGGTTAAGCCTAGAAATCCAGTTTTTAAAGAATTACCTGTTCCTAATGGAAGAAAATAATAGCATACATTATTTTTATTATTATTTTAAGTGGAAAGCAGTTAATTTAGGTTTTTATTTGTATGACTTTTTCCTCCACATTTTAAACGCAATGATGAGTTTACGTAAGTGCAACGTAGAGGAATATTGTACATATGTCAGCGCTGTCTAATAATTATTCATGAGACCTTGCGCCTTTTCACTTAGCCTGTTCAGCCATTCAGAAGAATTAGTCACAAATCGGTAAGCATGTTTCAAAAACAAAAAAGACTGTCTGACACTATTAGTCTCAGCATCCCAAATGGCATCCATCCCTACTGTGACTTAACACATCAGCTGTGGAAGTCTCAAAACATCTTTCAAATGTAAAAAAGCATTCATAGAAATGCAAACAACTTGCAGAAATGGAAGTTGGCCTGTATTTATTTTTGGATTATATTGTGAGTTACTGTATTTTTTTGTATTTTGCTATGTGCAGTTGTGAAGTGCCATACCTTTCTGTGAGAGGTTTTGACACTGTTAAACCACAACTCCTCAGGGTGTGGGTGGATTAGTCCCCCTTGAGCTTCTCGCCGCTAAAATACAAGCGAATAAGCATCCAAATTTCAGCCAAAACACGGGACAGTTGGCAACCCTATGCAAACCAGATGCCCTTCAAAAACAATACACACGTCGATTGATTTGATTGACACACAAACTTGATTTGATTAAAAAATGTACTGTATGTACTGTACTCGATTTAATGTTCAATAAAGCACCCAAAAGTGTCATAAAAGTAGTCCATGCAACTTGCACATCAGATATCTAAGTATATTTGTATAAGTCTGAAGGTGTGTGATCATTTTGTATGATGAACAGAGCTTAATTTAATTAATTATTCACTATCAAATCAATGATACACTGTATGTCAACAATGGTGAAATCCAGTAGAGTGGATTAAATCAAACTTCACTGATTCTTGTGCGTCTCGTGACCAAACATCAAGATATCATACTCTTATTTTTGATTCTATGAAAGTTGTTTATAGACTTCTTCTTTTAGCATTGAACAGCGTTGCCCATAAATATGACCATGAACATTACATGGTGTACAATCTTTTTGTGTGTAGGGCTACTTTGATTCAGACAAATGTTTGTATGCAAACATGAAGTATGGAAACTATGTAAAGTTACTTGCATGAGATTGTAAATTGCCATTTTTGTTTATGGCAGCAGCATAACAATCCCCACAAGATCGTGCATTTCCAGCAGCATCAGCTGTCACACACCTCCTCGCTCTTGATCCTGGACAGAGACCAGTGATAGAAAAACTGTAGCAATGATGATATGAGGAGGAGCCTCCAATGCTTTAGTCAAAACAAAAACACAATAACACAGTTCGGGAAATCCCAAAGTGACCTTTATTTTGCAACTAATTTATACTTTTTTATGACATATTTACATATTAATTTAGTCGCTAAAATTTTGCTAACTTTTTATTTACATTTATTTCATTGATATTCTATATTACCCTGGCATTAATTATAATAAATATAGCTGCAAGCAGCGATACCGGGGTCAAGCCAATTATCAGAACCAAGCAGCAAGCAGAGCATTTTTAGAAATAGGATTATAATGTTTGACCACAAGTTGGCACTATCCCGAAACTTTTTGAGTCCCTTCAGAGCATGGTGCCAAAGACACATACCAAGTTTCGTAACTATATGCCAAGTCGTTCGTAAAAATACAGCATTTTATGACTAAATTCAAAATGGCCGACATCCAAAATGGCCAACATAGGAAAATGTGGTATCGGTCGACTCGGTATGTAGCACTTGATCTAAAGAGACAATTTGCATAATTTTTCAGCAAGTTTTCAAATGTTTTTAGCCCAAAAAATCTGTTTTTGCTATCTTCTGACCAGTAGGGAGCAGTGTGCCAAAGCGCTGCAGGTAACCTCAGGGCATAATTGTGATGACACGTACCAAGTTTCGTCCCAATCCCTCAAAGCGTTGCGGAGATAGAGCCTCAAGTAAAATTTTGCACATTCTTCAGCAAATTTCTTGAAGTGCCATTTGAAAATGGTATGGTTTATCAAAATTCTGTGAATAGCTTTTTGTCGTGAGTGCCTCTAGATGAAGGTGGCCAATTTTCATGCAAATTGGACAAACAGCGGAGGCTCCCCTCGGGACAGACGCGCTGGCACAAAGCTGGCCCCGGGGGCTACACAAGTACGCATTTCCCTCAGTGAGCCTTCTTGCACGGGTGCTGTGCAAGGTCAGGGAGGACAAAGAACAAGTCACTCTGGTGGACCCCTACTGGCCCACACGGACTTGGTTCTCGGATCTCAAACTCCTCGCGACAGCCCTTCCATGGCGAATTCCCCTGAGGAAGGAACCTCTTTCTCAGGGATGGGGGGACCCTCTGGCATCTAAGTGGCCAACCATCTGCTGTCATAGACACAATCAACCAAGCCAGAGCTCCCTATGTGGACCGCACGCAGAGCTTTAGACATTCTGAGCAGCTCTTTATCTGCTTTGTTGGGATAGCGGAAATAACAGAGGTTTTCCCACTGGGTCGTTGATGCCATCGCTTTGACCTATCACACCCAGGACATGCCCTTCCTCTTGCGGGTTCGAGCACACTGGATGAGAAGTGTGGCATCCTCTTGGGCACTGGCCAATGGCACCTCCCTAGCAGACATCTGCAGAGCAGCAGCTGGGCAACACATACAACATACCTTTACAAGATTTTACAATCTCAGGGTTGAGTCAGTCTCGTCCCATGTTCTCTCAGGTCCGAGCACGTAGAACTCGAGAATGCGGAACATCTGACTGGGTTTTCCGCTTGCACTGAGGTGATCACGTGCGCTCTTTTCCCCCAGGAGAGTCCACTAGATTCACGCTCCCTGGATGTTCGTCCTCCCTAGCCCTCTGGTCCACGAATTCAGTGGAAGAATTCCCGGCCAGACCCACTACAGGTACAAAAATTACTCTGTACTGGAATAGGTGGTCCACAGGATGGGCCCTTGTGGATTAATTGGATGTGTGTATTTTCTGCAGTATGGTCCCCCTGCGGGCAGACCCGCATCTCCCTTGGGCATTCCCCGCTGACCCCCGGTTGCTGTGTCTGTAGCAGCTCCTCCTTCGCAGCAGGTAGGATCTACCATCGCGCCATTTCCACTTGTGGCTTGAAAACCCATGTGACGCATTTCCCCACTCTTTACCTCCCCCCAGCCTGGGCAGCTGGTGGTCTCCATGGGATCTTTTCCCCCTGAAAGAATAGGAGTTGGAAAAGAACGCCTTCCCCGATGCGTTTGATAGCTTTAAGATGGCCCCAGAAAAAAGGCATGACTGGCGCGGCCTGCTCCAATGCTATGTCGCTTTGTTCCCCCACCCCTTCAGGATACTGGGAAACTAAAAAGTTTATGATGATTTCTGTGGGGCGTTTGGGAAGGGTACGTGCAGTCTGACACAGCCTGTTGCTTTGGCACGCAACTGCCTGCCCGCACCTGCATCAGCAGTGCACTTACACGGTCCAGCGCATGGCATGATTGAATAGGGACCCCTAGTGTCGTTTCAATCGACACACTGTCTCGTTCCCTCCACTAGGGAATGGAGGTTACAACAGTAACCTAGACTTTCCCCGTCTATCGTTCACTTCGACATAGTGTCGAGTTCCCTTGGCCGCAATGCTGAACCGAGCCTCTGCAATGGCCGAACCTTGTTCTCGGCTCCTAAGTGCAAAACCTGAATGAACAGATGCATGCTTCCCTCCCTTTATACCCATATGTCCGGGGGAGGGACATGCAAATTCTGTCTGCCAAATTTTCATAGGCCTTTTCTCAAGTTCAGATGTAACCGAAACCTCCCCTAGTGTCCCCTAGTGTCGCTTCACTTGACATGTCTCGTTTCCTCCATCAGGGAATGGAGGTTACAACAGTAACCTAGACAATTTTTTATTTTGCTGTTGGTATAACAAAAATAATATTTGCAATGGTCTCCCATTTACCTCTACATAAATCAGTGTCAAGTTTTACCTTGCTGTATAGCTTACTTCTCTGTTCACAACCTAGAAATGGCTAAATGGTCCATTTCCACCATTTTGATTTCAACAGTATTCGTATTATTATTATTATTATTATTATTATTGTGCATTACTCTCATTAGTGTGCATTACATTATCAGTAGCCTTTAAACCTATCAAGGTTCATTTAAGTGATATCTGAATATAGATTCTGTTTTTGTTTTAATGAGCCTCAGAATTTTACCAGCTGCATTTATTTTTTATGACAGCTTTTTAGTTTCTGTTATAAAACCACTTTACAGCTTTAGAGTGTAATAATCTTGATTTGGCTGTTACTGCCATGAGCTTAACATGGGCTCTCTTTAAAACCAAAATCCTTGGTTTTAAGATCCTTGTTACTTCAAACATGTGTGGCTGTGTCTTGGCACAAAGCCCAAAATTCTCATGTACCTCTAAGCTAAGTCTGCCATAATGTTTCTTTAGTTAACAGTAAAAAGAAATCTTATATGTTCCATATATATATATATATATATATATATATATATATATATATATATATATATATATATATATATATGGCATCGCGAAGGACGTATCAATTCGCTAAATACACCACAAGGTGCAGCTGCGCAGAGACAATGCTCTGAAGAGATGTGTGAGTAAGCAGGACATTCCATTTTACGAAAACATCTTCTTCGATTATTTTGTCCTCCTTTCCTTTCCTTCCATCCTTTCTTCATTTCTTAAGTGGGTGGGACAAGGAAACGAGGAATGGAAGCAAGGAAGGGAAACGAGGATGCACAATTTCAGAAATGAGAAGAATCCTAAGTAGCGCTGGGCGATATGGCCAAAATTGTTATCCCGATAATCTTTTTCATATTGTTCGATATCGATATTTATCACGATATACATTTACACATTGCACTTTCTTTTTTTTTTATTTCAAAGTTGACGGAAAAAAAGAAGAAAAAATTTATTCTAAACAGTCAAAATAGTCTCTACAAAACTGCACAGGGGTTTCAGAGACAGTCTGCGGGATCTTTTACTAATTTTACCGTCTTTTACCGTTTATCAATTGAAAATGAATGTTAAAAGATCATCTGTTTGTTCTGAAGCGTAGTGACAGCAGTCCAGTATTTGTTGGAATATTTTTACATTAAAATGAAATATTTTTTAGATTTCTTTAGATTCAGATGCACAAGTATGGTTCATAGAAGCCCTTGTGACTGTGGAATGATGCTGAATATGGGTTCAGGGGTTTCTGGAGAGAAAATTTAGATTTTTTTATTTTTTTTTATTTAAAAAAACATTTGTATATTTTCATTAAAGTGAGAGACTAGTCTACCAACTAGTAATTTTAATCTTACCTTATCCATTCCAGACGTCTAATTACAGAAATCGATTTGTTTATTATTAAAGGCTCGTAACATGCTGATTAATAAAGATACATTTAGAAGGGAAAAACGTTATGGTCTAAAAGGTGCTTTGAAACCACGTTAACTCACATGGCGCTTCATGTCTACACACATGCAGGGAAAAGAGGCTACGCGTGCGGAGCATGACAGGACATAAATGATGCATGTTTGGTGCTAGAGAACAATATTCAAGATTACAGCACAGAAAGATCAGAGCTGTTGTCCACATCACTGTTGTTCTGTCACGTTCTTCACTAGACTTGTGGTGCGGATGGAATCAATCTGGTGTCCGACGTAACCTAATTGTTAGCAATGCAGCTAGCATTAGCAAGTTCATCCAGCCTGACCCTACCTTACCACTGGCTCATTGTGAGCGAAGCTGAGAGCGTTTTCAATTCATTCCTATGAAAGACAAGCGTCATGCTCTCAAGGTAGATCGTAGGATTGGCAGTGGTGCGGAACAAGCTCTCTCTGTAGTGTCCAATTTTTTGGGGTGAAAGAAAATTCCTCAAAATCTTATCGTGGATTTTCTTTATCGTGATATATATCGATATCGTTTTATCGCTCAGCCTAAACCCTAAGAATCACTACAAAACTTCAAAATAAGTGTCCTTGGAGGGAAAACTTATATGATATATATGATGTGACACACACACGTTGGGTTTCCATGTTTTATGGGGATTTTCCATAGCCATAATTGTTTTTATACTGTACAAAAAGTTCTATCCTCTAACCCTACCCCTAACCCTAACCTTCACAGAAAACTTCCTGCAATTTTACATTTTCAAAAAACATAATTTTGTATGATTTATAAGCTGTTTTCCTCAAAGGGACTGACAAAATATCCCCACAATGTCAAACATTTCAGGTTTTACTATCCTTATGGGGACATTTGGTCCCCACAAAGTGATAAATACCCACACACACACACACACACACACACACACACACATATATATATAAATATATATATATATATATATTCATTGTCATAGATTATTTCATAGATTTCTAAATTGAATTTACTCTCCCCAACATCACCACAGATATCTCTCTGTCATTAACTCAGCTTCTCTGTTGGTAAAATCTGATCTGCCTCAGGAAATGTCGTCACCACCGATGGATAAAACCATCATCACACCAATTATTCAAACTCATTATACACTTATACAATTAAACAGTACATTTGATGTAGACTGCTCTCATTCAGCCTTTCAAGGTGAGTGTTTTGGTACAAGTGTGTTTAGAGTGTTCCAGCTTTTAAACTTTGTGTACACAAATGTGTGTGTGCGTGCGTACGTACATACGTGTGCGTGTGTCTGTGTGCATGCTTGCATTACTTGAGTTATATTTAATCAATAGACCAAGTAAGGCTTTTACCCTTAACCCCTTCACTGTAATACAGTCTTGACATAATATTTTCATAAAACTGCAGCAGTAGCAAAATAATAATATACTCTATGTCAATGTTCAATATATAATTTCATTTATTAAATATAATAATCTAAATGAAATTCTTCTAGCAATACCATCATACGCTTAACTGTAGGCTGTGCACAGTTGCCAGTAACAACTTGGTGCATTAATGTAGAATCCAATTTATGTGTGGTCACAGGTGTGCGTATATTGGCAACAACACTGAATATGGATAATCCGTTCAGATTTCAGAGCCAGAACTATCAATTTAAAAAAAAATAAAAAATAAAATGGTAATTGGTTACATTGACCCACTGTCCCATTACTCAGACCAAGACAGTGTTTGTGTTTATTTGTGATGACACATGTGTATTGGTAATTTTCTGTGAGTCAGAGAATGATCCGAGCATTGCTGATCAGTTTTTCTGAATTGATAAAACATTAAACCCCACTCTCTTTGCCAAATACTCAGTGGCCTAAACCCATTTGTCGAATAAATCACTCTTTTTGCAAAATAAACACATTCTCACTCGCTAAAACACATTTTGCACTGTGATGCACTTGTGTTGCAAAATGGTAAACACGGGAAGCAAAAGTTAAACACAACTACAACACAGTTGTCATCGTTTACACACAATGACTCAAAATTGTTCACACCTGTTTCCAATGATGTGAAAATCTGATGCTGAGTTAGAATGGATCTCTCATTGACTTTGATTTTGCAGTTGCACAACATGTGAGTGTACTGTAATGTGTTTTTCATTTAGAGTGTTCTTTGGGGTTTTGCAGTTGGACTACTGTATTTTTACAGTATTCAAGTGCTGAATATACAGACATTCAATACTGTATTACAGTGCTTGCAGTACTGGAAAATAACACAAGATCAGCAGTTACCAAAATACTCAAACCAGCCCGTCTGGCAACAACAATCATCCAATCGCTTGGCAGCAGTGCAGTGCATAAATCAATCTGATACAGGTCAGGAGCTTCAGTTAATGTTCACAACAACCATCAGAATGGGGAACATTTTTTATCTCAGTGATTTGGAACGTGGCATGATTGTTGGTGCCAGATGGGCTGGTTTGAGTACTTCTCAAACCTAAGTTTTCTGAGTAGTTCTGTGGACGGAAACGCCTTGTTGATGAGATAGGTTTAGAGAGAATGGCAAGACCAGTTCGAACTGACAAAGCCTACGGCAACTCAGATAACCGTTCTGTACAATTGTGGTGAGAAGAATGCTACTCTGAGATGCGGGTTGGTGCTGTTTTGTCGGCACGAGGGGGACCTACACAATACTAGTCAGGTGGTTTTAATGTTGTGGCTGATCGGTGTATACAATTAAAAAATATATATATTTCTGTAACATGCCCTAGATGCTGTGTTCTCTGTTTTTTTATGTAGTGTCTAATGAATGCTCTGTAGTGTTTATATACTGACTTGCTGGGTGTATGGTTTGAAAGTATTGTTTGATTTTGACCACACCACAGAGGAAATAGTTTTGAGGTGATTGTTTGAAGAGTCAGGGGTTTTGTGAATGTAGTTTTGAAATTTGTTTTTTTGTATTTAAAGTTGTGTGAAAATGGGTGAAGGTTTCAAGAATTGTTTTTTTAGCAAATCAGAAAACTGTAACAGGACGTGGTGTCCTAGAGACAACCCATGCAACCAAGCACAGGTAATCTCACTCCTTAAGGTCCATGAAATCTACTGCTTTAGTCTTAATCTGACTCTATCTTCTTTTTTTTACCTAAAGAGAGGGAGCTGAAGAGATATTGTGTGAAGAAAGCTGGGCAACGACAGAGACAGAGAGAGAGACAGACAGAGAGAGAGAGAGAGAGAGAGAGAGAGAGAGAAAGGTTAGAGACAATCACACTAATGACAAAAAAAAAAATACTCTCATAAGCTTATAATAAAAACTACATATAACCAAAAGTTCAGGTGGTTTTACAGGACTTCAGGAAGATATTGTAGCAACCTGTCAGTGGAAATATTGTAAATCTTTTATCTTTTCACACACTGAACGGTCCTAATCTGCAGTAAAACAAGCTGTAAAGATGCTTTTATCTAAAGAAGAGAGTTTAGATGCACATGCTCACACAGAATTACAGATACATTTACTTTTATATTTCAGGTGTAGTGGCATTGCAAATATACATAAATAATTTGCCTTTATTGCTGACACCAGTCAACATAAATGCCTGAGGCAACTAGAGATTTTCTTTTAGCCCAGATTATTCTTGCATATCCAGATAATTTTTAATAAATAACCCAGAATTGTTTTGTGATTTTTTTTTTTAAGGATCTACAGTCATAAACTTGATTGACTGCAAGTCTTGCCAATGAGTCACAACTCTAATAACTTTAAAAATTATGAAACATTCAGAGGAAGGGACACAGTTTAACATAATTATGATAAAATCACTTCTGATTTGATCTCTTAATGAATTACAAAAATAGTACCCTTTACCCTGTTGATCCCGATGCATTCCTTTCTTAAACTAAAGAAAAGAAACAAAAGAGGAAAAAAAGTGCCATTCATGTTGTTTGGCCAAATCATCACAACTAAGATGCTCTTTCAGAATAAACTGTAGTTTCATTCTTAACATTAAATGTAACATTTCTGGACTTACTATACCATAAAATACTTAATGTTTAACAGGAATTGTTAATAATAAAACAATAATTTAAATAATTCTTTGAAAAAATTTTTTGAATGTTTACAAAGATATACATTTAGAATAGTTTTATTTGCCAGATATATATATACAGACAATGAGAGTGCATTCTCATTGGGTTTCCATAATATTAATATTATTGACAGTAGGAGCATATTAATTGCATATACAATATAACAAGATTGACAATTTGTGGCACCATGGTGTGGGTTTGTGCTGTGTAGACTGGATGTGCAAGCAGCCAACAATTTCTTTTTTGTAAATTTATTTGCTTATTTAAAATTAGCCGCATGATTGCCTCTGATTTGCTACTTCCCCATCATATTGCTGTTTCAGAAGCTGCAGAGTGCATATTTTTGGCATGTTTTTAGAGAATATAAATTCAAGTATATTCCATTACACAGGAGATAAATTACTAGAGTAGCTAAAGAGTACATACAGAACAGCTCAAGCAACAATGGAAAGAGGGAGAGTGAAAGGAAAAAGGGTGCAATGTTTGGGGTAAGAAGAGAAAAATTTGGAACTCTAGCCCAGACAAGCCAAGGCTGTCAATACCCTCATTAAAAACAAAAGCCTACAGGGGACCACAGTGAAAAATAGTAAGAGATGATTACTTACAGAACAGGAACACAATTAACTCAAACACAGCCATAAACTGTACAACACAGCTCAAATTGACAACAAGTATCACAGTGTAGGTAGAGAATTGAATTGCGCTTGCAAATACTTGATTTAGCCATGGTGAGTGCATTGTGCTTTAAGTTAAAAGGGTTGTTACATTTAGTGAGCATTACAATTATTTCTGCTTTAACCCAATTAGACAGTTTTATATGGAGGGCAAAACTACTTGTAATTAAATACATAATGAAGATGTTAAAAAAAACATAAATCATTCAATTCATATTGAAATAATTAAATAAATGTCCATTGAATTTTATTTTAGCACTAGTTTGTGTCTAATTTAATTTGAGCATTACCTTTGGGTTAATTTGTCATTGAGCACAAGCTTCGTGTCTTTTCATTTTCAGGGTTATGGTTATCGGCTCTTCACCCAACAACACTGGGTATCACGTTTCTAAGTAATACATCCTCTTCCATAAGGACCCTCTCACACAAAATTATGTTTTGTGTGAGATATGTATAACATTATGTTGTGCATTTTCCAGTCAAACATACTGCTCAAAACTGTTAAGAATGGTCCACACACCTACTGTAAGCCAGTGATACTCTCATTTACTTTACAGTATTTCTTTCTGCCAACGTTTTGTATTAGGGTTAAAATGAAGTGATTGTCAATGTTTTTGCTGGCAAATTCATCTGCAAGATTTAACATGAGATCTCTTTTCATACCAAGCTCAACCATAGTTGCAGTATATAAAAAAAGTTACCAAGCAGTTTAAAGAAATTGGTTTTGAAAGATGACCCTCATTGTGATTGAGTAACTTGCCAATTATCATAACCTGATAATTAAAAGACACAGAGCTCTTTCTCAAATAAAAATAATAATAAGGAACTGCCCAAAGATAATGCTAAAATGTAAGTTTTTATTTAAAGTAATTTTGAGTTTGAGTAATTTTATAATTTAGTTTCATATCAGTTACCAATGACAGGTGCATGTGGGTAATGGGAGAAGTTTATGGCACTGCTGGGGTACGGCTGGGTATCAGAGATATAATTATTAGATGGGGTGTCGTTATAGTGAACACTTTTAGCACTTTTCTGACGTTTGTATTTAGTGTGTGTGAGTCAAAAGTGTGTGGTGTCAGACAACACACATTTTTACGATTTCCTTCCAAGGCATGAACTTGAATGAAAAAAAAAAAAAGCTAAATCTTTTTGGTTAGTCAGAGCCTGTCTAAAGATTTGACTGTGACAGATCCCATATCCCTCTGTCTCTAGACTATGACCTATCCATATGTGTGTTATGATGTTTGACTGATCCTCTAAAAAAATTTTAAAAATCTGCTATTTTTTATTTATTTATCTTTACCTAAGTGATGGGTTTTGCAACACAAATTTTTAACACAAATGGAGTTCAAAATTAAGGTATGGAAGTAGCTTGTCGAGTTTGTCCTGTCGATCACAATTCAAGAACATGTACAGTAAACAGCCGCTTACCTTATCCCATGACAATTCATCCAGCATCTCTCCACCACCCCATCTCCTTGATTATTAATCTTAACTAACTTCAGTTAAGTGGTCCGGAGGAGGGGAACTTAAAGCTCGAGCTGATCCATTAGCTCAAGTCCCCTGCCCTCCTTTCCTTTATGGACAGCAAACCAAATTTGTTTACCCTTAACCATCCATTTACCATTTCCACTTCAAGGGCTAGGTGGACATGCAAACTTGTGAAACCTATTTAAAGTGCACCATGGAAAGGTGAAATTCAACATATTTGCCTGTTAGAATATTTGATCTTTCTGGAAGATTTATGGGTTAAACTTTATAATTAATCATTGTCAATGTAAAAATTAAAGATTCTCAGGACATCATTTGGTGTTCCTCAGCTGCCACACCAATGGTATCGTCTGGAGGTCCTCCAGATACCCTTTCAGTTATATGAGAAACTTACTTTCAGTTCCTGCAGGAACTGTAAAGAACTCTTAAGGACTGTTAATGGTTCATGCAGTAGACCCATCACTAGGAAATGGCTTTGAGACACTTGAAATATATCTTGAAAGTACTTGAGTACATAAGTAGGATATTTGAGGCTCTTTTAAAGGGTGTCTAGAAGTTCTCCAGAGGGCTCAGCTGTTGTGGCAGCAGAGGAACCCCAAATGGTGCTTCAAGTATCTTTTCATTTTTACAGTGCCCTACCTGTTTTCTACTGCGCTAGTTTCATGTCTCTTGTGTGACTTTGCAAAATCTCTTTTTTCTCATTTGTGTTTCACATTGGGGTCCTGAGCACTCTTTCAGGGCTTACTGTATTTTGCCATTACTAGCTGACTGTACGTTTTAGCTTTTGGCAAAATAATTACTCATAATTTTTCAGACTCAAACTCCTAACAGAATATTTCATATTTCAGGTTCGCAAACAATTCAGCATCAGCTTTTTAACAGATGGCCTCACATCCACCTTTTTGTGCCTTGCATTCAGTGCACAGTAATGCAGTCTCTATAGGATGCACTCTGAATGAGCCAAGACTGGACTGTAAATTCTTTGATGTCATTCGAGGGTTCATGGAGGCTTCCTGCAGGATGTTTCAATTAGCTCTTTGGAGGAATCCAGCCTAATTGGATTGCCAGTGATTTGAAATCCTTTCCATTTGGAGATGAATTGTATATGATCTATCCGTGAGGATGTGAAAGTGAAGTGCTTGATTGCAAATGGATTTGAAACCCCTTTCCAAGACAAAAAAAAAAAACAAACAAACAAACATTTTTCAAAGTTAGTAGCTTCCTATTTTTAAAATGCCTGAAATCAGGTGCACGAAAACAGGTGCCAAATGACTAGCATTTTAATTTTAGGCATTTTATGCAATGAAAAAGGTAGAGGTATATACATTTACAGTCATGTAATCAATATAATTGAGTGTGAATTATTTTAAAATACTGTACAATATAGTAATAATAATACTACTCTTAAAATGTAAGTATAGTGTGGTAACATCTAAAATAATTGTTTTTATTAAAATCAGAAATATTATTTAACATCACTGAATTACAGCCGCGGCCCATGCATTTTAAGTCTAGGCCTTCAGTGCTTTTCATACCATTAAGAAAACACAGTTTCACAATGAATAAGACCCGGTATTATACATTACGTGGCAGACAACTAATAATACCAATTTACATTTTAAAAACACATCCACGCACGAAATCCAGAACAAAGGAGGTCTAATACCAAGAAAAACTCTCTAATAATATTTGCGATAAAAATTTAGCTTGCAATACATTTTGTTTCATCAGGGTATACATTACTTTTCAAAACTTGATCTAACACTGAATGCTCAAGCAGCCTAATTTACACATAGGAAACTCCTGATGTTGCTATAACAATTCAAAAAGCACTTACCAATTTACTTGAAGTGAAAATCAGTCCTCCTTTCCTGTTTAATTAATCAATTGCACAATCATGCAGAACATCTTGGGTTTTTTTAAATCACAAGGATCTCTTTCTCAACGGCAATACCAGCAGTGACAGCCAACTCGTCAGCAAGATCTCACAATTTTTGCTTTTGAATTATGTACATTATTTAAAGTGTGGTTGCTCCACTCAAAGCCAGCTAGAAGGCCTCTACCGGGACAAATCCTAAAGACCACAACCACCAAGAACAAATAAATCAATCTGATTGGCTAATCAATCTGACAATCTGACTTTAGATGCCTGTTCACTACACTGTTGAGTTATTCTGTGGAAATTCTGAAGGCCTGACAGGGTGGAGCATACTGCGTCGGCTTTGGGCAGGAGATTTGTAAAAAAGTCTGAGGACTTTGCTTGTAAGCATCGAGGAATACATTCTGATTGGATTAACTTTTTTTTTTTTGCTATTCGTTTGTAGATGAATTAGGAGTGGAAAACGATTGAAAAGAAGAATTGAGAACCCTTTGCTGGCCCTGAGATATCACCAATGCTGAATTAGCAAGAATACATTAGGGTTACACCAGCAAATCTACTTTTAAGGGTTTGATAAGGTAGAAATACAGTAGCTCCTTATGGTATCATTTGCAGTTTAACACTTATTACAGTGTATACGGTAGCATCTTTATCTGCATTTCATTAATAGTATCAATGACACAAGTATAAAATCACAATATAAAGAGTAGACAAATAAAATAGCATAAAAAATACAGAAATTAAATGGCTTATCTGTTTTTTGCTGCTAGTGAACCTGAAGTATCAGGTTAATGAGCATACGTCACTCTTTTTTTGTGTGTTTTCCAAGCTTTCACAAAGTTTGTATATCTTGTGGTTAATGGGTTGTTCTCTGGGTTTGAATACCTTGTTGTTGCACTTTTTTTTTTTTATTTCTATCCATACTATTTCCAAGAGTTGTGCTCTCTGCTGTTACAGTTTTAAATACAGAGTGCTCTTTGTGAGTTAAACTGCACACACACACACACACACACACACACACACACACACACACACACATTGGTGCGGCTATCCTTATGAGGACTGTCCATAGATATTGATTTTTATACTGTACGAACTATAGATTCTATCCCCTAAACCTAAAACTCACAAAAAACGTTCTGCATTTTTACATTTTCAAAAAATTGTAGATTTGAATTATGGGAACACTAGAAATGTCCTCATAAACCACATTTATAGCATAATACCCTTGCAAATACCAGTTTGTAAGCTAAAACAATGTCCTCCTTAACCACCCAAACCCATCCATCCACACACACACCTTGTCAGCTAGGTCCTGTACACTGTGCATTATTTTGTTTATTTTAGGATTTGTTTGGCATATTGTTGAAATGTTTAGTTGTGAAAATTAAGCCTTGATCATCCTGACAAATACAAACAGAAGACGGTACACAAGTGTGGTTGTAAAACTGCCGCACAGAGTACAGCTGTTTGTGATAACTGAGAGACTGAATGACGGTGGAGCAGATGACGGTGGATGACTATATGCTCCACCCATCCTCTCTGACATGTCTGAATTCACTATATATAAAACCATTTGAATATCTGTTGCTCGCTTTCTCAGACTCTAGCACTACTCTTTCGTTTTTTTTTCTTCTCTTCTTTGTGCTAATGTTTGTTGTAATTGCGGTCATCATTAGTATTATACAGATTTGTCAGAAAAAATGAGACCCTAGTGTAATGTGATCACAACAACATCAGTCCACTGAATCAACTCTATTCAAAATGTCTAGGTTACTGTCGTAACCTCCATTCCCTGATGGAGGGAACAAGAAGTTGTGTCAATGTAGTGACACTAGGGGTTGATCTTGAGAACCCCAGACACCTTCAGATCTTTGAGAAAAGGCCAATGAGAATTGGTGAGGTATGCAAGGGAGCTGAAATGCGGATTCATTCAGAACACAGGAGGAAACCGGCTCAACCCAGAGATTCTAAAATCCTGTGATGGTATTGGGTGTTGCCCAGCCCACTGCTCTACAGATGTCTGCTAGTGAGCTGCCATTGGCAGCGTTCACTTCCCGCTGTCCGCCGAAGCAGACAAAAAGATGCTCAGAGCATCTAAAGCTCTGCTTGCGATCCAAGTAGATGTGCAAAGCATGCACCGGACAAAGCAACAATAAGGCTGGGTCTGCCTCCTCCGGTGGCAGCACTTGAAGGCTCATCACCTGATCCCTAAAAGGGGTCTTGGGAACCTTGGGCAAATAGCCCGGTCAGGGTCTTAGGATCACATGAGAGTCTTCCGGACAGAACTCTAGACACTCTTCGCTGACAGAGAACGCTTGCAGTTACCCGACCCTCTTGACGAAAGTGAACGCGGTCAGGAGGGTGATCTTCAATGAGACAGCCTTTAACTTGACTGACTCTAGGGGTTGGAATGGGGCTCTCTGCAGGCCTAAAAGGACCATGGAGAGGTTCCATAAGGGAAAGAGGGTTCAACCTCCTGGCACCTCTCAGGAACCTGATGATCAGGTTGTGCTTACCGAGAGACTTACCTTCAACAGCGTCCTGGTGTGCAGCTATAGCAGCTACATAGACCTTGAGAGTGGAGGGGGACAGCCGCCAATCCAACTTCTCTTGCAGGAAGGAAATCACTGACCCAACTGTGCACCTCTGGGGGCCTTCGCTACGGGAAGAACACCACCTAGCAAAGATACGCCACTTCAGGGAATACAGCTGCCTTGTAGAAGGAGCTATGGCCTGAGTGATCAGTGACCAGATTAGGTCTTCCACGTCCTGTCCAGGGACCAGACATGGAGATTCCAGAGGTATGGGCGTGGGTGCCAGAGGGTGCCCCGTCCCTGAGGAAAAAGGTCTTGCCTCAGGGGAATTTGCCAGGGAGGTGCTGTCATGAGAAGCGTGAGGTCCGAGAACCTGGTCTGGGTGGACCAATACAGAGCCACAAGAATGACCTGCTACTCGTCCTCCCTGACCTAGCACAGAACCTGTGCAAGTAGGCTCACTGGGGGAACGCGTATTTGCGCAGCCCCCTGGGCCAGCTGTGTGCCAGCGCGTCTGTACCAAGGGGAGCTCCCATCAGGGCATACCAGAGCGGGCAGTGGTAGGATTCCCGGGAGGCGAACATGTCTACCTGTGCCTTGCCGAATCGACTCCAAATCAGCTGGTCCACCAGGGGGTGGAGTCTCCACTCTCCCCTGAGTGTCACCTGCCACAACAGAGCATCTGCTGTGGCATTGAGGTTGCCAGGGATATAAGTGGCCCGCAGCGATCTGAGTCATCGCTGACTCCAGAGGCGGAGGTGACTAGCGAGTTGCAACATGCAATGAGAGCGTAAACTGCCTTGGCAGTTTATATAAGTCACTGTTGTCGTGTTGTCTCTCCGGACCAACAGGTGCTTGCCCTGGATCAATGGCAATAGCCACCACAGGGCAAGCTGTACTGCCAGCAATTCGAGGCAGTTGATGTGCCAATGCAGGCGAGGTCCTATTCAGGATTCAGCGGCTGCATGCCCGTTGCACACGGCGCCCCAGTCTGTCTTGGAGGTGTCCATCGTAACCATGACGCACCTAGACACTTGCTGTATGGGGACTCCAGCCCTCAGGAAAGCAAGGTCTAAAAAGGTGGCGGCAGGCGGGCGTGAGAGCCACGTGATTCCATGCTTACCTCGGGATTTTGGGTCTGGAGCCAGTGCTATAGCAGTCTCATATGCATCATCCCGATCAGTGTGACCACCACTGAGGAAGCCATATACCCCAGGACCGACATTTCCTGCCTGGATTAGTTCAGGCAGTTCAGCACCGACTATGTGCGCTCTGCTCTGAGGTGCGCTATCATTGACATTGACATTGACAGTCTAACTCCATGACGATAAAAGAGATGCTCTGAACCGGGGAGATATTGCTCTTTTCCCAGTTGACCCGAAGCCCTAGTTGAGTATGCAAATGGCCACTTCCCTTAATGGGGCAAGGGCTGCCTCTGCGACCTTCGTGAAGACACGAGGGGACATGGATAAGCCGAACGGAAGGACCTTGTACTGATACACCCAACCATCGAACACAAACCGTAGGAAGGGTCTGTGTCGAGGTAAAATCGAGACATGAAAGTATTTCAGGTCTACTTCCGCAAACCAATCTTGATGCCAGATTCACATCAAAATGTGCTTTTGCATCAGCGTCTTGAATGGGAGTCTGTGCAAGGCCTGGTTCAGAACTCGTAGATCCAGGATTGGCCACAACCCACCACCCCTCTTGGGAATGATGAAGTAAGGGCTGTAAAAATTTAATTTCTAGCCATTTTACATGCACACGTTACCAGGCACAACCATATTTTTTTTATCAAGAAATGTCATGTTGGATCATAATTTCTTTTTCTTGTAAGACCTTTGATATTAGGGCAAAAATCATATTCTTGAAAATATTTTTTTTATTGTTTTCCTATAAAAATATCTGAAATTCCTAAAAACAGAAGCAATTTGATTTATCTTGTTTTTGAAACAACACTGCATAAAATATTTAGATTTTATAGAGAATGTATTTTTAACATGTGTATTTTGTCTGGCAGAGTTTTTATAGTCAAAACAAGTGAAAAAAATCTACCAGTGCTGACGAAGTATTCCAAAGTATTTAGAGTATGTTACTGACCTTGAGTAATCTAACGAAATACGTTACAAATTACATTTGCAGCATGTATTCTGTAATCTGTAGTGGAATACATTTCAAAAGTAACCCTTCCAAACCTGCACAGAGGAGAAGCTTTACAAACTGAAGGAGAGGTAACAGGCAATACAGCAGAGTAAGCACTAAACAGATATCGAAGAAGATCAAGAGCAAATGCAGACAGGTAAATAAACACTGTGGGTCCTTTGTGTGAGATTTGAGAGTGAAGTGGCATGAAGGTGAGTTATTTATGCAGGCAGTGATGAGCGAGTGAATTTAGTACAGGTGCTGTGAATTAGAAATAGGATGATGAGGAGCGGAGCGCTGAGGGAGGTGCAGAGCCCGAGGGAGACGTAACAATGACAACGTTTCCATACCTACCTGAGTTTGCTGGAAAAACAGCACAGGCACAGCCGATGAATTCAGATATCAACCTTTTGTTTCTTTCGATGTTCCGAAATGCTCAGGGGTAAAATTCACTCCACACCTTCCAATATTTGAGAGGATATAGGGTTGTACTGATATCCAGATTCAGTGTAATAAGCCAGAGCTTCAATCGATTATGATCATGTATAGGCAATTGATGAAAAGTTAATATTTTCCTGACATGCATTTTCTCTGGGATTTCTGAAGGTTGAGGCATCTAGGATACACACACCAAATGACCATTTTGAACAATACACTTATACAAATACAAATCTACAGCAAAGACAATGAAACTTTTGTACAGCTCTCCTCTGGTAAACAATGACGCGCTTCCTGCCTCCTCCTCCATGTGACGCATGACCTTATCAACAAGCTCACGTCATCCCTCTTATGAGCGCGTCACAGAGATGTACGGAAGCGAACATTTGTAGTTAAAAATCCTAAAAATCTTAAATTCTGTTTTGATGAAGAAAGAAACTCAGATACATCTTGGATGGCCTGAGGGTGAGTAAATTATCAGCAAATTTTCATTTTTGGTTGAACTATTCCTTTATCTCAAGCACGCCATGCTACAAAATACATTAGAGTGATTAAAAGGGATAGTTCTCACAAAAATTAAAATGATCTTATCATTTACTAACCCTTATGCCATCCCAGATGTGTATGACTTTCATTCTTCTGCAGAACACAAATTATGATTTTTAAAAGAATATCTCAGCTCTGTTGATCCATACAATTAAAGTGAATGGGTGCCAACATTTTTACGCTCAAAAAAGCACATTAAGGGAACATAAAAGTGATCCATATGACTCCAATGTTTTTATCAATACCTTCAGGAGTGATATTACTGTTGTGGGTGAGAAACAGATAAATATTTATTTATCTTTTTTCTAGAAATTCTCACTACCCAGTAGGGGGCGATATGTATGAAGAATGTGAATCACCAAAAAAAAACTAGAAGAAGAATGTGCAGGTGAACGTTAAAGTGGAGATTGACTGAACAGGGAGGAAAATGTATACTGAAAAAAACATATTTTTCACCCACACCTATCATATCGCTTCTGAAGACAATGATTTAACCACTGGAGTCATATGGATTACTTTTATGCTGATTTATGTGATTTTTGGATCTTCAAAATTTTGCCACCCATTCACTTGAATTGTATGGACAAAAATGTCTCGGGTTACGTGGTGTAACCCTTGTTCCCTGAAAAAAGCGGAACAAGATGCTGCACTGAGAAAAGTGCTTTGGGGAACAATCCTACATTGTGACCAGCTGTGAATATGTGTGTAACACGTCAATGAACACTGACCGGAATTTATAGCCTCGGCTGGCGAGATCATTGGATGCACCTGTGGCCAGGCTTTAAATAGATGCATCACCAGGAACAAGGGTTACACCACGTAACCCGTGATGTTCCCTTTACAAAAAGCTCACTAGGATGCTGTGCTGAGAAAAGCGCTTTGGGAACGAGAATACCCACGCAGCCGCACTGAGGCTGTCCGGACCCCTACGGTTGTGAAGTGTGCTCACAAGAACGCAAGAGGTCTCAGACATGAGCTTGAGATGTCGACTCGAGGGCATAGGAGCCCGGAGTGGCATGAACATCTAAACTATAGAATCTAATGAATGTGTGCGGAAAGGTCCAACCATCACAAACTTGCTGCAGAGGGACACCTCTGGCTAGTGCAGTGGACATAAGTCTAAAGGGCACAGACTGGACACGGTCTGTGAAGCCTTTGCTGCTCCGGCGTTGCAAACGGCGGGGAGCAGAAGGCTTAGAGAGTGACCTGATGTAGGGTCGTGAAAGGCACCTTAGGCAGGTAGTTAGGATGAGGGTGCAAAATTGCTTTGGTCATTCCTGGGGCAAACTCTAAACAGGCTGGCAAAACAGACAGATCCTGTAGGTCCCCAATTCTCTTTAGAGAGCTAATCGCCATAAGAAAAACCATCTTGAGAGTCAGAAGTCTGTCAGGCGCAGACTTAGAGGTTCAAAAGGGGTCTCAACCAGACCCTCAAGTACTATTGCTAAGTCCTATTAAGAGGTCATGGTCTTAGCAGGGGATGCCTCTCAAAGGGCACCCCGTCCATCAAGGCGTGGCAAGCCAAAATGGCGGCCACATAGAACCTGAGAGTGGCGGGGCATGTGCCTGCTGACAGGTCTTCCTACAGAAATTGCAGAACTGAAGCGATCTGGCAGTTAGCAGGTTCTGCAATATGAACTTTTAGTAGAGGGAAACGCATACAGGCGCATTCTGGGCCATGTATGTGCCACCACGTTCAGCCCCCGGGGGGGACTGGGTGACTCGGGGAGAAGTAGAGGAGACATTGCGCTGTTCATAGAGGCGAAGAGGTCCTCTTCTGCCCTGTAAAATCTACCCAGATTTGTTCCAAGTGGAGGGAGCCCTAGCACTTAAAATGTTCTTGATTACCCCAGGAGAAAGCCCTGTGTACCTCAGTTGGTACCCAACAGGGGCTAAGCATGAAATGGTTCCACAATTTGGGGCCGGGGATGAAATACAGTCCCCTGTGCCTGAGAAAGAAGGTCCTTCCTGTTCGGAATCGCCCGAGGCCAGCCGCCGAGGGGAGAATTTAGCTCAGAGAACCATACCCTGTTCGGCCAGCATGGCGCTATCAGTAGGAGTCAAGACCCTTGCTGGCGAACCTTGGCCAAGATTCCCAGGAGTACATACACATATAGATGCATTCCGGGTCATATATGTGCCCTTACCTCCAGACCCACGGGGGCTGGGTGACTCAGGGAGAAGTAGAGGAGACATTGCGCCATTCATAGAGGCGAAGAGGTCCTCTTCTGCCCGGGAAAAATTTCACCCACTACCTCAGGGTGGAGTTTCCACTCCCCCATCGGTATTTTCTGTCTGGACAGTAAATCTGCTCACATACACGGTCATCCAGGGATATAAACTGCCCTGAGTGACAGGAGCTACCCTGGGCCCCAAGGAGAATCCGACGTGCCAGAAATTCACCTGACATGAATTTGGATTTCCCTGATTGTTTATGTAAGAGACTACCGCTGTATTGCCCACCCACACCAAGACATGGCAGCCTCTGGAGGAAGTATTTCAGGGCCAGAAATACAGCCATCAACTCGAGACAGTTACTGTGACAACCGAGCTATTCCCTTTAAGCTGGACAAAGGCCGCTACCCAGCCCATCAGGGAGGCGTCTGTCATTAGCAGCCTGCGACAACGAGACACACCTAGAGTGGGACCCAAGGTAAAAAACCAGGGTCTGATCCACATAGAAAGGGAACGAAGCCTGCGGCACGTAACCCTTATTAGCCTTGGGGATTTTGCCCTTGGAAGAAATCCCCTTGCTTTGAGCCACAACAAAGACGGTCTCATGTACAGAAGGTCCAGAGGGATCACCGAGGACTCAGTCGCCCTGAAACCTAGTACAACCGTGACCTAGCCTGACTTCATTCAGGGTATTCTGAATGGACTCGATTCTAGCGAGAGACAGTTGTGCCCGCATTGTGATCGAACTCCATACGGTCCCCCGATGGACAGTGTTCTGAGTGGGAGAGAGGATGCTTTTCTTGGCGTTGAGCCTCAACCCCAGGGAAACTAGATGAGCTAAGACGGTATCCCTGTGCTGAACTGCCAGTTGCTGGAACTGCGCTAGGATCAGCCATTTCGTCTAAGAATGCGGATGCCTCGGAGTCGCAAAGGAGCTGACGCTGCATCATGCATTTGTGAATGTGTGGGTTAAGAGGGCTAGGCAGAATGGAAGAACCTGATACTGGAAGGCTTCGCCCCCGAAAGCGAACATCTAAGTGAAGAAGTGCATCAAACGTGATGTTGGGCTTGTGACACGATCGTTTTGATAGGCAGCATCTTGATAGGCAGACAGACTGGGCAGTTCAAGCTTTAAGATCTAAGGCCAGACACAAACCCTCACCCTCCATGTGAACCAGGAAGTATTCGGTGTAATAACCTGACTCTCTCTCTGGAAGGGGAACACATTCTATGGCTCCTTTAACCAGGAGATTTTGCAGTTTTCCCCACAGTAGACATAACTGATCCGGTTTACGGTAGTGGGAACCACGCCGTTGAAACACGGAACGCGGCGAGTGAATTACATTCTGTAGCCCTTTTTTACTGTTCTTAGGACCCACGAAATATCTGGCAGAAGTTTCTACGCTGCCAGGTTCTCTGAGATGGGTATAAATCTTTTAAGACTTCCTTTTTGAGGGGGTGTTGAGTGTTCCGCATCCTGGATAAATGCAGTGAGCAGCGAAACACCCAAATCTTTGATGGGAGCCTCTACCACCCAAAACACCAAAGGCGGCAGGAATGGAGAGGCTTTGCGGGGGTACCGGGAGGGGCGAAGTGAAGCATGTGCCCCATCCCGAGGGGAGCTACCCCCACAAGACTAGGCGCAAGACCAACAGTGTTTTCTTCTTTTAGAAATTAGGGTCCTGAGGTCTTGCTTTGGGGGCTGCTGAGGGCGATGAGACTGTCCCCAATCCCTGGGAGGAGGAGCACGACTCGCCATGCTTTGCTTTTGAGCCTCCCTTCTAACAGGACCGAGGCAGGTTTGGGTGGCCGACGGACCCGCCCCCTGAGTGTGGTGAGGGAGGAACTGCCCGAAGGCCTCCTCGTGGCTTTTTGCCTCTTGGAACCTGGAGATAACCGTGCTCATGGCGTCTCCGAATAGGCCAGTAGGCGAAACCGGGGCATCAAGGAGGAATACTTTATCCTTGTCCTTCATGCCCAAAAGTTTGAGCCAAAGGTGCCTCTCCACGCTGACCAAGGCAGACATAGACCGGCCAATAGCACGGGCTGTTTGCTTGGTCACGTGGAGAGAAAGATCTGTGGCTCAACGAAGCTCAGAAAAAATTTGCTTGTCGAGCACAGCACCCACACTCCGGTCGTCCAGCAGGTCAGCCTGGTAAGCCTATAATACAGCCATTGTGTGCAGAGCAGCACCAGCGTGACCTGCTGCTTGATAAGCCCTCCCCACTAAAGTGGAGGTCATCCTGCAAGGCTTTGTGAGGAGAGAGGGCTTTGTAAATGATGATGCCGAGCCCGGTGAGAGATAGCGCGCAAGCGTCTCTTCAACCGACGGCATCATTGAATACCCCCGTGTCTCAGTACCCATGATAGTAGAATATATCGACATCAAGGGCACAAAGACACAGGAAGTAAAAAGATTCCTCCATGAACGAGAAAGCTTGTCATGGAGTTTTTTTTTTTTTAGCATCCAGACAGAAATCTGTCTTATAGTTTGGAGCATTTGGGGGGGGGGGGTGTCTCTTGTTCCACAGCCTGAGTAACCACCTCGAGTAATTTGTCAGCCGCTTTATTATTGTGCGTGGAATGTACAGAGGTTCAGCGCCCCCCCACGTGAAACGTGGGCGCTGACTCCCGGAAATAAGCGAGGCGAGCGTGAAGCATTTCGCCCGAAAGCAGATCGCAATGCTCTCACCCACCCCGCTCCAACGCGAGAGTAGCATGCTCTTCCCCAAATAAACAAAGCAAAACTGATGTGTGTCCCTCTCGGCCATAGAGTGTAAATAAAGGAACACGCATTGTTTGCTCCGACTTTCAGTCATTCTCTCTTTTTTTTTTTTTTTTTTTTTTTAAGAAAGAAGAGAAAGGAGAAAAGGTTCACTGCGCACTGCCTAACCAATTCTATCTCCTAACAGAAGAAAGAAAGTTTGACAGGCTTGTGAGACACACAGAATGGCTCTGAAGAAAATAGATCTGACGACACATTGGTGACGATCTATTTATAGCCTGGCCACAGGTACATCCAATGATCTCACCAGCCGAGGCTATAAATTCCAGTCAACGTTCATTGACGTGTTACACACATATTCACAGCTGGTCACAATGTAGGATTGTTCCCCAAAGTGCTTTTCTCAGCGCAGCATCCTAGTGAAGCTTTTTGTAAAGGGAACAGCTGAGAAATCATTCTAAATATCTTAATTTGAGTTCAGCAGATGAAAGACAGTCACACTCATCTGGGATGGCATGAGGGTGAGTAAATGATGAGAGAATTTGTTTCATTTTTGGATGAACTATCCCTTGGGGGGTTGGGGTTTAGAAAAAAAATATAAATAACAACAGATTATATAATTTAAATAATAACTTAATCACAGCAGGATTTCTCTAGTTTAAAAATGTTTTTGAATGAATTAATCACAATTAGGGTGACAGCATTAAATTTAAACAGATACATTTATAACTTTACAGTAACAAAGTAGAATATAACACATTTCAAAATATGAATCACAGCATTTAACAAACTATTTCTCTACAAAAAGTTGCAAAAAGCCACATAAAATCAGACTCGAATCAGTGAATTGTTTCCTTTTGAACCGGTTTATTTGCATGAACTGGCCAAATTAAGAGGTTCACTAAAACAAATTGGACTTTCCTACACCACATCTCAGAGAGATAGAGCACTTTTATGGAGAGCATGTGTCACTCTACACTACTAAGTTTTGGAAATTAATCCATTTGAACTAATGTCATGCTTCTGTTGATAACCACTTTTTTTTCAGTTAGTTACTCCCCAACATTGACACCTCAAGAGGTACCTACAGAGAAATCATACATGGCAATAAAATAGAATTTATACCTAATCACCACTCAGGTTGCAGATAAACTGTTTGTTTATTACCAGGAGCTAATTTGACAGTTTGTTTATTCTCACACTCTCTCATCTGTCAGTTCATTCTTACCCTTAAATCATTTTTAAGACTGAAAACCTATGGTGCCTAGTTACTTGTCACTGAAAAGTCCTAAAACTGTTTTTTTTATTATTATTATTATATTTATTTACTATCACCGAAATTCTGAAAGTATGAAAAGTCCTAAAGCTGTTTTTTTTTATTATTATTTACTACCAGCAAATTTCTGAAAGTATGCATTGTCATTATGGCTTAAACTTCACATCAGTCAAAACTTTTTACAGGTTCTGAATGGAGCCCAGAATCTCAAACTTCCAAAAGTCTGAAACAAAATGTTTTCTCTTAAATAATGGTAAACTGTTCACTTCTCTACACCATTTGCTATTGAATGCTCACTTATTCAGAAATTTTAACACATTCCCCTCTTTCCTCCAGTTCTTGCTCAAAGTCTGTAAAGAGTTGTAAGCAAAGCCATTTAATCAGACTTTCACCTTTGAGAAACACCATTGGACGATTTCTGTGATGTTTTGTGTTTTATTGTCCAGTGGAGCATAAGTTTTTTCTAAGTGATAATGTGATGATGCCTCTACTCTCATGGGCAGACTTTATTTCATGATACAGCGCAGGATACTGGGCTGTATCATGGAAATTGAGGTATGATTGTTTAAACTGGCATTAGAAGGCATTGTTGTCCAACTTGAATTTTAGCTTGTGTACTTGCAACAGTTCATACTTTAAACTGGTTACCTCTGAAAAGTTAACTTTACAGAATATATGAAATTATAAGCATACATATACAGCTTAAACAAGACTAAGTTTGTTTGCTGGCTTAACTAGTTCTAACAGCCTGGTCTGGTTTGCTGGTTTTAGAATGGTTTTGGACACTCGTCAGCTGGTCAGGCTGGGACACCAATTGGCTGACCAGCTAAACCAGCTGAAAACCAGCTTGGTCAGCCTGGGAGACCCGCTAGACGATCTTAAAACATCAGCAAACTAGGGAAGTGGTGGCTCAGTGGTTAAGGCTCTGGGTTACTGACCGAAAGGTTGGGGGTTCAAGCCCCAGCACTGCCAAGATACCACTGTTGGGCACTTGAGCAAGGCACTTGAGCAAGGCCCTTGACCCTATCTGCTCCAGGGTTGCTGTTTCATGGCTGACCCCAGCTGAAAACAACTGCATTTCATTGGCTCTGCACAATGACAATAAAGTTGAATCTTAATCTTAAGTGGCTTCAAGCTTTTTTTGTTTTTCCCAGCACCGTTTAGTCTGTCTACGTCCCATTTGACTTTGAAGCAAACTCAAAGAAAACCTTCAGAAGACAGTGTCTCAGAGTTACTCCACACTGAAGAACTCTCTGGACACCAGCAATATTGGCAATCTAGATGCAGGAGGCAGTGGTTTGCTGGAGCCTCTTTTGTTTTATTTGTCACAGCGATTATATTTTTACTTGTTTTAGCTGGGATGGCAGGTTTATGTGGTTTTTGAAGAGGGAAACATGAAGGTGGTGTCTTTGGCATTTGCCACGTGTGTACCGCAAACCTATAGGTTTTGGTAAAACACCCCATGATAAAGTTATAATCTTGCTCTCTCTCCTTAACTCTCTCTTCGCCTCACTTTTTAGACCACAAGCAGAGAGGCACGGGTCTCTCGTCAGCAGAATTCGAGCCTCCTTTTTTTAAATGATTGCAGAGGGCTGAGTAATTTTCATTTGTCCTGTTAGTCAGTGAGGAAGAGCTTTTTAGGTATTTAAATGAGTGGCCTCACAGATGATTCAAGGGTTTTCTTCATACATTTAAAAAAAAAAATGTGGTCTTGGATTAGCATTCGTAATGCGCCATTAAAGCCTCTGAGTTATAAATCATCTCAACCGTCTATAGTCTTTCATTCCTCATCCTAATGCTGGCCATTGAATAATGAGCATCTCTGAATTATAATCCAGAGTGGAGACTGTGAGTGTTGACTACCATAATGAAACCACAGGTAATCAATTGTGCACAAGCAAAACAGTGAGTTACAGTACCAGTTTGTGTGGAAATCAACAGGAAACTGGTGTTACAACATTATATCGATACAGTAAATGGGTCACAGTACAATTTCGCAATTCTTTAGCTGTGAGATATTGCAAAGTTATACTTCATACTATACTTAGATTATAAGGTTCTCATTCATCTTCATTGCGCAACAAGTGTAATGATAGTGCAGATGATCTGTATGAACATACTTCAGAATGAAACAAGTTATAGACTTAACTAGTTCTGAGTTTGCATTATAGTCTAATAGTATGTCCACTTATTATAAGCATTTTTGGGGCTTCATGAAGTTGCTTGTAAATATGGGTTGTCATGGGTTGTGTGTGTTTTTTCTTTGTTTTTTGTTACATTCCAGAATGTAGTCAAATTGTTTGGGCTTGCATGTGCTTAGCTCTCAGAGCATAATAAAGTGTAACCAACGACTAATAAGTGCTGGAAAATAGATAAATATTAAGGGTAAATTGGATTTATTGAAAATACATAATTTTATATACTATGGTTGTTACACTTTTTATCCCGATCAATAAAATGAAGACCTTCCTTCATAACTCCTTAAAATAGCTTACAATGGGGTTTCTTATTTTACTTTGGTAAGCCAACTCACTTATTTTGGGCTTGTTTTTCCAGTCCAGGTTTCTCTTGCAAGATCTGGCAACACTGTTCACAGCTAGAGACATAATGTCAAACACTTGTGGTAATCTCTCTTTCTTTTTCTTTTTTCAAAAATATAAATGTGAAAAAGTGTAACTAAATAGTTATTGATTCCTAGCGTTACATTATCGAAACAGCATTGTGAGTTAAAATATTACAATTTTGTAAAATATGTAAAAGTAATTACATATTACTTCATATATATTAATTTTATTGGCTTTAGTGGCATCCTCTGAATACAGATAGATGGCTTCACTCTGTTGTGCATAGTCAAGAAAGTAGTAATGGACAGAGAAAGAAAGAGAGACAGAGAAAGAGAGAAAGATAGGCTGGTTTTTAGTTGAAAGTATACACATCCACACATCATTGCATTCTTGAATGACTGTACTGTACTAGAACTTCATGTTCTAGTCTACATTACTGAAATACATCAATGCAGTTATGCTAATCCAATCACGTCCTGTATTATAGTGGCAGCCGAGGGAGAAGCACGTTGTCTCAGGTGTGTTTTGTGGGCAGTAATCTTTCTTTGTTCTGACTGGCAGGAGATAATGTGGCAGAGAGACTCCCAGTCGCAGTGCAGGTCTTTATTTTCAATTGTATAACAGAGAAATTCAAGTGCAGATAAGATCATGTCAACCTCATTGTTGAGAGACCAGCAGGCTTCATTGGTTTATAAGTAATACTGTATTTGCTAGATAAAATAAAGATGTGGTAGAGATTAAGCAGAGAGTACCCCAAAGAATGGAAATTCTGTCATCAGTTATTCACCCGCATATTGTTCCAAATCTGTTTCCTTTCCTCCATGGAAAACAAATAGGAGATTTTAGACAATATACTGTATGTTAGCTTCAGTCACCATTCACTTTCATTGCATATTTTTCCCACACAATGAAAGTGAATGGTGACAGAGGCTGTCGTTCTGGCTGACTTCTCCTTTTTTATTTCTAGGTAGAAAGATAGGCATACAGGTTTGGAAAAACATGAGGGTGAATAAATGATTAAAGAATTTTTTTTTTGTGTGAACTATGCCTTTGATTATGTGTTTTTGTGCAGGTTGAATTTACTAAGCATTATTCCTACACTGTTATATTACATTGATTTTATTCTGTGCCCCAGCTCGTAAACTGAGGAAGATCGGACAGATGAAAGGTCCAGATGACGTTGGGGCCGTTCAGGGCCTACCAGAGACAGTTCAGCACCTGTCCCCCAAGCCAAGCCTGACATTCCACTCTCAACTGATCTTCCTCAACATCCTGGAGGCCATTGAGCCTGAGGTGGTGAACGCCGGCCATGATCACGCTCAGCCTGACTCTGCGGCTGCTCTCCTCACCAGCCTTAATGAGCTGGGAGAGAGGCAACTTGTCAAAGTAGTGAAATGGGCAAAAGGACTTCCAGGTAATTTAAGGATATCAAATTCTGTCATTCCTCATATCATACAGTCAGTTGTAGTGGTGGGCAGTATGAAGCTAATCTTATGGCACAGTATGAGCAGCTTTATATCAAATTAATTATATATTTAAGAAATAAGGTATGAGAGGGCATGCTACATTGGTCTGTTGGCCAATCAGCATTCAGGTCCAGAAATATCCGTTTTATGAATCACAATATAGTTATTTTTGCTGAAAATTCCACCAATACCATTTTAATTACATGATAATAGTATGGCTGTTGATTTAACACATTAATTTAATATGAATAATTATAAAAAAAATTATGTTTAAAAAAACAATGAATCATGCCCCGACCAGTAAATAAAAATATATTTAAATAAAAGCACTTATTTTACTATCAGAGCAATTCAAGCTTAAAGTACCACCTTCAGGTTTTATGAGTCAGCAGAGGGTGTGCTACAAAAAGTATCCTTAATCCATCACTATGATGGTTTAAGTTGTAAAATATATGTCATGGTTTGATGCATATGTACTGTACATAGATCAACAATTAAAAATAGTGCAGATGGCCCAATTGAGAACAGGACTAATTGATGAACTCAATTGCATAATAGATTTCTGTGAACTATAGGGTAGTAATAGACTCTAGGCCACTTATATGGATACTGTGCCTTGCAAAAGTATTCAGACCCCTAACCAATTCTCTCATATTACCGAATTACAAATAATGCAATGAAATTTCATTCTGATTAATATTTTATTTTAAAACACTTGAAACTCAAAATCAATTATTGTAAGGTGACATTGTTTTTTGTTGGGAAATATTTTTATGAAAAATAAAAAATAATAATATCTTGCTTACATAAGTATTCATCCCCCACACATTAATATTTGGTCTAGCCACCTTTTGCTGAAATAACTGCTTTAAGTCTTTTGGGGTACATATGTACCAGCATTGCACATATGTACCCCAATAGTGACGAAGTGATTTTGTCCCTGTCAAAGTTGTATAGACTTTGACTGGGCCACGATAGGACATTTATCTTTTTGTTCATAAGCCAGTCTAATGTTTCTTTGGCCTTGTGCTTGGGATCATTGTCCTGCTGAAAGGTGAATTTCCTTTCAGGTTCTCTTGCCGTATTTCCCTATATTTTGCTCCATCCATTCTTCCTTCAATTCTAACAAAATGCCCAGTCCTTGCTGATGAGAAGCATCCCCACAGCATGATGCTGCCAACACCATACTTCACTGTAGGGATGGTATGTCTTGCGACATAGGAATTGTTTGGTTTATGCCACACATAGTACTTTGAGTTTTGGCCAAAAAGCTCATCTTGGTCTCATCTTACCACAAAACCTTTTCCCACATCGCAGCTGGGTCACTCGCATGCTTTCTGGCAAACTCCAAACGTGCGTTCAGATGGTACTTTTTGAGTAACGGTTTCTTTCTTGCCACCCTCCCATACAGGCCAGCGTTATGCAGTGCTCTTGATATGGTTGACTGGTGCACGATTACTCCACTCCCAGCCACTGAACTCTGTAGCTCCTTCAAAGTGATTAGTGGCCTCTCTGTGGCTTCTTTCTTACAAGTCTCCTTTTTGTTACAGCACTGAGTTTTGGGGGATGGCCATTTCTTGGCAGAGCCTGGGTGGTGTGGTGCAACTTCCACTTCCTAATTATTGATCCAACTGTGCTCACTGGGATATCCAACCATTTGGATATTATTTTGTACCCTTTCCCTAATCTATGCATTTGTATTATTTTATCTCTAACTTATGTGGAATACTGGTGGTATTCATTTTCCTTCAGATTCACAGCCTGACCATTGATCCTTCAACAATGGGGTTTTATCCTTAAAATGTGATTGCAACTTTAATGATTCAAAGGTGGATACCAATGGTAAAGTAATTGTGTCCTCGTTACGGCAATTACTTTCATCTGTGTAACCAGGCAGCTTCCATAGCACAGGGGTTCAATACTTATGCAAGCAAGATATTTCAGTTTGTACAAATGGTTTGCACCATTTGTAATTCAGTAATATGAGATAATTGGTCAGGGGTGTGAATAATTTTGCAAGGCACTGTATATATAATTTAGTAATTATTTAAAAATAATGTATATATATGTAATTATCTATATGAAATATATAATTGTTTAATTATTTTTACTTATTATTTAGTGTGTATATTGAATTAATTTGGGATTCATTTGACAGTATGATTAATTAGGATTCATTTGATTAATCACCATGTTGTGTAATTGAAAAAAAAATCAATCCATTGAATAATTACTTTACAATTAAAAGCTGCTTCATCTCATTCGATCATTATGATTGGAACTTGATGGACGCACACCAAAAATAACTTTATTTATAATAAATGAATGACAATAGTGTAAAACCTGCTTCACATTATGAAACACTTGAATAATTGTTTTTTTTAAAAGACAAAACAATTTAGCTTATATTATGAAGTGAATTTAAGGTCATCACATTCTGTAGTTCCACACTCATTTCAGACAGCTGAAGTGGTTACAGTATATATCGTCTAGGTTACGGATGTAACCTCCAGGGAACGAGACATTGTGTCAAAGAAGCAACACTAGGGGTCTCGCTAGAGTGCCGAATATGCCTTTGATCTATGGGAATTAGGCAGACAGTATTTGCATACCCCGCCCTGGACATATGGTTATAAAAGCGGGCAAATATGTCGAGTTCATTCAGGAATTTTCTGAGGAGCTGGAATGGTCCGGCCACTCAGCGATGTGGCAGGGAGGACACAACGTCTCGTTCCCTCCATCAGGGAACGGAGGTTACATCCGTAACCTAGACATTCCCCGTCTAGGGGTCCAATTCAAATCATGCCATGCGCTGAGCCGTGTAAGTGTACTGCTGACACAAGAGCGGGCAGGTATATTTACATGCAAAGGCGACCAGTTGTGTTAGACTGCATGTACCCCTCCCCAATGCCCCATAAAAGACGTCGGAACCCCTTTGGTTACCCTAAGCAGGGGAACAAGGCGACGCTTGCCAATCTGGGAACGGGCCTCTTTTCTCTATATGTTTCTTGCATAGAGCCAAAGCGGCTGGGACACTGCGGAGACCACACCTGCCAGGAACGGGGAGGTAAGTGAAGAGATACATCACATGGGCCCCTCAGGTCACATGTGGAAAAAAATGGCGCGGTGGTAGATCCAGCCTCAAGGAGGGGGGAGTTGCTGCAGCATGGCGACTGGAGGGCAGCTGGAACTGCCTAAGGGGGACGCGGGTCCACTTGCAAGGGGACCGTCCCACGGAATATACACACAGGAGGCATCCACGCAGGAGTCTGGACCTGTGGAGAACCTATTCCAGTATGGTTAAATTAAGTACCCGTAGTGGAATGGGTCAGCGAATTCCTCCGGCGAATTGCAGACCCATAGGGTTAGGGAGGAATCGTCTAGGGATCCGAATATATGGAATCTCCTGGGAGAGAAACCTCGACTGAGGGAAAGGGCGCTAGGTGCAAGCGATCCACCCGGTCAGTTCATCAGCGTGTTACCGAGTTCTACTGGCTCGGACCTGAGAAGACACGGGACGATACTGACTCAACCCTGAGATTGTAAAATCTCGCAAAGGTATTAGGTGTTGCCCAACCCGCTGCTCTACATATGTCTGCTAGGGAGGTGCCCCTGGCCAGTGCCCACGAGGACGCAACACTCCTTGTTGAGTGTGCTCGGACCCGGGGGGGGCATGGTCTGGGTGTGGTAGGCCAATGAAATGGCATCCACCACCCAGTGGGAGAGCCTCTGTTTGGAGACAACGTTCCCTTTCCGCTGTCGGCCAAAGCAGACAAAGAGCTGCTCAGAACGTCTAAAACTCTGCGTGCGGTCCAAGTAGGTATGCAAAGCACGTACCGGACACAGCAACGAAGGGGCACCTGGTCTCTGAATGGCATGGTAGGAACCTTGGGCACAACGGCGCACGCTCGTGGGTGAGACGTGCTAACATCGAGACTGAGTCTAACTCCGTGCCGAGAAAAGAGATACTCTGAACCGGGGTGAGTTTGCTCTTTTCTCGGTTGACCTGAAGCCTGAGTACCTGGTATCTGTGAGTGCATAGTAACTCTCGGGAGTGGGCCAGTATGAGCCAGTCGTCGAGGTAATTGAGTATGCGGATGCCGGCTTCTCGGAGCAGGGCAAGACCTGCCTCTGCGACTTTCGTGAAGACGCGAGGGGACAGAGACATGCCGAAGGGGAGGACTTTGTACTGATACGCCTTGCCGTCGAACACGAACCATAGGAAGGGTCATGTCGAGGCTGAATTGAGACGTGAAAGTACGCGTCCTTCTGGTCTACTGCTGCGAACCAATCTAGATGCCGGCCGCAAGTTAGGATGTGTTTTTGCGTGAGCATTTTGAACGGGAGTTTGTACAAGGTTGAAAACTTGCAGTTCCAAGATCGGTCGTAAGCCACCGCCTTTCTTGAGTACGATGAAGTAAGGGCTGTAGAAACCCTTCTTCATCTCGCTTGGAGGGACAGGCTCTATCGCGTCTTTGAGTAGAAGAGTAGCGATTTGCGCGTGCAGGGATTTGGCATGTTCGCAGTGAGAACATGAACAATCCACAAACGCTGCCTCAGTTTGATCGCAACCCAGACACACGAGACAACGCCTGTGGCCGTCTGAAGCGGAGACCACTCTACCGCATCCAGGAACTACGCTGGGGCGGAAGGGCATCTTTATAAAGACACGTCCTGAAAAGGACGTTCAACGCCAGCTGCGTATTTGCTCTTTTAGAGGAAATAACTCTTTCAGAGAAAATCACTCTTTTATAACTCTAAGTTTCTTGCGCTGTCGATGCACCCAGGGGCAAACTGCGCTGCCGTGCAGAGAAGGAGAAAGCCGCTGTAATGCGCCGTCGATTCCAACAGGCAACCGTCAGAGGAAAACAGGAACAGGTGTGTGACTCGCAGCTGACTGCAACACAACCATTGGCTCTGAAGAAGATTTCTGAATGAACTCTGTGTATTTGCCCGCTTTTATATCCGTATTTCCGGGGCGGGGTATGCAAATACTGTCTGCCTAATTCCCATAGGCCTTTTTTCATAGATCAGAGGCATATTGAGACCCCTAGTATCACTTCTTCGACACAACTTCGAAGTGAGCGACAGATGGGGAAATATAGTTATTTGTGCTGAAAATTCAACTAAAATTGCTTATATTATAATAATCATCTTGTGATGTGTATTTTTCTTTATAAATTTTTTTGTGAATTAAATACTTTACAATTCAAAAGTGTTTTATTTGGAACTTAGACGCAGACCATAAGATAAGATTACCCATAAAAAATGAAATAGAAGTATGGCATTAGTGCAAAAACAGCTTAACATTTTGTAACACTTGAGTTAAAAACAAAGAAATCAAAATAGTCAAATTAATTTTATAAAACAAATTATTATATTATAGCTCATTAATACCTGTTCAGATATATTGTAGTATAAACAGTATACCATAATTTCAACCAGTTCTCATATCCCTACCATCACACAAAATATACTGCATATTGCCCAGCCCTAATCATTTGTTATGAAATTTTGTTTATAATGTAGTTTTAGTGTCTCAACCTCACCTTGAGACTCTGCCTGTTGATTCTTGTCAAGACAGGGCTATTTCAAAAGCAAAGACAGACTTCAGTCATATGCAAAATGTGCCAGCGGCAGACCATCAAATGTTTTGTGAAAAACTCAGGAGGAGCGAGCGAGAGAGAATAGTGTGTGGCTTGACACAGACAAGTTTTTTTAAACTGATACCATGACATAATTGTATTGGTTGATAGAATCAGATTGATGTGATTGGTTGCACTTCTCCAATGTCCTGTTATTGAAAGCATTCATAAAACTGTAAAGCGTGGCATTTTAATCTGCACTGAAGCCAGTGATGAATCTTTTCAGAAGAAAGTGAGATCAAGTTTTACCTCGGAATGTCCAGCATGTTTTCCCTTCATCTGCTGAAAGCAATGCATGCTCGCCAGTCTTCCAAGGGGTTGGCCTCCGTTTTGTTTGGATCAAGTAAGTTCCAGAAAATCCCAGAGGAAATTTTATTCTTCTGGAGTTGCTGTCTTGTAGCTCAGGAGAATTGTTTTCTCAGTTAGTTTATTGTTATGCTTAAGGCTTGACATTGTCTCAGATGCTTCTCCTAAAATTTCTTAGGTGAAATAGTAATAAAAGCTTGTGAAAATTGTTGACATACAGTAAAGGGGCTTTCACATGACTCACATCAGGGCAATGCCAGCTACAGGTAGTGCTTTGATCTCCACATGAAAAGTGCTGCAGAGAATGTCTTGTTTTGATTTTAGCTCTGGCACTGCCTACGTAATGATGCATCATCTGAATTTTTTATAAATCTTTTGCTGCCTCTTCGGTAGGGGAAATTGCATTTCAGCACTTGACAACATGTGGACAGGGGCAATGTTGATGCTTCACTCCATAGTTATTTTTTATTTGTATAGCACTTTTCACAAAACACATTGTTTTAAATGTTAATTTAGCTTAATTAATAATTAAAAAAAATCATGCCTTAAAGTTTTTTTCTTTAAGCACTGTGACGAGGAGGAGGGCGGGCCGTGCTGTGAAGACAAATGGTCGGCCCTGAATTGGGCTAATCAGCCGGGAGGGGAAGTTAGAGAGCGAGATGCGCGCATGTGTGTCTGTGTTTGTTTGTTTATGTTTGCTTTATGTTGAATTTTATCATAAAATTTTACGTTGACTTTTTAGCCGGTTCCCGCCTCCTCCTTGCCCACCTTACCTCATTACATTGGAGCCAAAACTTGGGAGGGAGGAAGTATGCGCTGTCGCAGAGTTCTTGCCACTGCCGTCCGCCAAAGAAGCAGCCGCAGCCGTCTGTCTGGGGACGGAGGGGTCACTGTCGGCCGCCGAGAGCTGGAGGAACCGCTCTGCCATCTGCCAAGGAAGAGGAGGAGCGTTTCTGTCTGCCAGGGGCCAGAGGACTCTCTGCCGTCCACCAGGGGAGGAGCGAGCTGGCGTCCACCAGAGGGCAGAGGACTGGTTGAGGACCAGGCGACAGCACGTCCGGGAGCCGGCGAGCAAGATTTCTCTGTTGCTCCACCTCGCTCTTTCCCTCTCCCCTTTCCCTCCCCTCCCCTCTCCCAGGGCTCCAAAAGGTGGGGAAGGCCAGAAGGGCAATGCCCCCCCTCAAGGAAGGGAGGGGAGTGCGCCATGCCGGGGGTTTACCTGGCCTGAGTCGGGCAATGGAGTTGTGTGACGAGGAGGAGGGCAGGGCTGGGCAGTGAGGACACACGGCCGGCCCTGAATTGGGCTTATTAGCTGGGAGGAGAATAAAGACAGCCGGAAGCGCCAGTTAGAGAGAACGAGAGATGCACGCGGCCGCATTGCATGTGTTTCTGTGTTTGTTTTTATGTTAAGTTTTATCCTTAAACTTTACATTGACTGTTTAGCCAGTTCCTGCCTCCTCCTTGCCCACCTTACCTCATTACAAGCACACAGTGAGCAAGCCATGGAGTTTAATGTATTTGACAATGCTGATGCGAGTCATGTGGAGCTTTAGAATTCTTGTTGACAGCGTAGATCAAATCATTTGTTTTGGAAGAACAAACTCTCAAAACGTATTTTAAACTATAGAGGAGACATTTGAGTCTATTTCTTGCGAGAAAATCTGAAATTCAGGAGTCTCTATTTGGTCTCCATTTAATCTCATTGCTTTCAAGAGAGACAATTAAGATGTTATAGAGTACTTGTCTAAATTGTGATTTTTCTTTCCTATGGGCTGTACTGAAAATCCTCAGTTATAATGTACATAAGTCTTTTCTTGAAGTGACGATAAAGTCTGATTGTATTAGTGCTGTAAATGAGTCATAAATGAACTTGGTCTGAAAAAATAGCACCCAAACAGCTGACCAACTGAGAGATGTAGCAACACAACCACAATTTTCTCTCTTCTCTTGCTGTCTCTCAGGTTTCCGGAACCTGCACGTGGACGATCAGATGACAGTGATCCAGCACACCTGGATGGGAGTGATGGTCTTTGCTCTGGGCTGGAGGTCCTACAAAAACGCCAATGCACGGATGCTGTACTTCGCTCCGGACCTGGTTTTCAATGAGTTAGTGTCATTCACTGTGTTTTTCCACATCCACCTCACTCTTATTTGCCTGTTTTCTTTTCTGTATTTCCATTCATGTACTACATTGTTGCCTCTCCATCATTTGTTCTATTTTCTTCTTCTGTCCATTTGTTCATTTTGTAAATCTACTAATCCATCTTTCCTCACACTCATTTTTCTTTCATGAGTCCTCAGTAGCCCTCTCTCCTTATTCCATCTTCCTCTCTCTCTCTATGGGGCAGGCACATATCTTGTGCTTCATGCACACAATAACAGTCTAGCCCTGGATGCTTCCCAGATTCATTTAGAATTTACTGCTGGCTTATTATGGTGAGAAGGATCTTTGTCACAAACACAATCCCAGGAGAGATTGGATTTTTGGGGGGGCTCACATGCACTCAAAGGCCTTTTTCACCAATATCTGAAATAGGATATTTCCTTCCTAAATGCATCTTGTCCATATACCATACCAATACTGCTGACAGAAATTGTGTTCTAGGCTTGACAAATCGATTTAATTTAGTGGAAGATGCTAAGTCATTAGATGACTGGTCGTATTAGTCAGAAATCTTTAATGGTATTTAGCAGTTATAAAGTTGTTGCGAGCTGTCAGAAATTGTTAGATGCTTCTTTGTTTGCTTCTATCTTTTTGTCTCTTTCAGTCTATTAATCTGCCCCCTATCTGTAAGTCGTAGGATGCATATCTCCAGCATGTACGAGCACTGTGTTCAGATGAAGCACCTCTCGCAGGAGTTTGTGCTGCTGCAGGTCACTCAAGAGGAGTTCCTCTGCATGAAGGCGCTCCTTCTTTTCAGCATCAGTGAGTGTCCTTGAGTTCACGCATGTGTGTGTATGTATATAAGTAGCTATAGTTTGGGGACACATTTGTTCCCATAAGTGAGCTAAACCTGACAAAGCTCTCTTTGGGGACATTTAGGGATGTCCTCAATTGGAAAATAATTCATAAATACAGTAATTTTTTTCTTTTTTATAAAAATCCTAAATGTTTTCTTTTAGGGGTAGAGTCAGGGTGTGGGTTAAGGTCAATCTATTGTACTGTATTTATTATTATCTTTATCTAAAAAAAAAAAAAATAGAAAGTAGTCTATGGTATATCCCATTTAAAAAGTTGTGCACGTTCAAGTCGAGCTGTTTCTGCCATAGTACTCTCGGATATTAACACTTGGATACAAACACCACATTGAAATCAATAAAATACAAGCAAACGCAGAAAACTGGTTAATTGGCAATAGCGTATACAGTGCTTATAGTAGCAAAATAGACAATACAGAAAATAGTGTAAATAAAGAAATAAAGAATCTGAATGGGAAAATATAATAAAGAGAAAAGCTAAACATTTTATAAAAATAAAAATAGACAGCAATGGAGATGAATTAATATTGAAAATATGGAATAAATATAGTCACTTGTTGGAGTAATAAACCACCTATAAATGTTCATTACAGGTGGTGAATGTTTTTATCTGTATTTCAATTTGTGCAGTTCCAGTGGAGGGACTGAAGAGTCAAAAATATTTTGATGAGCTGCGTCTGACATACATAAATGAGCTTGACCGTTTAATCAACTATGGCAGGAAGACCAACTGCGCCATGCGCTTCCAGCAGCTGACCCGACTGATGGACTCATTGCAGCCAGTTAGTGAAAGCACACATATATGCAGAACCTAGAGTAAAAATTAATTAATGAAAATCTGTAAAAATCTACACATTCACCTTAAAACACAGAGAGACACCATACATCACACTCGCGCACACACACACACACACACACACACACTGATTGTAGTGTTTTACATGTACTGTAATATTGGCCCAATGAGTGCTGCAGAGATTTATTGATACACTTTCACATAAAAAAATGCTACAGTATGTTCTTTTCTTCCCCTGTATATATTCATACTTTGTCATTTTTGTCTTCTCGTCTCTCCTTTTACCCTCTTTCTCTCTCTTTCTGTCCCTCACTCAGATTGTTCAGAGGCTGCACCAGTTCACCTTTGACCTATTTGTCCAAGCTCGGTCCCTGCCCACCAAGGTCAACTTTCCCGAAATGATAGCAGAAATAATATCAGTCCAAGTGCCAAAGATCCTCGCTGGCCTGGCTAAACCAATCCTGTTTCACAAGTGACACGACTACAACCTTGTACCACCGATCCATACCAACCCCACCCAGTCAATATGAGCAAATCAGATCGGCCTGATCCAGTTTGATCCAGCCTAAACCAGCCTCCAGACTCGACTAGAGCGACGAGACTGAACGATACAGATTTTTGGTTTTAATTTTTTAGCATTTCTTCCACCCCCCCTCCCTCCTTTTGAAAAATGGCCCTGAAAAGAAGCGGGATCATTACATCATTACAGCTGTCTATCTTCTCCTCAGAGATCATTTGATCTCATTTTCTCAAACTAACAGCATGGTGTGAAGCAGGTCTTGTTCTTTCTTTCGACCAGCAGTTATCCTTCAAGAGTTACAGCGTGTTGCCTGGTGAAGAGTTTGGAAAAAATATCACACTGAAGTTCATTTGAGCCCTTAATCAACATCAACAACAACAACAAAAAAAGACTTTACACAGATCCCTATGAGATACGCGAGACTCTGACTTGCCTTGACTTTCTATACATCATGTCTGCAAGGCTTGATTTAATGATTTAAGAGATTAGGAGCAGACAAAGCAAAGCAGCATGCATACAGAAGTACATCTAAACGTCACATAAACTGAGACATGATTTTATGTCCTTGTGACCAGTTAGTTTGACAAGTGACTCTTATTAGTTATAACAACACACTAATAAATACAGTACTGTACTATTAAAACAGTATGATATTCAGTACAGAAGGACATCAGCAGACTGGCAAACAGTTCTCCCTGCTTTATTAGTTTATTGATTGCAAAACAAATGCTTCATTCATTTTTTACGAAATGTAGAGGCTCTTTATATCAACCCTTTAAAAAGGCTTCAGTGATTTGGGATATTTTGAGATCAGTACAAAAGTGACTTTTTTGTTCAATCGAAAGTCTGTAAAAATCTGTCATAGTGGGGTTTGAAATTTGCTTTTGCTACTGTTTTACTGAGAATGAAACACAAGAAACATCTCACAGTCATAACACAAAGAGTTGCCTTCTCTAGACAGCAGACTTTTGTTAAGACAGTGCTATTTTTTAAAACCTGGATATATAATTACATGTTTTAGTTTATAATGTTGACAGTTTAAAGACTTATATATAGAACACAAATACAGCAAAGCCTGGGTCGGCAAAGAATGTCGAAATAAATGTGCATGCTCTCTTCATATTCATCAAAACTAAATGCAATTGCATGCTAAATCCCTAGTTATTCTAACAAACCAAACTGCATTTCCAGTAAGCTAAATGGATATTGTTAGGAAACGGGACTGTTTCCCATAAGGCTCTTATGAAGTTACCCTCTCTGTCCTTAATGGAAGATTTGGCAAGGTAATGTTCTTGTATATATATGTAAAAGTTAAGCGTGGTTCTTTTCAGCCTTTCTATGTGCTAATGTATGAATGTAGTCAATAGTTTTACGGTACAGTTTCCTCTCTTTCCTTTATAGTAAGTGTCACTGAGGGATTTGTATTTCTCTGCGCTAGCAATAAGTAATCAGATGCTTAACACACTCTTTTAACGAGCTCTTCTTAGGATACCAAAACATTCTTAAACAGCTTTAAAAAAAGAAAGAAAGAAAAAAACTAAAAAGATATATGCTTATGTGCTAACACAGGATAATGCAGTTATTTTATCAGATAAATATCACTTGCACCAAACATCTTAATCACCATCAACTGTCGCAAATAGGCGGCAAGTGGTGCTATATTCTCGTGTTTATTTAAGAGGGTGCTAAATGAGACAAAAGACAACACAAAAACAAGACGTATGCATTTTTGCTCTGTGTAGCTACACACTTTCGCTTCAATTAAAGCATTCTCTATTTATCTGTCAGAATGGAACATCTTTACTCTCTTTGCTCATACAGTGCTCCAGAACTGCGCATATTTTCTAGGCGTCGTGTCACCTTTTTGTCTCCGCACACTCTCGGTTTCTAAATGATTGAATAATGCCTGCAGCAATATGTATGTAGATTACTCTTTAAAGAGCCCTGAATTCTCAGCGATGTGTTGTCTTTGTCAGGCCTGGTGTGACCTGGGGTGTACTTTCAGCAGAGCAGGGAGTTTTCCGCCAAGTTAAAACGACGAGATGTTTTTTAGCTGCCGCAAGCTCTCGTTGCCGCAGAGCATGTTGATGGTTTAAATGTGCCAGGCAGAGAATAGGCTGTCAGAGACAGCTCTTCTGCTCTGACAGCACCAAGCACCACACAATTACATGCAGGTGTTTACCCATTTAGACGGCCTGAAAGCATTCATTAGAATTTGCAGAACTCTTTTACCCTGCCAAAAAAAAGCTCATGACTTAAACCCGCAAATATGTAGCGCTTCAGGACAGAGCCAAACACTTTGATCAAAAAGTCATTAATTAGACAGTGGACTTCAAGAGGGTTTGATGGTAATTATTGACAAACTGCAATAGAACGCATGCACTTAAACAGCTGCCCAGCTCTAGTTCATATTCAGCTTTGATGGGGAAGGAAACACTCTCACTCTTCTGTTTACAGTGGAAAGTTTGTAATATGTCAGTTACCGATACTTGATGTAACACCTCGTTTGACTCATGGACTGACTTGTGCTTGGATGGCCCATTAGCAGATTTACATTGTGACTTAACACATCTCTTATGTGCTATGATGTAGAAATTATGTGTGTGTTGGTTTTCAATTAAAGTCTTACATGGTTTCAGATCTAAGATTTACTCTTACTGTGTGCAGTGTGGTCAGCTAATAGCAAAAGCATATGTGTATGCCTGTTCGCAGGCTCTGCGTCACCTCAATTATAGGTACAAACATGGGGGGTCAATAAGGACATTTCTGCATTCTCAATGTGATGTTTTGTATCGTATTTGGCCTGTGTTGGATAACAAAACGTTTGCTTGGATCCTACCAACATTTCTGCTCTCATATAAACAATGTACAATAGAACAGGAGAACTTAGTCTTAATAATGGTCTGCATGTCACCAGGATGCTTCCTGCAGTTATAAATGGGTCATTCAGTACACAAGGGAAAATAAATGTACCAAACAATTTTGCCCTGATGTATTTTTTTCTGTGATCTGGACAGAAAATCAACAAGGTGTGCATTAATTCGACTTCATTAAAACAGGGTTTTACATAAATGTGAGCACCACACTGGTTTACAGACACTAAATGAGTTTTACAAATGAAAAGTCCAATCGAATCCATGTGAACATTGTTGCAGGCAGAGCAGTAACTATTTATATCCTATTCAAGCTTTGTAAACCACATAAAACTCCCATATATGTAGCAACTACTTGTTTCCATTTTAAATCTTTTTGCTGGGTGATATAAGCAATTACACAACTAATCATTAGCGAATGCTTTTTTACAGCTCTTTTCTCCGGTGTGAATAATTCCTGTTTTTTCTTGGTGTTATGGGATATTTTTTGCCTTTTCATATTCTGGAAAGATAAAATTCTAGCTTCTTAAATGATGTTTGTTACTTAAACCTTTGTAACTTTATAGTCTTTTTTTTACAGCAGTTGTGTGTATGTATGAGTGGGTGTGTGTCAGTGTGTGCATGCTTGCTTTTTTGCAGAATGTTTAGTACTGCTATGTAGTGTTGTATTTACAGTTGTTAACTGACCATTTATTTCAAACAGTTTGCAAACTGATTTCTAATCTAACTGAAGATTGCTTATCGGACACTTTCATGCTCTGATTCGTGTTGTGTAGAGCTTGTGTAAATCAGGTTTGTTTAAGTTTTACTTCTTCCAGTTAAATAAATAAAATAAATATTGAAAAAAAAAAACCTTTGTAGCCTTTGTAACTTTTATGTGACACCCTGTATCGTGTGGGCCTAAACAATATGGTACAAAAAGTTTCAACTGGGCTTGAGAAAAGTTTCTGTAGAAAACATTGGGCCAGTCTAACTTAAGCATTGTTTTTCTACACCATGAATTTGTGCTCTGTTGGGTTTTGATGCACAGCTGTTTTAATTTAAGTTGATTCCAGTCGTCTTTTTTTCTGCCGATCATTTATTAATTAGAATCCCGAGGCTAGTTCAATCTATAGATTTTTTTTATACTGTGTTTGTAAACTGTGCACTTACACCGAAAAAGACAAACAAACACAGCTGCATTTTCTTGCAGCACATTCAAACGAAAACACACAGTTTCCTGTTTTGAAGAGTTAGGCATCAACAACTTGACAAACAGTTGAAGAAACAATAAAATATTTTTTAAAAAAATTAATTGACAAAACAAAATACACAAACTGGAAATGAGCTGAAGCTTTATGGCAATGATATTACATAGAAATGTTCCCCGATCTGCTTCAAATGTGAAATTGGGTTACTGCCAAACCTGCACAAAGCTCTCTAAAAATGTCATCCTTATCTGAAATTCTGCTAAACATTTCAATATTCGTTTTCTTTTTATTTCTGACTGTGTGAACATGAGACTTATCAAGTCTTAAGCTTTCACATTTTTAGTCACAAAAGAAAAATCTGGTTAAGGCTCACAGTATTTTGAGATCAAACACACGTTTCGATTGAAGATTGGGACAGGTCCATTTAATAATAAAAAGGGAAAGTAAGGAAAGTTCTCTTTATTATTAAGGTAAACTGATCATCTTAAAAAGCAGGAGACAGGGAGAGACAAGCAAACTTTGCCCTGTGAAAATTTCCTCAGTCCCTTTTGGTTTGCTGTAGGAAAACCACAGGTGTGGCCCACCAGATGAAAGGAGAGACACTGCAATTACCGTAACTACTTTGCTTGTCAAAAACATCGAGAACCAGCACCCAGGTCCATTCATCTCCTTCCAGTTACTAATTACTGAGATAATAACATAATTAATAGAACTATATTCTGCTTCTGCGTAAATGCTGATTAGTGTCGATTCTCCGTTTTATATAATAAATTCAGGGTGTATTCCACCTTCAGTCTCTCTTAAAGCCAAGTCTGTAGTTATGACGTATGTGCAGGAGTGAGACAGTAAGCTGTTAGTCTCGATCAGTGACTTACTGTATGTAGGTCAGAGAAAAGGGGAGATATTGAGAGACACAATGAGGGAGGGAAAGGGGGAGTTATCCCTATTGTTCACATGAAGGTCAAAGTGTTTGAGAAAAAAAAAAGATTAAAGTCTTTTCGTTTTGTTCTTTGATCCGAGTAAGAATCAAAGAATTTGTTTTACCACAAAATGATCAAGTGATTAAAATTGTGACAGGGAAGTGCATCATGCACACACAAAACAGTACCCTTTTTGATTCGTTCACAAAAACAAAACTTGGGTTTAGGGGTGGTGCCATGGCTCTCTGTCAGTAACATTTATAATGTATCTCCCAAAACCAGATCCAGACTCAGGCCTGAGCAACACAGTCTCTTGACCTCTGTTGTGTGTGGTCCACAAGTCAGTCGTAGTGGTGATTTCTTATTTAGTGTTCTGCAAAGAAAACCAAGCAACAGAAATGTACTTTCAGTACACACATGCACCTGATTATATATGACATTAGATCTCTTTACTAATAAATAAATACTAATAAAAAACAATCCTACCAGTTCTGCTTACACTATTACTACTACTGCTCATAATAATAATGATAATAAAGAGGAATGGCTGTACCTCATCTTTAGAAGCTGCATGTGAGGTGTTAGAAGAAGAAATCTGACAGAAGCTGTAGGACATACAACAATAAGTTGCTACTATTAATTATTTAGCACCTGAAATGTCTCTAGCACTCATGCAAGGATCAATACATTTTATGTACATTAAAGGAATAGTTCACCCAAACATGAAAATTCTGTCATTATTTACCCTCATGACTTCCTTCCTTAGAACACAAAATCAGAGGAACAACTTGGCTATACTTTGTTCATAATTCTAACAGAAAAAGAATGTAAAAATGCTTCAGCAAAAATGTTTTAATAATAATAAGTTAATTGGTATGGGGATTTCAAAACAAATGTTTTGGCCAAAAGCCTTCCTCAGTGTCATAATAAGTAACAAATACATTGTAAAATACAGTAAAAATATATGTTTGTAGAAGTAAAAAGTATATTTGACCTTATTGTTCATGGTGAATCATTTTTATGGTGCTTCTTTGGTAATTCCTTTTTGGCAAAAGATTCTTAAAATATTTCTGCTTTTGTGTTCCACTGAAAGAAACAATTACAACAGCACACTAGTTTAAGACAACATGAGAGTATATAATAAGTAAATAATGACAGAATTCTTGTGCAAACTATTCCTTTAAATATGACTTGGACACCTGTGCAGCGTTCTCTGCACACAGACTGGAGAAATAATTGGGGCGTGGTGCTTTATTACTGACTTCCTTTTTTGTTAACTTTGATGCTTTGCATTGGTTGAACCTTTTATCTTAGTATCCTCTGAGAGTTCCCTTCAGGGATTTGTTCTAGCATTGTGAAAGTCCTTGAACTTTCCACACAAGTGTGTGTGTGTGTGTGTGTGTGTGTGTTGGCTTGGAGAGCAGCTTGAGCCGTTGATGAGAATCCTCCTAAATTCAAACAGGCAGACAAACTTGCCAAACTACTGTCTCATAAGGAATAGTTCAGAATTTGGTAAAAGATCAGCCCATATCTATTTGAGATTGCACACACTCACATATAAACTCAATACATCTCTGTGTGAAAAGTGATCTCTGACCAGCAGCTCACTACGGACAGCAAAGCAAATGTATCTGTATTTGAAATCCTGGCACTTAACATGGTGCTTTTAGCTTGAGGTTTTTGCCTTATAGTCGAATTGCATTGACAAACTCAATACTTTAAGTGATAGTTCACCCAAAAATGAAAATGATGTTATAGTTTACTCACCCTCATTTTTGTTCCAAACCTGGAAGGGACCTGCCTAACATCTTCATTTGTGTTCTATGGAATGGATGATGACAGAAGTTTCATTTTTTGGTGAACTATCCCTTTAAGCACAGGGTCCAATTAAGGCAACTGTGTGTGTGTGTGTGTGTGTGTGTGTGTGTGTGTGTGTGTGTGTGTGTGTGTGTGTGTGTGTGTGTGTGTGTGTGTGTGTGTGTGTGTGTGTGCGTGCGCACATGCATTTTATGAGTGTGTGCGTGTAACCTTTCTCCAGATGTGGATTGGATTACCTGCTCTAAAGGACCCATCTATTTCAAGGGTTTAAACTAAAACACCATGCAGGACTAAACAACTGTTCAGATGTATATCTAGTTTGGTTTTTATTTGGTCTGTAACACAAGGACTTTCCGCTTGTGGTCCTTTATTAAACTCAACTTTATTTAAAAGGGCCACATCAAAAGTGCATTAAGTTTTACAGGAGTTGTTTTAAGTGAGGTCAGGCAGCTGCTGGAAACAATGAAAGGTTCACACACACACACACTCACTCGCTCACTCATTCATTCACTCATGAGACAGCAATTGGCCATGCATACACACATACGTACCTCCCCATCTGTCTAGAAGCATTTTCAAAAAATTGGGTTTTGGAGGCGACACTGTGGAAAGAAAGACAGAGACAAAAAAATACATACTTCAATATAATACTGATTATGAACAGCAATAATCTATTAAACCTAATTCAGGGTTTGAATACTTTAGAATTTTTTTATCTAATAGTTTTTAATTCTAATATATTGTCAATTTATTTGAGATTTCGCTGGTTTTAATATGTCTGTTAGTTTTAGCTTCTACTGTGTTTTCTAATTTCAGTTATCTTTTTTGCATTTCAGTATCTTTAGTTTTTATTTAAAATTGTAATTTTATGCGCTTCCAAAGTTAATGCGTTAACTGATATCTTTTAAATATGCTTCACAAATTTGCATGCTCATTTAATCCTTGAATAAGTTGAAGGTAAACACAGCAGTCCAAGACTTGAGGGACTACTTAATTAGACTACTGGACTTAATAAATTAACAAAGAAATCAATGGTTAAATGAGACAGAAGTTGGGTTCGGGTCCCTGGGCAGCTGCCCCTGTCGCCCCCTGCCTAAATCCGCTACTGCTACAATTCATTTGTGGTCATTTTTATTCTAGTTTAAAAAAAAAAAATCCAATTATGTTTTTATATTTCAGTTAATATTTTAAGTAACAATTATTAAGTTAAGTTGAAATGTTTTCATTTATTTTTACTATAAAATACACTGTTCTGAATAGGACTGTTTTGATCATATTTGTTTTTTACCTTTTCTTCATATTGTTTTTAACATGCTGTGCAGAAAATTGCTGTGGTATCTTCTGAAGTTGAATTTACAATCTTAAATCCCAAATGTGGAAATGTTGCTCTTTTCAGATCTGAGTCACTCTTTGCAGTTATATCTCTTGTACATGTACTGACATCTGCATTGAATCTTTGTGCATTTGTGCATGCATGTGTGAGTGTCTGTAAACATAGCAACTGGTTTTCCTCTTAGGGTGAAAAATATGAACGCTAAGAGGAGGTCTGTCTGACAGCTTCCCCCTGCCTGAACTAGATGTTCACACTGAACTTATTTTTGCATCAGTTTGTGTTGTTTTATAATAATTTTTGTAAATGTAAATATGAGCTAGATGAACATCTATGACTACTGTGCCATGTCACACTGTTTATTTCTGCAACTTGCGCGGGAGCCCTACATTTTTAATCACCTGCATTCTGTTCCATCTACTTTTTTTTGGTGTGAAAGGACCATATACTTGTGAGGACCTTCTTTAATATTGTTCTTAATTATGCCTTTTATAATTACTCTGCCTAACACTCACAAACACATTTTTTTTATTCATTCATTGAATATTTGCTTTGAGTTGGCTTTTAAAGGTTTTACAAATCTTTTGTGACATTTTTGAGGTATACGCACAAACATCTAATTTTCGGGGAAGAAAAACCTTGAGACTGGACTAAAGCAATAAAAGATGAGTGTGTGTGTGTGTGTGAGTGAGAGAGAGAGTTTTCAAGAGATATTTGATCGAAGGAGGTCTGAGATAGGACACATGGGACTATGTGGCACCACAGCCAACATGCCTGTATGTTTTCTCAGAACCCGAGTTGGTCTAAGATTACCGCTTCCTGCTCCTGCTCACAGAATGGTAATTATAATGTCTGACATGCAGAAACATATGCTAGATTCTAGCATTATACAGACAAAGTCTGGTGTTTATAGTATATTTATAGTGCCTTTCAAAATTATTTAGACCCTTAACTCATTCTCTCAGTGAATTGCAAATCCAATGCTGATATTTACCTCTGTTATATTTACTGAAACTCCACAAAGTATTTTGAAGTTTCTGTCATTATATGGCCAAAAGTATGTGGACAACTCAATTCTAATTGCCAGGTTTTGCTATTTAATCAACACTCATTACTAACAAGTGTATAAATTCAACCTTACAGTCATGCAGTTTCCTTAGGGGCTGTTGAGACAGAACACTCGAATTAAAAAAAGCTAGGCACAAAGCAATAAATACAGATATTTTGTGTGGCTTGTGACATGTTTTTAAAAGTTAAAGTTATTTTTATTTGACAAAGCATCTTAAAAAAATGACACTCATGTGCAAGACACTAAAAAAAACAGTGAGATGTGCATGGATCAATGTTCAAATGTGTCCATCTAGCACATGTTTATATACTGTTTACAAGTTCACTAATGTTCTTGTGTCTCCAAGAAGAAGAGTGGAAGCTGTTAGAGAGGAACAACTCCCTATTAAAAGGCCAAAAAAATAGTTCGCCCAAAAAATGAAAATTCTCTCATCATTTACTCACCCTCATGCCATCCAAGATGTGTATGACTTTCTTTCTTCAGCAAAACACAAACCAATATTTTTTTAAGTATATTTCAGCTCTGTAGGTCCATACAATTTAAGTGACTGGGTGCAAATGTTTTTAAGCTCCATAATCCACATAAGGGCAACAAATAATTACTCCAGACAACTCTTTAAACTTTAAATCCATGTCTTCAGAAGCATTATGATAGGTGTGGGTGAGAAACAGATCAATATTTAAAAAAAAAAAGTCTATAAATGTTCCTCCCTGCTCTTTTACTTTCACTTTTACAGTCTCCTTCTGTTATTTGTGATTCAAATTATTCATGCATATCACCCCCCACTGGGAAAATTATTTATGATTAAAAAAAAAAATACTTAAAAATGATCTGTTTCTCATCCACACCTATCATATCATGTCTGAACACATGGATTCCACCACTGGAGTCATACGTATTACTTTTATGCTCCCTTTATGTGGAAATTTTGGCACCTATTCACTTACATTGTGAGGACCTACAGATCTGAGATATTCTTTTAAAAATCTTAATTTGTGTTCTGCAGAAGAAAGAGTCATACACATCTGGGATGCCAGGAGGGTGAGTAAATCATGAGAGAATTTTTGGGTGAACTACTACTTTAATGCCAATTGTGTTGAATTTAAATGCTCAACATGCTCATAAGTACTGACATAATGGGGTGCTTCTCAAACGAAAGGCTGCAGACTGGTAAGGCTGTGTCCTTTCTAGACCAGTCCTTCTGAGGCTGTAGGCTAGTCTCCTCATCAGTAATCAGCACTATGAATGAGATGGTCTAATGGGTCCACATGGTTACATCATAATGGTTTCGGCCTTCATGGTCACGGTGGTAAAATTTCAAAAATAAATTATTTGTGAACCACTACAACTACTTTGAAATGGAGAAGCCACCAGGAGGGTGCACATCCATTTGATATGTTTTCTGCTATTTTCTTTAAAAAATCAGAATTTTGCAAAGGATTGTAGGTGATTGAAGCTTGTGAGGGATGCATCTGATGCATCCTCAAAAATAAGCTGAACAAAGGCTGCAAAATGAGGCGCCTTCCAAGTGTCCTCACAATTGAGACAGTGCTTGATGACATGGCAGCTGAGATATCCAACCTAACTAGGCTGTAGCCTTCCTACTGAGACGCACCAATGATTTTGTGGTAAATATAAAAGAAAAGATTAAGTACTTTCTACACTGAATAAGTTAAAGCGTGAACTTGAAAATACTGAGCCAGTTCTACATTTGCACTCAATTCAAACATTTTATAAATGAATTTATTTAAGCAAATATTAATTATGACTGTTTGTTATCTTTATAGTGTCACCATGTCTCAATCCTAAAGTAGAAAGCCTTGTCATGTTTATTTTCTAGTTTGACAGCTTTCAAAATTTCACAGGTAAATAAGAAAATAGATTTTTACAAAACTTTTTGAAGCTGGTGATCCCAGCATGCACCCAGCTTGAACAATTAATGAGCTTGCATGGTTTCACATGGTCTCACAAGTTGATTTACCCGGTTTTGTTGTTGATTTTGTTGATATGTTTGGTAACTTCTTGTTTTGTTTAGTCAGAAGTTCATTTTCTACTCAAAATTACCCGTTCAGGATCAATAAATATCTGAAAATATAAAATATTAAAAAATATCTGTAGATTGTAAACATCATTTTGTTTTGTGCACCAAGTGTTCAGGTCTACGTGAGTAGCTCTGGATCTTGTATCTATTGACATTAAAGCAAGATGATGTTGTCTAATAGACTTGCATGCATTAAGCTTCCCTGTGGAAGACTTCCATCTGTCATGTGGTACATGATTAAGCACATTAAAAAAGCATTTTAATGCTAGTTCACTTTTAAAAGCATAGTTTAATTCAGTGCTACATTGCTTGAGTAAAATATGCAAACAAAGAGTAAAATTTGCTTGAAACAGAGTATTGCAAAGTAAATTCACTTGAGAATTTTTAATTAAAGCCACCAAGAATTTTGTGTAGCCTTTACGTTAAAATATGGTCTGTTAAATTTACTAGCAATTTCTGCATGCATGTTGTATCCTGTTTTTTGTTTTGTTTTGTTCTTTAAGTAAACCCCACTCTAATTCCTTTTCAGTGTGGGTGTAGTGTTTGGGTGTCCTAATTCTTTTGGCCATTTTGTGTATTGTTCATTGTTAACAGAAATAAAATTGTAACGTGTTGTTTGCATACAAATTCAATCCCTTTCTAGCGTAAGTTTCACATTTACAGAGATGGAAAACAGTTAATGAGGATCCAACTGCCGTGGAATTGACATCTACCAGTGAATCCTTAAAATAACTGTAGGACATTTTGGATAAAAAGCCTACAATTAAGGCATCATTATTCTAGCTGTGAATCTTAAGGACAGCTGTGAAAAGGACAACTTAAGAGCATGAGTCTGAGTTAAAGTTAAACAAAGGCATACATTTATGAAAAAGATGGTTGGCTGGTGGAACCATCAAGCCACAGATAAATTAGCTAGATAAGGTCATCCTTCAAAAAAAAAAAAAAAAAACATGGTTCGAATTACGTGGGAGCCAGTGGGAGCTGAGCTCCCATAGAGAGAGGATGAGCTCCCATGAAAGCAGTAAAATCATACACCTGTGGGGGTCTCTAAAAATCATCAGCACCATTATTTTAAATTACAAATAAAGCATTTTTTCCTTCAATATATTCCTTCAATGTTTATGTTAACCCTTTTGCACGTATGATCGATCAACACCGGTGTGATTAGAACGGTCAGTGCATCACGTGATCAACTGCTAAATTCAAACGCGCTTTCGCGCTTTGGCTGGCGCTGAGCCAGAGACAGACGCGCTCAGTGCTGCTGTCATGTATCAGTATCACAACCATAGACAGATCAACTGTTCTGTGTTTTCAACCACATAATGTTTATTTTAGGTTTCAGACATTTAAATACACATAAGTACTAGCAAAAAAATATTTTGAGTTTGTAAAATACACTGATGTCTAGGGAAGCGGCAATAATAATCCTTTCCATTAACGTTACGTTACAATAAGACACGTTTTCATATCAGATACACATTGTGTAAGTAGCTTTACATTTTACTCTATTCTTCTCCCAGTTCACCGGCCACTTACTTTCATGTATTTCGTGAGAAGTTGAGGAATTGACGTGTTGTAAAATAACATGGCGCCGCCCATCGCACATACAGCTCAACTAACTTAACGCTATCGTTATAAAGGCGTTTAAACAACAAAACACATCCACTTGCACATATTTGACAATCGGAATATCAGTGTTTCATGTTATAGCTAATACATTTGTGAATATTTTGTATAAAAAAGGAAAAATGACATAAAAGCAGATCATCATTCATTCAGCGCTGTGTTGTGGTTGCGCTGTGTAACGTGACAAGCAATGATGCGTCACCATGGAAACATTAAAGTGACAGGTTCTAAATAACAGTCACCTAGAATAACTCACGCTGGGGGATCAGTTAGAATATTTTAGAAATAGTGTAAAGTTCAGAACCAGCAACCATGCCACCAAAAATAAAAAGACTGCTACCAACATCAGGTACAACTTTGGCAAAATTCGGGTTTATTTCAAAAAAACAAAAAACATCATCAGAGGACAGTCTACTCGTTTCTCTACTCCTGTATTACTAAACATTGAAATCAAAAGAATCAAGTGCAGTGTTAAGCAATTATTTATCACACACACCACGCCTGCTTATAGGCTACTTTTTTTTTTTTAAGAGACCCCCACAAAGATGAAATCATAATTCGAACCCTGAAAAAAACAGTATGAAAGGGGAACTTGTGAGAGAGCCACATAGAGGCAAACAATCACTTCAAAAGGACTACAGAGTTCAGGTGTTGAAAACAGAGTAAACTTTCAAGTGCTCTGCATAACATTGGCCTGTTTGGGAGGGTGGTACCAAGGAGCCATTCCTCAATAGGAACCATGTGAAAGCATGTCTGGCGATTGTCAAAAAGCATCATAGTGATTCAGCAGCAATTTGGGAAAAGATCAGATCTTGTTTAGATGTGACAAAGATAGGGCTTACCAAAAGAAATATGACTGGTGCAAATCTGGCTACAATTCAGAAATACCACATCACTGTTGAAGCATAGTGGTGCTACCATCATGCTGTGGGGCTCCCTTTTCACCTCAGGCCATCTTCATTAAATAAAAGGAAGATTGGATGGAAATGGATGCAACTCTACATATTTTCATCATCGACTAGTCAAACAATATATAGTTTAAACAAGAACTGTTTCAGGGAACATAAAAGATATCTCTTGTCATAAGGGAAAACTCTGAACTCCTAGTTGAGTAGACAGCCTTAAGGAAGAACTGTATAATTAGTCTGATTTAGCGTTATATCCACCACGCTATGATCAAATTATCACAAAGGGAGTGTTCTTATGTTCAAAAACAGCTGGACGGAGCACAACAAAATGGAACAGAGCTTAGGTGTCTCGAGATGTGTTTTTAAAAGTTGAACTGTGCTTAATTTGATGAAGTGTCTTAAAAATGCAATACTCATGGCATGAGAATTGTCTCAGTGTCGCATCCCCTTCAAAGTGCAGCGGTGCAAATAATTAATGGTAATACAAATACAGTATTAGAAAAATAAATATAGATAAACTAGTCAACCTCACAAATTGAGACTCTGAAGTGAACCCGTTAGTCTTAAAAACAAAACAAAAACAAAGCTTGAGAGAAAGTTCATCCAGGTCAATGATTACAGATTAAAAGAAAAATTTACATCATAGAGGCACAAGAACAAAAAAGTAAAATGAGCCAGTCAAAGCCTGATCGCAATCTAACTGAGAGTCTGTGGCACTATTTGAAAATCGCAGTGGACAGGTGTCAACCAAGTAACTGGAAGAATCTGGAACAAACTTTCCTGTATGAATGAGCCAAAATCCCACTTGAACCAAGTGCAAAGCTGGAATATTCTTACCCCTAAAGACTTCACACTGTCATTGCTGAAAGCTATAAAATGTGATTTTACAAAATGGTAAAATATGGCCATGGAAAACTGATTACCAGCTGATCAGAAGCTGGTCACCAGCATATCTCGTCTTTTGCCAGCTGGTCCCCAACATGAGCTGTATGTGTACTGGTTTTCCCAACAAGCTTTTTAAAAAAAATTTAGGCAGGCTCACACTGTTTGATTTTGGCCAAGATTTTGCCATCTGAGACAAATTTCGAGGAACATAAGATATTTCTCTTGTTGTAAGTGAAAAATGTCAGTCTTGGATTGGATGGTTTAGTGACATGTTCAATGAAGGCAGATTAATTGGCTTTGCGGTGAATCTTAGCCTCTGACAGAGTTCAGGCAGTCAGGCATCGAAGTCGTACATTTATTCATTTAGTAGTCATGCAGTGTGTCTGTTCCTACAGTGGCCAGATGAGATAAAACACCCCGTCGATGCTGTCAATCGGTGCAATTGGGACCATAGTCTTGCCAACGATGTGTATCTGACATAATGTAATTCAGTGTGCCATGGCTTTTACCCAAGATCTCACTGGGAGGACATGCAGTCTGACAAGCAACAATAGTAAAGGACCATAAAAACCGTACAATGTGCACCTGGCTTTAGTGCAGTGGTGGTGATGTAGTGGTCTAAGCACATAACTGGTAATCTGGTAATCAGAAGGTTGCTGGTTCAAGCCCCACAGCCACCACCATTGTGTCCTTGAGCAAGGCACTTAACTCCAGGTTGCTCCGGGGGGATTGTCCCTGTAATAAGGGCTCTGTAAGTCGCTTTGGATAAAAGCGTCTGCCAAAGGCATAAATGTAAATGTTAACCATTATCATCTGAAAGATCATGTTGGTCTTGATGTGAACTGCATGAACCAGCAAGACCAGCACACCAAACCAGCATAAACGGGTTTCATGTTTTTTTTTTTTTTTAATACTCTCTAACACAAAGTCACATTCCAAAAATGTATATCAAGTACAAGTGCTTTTAATTACAAACCACAGAACAAAATGAATACAAGATTTGTAATTCAGTACAACAAGGGCATTAGAATGAAAGTCTGAATAAATACTGTCTCATCACCATAAATTGAGGTTTGAAGTGATGAATGTATACTACTTACTATGATGCTGGTGTGTCTTCAGTTTTAGCAGGGCAGCGGGATGGCGGGTCTGGTGGTCTAGTGGGTGGCCGGCAGATAGAACTCTTGTCTGAGAAAGATCGTCCTTTCAGCCCCTGACCCTCTCCTGTTACACACACACACACACACACACACACACACACACACACACACACACACATACACACACACCTGTTACAAAAAGTTTAACTGACTAATTCATTACATAAGGACCACTGTGTGTGTGTGTGTGTGGATCAGATGGGAATGCTGACTTTGTTGTTGTACGGTAGATGTAACTAGCATGGGAGCATATATTTTATTCTCTCCACAGAGTATTAGATTCGGCTGGGGCCAACTAACGCTATTATTCGTGCCGGGAAGGTGCTCTTTTACTTTGGCAGAGACCACTTCCTGCCCGAAGGGGAGGTTAACATGTGGCAAGCACGCCATGTGGGCTCACCAGCCGCACATGGAAGAGGCGCGGTGAGCGTGGTCAGGAGGGCCATCTTCAAGGAGAGGGCTTTCAGCTCGACTGACTCTAAGGGCTCAAACAGGGCTCTCCGAAGACCTAGGAGGACCATAGAGAGAGCCAATGAGGGGAAGAGGTGTGACCTAGGAGGATTCAGTCTCTGGGTGCCTCTTAGGAACCTGATGATCAGGTCGTGCTTCCCTAGGGACTTACTATCCACTGTGTTGTGGTGTGTCGCTATGGCGGACACATACACCTTCGAGGTGGATGTCGAGCCATCCCTACAGCCTCTTCTGCAGGAAGGAAAGCACTGACCTGACTGCACATCTCTGGGGGTCTTCGCCTCGGGAAGAACACCAACTCGTGAACAAATGCCACTTCAGGGCATAAAGCTCCCTCGTAGCCCTGGCCTGAGTGATTGTGTCTACCGCCGCCCATGGTAGGCCGCTTAGGTCTTCGTCGTGCCATCCAAGGGCCAGACATGGAGGTTCCAGAGGTCTGGGCGTGGGTGCCAAATGGTGCCCCTTCACTGAGAAAGAAGGTCCTTCCTTAGGGGAATTCACCAGGGGGGGGCTGTCACGAGGAGCGTGAGGTCCAAGAACCAAGTCCGGGTGGGCCAGTACGCACCACGAGGATGACCTGCTCCTCGTCCTCCCTGACCTTGCACGAGGTCTGTGCAAGTAGGCTCACTGGGGAGAACTTGCGCAGCCCCCAGGCCCAGCTTTGTGCCAGCGCATCTGTGCCGAGGGGGGGCCCTGTCAGGGAATACCAGAGCAGGCAGTGGGAGGATTCTCGGGAAGCAAACAGGTCTATCTGAGCTTTGCCTATCTGACTCCATATCAGCTGGACCACATGGAGGTGGAGTCTCCACTCTCCCCTGAGCGTCACCTGCCACGACAGCGCGTCCACTGTGGCATTGAGGTTGCCCAGGATGTGAGTGGCCCGCAGCGACCTCAGTCTATGCTGATTCCAGAGGAGGAGACGGAGGGGAGTTGTGACATGCGTCCGCAGGGTGAGCAGTACTTCCAACAACTCAAGGCAGTTGATATGCCAACAGTCGTGGTCCCGTACAGGAACTGGTGGCTACCTGCCCATTGCACACGGCACCCCAGCCTAGCTTGGAGGCGTTTGTCGTAATGGTGACGCACCTGAACCAAGATGTGGAAGTATGCGTCCTTCAGGTCTAAATTAACAAACTCAAAACCTCTTTTCTGCATCATACTCATTAGCTTAACACAACACAGTCTGCATCAGACGGGTAAGCTCTCTCTGCCTCTTACCGCTGGCATTGTCCTTTTTATACTGCTCTCCCCAAGCTTACTGCAATTGGAAACAGGTGTTAATCATTATCTGGTTTAGGTGTATGCATCTTAACCGCTTTCTCTCTCTCCGTATGAACGCTCGACCACGCCCCTGCCGCCACAGAATAATTCATCCCAAAATTTAAATTCTCTCATCATTAACTCACCCTTATGCCATTACAGGTGTGTACGACTTTCTTTAATCTGCTAAACACAAATGAAGATATTTAGAAGTATTTCTCAGCCCTTTTGGTCCATACAATGCAAGCGAATGGGTGCCAAACATTTGAAGCTCCAAAAATCACATCCATAAAAAACATCCATAAAGGTAATCCATAATACTCCAGTGGTTAATGCTGCCTTCACGTGCTATTGGAATTATCATAAATACAGGTTTTCACACTTGGAAGTTGCACATGAATGTCCCCTCAAGTCATAATTACGAATTTATTAGATAATTTTGATACCGAGTTTCCGGGATGGGAGGAGTCCTAAACTTTCAACATGGCGGAGGAGAGTAGTTTCTGTAGTGAATGACGTTTTGTTCATTTTTCTATATACAGCAAATTGTTAGCTCTTTCCATTCCCCTTCTGTCACTCACTCGACATTGTGTCGATTGTATTGACACAAGGGGTCTCTTCTGAGAGCCTCGCATACCTCTGAACTTGAACTTGAGAGAAGGCCAATGTCAAGTTGGCAGAAAGAATTTTAATGCCCCGCCCCCGGACATAAAGGGAGCGGGCGAGCAAATGCCAGACATATTTTTTCTTCGGAGCCGAACGGTTGTGTGATCAGCGAGCTGTGTGTCACGACTGCTTCACTCACCTCTGCAAGAGAGCTTTCTGTTGGATCTGACGGCACATTCCAGTGGATTTCTCCTCTCTGCACGCTGTGCAGACTCTGCCCCTGGCTCATAAAAGACTCTGCCAACTCTCTCATAAAAGAGTTGATAGAAAAAAAGAGTTTCTTTTTCCTCTAAAAGATTTTGTTTTCTGGTAAATAGCAACACACAAGCGTGCATTGAACGTCCTTTTCAGGATGCGTCTTTGTAAAGATGCCCTTCCGCCGCTGTGTAGTTCCTGGATGTGGCCGGTATCTCTCCAGATCCGACGGTCAGAGCGGTCCACAGGTACACGGAGGTCCCTCAGGTGGACAGGGTGGTTGTGATCCACCTGTATCCCGAGAACGCCACCACCTGGCGGGACCGTCAGGTACTCCCCTCCAAGGCCTGTAAGACAACGTCGTCACTGACAGAGAAAGCCTACAGCGCCAATGGACAGGCCGCCTCCGCCTTGCATGCCATGGCTCTCCTGCAGGTACACCAAGCCAGGGCACTCACCAGGTTTCTCAACGCCCCTGTCTCCCAGTTCGCTCTCTTCGGCGACACTGTCGACGACTTATCCCAGCAGTTTTCGGCCGTGAAGAAACAGACAGAGGAGATCTCACACATCATGCCGCGCTGTCGCAGTGCAGGCCGCCCCCCGTCTGCTTGCAGTGGGTGTCCCCCTGCGAAGAAAAAAACGCCAGCTCCACCTCAACCTAGGCCCAGTTCTCAGCCCCAGCGTCGAGCACCCTGCAGGCAGCATACGGCCCCCGTCTCCAGGACCTCTTGTAGGGCCAGTAAAGCCCCTAAACAGCCAGACGTTTGCTCCGGAGATGGTAGCAAGACCACTCCATCCTCCGGTGGAGGGCCGGGAGGAGAATCCTCAGTTCTCCCTTTTTCTTTCGCCGCACCCCTTTTGGGCTGTGGTACCCAAATTTTCAATAAAAGAGCGATGTCCTCACTTCCTGGGTCATCAGACCAGCACGTGCCGGTGTCACGGCACCCCTGCACCAAAACCTTGCAGTCCCGGCTCTCCGGACGCGGCCATCTCGCCTCCGGACCCACGACTGCCCAGCTCCGGCTGGCCAGCGCTGACGAGTCTCGAAGAAGTCCCTACAGGACTCCCTCTTCTGTCTACAACCCACCCCCTGAAGGGTGCACGGAGCAAGGTAAGTGCTTTGAGCTTTTTCTTAGCACCCAAGCCTCAGGAGATGCATGGCTAGAGCTTCCCAGCCTGTCGCGTTGGCTGGCCAGGACCATCCGACTCGGCTATGCGATTCAATTCGCCAAGCTCCCACCTCAGCGGTTTTCGCTCCGCTCCTGGGGCATATGCCATCCTCAGCCGCGGTCGCGCTGCTCGGGTTGATGCATATGAGACTGCTCCAGCACTGGCTTCAGACTCGATTCCCGAGATGGGCATGGCGCTGCGGCACATACCGTGTGTTTATCACCCCTTCCTGCCGTCAGACTTTAAACCATTGGACAGATCTCCATTTTCTGGACAGTTGTCCAGACGTGTCGTGGTCACCACAGACGCCTCTCAGTTGACGCCTTGAGTTGTTGGCTGTACTCCTTGCCCTGCGGAGGTTTCTCCCGCTGATTCAGAGCAAGCACGTCTTAATCCGCTCAGACAGCACCACCACGGTAGCGTACATAAATTGCCAAGGCGGTGTATGCTCCCGTCTCATGTCACAACTCGCCCGCCATCTCCTCCTTTGGAATCAGCCGCGACTCAGGTCGCTGCTCGCCACTCATATCCCTGGCGACCGCAAAACGACAGTGGACGCGCTGTTGCGACAGGTCTCACTCAGCGGAGAGTGGAGGCTCCACCCCCAGGTGGTCCTGCTGATTTGGGGCCGCTTTGGCAGGGCACAGATAGACCTCTTTGATTCCCAAGACAACTCCCACTTGTTCAGTTCAGTCAGTGCTTTCATTCCTGCAGGTAAGGCTGGAGGGGAGGCTGTCCCCCTCCACCTAGAAGGTGTATGTCACTGCTATCGCAGCCCACCCTGACGCAGTAGACGACAAGTCCCTAGGTAAGCACGACTTGATTATCAGGTTCCTTAGAGGCGCCCGGAGGTTAAATCCTTCACGGCCAAGCCTGTTCCCCTCCTGGGATCTCTCAGTGGTCCTCTCAGGCCTTCAGAGACCACCTTCAAGCTCAAAGGCCTCTCCTGGAAGACCGCCCTCCTGATCATGCTCGTTTCCATCAAGAGGGTTGGAGACCTGAAAGCGTTCTCTGGCAGCGACACTTGCCTGGAGTTCGGTCCGGCTGATGCTCACGTCATCCTAAGACCACGACCGGGCTACGTGCCCAAGGTTCCTATGACCCCCTTCAGGGACCAGGTCGTGAACGTGCAAGCAGTGCCCCGGGAGGAGGCAGACCCAGCCTCTTTATTGCTGTGTCTGGTACGTGCTTTGCGTATCTATGTGGACCGCACGCAGGGCTTTAGATGCTCTGAGCAGCTCTTTGTCTCAGTTGGTTGTTGACGCTATTTCTCTAGCCTATCACACCCAGGCCATGACCCCCCCCGCGCGGGTTCGAGCACACTCTACGAGAGGTGTGGTATCCACGTAGGCACCTCCTTAGCAGACATTTGCGGAGCAGCGGGCTGGGCAACACCCAACACCTTTGCTAAGTTCTACAACCTCAGGGTTGAGTCGGTCTCGTCCCATGTTTTGACAGGTCCGAGCTGGTAGAACTCGGTAATACGGAACAACCGACCGGCTGTTACAATTGCCTTGCACCCTTCACCAAGCTGTTCCAGTGCGCCTTCTTTTCCAGGTGAGCCAGCAAGCTATCGCTCCCTTGATGCTCTTCCTCCCTAGCCCTCTGGCCGCAGATTCAGCAGAGGAATTCGCCGCCAGACCCACCACGAGTCGAGTGCTCCGTGTTGGGCTTGGGCTCCACAGGCATAGTTCCCGCTTCAGGCAACTCCCTGTTACGTATTTTCCGTGGTACGGTCCCCCCACTGGCAGGACCCGAAGTCTCCCTGGGGTAGTCCTCGCTGCCCCCAGTTCGCCGTGTCTGTAGCAACTACTCCGTTGCAGGCAGGATCTACCACCGTACCATGTCCATGGGTGGCCTGACAACCCCGGTGTGTATTAGTCACAAGTTACCTCCCCTCAGTTTGGGCAGGTCGTGGTCTTCACAGGGCCTTTTCCCCCTGAAAGAATAGGAACAAGAAAGGACGCATTCCCCGACGCATCTATAGCGTTAGGATAGCCCCATGCAAGTCATGTTGCCTGTTTCCGTATGGGTACAGGGAACCTAAGAGCGGTATATGACACTTTTTATTGGGGGCGTTGGGGAGGGTTATGTGCACCCGACCTAGCTGCTTCTAGCACGCAACAGGCTGTGTCACGGCTCAGTGCATAGCGTTTTGCCGTGTGGCGTGTCACTACAATCGACACAACGTCGAGTGAGTGACAGAAGGGGAATGTCATGGTTACTGTTGTAACCTCCGTTCCCCGATGGAAGGAACGAGACGTCGTGTTGATTGGCCTTTTCTCAAGTTCAAGTTCAGAGGTACGTGAGGCTCTCAGAAGAGACCCCTTGTGTCACTACAATTGACACCATGTCTCGTTCCTTCCATCGGGAAACGGTGCTTACAACAAGTAACCATGACGTTTTTGGTTATATGCATTTATGTATATCAGCAACCATTCTATGCATGTTGTACATTTTAACACTGTGAAAATAGCTTGTATTTCACCAAAAATACATTACTGTTATCAAGCTAACAGAGTGATTTATATTATGGTGTCAAAATAAAAAGTTTCTTAAGAAATATGTATGAATGAACATGGCATCGTCTATGTTTCCTGTTCTTTCCGACAACAAAGCATGTGAACACAAAGTAGTTCTAATACTAATAAGATTTACATATTTAAAAAGTGTGAGTTTAATATTGCATCCAATATATTAAAACATTTATTATGGGCAATGAACAGCAAAACAGTTAAGACCCATTTCTTCACATCACACTGGGCAATGGAAAGTTTGATCTTGTGTGTTGCTTGTTTACCGGTAATCCCTTTGGGCTGCGGTGTCCTTCCCTGGAAAGACTGAGCTCGGTTCACTGAAGCTCCTAATTCCCCATTGGTTGTCACCATGGCATTCGACCTCTGATTATCCTGTATCCTAATTTCTAGCTTGGCATCATCATCACAATCCAAGGGGCGGAGAGCTTTGGGAAGATCTGGCCTCCGAGATGTTGGCGAGGAGAGAGGGACTGATGGAGGACAGAAGGAAGGAGGTGCCAGTTTCGTTCTTTGGTGTGGAACCGGACTGGTGAGGCTGGTATTACCCTCGGGTTCCCCTCCGTTGTGGGTGGTACCATTTTGCTCTAGCCCTGTAAAGCAAAGAGTCAATGAATGCTGGCAGCTGAGATAAAACAGAACTAAAATAGTAACATCTTTTGTAACTCAGGCAGGTCAGAAACACATTTGTTACTGTTTAACTCTGCATATTCCCCTTGAGAGAAGATTTTATCAAGGGTGCTATTAAAATTTTAAATTTCCTGTTCCTGTAGTTTTGGCTTGTAAAGGACCTTGACAGGTCTGATTAATGAATAAAGAGAACAGCTCGTCAGGCACTCTGTCCTCTTGTATTTCCACAATACAAGCCCTGCAATGCATAATGGGAGCTTTATATCAAAAGCAAAGTGTCTGTGGAAGAGATTGACTGTTTAAACCAAACAAAGTGATTGTTATCAGCTAAGTCAAAGGCCACCTTCACCAGGATTTGAATTCTTTTAAAAGCATGTGGTTTATAATTTGTGAACTCTTTATAAACACGTGACATTTTCGATACTTGGAATAATCTTTTTTGTGTGTGTCTATTAAAGTAAAAATTGTCTCTTTAGCTCATATCTATGATTAGAGATAAACTAAGGGTATCATTTCAGTTCAGTAACAGCCTACCCTATGGCCTCATTATGCAGAGAAAGGTCTCTCTTGCTATCTGCTTTGTGTACTGAGGAAAAATGTCTGAGGAAAAAACACACACACACATATATATATATATATATATATTTACTTGAGAAGATGACAAATATATTACGTCTTGTTTTCAGAAAAGACTAACAAAGACTAACAAAATGTAGTGTGGTTTTGGCAAGAAAACGTATTTGCCAACAAGGTAAAAGTAATAAACTTATATTAGAGGAAAAACAACCTTCTTTTTACCCTACTGGCATTAGTATAATCCTAACAAAATTTAGATTAGTCTCATAACAAGGCCTATTGTCATATACTAGTAAAAGTATTGTTTATGGATGTTTTATGGTTATTTTAACTGGACAACAAGACAAAAATACAGATTAGTTTATATATATATTTAAACAAACTTGAGCTTAAAAGGATATGCATGAAATACAAACTGATTTACACTAGGGTTTGAATCTGATTTATAGTGTGAACGGTTGAAATCGATAGGAAACACAAAGGGGTTTCTGTGGTCATGTGAGAACCAAGGACATAATTGTAGACAGCTGTGTATGTGTGTGTGTGTATGTGGGAAAGAGCATTGAGCCACCTGTTGATTTTGAGTGGATCTTGGATTGTAACTGATGTGTAAACTTAGCCCCATGTGGGTGTGAATGCGAACCCCTGCCAAAATGTTAATGTGTGTTCATGTCCAGTTTAGTTAGCTCACACACAGCTGGGTGATTTGACTGATGCAGTGTGTAAGATTTAGAGTACTACTACAACTAATAACCAACACAAACACACACACACACACACACACACACACACACACACACACACACACACACACACACACACACATCTTTTATCAGGCAGTGATCAGTTATGATAAATAACAGATACATTTAAGATAAATTTGATTGAAAAAAGCAACAGATGGAAATTTTATTTCAATGATTTGAACAAGCAAACAGAGGATCTAGCATGCTTTAATGAGCCAAATCTCATTAATATACAAATGAACCAGAGAGTCATATTAATGAATTAATGCATGGATTCAGTTTTGATTAAGAGGGAAATGAAAAGCTCAGATGTTAATAATGAAAATAGCTTATTAGTGGAAAGAAGTCCAAAAGCCAATTCAAAGCAGATTGAGAGAGACTCATAAACACATGCAGGCATTAGCTCTCAAACACACTGGGAAGCACACATAGGACAAACACAATGGCATAACAACACTGGCAATACACATAAAGAATACAAGTATGCAAGCATGCGCGCGCACGCACACGCACACACAGTCCCATAGGCACTTATGCGCACACACACTTGGTGCAGAGGGGCAGGTAGTCGTTTAGTTTCCTTGCTCTAGTGAGTGCACTATTAGCTTGGCTGTTGTTAAACACTACATAACACGACTTACAACGAGGGGAGGACACATGTCAGAGAACAAACATTTATGATGGCAGACATACATACGCATACACACCCTGATTTAATCCCAGGATACACAATGTGCATAAAAGGGCTCCTAAACTGGCATGATTTAGGAAAGTGTGTGTGTGAATGTGACAGGGAGATCGGGGAGGTTTGGTTGCATTTTCCTCATTTAAAGAAAAGCTCTTAAAGAGAAACAGATCCAGTCCACAGTCTCTTCCAGAACATATGAAACCTGATCAACTGTAATGTTTGTGTGCTTACTAAGATGTTAGTTGTTTGGTTGTGTATTGTATTTTAGCCCTTAGCGCAAGAATAGTTTTGCAAAAAGATAGGTAAAAGCAAACAGAGAACATGGAAAGGACTAATAGAAGAAAGATAGAAAAAACTAAAATTTAAAACATATTTTGTTATATATGGTAAACATAATACAGTATGTTTTAAATCAGCTGTCAGGGGACTTTTTTAAGCTCTGTAGATCTCTATAAAATTAGGGCTCAGAATTTATTAAAACGTTTCAGCTTTTATTGGCATCAATGCTGAAGTTAGCAAGTATATGACAAATATAAATTGCACTGATCACTGGCATGGCAAAAAATAATGCAATAAATAATGATGAGATGATGATGATGATGACGATAACGATGATGCAGATGGCTATTTACTCTCACAAGATGGAGGCTGAAGGGCAGGGTAAAGACGGGGTGGGCGTTTTGAGATTGTAATTGGCTGCCGTTTCCGTGGCGCCACCCTTGGAGGCGGGATAGGAGGCAGTGTGGTTTCTTCTGGAGGACCCTTGAAGATCTGACAACATAAAAAATATTCAGAGAGAGATTTCAGTAATTAATATCTTAAATATCGGTCATCATTTTCTCATTGCCGTAAATAATAACTTAAATATAAGTCTGATATTTATAATTTACTAATTTCAGTGAATAATAATTTTTCCTATATAATAAATATATATGAACTCTTTCATGATCAGTTAAAGAGGGGCAACTCTGACCTTGTTATAACCCTCAATGAGGATCTCCATGATGATATTCTGAAACTTTATATCCAACATGGCTGCCACCGTCTCCTCTTCTGCTCTCATGAGAGTGGGGCCAAATATTACACCCATATTTGACACAGTCATCCGATTTTCACTGCTTTGGCTGCATACACTAAAAACAAAATAAAAGTGCAGTGGGTTAAGCTCATGGCTGTTAACCGAAAGGTTGTTGATTTGGTCCCTGAAAGAGGTGAGTCGTGAGCTCATAGCATAATGACCTTGAGCAAAACATGTAACCCCAGGCCGCTCAAGGGGGATTGTCTTAAGTGAACTGTAAGTAAAAGTCAACTGATAATAGATTTTGCTGATTCGAATGCCAACTACCCTGCTGAAAAAGAAAACAGCATAGCTTGTCACAAGCATGTTGTGTTCTGAATGATGGTCCACAGCATGGAATGCTTGTGTGCTGGTGTTTTAACAAAACTATCTTAACCAGCAAGATTTCCTTCCTTGGTTAGCCAGTGCTACCAGATAAACCATACTGGTTGATTAGCTTCCCCTGCTAAGTTTTGCTGTTGAAAAAATAGCTATGCTGCTCTAAACCAGCCCCAACCAGCATAAACCATCCTAATTGGTGGTTTAGCTGGTCTTTCTACTAGTGTAACATATGAAAAAACTTGATTCCCTTAGCTTCTCTATGCCGATCAGCAATAACTGAAGTGTCAGGTGTCCGGCTCTGTTCTGGGTGTAGTCACAACAAACACCCAAAAGGAATCAGTCATTGTTTTTTGTGTCACATCTAGAGGTCATTTTTGTACATATTGATAGTTCCAAAAGCTGTTATCAGCACAAAGTAATTAGCAAAAACAATAGTTCGGTCAACATCTACAGTAATTGTAAGTTGCTTTGGACAAAAATGTCTGCTAAATGGCTACTACAGTAAATCATGTGCTGATCCATTCTCGTTTGAAACTGAAACATTATCAGCTTAAATCACTTCAAGCTATTTTAAATTGTTCCTAACTTTAATTAGCCTTTAAGGCTGAAGTATACTATGGTTATCCGTGACGTGTAGTTCCGTGAATTCCATCATCAGCACAGTTCACGCAGACTGAGTATCACAAAGTCACAGGGTGATTATGTTGAATGTTCAGTATGGGCTTGCGGTCAAAAGAGTATCCTTTGAAAGGCAAGGACATGCAGAAAAATGAAGCATAAACCAGCCTTTTATATACCATACATACTTCCAAGTTTGTGACTTTGAGCTAGTGTCTGAACATGCTGGGTGAGTATGATAGCATACGCACACAAAATGACACATGGGGCTATAGATTTATTGTCAAGTATGTTAGAATACAAAGCTTTCACACACACACAACCTGTCACAGTAACCAAAACACAGCTCAAATATATAATTATAAAGGTACACTCAAGCGGGTTGGGTACTGGTTAGAAAACCACAGTCTGAGTGTGTGTGTGTGTGCATTAGTCCACATTGTGCATGCATGCGTGTTACCTGACTAGGTGTTTAATTAGCAGTTCCAACATCTCTCTATTCCGCTCTGGAAGTTTGTAAACAAGAGAGTGAACCGCCCCTAATCGATAATCCAGATTCTCAGACTCTGAAAGATTCTCACACACACACACACACACACACACACACACACACACACACACACACACACACACACACACACACACACACACACACACACACACACACAATTCACATAATGAATCATCATCAACATAAATGCTGTGTCACATTCTTTTCAACTGAATAGAGTTGCACCCACCCTGCCATGCTACTTTTCACCTGCTCTGACTCCCATTTCACTGTGCCAAGTACAAAAAGACTTTGAAAAATGCAGGGTGAAGGCAGTACCAAGTAGACAGTACATGTCAGTGAACTGCACCACCTACTTTAAGACTAAAAGAGCTGTTAAAGCTATTAGAGTGTTTGCCTGTGTTAGCAAGCTACTGGTTTCTAGAGGTGTTTGTTTGTTTTTCATGTGGCATTATATGGCTGTTTGCTGAGCATCTTTCAACATGTCTAAAGATAACTTGTAAAACCCTAATAGGATCAGCACAGGCATTTATAGTAAAGTCTGGGATAAACAAAGCTTTATCTGAGAAAACAGCCACTGGCTAACTGTACTAGTGTAATTTATGGAAGATCAGTGAAGTGGAAACCACAAGTGTACTTGTGAACTCTATACAGTGATTTTATGAGTTGCAGGCCATTTCAAGTTTGAAAGAATCAAATGAAGTCACAGGAAGGAAAGGAAAAGAGGCAAGGAAAGTGAATGTTTAATAAAGCCTGATTTATACTATGGAAGAAGTAGAACGTTTTCTTCTGGACGTACTAAAGCACCCTTGAAGAACAAAGCCGGCATTTTTACTACACATGGCATCGTTTTAAAATTAGTTAGTTGAGGGTGACATCCCTTGGTTTAACGTATTGTTCCAGCCAAGTAATGCAGGTCTTTCCCTCCACAGATCACAGCTTTTAGCACTGCATCATTTCTTTGCCTCATTACACTTGTAATGTAGGCCCCTTCCACTTTTGGTGACAAGCTATCTGACCAATTTTAACGACAGTAACCTAGGTAACAACTCCTCAGCTGTGTAGGGTTTTTGTATCCAATCGTTATCTTAAAGTAACATGAGAGCATTTCTTAAAACAATTTTTTCAATGCTATTTTCATGAGTTGACGAAGCAGTAAATTGAAAATAAAAGCAATACTTTAGAGAAATAAATTAGATTAATTAAATAATCCTTTAAAGGGGTAAAGCATCAAGATACCATGTTGGAAACAGCCTAGAGTACGGCTAATGAAATGAAAAATAATTATTCGGATTCTTAGTAAATATAACTTGATATTGAACAATGGTATCAATGGTGTCCCGCTATTAGGGCTGCCCCCTGATAGTCGACTAACTATTAGTTGATGAGAAGAGTCTTGGTCGACCAAGTCTTGATTGGTCAGATAAAAAAACTCTGCAGGAAAACGACGAACACAGGTATTACCACTGGTTGGACCCTAGGTGGTACTATGGGATAAATTTCAGTAAACATGTTTATGGTTAAGCCTACACAATAAAGAAAGACACCTTGATTTCAAACTTTGAACTTTATTTTGAATTTATTTTAACTAAAAGTTCAAATGAAACTGGAAAAATAGAAGTGCATTTAAAATGTGTGTTGTTCAACTTTTTGAAAGATGGCTTTACGTGTGTTCTCTACCGGTTGGGTATTTCGTTACCAGGAAAATATATAATGTGTGAGAATAAATTAATTTAGTTTCCTCCTTCATGATATATATATATATATATATATATATATATATATATATATATATGTGTGTGTGTGTGTGTGTGTGTGTGTATCCAATTATATCGAAACCACAAGGCTGAGGGATTAGTGAATATTCTTGCTTTTGCAATGAAAATTAAATTATTTATTTAAAAAAAACGAAAAACTTAAATCAAATACATTTCTAAATTCAAATTGCACTCCAAACGAAATTAAAATGCAAATTAATAAATAATAAAGTGAAAAAATAATATATGTAACCACCTTTCCATGCAAGAATCCATCTAAACATGAAGACCTAAAAACAATTATAAATGTAAAAATAATAATTATAATGAAGATAATAATCACGGAAATATAAATCATGGTTTGTGTTTTTGTATTATTTTTATATAGTTTGTATTATTTGATATAGTTTGTATTATTTTACAGGCTGCAGATTGTATTCACAGTGACCTGCTCTGTGGAAATAAAGTGAACTGAACTCAAAGCATCTCCTGAACTGAGATGTCTGAAGTCATTTGCAGCATTCTCATAAAACATTTTTTTTTTAAATTGGAAGACAGAAACAAAGAGTGAGAGCCTTAGATGCGCGTGTTCCACAAGACTGTATGCCTCTGTATCAGTGTGTCATGCATGCGCATAGACGGCTTTTCTGTCATCTGTTCATAATAATATAATAAAGAGCGTTTCTTCAAGTGTGTGTCTTTGTGTCTACGGGCAAATTATTTGTAATATTAATTTGATAATAATAATAATAGTCTAATAATAATATTAATAATTTAATAGACTAATGGGAAAACGAGCCAAATATTGTCTTAACAAGGTAAAAGGCATCAGCTATTGGCGATCACTCTGACCATCGTCAATTCCGGAGATCAACATCTGTTTGCTCAACCCAAATGTGCATTTCTCTCTATAAATGAACTACATGTTCAGACAATCTCTTGCCGTTTTTTGGACACATTCAGGATCATTACCGCTTTTGCCGTTGTTGCTATGGCTCTCTTTGTGCGTGCGCTTGTAAAAATTATATTTTAAAGGCTCATTATTGCGGTTTAGTATTTCTCTGTAATGTAGAACAGTGTTAGCAATGTTACTGATAACATTCTTTCTCAGACCTGGAACTTAAACCATTTTCTGATGCCCCCCAACATATAAGCATTTAAATTAATATCATAAACGTGCGACGACTAGTAGACTAATGGCTTAAATGAACGACTACTAGTCGACAAGGAAAATCTTTGGTAGGGGGCAGCACTACCTACTATATTAGCATATATTATTTGGTCTTATTTGGCCAGCTTCTTCTTGTGGTCCATGAATTTAGGCCAAAATACCATAGAGTTTGATTGGACCCACCAGTTGAGAAACACTGTTCTCATTATATCACTGTTGCCTGCATTTTATTGAAGCAATAAGCCACTTGAGGCCATGCGTTATGGGGGTTTTAAACGTGAGAACATCTATGTAGTAAAATCACTATATTACACAGTCCCGAGTGGCTTTAATCAAAAGGACAAAGTAAATAAAATTATCCGGATCCTTGATTCTGTGTGCGGTAGGGTATTGTGTTTTAGGTTTAGTTCTGTAAGAATACACAGTTCACTTGCAGTCATATTTTTCCACTATTTCACTGCTGTACTTCGGTCTGCTGAACTAGAGTGACCCATAACAGATGGAAAACACATATAAAAACAAGCAAGTGCGTGTGTCTGTCCACGTCTAATGATGGGGATGTGCGTTTGCATGTCTGGATGTTTATGTGTTTGCTGTCATACTTGCTGCTAAGATCAGTTCCCCGTGCAGACTGTAGGTCATAAGCGGTTCACTTAGACTCCTGAAAAAAATACAAACGCACACACGTAATATATCAAATTACGAAACATTAATTGTCGATGGTTCACCCCAAAATGAAAACTGTCATCACTATCTCATGTCCTTTTTTGAAACACAAAAATAGATACTTGGCAGAATGCCCAAGATGCTCTTTACTATACAATGAAAGTCAATGGGAAAATTACAATCTTTCAAAGCTCTTAACTTTACAGTACGTCTGGGTGCTTTCATATATGGAACATTAAAAAGTCATTGACGATTGACCACAAGACATTTCAGAACCATTTGATGTCACCGACTTTAAACTTAGATGCAACATGTCTTGACACGCCATATTTGAATGTACCCGAATTAGATTTGGGAACTAAAGTGTCAATTTTTTGTAGCAAATATCGGTCTATTCCTTGCAAAAAGGGATCGACTACAAAAAACACAGTATGGCACATTAACTGTTTTGTCTACTTGCATGGTACTTTTATAATTTTGTTTTGTTTTTATCATTTTTGGAGCTGCACATTCTCAGTACCTATTCATTTTCATTATATGGAAAACTGTAGAAAACAGTAGTCAGAACCTAGATGTCAGTCATAAGGGTTTGGAACAACTTGAGGGTGAGGAAATTGTGACAGAATATTTATGGGAACAATTCCTTTAACATTCAAATAAAACTGTGTGTGTACTCCCCTTACTCACCGTAGATAGAATTTCAAGGCACTAGTAATGGTCTTAATGTCCAAATCATTAGAACTGAAATCTGCATCACCTGGACACTTCGGGTCTAAAGAGAGAGTGGAGGAGATATAAAGACACGGAGAGGGAGAGAGAGGGAGAAAGAGTGAGATGAATGGCCTTTCTCAGAGGGCTGTTGTTGTTCAGTATGTGGGCATGTGTGTCGGGGAGTTTGTTACAACTCAAGGTCACTCTCATGGACATATATCTCTGCTTTGGTGTTCCATCGCAACGCTAATTGAACGCTACTAAAAAACTCAAAGAGCTCACTCCAACTTAGGACTTAAGAGCCATTCAATTTATCGTTCACACAAAATGTGAAAAGTTACTTGACATGAGATTAAAGACTTGTATATTAGCTTGTAATTGTTGGTGAGTAAATCTGGTTTAATAGTTTACAACTGTTTGGACATCTACATTCGCAAATACACCACTGGTCATATGAAATGAGTGGTCTGTATTTGCGAAAGAGTGGTACAACTGTGTGTGAGAGCATGCTTGTATGTATTTCCCCATACACACATGGCAGATGTTCTTTTGGCCATTTCCTCACCAAAAAATGCATTCAGAAATTTTTGTACTTGAATGTTGCTGCCGACCGTCCTGTAAACTCCTTCCTGAGTCAGCCCTAGCATAAAAAAAAGAGAGAAGAAGAGAGAAAACAAAATGAGAAAGTAAGAGAAACTGATATAATCATTTATAAAGTGAGAAAATGGAAGAACCTGGCATACCCCAAAAAACGACAGAGAAGCAGTGGAATTGGTTCACATTCATTTCGTGCTCAGCCGTCATTAGCTGTAGAATAATCTCAAACGATAGCTTGCCAGAGTTTATTGATTGTTAATGTACACCATGTTGTTCCAGACGATGGTGCTGGACTTTAACGCCTGGGTAAATCTGTGTAACAACATACTCAGAGTCTGCCGAACGCATACATCAGCACTTAAAACACAACCGTTTGCACACTCGCCTCCTCTAGTCAATGCTACGGTTCGAATAAAAGCTTCTTAATGGGAATGAGCAACATCTTAAATCATTTTTTTTACTGTCTTGCTGTAACAGTATCTAGCGTCGTAAAATTAAAGACCAAAATGGTCCAGTGCATTCAACCTACGGTCCACACAAAATAGAAAATAGTGAAAGAGGGAGAGGTTGTACAAATGCCTGTCTGTTAGCATATTTTTACCTTTTAATTTGTACAGTATATCGATAATAAACATTGATATTAGCATGTTTCTAAGTGTGAGTTTCAGATTCTTTGGCCATATCAGCAGCTGGTCAACAAAACAAACACATTCTGGAGGTTTTCTATTTACAATTGTCTCAAATGTGCTCTCAGCTCTTGACATGCTCAGACAAACGCTAACAAAGCACTGCTGCCCTCTGCAGGGCTTGTCGAGACATTACATAATAGTGACACTGGGCCTTATCAGAGACTTTTTAGCAGAGATTGGGCCACTTCTATTAAAATGAATGGGAGATATTTGAATGGTCAACGGATGTAGATAGGAAGTTCAGCCTTACAGGTAAAAGAGCCAATCACCTTTTAGATACAGATATCAGCAGCCAATCAACTCAATAACGGATATGCACATTAGTTACCAAGCCAGAACATTTTGTTTTTTTTGTGCAATCTTAGGTAAAGAAGCACATTTTGTGATACCAGTGTTTGAAATATGTTCTTTGATCATATAGATATGAGCTGACTGTCATGCTGCTTGTTAACACTGAAAAATGCTGCCCAGTAGCATTCCAAAGATGGTCGCAAAGTGAACTGACATTCATGAAACATAAATCCATTCTTGCAGAAATTGTTGCAATGAACTGAATACAACAATTTACACATTAAATTTTTTAAGACATTTGTTCTGCTGGTGTTTCATGAAAGTGGCCCAGTTTTAGTCTTTCCCATATCTATTTATTAAAGTTTGCAGGTTCAGAATATGGTGGCCACGAAAGTGCATAAAAAAACACAGAGTTGATATTAAATCGCCCACAATGGACTTAACCAGTAACCCGGAAAGCCAGCAATTTGAGAATAGATAAGAAACATATTTTTCCAGAAACTAAAATAAGTGTAACTGATATTATGTTAATCTAAGGAATAAATGTGATCGCACCTTTCGTTTCCACAAAGTTGATGCATTTTCTGACAAATTTGAAGCCCAGGCCATTCAGCTCCACTGAGGATAAATAATAATAATAAAAAAAGAAAAATATTACACATAAAGAACACAGTTCATCATTACTATATGCATTTCTCAATAAGTTACTTTACACTATTTAGTGTGTTGCACCTGTTTTGCTGCATTTCTAAGTACCATGCATTACTGTGGTATTACAGTTCCATATTTTTTTAGACATGTACTAATAAAAAAGTACCATGTAACTACCATGTTTTTTGGACATGTACCATGATAGCACCGTGTATTTTTGGAAGAATTTTGAAGTACCAAGTATATTATCAAAAATACCTTTGTATTAACATCTGATACAATCACTGTACCATGTTCTGTCACACTTTTTATTTCTTTTTTACAAGGATGGCATTATGGTGTTACCATGGTTTTTGGACATGTATCATGGTAGCTCAATGCAAATAACATGATAATGAATATGCTAATCATTTAGTACCTGTACCTCATTCAGTACTATGTTATAGTGCAAAGTCCCATGGTATTACCATCTGATACTATCACTGTTCCATCTACCAACACTGTACATACCCTAAATGTAGATAAATAGTGATAAATAATAATTTGAGAATTGAGAATAACAGAGCCTAAATGTCCTTTAAGTCCTCATAAATAGGTAATAAATAATAATAAAAAAAAAAAGAAAAGAAATGTTAGTAACTTTTTTGATACAAATAAGCATCTCTGATAATATAATACTCCCATATCCAAATTAATCTTATACTTACTCTCTGCCTGCTTTTGTATTGGAGAATGATAAATCTGAAAAATGTGAACAACAGAAATGACTCATGAGGTAAGTATCAGAAAAATGATCATATACATACAGTAGGCTGACAGTGAGGGGTCTTGAGAGAGGTGTGATAATGTTTTAAAAAATACGCACTGGTTCTTTCCCATCCATGGCCTCGATCCACTGCTTCCTGTTTGCCTCAGAAATAGCCTGGAGCAGCACAGGGCTGCACCTATGGAAACACAAAGCATGGACACACTGCAATGGATCTCTGAATAATTAAAGCCTCGTCACTTGCATGCATTTTCTCCAATATCAAACAAATGCCTGTACTTCACTGAGAGCGCAAACAACCTTGAGAATGAGTAAATATCATGGACGTGAGCCTGATGCGGAGTCTCACCTTTCGTTTGTCTCAATGTCAAAACAAAAGCGTTTATCAATGGATTCAGTTTTACGGCGAATGCAGGACTTCAGTGTGAGATGAGCTGTGGTCTGACAGAGACACAGAGAAAGAATATGACAAAAAGGGGCTTATACTTTACATAGTAATGTTTATTTCCCATACATTCATCTGTAATAATGTTGCACCTGTTTGGTCCCTGTTTTTTGTTCCATTGGCAACATAATGAATAACTTGCTGTCCTTGAAGTATTTACAATAATACTTCACCCAGGTAACACCCAGAGCCCCTAGAGAAAGAGAGAGAGACAGACAGAAAGATTGACAAATACAGTATTCATTAACATTTGTCCTCTGTTTAGATGCTGCCCTCTAAAATGCCTTTTCTTTTACACAGAAATATTTTGTTATACGATTGGATAACTAAATTAATATTCTGGCTTACCTTTAATTTAAAGGGGTCATGACATGAGGAATCAAATTTCCCTTGATATTTTGACATATATGAGGTCAATTTTTGTCATTTTTAAAGGACATTACATCTAATAGCAAACATGCTTTTCCTGAAGAATTGTGTATGAAAGGGCTGTAACAAAAATGCACATTTCTGCTTCTAAACCTTCTAGTCAGCTTTAAACATGATCACTTTCCATTTAAACACACTATGGGATGAGTTAAAGTTGTTGTCTATGGTAATCACCATCATCCCACACATGTAGTACACTTGCATTAGGATGCAGGAGCACTCACATTTCTCCTGTACGTAGAGGTATCCCTCCATGGTTGGCTGCTGGCCTTGTCTAATACAGATCTGTGCCGGCTGTTTCATCCGCTTCATTAGCTCTTCCATCTCCTCTCTGGTGCTCTCAAAGTGGTTACGGGTCTATGACAACAACAGATGCAGTTTTGATGCTTAACAATCTGCATTTAACAAACTTATTAAGTTGTTGCATTAGTGGTCCAATATTTTCCATTTTCTGCACTTTTCAAACCAGCATGTTTACAATACCACTAGAAATATAATAATTGTGGTGGTGTCTTGGCAAACATAAGTGAAGTTTTGTTGAAACTGCCTGAATTACTAGTGACTATGTGACTTTGATGGTCATGGAAGAATCAAACAAAATAGTAATGTTTTGCACTCATGCAAATAAAACATCAAAAGTGTTTGAAAACTTTAAGGGGGTTACATTATTAAGGTTAAATTTTTGTCCATCTATTATTGAAGATTAAACATTTTATTAATTATATGTAGTAATTTTTGTAAAGAATCATTAAGTGAAAAATATAAATATATATTTCTGACACATTTTTCTGTGGTGGCGCAAATGAAAATGTTTGTAGGGAAAGTTTAAAATCTGAACTACTGGCTTGACCAAACCTTAAAAAAAATCCTTATTGTTGAGTTCTGAAAGACTCTTAGGAAAAAAAACATGTGCTAGATGACTACTCACTGATATTCAGAAAGTACAAAGACAGAGTCGAGGTCAAATCAACAGACCCACATATTGATCGGCTCGTGTTCAGGTGCTCTGATCAAGCGATTATATACATTAAGGACAGAGTGATTATTGACTGGTGAAGTTCTCACATTCTGTAGGCTGAGCTGAAGCTCCTGCTTGTAAGGAAGAAAGTCCTGCGTCATCTCCACTGTCAGATTATTCAGAGTTAAGATGCTCTGCAGAAACGCCAAAACCTGTCAATCACACACATGGACAAACCCATACAAGGATAAACACAACTAATAGGAAAATAACATGCTTTAATCAATGCTAATGTTAGTTTGAATAAAGTCAGTATGTGTGTTACAGTCTAGTTCTCATCCGTGCACCTGCAGATGTCTCTACAAACACACATCTGTTACTACAATACACATACGGCATATAAATATAGGAGTGAGTATGTGTGTGAGTGCTTAAGGAAGAGGATGTTCACACGCACAGGCTCCACAACATCAAACTTCCTGTCTTGAACTTGTTGGATCTGGAACACATACTCAACAGACGACTCGTAAAATGCCTGACGCTCCTTACCCAACAGTTCATCGGACTGCAAACACACACACGTAAAACACACATAAATAAACAAAGCTCCACACATATATGTACATAGTAGACATGTCAAATAGAGATTTTGCTATACTGTTTATATCACGGTACATATATTTGTGTGGCTATCAGTGGGAAGGACTGCTTTACGTTTTTTATATGTGAGAGCAACAAGGAAAAGGCAGTAATAAAATACAGAACGAGGCGTGTCCCAAATAAGTCAAGAAAAGGAAGACCCTGTTGTTAAAGTCTGTTGTTTGGCACAACCCAAAGTTGAGTTATGTGGTTTGTAGTTGCTGAGCAACATCACCACATGATGTATTAATTATAAAATTCAAACTATGTACCTTCACAGGTGTGCACAGATTGCATATTTCTAAACTGCTTCCAAGGTGGCTCATCCAATCAGAATTTTAGAGTCAGGGAATTCAGACAGGTATTAAAACTAGAACTATATGTTTTGTAAAATACGTTTTAGTATTTTTTGAGTATTTTAAGTGTTACATAGCTGTTTTTGCACTAATGTGAGACTTAAAATGTATTTATTTTTAAAAGAAAAATCTTATATTTTAGTTTGCTTCCATAAAGTTCTAAAATAAAGGAGAAAATAACCAAAATAACTACAATACATTTCCAGTTACGTGACATAGAATTTTATATAGTTTTTACCATGATAAAAGATTCTGGTCATATTGCCCAATAGGGCTGAAAGGATTAGTCGACATTATCGACAATGTTGAAAATAAAAAAATTTTGATAAATATGTTAATTGTCGAGAAGTCGTTTGATCTCATTTAACGTAACATGAGATCACATTAAACTGTAATGATGACACATGAGAGCAGCACTGCAGCTCGCGCCTAACTGAGGAGAGGAAGAATTACACAGATCACAGTCCAGATGCACACTAACATTTCCAAACAGCTTCAGGTGATGTAGATTGCAAATTATGATTTTGTCCTCTTTATTGTTAGTAAGCATGTTTAATCCAACCTTTTAAGTCGGTACACAAGCTGAATAATCAGTTAAGAGCTTATGATTCATCTTTGCAATAATTGGCGAATTGTCGAATAATCATTTTAATAATCGTTAGATTAATCAATTATTAAAATAATCGTTAGTTGCAGCCCTACTGCCCACCCCTATGTTCATGTTATTTTATCATTCATCTCTACCTCCTGTAGCTGTGTCTCCTTTTTCTTTGATGACAGGTTCACATGTTTGTCCAACTGAGAGTAATACTTCTCACTCTCCTTCTCAAACTTTTTTCGTCTCTCCTGGAAACACAACATACAAATAAAAATCATAAGTGGAAGTGTTCCAGTGAGCAAATTGTAAAACCCAAGGTGCACTAATGAACTTTCTGTTGGCTAAACCAATTCTTAATAAAAACAAAACAGAAAAGAGACCATATAAACTTGTAACTGGTTCCTTATGACCAATAATCTCTTTGAGTGGCCATACTGAAACATAACTTAAATGTTAGTGAGATTTCCGTAATGTGAACTGAAGCGCATTGGCTTAGCCTGATCCAACTGAGAGTCGTTGGGATTTTGAAACTTTCCATGTGTCATTTTTTTTCAATAAATTATCTTCTTTCCTTCTTAACCGCAATGGTTTGTAATTCCTCCTACCTTTCTAATAGTTTTTCCATGGAAGCTTCGATAGCTGACAAAATGTTCCATTCTAGAGTGTATCGGTGAGTGGCTCAAACCTAAAGTTCTTCTTAACTTAAAGTTCTTCTGAAAATTCTCTCATCATTTACTCACCGTCATGCCATCCCAGATGTGTATTACTATCTTTCGTCTGCAAAAGAAAATGTTTTGAATAATATTTCAGCTGTATAATATTTTTTAGTTACACTGTTAACTTTACCCCTAACCCAACCCTTAACCCAAAACCTAACTCTAACCCCTAATCCTAACCCTATCCTTACTCCTAAACCTATCCGTGCCTCAACCTCAGAAGCAATAAATGAGGTAATTTTACAGAACAACATGTAGTTACACAGTCAATACATAGTCTTGTATGTATTTCTTGTTAGTACATAGTAGTTAAGACCACCTAAAATAAAGTGTGACCAATCTGTGTTCCAGTGAGGCACTTACAACGGAAGGGAATGGGTGCCAATTTTTGAATGTTAAAACACTCTCTGTTTCAAAAGTTTAGCCACAAGACATAAAGGATATGTTTGTACAAATTATTTTAGTTTGATAAAATCCCTTACTAACCTTTTCTGTGTAAAGTATTCAATTTTACAACTTATTGACCATAATGTCAACAAACCCTAAAACCCAAAAATGAATGTAAAAATGACATATACACAAGTTTTAACAGAAGAATTAATGCAAGCGCTTTAAAAATAATAAGCTTTACATTTCGGTTTAAACCCTCCAAAAATTGGCCACATTCACTTCCATAGTTATAAGGAAAAGGGATTCAAAATAAATTTTTGAGGTAATTAACATTATGCCAAAAATGCTGTTGATTGAGCTTAACTTGTATTGAACTCGGAACATTCCTTTAAGTAATTTTTTACTATAAATCTCCTTGTATGACCAGCCTCGGCCAGTAGGTTGCGATATGCATGAAGAAAGTGAATCAAATTAAAACAAAAAAAGAAGAATGTGGAAGTGAACGTGGAGATTTATAGTAGAAAATGACTCAAATATTGATTTGTTTCTCACCCACACTTATATCACTTCTGATGATATGGATTTAACCACTGGAGTTGTATGGATTACTTTTATGTGCTTTTTGGAGCTTCTGTCCACCATTAACTTGCATTGTAAAGACCTACAAAGTTGAGATATTCTTATAAAAATCTTAGTTTGTGTTCTGCAGAAGAAAGATAGTCAAACACATCTGGGATGGCATGAGGACAAGTAAATGATGAGGACATTTTGGGGTGAACTATTCCTTTAACATGCCCTCAAACAAAACAACTCGCAGTTGCACACTTTCTATTTTTTAGTGCATGCATATGCATTTATGTATGCATTTGTGTGTGCTATGGTAGGTGGTACCCTTTGCTTTGAATCAGACAGGAAGAAGATGTGGTCATGTGGTCAGTATGTGGTCATGTGATGTGTGTGTTCTTTGGGTGTGTAAACAAACACACAGGGTCCAAAATAAACACTTTACAAGCACTTAATGCAACTGAAAAGGAGAGCAAATTGATACAAATCTAATCTTTATTAGAAACTGCAACATTACATGGTTTAAATGGAATTGTATGAATAACAGTCTGACCCTTGCGGATGTCAGTGATGCAAGCAATACATCATCTAAACTGTCTACTCAAGAAAACATCTTAAGAAGTGAGTAAATGATTGTAAATACTCAAGAAAACACTGCCTTTGTCAAGTGTGGCAAAAAGTTAATTTTGGACCCTTTGGTTATTCTAAATATGTCCTGCAATATTGTTATGCCTCACTTCAGTGTCTTACTCTTTGTGTGTGTGTGTGTGTGTGTGTGTGTGTGTGTGTGTGTGTGTGTGTGTGTGTGTGTGTGTGTGTGTGTGTGTGTGTGTGTCTGAAACTACACAATGATGTCTCTAAGTCAGTTACAGTTTAATTACAGTTTAATTCTGTTAATGCCTGGTCTTCTGTAAAGCTGCTTTGAAACAATGTGTGTTTTGAAAAGTGCTATACAAATAAAACTGACTTGACTTGTGTATGTGTGTGTGTGTGTGTGTGGGTGTGTGCTTATCCGAATAACTCACCTTTGTGACTCCAATCTGTTCTTTTCTAAACTTTTCCAAAGGTTTAATGAGCAAGTCACAGGCATTCTGGACCTGCAGCAAAGAAAGTGACACAGAAAAGAAAGAGAGAGTGTTCCTTAAATGTCCTACTGTAACTATAACAGAAAGTCTTGTCCCAGCTCTTATTCAACACATGCAGTTCAGAGGTTAGGAGCTGTCACAATAAAGCAAGTAGTTTAGGATCCCACTGAGTGACAAAATGGCAGGGGCCCATGTGCAACACTGGAGAGGTATTTGAACCACTGTAACCTTCTTCATGTAGCAGCAACAGATATGTGTTTCAGTCCTGGCATGTACTTAACTGAGTTATGATGGTGAATTAATAATATTTTAAAAAATAACTACTTGAGCATATGCTGTGCACCTCTTGGGGAAGGAAGAGGTCATTTCTGTTTGAATCTGGACTTTCCAGTTATACAGGATTAGATGTTACAGATAAGATTAATGATTGTGCTCAAAAATTGAGAGCGATTCAGGTCAGCGTTTAAAGCGATTCCACACTTAGTTTGGCAGCTCAAACACTATAACTTGGTTTTACGATATAAACCTCTCAATAAAATGAACCAAACCATGTTTAATTGGCACTCAGCAATGGGATCTTTTCTACAGAAGTTTAATGATTGGCATAAAATATCTATATGTCATACATGTGCTCTTTGTATATATATATCTAGATTTTGATTGACTATTTTTAAGGGCACGGAAAGAAATGCACGCTACCAACCACCATCATCCGGCCCTCTTCCACGTCCTGCAGAAGACCAGCAAACTCTCGAAATGACTCAGCTGTGAAGGTAAAAATATGTGGTCACGTAAACACCCAATCTAAAAACACAGATGCTGCCACAGACAGACTTGCAAACATGCATGTACTGTACACTCAAGCACTTTCAAATACCAACTAGGGCTGCAACTAACGATTATTTTGATAATTAATCTTCGATTATTTCTACGATTAATCGATTAATAGGATAAACATTTTTATTTCATTTCCTCTATTTTATTAAAATATGATTTTTCAAAAAACCTGAAATGATTAAAGGGCGTAAGGATTTGGTTTGATTTACAGTACTAAATTCACAATTATATACTCTCACAAACTTTGAACAAAGCCTGAATCGTGAAAATTTAAGTTTGAATGTATTATTATTACTTTCAGAACATATGTGAAACAGTTTACAACCTTTACTTTTAAAACTTGACAAAAAGTGCTTATCGTTAATGAGTAAAATGACACATAGGGGATGGAGTGGGTCAAAAAAATCAGCCCAGCAGAGGGAAATGGTAATACCAGAATAGAAATATTAATAATTCTGCCCAGCTGAAAAATAAATAATTATGTTAGATACATACAATATGCTTGTACACTGTCACTGATTACATACATTTAAGTATTTCAATATTATAGGTTTTAAAATGTTTTTTTTGTCAATGACTACATGTTTCTAAATTATTCTTTTCAAAAAATTGTGTCTGCTTATACAGTAAAATTCTGATTGCATTGTATAAATTTACTAGTGAAATCAGACATTACTTGTGGCATTATCTGGAGGACTTTTAAATACCAGGAGCGTTAGCATGATTGTACATTATATTCAGCATTGTATACAGTTTAATATAGTACAATCATCTGTAAACCCTATGCAAATTCACTCTTGTGCTGAAAAGACTCATCCCGGTGCTCACACTATTACATGCGCATACATGAGCAGGAAAAAAAACATTATAAATCGGCACCTTGACTGCTGAGACTTCAGTCTGATATCCAAGAAAGCTGCAAAATGTATTACAATGAAACTGAAATCATGGTATAATGTTGGATAGTTTAATCAAAATGATTGCGTTCAATCAAAATCCATTTCTCCATTGCGATCGGTTTTATTGACGTGGATGCGTGCGCTCGCATGCTCATTCGAGTTTACTTGTCTCCGTATTTTTTCAAATGAGTTTCATAATGCAACATATTTTTCACTTGTCTGTGAAATGACGTCACTGACTGGGCTTCTCCGTGCTTACCGCAAATATCCAACTAATTGATAATGAAATTCATTGTAGATGATTTCCATTATCGAAAATTAACGATTTTATCGATTAGGTGTTGCAGCCCTAATACCAACACATTTTTATATGTTCTACATTCATGCACATTTACACAAATACTCAGAACCGAACAAAAGTGAGATCATGATGACCATAAAATGATAGAAATAGAAATAATCAGTGTGACTGATAATTTTTTGCCTATATTCACAATTTTAGACTTATTTATTAGTTATTGGTAAATCTTATAAAACAACAATCAGGTCTTAAATGAAATGGACGCACAGAGGAGCTCCAATCAGGTTAAAACTTGGCTATATGCAGACCAATCAGAACTGTCAGTGATGTGCTGAGACTCACCAATGTTCATCTCATCATCGGTCAGAGTGTCACCGATGAAATCAAACTGGAATGACTGAAGGGTATGAGAGAACTTCTGCACAGCAAGCGAGTAATCTGGAGGCAACAATAAAACCATAAAGAGAACATAGAAAAATCCTTATTTTTGTTTTTTTACCAAATATAAATTGCTACATATGAATGAACATCAATGGAAAACCATTTACTGATGCAATATATGGACTCCACACTCTGGAACCTTAACCCCACCCAAGTTTCAAATCCAGCTCATATGAAACTCTACACACACTCTCGCGGTTTTACTAAAGACAGAAAGACAACCATGGCCAGGAAATTAAAACACAAACAACATTTCACCATATTGCTTGGTTGCTTGCCATTTAGTATAAGCAGCTATTAATTATGGACCCACAATAAGAAAAGGAGCTTTATTAGTAAATGAAATCAGATGTTGTGGAGTGGAATAATGTTTCAAACTCTCTACAAAGATTCACTGCCAGAACATACACAAGACAGGCCACTGTTAGCAGGTCTAAACGCTAAGGATTTTATCCACTGGACCGGTTGGGCCAGTGCTTCAGATTTTTACTGGCTCTGGCAAAATTTTCACTGGCCCCAACACAAAAATGACAAATAGCTGTTTTTACCATCATGGCTTTAAAAAATATGTCAGAAGATAAATTATTTTTACATATCTTGTGTTTTTAATACAATGTTCCCAGGGGCCTGTGTAGCTCAGTGAATAAAGACGCTGATTACCACCCCTGGAGTCACGAGTTTGAATCCAGGGCGTGCTGAGTGACTCCAGTCAGGTCTCCTAAGCAACCAAATTGGCCCGGTTGCTAGGGAGGGAACAGTCACATGGGATAACCTCCTTGTGGTCGCTATAATGTGGTTCTCGCTCTCGGTGGGGAGCGTAGCGTGTTGTGCGTGGATGCCGCGGAGAATAGGGTGAAGCCTCTACACGCGCAATGTCTCCACAGTAACATGCTCAGAAACCATGTGATAAGATGTGCGGATTGATGGTCTCAGATGTTTAGACAACTGAGATTCGCTATCCTCCACCCAGATTGAGGTGAGTCACTACGCCATCATGAGGGCTTAGAGCACATTAGGAATCGGGCATTCCAAATTGGGGAGAAAAAGGGGAGAAAATAAAATAAAATACAAAGTCCCCCAAAATGTAATCACATTTATAATTTGCAAGATAATATTTATGATTTATGTAATCCCATATATGTGCTTTACAGATATAAATTCATAAATACATCATATTAACCTCATCCTGCCATTTACACATGTGCTTTTAAGCCAAGAGTTCTGTGGAGGAGATGATGGGTTTTCGGTCACCCGTTTAGTCATGCTACTTTTGCCCATGAGTAGTGTTTTCACAAGAAGGATCAAAGATTTAGTCTCGGAGTTAAAGATTTGATTATTGTCTGAGAGAATATGTATATATGTGTATATAACATGAAATCAGACAACCCAAACAAGAACAACACAGGGTGTTAACGCAGGGTGTGGCTGGATTGAGACTTCCTTCAAACGTATTTATAAGTACTACCTCACTAATTATTTTCTTGTAGAGAGATTTAATTGTGATGTCGATGTATTCTTTACATTTTGTGGTCTGCAGGCGGAATTTTTTTTTTATTTATTTTGGAGTTGTCCCTACTCGACTTGTTTTTGGTCTGATTTCTGCAAGATTGTTAGAGATCATAATATTCCCAGCTTTCAACTTTGTTTTGAAAATGTTTTATTCGGTTTTTTCAGCTATGACATGTCTTTTCATAAGGAATATTATTTGATTAATGTTCTGCTTTTGTTGGCAAAGTTTAGTATTCATAAATGTAAGTATGGTGGTTATAAACCATTAGTTTTAATTTTTAATTCAGAGGTTCAGCAATACCTAAGAACAATTTCCAATTTAATCAAATTACAAGTTTAATTTGATTAAAATTTTTAAGCGATTAACAGCCCTAGTAATTACATCACCTGTCGTCTTTATGATGTCATCTCTGACAATCTTGTTGAGCAAAGTAATAGCGATGGATTGCATTAATCCGAATGTTTAAATATGTCCTCAAAAACAAGAGTAAAAACAAACAATCACACTGTGATGTCCCATGTTTTTTTTATGTTTGCAGTAGTCACATCACCATTCGGCTCTTAGGTCAGTGGAAAATTGCAGCCAGTTTACGATAGGCAACAGATTGCCCCTGCCGTGAACCAGTGGTTCAGCACGTGCTTCTCAGTTGCTTGTCATTTATCACACATTGGTCATCAAAATAATTTTACAGTACACTAATTACTGGGACATTCTCCATGGAGCAACACTGGGTTAAGAGGTTCCAAAGCGTAAAAAATTCACACTGGGATTTCCATCTTTGTTCTTGTTACTTAAAGAGTTGTGGTCTTTAATTGGTTTAATATTTGTTATAATTGCCTGTATACCTTTTAATTGATTCTCCTCATTGATTGGTCCAAATCCTCTGTATTTTGATTCTAAATGGTTAAATTTCACAAAGACAGGCAGGTACAATAAGTGAACAGGAAAGACTGCTTTTTGTTGTGATGGATGAATTAAGTTTGCTTTTTTGATTTATGTTCATGCTCTATATACTTGTTTCCAGTGGTGTAAAGGCCACAAAGAAGAAAAAGTATATTTCGTTTCTGCAAAATTGTCTTAACATGACATAAAGCTCCCTTTCTGAACAACAGCCATGTGAGGAAAGCCCTTCATCTTTCTTCTTTGGCCTGTGCCATAGGCCTGCTTGCTCTGTGAAATAAGCAGCGCTAACAGAGCTAACAGAGGACATGGCTTAAATGATTATATCCCCTCTGATGCAAAGGGCACAAAGAGTGTGTTTGTCTGCATGAGGAGCTGGCATGACAGACTTCACTCTCCAAACCAGATCACAAAACCTGCCCTGTTCGGCCCTCTCAAACACACATAACACTCAAAGAGTGGGGAGGAGCAATGTTAATCTTGTAATGTAGGAAGGGGCTGATGTAACAGATGTTTGAATGTGAGTCACAGCATGCAGGTTATAAACTACTAACTACAGCTGTAGCCGAGAACCACATCCTGGTACAAGAGAAATAGACCAAGCTGAAGGACCAGTCAGTGCACTCTGACTAAAAACATGACAAAAGAAAAGTGTTTGAATGTGGGGATGCTATAAAAATCTTTTATTTGTGGACCTTACCCAATATATAAACCACAACTTTGGAATCTTTATGAATGTTTTTATTAAAGTATCCTCTGTCTGTTCTCATAGCCGCCTAAATAACAAGCTCACTTTTTGTATTGGTACTGTAGTGGTACTTGGTACTTGTTTTGGCGCATTTGTGTGAAGGGATAGTTCACCCAAAAATTCTAATTGTTTCATCGAATACTGAAGCGGTTATTCAGCCTATAACATCTCCTTTTGTTTTCCACAAAAAAAAAAGAAAGTGATACAGGTTTGGAACAACATAAGGGTTGAGTTCATGATGACAGTTTTTATTTTTGCATGAACTATCCGTTTAAGATGAATCTGTAGCTCTGTTTGTTCATAAGAGGAGCAATAGATGTTCAAAGAGGTTCCTCAATGTTGGAGAAAAGGAAATTCTCAACTTCCTGTGTGAAGTTTCATATCTCCCCAATACCCAGTATATTCCTCAAAAAGTGCAAAACATTAACATAGTCAAAGGAAGTAGGCAGTTTAAAACCAATGAGTCAGGTCATATGACTTCAGAAAGTGCCGACAGTGTGAAAACTTTCTTGGAAGACATTTCTTTATTGTGAGTTCGGGCATTGCATTCAACTGTCCACCAGTGTTTTCTTCAGGTGTCAACGCCAGATCACACCGCATATTTGACTGAAGTAAGCCACTGAAGACTTTTTCCAAGACAATGGAAGCATCTGAGCGCAGACCGCAGTCATCAAATTACAGACTGTCTGTACACATGATCTACACAGTTCAATAATGAAATCTGCTGTGTAATGGCTAAAGCTATCATCTTCCCATTGTCAAAATAAACACATAAATATACTATCTGATTACAAGTTTTTAAAAAAAACTAGCCTACTGATTTTATGACTTCCCTTGAAATTAAGGAAGGAAGTTTGAGAAGCCTTGAACTTGGAGATAAATTAGAGCTGAATCATCAAATTATTGCTGATGGAGGACCAGGCATGAACTCTTTTATAGCTACAAACTTGAAGGCTTAGTTCACCAAAAATTTAAAATTCTCTCATCATTTATTCACCCTCATGCCATCCCAGATGTGTAAGACTTTCTTCTGCTGAAAACAAACAAAGATTTTTAGAAGAGTATCTCAGTTCTGTTGGTCCATTCAACGCAAGTGAATGAGTGCCAGAACTTTGAAGCTCCAAAAAAAACATACAGACAGCATAAAATTAATCCATACAACTCCAGTTGTTGAATCCATGACTTCAGACACACTATGACAGGTATTTTCTAGTCTTTGCAAGTCTTTTTTTCTTAATTATTGGTTGGTTTCTCACCCAAACCTTTCATATCACTTCTGAAGAGATGGATTAAACCACTGAACTACTGATTACTTTTATGCTGCCTTTATGTGTTTTTTGGAGCTTCACAATGTTGGTAACCATGCACTTGCATTGTATGGAATTACAGAGCTGAGACATTCTTCTAAAATTATTTGTGTTCAGCAGGAGAAAGACATGCACATCTGGGATGGCATGAGGTTGAGTATATGATGAGAGAACTTTCATTTTTGAGTGAACTATCACTTTAACAATTGAATTATAAATGAGAATACTACCCACCTGTCAGCATAAACTCTCAAACTTAGTAAGGAAGTCATCTAACACTGATAGTCAACACGAACACTGGGAAGCATAACTATACAATAATAATTAATGTGCTGTCTATATCTCTAAATACAGCCAACTTTCTATCTCTACAGTGCTCCATCAAAGCACTTCAGAGAGATGCCTAGCCTATGGGGCTGCATCCTACACACTCTCTCTCTCTCTCTCTCTCTCTCTCTCTCTCTCTCTCTCTCTTCACCAGCTGAAACAGGTTTTGAAGGTGTATCAGTGTTTTGAATTTTATAGGATCAGATCCTGCACCCCAGCAAACTGTCTCTAAACGTTCCCGTTCAATTGCATTCAATTAGTTTGCAAAACTAAAGGTGCATGCTATAAAAAAATGCAGCAGGATCTGAGAACGCATCCCATTCCTGATTGTCTCCTAAGTGCTTGCCAGAATCTCAGAGAGGGGGGATCATCCAAAGAGATACGCACCATCTGTCACTTCACTCCCTCCCCTTTACAATTCATAATCCCTTTTAAAACATCAACTGTCCCCCAAGTGAAAGCTTATGCAAAAAGTCAATAGGCGCACTTCGTTACTAAAAGCAAAACAATGCTCTACTGAATGTGTATGTTCATTCGCTGCATTTGTTCATCTGGTAGGTTTGGCAAGGCGGAAACCTCCATCCACATTCCCCAGAGGGCTGTAAAAGACCATGTTTACCTTTAATAGTGCTGATCACACTGTTCCCGTCCTTGATCACATCCTTGAGGAACCTGCTAGTTCTTTCCAGCTCGTTTTCGTAGCATTTTAGTCTCTCTCTGAAATCAGGACTGTCGGAGTAGCAGTCGCTGAACTCGAGCGGAGGATGCCCCATTATCTCCCCTTTAATTGATCAGTGAAGAGAGCCGGTCTTTTCTTAACAGTAAAGTGCACAAACCTTGAAATGCGTATCTTTTGATCACTCGCTTGTATTAGTCAAGTTAATTCTGATTAAACGGTTTCGATAAAGTTCTTAATTTTTGACACATTGGATGATATGCAGTTGCAAAAACGAATTCACCGCTCTCCTTGTGCACGCGATGTTGCTGTACAAACTATTGCATTCGAGTGTGATTAATGTCAAAGTAGAGCTTAAAAGTACGGATAATGAAAGTACTCGTGTTTCTATACTTTTCCTTGTTGTGGGAGAGGAATGACTAGCAAACGCGGGCAGGGCCACATACTGACTACTCCCACATCATTGGGCAGGAAATGTGCCTAGATAGATAACCTTAACCGTTTCCTAAGGGACATACAGATTTATTCCTCTAGGGGGCGCATGGGGGCTCACAAAGCCAAATCCTCAATTTAGTAGCATTTAAATCTCTGGACGTTGTTTTGTTTTACTGCTGGCATTTTGTATTAAAATTTATAAACGTTCAAATGTGTTCATTTCAAGGATTTTTGCTTGCAATACATGTTGAAGTCCGCCTCAAAAATAATAATAAAAAAAAGGCTAATCAAGTTACGATGAAGGGCTGCGATTGGTCATCCTGATCAGCGCAGAGAAAAGTTACAATAACCGAATGACAATGGCTTCATTGTTCCGTTTTTAAGCAGTGGTCCAAACCAAAACTCACAGTTAAATAATGACATTGAACGTTTTTAATTTCAATTGAATTGAAATTACACAATGAACAGTTTATTATTCTAGGTATAATGTAGACTCAACGTGCTAGACCAATCAGAGACAACGGCCGGACCACTAAGCCTGGCCTGAAACTTCATGGTAATTGCCATTCCAGCCACTTGTTCTATTTCTAAACCACCCACAGATTCTGAAACTCCAAGAGACAGAGTCTGTTTTAAATGATCTATAAACAATTTACAAAGCCTCATATCACTGCCAACATCTTTTATTCTCACGTTTTGAGTGTCATTTTAAATTAGTATGTTTTATGTAAATTCTCAGCTCAGTTTAAACATATATGACATAACACAATAGACAATAATAACATTTAAACAGCTAAACGTTTCCACTTGGCTACTTAAAGGTGCACTCAGTATTTTTTCCCCCTAAAGATATTAATTGTTATTTTGAAGCATATGAATAAAATCATGAGCACTCACATGAGGTGAGGAATTTAGTCATATCAGACACCTTATAAAAGCTGTTTTGTTCTGCATGTGGCAGGAGGGCCCTCATGGGGGCTGCCATTTTAAAATCACATGACCATCTGAATACTACTTGCTTAATCTCAATTACCGTATTGTTATTGGTCACTTTCACGCTTGGATTAAATTAATCATGGCTGATTGTGAATAGTGAATTTCTACAATGGCATCTGTAATTGAAACAATTGATTTTGAATGATGCTGCATCCACATCAATAGATGTCACTGAAAGTCCAAGATCACACAAACAATATATTGTTTATTCTTTAATTCTATTCTTTAATTGTTTACCTACACATACTTTCAGGATTCACTTTAATTTGAAAGTTCATTGAATTACTAATAAGGAATTATAATGATTAGGCTATATTATCATTGTTATTATTTGTACTACTACTACTGCTACTACTACTACTACTTCTACTACTACTACTACTACTATATCTGTTTGTGAATATGGTATTTTCCATTTAAGATAAACAAATGAATTACAGAATTTTGTTCAAAACTCTGATTTAAAATACTAAATGCTCAATTTAACTGCAAAAGCACAGAGCACACATGTGTCTCCATGTCCATGTTTTTTTATGAATGCTTTCATTGACAAACAGTATGTAAAACTTATAATTCACAAGGGCAGACAATACCAGGGGAGCATAGGGCTGACAAAAATATTATAATGATCTGCTTGATGGCCTGTTGTCGTTTTTTACGTCACACATTCGATGACGTATCTGTATCCGTGTAAAGATGGCGGAAGTACAGGAGTCCAGCAAGCCTTTGGTAAGGCACAAAACACGCTTTAAAAAATGTAAACGTCTTTAAAACACATTGTCAGCTTTTCCTGTTTTTTGTTTGTATGAGAAGCGACCTTGTGTTGGCATGGATGCTTGAGAAGGCGTAAATAATTCGTTCAAGTTTTGCTGGTGTACATGTAGATGGTCGTTTCTCAGCTCATCAGAATATTTTCCAGAGAATTTACTCCCTCAAACTAAATGTTAAACGTTGTACAACGGCCTTTTGATACATTTGCTATTTTCTTTGTGAAACTGTAGTACGTCTTTGACAGCGCAGTGCTAGCAAACGAATGTAAACAATGCGAGTGTGGAACATCTGCAATCAAAAACCGCTGACACGCAATATCTTTTATCATTTTAAAATGTGGAGATTTATACTGTGTTATTGCAGGGATTTTCAACCATTACAGATCTCACATAACTAAAATGTACAATTTTCAACTGGTAATAATTTCTCCATTATGCGTATATGCACTGGATTCATCGCGTATCTGTATTTCCCGTCAGATATTATTTATAATACGTTATATTAGTTGGATATATCATGTTTTAATATACAGTTTTTATGTCAAATTAATTTGTTTCAGACATTTAATGGTGATTTATTGCTCTGTAGTGGTTCGATGCGTTTCTCTGTGATCAAATGGGTCTTCTTGCATTGAGCAACCATTTGTGCTTCTAGACATGAAGCTTTTATTGTATTCCACTGGGTTTGGAAGAGTTCATCATGAAAGTTTGCTATTCTTTCTAAATGGTGCTGAAATTGGTCTTGGATTTAATCTACAGATTTCTATGGTTTGTCTCCATATATCTGAAGGAACCCTGTGGATGTGAAATGAGTAGTACAACATTCTATATCCCTCTTTACTGCATGGTAGTACATAAATGTGTGTGACAACAAGCATCACAATCCTGAAAACACATTAAGCAGTTGGGTCCTGTGGTCAGGGGCAATTCACAGCCTTCTGTCCTTGTTGCTTCAGATAAACCTGAACTGCATGCGAATGGACTGTGACTTAAAACATCTTTCCTCATGTCACAGTTTGCAGGTTTGTCGGACATCTCAATCTCAGATGACATCCCAGTGGAGGGGGACATATCAGTGCCAGTTGGCTCACATAATACAGATGATGATCTCTCAACTTTGGATGAGCCAGTCAAAGACACCATTGTAAGTGAACCCCTTCATTACAGAGCAGTGAAATATCAATATTTTGGCATGGTTGATTAATCAGCTGATGTTTTGACATTTGGACAATTAACTGTTTTTAGTCCAATCTTTACATTTACATTTACATTTATTCATTTGGCAGATGCTTTTATCCAAAGCGACTTACAAAAGAGGAAAGCCAGTCTTAAAGAGGAAATCTTTAAGACTGGCTGTTCGCACTGTCATTTTTGCAAGTGATGAAATCAGTTTTTTTTTTCAGACAGACTGTGTAGTCAATATCTGGGATATCTACATTGGTTTCCATAGTAATGTGTCAGCCGGAAGAGTAGTTGTCATTTAGCTGCTTAACTCATGTGGCGCATTACTGCAAACAGCTCCCTTGTTCACTTAATGTCTATTTACCAAATAGTGAATGCCATTATATTGGCAAAGAGTCAGCAAAAAAGAAAATTTCAAGAAACACATTAATGTTTTTTGTTTATAACCATTTATTTGTGAATTTTGAGGAAATTAAAATTGTTCAAAGTCAATTTTTATCTTATATAAACAAAATTTCTACGTGTCTGATTTTTTTTTATAATTAAATTTGATTATATCATGTTTATAAATCGGTACTCTGCTATATAGATATTAACAGTGGCATCTGCCATGAAAAACCCAAAACAGTCGACCGTTAAAAGAGACCAGCATGAATGAAAGAGCTCCAGAAATATTATGACAAGCCCCATGTGCATAGTGCAACATATTTACTTAGTCTTGAATCCAGGGGCATACTGGCCATCTGGGCAATGTTGGCTGGCCCACTGCCATGCAAGTGCAATTATAAAGAAATTATGATCAGGACCAGGCCGTTCTAAAGCTGACAACACCATCTATGGCACAAAAGTGCATTAGTAAATTCCATTTATATTAAAATGATCAATAAACATTTAAAAATGTTGTCAATATCAATGACTTTTATTTTTAAATTTACTTTGATTTGCGGCGCCTTTTATTGATGCGTTCTGATCATGCAACACACCTGGACCTCATTATTTTACATACAAAGCACAATATTGATGACAACCAAAAACAAAATATTGAGGATAAGATGAGCTTTATTGCCAAGTGTTCTCACTTACACAAGGATTTTTGGTGATGGGAGAAACAAGTGCACACTGAACATTAAAGTGAGACACTGTGAGACAAGGTAAGATTATAAATAGAAATACAAATAATAGGATATATAACACATTAAACACCCTGCTAAATAATGCTGAGGGTCACGAAAGTGCGAGCGCAAGCCTATGGTCTGCGTTCCAGGACTACTATCGGGTCCTTGAGTTACATATAACCTGCAGGTAAGGGCAGCCATTGAAGTTTCCGGTGCCCCCCCTAGGATAAGATGCCCCGTAAGCTGTAATTAATTATTATACTTTATACTATTATACTATGCTAAACGGAACTCTAGGTTTCCATGACCCCATTTCAGCTGAGACACATTTATTTGCACTTCTAGGAAAAAAAACTGGTGAAGAAATGCTGGCTTGTCACAGCACCTAAAATACTCACTTTCCATTGTATTTTAAGTACATTTAATCTTTAAAGTTTAATTTAAATTTAAAGTTCTTGGACCTGTTATTTGTCTGAGCTATAAAGTGCTGCTTTTTTATTGCGTTCTCTTTAAAAATATCCACTTATCACTTTTGCAGTGGTTTTACAGATGTTTTGAAGTTATGACAAGTTTCGCACCGGTGGGTCCCATTGTCATGAATTGCCTAAGAACGCACAAACACATGGGCTGGCCCTGGTAATGATAATATTGCATCTCCTTTCCTTCCACCCATGTTTCAACACAAAATTTTAAATTGAGCCGTAAAATGTTAATCATTGAGCTGCTGTGTTATGGTGTGGTGTGTTGAGGGCCAGTTGTATTGTGTCGCTGTGGGCTAGAAAGTCCAGGGCCACTTTTTAGTCCCAGTCCGCCCCAGCTAGAAGCCGTGTAATTAATAATAGTGCTGTTTTAGTTTAAGCAGTGTTCTTACTCTCTCTTTTGCTGTTTTTGTGTCTCAGCTGAGGGATTTGAGAGCTGTTGGACAGAAGTTTGTCCATGTGATGTACCCCAAGAAAAGTACTGCATTACTCAGAGACTGTGAGTCAATCATTCATAGTTCTTCAATCAAAAATTATTTATTAACAATCACAGATTACATAGCATGTTTGCATTTATTTATATGTATTTATTAGCACATTATAGTCATAAATGCTACAAGCTCATCTACCCCTGTCATGTAGAAACCCATTTAAATCTGTCTATATATGTTCTCTAATTTTTAGGGGACTTATGGGGACCTCTCCTCCTCTGTGTCACTCTGGCATTGTAAGTATTAAAGGGTCATGAAATCCCCTGTTTCAGCACAGATCAGTTCTCACTACAGTTTTAAAAAAATTCCAGGAAAGTGGGTGTAGTCAGCATCATGGTGAACCACCCCCGCTAGCCTAGAGAACAGAAAACTCTCTGTCTGACCCATGCAACATTATGTACAACTGCCTATTTTTAAGGACTTCCAGGCTTTTCACACTATGCTTTCCATCTTTATTAATCTTCAGAGGATCGGATACAGCAATCACTTTTCATATGAAGTTCTTGAATCTAATATAGTCAACACCACTGAGATGTCTGTGTATCCCAGAATGTTGCAGGGTGGATCAGCTGACAGCGAGGAAGACGGCAGGCCACAGTTTGCAGAGGTCTTTGTCATCATCTGGTTCGGTTCTGTAATCATCACCCTAAACTCCAAACTTTTAGGAGGAACTATGTGAGTGTGCAGTCCAATTTTGTGTGTACATTTAATTGGGTAGTTGATAAACAACATGGATATGAACTTTACCATTATATGCAACATCAAGACTCAAGGTTGAAATTAAGTTTCTGTCAAATAAGGGAAAGTGTTTAGTTTTAGAAGACGTAACCAAACTTCAAACCATATCATTACTCCTACTCATTTAATTTTCTTCTTAAAGATAATGAAATGAGTAGAAAAACCCCAAAATAAAAATTCTCTTATTCACATACCAGATGTGCACGACTGTCTTTTTTTCAGCAGAACACAAATTACGATTTTTTTTAAATGTTGAAGCTCTGTAGGTCCTTATAATGTATACAGTCAGGTCCATAAATATTGGGACATCGACACAATTCTAATCTTTTTGGCTCTGTACACCACCACAATGGATTTGAAATGAAACGAACAAGACGTGCTTTAACTGCAGACTTTCAGCTTTAATTTGAGGATATTTACATCCAAATCAGGTGAACGGTGTAGGAATTACAACAGTTTGTTTATGTGCCTCCCACTTTTTAAGGGACCAAAAGTAATGGGACAATTGGCTGTTCCATGGCCAGATTTTTCTTCTTCCCTCATTATCCCATTTACAAGGAGCAGATAAAAGGTCCAGAGTTCATTTCAAGTGTGCTATTTGCATTTGGAATATTTTGCTGTCAACTCTCAATATGAGATCCAAAGAGCTGTCACTATCAGTGAAGCAAGCCATCATTAGGCTGAAAAATCAAAACAAACCCATCAGAGAGATAGCAAAAACATTAGGTGTGGCCAAATCAACTGTTTGGAACATTCTTAAAAAGAAAGAACGCACCGGTGAGCTCAGCAACACCAAAAGACCCGGAAGACCACGGAAAACAACTGTGGTGGATGACCGAAGAATTCTTTCCCTGGAGAAGAAAACACCCTTCACAACAGTTGGCCAGATCAAGAACACAGGTAGGTGTATGTGTGTCAAAGTCAACAATCAAGAGAAGACTTCACCAGAGTGAATACAGAGGGTTCACCACAAGATGTAAACCATTGTTGAGTCTCAAAAACAGGAAGGCCAGATTAGAGTTTGCCAAACAACATCTAAAAAAGCCTTCACAGTTCTGGAACAACATCCTATGGACACATGAGACAAAGATCAACTTGTACCAGAGTGATGGGAAGAGAAGAGTATGGAGAAGGAGAGGAACTGCTCTTGATCCAGAGCATAACACCACATCAGTGAAGCATGGTGGTGGTAGTGTCATGGTGTGGGCATGTATGGCTGCCAATGGAACTGGTTATCTTGTATTTATTGATGATGTGACTGCTGACAAAAGCAGCAGGATGAATTCTGAAGTGTTTTGGGCAATATTATCTGCTCATATTCATTTCAAATCCATTGTGGTGGTGTATAGAGCCAAAAAGATTAGAATTGTGTCGATGTCCCAATATTTATGGACCTGACTGTAAGTAAATGGGTGTAATCAACCCTTTAACTCTTTGTTTGTACAGATCATTCTTCCAGAGTCTGTGTGTGTTGGGATACTGTATTCTTCCTCTGACTGTGGCTATGTTAGTTTGCCGCATTGTGCTGCTGGGGGGCTCAGGCGTTTTCAGTTTTGCTATCCGTCTCATTGTTGTCACCGCCTCCTTTGGCTGGTCAACATTTGGTAAGGACCAATCAAAATAATTTCTCAATTTTCAGTTATCCTAAAAGCCCAGGAATCTTGAGATATAGATGTTTTCTATTTGTTCCAGTTATTCGGTTGGTTAATAGAAACTACATTTGGAATCCTAAGTATTTTTCTGTTGGTGCACTTAGTGCAGTCAGTGCCTGCAGTGACCACTAGGTGGAAATGTAGGCTCTGATTCCCCTTACACCCTCCCTCTCTTTCTATAAACTTCAGTTAGATTATGTTGCCGGCTTCACTGCAATTTTGTTGCTGATGACACTCATTGTCTCTTTGTCACACATAGTCATTTAGGGAATTCAGTGAGTTTAAGACAGACCAGAGTTGACCCAGTGACACCGTGCGTGCATGTGTGTGTGTGTTTTTCATCCACAGCCTCCACAGCATTTCTTGCAGACAGTCAACCGGCCAACAGGAAAGCTCTGGTCGTGTATCCTGTGTTCCTGTTCTACTTTGTGATTGGCTGGATGGTCTTGACATTTTCGCCTTCTCATTAGCATACAGATACTCTACGCCAATTGTGCAACATACTTTAATTCCTCCCCTTAACAATGACCACCAGTAGATTGTCTGGAAGCTGGTCATTGATTGGCCTAGAATCAAATGAGGTGGAGCGCTTATCAAGGGACAAACAGTGGAGAGTAATGGATTAGTGATATCGCTATCACTCCTTCCCATCCCTCGTTTAGTTGGAGAAGGAGAGGAGGACATCAATTATTCTACGCTACTTATTTAACAACAGCCTACGTCACTCTCAGTCCGTCAAACTTCGGATGCTGGCACCTTGTGTGTGTGTGTGTGTGTGTGTGTGTGTGTGAGTGTGAGTGTGAGAAAGAGTGTGAGAAAGAGTGTGAGAAAGAGAGGGAGAAATAGAGAATATGTTAGTCTTGATGTGTGCAAATATGTTTTGTTACGTGTGAGACTAGATACTTTGTACTGTGCGTCAGGCATGGCTTTGTGCATAAAAAGCCATGTCGGGGTGCATATGCTTATTCAGGCACAGACATGTTATTGTGTCATCATGTATGTAATTGCTTGTGTGTTTGATTGAACATTGTGTCAGTTGCCTCTGCTGGGAGCTCTAAAATCCTCCTGGAGAATTATTCAGCTATTATCAGGCTGCACATTCACTTCAGTGTTTACTAACAGAGGTCAAGTCTCTAAGACTCACTTAATGGCACTGTGCACAACAACAGACCTGGAGATGGCTAAACTTTTTTTCTTTGGTGTTTTCTTTGTTCTGAATGATATTTGTTTGGACTTAAATTAAATGTATTTTGTTCTAAACGGTGGAGGAAGACATTCCAGAATGAAATAAAAATTTACTTTCTAAGTGCAGCAGAGATGGGTTCTATTTGTCTGTCTGTGTCTATTTTTACATGGAAATGTAAAACAAGTAGGTTGAATTTGGAAGAGAAACACATTTTCTGTCTGTCTGAGGTTCATTGATGTGATGCCCATTGTTTTGTGTGGCTCAATGAAGTTATTCAAGCATATATTAAAAATAAATACTGTGATGAAGCTGTTTTCTGTCATTTTGATGTTTTTTTTTTTGGAGCTTAAATTATAATGTCTAAGTAGTGTAAGCACCCGTTGACAAAAGTCTTATTAAAAGCTGAAAGTCTTAAAAAAAAAAGTTTGCTTAAGTAATTTAGAATAATCTTTTATTATTGTCCCTTAATATAAGTGAAAAAAGAGTGTTAGATAATAGTCATTATTTCCTTCTGACCTTTGTAGGTGTGTAGTTAGTGTTATGGTTGCACAACATGTGCTGATGTATTGCCTTTGTAGGGCAGAAGAGACTACACAGTACAGCTCAGCAATTTTCACTTAAACATTCTGGTGGAAACAAAGAGATTAAAGACTAACTACAAACCTGAGTATTACTTCTAGCGTAGTGTGTAAAGGCAATTAGAATGTGTACTTTCGTGCAGACAGACCCAGGTTTGATTCCACCGTCCTTTAAATAAACACAATAAACAAGCTGCAGTGATGCCCCTGCCCACCTTTTTCCTGAGCGCGGAAGTGTTCCACGATTCAACTGTTTTCAATTTCCGGTCTTCAGGGTATTCACTATCTTCTTAGCAGGTAATGTAATGTTTGAGGTATTACATTTGTAAAAAAAAAAAAAACATCCCGATACTTCACAGAGTACCGATGACCATGTATTTATAGACAGTGCCTCACGAGTGTAAAAAGAATTGTGTAGATGACATGAAGCGATGGTCAGAGGTTAGTTACATTGAAATCATTCATTATTCTGAGTTGATATGACAGCCAACAATGCCATGTTGATCCTGAAATTAATTTTTACACCAGGGAGGTATTGCACGAAAGCCAGGATAACAGAACAGTCGCGGCTTTACCTAGTTTAATCAGTGCATCCTGGCTTAATCCGTTGCACGTTTGCTGAGCCAGGATGAGAACGCGCGGATATGTCAAGCCAAGTGTATAGTTTGGATAAATGCACGTTCACGGCATTCTTAAAAAGATCACGAAATCGATCACAGAATCACCGATGCAAAAATGGACAAAACCCGTGCGGCATACTTTTCGCCTAATGAGCAACAGGTTCTTATGGAAACGTATGAAGAAGTGAAACATATGTAAAAAAGGCAATACAGCTGCTGTAATAAAACAAAGAGAGAATGCCTGGCAAACAATAGCGGACCGATTGAATGCGTAAGTAGTCCAAATAACCAGTGCTCCACTGAAACCCTCATAATTACAATTCAAGGAGTTACTTGTCATTTTCAAAAATAATTGTATACTTTGCCTTAAATGTGACCAGTGGACATGCATTTAACATGAAGAATAATTGCAAACACTTACCCACTATGTGCATCTATTTGATCTATTTAGTTTCTTTTATGTCTATAATCTGTTTAATCTTTTTACTCTTATCTATTTGTATGTAGGTTTTGTTTCTAATTGATTTGATGTAATTTATAATCAGATATTTTGCTCTATTTTTATCCATCTTATCTATTTTCTCATTTGTATCTATCTATTCCTCTTAAAGAACAAACATGTCTGGCCAAAAAAGGACTTGGCAGCAAGTCAAGATTAAATACAAGAATATTTTGCAGGCTGGTAAGTGACTTGTTTGCTGACATTTTTTTTGTCTGTGCTGATTTTAGCAATAAATAAAAAAAAAATCATATATCTGGTACGGGGGGTGGCCCTCCAACCCAAGACTTCACCACAGCAGAGGAGCTGGCCCTGGACTTAAATAAAGGGAAGCCAGTGATTGAAGGGATCCAGGGAGGGACAGCCACTGACTCTGGCCCAGCAAGGGATACTGGCCTCTTCATACAAGGTACATTATTGCCATACTACTGCACATGGAAAATATTGAAATCCAATATATTTTGCTATGTGGACTGTGTGACTTTGCCTTACCTTGCAGTGGCTGGCAACACACTTACACTTTTGGAGCCACCAGACTATGATTCAGCGGTGAGTACTCTTTATTAAATCATAGGCTTTGCATGTCCTGTCAAAAATATCAATACAAGTATTGAATATGGCAGAGGGAAGCCACATCTACAGCAGTGGAGTGCACTTCTGCCGATGATGAGACCGTGTCGCTGGACTCCAGAAGGCTCGAGGTATCATGTCAATTTTGTGGAAATGGACACATTTTTTTAAGTTCATAATAGATAAGAAGTCAGGGAAGTGGTACTAATAGAAAATATCATTTGTTACAGGATCCTGACACTGGGCAGCCTGATAAACAGCCTGGTAACATAGTGAGTATTGCCTAAAGTAAATTTACATTATGCAAAAATTCTGCTATGCTAATGAAAAGGTGTTCACAGAATTCACAAACTGTCAGATATCTCTACACAACGCATCTTAAGAGACAGATCAAGCTGTCAGAAGTCAAGATTGATGTGAACAAAAGTAAGCTGCAGGACATGGACCTTGAGATGCAAATTAAACGCAAGACACTGAGGAAACTAGAACTGGAAATCCAGAAACTAGAAAGAGAAGTAAGTGACTTCAGTTCATACTGTAACCATGACTGTAACACAATGTATTATTGATCATCATAATTTTTTCTCTCCAAAGCTCCAAGCTGACAAGTAATAACAGCAAAATAATAAAAGAAAAATATTCCAAAACCATTGTGGTCTTGTAACTTTTTTTTTTAATGAATGTCAAGTACACTTTATAGTTATTGATCCAGTGAAGTGGAACTAGAATTTGGGAAGATAACCACAGTGTGTGCTACCGATGCCAAATAAAATGCATGTACACATGAAAAAGTTATATAGCCTACATTATCCTTTATTAAGGGATGGGCTAAATCAAAACTAAATTAACTGAAATAATTTGCAATGTATTGTTCTCTAACAAGTCTACCATTTCTGTTATCTGGGAATATGGCAGCATTGTCCCAATCAACATCCAAAGCAACTCTGGGAGCCCTTTCTTTTCTTAGGCTGGCAATATTGTGCAGCACTGTGCAGGCAACAGTCACATCACATGCTCTGTCTGGGGAGACCCTCAGGTGGTGCAGGCACTGAAATCGTGATTTCAGGAGGCCGAAAGTCATTTCAATTCGAGCCCTGGTTTTGGCATGGGCATGGTTGTAAGCTTGCTGTGCTGGGGTTTGGGGGTCTGTAAGGGGAGTCATCAGAAATGTCTCACAGGCTTAGCCTTTATCCCCCAGCAGCACACCAGAGAACTCACCTGCGAATACAAAACATAATTCTTACAAGTACTGTACTCTTGATGTTCAAGGTGCTTAAAAAAAATGGGGTGGCTTACCTAGAGAGAGTCTCTGGTAAATTCTACTGGCCCGAAAGATTCTGGAGTCATGGACTGAGGCCACTTTGCCTCTAAATTTGTGATAAGACAGTCAGCATCACAGATCATCTGTAAAAATATATAGCCTATTAAGGTCATTTAATGCACAGAGTAATTATGTAGCTGACAGGAACCATAACTCATTCTTACCTGAACATTGACACTGTGGAAGGATTTCCTGTTAACGTAATCTCCCTCATGTGCCCCTGAGGGGCGTTGGATACGAATATGGGTGCAATTCACCAATTACATTAGGAAAAGCTGTAACACAAAATAATGAGTGTCATACTGTGACTGTGCTAATGTAACATTTTGTAGTAATCTGTTATTATTCGTGTTACCTGCAATCTTGTAGAACTCCTTGATATGGATGAATCTTCTGTGACCAGGGAAGGTGATAAATATATGCACAAGAGATTTCAATGCCAGACTTACATTTCTTATTGTGCGGCAAATAGTGGCTTTATTGAGGTTTTCTGCATCACTGACAGAATACAGAAACATGCCACTTGCAAAGAATAGCAGTGCTACGCAGACAATCTGTGGGACAGTGAGAGCATGGCTTCGTGCTGTCCTGTGCTGTATGTTTGGACCCAGCAGCCTACACAAATATCTGATGCCATCACCTGAGAATCTGTACCTCTCAGTCAGATATTCGTCTGAAAGGCCATTGGGTCTGCCCTATCTCGGAAGACTCTTTCATGCCTGAATGCTCGTCTGAGTATTAAAACTTCCTCATCAACTACATCATCCAACAAAGGGCAAGCCATTGTGAATAGGAAACACACAAATCTTTAGTCTATATATACTACATTGACCTCGTTACGGACTTAATTGAAACCACATTTGCAACTTCATGAGTCATTTCTTATTATCTCATCAACTGCAATAAAATATAATATATTGATATTTTTTTTCAACAGTACATTTCTACTCTATACTTGCATATATAGATATACATAGTCTATATTCTGTTTCTCATATTATAGTTCTTTTGCACTGTGTTGGCATTCATTGTGGACAGCAGTGGGGATTTCTTTAAGACTGCAAGGGAAGCTCAGCTGCCCCTATAATGTCAAAAAACTAATGGTCAAATATGTACTATTGTGTAAACAATTTATTGACTAAAAATGCGTTAGAACACGTTCATCTCGAAGACGAGTTCGTTCAGAATCAGCTACATTACCTATAGCAGGTCGGCTGACTCGATTTACTTCTCATACATTCCCGTAGCGTCAGTGCATTTCCCTGTTGAAGCCGAGCGCCCATTGACTTCAATGGGGCTGCTCTGAACAGTTTTTTTTCAGTGCTCCGAAAATAGACGGTCATTGGATAAATGCTGCGATTATGTCCCGCCCACGGAAGCTCAGCGTCTCTGGGGGTGAATGAGGAGTGGGCTGGCCCGGACTCCGGGCTTCCGCGTGATGATTGGAGGATCTGTCGAAAGACTGCGTCTCCTTTTGATTGACAGCAAATCTGTACTATAAGAAGTCACTGAAGCTATTTCGCGCTCAGTCCCATCGCGGATTTCTCAAGTGTAGTCGAAAGAGAAACTGCTGCAACCTATTTCTTTATATTTGTTTGGCGAAATTGCTAGTCAATTTGCATAATACATTTCACACAATTATACACCACATTCCTTGTTTCAGTTTTGCCAAGTTTAATATATTTTGTTTTAGAGCGTTCGTTCGTTCGTTCATTCATACAGTAGGCTAGGCTAGCGTCGTACAGGTGAAACTGCGCACGATGGCAGACGGTGCTAATATTGTCGACCTGATTTTGGCGAAGCCATTTGAAAGTCTTCCTTATGAGGAAAAAATTAGAATTAAACAGCAGGGCAGATCAACACCTAAGATTGATTTAGTGCAAAAAATAGGGTAAATAAGTTTATAATGTAGGCCGAAAATGAGCTTCCCCTCTTTGAAAGACCAGCAGCCGCCACTGGTGGACAGCAAAGTAATAATTGCTCAGGAAAATCTGCTTTCCTCACTGGGTGTATGACAATAAACGCTTTAAATCTCGAATAATATTCATCAAACCTCTGACAGTGAAATGAACAGCAGTTTTCAATAATAACTAAAATAACAGTACGCATACTTAGATGAATGACAGTATATCTAGTATTTTAATGCAGGACCATGAAGTGACTAAAACACATTAATATCTAGTAGGATTTAGGGTGGAACTAGCCGATAAATCACTTGGATTAATTTTAGCCTGGTTGTTAGCCTGCTCCGGAGCAGGCTAAGCGTTCGCGCGCTCAGAGCCCGCCGAAATTAGCATAGCCAGGCTATATAATGGGCACCCCGTCATACGAGTTCCTTTAGGTTCAATCGACTGAAGCGAACTGACCAAGCACAAGCACGGCAGCTTACGCAATACTCGTTCCCTCCTCTCAGAGAACCGAGGTTACGTTAGTAACCGAGTCGTTCCCTATCGAGAGGTCTCTCCTATTGCATAAGTAGCTTACGCTATGGAAACACCCTGCAAAACGCCGTGCGTGCTGACTTCGCTCTATAAAGCCAGAGGCAGATGCCTGAGCCTTAAAGCAAAGTGAATATTCCACGAGCCGGCCAACGGCGAGCTACATAATGGGATAACACAGAGCGCCTTTGCCCCAAGGTGGGGCGCTCATTGTACAAACACAAGCACATATCTTATGTACTGAGTTTTCTATGTACTGGTACGCATAAAAATCCTCTAAGTCGGTCAGAGACGGACCTTATAAGGGAGGAGACAATGCCCAGCATATACATATTCTATTCCATTCTATAGTCAGAATGTTGGAATGTAATGAGGGGACATGTAGGTTATAAAACCTGATAAATGTCGAAGGCGAGGCCCAGCCTGCCGCCGCACAAATATCTTCAATGGGTATCCCACTCGACCACGCCCACGAGGAGGCCATGCTCCTCGTAGAGTGAGCTCCTACGCCTAAGGGGCATTGAAGGCCCTTGGCTTCATAATCCAGCGCTATAGCATCCACTATCCAGCGCGATATTCTTTGCTTTGAAACTGCAAGACCTTTAGTGCGGCCGCCAAAGCATACGAATAGTTGTTCCGTCTGTCTGAACAGGGCAGAACGTTCCAAATATACTCTGAGTGCCCTGACCGGGCAGAGTAAATTAGCGTCGCTTTCGTCTGCTGGGGACGATAGCGCTGCCAGAGATATCACCTGTACTCTGAAGGGTGTAGAGAGCACTTTAGGAATATACCCGTGCTTTGGCCTAAGGACAACTCTGCAGTCGTTAGGTCCAAATTCCAGGCAAGCAGCGCTTGATGACAGCATGTGCAGGTCACCCACTCTCTTGACTGAAGCGAGTGCCAGCAAGAGCGTGGTTTTGAGCGAGAGCTGTTTAAGGTGCACGGTTCGGAGAGGTTCGAACGGGGCACCCTTGAGTGCGTCCAGGACCGTGGCCAGGTCCCAGATCGGCACTGAGGGGGGGTGAGGAGGGTTCATCCTCCTAGCGCCTCTTAGGAAACGAATGATTAAATCGTTTTTCCCTAATGAATGTCCTTTGTCAGGATTGTGTGACGCAGCTATGGCAGCCACATAGACTTTGAGCGTGGAAGGTGTGCGGCCCGCCTCCAGCAGCTCTTGCAAAAAGGTGAGTACACTTGGTATCTCGCACGATTTGGGGTTCAAGCTCTTGGTATCACACCAGTCGCTGAACACTTTCCACTTTTGGGCATATAAGCGCCTAGTAGAGGGCGCTCGCGCCTCAGTGATGGTTCTCAAAACTCCACTGGGGAGGTTCTCGGGAACCCGTTGAGGGGCCATGCATGGAGGGCCCACAGAGCAGGGCGGGGATGAAAAATCATCCCATTGGCCTGCCTGAGGAGGTCTAGCCTCAACGGAATCGGCCATGGGGCAGATTGCATCATCTGCATCAGTTCTGGAAACCACGTCTGGTTTTTCCAGAGTGGGGCTACCAGGAGCACTGCACATTTCACTTCCCTGATCCGACTGATGACCTGAGGTAGCATCGCGATCGGGGGAAAGCATACAAGGGGCGGCTCGGCCAGACCTGGCGAACGCGTCCGTGCTTTTTGAAAAGAAAAGGGGGCAGTGCGCATTTTCCCTGGAGGCGAAGAGGTTGACCTCCGCCTCGCCAAGGGTTTGCCATAACCACTGCACCGTCAGGGGGTGGAGAGACCATTCCCCTGGGAGAACCTTGTCTCTGGACAGCATGTCCGCCCCCTGGTTCAGGGCGCCTGGCACATGCGCTGCTCTTAGCGAGCGCAGGTGGTGCTGTGACTATAGGATGAGCTCCCTGGCCATAGAGTGCAGGGAGCTCGACTTGAGTCCACCCTGGCGATTTATATACGAAACTACCGTCATGTTGTCCGTTCAGACCAGGACGTGTTCGTTTTTCAGGTACGGAAGCAGGGCTCTGAGAGCCAAGGCGACCGCTTTCATTTCCAGACAGTTTATGTGTAGGCGCTTTTCCGGGTTTGACCAAAAGCCGGAGACAGGCCTGCCCTCGTAAAGGGCCCCCCATCCTATTTTGGAGGCATCTGTCGTGATCATTTTTCTCCGTGCATTCACGCCCAAACTCACGCCAGTTTGATACCAGTTGATGGCTTTCCAGGGCGTCAGGGCTTTTATACAGCCGTGATTCGCTCTGATCAAAAAGTGGCTCGAGCGCCACGCGTGAGTGGGGACACGGCTCTTGAGCCAGCGCTGGAGAGGACGCATGTGCAACAATCCTAGCTGGAGTACAGCTGATGCCGAGGCCATGAGACCGAGCATTCTTTGAAATCGTTTGACGGGCGCGGCGCTACCGTTCTGAATGATGTTGCAAGGCGTCGAATAGAGAGCACGCGCTCTGATGAGAGGTGCGCTGTCATCTGCACTGAGTCTAGCACTATTCCCAGAAAAGAGATATTCTGGCTGGGGGATAGCACGCTCTTTGCAAAATTGATTCTCAGACCCAGGCATTCTAGATGGCTGATAATCCAAGATCTGTGCGTCGTTAACTGATCCTCTGATTGTGCTATGATTAGCCAATCTTCGAGGTAATTCAGTATTCGCACTCCCCGCTGTCTCAGGGCGTCAGGGCTGAGCGAATCTCAGAAAAGGCCTGTGATGAGGCGCTATCGGAATGTGAAAGTAAGCGTCTTTCAAATCAACTGATAGAAACCAATCCCCGGGGCAAACTTGCACGAGGATATGTTTGGTTGTTAACATTCTGAACGAGCGAATCATTAAAGCTTTGTTCAGATGTCTGAGATCTAGGATGGGGCGGAGGCCACCGTCCTTTTTCGGGACGAGAAAATAGCAGCTGTAAAAACCCGCTTCGCTCATAGAGGGAGGAACAGTTTCTATAGCCCTTCTCTATCAGTTTGAGCACCTCGGTGCGTAGAACATGTGACACATCTTTCCTCACTTTCGTCTCGACCACCGCTGAAAAGCGAGGCGGTCTGCGAGCGAATTGAAGTGAGTAACCATGTTTTATTATGTTCAAAACCCATTTCGGCATGTCTAGATAGAGAGCATGTCTAGATAGAGAGCTGTTTGGAACTGTATGGGCAGCGCTTATGGGTGGGGGTGCACATACTGTAGTAGGCATGTGCACCACTTCCATAAAGTCTTCCGCTCGCGGCGGGGATGTCTTGGCTATGCATACAGTGTTTGTGTGTAGGGTTCCGTGCAGTACAGCAGGCACGCGCGCTACATTTATAGTATTTCCCATTTTTACTGGGGAAGTGTTTATAACTGTGGGAACAGTGCTTGTGTGTAGTGGTGCATACATGACAATAGGCACATGATCTACATTTTTGGGACGTCCAGCCTGAACTGGGGAGGTATTTGGCACTGTTTGGACAGTATTGATATGTGGGAATGCGCACTTTAGTGTGGAGATGTGAACCCTTAGTGACACAGGCAGAAAATGACTTTTTTCGTGATTTCTGTGTGTCGCCGTAAAAACGGCATTTGATTGCAGGTGAGCGAGTTCTTTGACTGGCCCATTGACTGCTGTATAGACATTTCCAGCCGCCTGTAAGGGGACTGGGTAATGTTTTACATGTTTGAGAGAGAGTAGTCCGGCTTTTGCGAGATGCGTACTCTCACTTTTTCTTCCTATTGCTAGGAAGACTTACGAGGCTCCGGGTTCAGTGTTATCTTGGGCCGAGGACCTCGTTGCTCATGCGGCTTTCTTCGGCCAGCGGAACGTGAGCGGCGTCGAGCGTCCTTTTCAGGTCTGCTCCTTGGCTGGGAGACGGGAGGCGCCGCTCTGGCTTGCTGCTGCTGCTGATGCGGTTTCTGAGACGAGCTGGAGCGCTTGGGCAGGAAGTGATGCATAGCCTGCGAATCCTTCCGGGCCTCAGTGAAGCGCTCAGCGAATTCTTTCACCGCCGGTCCGAACAGGCCGCTCGGAGTGATAGGCGCGTCAAGGAATGGCGCCTTATCCGCGTCCTTCATCTCCGTTAATGTCAACCACTGATGGCGCTCAAGGACAGTCAAGTTAGCCATGGCCCGGCCGATGGATTGGGCGGTGGCCTTTGTGGCTCGCAGAGCTACGTCCGTGGCGCTGCGCAGGTCCTTGAAAGCCTCAGGTTCAGGTCCAGACTCGTCCATGGTGCGGAGAAGTTTGGCCTGATAGACTTGTAAGACCGCCATTGAGTGAAGCGCTGATGCAGCTTAGCCGGTGGCGGCGTATGCGCGACCGGCGAGAGCTGACGTGGATCTGCAGGGCTTCGAGGGATGAGAAGCTTTGGCCTTCCATCCAGCGGTGGAGGGTGGGCACAGATGGTTGGCCACGGCCTCCTCGAGGGGCGGAGTTGCCTCGTAGCCTCTTTCTCTCGCGCCGTCCACTGAGGAGAGCGAGGAAGAAAAAGAAGGCTTTAGGCGAGCAGAGTGGGGGCTTTCCACGACTTCGTGAGTTCGTCGTGGACTTCGGGGAAGAAAGGAGAGGGTCTCTGCCGGGGGGCCTGCCGGCGCCCCTGCAGGAACCACTCGTCCAGCCGGCTGCGGGCGGGTTCTTCTAGAGAAGACCAGTCGAGCCCGAGGTCTTCCACGGCCTTGGACAGGATACGGACTCAGAGTCCATGCTGGTGCCCACGCTCGTGTCCGCTGATGTCGATGGCGCGGGGTCGAACTAGCCCGGCCAGTCGTCGGATGCAGCGTTGATAGAAAAGCTGTCATCCTTTTCATCATCGTCCCCTGACATGCCAAACGAGACGAGACCCACCGCTCTGCTGGAGGGGTGCAGGTCCGCTTTCGTGAAATGGACTGGCAGCGGGGAGATCTCTGGTAGCGGTGAAGCACGCGGGGACTGGGCCGGCGTGACATCACCGAAGTCTACGTGCTCCGGCAGCCTCTGTGAGCGGCGCTTTTTCTTGCGCGGCTCGAACAGAGGTGGCAGCACGGTGGAAGCAGGCTCGTTTGCGGCGAAAGCGGCAAAGCGAGCGCGCAGCTCGGCGAGGCCCAGGGAGTCGCATTCGGGGCATCCGCCCTGAATGAGTGCAGCTTCTGCGTGGTCCGGTCCCAGGCAGCGAGTGCAAATGACGTGCTGATCTCCATCAGGAAGAGGGCCTCTGCACGAGGCGCAGGCTGAAGGCATTTGAAACAACGCCTTGAAAAATTGCTCTTTTACTTTAAAAAGCGTCGCGGGGGCGAGCGCTTGCAGTAAAGGATATGCGATGTGCGCCGGATGGCGTAGCAGAAGGCTTCGAAGGCGGCTGAAGGCGCCGGCGTCCTCTAAGCAGTCCTGCTGTAGGCTTTTCGACGGCAAAAGACTCCAACAATCCGGAGGATCCAGCGAAGAGAAGGTGTTCGCTGAAGGAGATTAAATCTAAAGGAACTCGTATTATATTGCCCATTATATAGCCTGGCTATGCTAATTTCGGCGGGCTCTGAGCGCGCGAACGCGAGGCGCGCCCCCATTGGTCGCGCGTTCAGAGTCGCCCCGTCATTGGTCGAGCAGTTGCCGCAGCACAGCCAATGACCGAGCTGCCTCGCTCATTACTGTCTGCTGTGCAGCTGCAATGCGTTTTACATAAAGACGTCAATATTTCTCGAGAAACGGAGTTTTCCCATAGCGTAAGCTACTTACGCAATAGGAGAGACCTCTCGATAGGGAACTGTGGATACTGTATGGTAGTGTATAATTAGGAGTGCAAATAGCATATGTTCACATATAGCATATTACTAATGTACTCAAATAGCATAAATATACTATTTGCACATAGGCTATAGAGCAAAGAAGTATGAAGCCAAATCAATCTCATTAATAATTCACGCACACATGATTCACACATGCGTAGACAATTTCACATGTATGAAACCTAATTCACATACACACAAAAAAAAAAAAAAAATCACAGTAATACATTTCAAAACATGTAGCCTAGTTACTGTTAACAACTACGTTGAAGCAATGTAGTTCGATCAAGATAAACAACATCAGATATTTAGAAACATTGTTATTTAACGTGTAAATATATTGTCTGTACATTGAAATGCATCTTTTTCTTCTTATAATTTAGGAATATCTAAAGCAGTATATTCTTCAGCGACTTCATGATCGTTTAGTTCATGTCTTGGAGAGACAGCCACTGAACGCTGACTACCTAGAGTTTATTTGCAGACAGGAACTAGTATTTATTAGTGCCCTGGCTGAAATAGTACAGAGGATGTAATGGTAGCTCTTACAAATCTGAGCAACCTTATACAGCGTCAGAGGGATATGGAGGCTTTGGAGGAGGTATCTGTAACAGTGGAGCTTGAACCAGGACATGGACGTCCAAGAATTTCAATAATAGAACTCGGGCTTCCAACCCAGTCTATTGCAAATTTACTTGGTGTGTCTCGTGCAACACTGTTCAGGAGGATGAATGAAAACAACTTATCTGTGAGAGCTTTGTACAGCACATGTACAGATGAAGAGCTTGATGCCCTTGTCACAGAGATTAAGATCTTCATAAAGAAGATGTTTTTTTTGTGCAATTTACACCATTTAGAAAACCATTTTAATTTAGTGGATCAGTTTTGACCACTCTCCTGCTGTGTGTGTGTCCTGTTTGTTGCCTGATATTAAAGATGCATTTTGGGCAATCCTCTCACAAGTGGACAGGTGCTACCGCATGGTAATATGCATCTCTTTTAACCACTTGTGTTTGAATTTTGAGTTGAAGGTCTATGATTTCATGACTGCATAGCCACATAAATCATTGTCAATGTTTTACTGCACGATAATAAACCGCAAAAAAGTAAAAGTACAAGAAGGCACCAAAAAAGTGGTGTAATGTTTCTGCTAATTATTCTTGTAAACATGACGAGAGCAGAATTGTCAGCTATTTTAGTGGAGAACCTGTATTAACTGAGCTTCAGAAGTATGTGCTTCTCATCTGTCACATGTCGATTTCAAGCACACTGAAAAAGTTGAACTTGCACATATACAGTACATTACGCACTCACCTTTTCAAATTTTACGATCTTAAAGTTATTTCTTCTTAGTTTAAAAATCTTGTTTAGCACAGTGGTTGATTGACAGGTAGAACTTTCATCCTAGAATTCCTTGGTTTCACCACACTCTGTTGGGAAGTCAAAAATGTATAATATATATTGGTGGCCAAAAGTTTGGAATAATGCACAGATTTTGCTCTTATGGAAAGAAATTGGTACTTTTATTCATCAAACTGTCATTCAACTGACCACAATGTATAGTCAGGACATTAATAATGTGAAAAATTACTATTACAATGTTCAGAACTTAAACTACAAAGGGTTCTCATCAAAATATTCTCCATGTGCAGCAATGACAGCTTTGCATTCTAGCTCTCAGTTTATCCAGATAATCAGGTGACATTTCACCCCACGCTTCCTGTAGCACTTGCCATAGATGTGGCTGTCTTGTCGGGCACTTCTCACTCACCGTACAGTTTAGCTGATCCCACAAAAGCTCAATGTGTTTAAGATCCATAACACCCTTTACCAATTATCTGTTGTCTAATGCATGTGTTTCTTTGCCCACTCTAACCTTTTCTTTTTGTTTCTCTGTTACAGAAGTACAATTTTTTTTGCAATTCTTCCCATAAGGCTTGCAACCCAGAGTCTTCTCTATACTGTTGTACATGAAACTGGTGTTGAGTGGGTAGAATTCAATGAAGCTGTCAGCTGAGGACATGTGAGGCATCGATTTCTCAAACTAGAGTCTATACTTATCCTCTTGTTTAGTTGTACATCTGGCCTTCCACATCTCTTTCTGTCCTTGTTAGAGCCTTTTGTCTTTGAAGACTGTAGTGTTCACCTTTGTATGAAATCTTCAGTTTTTTTTTGGCAGTTTCAATCATTGTATAGCCTTCATTCATCAAAACAATGATTGACTGACGAGTTTCTAGAGAAAGCAGTTTCTTTTTTTGCCGTTTCTGACCTAATATTGACCTTAAGACATGGCAGTACATGGCATACACAAAGACAATGTTAAGCTTCATTTAATGAACCAAATAGCTTTCAACTGTGTTTTTATATAAAGGCAAGTGATTTTCTAGGACCAAATGAGCAATTTAGCATGATTACTCAAGGATAGGGCATTGGAGTAATGGCTGCTGGAAATGGGGCTTTTTTCAAATAGTGATGGTGCTGTTTTTTTACATCAGTAATGTCCTGACTAAACTTTGTTATCAGTTGAATGCCACTTTGTTGAATTAATGTCCCAATTTCCTTCCAAAACTACAAAATCTATACATTATTCCAAACGTTTGGCCACCAGTGAACATAGTCTTCTGTCATGTATTTTAAAGCAATATCACACATGTATGAGTGCTGATTCAACTGTAGGCACAAGGCACACTTGGAATGTCCTCTCGTCCAATCATGTTCGAGGACTGGAACTCTCTGTTGTATAATCCATTATAATGGATGCTACACCTCTGAATGTAGCCCTTAATTTGTTTTTATTTTTATCTTTTATAATTATTATTTTAGTTTGTTTGCTAGTCCTGGTTTTTTATTTCAGTTAAATACAATTTATTAATTAATTAATCTGTTAATAATTTTGAATTGAATAAATGAAAACATTATTTAACAATAAGAACACACTTTCTCTCTCACTCACTCTTCACTACCGGATCAGACCGAGCATGGCAGTGTTGTACAGCTTAGGTGTCTGGCACACTGGTGGAGTTGGTTCTCTTGTGCAGGTCCTGGACTCCTCAGAATCGGATTGTTCTTGTGAAGACACCAGCACTGGTGCATCCCATCATGCCCTTGTTGCTTTTGAAAAGGTGTGCTTTCTGATCACCAGTTCCCAGAAAGAGTCCTCGGGGGTGCCTCTGCAGCAGCCTAGAGCTGGACCTCAGGGAGTCTGGACAGTGATCATTCATTCTGACAGACTGCAGCAGCCGCTCCGGTAATTGCACTCCCAAAACATGAAGCTTTGTCTTTACAGAGATCCAACCTGGTCACAACAGTGCTCAGCACACCCCTTGTACTGCTACGCCGGTGATAGCATAGTTATCTTCTGTTTTGGAGTTTCTATGAACAGGTTATTTTTATTATTAATAATGTGGAAGGTTCATGTGTGAGTCCCACCACGAGAAATGCATTTAAAAAGAGCAGCTGCTGCAAAAAATAGCCCTTTTTTGTAAAACTGTGACATTCTGTGAAGAACCATCATATAGTGTGGGGGTGTGAAGGAAAACTTTGGCAAGTGCTATTACACCAAGTGCAAATAGTCACTTCGTTTCTGGTTTCTTTTTTATCTGTCAAAATCCCCCTCACAAGACAGCCCTGAGAAATATAATGCTGTTAAAAATATTACAATGAAATCAATTTATGCATTAACTTTTGGCAGAAAACTAAACGAAAACTGACATCACAGAATGAAAACGTCTCGGTTACGTACGTAACCTCGGTTCCCTGAGACGAAGGGAACAAGACATTGTGTTACCAACGCATATGGGGAGTGCCTTCATACACAACCTATTTGAAATCTCTCTACAATAACGCCAATATTCTAATATTGGCTATGGTGTTTGAGCCAGCCTGTTTTGGCACGAAACTGACCGCTCATTTCGGCGCGAACTGACCGCTAATAAACAGGTGCACAGACACCATTTCCTCAGAATTTCTGACTGAGAACAAGGAGCGCATTGCTCGTGCCTCAAGAACTCTGAGTCTTGTGGAGCAGCTAGCGTTCGCAATGTCTCGTTCCCTTCATCTCAGGGAACCGAGGTTACGTACGTAACCGAGACGTTTCTTTATATCTTCAGTCCACTTGACATTGCGTTACTAACGCATATGGGGAACAGAATCCCATCACGCCGCACTACACAACATAACTTCCTAGAGAGGAAACATGGCGGCGCAGTCTTATGGGATGGCGACCGACATGTGTATGCCGCAGTGAGTGATCCTCATGATGGCCAGGAGGAGAGCACTCATAATGAATATATGAGTTATAGCCATATAGTATGAATTACTCCTTATGAACCCGGCCGGGAAGGGAGTTTATTTATAATGAAGTGCTTGTGATTTATGGCATTATAACAGCCTGAATGCAGGCGGTTGTGTAAATGATGTGGAGCCCGTACTTAAAAGGGGGCATAAGTATATATATATATATATATATATATATATATGGCCAATGAATAGCAAGGACTTGTGAAGGAAGAGATGTTACTTCTAGGTTGTAAAACCTTGCGAACGTGTTTTGCAGCAGGATGCGAGGACCATCCTGCTGCAAAACATATGTCTTATAAGGACACACCATTCGTCCATGCCCATGAGGAGGCCATGCCTCTATTTGAGTGTGCTTAACACCAATTGGAAGTCTGAACCTGCGATTCATAAGCCAGGGTAAGAAAGTCTTTGCTTGGAGAAGGACATCCCTTTTGCACATCCTCCATAGCATACAAAGATCTGATCAGACAGTCTGCACTGGCAAGTATGCTCAACGTATGTATGTAGCGCCCGCACAGGGCAAAACAAATGCAATGATTTTTCCTCATCTGAATTAACTGGAGGAGGGGAGAAGGCCTGAAGATGAACGACCTGCGCTTTGAAGGGTGTGGTCAGGACCTTGGGTAAATAGCCTTTCCTGGGTTTGACAGTGGCTCTTAAAAGACCAGGTAATGCATGACTTGATAATGCATGTAGGTCAACGACCCATTTTTCTGAGTCCAGAGCCAGCAGTAGTGTGGTCTTAATAGAGAGCATACGCAAATCAACAGAGTCCAAAGGCTCGAAGGGGGGGCCCTGCGTGAGCATTTAGGACTAAAGTTAAATCCCATGTCGGGACTGTAGCCTGCCGAGATGGGTTTAATCGTCTTGCTCCTTTAAGGAACTTTATGATTAAATCATACTTGCCTATAGAGGCGCCGGTTTCATGTGCGTGATACGCAGATCTAGTTGCCACATACACAGGACGGGGTGAGTCCTGCGTCTAATCGCTCTTGAAGAAATATTACAATTTCATGTATGGGGCAGTTTACCGGGTCCTTGCTGTATGAGAGACACCAATCAGCGAACACCTTCCATTTTAGTGCATAGAGGCGTCTAGTGGACGGTGCTCTGGCTTGTAAAATGGTGTTTATGACTGAACACGTCAGTTCTGGTGCATTTAGTATGCTCCATTCAGGAGCCACACATGCAGGTTCCACAGCTGGGGCTGGGGATGCCAAATTGTGAGCCTGAGAGAGGAGATCCCTCCTCAGTGGTATTTCCTATGGTGAGCTGTACAGCATCTCCATCATTTCCAGAAACCATGGCTGGTTGGCCATTTCGGTGCAACTAATAGAACGTTTCCTTGTCCTCTCAGACTTTGCATATGGCAGAGTGGATCAGGTATACTGGAGGAAATGCATATTTGTTTTTCACCGGCCATTTGTGTGCCATTGCATCCCTTCCCAGCGGGGCTTGGGACTTCGAAGAACAGAGGGGATAGTGGGCATTCTCCACTAAGGCAAATAGATTGATTTCTGCTTTGCTGAATATTTCCCAAATCCTCAGTATAGTTTGAGGATGAAGTCTCCATTCGCCCGGTATCGCCCCTTAGCGTAACAGTAGACGTGCACAGTAATTCAGGCAGCCTGGGACATATGTCACTCTCAGGGAGAGATGATGCTCGCTCCATAGGAGGGGGTGAGGCGTCATTCTTGACAGTGGCGGTGAATGAATTCCGCCTTGGCTGTTTGTATATACCACAACTGTCATGTTGACTGAGCAAACCAGGACATGACAGCTCACTATTTCAGACTGAAAGCCTTTAAGGCTAGAATTACAGCCAATAGCTCTAAGTGGTTGATGTGCCACGCCCTCCTCACACCTGTCCAGGTGCCAAAAGTTGGGTGTCCATTGCACACCGCCCCCCAACCTGTGTTGGAAGCATCCGTGGTCACCTCTTTTCGCCTGACACCTTGGGACTTCGAGTACCAGAGGGGACAGTGAGTATTCTCCACTGAGGCAAATAGATAGATTTCTGCTTTGCCAGATATTTCCCAAATCGTCAATACAGTTTGAGGGTGAAGTCTCCTGAATTCGGATGCCGCCGCCACAAATCCCAGTGCTTTCTGAAACAAGTTTCAGTGGAAATGTTCTCCCCAGTTTTAACTGAGATGGACACTGTAAAATGGCTGAAGCAGTAAAACTGTGCTGGCATAAAAAAACCTCTGATTGTGGCAGTAACAGCCAATTGTCGAGGTAGTTTAGGATGCATGCCGCTCAGTCTCAGAGGGGCGACAACCGAAAACCAAAGACTGTCCGAAGGGCAGGACTATGAATTGATACGCTGTTCCCTCGAACGCGAATCTCAAAAACATCCTGTGATGTCGTACAATTTGGATATGATCGTATGCATCCTTCAGATCTATCAACGCAAACCAATCATGTGGGCGTACATGCGATAAGATCCTTTTCTGAATAATCATTTTGAATAGGCGTTTACAAATGCGCGATTAAAATGTCTCAGATGCAGGATTGGCCGAAGCCCGCCGTCTTTCTTTGGAACAAGAAAATAACGGCTGTAAAACCATTTTGTGCTTGACAATTTGGCACAATCTCGATCGCATTTTTCACGATGAGAGGTGTATTTCGGCTCGTAACACTGGCGCGTCATCGGACGAAACCGTGGAAGACAGAACGCCGTTGAAACGGGGTGGCCGGTGTGCAAATAAGGATCGGATATCCTTGTTCGATCGTTTTTGCACCCATTCTGAAATACCCGTTAGGGATAGCCACGCATCCGCATAGTGGGACAGAGGGCAGTTTGGTTTGCTCACTGTATGATATGATGCGACGCTCACTCTAGGGAAGCGGTTGCGCATAATGTGTGTGCTTTGAAGAGGAAAAGGGGGCTCCTTATTGAGAATGTGTGAGCATCTCGTGCATTTGCAACGAATGCTGTATTCTTTTTTGCACTTATTGCATTTTTATTTTTGCATTTATTTGAGTGCAAGACACAGAAACAACATTTTGAATAACAATATCCCTTTCCCGACCAACAAAATTGGGGAGATGGGGAACAGTGTTTTGTGTCTCTCCAATCAAGCCTTTTTTGGAGCAGACCCGGAGGGAATCGCGGGCTCTGCTTTCCGCTTCAAATGCTATTGTCCGTCAGGTGCGCTTTGCTGCGCGTAATGATACGCAGGTGCCTGTGAGGCTTTTAGTCGCGCGCTGACTCGAAACAGAGCGAGGGCGAACCGGCTGTGATATACTCCATGTGGGCATAAAGTGTCTCATAGCCTGTGACTGCTGCTGAATCGCGACATAACGCTCAGCAAACTTATTCATAGAGCCAAAAAGTCCGGCTGGAGACACGAGCATCTAAAAGAGTGGCTTTTTCTTTATCACTCATTTCTGCCCTGGAGCGCCGCCATTGTGTGGAGTGCTGATCCAGCTTGTTCTGCTGCTGAGTACGCTTTTCCCGCCAGTGCGGACGTTTGTCGACACGGTTTGGAAGGATGTACATGTTACTCGCTGGGCAGAGGTGTGCCGCTACCGCCTCCTCCACAGGGGGTAATTGGGCATATAACTGTTTTCTTTCCCAAAGAAATTATCCACATTAAAGAGGATGGCGTCACTGCGCGAGCGCGCCATATAAGGTCGCGCGCCAGGACTTGAATAGTTTTCATTATGGACTTCGGGGAAGAAATGTGCGGGATGCTGCCGTTTAACGGCGCCCGCACTGCTGGAACCATTCATCGAGGCGAGACGGTTCCTCTGGGGGAGACCAGTCAGGGTGAAGCTCTTCGACTGCCCTTGTAAGGTCTGTGGCGCGTGCACGTTCCTCGCCCTCGCTGGGGGAGGGGCGGCAGCATTATCCACTGATCATTTGCCTGATGTGGCGAGAGACATGACATCGTCATCATCCCCAGCGTCAGATCCACCAAACGAGACGAGGCCGCACGCTCATCAGAGGGTCGGAGCTCGTCTCACACATAGCGTATGGGGATATATGCGCTTTGTGGAGATTGAGGGGCTCGTGGGGCATGTGCCGGCACGAAATCCACCTCAAGTTCGTCCTGCTCGGCCTCGTGGCCCCGCCGTGCCTCCTCGTGTGAACCCTCGGGAATCACAGAAGAGGCTGGTGGGAGGGCGCGAGAGGCTGAATCGTCTCTGAGAACGAGGGCGATTCGTGAGCGAAGCGACTTGAGACTCATGTCCTCACAGTGAGGACAGTCTGTCTCCATGAGAGCTGAGTCTGCGTGGGCGCAGCCCAGACAGAAAACGCAGCTCTCATGCTTGTCTGACAGCGGGATGTGTCTCTCGCACAAGGAACACTTACGGAACAACATCTTGAAAAAGACGTGAACACGTAAGTGGCTCTTCTAAATATATAAATATAAATATAGATTTATATTTATATAACTTATATAACTTACATTTATACACACAAGTACAATTTTGCTTTAAAAGGATACTCTACACCTGCCGACGCGCTGCGGAGAATCAGGATGCTGAGGTCTGTTCACCAGCGAAGTGTCAAGCGTCGAGGCGGAGTGATGTTCGGCGGAGCACTGCAGGGGAGCGGAGAGTCTTCTCGCTGCCGTGAAGATTCCGTCCGCTGACTATTGTGAATCGACGGCAAAGGTAGAGGGCTTCGAGACAAGAGGTAATCGCTGTCTTGATGGAAGAAATTCTGAGGAAATGGTGTCTGTGCACCTGTTTTATAGCGGTCAGTTAGCGCCGAAACGAGCGGTCAGTTTCGCGCCAAAACAGGCTGGCTCAAACACCATAGCCAATATTAGAATATTGGCGTTATTGTAGAGAGGTTTCAAATAGGTCGTGTATGAAGGCACTCCCCATATGCGTTAGTAACGCAATGTCAAGTGGACTGAAGTCGGAAGGGAACTGTTAACTTGAAAGGACAAACTGAAATAAAAATAGAAACGAAATTCAGAATTCAAAACTAAAATAACCCTGGTGAGAGAGAAAGTACCTCATTTTATTACATTAATAAAACAGTAATAATAGGGTTGCACAGGGGCAGATGAGAAAGTTCACCTTTAACTATGAAAGGATTTGAAACCTCACAGAAGCTGCTCCAAATCTCCAATGTGATCATTAAAGATTTTTCAGACTCCAGACCTTTCTGCCCCTCTCTTTCTGTCTTCATTTCTAAAATCTAAACGGTTTGAGGAGGTTGGAATTGCAGTGTGGCCCAGGTGAGCAATAGATCTTTTTCACCACTGGGACTTGCAAGGTCTTTCTTCTGTATCCTTATTTTGTGGCTCCATCACAACAGTTAATCAAAATCCACCTGCCCCCTCTGCTATTTCCAGTAATTCTGCTGTCAGTGCTTATTCTCATCACCAACACCCAACAGATATCTACCTCTGAAAAAGTTTATCTTAAAATTGTATCCATGTGGTTATAAGCCAATGGCTTAATTGTTTGATGGGTATCAATTATTAGAGATGCTGAAGATATATATATATATATATATATATATATATATATATATATATATATATATATATATATATATATATATATATACACTCACCTGAAGGATTATTAGGAACACCATACTAATACTGTGTTTGACCCCTTTCGCCTTCAGAACTGCCTTAATTCTACGTGGCATTGATTCAACAAGGTGCTGAAAGCATTCTTTAGAAATGTTGGCCCATATTGATAGGATAGCATCTTGCAGTTGATGGAGATTTGTGGGATGCACATCCAGGGCACGAAGCTCCCGTTCCACCACATCCCAAAGATGCTCTATTGGGTTGAGATCTGTTGACTGTGGGGGCCATTTTAGTACAGTGAACTCATTGTCATGTTCAAGAAACCAATTTGAAATGATTCGAGCTTTGTGACACGGTGCATTATCCTGCTGGAAGTAGCCATCAGAGGACGGGTACATGTTCTCATTCTGTTTACGCCAAATTCTGACTCTACCATCTGAGTGTCTCAACAGAAATCGAGACTAATCAGACCAGGCAACATATTCCCAGTCTTCAACTGTCCAATTTTGGTGAGCTCTTGCAAATTGTAGCCTCTCTTTCCTATTTGTAGTGGAGATGAGTGGTACCCGGTGGGGTCTTCTGCTGTTGTAGCCCATCCGCCTCAAGGTTGTGCATGTTGTGGCTTCACAAATGCTTTGCTGCATACCTCGGTTGTAACGAGTGGTTATTGCAGTCAAAGTTGCTCTTCTATCAGCTTGAATCAGTCGGCCCATTCTCCTCTGACCTCTAGCATCAACAAGGCATTTTCGCCCACAGGACTGCCACATACTGGATGTTTTTCCCTTTTCACACCATTCTTTGTAAACCCTAGAAATGCTTGTGCGTGAAAATTCCAGTAACTGAGCAGATTGTGAAATACTCAGACCGGCCCGTCTGGCACCAACAACCATGCCACGCTCAAAATTGCTTAAATCACCTTTCTTTCCCATTCTGACATTCAGTTTGGAGTTCAGGAGATTGTCTTGACCAGGACCACACCCCTAAATGCATTGAAGCAACTGCCATGTGATTGGTTGATTAGATAATTGCATTAATGAGAAATTGAACAGGTGTTCCTAATAATCCTTTAGGTGAGTGTGTGTGTGTGTGTGTGTATATATATATATATATATATATATATATATATATATATATATATATATATATAGGCCAAATATTAGTATTGGCCAATAAAAGTAATTATCTGCACTATCGGACATCGGATAATTGTTTTAAAACAGCCAATAATTAGGGCAAATTATGTTCTTTCAAAAGAGGTTGGAAAAATGCATCTCCAAATGTGCATGAAAGAAAAATGCCTCTTGTGTGAAATTATTTTGACTTGGGTGACAATCACAACAGAGTTGCAATTTGTAAGTTTTTCAGTTAGAATTTTATGAAGTGGAACTACTGTTAAAGTTAATCTGATTACTCACCTTAAAGCTCGACATAGCAAGGAATATGATATGTTTGTTAAAAATAAGGTGGAGTCTGCTTCAGCCAAAAATCTATTATTATGTGTAAAAAAATTATGTGTATTAATAATTAGCTTTTTGTTTCAATATTTTGTTTATAACTGAGACCTGGTACTCTGAAACATGGAAGACATGTAAAGATGTAGAGAATAAAGTTGTAATTAAAATTTCTTTCCAGGATGGGTACTTAAATATCAATGCTTTGAAACCAGGTAGAATAAAAAAGCAGATCTACCATCGGTATCGGCAGATTGCTCTATATAATCAGATATTAAATTGACAAACACATTTTTTATTGGTGCATCCCTATCAGTACAATACATATTGTCTATTCCACAATTATGATATATTATATATTTTTGTTTCAATGATTTGTATACCCCTTGACACCTTGAATGTCCTGTACTTTTATGCACACCTGCACTAATCCATGCATACTGATTTGAGAACTGTGAGAAAGATACAATGTGAAAAGACTAAAGATTTATTAAGATATTAAGCTTTTTTGCCATACAATGTGAAAGCAAAATGAAATTCTGCCTTTGCTGAACATTTATAAAGGTATCAAATGTTTTTTTTGACACTTGCTATGAACAATGTGAGGGGTGTCCCAGAACCAGTGTTGTAGTCAAACCACCTAAACCGAGACCAAATCAAGACCAAGAGCACAGTGTATCGAGACAAGACTTTGAGGAGTTGAGACCAAGTCGAGACCAGTGCGAGTCCCACACTGCATGACACACTTACGATACAATGTGGAACATGCAAACCATAGGCACTCCTCAAATTGATCTAAAAGATCCACATTCCCATAAAAACACCAGCAGAAAACAAATGAAAATTCCTCTTCATTCACCTCTTTAATTTGCCATAGGGGTGTGTGTGTGTGTGCCATGAGAAATATCTTGATAAAAGAATCAAAAGGCATTGCAGAGGTGAAATTTATGTGTGTGAATTTTCCTTTTGCCTGTTTTCTATGAGCTAACAAATACATACAAACACTAAGGAGCTGAAATCAACTTAACCATCTTTATTCAACACAATAAAATGTTTGTGTCAGCATCACATCAGGTTTTCTGGAAGACTTTTCCCCTTAGAAACCATAATTATTTACAGAATATATTAAACAATTATTCAATACACTAGTCTTCACTTTTTTCTGTCTTTTCTTAAACAATATTGTAACTTTCCAAGTTGAATGGAATGCAGCAAGATGCAGATTGCTAACATTAGCTAGCTAGCTAGCTTTGCTAGCATCTTACACTTTTCTTTCTTTATGCTTTCTTACTATGTGCAGATAAAAGTTTGACGTGGTCCCAGCTGTCTTGTTAATATTGCAATTCAGAATTTACATACTGCTGTGTTTTCTTTTGGATGCTTTTTTGCAGATTAATTCTTTGTGGTTTAGGCCGTGGCACACTTTTTATGATTAAAAAAATCCCATGGCACACAACTATACAACAACCATCGTTGATAGTTTTCCTTTTCAAGAAATTGTCCATGATGTCTGTCTTAGTAGCGTGAACAATGTTTGAAATTCGGCTATGCAAAAAACGCAAGTAATAAAGGGATGCTGTATAATGAGGTCTTAGATGCCAATAGCACTAATTGGATGTTGATAAACCATTTAGTCTTTTCCAATTTGTAGATTTGTTCTTGCAAATTAATTCTTGCAACGGCACAGAAAATAAATTTTTTATTATTAATTTATCTACTGTATTTTCCTGAAATAGAGTCACACCTGACTATAAGTTGCACTGGGTCAAAATCTAAAAACAAGCAAAACAAAACACATAATTAATTCTGACAGAGGTTAAATCCAGCAGGCACTATGACCCGGGAGCAGCCGCCCTGCCTCCATTCAGCAGTTCACTTCATGAAGATTACAGTACCTCAGAATCTACACATCGTATCACAGGGTTTTTTGGACTTGCTTTTAGTAATCGTATGTAACATTTTCTCATATTCTTTTTATGTTTCATGAAAGAAACTCGAGATGTAAGCCACATCTGCTCATAACATCTTTAGCTCTATGCTGTGCACAAATAATCAGCGTTTAGTCTGAGTAAAACAATACACCTGTTGTATTCTATTAATTCATTCGGTTCACTGACTGAATGTTTTTACTACAAGTGTGATGATGAAGCATCATTTTGTGTGCATGTGCTGCGTTTGACAGCAGACTAGAGTTTGTTAGAACAATAATGTTATGATGGAGAAAATATTTAAACTGGTTGCATAAAATACTTTGTAATGGAAATTATACTGAATTGGCAACTTTAAAACTCTTCTACCCTCTCTATGCCTTCACTAAAATACTGAAGAAAAAAAACAGTATTTATTTATTTTGAGGAATTCAATCATTTTCCATGGCACACTTGGCAATCTTTCATGGCACACTAGTGGGCACAGTGGTTGGGAAACACTGGTTTGTCTGACATCTCTCAGAGAGTCACAGTTTCTTCTCTTGTCTCCCGCGTTCACTTTATTAGAGTGCGTGTGATGGGGCGGAGAGGGGTGACAGCCGTTAATGCCGAGTGTACACTACAAGATTTTAAGACCGATTTTCACTCACCAACAGTTTTGTGGAGATCGCCGACAAAAGCACAAAAACGTAGGCAAATCGTAGGAAGAACACGATGTATGAATTATCAAAGATCCAATTTGAGAGAAGTGCAGAAACGTTGACGATATCAGTGAGATATCTAGAATGTTAAATATCTGGACCTGTCTGCGATTCCAAATCACGCAATGTGAAATATGTTTTGACTGAATACAACTGCAGCGTTGACCTACAGCCAATGACAGAGCAATAAACTGGCACTGGCAGTTTCAGTGGGAGGAGTCCTGATGTACCTGCAGCAGAACAGTGGTATCAATAAAGTCTCATTGGACCGAAGAAATGGAGGAAAAATGTGTGGAACATTGACAGGAGCACCAGTGCCTATTTGATGTTCCCTTTACAAAAAGCTTCACTGTGATGCTGCGCTTTGCTAAGCGCTTTTGGGAACAATCCTGCATTGTGACCAGCTGTGAATATGTGTGTAACATGTCAATGAACATTGACCGTAATTTATAGCCTCGACTGGTGAGATCATTAGATGCACCTGTGGCCAGGCTATAAATAGACGCGTCACCAGCGTGTCGTCAGATCTGTTTTCTTCAGAGCATACTGTGCTGTGTGTCTCACAAGCCTGTCAGAAACTTTCTTTCCTCTGCTAGGATTTAGAATTTGTTAGGCAGTGCGCAGTGAACCTTTTCTCCTTTCCCTCTTTCTATATATATATATATATATATATATAATAGAAAAGAAAAAGGTGGAAAAATGTCGGAGAAGCAAAGCAAACGATGCGTGTTTCCTTGTCAACGTTCTATGACTGTCAGGGACACACATCAATTTTGTTTTGTTTGTTTGGGGGAAGAGCATGCTGCTCTCGTGTTGGGGCAGGGCAAGTGCGCGCATTGCGACCTAGGGGTCGTCAGCTCTGTTGTCACAGTAACTGTCTCGAGTTGATGCCGGTATTTCTGGCCCTGAAATACTTCCTCCAGAGGCTACCATGTCTTGGTGTGGGTGGGCAATACAGCAGAAGTCTCTTACATTTACATTTACATTTATGCATTTGGCAGACGCTTTTATCCAAAGCGACTTACAGTGCAATTATTACAGGGACAATCCCCCCGGAACAACCTGGAGTTAAGTGCCTTGCTCAAGGGCACAATGGTGGTGGCCGTGGGGTTTGAACCAACGACCTTCTGATTAACAGCCCAGATTAACAGCCCTGTGCTTTAGCCACTACGCCACCACCACTCCTGCACCAATTCTTACATAAACCATCAAGGAGGTCCACGTTAATGTCAGCTACATTTCTGGCCCGTCGGATTCTCCTTGGGGCCCAGTGCAAGCCCCTGTCACTCAGGGCAGTTTATATCCCTGGATGCCTGTATGTGGGAGCAGATTTACTGTCCAGACAGAAAATACAGATGGGTGAGTGGAAACTCCACCCCTAAGTAGTGGAACAACTCTGGGTGAGATTTTACAGGGTAGAAGAGGATCTCTTTGCCTCTATGATCAGCGCAATGTCTCCTCTACTTCTCCCTGAGTCACCCAGCCCCCCTGGGTCTGGACATGATGGCGCATACATGACCCTGAATGCGTCTGTATGCGTTTCCCCATTTTCTCTGCTCCCGGGAGTCTTGGCCACAGTTCGCCAGCAAGGGTCTTGCCTCTTACTTATAGCGCCGCGCTGGCCGAACAGGGTATGGTTCTCGGAGCTAATATCTCTCCTCGATGGCTTGCCTTGGGCGATTCCGGACAGGAGGGACCTTCTGTCTCAGGCGCAGGGGACGATATTTCATCCCTGACCCGAATTGTGGAAACGTTATGTTTGGCCCCTGAAGGGTACCAACTGAGGGACACAGGGCTGTCACCTGAGGTTATCGAGACCATTCTTAGTGCTAGGACTCCCTCTACCAGAAGAATCTACACCAATAAATGGGGTGTCTTCGAAAAGTGGTGCAGTTCACATGGTGCAGATCCAGTTAACTGCCAAATTGTTTCAGTTCTGGACTTTCTGCAGGAAAAACTGTCAGCAGGCATATGCCCCACTACTCTCAGGGTTTATGTGGCCGCCATTTCGGCTTTCCATGCCTTGATGGACAGGGTGCCTTTGGGGTGGCATCCTCTACTCGCTCGCTTCATTCGTGGAGCCATGCGACTGAGGCCTCCTGTTAGGACCAGAACTCCTTCATGGGACTTAGCAATAGTCCTGGAGGGTCTGGTTGAGACCCCCTTTGAACTTCTAGAGTCAGCGTCTGACAGACTTCTGACTCTCAAGATGGTCTTTCTTATGGTGATTACCTCTCTTAAGAGGATTGGGGATCTACAGGCTCTGTCTGTTTTGTCGGCCTGTTTAGAATTTGCCCCAGGTATGGCCAAAGCTATTCTGCGTCCTCATCCTGACTACCTTCCTAAGGTGCCTTTTTCGACACTACATCCTGTCACTCTGGAAAGACTTCACAGACTCTGCCCAGTCCGTGCCCATCAGACTTATGTCCACCGCACTAGCCAGTGGCGTAAGTCAGGGCAATTATTTGTCTGCTATGGGGGCCACAAAAGGGGGGCGGCCGCTACCAAGCAGACTATGTCACATTGGGTGAGGGATGCTATTGCCCTGGCCTATGAGGTGCGTGGTCAAGCTTTGCCAGTAAGTGTCAGGGCTCACTCCACCAGAGGGGTCGCCTCCTCTAAAGCCTTGGCTAGAGGGGTCCCTCTGCAGCAGGTTTGTGATGCGGCAGGCTGGTCCTCTCCGCACACATTCATAAGATTTTATAGTTTGGATGTTCATGCTACTCCAGGCTTTTACGGACATCTCAAACTCATGCCTGAACAATTTTGTGACGTGGCAGGCTGGTCCTCTCCACGCACATTCATATTTTTTTATGGCAGGCTCATGCCTGAACAAGTTTGTGATGCGGCAGGCTGGTCCTCTCCGCACACGTTCATCAAACTTTATGGGTTAGATGTTTTTGCTACTTAGGACTCTTACGTCCTTGAGTCGATATCTCATGTCTGAGACCTCTCGCGTTCTTGTGAGCACACTTCACAACCATAGGGGTCCGGACAGCCCCAGTGCGTTGGCGTGGGTATTGCGTTCCCAAAAGGGCTTAGCAAAGCGCAGCATCATAGTGAAGCTTTTTGTAAAGGGAACGTCTCGGGTTACATGTGTAACCCTTGTTCCCTGATAAAAGCGGAACGACATGCTGCGCTTCTTTGCCACACTGGGACGTCCCAGGACTGCTCTTCAGAAAAAGATATCTGACGACACGCTGGTGACGCATCTATTTATAGCCTGGCCACAGGTGCATCTAATGATCTCACCAGCCGAGGCTATAAATTCCGGTCAATGTTCATTGATGTGTTACACACATATTCACAGCTGGTCACAATGCAGGATTGTTCCCAAAAGCGCTTCGCAAAGCGCAGCATCTCGTTCCACTTTTTTCAGGGAACAAGGGTTACACATGTAACCCGAGACGTTTCCTCTGAACTGTACCACAACCGAGTGGAGAAAGAGAAGAGTTGAAGGGAAATTGCAAATTCATTTGGACAGTCAGGTAAGCAAATAGGTAGATTTTTCAGTAGGAGGTACTTTGTCATATTGTTACCAATAAAATATATGATGCCTTTAGGCGATTAAAAACATACGCATAATATTCTGAAATGCATAACATATGATCTTACATTTGTTTTTGTATCTCGTATCACTTCTCGCATGTACTCTGTTCTGAAACATAATTTGGAGTCCAGACAGAGTCGTCGGGGATTCGTCAATAGTGAAATGTTTTGTAATGTGTTCACCCCTGTCTCTGATTCCTCATGTAATTTGAAAATGCTACGACTTCTATGACAAGACAGATAGTTGTGTAGTATGAACAGTACCACAATCCGATGTCTTTGAAAGTCGTGTAGTGTGTAGGAGGCATAACATTAACAAAAATTTCAAATTAGAAATCAAGTTATTACTTGCATTTGAATCAGGAAGTTTTACATCCAATCACAGTAATAATTTTAACAAATAAATCAGACAATGCACAGGCAATTTAGTGATATCCAGTTGTGGTCTTGACCGATCTTGAAATAACATCCCGAGTCCTCTTGTCTGAGACCGAGACAGGAGAAATGCAGTCGATTCCGAGATAAGACCTTCAAAAAGTGGTCTCGAGACCAAGACCGATCTCGAGTACTACAACACTACCCAGAGTACACAACACATTTTACCATTCTGTCTTTAAATAGCATTTTTCAGGTTTTTGGGAGTAAAGCAGGAAGGTGGAATTGGTATTTAACAGACATGGGGACTTGTGACTTGGTGACTTGGACTCGAGTCGACTCGAGTCGCTATTTTTATGACTTGTGACTTGACTTGACAAAAAATAAAATACTTGAGACTTGACTCGGACTTGGAAGTTAAAGACTTGAGACACGAAGACTTGAATGACTTGAGTGTTAATCACATCATGTTTTCAGTTTGAATATAAAATATATAAATTATTTAAAAACATTAAGTTGATCCAGCTGGAGCGCAGGCTGAGAATAGTTTTGTCATGACTGGATTACGACACTATAGGCTATCATCAGCCATGCCCTCTCGTACCTTACGCACACCACGCCCACTTAGATCAGATAACACATCAACATGTCAGCCGGAGGGGTAACGTTACCGAGGGTCATCGCTTTCGGCTTCAAAAATTATTATCAAGATGGCAAAAAACGAACAGCACTTTGCAAGACATGCAACGTTAAGATCGCGGACAGCCAGACGACAACCTCCAATTTCGATCCGCCATTTGAAGAGCCATTCTGCCCAGTAAGTGCTTGTCAATTTGTTAATTTTATCTGGTTAGTTGGTAGTTAGCTAATGTAATAATAGCAGGGTTCCCACGGGTCCTTGAAATCCTTGAAAGTTTGTGAATCTGAAAAATAAAATTCAAGGCCCTGGAAAGTTCTTGAAAATAAACATACATAGATACAGGTCCTTGAAAGTGCTTGAATTTATTTTGTGCAAGAAGTTTTCTGGAAAAATAAAATCTGTCCATTAATTTTTTATTTCGCCAACACTTTGTGGCTTATGCTGCATACTAGCCTGCTTGATTTACGTTAGTTACGCGCATTTACGTTAAGTGTTTCCCGCGCGAGGTACTTTGTTTTGTACGTTGCCATGACGTTCACGCGTGCTGGTACCTCAACGCTTCCCACTCACAGACATTGCAAAAATAGGCTTATGGATATACTCTGTGTGAGTGAGTGAGTGAGTGAGTGAGTGTAGGTGTGGGAGTGTGAGAGCGCGAGAGTGAGTGTGTGTGTGTGTGTGTGTGTGTGTGTGTGTGTGTGTGTGTGTGTGTGTGTGTGTGTGTGTGAGCGTGTATTTATCACTTTGTGGGGACCAAATGTCCCCATAAGGATAGTAAAACCCGAAATGTTTGACCTTGTGGGGACATTTTGTCGGTCCCCATGAGGAAAACAGCTTATAAATCATACTAAATTATGTTTTTTGAAAATGTAAAAATGCAGAAAGTTTTCTGTGAGGGTTAGGTTTAGGGGTAGGGTTAGGTTTAGGGGATAGAATATAAAGTTTGTACAGTATAAAAACCATTATGTCTATGGAAAGTCCCCATAAAACATGGAAACACAACATGTGTGTGTGTGTGTGTGTGTGTGTGTGTGTGTGTGTGTGTGTGTGTGTGTGTGTGTGTGTGTGTGTGTGTGTGTGTGTGTGTGTGTGTGTGTGTGTGTGAGCGCGAGAGTGAGTGAGTGAGTGAGTGTGGGTGTGGGAGTGTGGGAGGGAGAGTGTGTGGGAGTGTGGGTGTGGGAGTGTGTGAGAGAGAGAGTGTGTGAGAGAGAGTGTTTGTGTGAGAGAGAGTGTGTGTGTGAGAGAGAGTGTGTGTGTGAGAGAGAGTGTGTGTGTGAGAGAGAGAGTGTGTGTGTGAGAGAGAGTGTGTGTGAGAGTGGGTGTGGGAGTGTGGGAGAGAGTGTGTGAGAGAGAGTGTGTGGGAGAGAGAGTGTGTGTGAGAGAGAGAGTGTGTGTGAGAGAGAGAGTGTGTGTGAGAGAGAGAGTGGGTGTGTGAGAGTGAGTGTGTGTGTGAGAGAGAGAGAGGAGAAATGTAACAAAGTTTAATGTACATAACTGTGTTTGAGAGAGAGAGAGGGAGGTGTTCAGAGAGGAGTCTGTTGGATGTTAAGCTGTTATTTGTTTTATGGACTCAATGTTGAAAATTTAAAACATTTCAAACACTGTTGGCAGAAGTGAAAAATAAATAATTTTATGAAGTTACAATTTTGTTTGATTCCATGATGTATTTTACTGAACATGAGTATTGTAATTTACTGACAGTTACTTATATCTTGTCTTTTCACTTTATTATGATCAGATTCTGCAGGTAAAATTACAATAATAAGGTGACTTGACTTGGACTTGACTTGACATAGCCTGTGACTTGACTTGACTTGACTTTCCCAAGAAAAAAATACTTGGGACTTACTTGAGACTTGAAGGTTAAGACTTGAGACTTACTTGAGACTTGCACATGTGTGACTTGGTCCCATCTCTGGTATTTAACCCTACAATGTTTTTTTTTATATATACAAACATTTTAGAGTATGGGGAGACCAATGAGTGAGTCAATAACTTTTTTGTGAAAAACATTGAAAAGAGGGCCCCTGCAAATTCTGAGAGCATGTGACTTCAACTTTGTATTGAAAGTCTGGCATTAACTCTTTTTCTAAGCAACATTTATTTTTTTAAACGAGAAGGAAGTTAACCTAACTGCAAATGTTCCTATCTTTTCCATGTTATATTCATTATTTTTTCAAACTGAAAAAAGAAAAGTAAAGAAAGAAAAAAGCAACTGGGAAAAAGCAGTGAAATAATTTTCAGAGGTACCTTTACAGGGTTATAAAACGTATTTGCTAATAGTGAAATAATAAAAAAAAAAATTTAAGCATTTCCCAATGCCTTTTTTTCTTCTTTTTATTTATTTAATTACTTTTGGCAATTTTAGTGTATGTGGTCTGGAGTTTACAAGTTTAGATCCTTGAAACACATAGATTTTTTACTAGTGCTAAATATGTTTGACTTATTATGTAAGTTTTCTTGCAATACAAATTCTTCCTAGCCAAGAACAGCCCATCTTTCATGCCATATAATTTTATTCGTTCATTCTGGTGAGTGCTTATATCCCGCCACAAGCGTGCGTGAACGTAACGTTGCAACAACTGGCTGATCACATCAGAGACACAGAGCAACAACACCTGGACTCACTTATTATTATTCTGGGAGATTTATATAAAGCTAACCTCGACCGTGAACTGCCAAAATACAAACAACACATCACATGCTCCACCAGAGACAGAAATAGAGACTTTTTTTGCTCAAGATGGCGCTGAGTATGGCTGCTGCGTTGCGAGCTCCGTTACAACACTGCGGTTTATTGTTTGTTTTGTTTACAGTTCTTTGTTTTTTTGTCTTGGATGTTGTCTGCCTTATTGTTCACGACAGACAAATGCTTTTGGACATTGGTTCTACAATTACACATCGAAAACCGGACTTCAAATTCCTTAATGCCGACCCGCTGTTTACAAACACGCCGGCGTTCACCCTTTGTCTGGGCTGCTCGGCCGCGGAAACGCAGAAGGAAAAGAGGAAAACGAGCCGGCGTTCACCCTCAGAATGATCCAGTGCTGGTCGGACCAATCAGACTCTGCGCTACAAGACTGTTTTGATCACAAGATGTTCCGTTCCGCCTCTGATGACGACATCGAGGTTTATGCTGACAGCGTAACGTGTTTCATCAGGAAGTGTGTAGAGGACGTTGTTCCGACCAAAACTATACGGATATACCCCAACCAGAAACCATGGGTTAACGCCGATGTTCACGCGGCACTCACTGCGCGGACCTCCGCTTTTAATTCAGTACAGCCAAACGCCAGTACAGGCACAAACTTGAAGGTCAGTTCAACACCACTGACTCCAGAAGTATGTGGCAGGGAATTAACACAATCATGGACTACAAACGGAATAAAGTCTTCGCCATGAACACCGCTGCATCTCTCCCGGATGAACTTAATACATTTTATGCTCGTTTCGAGGACAACACCACCGCCCTCGCGGAGAGAGCACTCGCGGCTGACGCTACAGAGGTTGATTCACTCTCCGTCTCTGTTGTGGATGTAACCCGATCATTCCGATGGGTGAACATCCGTAAAGCCGCGGGTCCAGACGGCATTCCGGGCCGCGTCATCAGAGCGTGCGCGAATCAACTGGCTGGTGTTTTTACGGACATTTTCAATCTGTCCCTCTCCCTGTCTGTAGTCCCCACATGCTTCAAAACATCAACCATTGTGCCTGTTCCAAAGCAAGCTATAATCACTTGCTTAAATGACTGGCGTCCTGTTGCTCTGACCCCCATCATCAGCAAATGCTTCGAGAGGTTAATCAGAGATCACATCTGCTCTGTTCTGCCCCCCTCTTTGGACCCATTGCAGTTTGCCTACCGCAACAACTGCTCCACTGATGATGCCATTGCATCTACACTACACACTGCTCTCTCCCATCTGGAAAAAAGGAACACATATGTGAGAATGCTGTTTGTAGACTACAGCTCAGCATTCAACACCATAGTGCCCTCCAAGCTTGATGAGAAACTCCGGGCTCTGGGCTTAAACAGCTCGCTGTGCAGCTGGATCCTGGATTTCCTGTCAGGCAGACGTCAGGTGGTTAGAATGGGCAGCAACACCTCCTCATCACTGACCCTCAACACTGGAGCCCCGCAGGGCTGTGTTCTCAGCCCACTCCTGTATTCCCTGTACACACATGACTGTGTGGCAACACATAGCTCCAATGCATCATTAAGTTTGCTGATGATACGACGGTGGTAGGTCTGATCACTGACAATGATGAAAGAGCCTACAGAGAGGAGGTGCACACTCTGACACGCTGGTGTCAAGAGCACAACCTCTCCCTCAACGTCAGTAAAACCAAGGAGCTTGTTGTGGACTTCAGGAAGAAAGACTGAGAACAAAGCCCCATCACCATCAATGGAGCACCGGTGGAGAGAGTCAGTAGCTTCGTGTTCCTCGGTGTCCACATTACTGAGGAACTCACATGGTCCGTCCACACTGAGGCCGTTGTGAAGAAGGCTCACCAGCGCCTCTTCTTCCTGAGACGGCTGAGGAAGTTTTAAATGAACCACCTCATCCTCACACGGTTCTACACCAGTACTCTAGAGAGCATCCTGACTGGCTGCATCACCGCCTGGTACGGCAATAGCACCGCGCACAATTGCAAAGCCCTGAAAGGGTGGTGCGAACTGCCAGGAACATCATCGGAGGTGAGCTTCCCTCCCTCCAGGACATATATACCAGGTGGTGTGTGAAAAAAGCTCGGAGGATCATCAGAGACTCCAGCCACCCGAGTCATGGTCTGTTCTCACTGCTACCATCAGGCAGGCGGTATCGCAGCATCAGGACCTGCACCAGCCGACTACATGATAGCTTTTTCCCCCAAGCAATCAGACTGTTGAACACTTGATCTATCAGGATCAATAATTAGCACTGCACTTTATTCAGCTATAATCTCACACTGGACATATTCAACAATCAACATATTCTCCTCAATATACTACTTCATGTATATATATATATATCTATATATATATATATATATATATATATATATATATATATATATATATATATATATATTTCATATACTCCTTACTTATTGTATTGTATATTGTGTATTCTATATTGTGTGTATTGTATATAATTATCGTGTTGTGTAAGTATGTGTACATTTGATATGTAAATTGTGTTGTGTAAGTATGTTGTTTATTGTAATTGGTATATGTCTCATCACTGTCATGACTGCTATGTTGCTCGGAACTGCACACAAGAATTTCACCTACTGTTGCACTTGTGTACATGGTAGTGTGACAATAAAGTGATTTGATTTGATTTGATTTTAAATATATTGGACCACTGCTACACCACTGTAAAGGATGCATATCGCTTTGTCCCACATGCAGCTTTAGGACTCTCTGATCACTGTCTGGTTCATCTTCTTCTGACCTGCAAGCAGAAAATAAAATCAGCTCAGTCTGTAGTATGGACTGTAATAGGTGGACCAATGAAGCAGAGCTGGAACTAAAAACCTGCTTTGACTGCACAGATTGGAGTGTTTTTGAGGCTGCGGCCACAGACCTGGATGAGCTCACAGATACTTTGACATCATATATCAGTTTCTCTGAGGATATGTGCATCCCTACTAGGACATTTTTATATTTTATCATTCAATAACTATAAACCATGGTTTACAGGACAACCTAGACATCTTCGTCATGCCAAAAAGGATACTTACAGAAGTGGGGATAAAATATTGTACAACCCGGCCAGGAACATATTGACTAAGGAAATCAGAGTGGCTAAAAGAAGCTACTCTGAAAAGCTGAAAAACAGTTTTCAGCCAAGGATCCTGCATCTGTGTGGAAAGGCCTGAAAAGCATTACCAAGTATATGATACCTCCCCCTCGCTCTGTAGAATCAACTAATGGCTGATGAACTGAATGTGTCTTACTGCAGGTTTGAAAAGCCAAGGTCTCTTCACAGCACTATGGCAGCAGTGGAGTCATTCAAGTTCCTGGGCTCTACCATTTGTCATCCACATAGACTCCATTTTGAAGAAGGCTCAGCAGAGGTTGTACTTCCTTTGCCAGCTAAGGAAGTTCAACATGCCACAGGAGCTGCTGACACAGTTCTACTCGGCCATCATTGAGTCTGTGTACATCTATATCTGTCTGGTTTGGTTCAGCCACCAAACTATAACGGACAGTCAGGAATGCTGAGAGGATTACTGGCACCCCCCTTCCCACCCTCCAAGACCTGTATGTCTCCAGAGTGAGGAAACATACAGGTAGAATCACTCTGGACCCCACACACCCTGCCCACTCCCTCTTTGAACTGTTGCACCTCTATAGAGCACTGAGTGCCAGGATATCCAGGCACAAGAACAGTATTTAACCTCAGGCCATTTTCCACATGAATAATTAAACTTCCTGAGGATTTCACTTAGATTTAATTAAATAACTGTACATACCCCTAACTTGCACATCCATTACCACTTGCACATGTATGTTATATGTCACTACACCATTCTATGTTATATGTCCTATTATTTGTATAAGATAAAGAATTGTTGTTATCATCACCAAAAGCCATGTTTTTGCTGCTTGTGATTACTTGAGCAACTTCTTTAAATGTGTGTGTGTGTGTGTGTGTATATATATATATATATATATTAAGAATTACATAGTGTCATGTGTATTTTGTTGGTTCATGTATTTCATGTCTTTTATTTTGAAGTTTATTTCCTGTTTCATGTCATGTGTCCCTAGTCATGAGACCCTCCATGTTCATGTGTCTTGTATTCATTGGTTTATTTTTTAATTATCTTGTGATCAGTTCTGTCTTTTCATTGGTTGAATTGTTTGTCTTGTTCTCCCATGTCATGTATTGAAGCCTCATATTTGCCATTGTTCATTGTCAAGTGTTGAATGTATCAAGTCATGTCATGTCCATATTTATAGTTAGGGTTTTTTGGATTTCGTGTTTGTAAATAAAACTGCACTTGGGTTCTTCATCTTCACGTCTTCGTCATTGCCAGTACACATAGGAGACAACATCAGAGATGAATGGCACAGTGTTAATATTTGAGGAACAGGCAGTTGTAACCTGAATGATAATATGTCATGTATAGTAGATACTGATGCATGGAATCCTGTTAGCCACTGAGTTTAAATGACATTTTTAGGAGATGAGTGAACATTCCTGTTTCAAACCCTGAATGCCTCTATTAGAGACCCCAAGAATATATCACAAACATGTCCTGGTAAAAGCACCTCTTATAGATACCTTTGTTACAACAACTCTTTGTAATCAAAATATGGTCTCTGAAAAGAGAGGATTAAAGATAGCTTTATATCTCGGTGTTGTTGGAGACTTAAAAGGTTTTTGGTTTCAGTGTTGTCTATATCTTTTCCATTTGGTAGAAAAGCTTTTACGGGGACTCCATCATGAGTGTGGTGTTGTGAGTGTGACTAGTAATTCATACCTGTGCTGTGTGCTTATGTTCAAATAGTTTGCTATAACGTTTTCCAGAGAAGTGTAGGAGAGATTGGGGCTAGTTGTCACATGTGAAAGGTTTTGCTTTGGAGTCCAAATATGTATATTTTCTCTAGCAGTGGATCTGTGTGTTGATTTCACACTCATGATTCAAAATGCTCTTTAATTATTTAAAGGTAAACAGTTTACCCAAAAAATGGAAATTCTCTCATCATATACTCACCCTCATGCCATCCCAGATTAATGACTTTCTTTCTTCTGTGGAACACAAACAAAGATTTTCCATGGAATATCTCTGCTCTATAGGTCCATACAATGCAAGTCAACAGGGTCCAAAAGTTTGAAGCTCCAAAAAGCACCTAAATGTAGCATGATAGTAATCTATATAATTCTAGTGGTTAAATCCATTGCAGGTGGTGTTCCTTCATCCAAGCCGAGATGTCTGCCAGGCAGGCAGCGATTCGAGCTGTCACTGTGGTGTCGTTGGGCTGGAAAGACAAGTAGAGTTGCATGTCATCATCGTAGCAGTGGTAAGAGAAACCATGTGACTGAATGATGGGTCCCAGTGATGTTGTGTATATGGAGAAGAGAAGTTGCCCATTATAAGCTGGAACAAAATACGTCTTTGATTAGTCTTTTTTGGCTTGTTTTCCAAAACAATATCTATAAATCCTGTAAAAAAATTAATTTACTTTAGGAGCTATACTGCAGAAGAAACAATTGTTATTGGAGAATGTTGAATACAATATTTAATATTTAAACATTTTAAAATATCTAGATACAAATATAACAAGATACATTTACCTGAGAATCCTCATATAAGATATTTAGACTTGCTTTTAGAGAATATATCTTGTATATATTCTTTACTGCACTGGCAGAAGTATGAACAAGTGAAAAATACACTTAGGGTGATGACGAAGAGGGCGTGGCTGGGCCGTGAGTGTGCACGGCCTGTGTCGAGTCACCTTATCAGCGAAAGTGAGAGATAAAGAGGAGCCAGAGATGCCAGTCGATTAATCATTAGATTAGTCGATTATCAAAATAATCAGCTGCAGCCCTAGCTCGGAACATGAAACAAGACAGACATGCAACGATAATGTCATGGTCCTGTCAGACAAGAACCCAGGCTGACAGAGTCACAGGACAGTAACACTGTCATTCAACTAGAGATTACTCTGCTGACAGGGGCGCTCATGTGACTCAGGGACACATTCCTCATCACAAATATCTGTATGTGTAGGACTGCGAAAAGAAGTATGTCGATTCCGATAACAATCAATGTATGTGTGTACAGTACTGTACATATGTGTGTGATCTCTGTCATGCAGGAGTGGGAGGGTGAAAACAGTGTTAGTTTTTGTTTTCTGTGTCTTTGATATATAACAACAGTGGGAATGAGTTAAGATAACTGTATGAGATACAAACAGATTTATGTCTGTATGCCTGAGGATGGTGGGTCTTGCTGCAGGGGTCTGATAACAGTCAGAAGCAGGGTTGAGGTGTAATATACTCCTTAGTTTTTAGGAAAACACTTTGTTTTTATGGCTTTATGGGAGTATTTGATAAAATGGCTCAGAAAATTGAAGTTACATCTAAGAAAATCACTGGCATAATTTGTTTGTAGACACTGGTTTTGATATTTTGTTATACTTTACTTGCAGTGAAATGTGTAAGTATGACACACACGTGCCCAAAAGTGAATATATTTTTTGGGGCCATTATGTAGGTGATCACATGTTTCATGATTGCGTGATTGCATTTAGACTGCATTGCAAGTTAGGTTAGGTTTAGATATAAAATAAGCATTCCTTGTCACTGTGTTATAGCCTGAACTGCAAAAATAATTAGCTTCACAATTCACTTTTAGAGCCCCTCCATGGACATTTTACCTGGAAAATGATACCCAACAACAATCATTGCTTTGGCCACTAAAGGAAGTGTTTTTAATTTCAGTAGGCACAGACCGATTTAAGCTAAAGGAAAGGTCAACCTACTGTTTTCAGTACAGTGGGATCCAAAAGTGTTTAATTGCAAATTTTATTATCAGATTATTACATACAAATAAAATTAAAAACCTGAATTTCCTAGAATTTGGTTTGTCTCTCTTTTTCTTTAATGACAGCATGTGTGGACTCCACAGGTTTGTGTAAAACGTGATCATCCAAAGTAGATTTCATGATCTATTTCACATATCTGCTTACATTTAACCTAGAAATAGTGGAAAATCTTAAATATGTCTTCTTTGTTTTACGTCACAAGCTTTGGTTTCCCCCTAATATTTTCAGTATGGTCTCCGACATTTAGACCCCACTGTAAGTATGTGCACATTCAGCCAATAAATTGTGTTTATTTTGTATTGTGATCTAGGTGCTAAAACACCAGCAGTGATTGTATAATCATTTAGGTAATTCTTTCAGCATGGAGATACCCAACCTTTGCTTTAGCAACACTTCTATACTGTTAAACAAAAAAGATAACTGTGTGTTTTTGTTTTTAAATATATTTTGAATTGTGTTTGGAATGGCTGCTGCTAAAAGTATATTATTTATAAACTCATTAAGATACTCTATGATTGTTCTTTAAAGTTTGTTAAAGTGAATAAAGCTGCTATTGGTGTGCTATTCCCCTTATTGTCTCTCTGTTCTGGTAGCAGATATAGTTGGGCTTCTTTTCTTTTCCCGCTGTGTGTTAGCATTTAGTGCTAGCCTACAGTGATATGCAGAGTGTCAATTTGTCAATTGCTTAAGAGCACTCTTCTGCCAGGCTAAGGTAAGATGAGAGAGAGAGAGAGAGAGAGAGAGAGAGAGAGAGAGAGAGAGAGAGAGAGAGAGAGAGAGAGAGCTTTCAGCTACATAAAACACAAAGCATAGATTTAAATACACCAGCATTTAGAGTCATGCTTCGATTGACAGCTCTCAGTGCACTGTAAAAAAAAAAACTATATATATTTAAAGAGCTATATCTACCTTGTCAACCCCTTAAAATGAGTTTAGCTTGTTTAAACTTACATATTCTGATTGATTCTTTGGTAAACATGGGGGCTATTTGAGAGATCAAACAGCTCTTCTTAACCTTAACATTTTTCTATAAACACTAACTAAAATTAACACAAACTAAATAAGTTACAAAATGTACCATGGTATAATCATGTTGTACATGGTACCTTGGTATTCTTTGAAGTACCTTGGAGCAGGAGTGGACTGGCCATCGGTAGAACGTATAACATAGAGTTTTTTGCAAAATAACATTATATTGGTTCTATTAAACTCTAGAGCTACTTTGACAACTCTCAGTCTTTAATATGTTCTGTTCTACAACTCACTGACCTCTACTATATTGTGCGACTCATGTAAGTCAGGATAGTTTCCGGTTAGGGATCATGTGACAAAGAAAGTAGATCATACTATTTTTAACACATCTCAGACAGCACAGTCGATATGATATGTGTAATTATTCACAACAGACAGAGTCTCAGGGGTTCTTTATATGAGGCATTTTAGAGGCCAGGCTCTAGGAGTGCTTATGAATAAAAACATGTTTTAAAATATAGATTTTCACCATGTTTCATGTAATTATCTGCATACATTATTTTCTGATCATTAAAATTCACCCCTCAGGAACAACAAAGCTTTTTTATATTATTATTATTTAAAATATTAGTGGATTAACCAAAATATTACTCCGGTCCCTTGGAGAGCTTATATTTAGGCACAGTGTTCAGTTACTGCTGGCACCCCATGGAGATTTTTTACTCTAATTAGAGTTTTATGAATTTTGGTGTTTACTTACAAAGCCTAAAGGTTCCTATAAACTGTTCAAATGAACAAACCAGGGCCGACCCTAACAATTTAGTTAATCCAGTTCTTGAGCGATTGTGAGTCAAATTTATGTCTAGGCCTATGTGTTTTCGTCCTTTTTTAAAACATTATTATATTATTTTTCCTCGTTTTTACATCTTTTATCGGCCTATTGCCGTGCATATAGTCAGGATTTGTGGCCAGTTCTACACTTAGTGCAAATAATTATTTGGCTATACGCTATCTGTTTTACTGCAGCCCTTATGTCACTTAATAGACTGGAACAAACTCAACAAAAAAGCTAACTTGTGTCGTTGTGGTTGGTGACAATTAGCTACACATACACTACACAGGCATACCATCTTGGTCCAACATGGGTGATAATTAATAGTTTATTACTATTAGTGTATTTTCTTCTTAATGATCTTCACATCGTTTGATTGCTGAATCTTTTCATTGTTGCATGTGAACAACCGTTGGAAATGTGCTTCCCAGCAGTCATTCTGATTGGCTTTTAGATGAAATACACCATGAATGTGAGATATTGACTTTGATCTAAATGAGAGTGTGAATATACAAAGTCAGAGAGGTATCTGTCCACAATGGCAGCAGCATCAGGATCATTAGGTATAAAGCCAACCCATTGGTTAGGTCAGTAATTAGATTCACACTTACGGCTGAAAGCTCCAGTGTAGGGTCACACTGAATAGAATACACAACACTGTTTGAAGAAGTCTTTCCAGCTGCTGAAATTTACATATGATGCCTTACTGTAAGTTAATGAGAGAAAGGATAGCTTTGTTACAAACATTTGGGTGTGTCTGTGTGTGCAAATTAAAAACTGAAAATACATTCTGACCAGATGAATTATGTAAACATTGGTCTATTCTTCTTCTGAAAAAATGAAGTAATGGAAAGGTTTTTACTCTGTTGAAACCTGAAACATGAAGCATACTGAATTGTAGATTAATGTTGTTAAGAGACAAACTTGTCTTATTTAATTTGTTTATGCATTTTATATTATTTAAATTATTAAAATAATGTATTAATAATGTAATTAAATGTATTTTAAATATGCATATAATAATAAAAACAACAACACCAATAATAATGCATCTTATTTTTATAATTATATAATTTTTTACCTTATTTTTATATAAACCATTAAAAACAACTGCTGGACAGTGAAAATAAAATAAAAAAAGTCCTCAGGCCAGTGGTTCTCAACCAGGGGGTCGGGACCCACTAGGGGGCTTCAGTACACTTCCAGGGGATCTCTTCCAGGGGAGCTCCAAGATCTCTTAATATTTTCTAAAATAAGGTACATTATTATAATTAAACTTACTTAAAATGAAAAAAAAAAAATAAATATCCAATTGCCTACACGGGGGGCCTTCGAATAATTCTCTGACAATGGGGGGCCTTGGAGTCAAAAAGTTTGAGAACCGCTACTGTTGGCGTCAGGAACTACAAGAGTCAAAAGACGCACATCCACTGAGACTTCATATCCCATGGCTCTTAGCGGTTTGAAAGGTTAACGTTTGGGGTAGCGTCTACGGAAAGTCTTCTTTAATTAGAGTTTTTTAAATAAATAAAACGGTAGCGCTTTCGACTAATAATGAAACATGAATGAGGACTGCTCTGCCTCTGGATTAAGACTTCTAATTCATCAACAATATCTGGGAGGGGAAGTCTGTAGTTAAAAGTCAGATGAGAATTTGGAAAAGGAGTTTGGAAATGGATAAAAGCGGTAATGGCCAACATACGAGATCTCTAACTTCACGGTTCAGAGAATCTACATACAGAGCCTTAACTTTACTACGGAAGAAGGCGAAACAGGGTCAGATAGCTGGTAAGTTATGCATATACTCGTTTGTTTTGGGGAGATTGTGACGATTTAAGAGGGTTAGGCAACAGCGAGTCAATGTACAAGGTTGTTCGGAAGTTCTTTCTACAAGTATTAGTAAAACATCTTTGTAAAACAAACAAACAAAAAAAAAAAGTTTGATACATTATAAAATATATTGATAATTAGTAGGCTATGTGTGCATGTATAAGTGGGTGGGTTACAGAAACGGACCCTTGAGTTTTCCTTCAAGCATTGCTGAACCATCAAACTTTACCATGGTAACCATGGTTTCCGCTTAAAATAGCACAGTTGCAAAAGTTAATGTTACCACTTTAAAATTGTAGTAAAAACGTTTGGAAATTTCCTCCCCCAAAGTTTGAATGTTTAAACAAGTTTGAATGTCTTTCTGTCACATTGTAAATTAATTTCTTGTTGTTTTTGAAGACAGTGGTGGCTAATACTAAGTTATCAGATTTTTTTTTTAAACAATACCTGTTGTAAACTAGCCTATGGTATTTTGGCTGAAACTATGGGAATTTCACACGCGTGTACATGCGGTGCCACGTATTTAAATCCAACTGAAATAACAGATCTGTTCAGCTCTGTAGAGAATTATGTGTGAGTGAGGCAGTGAAAGATCACTTTAAGCTTTTATTCATTCACTGGCTTCATCTAAAAAAAGAAAAGAAACCGTGAGCTGTCTAGACAAAATTACCTTCAATTAACATTACTGGCATATGTGTCTTCATCTCTGGTCTCATAACAATCCCTACATTTATTATTATTATTATTATTATTCAGGAGTCAACAGTCTGCGGATCTTGTTATAAACATAAAGCCAAAATTCCATTTCCAGAGAGATTATGGTTATCTTGTCAATTGCTGTAATTACCCCATTTTGAAAGTAGAGTGCCTGTGTTTAGAAATATTCCTCTTTTGGGTTTCTGAATTTTTCATCATCTTTAATTATTTGCCCCAGGGATGGGTATGTGTTTGTAATTTTAAAATAATTGTTTTTATTTTTATTTTTATTTGATTGAGGAACAAAGTAGTTTCAGAAGCTGACTGGTGATTATGTTTTTGGTGAGCTTGTGATGAGCATGTGATGAGTATGTTATCATCTTGTGTTAAAATCATGTAATGGTAAATCCTTCACCAGGGTGTATTTTACATGAAGAAACAAACAAATGAAAAAACAAGTGTTTCAGATGACTATGTGGTTAAATGCAGGCAGTGATCATATCATATGTGTTGTTGTAACTTTATGGTTTGAGCATGTGTCTGGTCTATCAGTTTCAGTCTAAAGTAATAATCATCACAGGGGAATGTGCAGTACTCTTCAGAGAATAGGACCATTAATGGGAAGTTGTGTTGATTTATGTACGGTAGCAACCTCTGCAGAATGTCAGCTTAGAGGAAGCAAGCTTGAAAATCCAGTTTTGTGAGCTAAACTCGCATTCCTAATTGAAAAATACCTAGTGCCAGATGTGTGCTTTTATTTTTACACTTTACAAAATGAAAACTAGCTGTAGGAATTATGTTATCCAACACATTTATTAGCCTAATACAATTTTAAATGATAATATCCAACACAGGGGCTTCATGCAGATGTGTATGACTTTCTTCCGCTGAACACAAACAAAAATTTTTAGAAGAATATTTCAGCTCTGAATGGTGGCCAGAACTTTATAAACATCTAGTATGGCATAAGGATCTTTCAATTATGAGAGAATTTTCATTTTACGGTGAATTATTCCTTTAAAAAAAAAAAAAAAAAAAAAACTTTGGTTGTGACTCAATTGGACAGACAAAATGTACATGCAAATTTCTGCCACAGTGTTTCAGACAAATGCTTTTTTACTAGGGTGGCCAGACGTACCGTTTTCCCTGGGACTGTCCTGTTTTCAAGCACTTTTTCTAGTGTCCCGACTTATTCTGAAAAATCTCTAAAATGTCTCTAACGTCTATGCGGCTTTCTCAGTCGCGTGAGTATTCTAATTAAAAGTAGCCAAGGATACAGCTTGTAAACCCAATAAAATCACACCTTGTTATTTGGAGTACATGATTTGATTAAACTATTCAATCTCAATCCTCTATCAATAGACATCCAGTTATTGAAGTGATTGAAGAGTCAGTTTGAAGAACACACAGATGAAATTGCGGCTGAAATAATATCAAGGAAGCATGCATGTTCATTTAATAAGGATCTTCAAAAAGAGATTACATTTCTAAAAAAGGTGTCATAGATAGACTCTAGTAAAGTGAGGTGTGAGATTTGTGGAGCTCGCTTTTCCATTAATCATGGAGGCCACACCGCATGTTCAAAAGCATGTGGAGACTGCAAAAGATTAGTGTGCCACACCAAGTGTTAGCAATTATTTAGCAATTGTTTTTTGTGAATCTGAATCTGACAAGGTGCATGCAAGTGAAGGACTTTTTGCTTATCATTCTGTTGAGCACGGCCATAGCTTTGCAAATTCATGACCTGAGAACAATCTTGTAGGCCAGGCTGGAGGAATCATTCATACCCTCTGACATTGAAAATCAGTTGGATGCCCTGGTTGCATCTGGTAACATGCGAGCAGATGATTTCTATTGTGCAGTCAGAAACTTTTATTCAGCATTGGTGAATAACCCCCAAAATTGGAGCCGCTCATTGGAGAACACCAAAAAACTTTACTGGGCCCTATTGAGAGACATCCCAGAGTGAAAAGTCATTCAGAGCAGCCTTTAACTCTTCTACTCCAGAATCCCTGCTCTCATTTTGATTGACAAAACCACACTCTAGCACAAAAAACATTGTCACACATCACATCACTGAGTGGAACATGAAAAAGTCATCCATGTCTGAGAAATGGGCCGATGTTTTTCATGAGCTGGAGAGCAAGGCCATCAAATTTGGTGCCACGTATATGGAGTTTGTTTTATACCTGCCTGGGACATCTGCATAAGAGGAGTGTGTGTGTTCTCATTAATGAACACAGCATGGACACCGGATAAATCTCGAATCAGTGTAACAGTCATGAAGGCAATGCTTTTCATAAGTCTTACTTTTAGACTAGACTGCTCTGCATTTTACGATAAACTCTTGAAAGACAAGTGCACACTCAGAAAAATTGTGAAAAGTAAATGGGTACTGCAGTTAGAGAATTTAAACCGGCTGATCTCAGTTCATAAGAATCTGGGCTGTCAGTAAAGGGTTAAATATTTGATGCACCAAGTCATGTGACAAAACAACATGGAACTGATCACAGTTTGTCTTTGGGATAAATGCCAACAAAACTACATCTGGTAAGAAACCTCATTAAGGTTTGAGTCAAAAGATTAAAGTCTCTAGTTTCATCCTATATGTAATTTTGGAAATTTCATACATTTATCGCGAAACAGCATGCTGCTAAACACAGTGACCACAGACAAGGACTATAGGACTATTTTACCCTTAAAAATCCTATATTCACTGTGCATTATCACATTGAAAATCAATGTGTTGCACGGACGCTACCCCTTAGCTATACTAGTGCACCTTTAATTATGGACACAAGGGGATTTTGACAAGATAACTATGTTTGTGAGGGGAACAAATTGGCAAACTTGTTGACAAAAGCAGATATACAGACCTTTTAATGAACAATGCTCAACCTATACACATTCATTTACAATACTGAGATAAAATAAATCACCCCATATAACAACATAACTTGTCGTCTTTCCAGAATTAATACAATAATATATTAAGCAACCTCTTTGTCTTTCTCTGTTATTATTTTGTCTTATATAGATTTAGGTTCGCTTTAGGTTTCAATTTAAACTAATGATCAACTTATTTCAATGACCTATTTCTGAGGAAATTTGCAAATTGCTCTTTGCCCCACTTCATTAATATACTTTACACCCACAGTTTGCACGCATACACCCACAGATAGATCAAACAATCCCACTCACATTCACTTGCGTTTTGCGCTGGCATGACAATTGGATAAGACATGGCAGATAATCATTGCACGTAGCAAAAATAGAGCCCAAAGTAATACATGACAGATGCAAAGTCCAAAGTTTGTCATGCTTGATGTATTCGCAACTATCATGCTGTCATGTTTCATGTTTTAGATAAATTAATTAATTAATTTTACATTTATATAGCACTTTTCTGACACTATATCAAAGCGCTTACATTTTCTTAGTACTTTAAAGTTATTGGAAGAGATCAATATGTCTGCTGAAAGTAAAGTGGAAATGAGTCATCAGTTTCAGACATGGGAATGAAACTGGTGACTGAAAGTACAGCGGAAATACAGCTAATTGGATGTCCCAAAGTACAACTGGACCCGCCTCAATTCTCATTGGACAGTGGGTGCCTACAGAGTGCAGTGCAGCAAAAGTAAATGTTCTCAACTTGTTTGCATGACAGAGCATCACAATTGCAAACCCTTGCGTTCTTCCTCTATGACATGGGAAAAAGCATAAAGGATGGCCGTGACGTTAGCTTATGTGGGTGAGATCTTAGTTGGATCTTGATCTGTTGGATCAGTCACATTGACACATCGGTCCGTAAATGGTGGTCTGGCTAGCCTAAATAAAAATGAAACTCATCTTCTCTGGTCCACCTCAGACTAACAATCTTTGATGAAATTGATTTCTTCTCCCGTTGCCAAACACGTTTGCCATCCATATCCAGACAGCTGTAAAATGCGACCGATAAAACAACTTTTTTCACTCCCAGCTGCAAGAACTCTCGTGAGAGCAGCATCGCATGACACGAGAGACTGATATAAAAAAGGGCTTGAAAGTACAAAGCAAACAAACAGTAAACTGCAAACTGCCTGCAAGATTCTGAAAGAGGAAGTTGACAGACATGTTCTCACATTCTGTTTCAGAAAATTAAATGCAGTAACCACTAATATTGCAGAAACCTCTTCAGAAGATGAGTGCGTTTGTGCTTGTGTGTGTGTGTAAGATAAATATTTAAGTAACAGCTGTTCTTAAAACTCTAGACCAAATAGGCTGTTGTCCAGACAAGCCACATGCTGTGTGTGTGATGCCTTGTGTTGCCTACTAATCTTGGGTGATTATAGTCATTTTGATAAGTGTGTGTTCAATGAAATGGTCTACAGTATTTTTCTTAAAATTTCAGTGATGGAATGTGTTGATTTTTAGAAGTGTTAATAGTTTCCTTTTCAATCCTGGACAACATAAAAAAGTATATACATTACTCTGTGCCCATGTAAATGAGCGATAAATGTAATATTCAGAATGTATTTGCAGCGATTTTACTGACGATACAAAAGTGATAACATCCATTTCAAAAAAATTATTCAACATTATGGATGTCTCAATATGGGATGTTCATTTTTAAATGATATCTATGTAAATGTTGCTGTTCATTATTCTGTATTGTTATATTTGTGCAAATGAAAATGATTAAGAATCATTCCTCCCCATGTTCAAGTAGTGAAAAACTGTGGAAAACACCTTGGTAATTTTTTTTCCCCCTAATCAATTTACTTGAATAATTTTGAATTAACTTGGCAACAATAGCTTTTTTGTTGAAATTATGTTTCCTCTAGAACAAAAAATAAGGCATTTCTGAAAAATAAGACATTGAGATATGTATTGAATATTGTCAAAAGGATAAAAATATATATATATATTTTTAGTTATGTTGCTTGATACATTTTTTCTGATAATATATCAATATATCATACTTTCCTTCAAAACTGGTATGAAATAAAAAAAATGTAAATTAAAAAAACTGTTGTTGTTTAGATTGATACATTATAGATTCCAAGGGAAGTGTTTGTGTATGTTTGATTGATTGGATGCTCTTCATTTAATCGGAAATGTTTACAGAAAGGTATGAAGTTAACAGAAAATAATTTTACCCACAGTATATATTTTTGGTTTGCAACATGTTCTAACATATTGTTTTTTTAAAAAAAATGTAAGTGTTATTTAAAAGGTGACACTCTTGACTTATGCGGTTTTCCAGCCGCTTGCCTGTTGTTTGTATGTGTGCATGTGTTAGGTAAGCATGCTGTTTGTATGTGTTTGAAATGGAAATGCTGTGTGTAGTTGTATGTTCGTGTGTGAGTTGACAATGTTTAGTTCGTGTGTGTAAGTTCGCATATGTTTGTGAAGTGATAGCGTGTGTTTGTGTCAGTATGTTTGAGAGAGTGAGAGATAGTCATTGCAGTTCTGAGCTCAGTTTGTCACAGTCAGTGAGTTGATGTTGCCTTTTGTGTACTATGATTGACTTCTGAGTACTTAAGTATCCATCAGTCTTTGGGAATGTGAGGTAACAGCCAAGTCACTCACTGTCATTAATTTCCAATTTTAAATTACATTGTCTGTCTGTCTGTCTTACTTTATCTGTCATTATTATCCTCTGCCTGTCTCTCGTGGTTTCACTTTTTCTTGCTCCGTTTTATTTATTTTTTTTTACATCTTAGATGTTGTGTCTTCCTCGATCAGCTGTGATTGTGTGTTGCGTTTGTTGCATGTCTCTTTACTGATAGACATCAAAGAGGTCCTTGATCGAAGAGGAAGTGATGTGCGTATGACAGAGCTACACCCTCTTTGTGCAGTGACATTTTCCTTTGTGATTTCTTGTCTTATCCCTTGTTTCCTGAACTGTCACTCTTTCACTCTTCTCCACCACTCCTTTCCTCTCTCCTCTCTCCTCTCTCCCACAGGACCCGAGGAATTACAGCAAATCCAGGCGAGCAGGAAATGATCCTACAGAATGTCTGAGCTTTGATCCAATCTGAAATGATATAGTAGAGTCATTTATTTCTCTCCCTTCAAGCCTTTCTTAAAAAAAAAACCCAAAAGAACAAATAAACAGAAAGATAGCTATGAAAGTTACAAATTAAAAAAAAATCCTGGTTGTCAATATATGAGAAATAAGATAAACAGCACATATGATTTTTTTTCCTTGGAAAAAAAAGTGGGGATAGTAAGGATAAGGCAGAATAGAGTTTACATGAGAGATTATACATCAACATTTAAGTACTTTCTTACTATAAACTCCTCCCTGATCAGTAGGTGGTGCAACCAGTTTGCACAAAGAATGTGAATTGCAAAATAATAAGAGATTTATAGTAAAAAAAGGTCTTGAATATGGATCTGTTTCTCACCCACATCTATCATATCATGTCAAAAGATATGGTATAACCACTGGAGTCTTATTGATTACTTTTATGTTTCCTTTATGTGATTTTTGGAGATTCAAAGTTCTGGCAACCATTCAGTTGCATTTTATGGACCTAAAGAGCTGAGATATTCTTCTAAAAATCTTAATTTGTTATCTGCAGAAGAAATTCATACACATCTGGGATGGCATAAGGGTGATTAAATGATGAGAGAATTTTCATCACTTTAAGATGCCTTTTGGGTGATCTGATCACAACTGGTGAGCTAAATACAGGTGTAAACGGGGTACAAAAAGTTTTGTGATCGGATCGCAAAAACCACGTGACCACATCCCATGCATAAGGATGAATTAAGACCTGAGAGGCCCATGGGCCGGTACACTGTGGAGGCCCTCCATGAAGTTATAATGTTCACCTTTATGCGCTACTGGATGCTTGTCAGATTTGGTTGGATTTTTCAAATAGATGGAAGAAATTTTGGTAGCAATGACTAACACCGCAATTATATGTACTTTTTAATTATGAACCTATTAAAAATCATGCATTATTATTAGGGAGGTGCACAGTAGCCTATTCATATATCAAAATCACTATTTGGTTATTCTGCAAGTGTAGAATTCTTCAACCTGATCTGAGTCTGACGGTACCTGACAAACCTACAGGTTTTGGGTCAGGTTAGGATTAGTTTTTCAAGTAAGCTATATTGCATGTTACGGGCTGTTCACACGTGCATGTGCTGTTTTTAAATAGTTTTTCTATCTAAACACGCATTGGACAGACGTCTTGATCATTGCGCTGCACCACAACTCAAGACGTGTTGTTTTTTAGATACGGCATTAAGTTAAAAATAACATTAATAGTTATAAATGCATCTAATGAAACCTGTATTCTGTTTCACCATTTGTTGCACTGCATCAAGCTTTTTTGGTGTCACATATCAACATTCTGATGAAGTTCAATTTGCAAAGAGGATTTAATGACTGTTACAATTGATTCCAGATTGGAATGTGCTTGTTAAACAGTGAGCCAATGTTTTGTGCAGACAATAATTTCACAAGTTAAATCAAAACATCCTGAAATATTTTTTAATCAGTAGTGTTCCTGCCTCATGAAAGTGAACCTGCCTGAGCAGAAATACGCATTTTCCATTGATTATTTATAGGCCTAGGCTATATGTTGCAGGCAGTGACAGAGATTCTTTTCGACTTTAATGTGATTTTATAATTTGAAGGTCTATGTTGGCCTATTGTGCTATTTCAGCTCATAGCTCATTGTGCGATTTATTCCCTGCTTTGAGTGTTTGCCGCATCAGTGGCATTAAATGTTCTTTATTCCCTAGTCCCAACTCCCAACAAATAACACATTAACTGTTTGTGAACTCTTGTGGTTAACCAAATATTCAGCTTTCATGATGATTTCAATGATTTCATTTTAGCTTATCCCGTTTCGCAGCCGGCCCTTCGGGAAAAGTCCCGATTCTCCCGATGGTCAGTCAACACCTGAGACCACCCAACATTTAGGCGAGCACAAATATTTCAACGTGACTAATAACGGTTTTTTAATAAATTGCTCTGAACATCAATTCTTGGGTTTAGCCTTAAGTTTCACCTGTGACGACTGCATTTGTTGTTAAAAAGGATAAGCCAACATGAAGATCAGAGAGCTGACTATGGGGGGAAAGAAAACCATTTTGAAGCTGAGAAAAGAGGGAAAATCAATCAGAGACATTGCAAAAACATTGAGCATAGCATAGCAATTTGGAATGTCCTGAAAAAGAAGGAAACCACTGGTGTACTGAGCAACAAACACCGAATGGATTGGCCTAGGAAAACAACAACATTAGATGATAGAAACGTCGTGAGAGCTGTGAAGAAAAACACAAAAACAACATTCAGTGGCATCACCAACAACCACCACAGGGCAGGGGTGAAGGTATCACAATCCACCATTCGAAGAAGACTTCGAGAGCAGAAATATAGAGGCCATACCTCAAGATGCAAACCAGCATTGAGAATCTGAAAGCCAGATTGGAATTTGCAAAAAAGTACAGAGATGAGTCACAAATGTTCTGGAGCAAAGTTTTATGGACCGATGAGACCAAGATTAACCTCTACCAAAGTAATGGAAAGGCCAAAGTGTGGAGGAAGAAAGGATTTGCTCATGATCCAAAACATACAAGCACAACTGTGAAACATAGTGGAGGTAGTGTCATGGCTTGGGCTTGCATGGCTTACTTCAAACTTATCTGTTCCTATACTTTTACTTGCCTAAATATTGGGTGGTCTGATACAAATGGTTCTATGTTTTATGTTTAACACATCTAGATATACATATCAGGAAATAAAAGCTGAAAACCTAACTCTCATCTCATATCCATCTTTTGAGCTCAATCCCAAGTATATTTGGTTTATAGCAAAAACAAATGAATTGGCATTGCCATTCCAATAGTTTCGGAGGGGACTTTACACAAACTTCACTGAACTTCTAAAACAGGGGTACTCAATAGGTGGACTCTGGTCCGCATCCGGACCGAAGGACAATTAAATCCGGACAGAGCTCTGAATCTTTGTGCTAGGTATCTGACACTTGGCTAAGTGATTGTGTAAGCATACGTGTATATGTTGAACACGCTTGCTTTATTCCCACTCCGCGCCTGTTGCCTCTCCCCACTAAAGACATGAGGTGCCGCATAAAGCCTGATTTACTGTATGTACGAGTTGCATGTGCGGTTATTTTAACAACAGTAGTGGAGACACCGCTACAGATACTGCCATCTTTCGCTTAAACACACTGCAGAAAACTAAAATTAAGCAACTTTTACATCATTACAATGGGTAGTGTCCCTGTTGTTACATTACTGGGTTTAATTTTAATGAATGTATAATTTATTGAGAGATTATTGAATGGGACTTTTATGACAACGGAAGTTCACACAGCTGCGTGGCGGTTTCACAGACTGTCTCTCAAGCCAAGTCCATCACTGCTGCAGCAGCGTGCTCTTCTAAATAAGTGAAACACTTTCCTTGCTCCGCACAGATAGTAATAGAAACTAAATAATAGTTTAATCATGTAGTGCCTTCATTTAACACCAAGACAAGTGGTTATTTCAAGATTAAAATTGCAGCTCCAACTTAAGACAGCACGCTGAGTTAAGTTGTGGTGTGTGGGACATCACACGTACCAGAGCATGCAGTGGGAGGTTTCTTGGGAGGCAAACAGGCCGAAGTGACTCCAAATCAGCTGGCCTGCCTGAGGATGTAGTCTCCACTCTCTGAGCATTACCTGCCATGACAGAGCATCTGTGGTGTTGTTGAGGTCGCCCTCTGGGCGTGTGTGAGTGGCGCTCAGCGACCTAAGCTGCCGCTGACTCCTCTGGAGTCAGTTGTGACATGAGACGGGAGCGTAAACTGCCTTGGCGGTTTATGTATGCCACAGTCGAGGTGTTGTCTGTCCGGACCAACACGTGCTTGCCCTGAATCAATGGCCGTAGCCTCCGCATGGCGAGCAGTACCACCAGCTACTTGAGGCAGTTGATTGTGCCATCGCAGGTGAGGTCCTGTCCAGGAGCCCGCAGCTGCGTACCCGTTGCACACGGTGACCCAGCAGGTCTTGGAGGTGTCCGTCATAACCACGATGCGCTTGGACACTTGCTCTATGGGGACTCTTGCCCGCAAGAATGCAAGGGTGGTCCAAGGGCTGAAAAGGTGGCAAGCCGCTGGCGTTAGAGCCATGCGATGTGTGCCGCAGCGCCATGCATGCCTCGGGACTTCGCTCCGGAGCCAGTGCTGTAGGGGTCTCATATGCATCAACCCGAGCGGCTTGACCATCGCTGCGGATGCCATATGCTCCAGGAGCCTCTGAAAGTACTTCAATGGGAACGACATTTGCCACCTGGTTAAGTTCAGGCAGTTCAGCACTGACTGCGCACACTCGTTCGTGAGGCACGCTATCATTGACACAGAGTCTTAACTCCATGCCGAGAAAAGAGATGCTCTGAACTGGGGAGAGCTTGCTCTTTTCTCAGTTAACCCGATGCCCTAAACGGCTGAGGTGCATGAGCATCAAGTCCCTGTGTGCACACATTAACACTCGAGAGTGTACAAGAATCAGCCAGTCATCGAGGTAGTACAGTATGCCTACTTCCCTTAGTGGGGCAAAGGCAGCCTCCACAACCTTCATGAAGATGCGGGGGGACAGGGACAAGCCGAAGGAAAGGACCTTGCACTGATACGCCCAAACGTGAACCATAGGAAGGGTCTGTGTCGAAGTAATATCGAGACTTGGGGGGTGCGGCGAACAGAAAAGAAGGGAACAAAAGATTTACCTCTCGGCCCTCCACCGGGGGAGGTATTATGGTAATTCACGTCCATTATATCATATGTGAAAGTAACAAGTTACTCACTACTTGAGTATTCTTAATTGGAAACTTTCTTACTCTTACTGCAGTAATTATTTGTGTAAGCGCTTTTACTTCTACTTCAGTAATTTTTTTTTTTTAAGTAATTGCACCTCTGACTAATACTTTTTTGTCCCATCTAGATTTAGCTTAATTAATCAGCATGTTACGAGCCTGATTTTACAAACAGATTTTTGTTTTAATTTTGTGAAAATTAATCAGAGATATCATCATGGCATGGATGCAAGGAAACCCTATTTATACTTATTATGCAAACAGTATTTTAATGCTTCACTGTTGTTATGTAAATTGTTTGTTTGTTGTTTGTAGATTCTCACTTTAAGGAAAATGTAAAAGTCTGAATGGACCTTTTTTATAATTTGTACATTTTCTCTCAGGGGACACCCCTGAACCAACAGTATTATTTTTATCTGTCTAAAAGCCTACTATGTCCTATACCTAGGTATAGATTTTGATTGTAAAAACTGGACTGCTATCATTCAGCTTCAAAGCGAACTGTTGATCTTATGTTTATTATTCATAGCCAAGTGCCTCTCCCCTAGTGCTTGATCACACGCACAACTCTAATAAGGCTAATGACTGGCCTTTCTGGATTCATGTGTTGGAGCTCGTTTAGCATGTTGGGGCACACACAGACTCAGAAGTTTGGTACGTGGAGGAGGAGTTTCGGAGGGTAGAACATTTGGTCTCAGGAACCAGATGGTGTAAGTGTTTGTGTGGGAGGGGAGGGGAGGGGGGGCAGGAAGGGATAACCCCCCACCACCCCAGGACACACCACAACTCTAAATCAGATCCTACTCCACTGTTCACAGGCGATTTGGCTAAACATGACTGTTCGATATTGCCCTTTTTGGATAAAAACTCCTTTTGTGGTTGGATTGTTTGGAAACAAATGAGATTACGTTGGTCTTTAACAGGCATTAGGTGTATGAAGGGCTGTTACAGGCATTTGTCTGTGTTTCCTGAATTTGAAAGTTGTAATGTTGGACCTCTGGAGTTTAAGTGATTAAGATGGAGATGTCTCCACATTATCGAAAGGTTCATGGTGAGTTTTAACCTTGCTTTATACTTCAGTGCATGTGACTGGTCTCCAAAAGAGTGTAATTGGTAGCTGGCAACCAACTGTAGAGCCTGAAAAGGTGATAGCGAAGTTGACCTGACTTGAATGATGAAATTGTTTGTATCAGATATTTTTCTTAAACATTTAACAATTTATAGAACTATTGATGGGCATTAGATCATGTAGATTTTAAGATAATTTACATTGCATTAAAATCCCCAGATATATACAGCTAATTCAACCATTTAAGTGTGTGTGTGTGTGTGTGTGTGTGTGTGTGTGTGTGTGTGTGTGTGTGTGTGTGTGTGTGTGTGTGTGTGTGCGTACAACTGATGTATTTTATGGGCAGCTACTGAATGAGCTGGTACTGAAACACTGCTCTGCTTATGACTCGGAGAGAATTTGACCTTTGAACCCTGGACATGATGTCAATCAGTGAGGAATGTTAATAATATATTTGTTTGTTTGTTGGGGGAGAAGGAGGGGAGAAATGTAAGAGTGGAAAAAGAGATGTCGAAAGCAGGCTTGGTAGATGAAGAGAAGTGTAATTGGGGTAAGTGGAGGTGTACTGTGGGATTGTGGGTGGAAGCCAAGGAACCATTAAGAACAATGAACCGTATTCAGCCAAACAGACACACAGCTAAAGCACAGAAACATTTCCTTCCACACAAACATTTACACACACTCGACAGATGCTATTTATTCATACAGCAGATTCTCCTATCTAATGGATTCTTGTTTGGAACTACTTCCTTCTAGATCATGAGTAAGACATCTTGTCAAACCAGATTGATCTAACAAAAACAATTGGTGACAGCATGCCGAATGTTTTGTTTGCTGGGATCGATGTATGTTTTCCGACTATCTGAACTTCTCCCAGTGGCCGAAGCTAAAAATAAAAATTAATGAATCGCTTGAAAAGTATTTTGCTCCCATTTGAATCAATAATGCTGTCTTCACTGCCTCGATGCGACCGTTACATCCAGTTTAGATTGTGACAGTTTACGGACACCACATTCTATTTTTTTAAACACTGCATGCGCTTGGAGTTCACAGCTGATTGTCCATTTCTTGTGTTCTGCCGAGTGCTATCCAGAAGAGAGAAAAGATCATACTAAAATTTCCATAGGAATAAAAAAATTATATATATTTTAATTTGTAGTTATATAATATAATTGCCAAAAGGCTATATCCACATTTTGATGCTGAATTACAGTGATGTGATGACCTACAGATGTTTTCTCCAAAGAGCCATCAAGTATGTTCATGGCTTTCATAGGGATACTTTTTGATTTGTTGGTCCGTTGGGTTGGATTGCATTCTCACCACAAGAAACTGCTCCAGAGTTAGTTTACTATCAGACCGAGACCACCTCGTCCAGGAGGTTTTGTACCGATTGTTTTGCTGTGGATCTGAGTGCAATTGCCATCTTCATACATGCCTAAACAAACCGAGCTAATGGAGAAAACGCACCAGGTTCCGAAACAAATGTTCTTAATGGGCCATGTGTGAAAATGCCCAAAGTCTGATCAGATGACCTAAGAAACCTAAGGGGCTTGTGTAAGTGAAAGAGGTCAGAAATGTTGGATGGGGCATCCAGTGTAGACAGCCTCATGAATTTGCGGTGTGATGTGACACAGTATAGACATGGAATTAACTTAACCATAACTGTACAGAGACCATTCTTTCATTTAACTTTTTTAATGGATGTCCTGGGAAGGGCACAACGTGTCCGATTTTCAAAAACATTATAATTATTTCAGAAACATTTATATACTCCTAACCCACATCCTAAACCTAACTATAACAGTTCTGAGACCAAAACAGTTTGCTTTCACTTTCTTAGTATATGGGATGTGACATCAGAGGCACAACATGGATAAAGAACATTTGGAGAATGGTTGTGCTTGTCCGAAATTCAGCACACTGGGTTCAGATACATTCAAAACGAACTCTTCTTTCATTTATGATCATGTTGGTCAAACTCTGAAACCAGTCACACATTAAAGACTGACATGAGACATCAGGCTTTCACACGGGTGAAAATGTGTGTAAATTAGCCATTTATCTGAATTGTAATGTTGACTTGTGACTGACTTAACAATGTGATCACACATTGGGATGTTCAATACGAAACACCAATGCCCTTGATATGTATAAATTGAGATGAGCCAGGCATGTACTGTATGTGCTGTACATGTACTGAAAGTATCCAGAAATAAATAAATCCTCTTCAGAGATTCATCCACAGAAGTCCATTGCAGCTTGTTCACAAATACACTTATGTTCATCAGGACCACAACGATACTCTGTGGAAATTCTTCAGAAACAGAGAGAGCCTCTTTAGAAAGCCTTCAGAAAAATACAGAGACTCTTTAGAAGAACACAGTGACTCTTTAGTAATACAAAGACTTTAGAAATGTGCAACATTTCATCAGGAACACACTGTGGCTTTGGAAAGTGTACGATGACCTTTCTCTTGGATTCTTCAGAAATACAAAGACGTCATAGAATTTTCAGAAATGTACTCAAACACAAAAGATTTTAAACTATTTTACATGAAATTGTGGCTTAGGGCATCTAAATGTATGCTGCATAAGAGAATGGCAAAAATCCATTGATTTCACAAGGGTTTGCTAAAGATAGAGTTCTGAAGTGGCCCAGTTAAGGCCATGTCCTGAATGCTGTTTGGAGAAATATAGCTGTCTTTCAACCAAACCCACTTCAGGAACACTGAAGAGGTATAGAGTATTGATAGGGATTAAATCATAGGTGGAGTTTGACTTCTGTGCTTGAAAAGTTGCTGGAAAGTTAAGTGTTGTTTCTTTTGCATAGCTGACAGAAACCAAGATGTTCGCTAATTGCAAAGACAATGGCAACATTTAAGGGCCTGATTCAGCATTTAAATATACAAAGCGAGAAGACGAGTAGATCGGCGGAGCAAGAAAGAAGTGCTGGTACAAATGCAAATGTACGAAGTGTCAAAGGTTTGGACCTACTTCACTGAATTTATGTTCCTTATAATGATGGGTGGCAATTATCTCATTGTTTACTTACTGTCATGTCATCCCAGGTGTGTATGACTTTCTTCTTCAGATCATAAATTATGATTTTTAGAAAGAAAAAGAACTCCGCTCTGTAGATCAATCCAATGCAAGTGAATGGATTCATTCCTTCTTGTTTTTTGTCACTCATTTCTTAATTTTTTTTATCTCACTCATTTTAGCTGTCTGTGACTCTTACACACACTCGCACACAGAAACAAAACATAATTTTAAACCATCTGCTCATATGTTAAGTTCAAGCAGCAACCTTTGAACAAGAAACACACACACACACACACACATGTTGTGTTTCCATGTTTTATGGGGACTTTCCATAGACATAATGGTTTTTATACTGTACAAACTTTATATTCTATCCCCTAAACCTAACCCTACCCCTAAACCTAACCCTCACAGAAAACATTCTGCATTTTTACATTTTTAATAAACATAATTTAGTATGATTTATAAGCTGTTTTCCTCATGGGGACCGACAAAATGTCCCCACAAGGTCAAAAATTTCAGGTTTTACTATCCTTATGGGGACATTTGGTCCCCACAAAGTGATAAATACACGCTACACACACACACACACACACACACACACACACACACACACACACACACACACACACACACAGAGATAGTGTGAAATAAGGCTCCTTCACTGCACACAGCAGGTTCACACTAATTTCAGTTTAACAAATGTCACTACCCCCAAGGCAGCTAAAGACATCCACACACACTTTTGATGCTAGAATGTAGCACTCTTGTTGAGAAACAGCACTTGTTACGTTATGGGCATTTATAGTGCATTCCAAATGAGATTTAATACTTTGCCTTGCTCCGATTATTCTTTCCACTGCTTCAGTGTTTTAACTGATTTAAATGCCTCTGTCTAATTATGGTTTGTTTTGTTCATGCAGCAGGGATTACTCAGGCTTACTACAAATCACTCTCACCTGCTCAGTGCCGCTCTGTGTGCAGTTTGGTGCTGTGGGAATGTGATTGAGTGGGTAACTTATTAAGTATAGAGTGTTAAGTGTTTATTTCAATTTTAGTGAACTTAATTCAAGTTATTTTGGCCTATTCCAGATCTCCATTGTATGCATTTGAAGATTTTAAAATGCCACTGTAAATTTTGTACCTGTTCTCTGTCTGAATATATAAACATTTAGTTCTTATTTAGAATGTAATACTAATGCTACAGCTAATGTCATATTAAAATAAGTGTTGTTCTGCATTCAAAGTATATATTTTTTAGAGTGAGCCCATACATATATTCTGTCGTGAATTTGAAACTTGAAATTTGTTTAAATAAGGGTTTTCTCTAGGTTCTTTGGCAATTATGTGTGTCCAGTGTTGTGTGTGTCTTAAGCTAGTTGCCCACCAATAGATTTTGCCACCAATGTTGTTTGGTAAGCTTAATTTACAGTTCATAGTAATTCAAAAAATGCTTTTACTTTTAAATACAAACTTTTACTTTGAAGTTGCACTCATGTGCTTGTGTGGATCCAGCGCGAGCAGGAATCTTCTGACAGTTTAAATTGTCTAGGTCACCTGCTTGGATTGTCACTGAGTGAATCAGAGGAACTTTCTGATAGAATACACACTTCAGAGGAAGTTATTAGATGAGCGCTCGATGTTAAGAAAGCACTGTATTTTTGTGAGGTTCATGAATTGCATCTGTTTAAACAAGATATCTTCATATTTGCTAACAGTATGTAATACATTTTTATTGATATTATCATTAGAAAAGAAAGTTAAAAGTTATAGGGACTGCTGTGGTGAAGTTGATAAAATACGTGCTTTGGAGATAGATAAATGAGCACTCACAAGATGCTGGATCTGCTCAAGTTTTGTGAGGTTTGTTTATAACATCTGTTTAAACGAGATACGCGCATATTTGCAGACTGTATATGATATTATTTTTATTGATATTTGCCTTTTTATCATTAGAAAAGACAGTTAAAAGTTACAGGTAACTTTTGAGAAGAGAGAGGGAGAATGAAACAGAAAAGCACTTTAACGATATGAGCTTAAACGCTGATCTGTCGCGGCTCTGATATGGGGACCTTTTAAATGACACTGTGTTGCACACCACTCTATTATTGTAGTAACAAGATGGCACATAACAACAAAACAAACCGTGACTGATCATTTACATGTCTCAGTAACTTCACATGCAAGCAGGCGATTTTTCAGTGCCCTCAAGTCTCAAGTCTCAAGTCTCATTTATTTATATAGCCCCTTCAACTACAACGTAGACCAAAGGGCTGTACATCCAAAAACAAGGAAAAACATACAATATGCAATGACAAAGTCAAGAATTAAAACAAACAGAATACAAATACGAATTTTAAAAACATCAACTGACGGTGCAGTTCTAATATCAGGGGGAAGAGCATTCCACAGTCTAGGGCCAGCGGCTGAAAAAGCTCGATCTCCTTTAGTTTTAAGTCGAGTTCTTGGAACAAAGAGCAGTAGACAATTAAAAGACGCCCTCAAGAAACAAATCGGCAAATGGGAAAATGTATCGTCCGATAATTAAAAAAGGCAGAATATTGTCCGATTTATCAGCCTCTGTGATATATTGGTCGACCATTATTATTTTGGTTAGCTTCACATTGATTTGCTGCCAAGATGTGCCATTGCAATAAATTACGGAATCGGTGAGAAATGGCCCGACGGGACTCGAGAAACCCGCGGGTTTCGTATTAGGGCTGCAACTAATGATTCATTTGATAATCGATTAGTCAAACGATTACTCGACTATTCGGCAATTATTGCAACAATTAATCATTAGCTCTTAACCGATTATTCAGCTTGTGCCCCGACATAAAAGGCTGTATTAAATATGCTTACTAACAATAAAGAGGACAAAATCATCTTTTTAAAATATATTTTAAATGACATTCACTGATTTAAAGGGAAACATTTTTTTTATTAAGTTTAATTCAGTAAAGATATTCACTGCAAAAAATCCTATTATCAAGTGTTTTGTCTTGTTTTTCTTTTAAAATTGTCTAAAAATCCTTAAAACAAGATATATTTACTTGAGAAGCAACATATAAGATATTTAGACTTGCTTTAAGAGAATGCATCTTAAATATACAGTAAGTGTATTTTGTATACAAGTGTATTTTTTCACTTGGTTATACTTCTGCAAGTGCAGTAAAGACAAAATATACTTATATTCAAAATCTATTCACTAAAAGCAAGTATAAATCTCTTATATGCTGCTTCTCAGGTGAATGCATCTTTTTTAAAGGATTTTTTGATATTTTAAAATATTTGAAATATTATATTCAACATTCTTAGATAACAGTTTTTTATTCTGCAGTATAGCTGCTAAAGAAAATGTACGTTGTTTTAAAGGAGTTATAGATATTTATATTGGAAAACAAGCCAAAACTAAAACAAATCAAAAACGTATTTTGTTGCTCTGTCTAATCGTGTGAAGACCTCGCTCACCTTTTTGTTCACTTCAATCCATCGTTAATTCACAAAAAAAAAAAAAAAAATTCTTTCTTATTAATAAAGCTGACTATTGCCAATTTCCTTCACGTTAAGTGGCACATATATGATTCAATAAGTCACGAGCCTTCACGTTATAATCTAGCTGCATTAAGCGTGCGCGCTTGATGGATGAGTGTCCCCACGCCACAGTTTGCCTCAGCCGGATGCAGTTTAAATCTCATCCCTATATATCAGACATTCTCGAAACTTATAGAAGAGGCACTGACCACACAGAGAAAAGCCAGTTTCTGAGTTTGTAGTTATTTAAACGATATGCTTCCATTTTATTTGAACTTTAATAAAACTATAACGCATTAAATATAACTGCATTAAAGATGTAATGCCGGAGTGTTTCCTTTAAAGATGCTCGACACGCAAGTTTTGCTCCAGCTCCACTTTTTCCACCACGAGAGTGCTTCTGTATTTACTTATGTTGTATTTTTGCATTATAATTCCCTCATACTTTGCGATCTACATCACCTGAAGCTGTTTGGAAAGTTTAGTGTTCAACTGGACTGTGAGGTGTTTTCTTCCTCTACTCAGTCAGGCACGAACTGCAGTGCTTCTCTTGCACGCCATCATTAGAATTTTATGTGATCTGATGTTACGTTAAATGAGATCGAATGACTATTCGACAATGAACATTAAAACAATAAAAAATTGTCCACATTGTTGATAACGCCGACGGAACTTTTCAGCCCTATTTCGGATCGGGTTGGGGTGGTTTTTCAAGTATTACTTCAGCTTTGGGTCGGGTTTGGGTATAAGAAGGCCTAACTAACTTGTTTCACAGACATGTGCGAACAGTGGAGTAAGGTGCCATTCGCATCTAATGAGATTTTGCTCCGTTTTTCCATTGTTTTCCTACGTAAAAATGCCGGACGTATGTCTTTGTGTCACCACGTGACACTGTTTCTTTAAGTCTGAAATAAATTGCATTATTGTGGCAGATAATAAAGCATTGATTAGATAATACAAAGTGTCTTAAGAACTCATATTGTTTGATTTGTTCTCATACAAGCTGTATCAAACGGTGCATTTTTAAGATGCTGTGTCAAGATAAAGGTAGAGGTAACATTGAAAATCACATCTCAGTGTTTCTGTATTCTGTGGTACTTTGCCCACCTGTTCTGCCTCCTCCTCATCAAGCTGTTTTCATTCTGTGGCTGCGCTGCTTGTGAGGTTTGAGGCGCACTGCCACCTATTGACTCGGCTTGTGAAAACAGATGTACTTCAAGCTTGAATTTTTTTGTATGTAGGAAAATCTGTATTTTACACAGAATTAATATGGAAATACGGATATTAAGTTTGCATCAGGGGGTATGATTAATTGTGTTGATTTTTTATTATTATTAATCGCACAAAATTAACGCATTATATCGAAAGTCTGAATTGTTTCTTATTATTTCACATTGTTCTGCATCAAGCAAAGTTTCTGCACTTGATAAATGGTAAGCCAATGTTTTTTTCATTCTGCTATGGTGTACTGAGGGGCCGGCTTGCCTTGTTTGTTTACTATTACAATACTGTTACTTGTGCTTCCTGCGATGCATGCATAAAATACAGCCTATTGCAACAATACTGGTTAGGAGAAGTTATAAAGTGTGATCGATTTCGGGTTCAGGTCAGGTTTGTTCTTAAATCTGACAGTACTGTTCAGGCTGTATAGGGTCAGTCTAAACTGTCTTACACTGTTTGTCTTAATTTTCTAAACAATATCTTAACATCCTTGGAACAAGATAAATTTGCTTGGAGCAAAATGTAATGCAAAATACACTAAGACTTTCAGAGAATCTTGATTTTAAAAATACATTTCATACCCCTTTGTATTATTATTATTATTTTTTTTCAATAAATCTGGTTTGATTTTTGCTTAAAACAAGAAAATACAATTTGGCAATGGGGTAAGAAAAATAAATTTAAGATAAATTCACAGAATACAGCAAGTCTTAATATATTATGCAATTGTGCTTGAGGTAATCCATCTTCTGAGTGCATAAGTGCAGTTGATTACAATTACATTCATAAAAGGAGTCATTAAAACATTAATACCAGTAAAAGACAGTCAACACATGATTGAAAGTTTGTGCAACAGTACATGCTTACTCATTTCATACTTTTCTTTTTTTAAATCCCAGTGTGGGCATAGGGAATGTCATGCATGCTTTTCAAAGCCTAAAGCCCATTTGATGTGTTTTTAATGTTTATAAATAATGGCTCCCCCTTTGTTTGGAGAAAGTTCTTTTAAGTGAACTGGGAGATCTCCTTAATTCCTAACCTAAATAATAATGTCTTTGGGGCGTTGCTAACTTCATGTTTTAGCCTACCTTTATGTCTAAAGGGACATTTTACAGAGCTGTGGTACAACACACAGAGACACTTATTTCTTCACCCATATGAATGCTGTACAGCTTCAAAGAGTGAGCTGTGAAAGGAATGCTGAGACACACAGAACACTTCCTCTCTCATTGTTCTCGGAAAAGCTTTATTTAGCTCAGAGCTGTGACAGACATGTCATTGGGTTGTATAGATGTTATACATGTAGGTCAGTCAGTGACAAATTCACAAAGATTTTGTGACTAGTTTTGCACACTGTCAGTGGTGAATTCTGTCTTTTTCACTAACCACACACAATTCTGTTAATCAGGTGCTAAATGCCTTGTACTAGATTGTACAGCAGAGTGATGTAGTCTGCTGCATTCTCCACAACCTAGTACTCAGAACTGCTCTGCAAGATCAAGAATTGTGTCAACAATTTATTTTAGCATAGACTTTTTATTTTTGCATGGTTACCTGATTTGCATAATACCTTTAGTGTATCAGGTGCTTAAACAATTTAAGTGTGCTTGCAAATAACCAGTGTGTCTGAAACCTTACACTGTAAAAATGAATACACTATATCTACTCAATAAAATTGTGGCAACAGATTACAAGCAAAGTTATTAATTAAATTCAACAACACTTTAAGAATTGAGTTAGAATTACTCAAATTAGCTCCTCACAAATCAACCAATTTGTGTGCAAATAGCACACACAAAAATGAAGTAAAATTTAAACAAAAAATATTGGTTTCCTTGGACAAAAAAAAAAAAACGCTATGCTAATGAATACTGCTTAATGGAATTATTTTGATTTAACCAAAAAATAAGTTGGTATTATTATTTTTAATGAGTGGATTAATTAAAATAATTGAAATCTGATAATATTATATATTTATGCATTTGGCAGATGCTTTTATACAAAGCGACTTACAGTGCACTTATTACAGGGACAATCCCCCCAGAGCAACCTGGAGTTAAGTGCCTTGCTCTTTTTTATTTTTTATCCCCTGCACGTCATGTGCTGTGCTTCATGCAAAGCGACACTACAGCCATTATTAAACATAATGCTGCTCATTCCCCATTACAGTTAAAATGGTAATCTTTAAACATATTGAGTTAGTTAGTTGCCTTATTTTTCAAGAGCACTATTAACGTTGCACTACCATCAATAAATATTTTTTAAATGACGTTCATATTACATCAATTAGACAACTTGAACAATTTACAACAGTTTTTCATATATAAATTAAATAATCCTCCTTACCTTTGGAATTAAGTGAAAAAAAGAGCACCGTCCAGGTTGTCAGCGGGAAACTCCAGTACAGGCCTCGTGAGCAAAAACTTTTCAACTGCAGAGGTGAAAAGTTTTACAGCTGCCCTTTTGACATTAATCGTTGTCCTTTATTGATATTAATAAGAGAACTAAGCAAATCGAAAAATATTGGGCAATCAAATATGACTTGTCTGCAGCGGGGAAACTCCAGTGCATGCATGCGTGTGCCTCGTTCTCGCGAGCTGCTTAAAGCGTGCGTTTAAGAGGAGATGCTTGTTAATTGAAAATGGCTCATTTGCATTACGTTAGATTCATTCAATATTCTCTCTTTTTTTTAATTATTCAAAAAGAATTGCTAAATCTTTCACAACAAAATTTTGTAGATATTATTCCAGCCATTTTTAAATAATTTTAATGCAAAAAACTGTAAAAAAAAAAAAATAAAAAAAAAATAATAATTTAGTTAGTTTACATATTACATTTCATGAAATCTACAAATCCACAGAATGACTTTTTTGACAGTGTAAGCTAATGATTAAATTGGTGCTTAAACTATTTATAAGGAGATCAAACGGAGTATTCAGTCTGAAGCGAAATGTAAGGAAGAGAGTTATAATCACATCTTTGTTGTATAAAACATCAGGCAATGCTCACGGTTTGGTTACTTATTAACACAGAGTGCCCTGATCTAAGTTGAAGGCAGAATCATGTGGGATATCCCAGCAACTTCTTCACACTCATGAGGATGCAGCACAAATGTTTAATAATGCCCTAGTGAAGCTGCGGCTTTAATAGTTTCTGTATTAGAACCGTTTGGATGAATTTGGAGAATTGCTTGACACAAATTTCTCTATAGGGGTTGTAATGGCTGATGATAAAGCACTGTCTCTCAGTGATTATTACATCACTCATCAGCAAGAACAACGAGTCAGCATACAGAGAGGAGGTGCAGCGGCTGACAAACTGGTGTAGAGCCAACAACCTGTCCCTGAATGTCGACAAAACAAAAGAGATGGTTGTTGACTTTAGGAGAGCACAAGGTGAACACACTCCGCTGAACATCGACGGCTCCTCTGTGGAGATCGTCAAAAGCACCAAATTCCTTGGTGTTCACTTGGCGGAGAACCTCACCTGGTCCCTCAACACCAGCTCTATCACCAAGAAAGCCCAGCAGCGTCACTACTTTCTTCGTAGGCTGAGGAAAGCACATCTCCCACCCCCCATCCTCACTACATTCTATAGAGGGATTATTGAGAGCATCCTGAGCAGCTGCATCACTGCCTGGTTTGGGACTTGCACCGTTTCGGACCGCAAAGCCCTGCAGAGGATAGTGAGGACAGCTGAGAAGATCATTGGGGTCTCTCTTCCCTCCATCAAAGACATTTACAAAAAACACTGTATCCATAAAGCAACCAGCATTGTGGACGACCCCACACACCCCTCACACAAACTCTTTACCCTCCTCCCGTCTGGCAAGAGGTACCGAAGCATTCGGGCCCTCACGGCCAGACTGTGTAACAGCTTCTTCCCCAAGCCATCAGACTTCTCAATACTCAGAGACTGGTTTGACACACACGTGTCCTGAGTTGCACTTTAATTACTGTCACTTTATAACTGTCTGCTACCTCAATAACTGCTATGTGCATAGAACATTATCTCATAGTATGTTATGTTTACATTTTAGAAACTGTCATCTTTTTGCACTACTGAGTACTGGTCGGCGCTGCACTGTCTATTGTCCTGTTCATTGTCAGTAATTTGTTGTACTGTCCTGTACTTTTTGTACATGTTTGCACGTGCACTTTATATAGGTATATATAGGTAGTTTATATAGGTATTTTATTTCGTTGTGTTGTCTCATGTGGTCCTATGTTGGTCCTTTGTTGTTTTTATGTAGCACCATGGTCCTGGAGGAACGTTGTCTCGTTTTGCTGTGTATTGTACTAACTGTATATGGTTGAAACGACAATAAAAACCACTTGACTTGACTTGATTGCTCAGTTAAGTATTACTAACTACACTGATATTCTTTTTTAAAGGGATAATTCACCCAAAAATTAAAATTATCTCATAATTTACTCACCCTCATGTCATTCCAGATGTGTATGACGTTCTGTCTTCAGCAGAACACAAACAATGAATATCTCAGCTCTGTATATTGGACCATACAATGCAAGTGAATGGGGATCAGCCCTTTTGTAACTCCAAAAATCACATAAAAGAAATGTAGAATTAATCAATAAGACTCCAGTGGTTAAATCCATATCTTCAGAAGTACCATAATAGGTTTGGGTTAGAAACGGAACAACATTTAAATTCTTCTTTTACTTTAAATCTCCACTTTCACTTTTTTATCTGAAAGTCACATATGGTGCATGTTTAGTTTTACTTTCACATCTGAAAGTGTAAGTTAAAGTTCTCACCCAAACCTATTACATCACTTTTGAAGATATGGATTTAAACACTGGAGTTGGATTACTTCTGTTTCCTTTTATGTGATTTTTGGAGCTGCAAAGGTCTGATCACCATTCACTTGCATTGTATGGACATACAGAGCTATGATATTCTTCAAACAATCTTTGTGTTCTGCTTAAGAAATAAAGCATTACACATCTGGGATGGCATGAGGGTGAGTAAATGATAAAATAATTTTCATTTTTTGATTAAATTGCCCTTTAACATTAAAATGACCAGAAATCAAGTGTACATTTATAGTTGTAGGTCAGTGGTGGAGCAGTAGAATGGGGTGGTGATTTAAAATTAGAGTTATTGAGAATAAAAGCTGGTTCTTTATTCATTGATCTGGGAGAGTTTTCCTGTAGAAAACAATGATCATTTTCAAAACCAGAAATGTATCCCAGTCTCAAAAGCCCTTTTACAACTTGTATTAAGAACAACCTCTATAAACCACTGCGACACAACAAGACTTTGCCTGTTACTTAGAGATTTAAAAGGACATAACCGCCCTATGTACTGTACATGAACAAGACTTAACGAAACTTCTTCAGTATTCCTGATATCAACTTGCTGTTAGAGCATTTAAGAATTCTGCTTGAAATGTCACATATGTACTTGATTTAAAATTACAAAAAAGTTTCCTTTTTTGCACTTTATCATACAGTAACGCACTGACAATGTGATTGATGTATGCAGCCTGATGTATGCATGCAAACCCTTCCATCATAATACAGAACATAAGTGGTCATTAGAGATGTATTTCAGCAGCATATTACTACCAAGTGTAAATGGAGATGTCTGGAGAAGTGGTGCTTTGCACAATGAGTACTAAACTTACTGCATTGTAAAGATACAGAAATAATTTAGAGCACAGTACTTAATTCACAAAAAATTATCTGAATATCACAGCATGTTTATCATTTAAACTCTTGAAGTCTAGCTGTACAGACAGAGATTCTTAAAAATTAAACGTTATGGACGTACTTTTTTTTTTTGGGACAAATATGAATAGTGTGCATTGACTTCAACTGGTGGTTGAGAATCCTATTTTCCCCCAAAAAGTTTGTTAAATATTTAACTAAAATATTGATTCTTGGCATTAAGAATATTGTTTAGTATTGTGATGTAAAATATTGTAATATTAGGAATGTTAAACACACATACACCTTAAATTAATGTTCTGGTTTCAATTTCAAGTTCAGCTCAATCGATATAATTTGTGGCATAATGTTGATAACCACAAAAATGTATTTCGACTCATTTCTCCCTTTCTGTAAAAAGAGCAAAAATCGAGGTTACAGTGAGGCACTTACAATGGAAGTGAATGGGGGCCAATTTTTGAACTTTAAAATACTCACATTTTCAAAATGATAGCCACATGAAATAGAGGATATGCATTTAAACATGATTTTAGTGTGATAAAATGTGCCAACCTTTTCTGTGTAAAGTTATATCCAACTTTACAGCTCAAAAGAAGAATTAATGCAAGTGTTTTTATAAAGTTATAAGCTTCACATTTCTGAGTTGAAACCCTCCAAATATTAGGCACATGTACTTCCATTGAAAGTGCCTCACTATTATCATGATTTTTGCTTTTTTAAAAGAAAAGGAGGAATAAGACCAAATACATTTTTGAGGTCATAAACATTACGCCACAAATGCAGTTGATTTAGCTTAACTTGAATTGAACCTGGAACATTCCTTTAAGAACCTCCACTTTATTATCCCCTCCTTTCTCTATTTAAATGACAGAATCCTTTAGACTTCCTAAAGGATCCATTAGACAGAGATAAAGGGAGGGGCGTTGAAAAGGAAAAGCAAGGGAGGGGTATTGGAGAAAGAGAGGGAAAAAGAAACATTTCAGTTAGGGGGTTTCCACCTTTCCTGAGATGAGAAGCAACTACAGAAATCTATTAATGTTTCATGCCAATTTGTACCATTCCCCCAATGTTAAGCTTCCCCATTTAATTGCTACTAACAATAGTAGCAGTAGTTATTGGTGATGGACAGGGTATAAAACCGACAGTAAAGATGATGAATTGATACTATTGCCACATAGCACTGTTGAAGAAAGTTTTAAGCAGCATTAAAATGGATTGTCAGGCAATGTGTTTGATGTCTTTTAGTATGTGATGTAGAGGCAGCAGAAATGTGGGCATCTAGGATGAAAATCGTGGAGCACTGCTGGGAGTCGGGGAATTCTAGAATGTTGAACGGGGCAAGGAAGCCGATCTGATCATAAAAATGAAAAGTGTGTATGTGACCATTGAAATTGATATGCACCTACCAACCCGATCTCATGAAAATTCGTACATCATTTATGAGTTGGCTATTTCGTATTGTCTCACACAATGTTGTTCGCATAAAATCGACTTTATCTCGTGCAAATTCCTGTATGTCTAATGCGGAAGTAAGCGTGAGTTCCGAGCACTAGGCATTAAGGACATACTAATATTATGCCCTTACCCAAACCCGTTATCTAAAATTAACCAATCAGTAGTGTGTAAACACGATAGGAAGATGTTGTGTGTAACAGAAGCAAATAATTATGTCCAGCAACGTCATTGGCTGTAGTGAAATTCATAGGAATTCAAACGAGTGCAGTCACACGATATTATACGAATTAGTAAAATTTAGAAAAGTTTTACGAATCCTGATGATTTCGCTGTGAGAGTGTGTTGGCGTCTACATATATGCCAGATTTAGCTTATAGATCTACATTTTCAGATAGAAGATATGAGCGTTCTGCTGGCATCTGAATTGTAAAAACAGTTTTGTTTGCTTCTGAATGCGACCAGAATAATATTGGTATCTGTTGGTATGCAGTCTCTTGGTATGTAGGAAAACAAGAGACTTTTTACCTTTTAGATTTTCATACTTTTGTTAAAGAACAACAAGTGTTTTTTTCCCCCACAACAGATTGAATAGATTTTATTGTCAGTAATCTGCACACAATGCGTGCAAATTTTTTTTTCTTATTAACTAAAAATATTATGCGACCTGTTCCAGAATTTATTCACTTTGCCCCAAAGGCACATTTTGAGTATTATGCCCTTAAGGAAGAAGGGAATTATTTAATGTATTATGTCAGCCAACATTTAAATTATTATATCTCAACAACAGTTTGGTATAGAAACATAATAATTATATTGTTAGAAGGGTTAGAGTTTCTTTCTTATTACATAAAACAAAAATGACTCAGAAATGACTCCAATATGACTCCAATATGATGGTGCAGGTCACAAATGTATTTGAAAATGTTTCATTATACAATGCTGGTAGAAGTGCATCCATAGATGTCTCAGCTGTAAATATCTTTCAAAGTGCTAAATAAATTTTTAAAAATGTCTTATATTTAATTAATTTGCAAAATCCAACAATCAAGAGTTCAGAGACTTGACCACCCTAGCAGTTTATTTACTGTTACTAGCTGGGTTTCCATTTGAAATGTTTTGCATTTTTAATCACATGTAAAAACTTGTTGTGCGTTTCCATCCACTACGTAGAGCGTATTACTTGAGGGAGCCCTACTTGTCATGATGGAGCATTTGAATGGCCTCTTTGCTTTGGGGAGAGTTTAATTTGCAGGATTGGAGCAATTGTACAAAGTTTTGTTAAATGCTGCCAGGAGACGTAGCAGAATAGTGGTCAGAATCTTATATAATGGGGCTGAAATAGCTGTGATGCCCACACGCTGCCAGTCTCCACATAACTTGAAGTGCACACTCTCATACTGTAACTGTTCTGGCGGATTGTGAGGACCCACTTTATGGGTTAAACACTTCAGAGTGACAAGTGCTATTTTCAAAGTATTGTGTGCCAAGGTCAGACCTTTCGTTTTGTGAATAAACTGTTTCCATCACCTTAATGCACATTTAAACTAATGCAAAACTCTAGAAAATCCACCTCCTCCTAGTGCATTACATTTGAAGTATATCAAGCGTTTCTGGAGTGGTGGTGGCATAGTGGGCTAAAGCACATAACTGTTAATCAGAAGGTCGCTGGTTCGATTCCCACAGCCACCACCATTGCGTCCTTGAGCAAGGCACTTAACTCCAGGTTGCTCCGGGGGGATTGTCCCTGTAATAAGTGCACTGTAAGTCGCTTTGGATAAAAGCGTCTGCCAAATGCGTAAACGTAATGTAATGTTTCCATTCATGTTTCTTATTTTTATGCACAATTTCAAAATGTGCATAAAAATAGTTGGATGGAAACCCAGCTAGTGTGACTTGTATGTTAAGGCTAGAGTCTTTCATTCCAGCAGTCATTGTATGAGTTCAGTAGGAGTTCATTTAGGGTGGAGTTTCACTGCCCAAACGGCTCTGACAGCATGAAAGCAAAGCCTGCCTATGAATACAAAGACTATGTTACTGTCAAAGCTTGCAAGTTGTCTCAAAGTGGCTCATGCATACAGATACATTTAAGACCTTTAGGTTGTTGCTTTTTCATAGTTATGTCAAGTTGATACCACAGCATCAATTGATTGACAGGGTTATTCTATTGAAAAATACCTTATGCTGCCATGTCATTGGCTAGTCATCATATTTATGGATCTTATTGGCCAGTTGCATAAATGAGGGGGGTCCACACTGTGAAATTTTATGCTAACGTGACCTGCTTATATAATCAATAATATCGTTTCAAAGCAGCTTTACAGAAAATCATGCATTAACAAAAAATTAAACCATAATGTCTATAAAGTCTTGGTCATCATTGTGTAGTTGATTAAATATGTATTTACAATAATATTGTAAATGGTGTATAATAATTAAATCATAATTGTATTTAGAACCCCTGTGAACAAGCTGAAGGCGACTGTGGCATGGAACAAAAAACTCCATAAAATTATGGTTAATGGATAAAAATAACCTTGGGAGAATCCAGGCTCACTGTGGGGGCCAGTTCCCCTCTAGCTAACCAGCATGAATATAATGGTAATATTAATTATTTATGTGCAGTGCAGGTCTTAGTTTAAGATTGGTAAACTAAGTAAGTGCCAAGGTCCAGTGTTTAAATTGTTTTTTATATATATATATATAAATAAACTAAGATTAAAGTCCTTCCTGGATTAACTGCAGAAGTTCACATAGATGAATTGTCCTTTGTTAGTTGACTGATAAAGACTTTTTTGGCAATTAAATGATAGTACATTAAAAAGTGTAATGTATAGCACTGTAAAAAAATATTCCGTACAATTTACGGTAAAAAACCGGCAGCTGTGGTTGCCAGAACTTTACCGTAAAAAATACGGTAGCAACATTTTATGTTGTACGGGATTGTACTTAGTATACCTTGTATTTTACGGTTCATGACTGTCTAATTAAAAGTTTTACACTGTAATAATTACAGTTCCTATCTGTATGTTTTACAGTTCAGAACTGTCCAATTAAAAGGTTTATACTGTAATAATTATGGTTCATAACTGTCTATTTTACAGTTCATAAATGTCTAATTAAAAGGTTTATACTGTAATAATTATGGTTTATAACTGTCTATTTTACAGTTCATAAATGTCTAATTAAAAGGTGTATACTGTAATAATTATGGTTCATAACTGTCTATTTTACAGTTCATAAATGTCTAATTAAAAGGTTTATACTGTAATAATTACGGTTTATAACTGTCTATTTTACAGTTCATAAATGTCTAATTAAAAGGTTTATGCTGTAATAATTACGGTTTATAACTGTCTATTTTACAGTTCAAACATGTCTAATTAAAAGGTTTACACTAATAATAGTTAAAAACGTAATAATTATAACATGAGTCCTACAAAGGAAACTACTATTTTAACTACAGGGGAAAAAACAAAAACAAAACATTAAATATGTTGAATACTGTTAACCAGTTACATGCATTTTACTTAAAAAATTGTAAATAAGCACTGTAATTTCTAAAAGCATCATCCTATCACAGCAGGGAGCAGTGGCTTCAAGAAATAAGCTATATCTTGTGCAGTGGACATGTATATTTTAAAATGTAAATTGTACTCTTTAATAATTCTAATAATGCTTTAAACATTGAGAGGCATTTAATGTTTTGTTTATTAAGATTATGGTTACTTTAATTGGCAAATAACTTGCTAACCTAAATCAAAGCCTAAACCATGAAACAATAACACATCAATGTGGTCTAATGTAATTTTTAATTAAGACCGACCAGAATTTACAGACATACAGTATGTTGTAGTACTGAATTTTCTTTTTCTTTTTTCAACAGAAGTAGGCATTGGTTTAAACCACAGACAAATGCACCAGTCCGTCCTGACAGTTTAGACAGAAATTAAAATGCTACTCCTACAAATCCAGTGCCACTTCAAACAGAGGTTGTAAAGTTAAAGGAAAAGTTCACCCTAAAAATGAATATTTTCTGATAATGTATTCACCCTCAGGCCATCCGAGATGTGACTGACTTTCTTTTTTCAACTAACTTTAATTTTTGGATGAACTGTTCTTTTTTTTTTTTTTTTAAATAAATAAAGGTCAAGTAAAATCTGTTAAAAGAGAGGCTCACTGCAAGAGCCTAAAGAAATATTCCCCTAAAAATGAGGAAATACCTTCACGTAAGAGCACAATGAAGTGATAAGTCACCTGAAAATCAGAATTTACTTATAATTTAATTGATAATTTTCACCCCAGTCCACCCAAGATGTGTGTCTTTCAGTCTTTATCGGAACACAAAAAATTATTTTAGACAAATGTCTCAGGTCTGTAAGTCCATAAAATGCAAGAGAGAGGTGCCAGAACTTTGAGTCCAAACAGCAGATAAAGGCAGCATCAAAGTAATCCATGTGACTCCATTAGATAAATTGGTGTATTTTGAAACCAAGCTATAGGTTTTTGTAAGAAACTGTCCAATATTTAAAACTACTTTATTTCAGTTTGCGACCTTGATAGGCTCCAATACAAGGGCATTACACCATTTGCGGAATCTGCAAATTATAGCTAATCATGTTTTAAATATTGGTACATTTCTTACAAAGACACATTGTTTGGTTTCAGAATGCATTATATGGACCTATAATCAGAGACATTTTTTCTCAAATTCTTTGTTTCTGTTTCAATGAAGACAGAATAACACACTTCTTAGATGGCTTGTGGGTGAGTCAATTTTTTGGGTGAACTAATCCTTGAAGAACTATTCAATAAAATGTAGAATGAAACCAGGCACAACATAAATAATTTAAAAAAAGCATGTCACCATGTAAAAAACAATATCAAAAATGTAATTTAATACAGAGATTTTGTAGACCGCTTAACTTGCTGTCTTGTGATTATAACAAGTAACTTTTCCAAGACATTTCCCTGTTATTGCAATATGAACTCAAAAGTAACCTACTGTACAAAACCAGTCCACCTTTACATTGTCTCACGCCACTCATGATCAGAAAGGTCTGAGATTAACGTGCACACTCTTGGGTTCACTAGAAGTCGCTTCTTGTTCTTCTTCTCCACAACTTTTGTGCCCTTCTCAGGATTTATGATGAAAAAACACCTTGGAAAAGAATCAGTAATTCTGTGAACACTCTATAAATGAACCGACATAGTAAATGTACCATGCCAAATAAAAGGTTATTTACATACCTCTGCAAGAACTCGAGCACTGAGGCCAGTTCTGAAGGGTAGTGAATGTTGAAACAGTAGTAACTACTAAACATCAGACAGATAGCGGAGATGAAATTAGGGATGTCATCATTCACAATCTTGTGGTCCACACTCAGCATGAATCGAACAGCAGCATAGCATGAGAGTCCTGTGGTGAAAAAAATCAAATGAACTATACACATATACACACATTTATTAAGCTTTGCAGTGCTGTAACACAAAACTTGTACTTACCACACACAACAATGCAGAGTTTCACAGGTAGGATTTCTAACTCTACATCCTTGGCAAGGCATATTTCTTCCACATAATGAAAGAGGAGCTCTTCTTTCTCATCAAAATAGGACAGGAGGAGAAGAATCATGTCTTTCACATCTTCTGAGCACCCATTCCTCTGTCCTCTCATAACTTGTAGTTTTGTGACTGCCTGTAATACATGCATGTTCTTGATTGCACAAACTTTCCTCATGAAGTCCAACAGCCTTTTTCCCTTTCTGTCAATGCTACCAAGGAAGGTGTCTTGAAAGTGGACTTCCATGCCACTCTCCTGGAACAAAAATGGCCACTCTTCAGTTAGGGTTTCGATGTCAGTTCCTTTGTTGATATCTTTTCGTTGACTGTAGTAAGTAGACTTAATGAGAACTTTCACCTCTTCTTGATTCCAGTCAGTTTTTTGTGAGAGACTCTTCATCTGCTCTTTCTTCAACTGCTGACTTTCAGCCGTTTCACTAAGGGGCATAAATTTAACATCCCATTTAATGCATCCATATGTATCTTGAACTGCAGCTCTTTTTTCTGCTGGGATTTCCTCAGTGTCGCATTCATCTGAATTGTGAACACGTTTTTTTATTTTCGGTGTGCTGGACCTTCTCGCATTTTCAACTCGGGCCTGAAATTGCTTCACCAAGGAGTAGTATCCAGGACCAATCACAGTCTCTTCGATTACATCTTGCAAAGACTTTGGATACTTTGCGATAATCCTTTTAGCAATTTCTGTTAAATTCTTCTTACTTGGACAGGCACAAACTTTCATCGCTTCTGTAACAACGATCCTCACCATTTCCCTGCGCAAGCGAGGACTTGGCCTTTTCCGTCTCTCAAGTGCCTGTATTAACTCATCAGGAAACTTCTTCCATGGGATTTCGAAGTTGTCAATCCAGTTCACAGTAGGAGATGAGCAGGTGCTGGGGGATGAACAGGCAGAACTCTGGGACAGGGAAGGTGCTGGAGATGGACAAACTGATGCTGGAGATGGTTGTATCCGGGCTTCTGAACTTTGCACTGTCAATTAAATTAAATAAAGAAGTATATTCTAGTATATACTTAGTTGGAACATGTACAGTCATCATATACTTATCCTCATGTCATTCCAAACCAGGTACTTGTTTGGAATTACAAGAGAATGGGTAAATTACAGACAAACTTTGTAATTTTTAGCTGAATTATTCTTTTAACTGTTTGGACTCATTTTTACCACACTGTGAAAATAAAATAAAAAATAAAATTGTATAATTAAAATGTGATGACATATTTAATATTTGATATATTACCATTAAAAAAATAGTTCAGCAAAAAATAACAATTATTTCATTATTTGCTCAGCCTTAAACATAAATGAAGGTTTTTAGAAGATCTGACCTCTTTTAGTACAATGCATGTAAATTGGTTCCAAACTGTGCCGGTCCAAAATGCACATTTAGGCAGCATAAAATAAATATGCATGACTCCAGTGGGTTACATTTTTTTTTTTTTTTTTTTTTAAGTAATATGATTGCTTTGGGTGAGAAACAGATCAATATCAGTCCTTTACTATAAATATTTACTTCAACTTCCACATTTTGAAATTGAATATATGTAGTGAAAACTTAGCTAACTTTTGGTCTGTTCATCCAAAACAAGTTGGATCACTTAAATAAAAAAAAAAAAATGTAAACAGTGGAGTCGTGGATAACTTTACTGATCAGTGTCGATGTTTTTTTTTTTTTTTTTACTTCAAAGTGTTGGTGACAATACAGATGAGATATTCTAAAACTCTTCATTTTTTTGTTCTGCAGAAAATAAAAATCATACATTGGCATGGCATAAGGATGAGCAAATGAAAAGAGAATTTTCTTTTAGGGGTGAACTACCGGTATTCCTTTACGAGTAATTGAAACAAATGCATGGACTTACCAGTCTCCTTCAAAGCCAAAATAAATTTTCTGGCTTGAATGGGCCTCAGTACAGTAACCAGATCGGATTCCTCAAGAAATTTTAAATCTTCTGGTGTTTCCACTCCAAGCGATTTTAAGGTATCCTCAAGAGATTTTTTAGTTGTTACCGGGAGGTCTGGTAATGCAGCAGTAATAGCACTGCTAATATTTGGAGTGTTCAGCCCTGATTCATCCATTTCTGAACTAAAACAACAAGAAGAATTAACATGATTAAACCACCTGTATGAAAAAAACGGTCATGGTCCACAATCTCATTCAGTGTGACAACACACTATGCTTCAATGGAATCACCAGTTTCTCATTGATCATATATGATGGTAAAGGATAGAAATCTGCCAGGTCACTGATGCTCACACATTGCATTATATCGCTCTGTTTTTTCAATTCATACAAATGGTACTCAGGAATGAACTCTGCTCCAAATTTTCTCAGCAGAAAATGAACAACTTCATCTTTTATCAGAATAAGTGCAAGTTCTCCAAACTCCATTGAGTCTACATTCTCTGTCACAAGGAACCGGCCTTTTTTGTATAATGTACCTCTGTACATTACTTCTGCTGATACTTTGGTATTGTTCTCTGTGAAACCAAACTGCCTTACTGCATTTTTTACAGAATCACCATACAGCTCTGGGTAAAATGCTGTGCTATCTTTTACTTGTAAAGTTAGATGGCACATTGACCCTTCTGACAGATAAGCTTGGAACATTTGATGTCTTTCAGAGAGAGTGAAGCAGAGGTTTTTGAAATTATTTAAGTTCCTAGCACATCTTTTAAAGTAGCTGTGCTTACTTTCAAAGCGCATTGTCCACAATCTGATCAAAGGGCCAAACTTTAAAGTCAGTGCAGGGTAATGTCGCAAGTAATGGTGTTTGGGTTTAAGTCTATGTCCGGGAAATAGAGATATTCTACTAGCAAGGTATTCCTGGATGAGCACATCAAGATAAGCTACCTGTGGTAATGAAACTTTCTGTGCACAAATCATCTCAACAATGTCTTTCAGCTGCAGGGTCAACTGCCAAACATCATCCAGTGGATCCTTCAACTTGTCACACACAATCAAAGGGAGAAGTCTTAGAAAATTCCAGTTCTGAATTGCCTGTCCAGAAAGCTTAACACCATTGGAGCTGACCTCACATGGCTTACTCAAGGCATCAGAGGCACTGTATTTGAATTGCTTAATGCATCTATTCAGAACTGAATAGGTGAACCATTTCTTCTGCTTAATGAAGTATTTCAGGTAAAGGGCCAAATCATAGGAAAGGATACCCTCAAAAATGTCATGGCCTAAACAAGGTGGTAGACCAGGCAAGCAAACGTTGAAGTAATTCAAAGAATTAAAAACTGAATTGAATGTTATACCTTCAACGTTTTGTCGTTCCTCAGACTGTAAAACGTGTACTGCAGAATTGTAACTTGCAGCAGTGCGTTCAGGACCACATGCATTTGGATCCGCCTGAAAATCACTTCTTTTTATTCGGCAATACCTGCAGAAATATTCAGAAACACTAAAATTCTCAGTGAATCCACCAATACTGTGGGACCCCAAATTGTCACCAGCAATACACAAAACTGTTCCTTTAACTGTTTTATCTGCCACAGTTATTCCATTTTCTCCAAGTCTTTCAAGTCTGCAATTAGCTCTGAGAAAACTTTGTCTTGGCCAAAGTGTTTGAAATCTTTTTCTCGACACAACATTACAAGTGACATGTGATCTGTATTTGATCTTATATGAGGAGGCAAATTATCCAGTGAAAGCTACACAGCTAGTACTTTGTGCCTGCATTTTGTTGAGCCTAATGGGTTCACCACCTCAAATGCATCTTGGTACAAATTTAGTTTAAGACATGTTGGGTTTTCAATTAAGAATTTGTTGTTTTTATATGCATGACCATCACTGACATCACAAAGTACATCTGTACATGGCAAATGTGTATGCTGTGGAACACAATTCTGCCATAGGTCAGACTCTAATAGACATTTCAGAGTATCTTTCAAAGGAACATAGTAGGCAAACCTTTCTGACCTTGTTTCATCTCTTCCTAAGTTCACCTTTACAGGTTCTGTGTATTTAAACATCTTTTTGAAAGCATGAGTTCTTGAATAAGTGGTTCGCATTGGTCCTTGATGACAAATGGTGAATAAGTCTGATTCTTTCACAGCATCACATATTCTACCAATGTCCTCATCTGTTAATGATAACTCATGTTTCAGAAGTACATTCAGTTTATTCAAAGTGTATGTCTGTCCCAGTTCATGTATGCTCTGCATCTCTTCAACAATATTTTGTATTGTTGAAGCTGGCAGAAGAAACTGTCCATGTAATTTCAAGTAGAAAAGACATATGTTTCTGAGAAAATGATCATTGAAATTTTCTGAAAGGTGACTTCATCAGTCTCACTACATCTCTCGATAGGGCTTGCAACTTCAGGATCATTAACAGAGGACTGAGAAACTGTCTGAAAAAGGTCACTTATATTACCCTCAGAACATTGTCTGTGTTTCCTGGACATGTGGGAAGTAAATGACGATTTTACAGTGAAAGTATTTTTGCATCCAGATACCGGAGAGTTCACAACCCGTCCTTCTTCGATATGTTCCTTTAAGTGAGTCGTTAGTTCTTTGACATCGCGACACTGGCATTGGCACATAGATATATAACAAGTAAACACTGTGAGGACATTTCTGGTGGCAAGATGTTTATCTGTCTTGTCGTGTCTACGGTAAAAATGAGCCTTAAATGCTCCATATGTACGAAAACTTTCGCTGCAATCCACAGCGATGCACTTGAACACACAGCGTGGTTCGTTACTGTGAAGTTTGCAGTGTAAAACATGTTCCCTTAAGGTTTGAACCGATATTCCACAGAAAAGACAGTTAAACATTTCAACTACGCGAGTAAACTCCTAAATGGTGGGTTCATATTTCAGATAGGACTTATCTGAACATGTAACTACATTGTGAAAATATAGTGCATGCATGAATGCAACTCATTTTTCAAACCTGGTAATGATAAACATGGCTAAAATATTGCTTACCAAAGTGTGCCACAATGCAGGAATGTGAAACGGTAAAGTGAGTCGCGCCTGAAAGTTGAATAACCAACCGAACTCTTTGCCTACTGGAGCCAAAGTGCGCGATGTATTTTGATTGGACGATGCTCAACTGTCATCTTTTAAATACGTGTGGAGTTTGTTCGTGCAGATACAAAAAAGCTTGACATTCAAGCTTAAACTTTCAAATGTTTACCTTTCAACATATTTTGTTTCACACAACAAATGTGTTCCACATCTTAAAAAAAGCAAGATTATTTGTTTAAAACTGGAATACTAAGCTGTAAAGTTGTTTTAATTGATTTTACAAACGTTTTATACAGATGTCTTAGGGTTTGTTGACTGCGTCATATTTTGTTTTGTAAGAGTGATGAGTCCAATATTTGTATTTGTTTGTGGTAATCATCATTATACCAAAAATGTGTCCACAGAGCTTAACTTTTTCCTAAATATTCTGCATAGTACACAATACACTGCACAGGAAGTAAAAGAAGTCATACAGTTTTATTTTATATATATATAAGAAATTCTTGTAAAGGAAAAATAATGTGTGCTGCCTTCATTTTACTGCAATTCTCCATATTTTGATATGTTTTTTACTGTAAAATAAAATGTAGTAGCCTACTTTGTTAAACAAATAATTTTCACCGTAAAGATGTACTTTTCATAAAAAATTTGAATGGTTTTTACCGTTTTAATTTTAATGGTTTTTACCGTTAAATTTACATTTAAAAAAAAAAAGTGAATAATACCATTAATTTTACGGTAAAACCATACTTTTAACTTCTAACAACTGTAATTTTTACAGTATTTTACCGTGAAATTACATGTATTGTTTTGTTTAGTATATTATCAGTTTTTACCGTATATTTTAAGGAATCTACCCATTAACTATTTAATGGTTTTGTACCATAGCATTTTTACGGTATAATACCGTTAAAACTACGGACATTTTTTACAGTGATGTAGTCCATCAATAGACAGAGGTGATGCAGGCATAGATCAATGAGGTGCATTGCAGTTCAACCAGCAGGACATTTCTGTGAGTTCAGGCAGTTGTATATGAAGTATCCGATGTCTTACAGTTGGAGATGGCATCAGTTCATCCTCTGAAGTCCATTGTAAAAGACTGAAGTGATGTCTGGCTAGCACCAGCTGCATTTAGTCATTATCACTCAGAGACACGTAGCAGTGGAGTACGACACCAAGCACGAACGGAGCTGCCCTAAAGGCCCTTTGTCCGGCTCTGGTAACCTTGGTATATGAATCTGGAAACAAACAGAATAATATCAGCATAGATGTCATTCAATTTTATGCAGAGTTATAGATCATGATAGATGTTTTTGGTTCCAGCAGACCTAACTAAAGCAGCCTAATTGTGAGTTGATGAATAAATTATGTGTATGCCTGGCTAAATAGATGAGTCTTTAGTCTAGACTTAAACTGAGTGTCCACTGTCTGTGTCCCGAACCCAGTAGGAGCCAAATAGGAAATGGATCTACCTTCTTTTGTGGATTTTGGTATTCTAGGAACAATTAACAAGCCAGAATTTGGTGATCGTAATAAACGTGATGGAATATAACATGTCAGAAGGTCAATTAAGTACTGTGGAGCTAGACCCTTCAAAGCTTTGTATGTAGTTAACAGAATTTTAAAATTATCACGAAATTTAACAGGTAGCCAAAGTAACAATGACAAAATGGGACTAATATGATCATATTTCTTGGTTTTAGTCAGCACTGGCAGCTGCATTTTGAACCAATTGAAGTTTATTTATTGAACTTGCTGGACGTCCTCCCAGTAATGCATTTCATGAATCTAGTTTTGAGGTCATGAATGCATTAGCCTAATTTGTTTTTCAACATTAGCAACAGAGAGCATGTGTCATAACTTTGCAATTTTTCTGAGGTGGAAGAATCCTGACTGAAATTGTTCATATATACCATTTAAGAAATGAACATAGTTGGGAGGGCACTACCTTTTCTAGTATTTTTGACATAAGTGGTAGATTTGAAATCATCTATTTTGTTAGCTCTTCTTGAACTATGAATGTTGCTCGAGAGGAAAATTACGAGATACTGTATTCTGAGGTGCTGTGACAGATGATTGCATAGTTCCAGTTTTATTTCTGATTATTTTATCAGTAAAGAAATTCATGAAGTCATTACTATTGTGCTGTAACTGAATATCTGGTTTAGTTGAGGCTTTATTCCTAACCAATTTTGCCACAGTACTGAATAAACATCTAGGATTATTCTATGAGTTTGCTCAATATGCTGACCTGGCAGCTTTTAATGCCTGCGAAATACCTCTCATTTTGTATACTTCCACTTGTGCTCCATTTTCCGAGTTGCTCTCTTGAGTGCATGAGTTTGATCCTAGTACTATGGTGCAGGGCTTTTTTCTTGAATTTTCTTTCATTGAAGGGGGGTGACACTATCAAGAATGCTAGAGAAGACTGTATTTATATTTTCTCTTATTACATCAAGTTCTTTTAGACTTTTTGCCTTACTGAATATGTGAGACAGTTCTGGAAGTTTATTAGTGAAGCCAATTGCTGTAGAATTTCTATAGTATCAACATCAACTCCATATAGAATTGAATCTAGAGTATGATGATACGCAATGCGTTTCTAGCAATTCTTTTGTAAGATAAATATTCATATTTAGAACTTTATAAACTTTAATCACTGGCTTCCAGTAATCCTCTGCACTTTCGCATTCGTCACTTCTCACAGGAGCTTACAATACGCCTACGTCATATGCCTTAACTGTACTCTCTCGTGAATGCGCGGATGGCCGTTACCGGAAGCCAGTGATTGTAGTTTATAAAGTTATAAATATGGATATTTTTCTTACAAAAATGCTACACTTCAGAAGGCCTTTATATGGATGGATGGATGGATGGATGGATGGATGGATGGATGTGCTTTTTTGGGGTTCAAAATCTAAAGTACCATTCATTACATTCTACAGTAGAGCGGAGGGACCTGGAGGTACAATCTCTTTAACAGGTTAGGTCTACCCCAAAAAGGAGAGAGAGAGAGAGAGAGAGAGATTTTTTTTTTAAATTATTGTTCATTTATTGTATATGCATGTTGTTTGTTGTTGTTTTTATGTTTGTAATGTGTTTATTTCTCAATGCTTTGGCAACATTGGCATGACTGTATACAGTGTACAATGAAGCTAATTTGAATTGAATTTGAGAGAGTGATTGATTGATTGATTGATTGAGAAAACAAAAAATCCTTGTCATATTGTCATTCATACTGCACAAAGAAAACAATTATCTGCTATTCAGATTACACATTCACAGGTTAAGTGTGGTTTCATCAAATGCCTATACTGATCTGCCATTTTCGTATTGCGTGATGCTTCAATAAAGCAAAAGCCCTTTTTTATGCCATCCAAATAAAATATTTTATAACTTTTGCCCTCATTTTCCAAATGAGGATTTGTTCATTCCTCAGACTTACTGAAAAATGCCTGTACCGTAACTAAATATTTAGAGAATATTTTATGGTTTTATCAATCCTGTGTATGTACTAAACCCTGATTTGTTGTTTCAGTCTCACATCAACAAAATCAAAGAGCTTTCAATGCCTCCTATTACACACAAAGTGCTAAATGTCTCTTTTGCCTGCACAGAGCAAATAAGAGATCTTAACTGGAATGCTAATGACATGAATAAAATCCAAAATGAGGGGAATAATTTTTATAAAAAAATTCCAGAATCTCTCTTTCTTATGTATTTTAATTTATCAGTTCAATGCGTCATCTGACAGGTTTAAGTAATCTTTTTTAACGAGATAGCTTGTGTGACAATAAGATTTGTTTCATTACACTTCAGATTTGTTGGAATTTGTCCTGATGGATGTGGATGAGATTCTATGATGTCAGGATTAATTTTCTGTGGGCCAAACCCTTCAGTTTGTCATATGTTTGGTTGATGGATCTGGCAATTGAATCGGTCAATTACCAATATCTAAATAATGGTAAACAGTGGTTTAGAGGGTAGTTACATTGTGATATGGCAATTGGGAAGTGCATCTAGATGGCTGAAAGTAGTGCTTTGGTTTAGTTTCGTGATTACACAAATAGATTTTACAATGAGATCTCAGACGAATAGCTCACATTTAAAGGAAAATATTGAGGAAAACATAAAGTTATTTTCCACCATCAGGTCAAATGGTTCTGAGCATGGTGATTAACAGTTCCAGTCAATTTTCCACTCCAGCATGGTTTGGTATGGTACGATTACCAACTGTTCACGGCACAGATTTTTTTTAGTATGGATTACTACCCGTAGTCAACCGTACTCATGCTGGTGAATCGGCTTTACAGACTTGGCAACTCACGATTGGTCACTTGTTCAGTCAGTCCATTCTAATCCAGATTTCGCTGCACCGCAATAGAACATAAGCTATCACAAGTGCAAACAAACCCTGATTTGAATGGAAAGGCAGAGTTCTGCAATGAGAATCTTTCAGCCCAATGATGAAAAAGCATTTATACTCTCACATTGCCAGACTCTTGAATAAACGGCATAAGATCTGGTTCACATTGCAGCTTATTCTGGCCAAGATTTGGCCACTTAATCAGGAAAAGCATCCAGGATTTTAAATGAACTTTTTCCTCACCGGCCACTGTGGGTAATATTTTCCAAGGTCACTACACACTCAACATTTTCACTAGCCTAGCAAAAAGTGTTAAATGTAACTGGAGACTGTAACTGCATGCATTTGTATGGAAATTTTATTTGAACAAGAATGATTTAAGTTAAGCAGGACACTGGCATAATGATTTAAGTGGCCTTTAGAATGTCTGAGGGCAAACATGAACAGGAGTAGGATAGAACAGATAAATATTTTTTACATAATTCATGGAAGTTTTAATTCCTTCATCAAATGTACCATTGTTCTACCTTTGTTTAACAGTTGCATTTGTAATAATAAGGCCTAATATTGTGCCATCAAAACGGCACCAACCCGCATCTCAGAATAGCATTAGAGCGGCAGTTCTGTGGACTGAAATTCCTTGTTGATGAGAGGGATCAACAGAGATTGGCCAGACGGGTTCGAACTGACAAAGTCTATGGTAACTCTGATAACTGCTCTGTACAATTGTGGTGAGAAGAATATCATCTCCGAATGCTATTCTGAGATATGGGTTGGTGCTCTTTTGGCGGTACAATGGGGATGTACACAATATTTGGCAGGTAGTTTTAATGTTGTGACTGATCTGTGTATATATCAGCCATATATAAAAAAATAAAGGTTTGGAAAAATTTACAGATTTTGCTGTTTCGGAAGGAAATTGGGACTTTTCATTCACCAAAGTGGCATTCAACTGATCAAAAAGTGTAGTCAGGACATTGCTAATGTAAAAAACAGCACCATCTCTATTTGAAAAAAGTTATTTTTTATCAAATCTAGACAGGACCCGTTTCCAGCAGCCATCAATCCAACACCTTATCCTTGAGTAATCATGCTAAATTGCTAATTTGGTTCTAGAAAATCACTTGCCATTATATCAAACACAGTTGAAAGCTATTTGGTTCATTGAATGAAGCTTAATATTGTGTTTGTGTTTGAGTTCCCACAGTATGTAATAGACTGGCATGTCTTCTGGTCAATATTAGGTCAAAAATGGGCCAGGGTGGTTCAGTGGTAAAGATGCAGGGTGCCACCCCTGGAGTTCGCAAGTTCGAATCCAGGGCGTGCTGAGTGACTCCATCCAGGTCTCTTAAGCAACCAAATTGCCCGGTTGCTAGGGAGGGTAGATTCACACGGGGTAACCTTCGTGATCGCTATAATGTGGTTCACTCTCAGTGTGGCGCGTGGCAAAAAAGAGATGTGGAAGACCAGATGTACAACTAAACAAGAGGATAAGTTCATCAGAGTATCTAGTTTGAGAAATAGATGCCTCACATGTCCTCAGCTGACAGCTTCATTGAATTCTACCCACTCAGCACCAGTTTCATGTACAACAGTAAAGATAAGACTCAGGGGTGCAGGCCTTATGGGAAGCATTGCACACCAAAAAAAGGTTAAAGTGGGCAAAAGAATCACAGATATTGGACAACAGATTATTGGAAAAGAGTGTTATGGATCTTAACCCCATTGAGCTTTTGTGGGATCAGCTAGACTGAAAGGTGAGTGAGAAGTGCCCGACATGACACATTTATGGACAGTGCTACAGGAAGTGTGGGATGAAATGTCACCTGAGTATCTGGACAAACTGACTGCTAGATTGCCAAGGATCTGCAAAGCTGACATTGCTGCACGTGGAGAATTTTTGATGAGAACTCTTTGAAGTAGTTTAAGAAGTTCTGAACATTTTCTTCAATTTGTAATAGTAATTTTTCACATTATTAATGTCCTGACTGTACATTGTGATCAGTTGAATGCAACTTTGGTGAATAAAAGTACCAGTTTCTTTGCATATCGCAGCCTGCCTCTACTCTGCTCTCTGGAATTCTTGATTTTGATTGGTCACTCACAGCATTCTGTGGTTAAATATTTCTGCATAATGCCGGCTAAAGTGTATATTTGATTTGTTAGCATTGACAAATTAAAAAATCTTCTACATTTTACTGGTTTAATGTATCTTCTCTTCAAGGTTTCTTTGTTCACATACTGTATATAATATAAGATGTATTATACTATGTATTATACCTAATGTAACAACTTCAACTCAAATCAGTATCTCATGCCCATTTATTTACTTCAGTTAGTAGCTTTGTAATAAGTGGGATAATGTACAATCAGCCAGTCTGCATTTTAATATTAACCCTTTCAGAATTATATAACACCCCTTTGCTCCAAGGACTTGATCACCCTCTTTGGGTTTATTTAGCTATTATGACTGGCTGAATTTACATCATCCCATCTGCACTACTCTTATCTTTTATGTTTTACACAAAACCAGCCAAGTATGCCAGTTCAGTCTCACATTGCCATGCAAGCAAGGTTTTTTCAGACTGACATGATCATGTGACCACAGAATACAGCATTTCTCAAAGATTTTAAACCGGTCTTATTCATGGTGATATGAGTAATCAAATCAAGTCTAATTGATATACAGTATTTTAATGTCATCTTTTTTAATCAACTTAGAACCTTAGTAATGATTAGCTACATAATTTCTTTGAGGAATAAAGGGCTTAATGTTCATTGCGTAATCAAAATGTGCCCTTCATATTTGTAAATCAACCTAACTGAAAAATTATATATTCCTTGATCATATTCATTTCATTGATTGAATGAAATGAATCTCTCTCTCTCTCTCTCTCTCTCTCTCTCTCTCTCTCTCTCAGAGCTAGAGGCGAATGAGGCCTGTGATTGGCTGAGAGCAGCGGGGTTTCCACAGTATGCTCAGCTGTATGAAGGTATTTATCATCATCCCTACATATCCATATAATTTTCTGTCTGTTTTATTCACACTATTCCTCCTCAGCATTGTGTATGCCAGTGTTATTTTCCAATTTTCTTCTGGTGTTTCTGAGGTTCCCTGTCTTCTCATTGTAGAAAGGTGCAGAGATACCTCTCTCTCTCTCTCTCTCTCTCTCTCTCTCTCTCTTTCTCTTTCTTTCTCTCGCTCTGTCTCTTTTATTGTCCACTGCTGAAAGCTTAAATGTTATTGTTGTGTATGCTTGAGGCTTAGTGATAGGGGAAATAGACATGAGACCAGATGGCTTTTGGTTCAGATCCTTTTTGGCTTGTGAGTTTTAAGCCATTCTGAACTACTGAGTTGTCCACAGCAGAGTTCTGCAACAACCATAACAGGTGCTGTAGATATTTATAGCCTGTTCATCTCCCCAGAGTTTGATTTGGGCCATTTCACACACCCTAAGTTAAACTAATCTGGAAAGCTCACACAGGCTCTGTTTTACTGGCAACAGAGACTGGAACCATTTGTTGAATACAGATGGCCTACAAGACCCTGCATAAAATTGCCTTGATAATTTCTATCAAGGCAATCTATTTAAAAATTTTAAGTAAAGGAATAATCAGCCCAAAAAAATCTGTCATCATTTACTCAACTTCATGTCATGCCAACCCCTCTTTTGACTATTCTGTATGATGCACTATACACTGTGAATTTCCTTACACTATGCGTATAAATTAAAATATATAGTGTATACATTTTTAAAGTGTAGTGTCATCTCAAATGGAGCATTAATGTTTTTTTACAACACAGAAACATTCACAGATTTCAGCTGACAGAAGTGACGTTTCAAATGCGCTTGATGTGTTTAGCACATTAGCCAACATAAGTTCAACATTTAATCCCAAAGTATACGTTGATTTTAATGTGAATGCTCAGCATACAGTCGAATGTGAGCCTTTCAAAATGTACTCCATTTAACAGTGCGCACATATACATGTGGTTGCAGCATGTACTATACGACTGTACAAGACACTGGACTATTTCTCTTCTGGAGTTAAGACCTATACAGTTGTCTTTATATTCCTTCAGGCTCGAGTTGTACAATTACAAGCATATTCATACCTCCTCACACAAGCGCTCTTGATGTACACATCCACTATTGATGTTTTTACCTTTGTCTGTTGTTTATTCACAGTGATTACACTCTCCATAATCCAATCCTGTAATCATCACTGGCATCGAGCATCTTTCTGAAACAGTCTGAAAGCTTAGTAAATTCCTCGTTTAACTCCACCTGAAGCATGCTGCTTGCACCTCTTGAAATGAAGTTGGCTTGTCTGGTGAAGCTGCTTTTTGCAGTGGTCCTCTCCTTTTTGAGCTGCTGGACCGACTTCCCCAGAACATCTTCCGCCATCTTGACTTCCTTCACGTCAACAGCTTCTTTCTGGATCTGAAGCCGTTTATCCTCAGGGCCAGGCCGCTCCGCGTGGTTTACAACTGTCAAGTCCTCCTCCAGTTCAACATCCAAAGGACACAAGGACAACTCAATTTTCCAACTCAATCACTTTTATTCTCATTTCTTTGTCAGTTGATTGGTCTGTTCAACATTTTAGGTTGTAATGTGATAGGTTGTAAACCTTCAAACCAGAGAACAAACATTACCATTCTAATTAAACATTTCGTGAAGCATTTTAGATTAATTTTAAATGAGTTAAGTCCTTTGTCTGTTGTTTACCAGTGATTACATCATCAAATGTGAGTATTGCCATCTTTTGGACCCACAAATTAGTGCACATAATTCCTGGTACATGCGCATTCTGTGCATTCAAAGACGAGAATTGCGTCATGCGTCCTGAACACTGAACGTTCACGTTTGACCGATGTATACTTTGGATTCTAGATTAATGTACATACTCACACAGCGTGTCGTGATTTGTAAAACATTCAAATTACATTTGCATGGTGCTGTCTCCACTCCTCCATGAGAAGTCTCTTTGGTTGCCACATTCATCATTGATTAATGAATAATACAATTGTTTTGGCAATCCAGCATTGTAGCCAGGAAACCCTGCCCCTTCCTCTAAATGGGGCAAGCCACAACCGCTAAGTGCATGAAGTGTCCAACATTCCACACTCCGTTATTCAGGTTGCAGAAATACATAATCTGGGTACCTGTGGAACTCTTCTCACTGCATTTTAAGTATGAACACACTACTCACACAACAAAATGGTGAAGAATAGTTCACAAGTTTGCAATTTGTAACACAGCATTTGTCTTTATTATGTGGAACACAATGGTGAATTTTTGAAGATTGTCCTAGCTACTCATTTCTAAATAAAAGAAGTGAGATGGGTGCTATCAGGCTCCAACATGACAAAATCACCAGAAAAGTATCTAAAAGTTGTCCACACAACCCATGCGCTGTGTACGAAGTCTTCTGACTGAAATCTTGCCCTCCACTCTAGCTCTAAAATCAAATATGTGGAACATCAGGATTAATGTCAATGACATCAAATGTCATTGGCTCGCTTGTGTCTTGTGATCAAAAAACATTGAGGTCAAATGTGACATGTCTAAAGGTGTCATTTTGGAGCTTGACGGCACCCGTCCCTATTCACTTGCATTAAATGGAAAAGAGCATCCATGATATTCTTAAATATTTTGCCTTTTGTGTTTTATGGAAGAGTCATACGGGTCTGTCTCTGGAACGACATGAATATATAATGTATATAATGACATTTTCATTTTTGGGTGAACTATCACTTTAATCTGTGAACGTAAACTGTATCATCATTTTTAATCCTGACTTTTTCCTGTCTTGAGTTTAAATTATTTGGTTTCACAAGAACACTAATATATTTTATTATATTACACAATTATGACTAAGACATTATAGATATTACAGTTTTATCTTCTGTTAATGACTGATGTTCTGCAAAGCTGCTTTGCAATGATGTGTGTTGTGAAAGGCACTATGCAAATAAAAATGACTTGACTATTTCTTTGGCAAATCTATTGTGAATCTATTGATAATGTTCTGTTCTTGTTCAAGACTTGAGTTCCAAGAAAATATTATATAAACGGTCTTTTAGAGCTCCAGCGGCTGTGGAATTCTATCACTAATGCTGTTGTGTGAAGCACCTGTGTCCCAGATGATGACAAATCATCAGATAAATTCTAATATTAGCCTATTTAAATTTCACTTGCAGTGCTAAATATGCACCCGAATGCAGATGAAACAAGATTTTTTTTTTTTTTTTTTTAAGCCTGCCTCATTAGGCTTTTCAGGCCTATGAATAAGAAATGAGCACCAAAATGACTTGAAAATGTTATTTACATCATCCCTTAATAATGGAAGTGAGAGATATGTTGAAATCATGGTTCTCTGTTCATTAGTGAGCCAGGCAAATGTAGGCGACATGCTGGCATCTCTGGGCAGGTCTGCTGTTCCATATGCTTTGAATTACAACACAATAATGAAATTCCATGTCAAATTTTTTAAATGATGCTTTCAAATGCTGGGAGCATTTTAAAACAAAAGAAAATTACAACTCTGTGTTAGTGTTGCTTTTCAAACCCTGCGGCTGATGAAAATTGCAAAGCAGGATGCAACAAAATACAATTTTCTTGTCTTGTTCAAACAACCTGACAAACACCTGCCATCTGCGCTGCTTCTTTTGACAGAGTTGAGTATTTTCCTCCTGCATGTCACACAGATTAAATTGTCAGTTCCCTCCTCCTCTGTCATTGGTTCTTGACCTGTGTTGGCTGTGACAGAAACAAATATGTGCTGAATTAATGATGCGGTGACTGCTGAAACATTTTGAGTTATCGCTGTAGGTCCTGTATTTTCAGAATTTTTATAGCCATACACTTGCGGACAAAAGTTTGCAATAATGTACAAATTTAGCTGTTATGGAAAGAAAATGTTACTTTTATTCACCAAAATGGCATTCAACTGATCACAGTATATATTCAGGACATTATTAACGTGAAACATTACTAGTAGAATTTGAAAAAAAAAAAACTGAACTTAAACTATTTCAAAGAATTCTCTTCAAAAAATTCCTCCATGTGCAGCAATGACAGCTTTGCAGATCCTTGGCATTCTAATTGTAAGTTTGTCCAGATACTCAAGTGACATTTCATCCCACACATCCTGTAGCACTTGCCATAGATGTGACTGTCTTGTCAGGCACTTCTCCCTCACCTTAGGGTTTAGCTGGTCCTACAAATCTAAGTGTGGTTAAGATCCATAACACTCTTTTCCAATTATCTGTTGTCCAATGTCTGTGTTTCTTTGCCCACTATAACCTTTTCTTTTTGTTTTTCTGTTTCAAAAGTAGCTTTTTATATGCAATTCTTCCCATAAGGCCTGCACCCCAGAGTCTTATCTTTACTGTTGTACATGAAACTGGTGTTGAGTGGGTAGAATTAAATGAAGCTGTCAGCTGAGGACTTGTGAGGCATCTATTTCTCAAACTAGAGACTCTGATGTTCTTAACCTCTGCCAAATTTTCTCGACTCGCAGATGCGGTCACCTTCTGTGTGCATCGTCAGCGAACTCATTCATCTTCTAGGCATATGCATAAAAGTAACTTTAAAAGACCAGTAAAAAGGGTTTAACAGAAAAAAGAAAAACTTTGATCCAATGAACGATGGTAGAATTGCTGTTATGAGTACAGGTCAGACTGAGGCATTCTGTGATCTCTGTTGTGTATTGATGTCCTTCAATATATCAGCTAGAGGTTTCCCACTTTTAACTCTGCATCTTCCCCTGACGCTCTATTAGAAACTCAGAAGGGATTCTGGTGGGTGGCACTTTTATCTTTGCAACAGTTGTCTCAAACTAGCTTCAAGGGATAGATAACCCAAAAATAAAGATTCTGTAATTATTTACAAACCCTCATGTTGTTTCAAACCAATATGTCTTTTTCCTCAGTGTAATAAAAAGGAGATGAAAAGCAGAATGCTTAGTCTCAGTCACCATTCACTTTACCGTGGTCAAAAGAAGACAATTCTGAAGTTAGGCTAAAATTCTGTCTAGTTTTTTTTGGTGATCTGAGCGAAAGAAGCACAATTTTTCGATACCATTGTTGTCATATTGTACTGCTGATTTTATTAATGTAGTATGATCATAATCTAGACCAACTGTTCTTTCCCAATTCAAGTAGATAGAAGCTGTACTTTATGCCACATGTTTACTTTGAAAATTGCTACCCAGCCTGCCCAAGAGCATTCCAGAGATGGCCACTGAGTGGACTGACTTGCCTTGAATGAGACTTTGCTATCCATTTACAAATGGAAACGGGTCCATTCATAATATTACTATTGTAATGTAACCATATGGCAATAAATGAATTGATTGGGAAAATAGATGAGGACAACAGTGGTTTAAATTGTACCATCAACAGACAGATGCTGCCAAACTACAAATGTTTGAGTCAAGCTTTATGTCTGTGTACAGTATTTTAAAGAGAAAAAAGGTTATTCTATGTTCCTTGTGTACATGCATGCTTGTGTGTGTTGGGAAATAAAAGATGTTGTCTTTATATGTGCTAGAGAGGACTGGATGCTCTATTTGACATGAATGATTGTTCATTCATGTCTGGAATTCTCTATCTGAATTTCCTTCAAACAGAGAACGAAAATGTGATTTTGCCTCTGTAAAAGACAAAAACCTCAAAGACAAAAAATTATGTTCCTTGAACCATTGTGATAAAGACACTTGCAGTTTCAAGACTTTTCAAGGGAAAGAGACAGCAGCATGAGGAACAATTGGAGCTTCTTTTCCTCTGATAAACAAAATAAATGTCTGCTGTAAAGTTCACTCTGGCACTGGAAGTGCCATGCTTTAGTAGAAATGCCTAGCTTGACTTCAATTTGAATTTGTTTGGCATCAGGTAGATTTTAGTTTTGCTTTGTTCATGCCAGAGCTGAATGCTCTTTGGGAATGTTCTTACACTATACTCTCATTTTGTTGGACCTGTGTTTACTCAGAAGGGAAGGAGGTTCAAACAAAAGCGGGAAATGGGACACCTCAGCAATGTTGAAGCGCACACACACACACACACACACACACACACACACACACACACACACACAGTTGTGTTTCCATGTTTTATGAGGACTTTCCATAGACATAATGGTTTTTATACTGTACAAACTTTATATTCTATCCCCTAAACCTAACCCTACCCCTAAACCTAACCCTCACAGAAAACATTCTGCATTTTTACATTTTCAAAAAACATCATTTAGTATGATTTATAAGTTGTTTTCCTCATGGGGACCGACAAAATGTCCCCACAAGGTCAAAAATTTCGGGTTTTACTATTCTTATGGGGACATTTGGTCCCCACAAAGTGATAAATACACGCTCACACCTACACACACACACACACACACACACAAACAATATCTGGGTATACACACGCCACACTCGCACTGTTTTGTTCTCTCTCTCTGTTCTGTCTTAAATAGTACTGTTTGTCTGGTATGTTTTCAGCTCATTTCAGAGAACATCACTGATTCCAATTTTAAGAAACAAGCACCATCACTTTACAGTGTGTGCATTTCTATATTTTAAAGAGTAAATCTGTTTGTTGTCAGAGTTATAGCCCAGCGGGGTTTTTTTTTCTTTTCTTGAAACCCTCCCAAACAACTTGTGGTGATGTAGGAGATGTCTGATATATATTTTGGAGACTTTCTGATCCTAATGACCCTGAACTAATTTCTGCAATTCCTTGGAGATTTTTTGGCCACTTCAACCATCCTCTGCGTGGAGACAATATAGACAGACGTCCTTTTCCAGGCTGAGTATGTGTACATTTGATATGTAAATTGTGTTGTGTAAATATGTTGGTTATTGTAATTGGTATATGTCTCTATATGTTGCTTGGAACTGCACACAAGACTTTCAACTACTGTTGCACTTTTGTACATGGTAGTGTGACAATAAAATAAAGTGATTTGAGATAAGATTAGATAGAGCGGGAGACTTTGGGGAATTGTCTTGCGCGTGCTGTCAGGCATGTCCTCACGTACAAGATCTTGTATTGCATGCGCTGGAGATGTCATGCACATGCGGGATCTTCCTGTTTCCTCGCGTGGTTTAATGCCGTTGAAATGCCTTCAAACTGGGATCACCAAACTAAACCCAGGGCACCCCCAGGCAGTCAAGGGACCTTGGTAGACCCTGGTAGTCAAGGGCCCCTGGGCACTGGCCCAGTCAGTAATGTCATGGCTGAACAATTTCATGTTACTAGTCACCCAGGTGTATATACTTCAGATATATTTTACTCATAAGAATTTCCACATCTTTTATTTTACAGTGCAACCGGAAAGTATTCACAGCACTTTACTTTTTACACTTTTTGTTATGTTGCAGCCTTATTCCAAAATTTATTACATTCATTATTTTCCTCAAAATTCTACAAACAATACCCCATAATGACAACGTGAAGTTTGTTTGAAATCTTTACAAAGTTATTAAAAAGTATTCACAGCCTTTGCTCAATACTATGTTGAAGCACCTTTGGCACCAATTACAGCCTCAAGTCTTTAAGTATGATTCTACAAACTTGGCACACCTATTTTTGGGCAGTTTCTCCCATTCTACTTTGCAGGACCTCTCAAGCTCCATCAGGTTGGATGGGGAGCGTCAGTGCACAGCCATTTTCAGATCTCTCCAGAGATATTCAATCGGGTTCAAGTCTGGGCTCTGGCTGGGCCACTCAAGGACATTCACAGAGTTATCCCATAGCCACTCCTTTGTTATCTTGGCTGTGTGCTTGGGGTCGTAGTCTTCGTCCCAGTCTGAGGTCCAGAGCGCTCTGGAGCAGGTTTTCATCAAGGATTGCATTCATCTTTCCCTCGATCCTGACTAGTCTCCCAGTTCCTGCTGTTGAAAAATATCCCCACAGCATGATGCTGCCACCACCATGCTTCACTGTAGGGATGGTATTGGCCAGGTGATGAGCAGTGCCTGGTTTCCTCCCGACATGACGCTTGCCATTCAGGCCAAAGAGTTCAATCTTTGTTTCATCAGACCAGCGAATTTTGTTTCTCGTTGTCTGAGAGTCCTTCAGGTGCCTTTTGGCAAACTCCAGGTGGGCTGTCATGTGCCTTTTACGGAGGAGTGCCTTCCGTCTGGCCACTCTACCATAAATTGATTGGTGGAGTGCTTCAGAGATGGTTGTTCTTCTGGAAGGTTCTCCTCTCTCCACAGAGAAACCCTGGAGCTCTGTCAGAGCGACCATGGGGTTCTTGGTCACCTCCCTGACTAAGGCCCTTCTCCCCTGATCGCTCAGTTTGGCTGGAGTCCTGGTGGTTCCAAACTTCCATTTATGGATGATGGAGGCCACTGTGCTCATTGGGACCTTCAACGCTGCAGAACTTTTTCTGTACCCTTCCCCAGATCTGTGCCTCGATACAATCCTGTCTCGAAGATCTACAGACAATTCCTTGGACTTCATGACTTGGTTTGTGCTCTGACATGTAATGTTAACTGTGGGACCTTATATAGACAGGTGTGTGTGTGCCTTTCCAAATCATATCCAATCAACTGAATTTACCACAGGAGGACTCTAATCAAGTTGTAGAAACATCTCAAGGATGATCAGTGGAAACGGGATGCACATGAGCTCAATTTTGAATTTCATGGCAAAAGCTGTGAATACTTACGTATGTACTTGTGATTTTTTTTTTTTCGGTTTTTATTTGTAATACATTTTCAAAGATTTCAAACAAACTTCTTTCACGTTGTCTTTATGGGGTATTGAATTTTGAGGAAAATAATTCATTTAATCAATATTGGAATAAGGCTGTAACATAACAAAATGTGGAGAGCTGTGAATACTTTCCGGATGCAATGTATTTCCCCCCTTTCAATTGTTTTCTTCAATTAAAAGTTAGATTTTTGTGAATTTGAATTTGAATGAAAGATCAAAAGGATGAACAATGCAGATTTTTTTTTCATAGTCTCCTTTGCTAATATTTACCAAGGATACCAATGTATTTGGCCACCACCTGAAATACACGAATCAACCATAATGAAATATATAAAACATTAAACCAAATGAACAAATAATGACATGATGGGGACAGGAACAATATTAAACAATACACACGAGCAGTGTGTTTTATGATAATTGTATTAGTTGGACACTACACCAAGTTTATCAGCCCTTGGGTTGATGGACTTATTGAAAGATTCAATCAGACTCTTAAGAACATGCTGAAGAAGTTTGTTTCAGACACAGGCCGAGACTAGGATAAATGGCTGCCATTCCTCCTGATTGCTTACGGGAGGTACCCCAGGCTTCGACGGGATTCTCGCCGTTTGAGCTGCTACATGTCCACCAGGTTAGATGACCCCTAGATGTCCTGAGGAGAGAGCTGGGAGGCTACATAAAAGCCGAACAAAAAGAGCGTACCTATGTGATCAAGATGAGGGAGAAACTGCAACAGACCACTACACTAGCAGGAGAGAATCTACTACAGTCCCAAGCACAACAGAAGAAGTGGTGTGATAAAGTAGCTAGAGCACAAAGCTTTAAGCCCATTGAAGAGGTCCTGTTACTACTGCCAACATCAGAGAATAAACTGTTAGCAAAGTGGCAAGGCCCATACCAAGTTTAATGAAAAGTAGGTCCAGTGACTTACGAGATCACAATTCCCTCTTGAAGCCTACCTCTACAGACATTCCATGTTAACATGCTGAAGAAATGGCATTCACTTGTACCTTCAGTGGAACCAGACAAGGACACCGATGTTGCCATCCTGGTGAGAGCCATGGAGGGAGAAGTAGAGGAGCAGTACTTACCCATGTGTCTTAGTGACAGTAAACTGAGTTTAGAGCACCAGGTTGAGGAGCAGAGAGAGCAGCTACTACAATGCTTACCTGATCAGCTCTTCATTGATGCACCTGCAAGAACAGAACTGGTCAACCACTTCATTGTCCTCAAAGACTCAGTACCCATCCGCCAGCCAGTGTATTGAGTGCCAGAGAGACTACTACCTGTCATGAAAGAGGAATTAGAAACCACGCAACAGCTGGGAGTGATTGAGCCGTCCACGAGTGAGTGGAGCAGCCCCATAGTGCTGGTACCGGAAAAGAATGGTACCCTAAGGTTCTACTTGGACTTCCGTAAGTTGAACAGCATCAAATTTGATCCTTATCCTATACCACGAGTGGATGTACTGGAAGGGCGAAGTACCTCAGCATGCTGGATCTCTGTAAGGGATACTGGCAGATGCCACTGAAACCAGAATGCAAGGAGTATACTGCCTTCAAAACCTCTTTTGGCCATTTCCAGTTCCATATCTGTTTGGGAGTCATGGGGCCCCTGCAACATTTCAGAGGATGATGGATCAGATCGTGATACGGAGCAGTGCGCTGCAGCTTACCTGGACGACATCGTTATCTTCAGCCAGAGCTGGCAAGAGTACCTTCAGCATCTTAAGGAGGTGTTGACTCCTATTAAAACTGCAAGACTGACCATCAGGCCTGACAAGTGTGCCAGAAGTCAGAAACCCAATATCTTGGATTTGTGTTGGGTCACTGTGTGATCTGACTGCAGGTTGGTAAGGTGGAGGCCATCAAGAGCACCGAGCAACCTGTTCCTAAAAAGTGGGTCAGATATTTCCTGGGACTCGTTGGCTGGTATCTTCAGTTTATTTCCAATTTCTCAGCCTGGGCAGTAGCTCTAACAAATTTGACTAAAAAAAGCCAGCCTAGCAAGGTAAACTTGACAGAGGTTTGTGAAAAAGCCTTTCAAGACTTAAAGAATAATTTATGTCAGGAGCCAGTTCTCCAGAGTCCTGACTTAAACTATTTACAGTATAGATTGTTGCTAAACAGCAGGGCATTGGTGCAGTACTGCTACAAGAGGAACAAGGACAGCTTAAGCCAGTTGTATATATCAGTAGGAAGCTCCTTCCCTGAGAGATCAACTATTCTATCATAGAGGAGGAGTGCCTGGCTGTTAAGTAGGCCTTGGACTCTTTAAGGTACTTTTTACTTGGGCGGATATTCCGCTTAGAAACTGACCACTGAGCACTGGCCTGATTAGGCTAGATGAGAGACACTAATGCTCTGATTAACAGGTGGTTTCTGGCCATACAGCTGTTTGACTTTGAGATACTGTACATGTCAGGGTCGCAAAATTGCACTGTGGACTTTCTCTTGAGGGGGACCACAGGTGGTGTCTGGAGAGGGAGGGGGAAATGTCACAGTGAGACCCTGTGACTAGAGACGTTTATTATGAAAGGACTCTTATTATGACACCAGACTGCGAGCATACATCAACATACATACATGCACTTCCTGTTGTAACGGCAATCATACATCTTCTGTTTTGCGCAAAATAACACCAGTTAATGCAGATATGTTCGTACTACTGCTCGTGTGTATTGTTTAATATTGTTCCTGTCCCCATCATGTCAGTATTTGTTAAATGGTTTAATGATTTCTATATTTTGTTATGGTTGATTCATGTATTTTGTTGTGTATTATGTTAAGGAAATTAACAAGGCAAGTATTCAAGTTAAATGTTTATTTCCATATATCCACTTGCATATATAAACAGTTATACTTGCGTACTGGAACATCTCCATTCCAAACAGTCAAAACCTGATCGCAGTGAATGCCACCAATTTATGTTCTCATTCCCGCTGATAGAAGGCACAGTTCATTGTCTAATATATGAGGGGGAGATCGGTGTACTCTGTATTTCTTGTGTTAAACTTTGTTAAGGATTAATAATTAATGTATTATTTTTATTTAAAATATGTATGTTGTATTATGAACAATTTACCTTTTTGTTACTGTCATATTGCATTTATTTGTCTTTATTTTCTTTATTAGATTTCATTTCTAAAATGGTTTAGTCCAAGTAGGAGGGGCTTGGCCTTTTTAAGGGAGCTCCTCAGAGCTGTTGGTTGCTCATTGAGTTAGTTGGAGTGTGATACTTGTGTTTTGGGTAATTTGTCTGGCATGGCCAAAACAACATGATTGTAAATATTGTACATTATTTTGTACAGTTTAGTTTTGCAAACATTTTTCTTTTCTTTTTTGGGATTTTTGTGTGTATATATATATATATATTTTCTTGGATTATTTGTCTCTCAATGTAAATATCTTTGCACATCACTGGGACACCACCATTTTTACACTCTTGTGGAATAAACACTCTGGAATTATATACCATCATCCCGTCACTTCATTTTTATGCCTCTATTTTTACATTTATAAAACCACCATTGACAGGTGTGGCACAAAATTCCTGGACTGTTGTTCACTAATCAATCTCCAACACCACAAGAAAAGAAATTACGTTTTACACAAGTTTTGACTTTGAATATGATGATGAGATGAAGATGGGGCGGCTGTGGCTCAGGTGGTAGAGCGGGTTGGCCACCAATCGATTCTCTGCCCACATGACTACACATGCCGAAGTGTCCTTGGGCAAGACACTGAACCCCAAGTTGCTCCCAATGGCAGGCTAGTGCCTTACATGGCAGCTCTGCTGTCATTGGTGTGTTAATGTGTGCGAGAATGGGTGAATGAGTCACAGTGTAAAGCTCTTTGAATACCGTTAATGTTAAAAATGCGCTATATAAGTGAAGACCATTTACCATGAAGAACACATACTGTGAAATAACTGTTTGTTAAGTGCACTCAAAAAACAAACAAACTGCATAGTCTGATTAAAAAACAAATGAGTCTTATAATGAATCAAAATGGTGACTGAAAAGACTCATCATTTTGACAGTCTTTGTCATGTCAGAAACAAGAACCATTCATACTAATCAGCCATTTCACTAATTGTTCATTTGACAACGTGCATGTAGAGATACATATTTGCATTTAATAAAAATAACTTTAAGCATTAAAATATATTTCCAAAATAGTATATAAATATACTATATCGTACACCTAAAAAAAAAAAAGATCTGTATTTGCATGTGTGGGTTAAAAATATATATACTAGTTTTTGTGTGAGTCATTCTTCCTCTCTTTCTTTCCCTCTAATTTTCTGACCACTGGCTTAAATGCTACATTAGTCTCAGTAGGTTTTAATTGGCCTCATTAAGTTGTTGAATGGATTAATTAAGTGGTGTGTCTCTCTCTGTGCTCAGCCTCTCTGTTTCCCATCGAGATCTCCACTGTGAGGAGAGACCACGAGTTTTTGGATCAGGACTCACTCAAGGCACTATGCAGGTGAGAAAACATTGCTTATTCACTGGAGTATTAATTAAAGCTTTTTCACATATTCCATACTATACAACATGGTTTTCTTGTCTGAGGACATGAGTTTCATTCTCACTGTACCCACTGCATTTATCATGGTACAATTTTATAATTTACAGTAATTGCCTGAATAGGTTACGATCAGTGGTTTATAAAATACATTTAATGTTTGAATCGTGTGTCGTGGACGGGCATATCTAATTTTATTTTGTCTCTCAATACTCATCAGTATTCACCATGTAGACAGGTCGTTTGTGTTAGCAGGCTTCATTGTTTTGCGTTTCCTTTTTATTCTGAATATCTTTGTTCAGAATTTGTGTTTTTTTCTGTTCACTCTTCCATGTGGCATAAGTGATTAAGTGACCGGTCATACCTGCACAAGTCATGGAGTGAATAGCCTTTTCTAAAAGATAGCAAATAAACAGAAAATTACATTTCCCAGGGTGCAACTGTTGCACTGGTCTTAGGGCAATAGAATCAGAGAAAGATGGAGAGAGAGATAGAGAGGGAATATGCCATCTGTCCCAGCGTGGCTAGTTATACACCGTATATACCGCTTGGCTGGTAGGTACTTATAGAGAACAAACATCAGGCCAGCCCTATATATTAAGAAAATTGAAACTCACACAAAGATGAGACTGAAATATTGGAACTCTAAATCATTTGCATGGAAATATGTACATAGATATTTACATTTAAAGCTGTGTTGAAAATGAAGCTGGTTTCTGTGTAGTTCTGTCTTGTATATCACCCAGAGATTATTGGTTAAGGAAACAATTTTGAAAAGTGTTGTTGTTTTTGCTCTTCTTTAGGTTTTTAGGCACATAAATTACACACTTCATCTTTTAAATTATATATGCAGTATATTTAGCCTTTTCTTGGCTAAGCTGTTGACTTTTACTACAACTGCAGAATTACTACTCAAATTCTTTGAATACATTCTGACCCTCTTCCGTTAGTGAGCTGATGAGCTCATCTGTTCATCTTTCAGCTGCAGCAGGTTACTAGTGCACTTAAATATCCCTGTCTCTCTCACTCTCACTCACTCACTCACTCACACACTCTCTCTCTCTCTCTCTCTTTCTCTCTGTGAAGTGGCTCCGTGCAGAGTCTGCCTCCCTGCCTGAGCAAATACGTCAGTCTGTGGTCATGATGGCAAGTAGCTTTTAGATGAAATTGACTACCAAATATACATCTGCAAAAATGCTTTCATGATGTCAGTCAGCTGTTTATTGGAATCCAGTAAGAGCTTCATTCATCCTGTACATCAAGTGTTTTCTAGAACGCTAGCTAAAAAAAAAATTATATTACTGTGGCAGTTGACCATACTCACTTGTATAACTGTAAAACATATTTAGATTAAAGCTGTTGCTTATCAGTCGCGGCTATATTCAGACTGTGTGCTCCTGCAGGAGTGTTACAAACCCATGTTTTGTCCATTCTTTCTACCCATTAATTTCCTGTTCCCTTACTACTGTCTCTGTTAAAAATGAGATGAAAAGCCATCTTTTCCATAATAGTGACCATAAACAAACTGCAAATGAAGAATCACAATCCCATATAAATTGGTTGAGATTTCCTATTTCAGCTATATAAAACCCATGTTTTTCTTTTACTTTTATTTAGATCACTGGACTTCTTGTGAAATCCAGCAAAAGAAAAACAAGGTTTTTTTTTTGGTCACCGTTCTGAAGAAATTTCAGAATTGATGTTCCCCCAAGGATTGACCATCACATTGACAAATTTGCTGTCTAAGGATTTTTACAATGAAAAAGTTTAGTGTTGAATGTGTGTGTGGTTGTATGTGTTTCTTTTGAGGATCTGGCTAGCCTATTGTTGGTGCTTTTTATCCTTAATGCCTTTGTACTGGTTATTATTCATCAAGAGTAATTATTTTAATATATTGATGTGCTGAAACATACCCACAAACACACATCCTTTTTATCTGTGTCTCAAATGCCACATCAAACACACCCCCTTTTGTGTATGTGTGTATTTTTTTATTTTGTAGGATTAGTTTTAGTCTGTCGTGCAGAAAAATCTTTATGCTCACTAGAAATCCTATGGCCACTGGTGCCAAATGATGTATGTGCCTGTAAAAGGAACAATGGAAAGGAGGCTTCGAGAACTGGCTTGACAATATAAATAATAGTTTAATAAAGAAATAAACCAAAAGACACAAACACACACACATAGGACGGACAGCTGCCCGTAAACATTCTCTCTATCGCACCACTATCCACAGTTGGCCTTTATCCCTCTTGGAGGCTTAATTTTCCTGATAAGGGACTGGGTGTGTAAAATCATGACCCGGCCCCGCCATCCGCCCTGTCACATTCCTCCCTCGTTCTCTCAGGCCAGGGAGCCCCAGGCGGTTGGGAGTGAACCCCTCCCAGCTCACGTGTTTTTGCGTGAGCATTTTGAACGGGAGTTTGTGCATGGCCCGGTTGAAAACTCGCAAGTCCAAGATCGGTCGTAAGCCGCCACCTTTCTTGGGTACGATGAAGTAAGGGCTGTCGAAACCCTTCTTCATCTCGGTTGGAGGGACAGGCTCTATGGCATCTTTGAGCTTCCCGGCGGGGCGGAACAGGTAGTTCGCAGTGGGGCAGAGCAGGGGCAAACTGCACTGCCGTGCAGAGAATGGAGAAAGCCGCTGAAGTGTGCCGTAAATCCAACAGCAGACAAGCATCAGAAGAAACAGGAACAGGTGCGTGACTCGCAGCTGACTGCAACACGACCATCGCTCCAAAGAAAATTTCTGAATGAACTTGACGTTTTTGCCAGCTTTTATACCCGTATTTCCGGGGCGGAGTATGCAAATACTGTCTGCCTAATTCCCATTGGCCTTTTTTCAAAGATCAGAGGCATATTCGGTGCTCCCCTAGTGAACGACGTTGACGTCGTATCGTCTTCGACACAACGCCGAGAGAGTGACAGACGGGGAAAGGCACTTTTGAAACAGAAAGACAAAAAGAAAAGGTTTGAGTGGGCAAAGAAACACAGACATTGGACAACAGATAATTGGACAAGAGTGTTATGGATCTTAATCCCATTGAGATTTGTGGGACCAGCTAAACTCTAAGGTGAGTGAGAAGTGCCTGACAAGACCGGAAGTGACACTACAGGAAGTGTGGGGTGAAATGTCACATGAGTATCTGGACAAACTGACAGTTAGAATGCCATGGATATGCAAAGATGTCTTTGCTGCATGTGGAGGATTTTTTATGAGAATTCTTTGAAGTAGTTTAAGAAGTTCTGAACATTTGTTTCAAATTGTTATATTTGTTTAATTTTCATGTTATTAATGTCCTGGCTATACATTGTTATCAGGTGAATGCCACTTTGGTGAATAAAAGTACCAATTTCTTTCCATAAGTGCAAAATCTGAACATTATTCCGAACTTTTGTCTGCCAGTCTGTCACCATGACAAACTCGTGTGTGTGTGTGTGTGTGTGTGTGTAAGCATTCTTGGAAATAAATCTCATTCTGATTAGTGTATTTGAAGTTTGCTATAACAGGAAATCTATATCTTTGTATATTACACAAGAATTAATGCTATATTTACACAAATAAATACTATGTCATGTTGATTTTATGTGCAACAATGGAGAATTATCAGTATCCTATATGCTTATACATATTTTACATGCTATTTTTACTCAAGGTGTCACTGATGTTTCAGTGATTGACTTGATTTACATTTGACATTCCTATATGATAAAGAAACAACATGGAAGTAAACTATAGCAAGAGGAACAAATGAACAGTATGATTTGTCTGTTGTCATTTTGTTGTATCTTACTATTGCATTTATGTAAATTGTGCATTTAGACTCCATACATTCCTGAGAAAATACTTGTATGTAGCTTATGTTTATCTTCTATTTTGTGTGTAATTCGGTATGTTTTTGACAGCCAGTTGTGTCTCATAAAATTTCAGTGTGAAAGTAAGGAATCCTGTTCTAGATTTGTCCTGATTTGTTGTATTGTCTCTTTGCTATATGAAAAATAATACATCAAAATATATGTAGGGATCCAAGCACCAAAGGTTCTGGAACCCTATTGTATTTGTTCCGATTTTCTTCTTATTATTATTATTAGGGGTCCAAGAAGTTGAAGGAACCATATTGTATCAAGCCCAAAGGGCTAAAACCCTATTGATTTTGCTCAGATTTGCTTTTATTAGGGGTTCAAGACATAGGGAGGATGATGCCACAAAATGTCTGCCGAGTTCACTATATGAACATATGTGAGATTCTGAGTTGGGCACTCTGCTTCATTATACATAGTTTTTGCTTCTTCCCCGAATACAATTGAATATGTTAATATTGCAATTGTAGATTGTGTGTATCACCCACACGCCATTCGGCTTCTAATGAAACTAATGAATTCACAAACTCATGCACTTAGGCATAGTAATGGAAGATATTATTTATATAATGTCTAGAAACAGCATGAAAGATGAACTCAGCTAAAAATAATAATGAGACAGTAGTTCGGGAGACTGAGTGATGTTTTTATTTTCTAATTATTAGCTTGTTGGCATAAGTGCGTACACCTGATGCCTGGTCAGACAAGTTTCAAGCAGGTGATACTTATACTAGCAGAGTAAACAGATGGACCAGTGCATATGAGATGCTTGATAGATCTTTTTCAAATAATAATCCCACTATCTGTGCCGCTTTTCCATTACCTGTGGTGAAGATAAGAGAAACTGACATCTGCACTCACACAGAAGCAGATATTTCATGGATCAGCAACCTCTAGTTACAGTTTAAATACATTCTGAGGAAACATGCTAAATGTCATTAATTTTTGATGAAATGGGGGCTAACCGAAAATTGTAATTGATCAGTGGGCAGCTGTGGCTCAGTTGGTAGAGCCACTAATCGCAGGGTTGGTGGTTCAAATCCTGGCCCACACGACTCCACATGCCGAAGTGTCCTTGGGCAAGACACTGAACCTGAAGTTGCTCCCAATGGCAGGGTGTAGCACCTTACATGGCAGCTCTGCCGCCATTGGTGTATGAATGTGTGTGTGAATGGGTGAATGAGTCACAGTGTAAAGCGCTTTGAAATACCATTAAGGTTAAAAAGGCGCTATATAAGTGCAGACCATTTACCATCAGGCATTTCAACTGACAGAGGATGGCTGTAATACTAGAATAAGAAGTCATTTTAGATTGCTGAATAACTTGTATGTATTACATAAATGCATATATATTTATTTGAAGAACTATGAGTTTATAATTAGTTTCCAAAGAAATCTGCAAAATGTTTGTAGATAATCAAATGTTTCCTTAAATTTGATATATCCTAAAAATATTGAAAACATATTTGTCAAGTTTCCAGACATGATTAAATATATTGTTGTCTAATTATAACGAAGAGACAATATTATTTGTTCGTTTAATAAAATATATAAAATAAAATTTTTCTATAGACACTTATTTAGTGTTTTGATAGGAATAATAAACACTAAGTACAAGCATATAAGTGTTCATTAAAAGTGCAAATTCTCATGTAAACTCACCAGCCCATAAGCAGTGGCAGTCATTTTCTTTATCACTGCTGCACTGACCTCTGAGTAGTAGGCTAATCCTAGTTTACTGTACTCTCTCTACCACGTCGTCTGCAGTTTTATTACTTTTTGGTCTGTGTACAATTTTTGTAGTACTACTGTATAAGTACAAATGTTATTATATGAGTAAAATAAAATGCAGGCCCAGATAGCACTCTGCAACAATCAACATTTCATAATGTTCTCCTTAATCTGATGTATCTTGCCTTTTTTGTTTTAAAATATTTTCCAACATTTTGCAATATTGTGATTGTGATAACACCTTTAAGGGAGGTATATGCAGTGATTATATCAATATGTAAATTGCTTTCCATATAGCAATGCTTATGATGCTAGATTCTTGCTGATTTTTGCTGAATTCTTGCTGATTCTTAAATTCAATTAATGGTGTAATTGATTATGTACAGGATTATCTGTTAATTTTATTAAATGTAACTAATTTCATGTCTCTTGGACTATCAGTTTGCTATTTTATGCACAACAGTAAGCCGTTTCATATGTTTTACCAATGTACAAAAACACAAAAGCTGTGTATCCAGCTGAGCTGATAATATATTTGTTAAAGTGTTTACATGTTTGTAGTTTCAGTTCTATAAAAACATTGCACATTAGAGTTTAAACACAACACTTGATGTTGGAGAGCGAGAGCATTCTGCCCTGCTCTGTTTGAATTTCTACTGCAATCTGTCACACACAGCATTAAAGAGCATGAACAAAACATTTATTGCTGTAGCTGGTGCTTTTTGGTGCTTCAAATCTGCATTGGTTTATTGTCATTGTGCAGAGTACAGGTACAGAGCCAATGAAATGCAGTTGTTTTCGCATATCCCAACTATGCTGGGGTCAGAGCGCAGAGTCAGCCATGAAACAGCGCCCCTGGAGCAGATAGGGTAAAGGGCCTTGCTCAAGGGCCCAACAGTGTTATCTTGAACCCCCGACATTTCGGTCAGTAACCCAGAGCCTTAACCGCTGAGCCACCCTCACATAAGTGAGTATTAAGTGTTAGCAGATAATGATGCTGGTTTCTAAAATCAAATTTGACTTGGTTATTGGCATGCTTCTATGACATCATCATGGCAATATCGTATCGCATTTTTCCTCAATATTGTGCAGCCCTAGAACTAAGGCTGTTTGACATACGATTTTTCATCATACAATAAATACAATGTCTTATCACCTGTACTTGTCTTCTTTTTTAAAAATGTTTTTTGTTTTTATATTATTTTATATTATTTTTTATATCTGGCTTGTTAGGACCAAGTGTTCGCAATCTGCAAGACTGCTGGCGCACACTAAATAACCTTTGGTTTGGTGCTTCATTATGGGCAGACTCATTCCTGGCCCCAATGAGGGCTCGTTGCAGAACAATGTTTGACCACAGATTTTCATTTAAAAAATAAGGTGCGCTGTGGTGTTTTTGGAAGGCAGCAGTTTCTTTACCCCAAATGCATGCATCTCTATCATACAAAGTGTAACAGTTTTCAGATAAATTATTTCTGACTTTAAAAAAACAAATATTCAAGGCCTGCTTTTCAATACATATTTCAGCATTTTGAACACATTATGGGTTATGTATAGTATGGATCTAGGTTTTCAAATGGATGAATATTTCAGTGGGGCTTAAATGGCTTAAATTGTTCTGCCTATATGGACGAGCCACTCTTGTGTATACAGCAATGAAATCAGAGAGCCTCTCCTCGATTCACATTCATTATGCATAAATCATGAGGAGTGAAAGACGCACTTGCACACACCGGAGAATCATTCATGCTACTTACGTACATGCATGAGAGCTTGAATAAAAATAAAACAGACATTGAGTGGACTAATTCAATGAGAGATCAGAATGCTCATGAAGGCATCTCTCTCTCTCGGTTTTATGAGGCCACTCACATCTTTAAACAGGCCGATGATCAGATACTGAACTGGTGATTAATGCCTCTCTACCTCCTAACAAAAGTACTGTCATGTTAGAGCTGATCAGAGGCGGTGGCAGCCGATTTTGCCGGGGCTTCAGCCCCGAATGTTTTGAGTGTAGCCCCGAATGTATTTTGAAAAGTTGACTGACAAATATGAAACCGGACAATAGCCTATGTAAACCTCCGAAATCATAAGTTGCCTTATTTCATTGTGCTTTGGCTTTGCACATACTGCATACAGCCTGTAAAAATAGACATAGGCATAATCTAGCCTATAGAATAAGTTCCTTTGCTGTCGGTAGCCTATGGGCGACTCCGTTTCTTCCTCTCTGTTGAATATGCAGCAGGTAGGGGAGGAGCTGACATCAACTTACTTTACTTAGTGGCGAGTTAACAGCAGTTAGCAGGAAAGACAGCAAAAATGAAGCAAATGAGGCTTCTAAAATTTCCGAAAGAAGTCAGTGGGTAAGAATTCGCATTTGTTTTTGTCCTTAAAGTCTAAAGATCATCATCTGGCTGGCTTTCACCCACAGTAGGCTAAACCTCAAGACATCTGCTACTGACTGACTTCAATGCTGGAAACGCCTCTGGAGCTGATCAAGCACAGATGGAGAGAGAAGTGGAGTCAAGTTCAAACCATTCTTGAAACATGGGCTGATAGATCCATCATTCTGTCAATTGTGACATAAGTGCAATTCAGCTGGGAGTTTCACCTGATCTAGATCAACAAGAAACACACACACACCCACATAGACGCACACCCACTCACTGAACGTGCTAAACTTTAAGACGGATAAATTGTCACTAGGAAATAACAAAAAATATTGTTCCAAGCCTTGACAACTGTTATTAACAATCGCTGTTCTTATTTGTGCTCCATTTCTATTGGGACTTTGATAAAGGACACAATATTTGCATTGGGATTTTGGTAGGTGGGGGAACTCTAAGATCTTGTGGTGATCACTGTATTCTTGTGACCTCGCCAGGTTGGACCCTACAACTTCTCAGTTCATAGAATATTTACTGTTCATTTAACCACTACGCCACAACACCCCATTAACCAACAGCTGCATTTCTTTGCCTGCATTTACTGCTGTGTGCAGTATTGTTTTGCATGTATTTTACATTTGTTGTCAAAGTTAATTTAACATGGTGTTCTCTGTCTGTTTCTGTGTGTTTAGGAGGTTAACAACCCTGAACAAATGTGCTGCGATGAGTTTAGAGATTCATTTCCAGTGTAAACAGGTAAACACACAAACATTCTGTCCACTTCTATTTTAACGTGTGATATATTGCTCTGCTGCCAGCTGCTGTTTTCTGTATTTCATTATTTCTGACTGTCGCTGGATAGAAGCCCTCAAAATTAAGAAGATAATTAAGACACTTTGAAATATGGCCTTATGTGGATGCTATTTTTAGCATTATATTATTCTGCACCTCTTGGTTTAGATGCTGTTTCCTTGACCTGTCTTATATACATCAAAGGCAATACCTTAATTACCTCATGAATAGAAAAAATGTAGCATTATCGAAGTGTGTGTGTTTGTGATTTGCTGTCATCAGGGTGAGGACTCTGAGGAGGATGACGCATGTGCTCTTAGCTCCCGTTGGGCGTTTCAGCGTGAGAGTAAAACCTGGTCCCGTCTCCGCACACTCTCACCCACCCCTGTCACACCTGGGAACAGGGCTTCAACCTTAAGAAATTCAGGGAGTAGTGATAGTGTTCTGAGTAACATCAGTCTCCTAGAAGTCACCTCGCTGACCTCTGACATCAGCGCTAGCAGCTTGAGCTTGGAAACAAATTCTCCAGAGGTTGCGACATATTGTAATGTCGCAGTGGGTGAGGGCTCATCATCAATTTGTGTCTCAACTAGCCAAGATGAGAATGATGAATCCTCGTCTTCATCACAGTCTGTAAGAGATAAGGCAAAGTGGCCTTCTAGATCGTTCTTATGGAGGAGAGAGTCAATAAAGAAGAGGGATCATGAGAAAGAGACTCCAACAAGCAATTCAACGGTTACTCAACACCATCCACCCTCAGATCTGCAGTGCACATCGGATGCAAGTTTGCCTGGACAAACCTCAAGCAAGTGCATAATCGGCAAATATAAGGCGTGGAAGTCACATACAATATGCCGCAGTAATGTGAGCCAGAAAGCTTCTCTGCACAAGCCTCACATAGAATGCCTTTACCTGGAGGACTACCAGTTAACTTGGGAGAAGCAAGAGTTAACAAGTCACATCAGCCATCTAAGGAAAGATGATCATGTGGTTCTCCCCTTTGATCACAAGCCTGGAACTTTCCCCAAATCTTTGTCAGTTGAGAGTCTCTGTCCAGTCTCTGTTTATCAAAATCCAGACCATAATGACTGGTCTGGAGATGGAGACTTTTCATTGGATGGAAGCATCAGTCGCAGTGGCTCACAAGACTTTCTCAGGTCTGGTTTTGGACAGAGGAGGAATTCAATCAGCTCAATTGAAAGCATTTACGACAACATTCCAGATGCGCCGGGAAGTCCACGTGACAAATTTGACCCTTCAAAAGAGAAAACCTTTCAGCATCTTGACGACATTTTAAAGCATGTACATGGGCTACAGCACAGTATTGACGAATGGTCACGCTCTCTCGACCTTCAGAAACCTGACCGATCAAATGTAGGCACTGAGTCCACGGAAGACATAACATTACCTAGCAGCCTGAACTTCGATGAGCGATCCATGTCGGATGTTGGGACAACAGCAAGTGATTATGACAGCGCAGGAAACTCTTTGAATGAGGGAGAAGGGGGAATGAGAGAAAGGAGGGACTCTGGGGTGGGTGCATCTCTTACAAGACCCAGCAGGTGAGTTAAAGTGAGAGTGTGAGTGTCTTTGTGTTTGGGCATGTTTATGTGGTTTACGAGGACAATTTTTTTAGGTTATAAACTGGTAATTACAAGGGTATTATGCTATAAATGTGCTTTATGAGGACATTTCTAGTGTCCCCATAATTGAAATAGCTTAAAAAACGTATTAAACTATGTTTAAAGGAAAATGTAAAAATGCAGAAAGTTTTTTGTGAGGGTTAGGTTTAGGGGTTGTGTTAGGTTTAGGGGATAGAATCTATAGTTTGTACAGTATAAAAATCATTGTCTATGGAAAGTCCTCAATGATAGGTAGACCAACACACGTGTGTGTGTGTGTGTGTGTGTGTAGGGTGCCTATACACTAGAGTTCCCTTTCATAGGAACTCAAGCTGCATAATCGCATAGGGGACACTCTCTGAGTGTCACGTTGTCTGAAGCCCTTATACAAACATGCCAATATTTTGGCTGATGGTGCTTAAGCGGAGCTATGTAATGAACTTCATAAAGGTGCTCGCTTTCGTGCACCTGAGTCAGATTTTCTGTTCTTCAGTGCATGATTTTGTTTAAGCCTGTGTTTGTTCCAGCGACTCATGTCGAAGCAAGGATTATTAATCCTTCCTTTTGAGTGGCGAACACAAAAGGACATCGTTTATACAGGGTAAATTTCAGAGCAATTTTAATGTGTTTTTTTTCCAATCCCCTGAGCGAAAGCGTGAGTCTCATTGGATATGCCTCGAGGCCTAGCTCAGCAGCCACTATCTGATGAACAAAGCGTGCGAAAGAGTTACCATGCACGTCTTGAGCTGTCGGCATTAAAAAACGCTGTATGAGACATTTGGTCATTAGAAAGTAAGGAACAAATTGGCCCCTTTGGTCCCTATTGTCTTTTTCTGTGTCGTTCTGGGAGAATGCACATGAATAAGGCAATGGAGGAGTAGCCTCTGCCTTTCACTCTCTCCACTCCCCAATCGACACGAACTGCTCACGGCAGAGGAGATCATGCATGGGCTGGTGAGCCCAGGATTCTATCAGATGTGAGATATTTTAGCTAATTTCTTTTATCTTTTATCACTCTGGCGAGACAGACACGCATTGCTATCTCTGCTCGAAATGTTTGATTGAACAGCAAAACCATCATGTGTAGATCAAACAGCTGACTGAAAAGAGCAACATCCATGCTGCCACCGAAATATCGAGCAGAGATAGCAATGCGTGTCTGTCTCGCCAGAGCGATAAAAGATAAAAGAAATTAGTTAAAATACCTCACATCTGATAGAATCCTGAAAGAATAAATGGAACCGACAAAGCACTCCGTGTGTTGGTTCACCATCACTCCGTTGGGGATCATTCTCTTATCGTTCTGGCGAGACAGACACATGTTGCAAACCCATTGATTCAATGGGGAATGCATGGATTTAAAAGGGAAATGGAAGGGTTTGTGAAAGCATTGTCATGCAACCAAATGCAAACAAATGTTGGTGACATTTCAACTTTTTAGCATTAACGGTTATGATAACCAATGAGAATCACTAAAAGATGGATATAGTTGTTCTTCCATATCTGCTGTATTGATCCCACTTGATTTTATACAGCCATAGCTCTTTCTCAAAACAAATCCTAAGCATTCCTATCCATCAAACTCTCAATCGGAGCTCTCTTTAATGTGTTGGCACCCTGAGAGAAAGAGGAAATTCTAGCTTGTCTCCACTCGTGAGTGTAGTTGGCACTTATCCAAACGATGTTTCTTCTGATATGAAATAATGTGACACACAGAGAGAGAGAGAGTGAGTTACAGGCCACTCAATTTGTCTCTTTATAAGCTCAACCTAACGAAGAGACAGGTGACTTTGACAACTCTGTGTTTGAGTTTTAAGGTGTTCTCAGGGCTCTTCTGAGTTTGGAAGTTGAAATGTAAGTTTCTTCCATATTAAAATTATAATCCCACATCATGCAAACACTTAATCCAGCGCGTCCATTATGAAGAGTGTGGATCCCTGGGGTCCTTTTACTCTCAGTTGAACACACCGATCATTCCTATGAGGCTTTTTGTCACAAAATGTGAAATTTACATGCCTTTCTTATAAGGTAGTAAACATACTTGCTTTTAGAATTACAGTGGCTCCAAAAAGCATTTAGAAATGTTTTGGACACTTAAGTCACACTTAAAAATGTCTGAATGTCATAGCATTTCATTTTATATATCAAACCAAGCAACATCCACAAACAATAATGCAAAATTATGACCTTTTCTCAGAAATAACGTTTTTGAATTTCTATTTACCAACTGGTCTCGATGTAATTTTTAGTGGCTGTTTAATGTCAGCTACTCAAGTTCACGGAGTTGTCCTCTGCGAATGGAAAAGTCCATTGTTCCTGGCAGGCTACTCTGCCTTACAGAGTAGGTTAGGATCCATATTGTTTGGATTAGGGTGGGGGTGCATTTAAAGTCTAAGCCTTCAGTGTGATTCATGCCATTAAGAAAACACAGTTTCACAATGAATAATATGCCATATGCATTTGGGCATCATATATTATGTCACAGCTATCTAGTATCACACTTAATGCTCAAGCAAGCCAAATTTTTACTGCAGCATGACTGTTTTGTGAAATGAACATCTCCCAAACAGACATTCAAATACCAGGGAAAAGGTTTATTCTATCAGCGTCCCTGCTGTAGATACATTTCAGGGTGCTCATCATTTATGCCTAAATACAAAAAAGGCAAAAACATGATAAAATTCCCTTCAATCAGCCACAAAATCATAATTTTTCATATGAATCTAACAAGGAGGTCTATAATACCTGGAAAAATCTATCTAATTTCCTAAATATCACACCCACCAAGAACAAATAAATCAATCTGATTGGCTGATGAATCTGACAATCTGACTTTAGTTGCTCATTCATTTGCACTGTTGAGGGATTCTGAAGGCCTGACGGGGTGGAGCTCAAACTCATGCGTTGCTTCGGGCATGCGATTTGTGAAACAGTTGTCACGCTTTGCTTGTAAGTATCAAGGAATAAATTCTGATTTTCTGTGTTTGTAGATTAATTAAGAGTGGAAAGCGATTAAAAATACATAGGCAAAAAGGTGATTGAGAATGAAAGGATGAAAAATATTAATTTATTTGGCATGTTAGGCCAGCAGAGAAGGCTTTGCTGGCCCTGAGAAATCGCCACTGGTTTAGGGTAACTGCTGCCTTTCAGGAACAAACTGTGGCACCTATGTACAATGGGCTCTATCCACAGGTTATTAACCACAGATGTAGCTCAACACATTAACTATGGACATGTTTGACAACCCGAAAGAGTCTAAAATCTTTTAACAATTAATGTATTGTTTTATAATTTAAAACCTTACAAAGTTCTTTTTGCAATATGATTCCTTGAAAAGGGTGTTTGTGCTATATTTCTTTAAAATAAATGCCACATTGTTTAAAATGTAGTTTTATAATGCAAAGACAGTTATACTTTAATTTTGTCTTAAGTGTCCAAATACCCTTTGGGGCAGCTGCATATCCATCTATTCATCCTTGAATTTTTCTTGCTTTTCTCACTCTCATATTTCTTCCAACCCCATCTTATTCTGTATGGTCAGAAAGTTGCATTGGCACAGTTTCCAGAACTCTCATCGACCGAGCTTGACCTCTGCTTCTTTAGAGATCAACAGGCAGTCGGCTGCCCAGCTCAACCTGCTTCAGAAGTTCAGTCTCTTACGACTCACTGCCATCCTGGAGAAACACACAGACAATAGCAAACACGGCTGGAACTGGTAAGACCTCTCGTTCATACACACATGCAGTCAGACACTTGTGTCTATGGCCAGGCGTTTCTCACCATGCGGTGAGAAACGCCTATGGCCAGTTTCTCACCGCATGCATAAACTAAGCAATAAGCTGTGCATCCTGTATTTATTTTGGTGCATATGAATTTATGCGGGTTGAAAATGCACTATAAACTTATTTATCAACATGATTATAAACAATATTTTGCAATATAGGCTTTTATGAAGCAACATTAAATTATGGAGTGAACTTCTAGTCCATTGTTTGAAAATGACATCTGTCATACTTGGTGAAAGTTACACACATAGTGACAGGTACCCAAGCAACACTTCCTATGCTGTAAGTCTGACTGAATCCAGATGATTAAAGCAACATATAGTCTACACTTTGGATGTTGGTTTGGTTCCATTCCATATTTACCATTTGGATGTAAATATGATTCCTGTCCTCATGTAAATTAGATTTGTATAAAATTTGTAATGGTTCGCAATGCCTACTCTCAATAGCCATTTTATATTTTATGACCATTATTGAAAGAAATTCTTAATATAGTAACCCAGAAATCACTTTTTGAATTTACAAAACTTCAGCTCTGTTATGCAGCAGAAATACTGTCAGTTTGTAAGCACAATAGAAGTCAGTTGTTGCAGTTATGCTGCAGTTCTGCTTGCATGTGCAGTGTAAAACGGGCTTAAGATTACACATTAATGCATGTTCAGGCTAATGTGGTCTGCAGGCTGACTCATAAGGTCAGGCCTGGTATTAATATTCTTTTATGTCAGATGTGGGAAATCTAATTTCTGCCAAAAGTGTTTTTTAATGGCACTATCAGTTTAGAAAAACTGTGCTTACAGATGCAGTTAATGACAGCATCTTTCTGTTTCTCTCTCTGTCTATTCCCCTGCTGCTGCTGTATTGCTTATGAAAATGAGCAATATTCCATATCTACCTCTGCCAAACAGAGCTAAAATTACAGTCTTTTTATGTACACATAAAGCAGGCACATGTGCACACACACACACACACACACACACACACACACACACACACACACACACACACACACACACACACACACACACACTATCCACTCCCCTGTTGTTTTTATTTGGCATAGAAGGAAAGAGTACAAGTTGGTTTATAATTTTTGCTTTTGTCCATTTTAAACTCCAGCTGTGGGAAAGGATTTCAGATGAGGAGCTTATAGGTCTATCAGAACCTGTCTTGTCTCCTAAATCTAATGGATGATTCATTGAATTGTGCTGCAGGCACTTAGGGGGCATTATCTGTTCTCTTACTTCTGTATTCCCCCTCCACACACATCCCCCAGTCAAAGGCCTGTATCAATATCAATGTCATTGGCAGCGATTGGATCTCATTCTCATTGGGTTTATACATGTTGAGCAATTCCATTTTTTCTCTCTCACTTCTAATGTGAGTGACCATTTTACCTGCTGTTGTGATTTGTGTACATCTATCAAAGATGTGACTTTGCAGATCTTATTAAGGCTTTGTTCACATAATTAGTTCATTTTCCACCTCCTTTATACATTAATAAATGCATATGAATATACTGACTTGTATTCATAATTGTACAACAGTCAATTCCGGTCTTCTAGTCTGACTGGACAAGCAGGTGTTCCTAGAGTAAATGTAGCATAACAGCACTGGGATTCTTCACTTTTTCTATCTCTTAGTTTGGCTGTGTTCGCTGTTTTTTTGACAGGCTGTCAGTATGTGCAAGAAATGATCTAGCTTTGACTTCATTTGGAACTTATTTTCATTACATAGGCAAAATAACTGGCCAGATTGTCTTAAATGTCTATTACTCAATAATAAAGATGCTGTAAATGATTTAAGCCACTCTTGAACTTCCACCAGACTAGCCATTAAATTAGCCACACACCCTCTTTCCAAAACTCGCACTCCAAAGACACACGTGCACGTGCACACGTAGTCACACTTGGAGACCATTGTATTTGAGCAGATGGAGGTTGAGGGTTCCCATGAAGAGTTTTGCCATCTGACCATGAGTGTTTCGCAGGAGCAGGACACCATACTGGCACTTATAGGGGCTGCCCTAGATAGCACACAATGATTGACAGTCAGGAAGTCTTCTGGTTGGCTAAAAGTATCTGACAGCGGCCCGCTGACATCTTTTTCGCTACTGAGCCAAGGGCTGTTAAAGAGACAGGAGTGATATTTCATGGCACCTATTTTAATCTGACTGGTAATAAGGACATCTTCTGCATGTCATTTTATAAAAAAAAAAAATCACTTACATCACCTTTAACTTGTTTATAGAATCAACTGTTGTATAAAAGCAATATCACACTTGTAATTGTGCTTATGAGCTTGCTTGCGAGCACTTGTACTTCAACATAAGAGAGTGAGTGAATGAATGGATGCTTTACAATTCTCCTCTGCCTGGTCAGTTGTTATTGGATAACTAGAATGAATGTGATTGCACAAAATAAAGTTTAATTTTACTCTCTGACTGATCAGGGTTGTTCCGAAGTTTATGAAGCGCTCCAAAGTTCCAGATTACAAAGATAAACACGTGTTTGGAGTTCCACCAATTGTAAATGTCCAGCGAACTGGTCAGCCCCTCCCACAGAGCATCCAGCAGGCAATGAGATACCTACGCAGCCAGTGTCTAGAGAAGGTCCATATGTATAAACACACACATGCTTGTTTATTTCAGGTTTTTCTCTCCTTGTTGGAAGAAACCCACAAACATACACTTTACACACACTTCTACTACTTCTTACATCTACTTCTCTCTTTCAGGTCGGAATATTCCGGAAATCTGGGGTTAAATCCCGCATCCAGACCCTACGACAGCTCAATGAAAATTCCCCTGATCATGTGACATACCAGAGCCAATCAGCTTACGATGTGGCTGACCTGATTAAACAGTACTTTAGGGATCTGCCTGAACCTGTGCTCACCTCCAAACTTACAGACACCTTCTTGGATATATACCAGTGTGAGTTACACACACACACAGAGAGTTTTGGAAATTGTACATCTTTTAATGTTCCAAACACACCATTATTTCAGTCAGCTCTACAGATGTCTCCTCGTGTATGTTTGTAGTCATTCCAGCAGAAAAGCATTTACAGGCAGTGCAGGCAGCAGTGATCTTGCTACCTGATGAGAACAGAGAGGTCCTGCAGACTCTGCTGTATTTTCTCAGTGACATTGCATGTGCACAGGAGAACCAGATGACTGCAGAGAGTCTGGCTGTCTGTCTCGCCCCCTCCATACTGCATCTGAATGCCTCTAAGAAAGATGGGGCTTCACCAAGGTGTGTAAACATAAGTGTGGATATGTTTTCAATCATGCGTTATGAAGTCAAGTTTTTATAAATATACAAGAAATAGTCCATAGTGAGCATCCAGTATAATAAAACCCAACGATCACTCACAGAATACCTTGAGGGTCTTTAAGATTAGTATTTTTTAGGATTATTGTTTGTGCAAATGCCAGCAGTTGTGACTTTTTTTCTTTCTTATTTTCGCTTTGGTTCCAGGCTCATGAGCAGGAAGGGTGTTGCCAAGCCAGACCACAAGGACCTGAGTGAGAACATGGCTGCCACACAATGCCTTTGTCATATGATCACAGAATGCAAGAAGCTTTTCCAGGTGGACACATTTTAATTTCTAAATATTTTGCTTACATACCTATGTGTACACGTGTATACTAAGTAACATTGACTGGGAAATGTGAATTTATCTAGCATATCTTATATGTCTTAGCCGTGGCTGAAATTTTTGACAATTTTTCTGTCCCTCTGATTCTTTGTACAGATCCCTCATGAAATGATGCTGCAGTCGAGGAATTCTTATGTGGCAGCTGACGCACAGCCGCTACCTCTGCATGGGCTCGGGGTCAACGCCCTAGGTGAGCCTGTGGATTATCAGGCGTATTTGGAAGACAACATTCAGTGTCTTCTCAGAGAGATGTCTGAGCGGAGTAAGGGCTGGCACCATGCCCACGGACCCGATAACACTGAAACTTCTTATAAAAAGGTAGGGGTATACAAATAATCAAATAGGATTACTGTATTTTACAGAGGCTGTAAGACATAGATGAAATAGCAGGACTGCTGTAAGTTGTGTCAAAAACTTGAATAAAAGTGCTTTTGAATTGAGAAGGTGAAAGGAAAGATGTTTCCGCTAATGGCTTTGATCGATTCTGATAATTTATCAAAGATTAATTAATTAAAACACTGCCACTAAACCAAACAGAATGGTAAAAGAGACATTTTTTTATACTGATTTGAATGCTGTCAGTCATTCAACACTTCAGAAGTAGTAGATCTGGAGTGATCTATTTCTTTGGTTGTGTCTCATTAAATGGCAACAGAGTCTGATTAAATCTGATTAATTCCTGCAATTCAGTTCTTTCAATTATTTGGAGCAAAACACGTATTAGTAATTTGTTTGCATCATAACTCAAAATTGTTTCCCTTCACTACTTGGCATTATACATGTATTTAAATGTTTTAGTTGCCCTATAACATGCTTGTAGGTAAAACAGTTGTGTTTTATTACTATATGTTGGCACATAAAAGAAATGTGAGTATATTATTCTTCCATGGGTTCATTTGTGTAAAACAGTAAGTGAAAAACATGCCTTGATATTTTTTAAGTAGATTTCAACATATTTTTTGCTGTTGCATTAAATATTTTTAATCTACTTTGCAATAGTCATTTGGTACAAGTATAGTTGCTTTAAAAAAAAACTTTAAGCCATTTCAGAGCAAATATATAAACATAAAAATACACTTCCTTTTATCATGAGAAGGATATACTGTGTTTTGACCAATTTCTTTTAGCTCTAATCGCCACTCAAACAATTTAACTGATTACTTTGATGATGTGTTTAATGCAATGTTCCCCTTAAAACCTTTGATACATGTTTTATACATCTTTATTTTATAGCAAAATTTGTTTGTAATTTTAATTAAAATGTCTTAAAAGGTTTTAAATTGCCTTACACATTCATACGTATAAGAGATAGATTGAGAAATACTAAAGAGGTGTGTGCACAGTGCTTATGTGGGAACGGATGAGGTAAAAGGGGTGGAAAGAGGTCCTGGGTCTCTAAAGTCCCGAGTTATGCATTTAAGTGTTAAAAAAAAGAAAAAAATCAAGGTTATAGTGATGCATTTACAATGAAGGTGAATGTGGCCATTTTTTGAGGTTTTAAAGGCAGAAATGTGAAGCTTATAATTTTATAAAAGCAATTGCATTAATTCCTCTGTTAAACTCATGAATTGTTTTTTTTCTTCATTTTAGGGTTTTAGAATTTGTTGACATTACATCATCATTAGATCAGATTTAAAATTGGCTATAACTTTATACAGAAAAGGTTTTAGTAAGTGATTTTGTCACACTAAAATTATGTTTACCTTTACGTGCATATTATTTGTCTTGTGTCAATACTTTTGAAAAAGTTTAAAGTTTAAGATTACATTTTTTTTTTAAATTGGCTCTCATTTCAACTTCCATTGTACAGTAACTCCAGTAACTACAGGGTTTCATATTTTTGTAATCAACATTATACAACATATGCTGTTGTTTGAGCTTAATTTGTATAGAACCCAGAATATTACTTTACAGAGGCACCAAGTAAGTTCTTGTTCATGTCTTCTTAGGGTTACAAAGACACCTAGTGGCATGGATGCAGAATCATTCATACGTAATATTTTTCAGATACTGATGCCAATGTAAAAATTCACAATTCACAGTCAGCCATGATTATGTGAACCAATGAGTGAAAGTGTCAAATAACAGGATGTTACTGAGATTAAGCAAGTAATATTTGGCTAGTCATGTGAATCTAACATGGCCAATGTGACTGGAGTCTTCATTTTAATGTGAGTGCTCATGATTTCCTACATATATGGCAAAATTTCAATTCATTTTTAAGGAGAACAGCTTTTTTAATGAGGAAAAAAAATATATAATTTCACCTTTAATACGGGAAGTACAATATGTGCTTTTGAAAGTCGATAGAAATTCATTTTAACAACGGAAAACGTGACAAAAAGCTTTGTCGTTTTTTGCACTTCAGACAAAGCCCCTCAAAAAAAATAAAATTTCAAAAATTGCCCTTCAACCAATAAGTATAGAAGCCTAATGAAGTGTGCTGTGGCTGCATTCGGCTATATGCTGGATAGGCCTGTGTGTGGTTTTATTTTTGTATTTTGGAAACATCAGACCGGATTCAAGACTATATCTATCATCATATCGTCACAACAGCGGTTCCAGCAGAGACAAATGGTAAGTTTGCACCAGAGAACAAGACACGATCGAAGTGAATTGCTGCTTATATTCCATTTCATTCTTTAAAGAATCAAACTTTTTGGGGGATATTGTTCTTAATGTTCAGTTTGGCAAAGTGTTTTATTAACAAGGTGAAGTTGCTGTAAAATGTTCAGTACACTGTACCTTGTAAAACACATCTCCAATAGCCCTGTCTTTGCTGCCAAACAAAGTACTCGTTACAAAGAAATGATTTTGAAAACTGCATTAATTGTTGTTATGTTGCAAATTACAATATACTTTTTGTGTAAAAACTAATGTATGTTGTATGTTTGTGTAAAACTAAATAATCTCCAGTATTAATGAAACCCTCTTCTTTATTTTTTTTTTTATTTTATTTTTTTTATACAGCTATCATATGCCTACTATTTGAACCTTACCAAAGTTTAAGCCTACGTGCCTTGTCTGCTGCTATTGTAGATTTTATACTTAAAAATTATTAAAAGACTTCCATTGAAATTGCATTTAGCCATATCAAATATTTCAACAATTTGGGCTTTTTTATGTGTACAATACATTTTTAAATGTCATTAAAGTGTGAATAAAACACATTAATAATCATATTACAAGATAAAAAATAAAAGTGTTACAAAGCAATAAAACTAAAGTCAGGTTTGCATCCCCAGTGGTTTTCTTTAAGCTTCTTTATTTGTTAGTTGGTGATTTAAAAAAAAAAATTGTTTTTGTGTTTTATGGGTTTTTTGCCATTGTCTGTAGTGCAAAAACTATACAACAACTTTATGGCATGTTTTTCATTGTTAAAATAGCCAAATCTAAAGAATATTATGAGATTCTCTAATGAATGTTTCTCATAGGAATGAATAAGTAACTATTGTGACAAGGCTTTGCTTTCCCCAATGAGTGAGCGGGGCCTCCCTACAGACTGTATCTAGAGAACCTTAAAGTCATTAAATATACTGTAAAAGAACTGTAAAGCCATTAAATGTAATTAGCTCAGTACACACCTTTTTCCCTACAATGTCTTTGTCCCTACAATGTCTTTGTCCCAAACAGTTTTCAGGTTACCCAGGCACTACTAAATCCCACATCAGTCAGGCAGGCTGAAGAATCCACTTCCCCAGTAGACACATGTACCCTTCTTGGCTCTTGTCTCACTTACACTCAGGCCAGTGAGATTTCAATGCATGTGGCAGCCCTCTCCTTACATTAACCTGCAAACAGCAGATGCCCAAGCACCATGGGATCTGTTGGCAAAACAAGCTTAGGCCATCTGCCATTAGCATACCCACAGAGGACTGGTCATTTCTGCTGAGCTAGTAGACCTCCGCTTTGTGTCACTTAAATTGGATGTGAGGATGGTATTAACTGAGCTCTTTATGGTGTTCCACTGTGGTCCTCTTGAGATCTGCACAGATATGCCTCTTTACCAGTGCACATCTGGTGATTAACTCATCAGCGTCTGTTTTCTACTAACTGTAGCCACAGCAACACATAGTTCTTTCCAAACTTTTAAAGCCATCATTGTATTCATCATTATTCAACAGTAAGTTCCAGCCCTCTAAACTTTTAGGACAGTCATCGTTGCATCGTTGATGTTTAGGATAACAGCCCTGGCACACTTTACTTTTTTTATCTGAATAATGGAATTAATGTTACACATATATAGTGCTTTTCTGACATTAATTGTCATAGAACTCGGATAGATGGATGGATGGATGAATGGATGGATGGATAAATAGAGAAGCAGTGGGAAAATAACAAGTGACATTAGACACACACACACACACACACACACAAAATATCACAGGGAAGCATTCCTATACTAACCAAACCACAAAACCCATCCTAACCCATACATCAACCAGTCCATGATTGATAAAGTCCAATGGGGGAATTTGGCCAGAACTTTGGCTTTGTTTGGATTTTTTTTCCTTAGCAGAACAGAACACTAACAGACAAAATAACTGACTGCATATTGTCAAAATAAAATGTATACATTTATCAGTAATAGTTTCTGGTTTATGGAACTGCTTTATAAAAGTAAAGACAAGCTAGCAAGTGTGATGTTGTACTTATAGTATTATCAGCATGGCTGTGATTTTGCAATAAGTAATATAGCTTAATTCTAGTTAGCAATTTTGGTGTAATCCTAACTGTGCAATTATTTGTTGTTTGCAGGTAGGGGACGGACACCCGATGCGTCTATGGCGTGTTTCAGTCGAGATAGAAGCCTCGCCTGCTGTGGTGCTGCAGCGGATTCTGCGAGAGCGCCACCTGTGGGATGAAGATCTTCTGCACAGTCGAGTCCTCGAAACTTTGGAGAACAACACAGAAGTCCTCCATTACATCACGGACAGCATGGCTCCCCATCCTCGCAGAAACTTCATAGTGCTTCGGTACATAGAAGCAAAATACATGCACACCACAATTTGCGATGTAATATGTTCAACCATATTTAATTTGCCACATCCATAGGTGTGGCCTGTTGTGAGGAATACAGTCTTGATAATGGCTGCTGTATGGATGTAGAAATTTTACACTTTGGTTACTAATCTGTGAAATGTTTGTTCAGTAAATGTGTGTGCGTTTTCTGCTAATTGTGTTTGTTTTGTTATTTAAGTTTAGGATTTATTGTGTTTCAGACGATGGTGTAGTGATCTTCCAAAGGGGGTGTGTGTTCTTGTGTCCTCATCTGTTGACCATGATAACGTGCAGCTGGAAGCCGGGTTACGGCCGGTGCTACTGACATCCCGCATCCTTATTGAGCCGTGCAGAATGGGGCGGTCCCGGCTTACACACTACTGCAGGGCTGATCTGCGGTAAGATGCACAGCTTCAATGGATGATTTGATACATCTAGAGTTCCCACAGTCTTGGAAACCTTGGAAATTTATGGAAATTTTGAAAGTGTGATTTCCAGGCCTTTATAAGTCATTGAAATGAATACTTAAAAACCGATCCTCATGCAAATATTCAATGCAAATGTCCAGTTCCATTCTCCAAAGTACAGTACACTGAATAAAAACTGCTGGCACATGTGTGGACACATTAATTACACTTCTATCTGTGACACTATATATTAGGTGTGTTTTACTACTATGTACTAACATGAAAATACATACAATACAACATATTTACTGTGAAACTACATGTTGTTCTGCTAAATTCTCAATTGATTCACATTTGCTGCTACTGAGGTTGAGGTATAAGTAGGATAAGGAGTGGCGTTATGGTTAGGGGTTAGAGTTAGGCCTTAGGGTTGGGTTAGGCTTAGGTATAAGGTTAACAGTGTAACTACACATGCAATTAAATGCAGGTACCTTGAATGTAAATGCATGCAACATGCAACATGTATGCACAAAATAATACTTTGTATCAAATTATTAAGTATGGGTTAGACAACTAATATAAAGTGGGACCCTTCTATCATTAATCTGAACATTAATGATTATTAACATTTTTATTTCTGTACCACAGGGGGCGCTCTCCTGATTGGTATAATAAAGTATTCGGGCATCTTTGTGCAATGGAGATTGCCAGAATACGGAGTTCTTTCCCTGTTCTGTCACCACATGGACCTGAGACCAAGCTCTGAAAACTCTGAAACAGGACCCACCTGGGATACATCTCTGACCAGTTTGACTCATTGACTTGTATGAGAGAGAGAGAGGGAGAGAGAATGAGAATGTATGAGAGTTCATATGGAAGAACAGAATGGCTGTGTAAGTTTGAGAAACAGGGTGGAAAAGTAATGACAATGAGCAGAGTACTATGTTGAATAGTAGGTGGATGCAAAGGACACATTGAGTTTTTGAAAGCCATGGAGGATCAATGTGGAAAAAGCTCAAACTCATATTCATATTGGTAATACTGCGTATAAACTTATTCAGTTGGTCTGAGTTTTGTTTAAATATTTATTATCAGTGATTAAGCAGTGTGTCTTAGTACAGATCTGTTGTGCCTAAACATTTTTGTCTAATCCAGTGTGGTCTGTCAGACACCTAATTAGTTTTTAGGTTAAACGTATAAAGAGTTCTTTGCTTTTTGACTTGTAAATAAATGCTCATGTGGCACAGATGACCAGTTAGCTGGCTAAGAGAGGCAGCCAATCACCAAACATTTTGATATTCTTTACGTCATCGGTCCACCACGAGTGACGTCAAGGTCCACCACGAGTGACGTTTTCTACATAGTTTTTTTTTTTTGTGACCTCAAACCATTTCATCCCTTTTACTACTCTGTTTTATTATTTATATGTAGCAATCGTTTGCATGTGGCAAACTTCATTTGTGAAGTGTTAGTAACTAAACATCTGCATGGAATCCATGGGTATGATATTCAAAAGACTTTGTTAGTACAGCTTTACTTTTCACTTTTGCACGAATAACATTTGTGTGATTTAATGAGATGATTCTCTTTCTGATTGTTCATCAAAACTGTCAGGTATCATTTTACATTCAAGCTCTAAGTGTTTTGAACAAAGAGAAGCGTGTTTGTGTGTTCATCTTATTATATGATCATCGTTAAATCAGTGCTGTTCACCAGGGCATTATGTAAGACCAATATTTTATTTATTTAAAAAATATAACAATACTTATAGTATTGTAAAAGAATGTATACATGTTAATTTCCTAATGTGGAATAGCTTAATGTGCTGTGACTCCAAAGTTATGTTTATTGTATTATTCCAGAAAGTCTTTATAAGCAATAAATCTGTGTTAAACACAGGTGCCAGAAACAAGCTACCAAATTTGTTTTCTTTAACAATGTTGATTGATTTGATTGTTTCATTTGTTTTTTATAAATCATACAGTACTCCAATGTGTATTGTGCCAACTTAAACATTCATGCAATGAGAATAAAGGGGCTTTTCAGAATAAAGTTTGTGTCATAGCCTTTGTAAAACCCAAGGTCTTTCTGTGGTGAAATCAGAATGTAGTAGTTCAACTAAGAGGTATCTTGCTGTGTACAGTTATCCATTAAAACCACATAGATGTCCTGATGGCGCAAGGGGTTGTATGACACAAGGTAAAGTCATTTTTATTTTTTAAGTGCTTTACAAAACACACAGTTTCAAACCAGCTTTACAGATTTTTTTCTCTTAAAAGAATATGATGCTGTAATGTGTAAAAGTTATTTATTATGCAGTTTAAAAGAATAACGTGATTGTAAATCATGCTTTAAAAATGATTAGTCTTTAGGCCCCCAGAAAAGCAAAACAAAGGCGACTATGGCAAGGAACCCAAAACTCCGTAAGAAGTTAGTTAGTGGAGAAAAAAAAAAACCTTTGGAGAAACCAGGCCCAGCTGGGGGACCAGTTCCTCTCTGGCTATATATACATCATGACTATAATGTCAATATTAGTTATCTATGTGTATTGAGTAAAATGAGTTGATGTTGGTGGGAAATATTTAAAGCTAAAGGATATTTACTGAACTGTAAGATTCATAATTAAGTGTCTTTGAAGTCCATCCCGAATTGATTGTGTCAAGTGAATGTAGATGCAGTGTACTTTTTATTCAGCTGAAAAAGGCTTTATTTGGCATTACTTGTGAGGTCACTTAAGGTCACAGGTTCAGTAAATGTGTTTTAGATGAGGTGATGAAAAAGCTGCTTTGCTGTATTCAATCCAAATTTGCTTGATTGACAAAGAATAATTACCGATTCTGAGTCCCAGTCTGTTGGCTGACAGTCTGCCCTCTCTCAGTGGAAAGCTCCTTGTGAGCTGTCATCTCTCAGGGGAGATAAATGCTCCTTTTTTGCCTTGTTAATTATAAAGTGTCTAAAATTGGCCAATTATGCCGTGCTGATGGCCTAAAGGCAAACAGATTCAAAGCACCTTTTAGTGTTGTTTAAGACTGAAATGTTTTTGAATAGGTCAGAAAACAAGTTAGACAATGGATTGGCCTTAACTTGCTTGTTTCAGCTGATCATTGAGGCATTTTAGGGGTTCAAACAGCAAAGCTGCTGGAGCACTAATTGTTTTGCGTGGGGGTTATTATTTGTCATATTCTTGTTTTTTAAACTGCTACAATGTTGTCTCTTTATTGTGAAAAGTCACCAGTTCTTGCATGCAGGTTATTTCTGTGGCTAAATTTTAATATTTCAATTATGGGATGGATTAGCACTGTGCTTGCTTGGCAACAGTCTATATATATTTAAAATATAAAGGCTCAGTGCTGTTGGTCAGTTTAAAATTTCACACATGATCTTCAGAGATGTCTGTATGTCATTTGAATAAAATACAAAATATGAATCAAGCGAAAACAAATAATCTTAGAGCTAACTTAATTTTCCATTTTTGCAATGACAACAAGTCTCAGGGTGATATGTTACACTAATGTTTTACAACCAGAAAGTTTTACTAATATAGATAGATAGATAGATAGATAGATATAATTTATTTCTAAACACATTTTGGGGCTGCTGTATTTTGTTTAATCGTATGTGTTTTATGCCTGGGGCAATTCATAAAGTAAGTGATCACTATTGTGTCCTTGAGCAAGGCACCCCAGGTTGCCTTGTAACCTAAATGTAGCCTTCTCTTGTCACTTTGCATTAAAAAGCATCTTCTAAAAAAAAACATAATGTAGTGTAATGTCCTGCCACTTGCCTAGAAAGAAAAGTGGTTAACTGTTTCTCCATACAGATTGGCTCAAATGTGTTGGCCATTGAGCAATTTATGACCTTGTTCTTTTGTGCTTCCTCCTCTTTCAGTATCTCCTGCTACATATTACAATGTACCAAAGAATGTAGATTAATCTAACTCTTTGAAAAATTGTTTTTTGCACCTTTTATGGCAGGTTGCATTAATGCATTGTGCAAGTTTTTAATTTACTGCAATATTCTCTCTCTCTGCTTCTCTTTCTCCCTCACACACTATCTCCTTTTATCTATTCTGTCTTGACTCTGTCTCATCTGTTGTATTGATTAGATAAATAGATAGTCTGATAGCATGGCTGGCCCATAGATAATATCACTGAGGCCACATCTCAGACCTGTTGTGAAAAAAAAGATCTGTAGTGTTTTATTTGTTAAATCAGGAATTTCCTGAATCGATGAGACATAAACAGGTTTTTGTAGCTGTATCAAATGTAGCATGACCTGTCACTGACTCTACTCAATCAATATGGTTGTAGCTGAAAGCTAATACTATTACACAGCTGCATTAATAAAGCTTGAAAATAATGTTCTAAGACAAACTTTGAATTTTGGCTTAACAAAGTCTTGTGTGAAAGTTTTAAAAAGCTTTGGATTTTGAAGGTTGAAAGAAAGAAGGAAAGAAAGAGGCAGTCTGTGGGACTTTGAAATTCCCCAACCCTAGTTTGTGCAATAAAAAGCCTACATGTTAAGCCACCATAATGCTACTCTACTGCTGCTGTAAAACAGCAGTAGAAAACTTTAAACTGTAAGGTAATCATATCAGGGATTGGGAATGTTTTTTTTATAAAGCCTGTGGGGTCCAGTGTGATCAACAAACCACTTTTATTTAGGAGAGCTGCTCTCTTGTAATGAAGTTTGTCCTGAGCTTTTAGAAAGACATAAAATCTGCCAAAGCAATGAAAAATACAAAAGGATTAGTGCTACATTTGATTCTGCCAAGCACATCAAATACTGTACATACAATGAAAAATACTGAAATAATTACTCTTTATTCAATTCAGTTATTTATATTGTACATTCATTGTAGACATCTGACAAATGAAAGCAAATAAATGAATGTAGTGTTTTATAAATGATCAGCTCACACTTTTATGCAGCTGCCATCTCTGCCTCTGTTCCAAGCACATCCACGCAACCAAACAAAACACATTTAAATCTGTCTGAAGTAGTCCAATCCTCTTCCCACGGGGTCCATCCCAAAACGTTCGCTGCTCGCTGCTCAGACAGCCACAGAGTTTGGATTCAACTCTGTCCAGACACGCTGCTCCGGGTGTAGATTGCGCTTGAAGTTTCTCAGGTTTGTGTGTACACAGTTTGTTTTCATATACAGTAAGACATGATTGTACATACAGTATTAATTACATAATCAAATATTATATACGTAGGCCTGCTGGTTAATAACCGTGAGTGTGTCTAAAATGCCCTCATTTTGCACTTCACCCTGCATGCTGATATAAGCCTACTTAGTATGAGAGCATCTTGTAGCTGTGTGTATGACTTGAGTGTGATTCTAGTCATTATTCCATCATCTGTTAACTTTTTATTCTGATTAATCTCAATTTGTGTGCATGTATGCATATGCATAGAGTGTGTGTATATCAGTTTGTCTGTTGACAACGATATTTCAGACACTGTTTGAGTCTCTGTTGAAAGGCGCTAGTTGTGATGGTGTACAGGATTGGGTTCAGTGCGCTGTTTATAGGGAGGATAAATATAACCACCCACAGAATAATGGTACCTTGAAGAGAGACAGAGAGAGAGAGAGAGAGAAAGAAAGAGAGAGAGAGGGCAGATTAAACCACTTTGTCCAAAAAGAACTACAAACTCTTCTGGTTGATAAGACATCATCAGTGCTTGTGGCAGTTCAATGTCTAATCCTCCCCTGTGGTCAGGGCACCTCAGCCATCTACTAATCAAGATGGGGCTCTTGGCTCAAACTGGCTGCTGCATGACCTGAATGTTGTGTGTCAGTTGTCAACAAGGTGTATCAGGTTTCTAACTGATTATTGTATGTAAATGCCATCAGGATATATATATATATATATATATATATAAAAATGCTTACTTGGCCTGGCTCAACAATATGGATAGAAAACCAACCCAGTCACAGTGGATTGAACTATCACTTGCCCTATCGAGCCATGCTGTGTTGTCACTACATCTTTAAATTGTTGACCTTGTATATGTGTTTTTATGCATTACTTTCAGTACATTTACATGTGCAGTTATACATGAGCTACAGTTGGTTTTTCTGTGTTCGAGCTACTGTCTTTGGAGCGCACACACACACAACGTCAAGGCCAATTGAGGTCCGATTGAGGTGTATACATGCTGGACAAAGCCGAGCTACAATCGTATTTTCTAGATCTGGTAGTCTGACTTTGCAAAAATCAGACTGGTATGATTTGACTTGGACTAAAGCATTAACATGACTGTGGCAGGGTGGAGGGCGAGGCCGGGTCGTGATCCTACACACCCGGTCCCGTATTAGGCTAATCAAGCCTCTGAGGTATAAAGGTCGACTGCAGAGGATCGTGCGGGAGAGAGAGATCGTTAACGGACATGTCTGTCATGTGTGTGTTTATGTTGTCTTTTAAGTTTTTCATTAAAACTATTATTTATATCGTCAAGCTGGTTCTCGCCTCCTCCTTTCCATTGAATACATTTACAATGACACATTAAACATACAAATCATTGTTTTACAAAATTCTGCTGATTTAAACTTGTCTCCAAAGTCATTTAACCAGATTATTATTTAGCTGTCTAAAATAGGTTTGGTTAACATGTTGAATTGGGAGAGTCTTGAAAGCTGTAAACCAATCAGTAACGTTTTACGCCATATGCCATAATTTCCAGCAAAAGTGTGCCATTGAGTTACATTCTAATTTTGCGATATATATATATAACACTGCCAAATACGATACGATATTTTAACATAAGTAAAAAATAAAGAAATAAATATTATATAATATAACAAAATTATAATAAAATAAATAAGACTTTGTTGTTGTGTGCCCAGTGAACATGTTGGCTGGCATATCTAGCCTATCTAACCTATATAAAAACAACAGGATTGATTAGGTCAGCAGGAATACAAATCCTTATAATTGAGCCCTGCTTTTGTGTCATGTGTCAAATTCAAAAGGCTGGTGAAAACTTGCTGGCAAACTGTCAGATTGTTTAACTATAAATATCTACAGAAGCAAAAATAAGATCATATTATAAAGCTCTGTAATCCTAATGCTGGTTCATCCATTGAAACCCAATGTACACATATGTAGTGTTATTTTACGTAGACATTTACATTTACATTTATGCATTTGGCAGATGCTTTTATCCAAAGCGACTTACAGTGCACTTATTACAGGGACAATCCCCTCGGAGCAACCTGGAGTTAAGTGCCTTGCTCAAGGACACAATGGTGGTGGCTGTGGGGATCGAACCAGTGACCTTCTGATTACCAGTTATGTGCTTTAGCCCACTACACCACCACTAGACATGGAGCATTACACGGACACACCAAGGGAATTGCAGTTTTATTGACTTTAATGCAGGCCGGGATATATCCCCTTAAATGTGATTTGAAATGCATGACTCTTATTTCACCTCTGAGCAATATTAATGATCTGGCTCATTTAGCTCATTAGATAATGTCCACAGCTACAATTGGAGCCACAGCAATTATAAATTAAGGCACACACATTTATAATAGCCTGCAATGTGTTTGCTCTGGAATAGACAATAGCCTGTAATGTATGATCACACATGTATTTTCTAACCTGCGATCTGTACTCTTAGCAGTGAGAGGATCTTCAAGAGGAAGATGGGGATCCAGCACATTGCATTAGTGAACACAATGAAGAAAAATCGCTTCGCAATGGAGACTTCTCTATCAAGTACGGTTTGACGTGCCGTCTTTGCTGTCTTCTGGACAGAATAAAACATACTGGAATAGGAGAATACAATCACCACAAAGGCCAGCAGATTTAGACCTGAAACACACACACATAAATCATAAAAAACGGACATCAAGCTAACAGTGTTGAAGAATTTATATGTGTTGATGGAACTTCATTGACTCAAGTGTGGGCTGAAGCAACTACTGTAAATAAGCTGTTTAATTCCCAAAAGCAGCATTTGTTAAATTTTTTCATCACTAGAATTAATAAGATATTTCACCTCTGGAAGGTTTATTACATTTCACATATTGTTATCATTATAACTATATTAGATTAACAGTAAATTATGGCTTTAATTTTTGTCTGTTCTTCACTCAAATGGCCTCAGAAGACTTCTTTTGTTCTTTTCTATTCTTTTATAAAGATTTTTGTCCATCTACTTTCATTGTACTTTCGTTGTTTCCTTTCATTCCCTTTTTCATTTTAGGCTGTTTCAGTATTCAGCAGAGATTAGTGACTGAATGGTGGCTGTTGCACATTGGCAGCATCTTTCTCTGACAAAGTTTACTTTAATAAATAAAAAGGCTTTTTGATACAAAGCACTGTTGAATCTCAGGGGAAATGCAATAAAATTGTTAGATAATCCTGTAAAGTCCCATTCAAAACTGAGTTACCTCCAGACAATGACACAAACACACCCCACCCTCTCTCTCTCTCTCTCTCTCTCTCTCTCTCTCTCTCTCTCTCACACACACACACACACACACACACTCACACACTGGCTAATTTAACTTTGCTCTCAAATGCACACACACAAATACTGGAACATTCACACACTCCAGTGCCCTCTGCTCTCACCAAGAAAGATGGCTGTAGAATAGCATCTGGCACCAAGTTTCTCTGTCTGGTCGGAGTGAAGAGGGAAACACACTCCGTTCCGGCCATAAAAATTCCCAAATGTGTGTTTATCCCAGAATGGAATTACAGCGATGACAAATCCCAGCAGCCAGATGAAGGTCAGGGAGCAGAGTGTCTGTTTGCGTCCGGCCCGGTAATGCTGGAATGGGAAGACGATACACAGGTATTTCTCAAGAGTCATGTAGGTCAACATCATGACGGATACCTCTGTGGACAGCATGGCCAGAGAGCCAATCAGCTGGCAGGACATGCTCTCCATCCATATTTGAGCATGCCGGTTGTACTCGCCGCAGTACTTGATGTCAAATGCACCGATGAAAAGAAGGTACACGCCCATCAGGCAGTCTGCACCTATCAGAGATAAAATAAAGATCTTAATTCATAGTACTCTATTTTCAGTCTGTCCAGCCATCCATTCATTTATACATCCACCTTCAATCCATTCACCCATCCATCATCTTACGTCCATATGCCCATCAATCCATCTATCCATCCATAATCGATCAGCCAGTCATATTTCATTTCTTTCTGCTGTCTTTCTGAGACCCATCAATTAATTTTTGTCCTCCTTAGATGAGACCGTATATGCCACAGTTATAAAGTTGTAAAGATAGTGTATCCTACAGATGACATCCTGGCCTTTTAAGGAATACCAAATGTTTGGGTTTTAGCCATGAAAACATCCTCTCCTAGGTTTTAAAAATGTCTGACAGTAAAATTCGGAACATGTTAAGCAAAGAGGAACAGTAGGTATATTACTTTTGTAAGTATCATTAACATTTGATTGATTTCTCATCACTTTTTTTCTGTTCAAAGCTGGGTATTTTCTTTTACACAAAATACATTGATTTCTTCAATGTCATCTTTGTGGGATATTAGGAGTAAGTACATGTTTTAACCTGTTGGGGAGATATACTGTATACCTATATATTCCTATGAAATAATCCAAGGCATTATTCTCATTCTAATCTATTTTTGAAGTTGAAAGACATCATGTACAGTTGATTGCATAAGTTTGCACATCTCTTGCAGAATTTATAAGATGTTTATCATTTAAATAAAAACATTTAATTTTAATTTTTTTTATTTTATTTTATTAAGTAATGCTCTTATGAAGCCATTTAACATAGTTATTTACATATATTCCACAGGACAGAATAATACCTGAATTTACACAAATGCATAGTTTACATCCCCTTGGTTCTTAATATGGAGTGTTGCTTCCTCAGTGATCAATTACTATTTGTGTCTTTTGTGATAGTTGTGTATGAGACCTTGCTTTGTCCAGAGCATTGAAGCTGCCCACTGTTGTTAAGAAAAATCCTCCAGATACTGCCCATTCTTTGGTTTCACATTATCTTCTGCAAATTTGTATTCTTCCCAATAGTGGATTTTGAGATTCAGCTTTTGACACTTAGGACAACTGAGGGACTCATGCACAACTATTACAAAATGCGCACACATTCATTGATTCTCAAGTAGGCAACACACTACTTTAAGCACCAAGAGGATGATATTTTTTCTTAAACTTTTCGTAAACTTATCAGACAATGGGTGCTTACAAACTTATGCCCTAAAATGTATACGATTTGGAAAAGTTTTGCTCCAAATTTGTAATAATAGTTTTATTGAATTAGGACATTTTCAAAAAACGATTTTGTTATTTGTTTCCAAAATCCATTTCAAGGTAAGTCAGTCCACTCGGTGGCCATATTTCAAACATTCCCGCATAGACTGGGAAGCTATTTTTCAGGCTGGTTAAGCTAATGCACATGCCTGTTCTTGAATTGACTTACAGGTGATGTCTGAATCTAAAAGGTGATTGGCTCTTTTACCAGTAAGTCGGGACTTAATTTTCTATATGCTTTGGCCAATCCAATTTTCCCCAATAATTTTAATAAAAGTGGTCCATCTCTGATAAATTGTCTCTGTTGTTTATCATCAACTAACATTATATTGGATGCTAAATAAAAAATGTTTTGTTGTTGTTTGTTTGTTTAGTTTTTTGTTTGTAATTTTTCCAGCTCTAAGGAGGATGTTTATTTCTGATAGTGTGCGGTCAGTAACTGGTAATGGAAAGTCCCCGCTATGATCGAAAAAAAAAAAGTGTGTGTGTTTGTGTGTCTAGGAATTGGTTGTGTTGCTGCTGTGGGCGTCATGTGTTGGTGAGGTTGCGTAGAAGTCACCAGGCTCTCTTTGAGTGTATATCTATAATGATCTGTTGTAATTATTTATCTGCCCAAGAGGCGTGTTTTGATGTTTAATAAAAGCTTGTGATAGTGCATAGATGTATAATTGATTGAGTTCCAGGGCTGTGTGTTGATGTGTATAATTATCTGTATAATGGCACGTGTGTGTGTGTAGATGCTGCAATTAGTGGGAACTATGACCCTTTAAACCTGATTGCTTGACATCTCTGAACTTCCGAAATTAGATACTGCACTCACATTCCTTCATTTGAGAAAACAAACAACTCTGTCATTATTTATAAACTTTATTTCACTTTAGAAAATTTTATTTAATTACTATCTTAATACACGGTCTTATCATGCAAGATTGAAAAGTGGGGAAAAAATGGTCTTCGGAAGCTTTCATCCAAATGATATAGCTTTTCCGATCTTAGACTTCTCCTTTTCCGAGACAACTGGCTATTGGATAATGGTAATTAAAATACTGTAACTTATGCATTTGGGTATTGTTTTAGAAAGCTTGCAGGTTTGGATCCATTCTAGTGTGGAAAAGGGGCGAATTTGACCTTCACCCTCCATGTCCTGTTCAAAAAGCCTCCTCAAAAATGGATGCCAGTGTCATTCAATATTCAGTCCCCCACATAAAATCATGACCCTCTTGTGTGGTTGTTTGTAATGACTGATCAGAAGCGTCTGTTACAAATTTATGTTGTAGCTATTCACCTAAATACAGTCAGTATTACCATGTCTATTTACCATACAGCAGAAAATGCAAAGTTTTGATATTATTACGTCAAGAACGTTTGCTTTATATGTTAGCTTAGTAGGATCATTTATTAATTTGCTAACTATAGGGAATGAATTATGGAATGTTAGCATGGCATTATAATCGGTTAGCATGCAACCTGAAACCACAAAAAGAAGCTGTTAATTTGACCATTTGTTGCTTTGGTTATATCATGTGATATGTTTTAAATAGCTAATACAATATTAATGTGTTTTCTTGCTTAAGACAATAAAATGCCAATTAGACAATGCTTTTCATCACTTCACTGTCCAAGGAAAACAGGAATTCATAAGGGCATTGAATACTACATGACACTGGCGGTGTTAAAGGGGAACAGTCCTTCTCAATGCCTTTAGGTCTTGCTCCATTCTGGTAAGCCCACTTTTCTCAATCTAATCATCCTGATTGAGTTCTGCCCTATATGTTTTTCCTATATCGCATTAACACTTGACTGTGGTAGCTCTATAATGACTCATGCTCAGTTGTTCAAGTGAATTACGTTTTTTAAGTTTCTGTGTCTCGGTTTTCTAAATAAATGAAATGGCCAATGATTGATGCATTTGAGCTTCAATGGGGTTAAGCAGGAGCAGTATAATGGTTCTGTCACACTAATGTTTGATGTATGATGGACTCACAGCATAAAGATTTGATGGCCATTGTGTGATGTTGATTCTCTGAGGTGATGCAGGACCGCAGAAAGATGACGAAGATGTTTCCGAAGCAAATGATTAAGGCAACAACCCAGACAAACACGCGTAGGATGATGTTTGCTAGCAGATTCTCAAAGGATGAGATTCCATCTGTGTTTGGCTTGCAGCTCCGCACGTTGGGAGAATATCCACAGAATTCAAAACGCTTAAAATAACTGAAATGATCCCAGACATAAATGACAGAAGAGCAAAGAATAATGTTATTTTACACATTAATAATATACATATTAAAAAACAAATGAACAACATTTATTACATTATATTTTTTTAAGAAAACTTATAACATACTGCTAATGCAGTAATTATTTTACTTCAATACCCATATTGTCCATTGGACATTATAATACTTTATGTTCCAACACAGAATCACAGTTGTTATCAAGTAAACAAAATGTTATTAAAATCAAACAATTTATTTATATATTTAATTCTAAACATTATTAGGTAGAATTTGTTAAAGCAAAATCCACTTTTTCAATTTGTTTGAACATAATTATGTGTCCCCAGTGTGTGCAGACAATCACAAAATATGGTAAAAGACCATCCCCTCATTTCTTTCCTTTCCCCATCAATACAAATCAGCGTCTCCTAACAAGCTGTTCAGGTTTGCAGCCCCTTATGACATCAAAAGGGGAAAGGTACCACCCATGGCTGGTGAAGAGATCCTCCCGAGTAGCTTAGATTTAAATCCTGAGTGAGCAGCGTACAGTCCGCCATATTTATCTCTTCGCTAGAGCCGCTTGTGCTAACTCAAGAATGTCCCAGCTATGAGGTACACATGACAAATGTTCTGTTGTTGGCTGCAAGAATGAACACAAAAGTCTTCATGTACTCCAAGAATCTGAGCAAATAAAGACCCAGTGGATTACTTTTATATTTGATGGCAATGTGCCCACAACAATAGGATAATCCCTATATGTTAGTGCAAACCATTTCAATCTGCTTAATCAAAGAGGGTCAACACAAGGCTGTATTTGCTTCCAAGCTAAGGATCAAGGATGGATCGATACCAACTCTCCATGACCCAACTTCAGATTTGCAAGTCTTTTTTAATGTTTGCAATTTGGCTTTCTGAATATGCTTGTTTGCACTTTGCGCAAAAAACTGTTTAAGTTACTACAGATAAGAGATATTGGACTAAAATTTGAATGTTTTGTTGCACAGGCCAGCACATCTGTACAGATAACTGTAATGAGGGATGTTGCCTGCCAGACAGACCCACCACAGCAACATACTGTTGGTACACAACTATCCATGAAGACACTTCAGGCCCAACAGACAAAAAGTCAACAGACTTGTTTTTATAGTTTGTGTGCATTTTAACGGTATAGTCTGGTTTCTCAATGTCTCTTGAATTTTGATGGTTTCATGCTCTCAGCATCCAATAATTCTCTCTACAAAACATATTTTGGTTGGCAAAAAAATCATATTTATCATTTCAACCCATTGTTAATTTTTCTGGATCATGTTTTCTTATCTTGCATAGCTTTTTCCATGGATTTCAAGGATGACAGCATGTTTCACAATCTGCCCATGTTGGCATCTACTGAATTTTACTAGCTTCTATTAGGGATGTTCACAGATAGTTTGGTTAACCATTTGATTTGCCACTATTCGAATACCAAAATTCACTATTCGGTTATTCTACATGTGCAATAAAGTTCTTCAACCCGACCTGAGTTCTGGTTTTCCTGCTGGGCTTAGGTGTCAATCAAGTATAGGGTGTGTTAGGGGCTGTTCAAACATGCTTTTAATGCATCTGAGCTGTTTTTCAACTGACAACATGCACTAGATGGATGTCTATGACTGTTGCACTTTCCCTTTTGCTATGTTGTGCACATTTACATACAATAATTAGACAAGTTCAATGCCATTTGATTATAAACCATTTCAAAATCAAAGCACTTCGAAGAAGCTGTGCTGCCTTATGGAAATGTGAACCTGCCCAGTCAGAAACACCAAAATACAAGCTTAAAATTCTAAGATTCTTTTTGTTTGATGAGGTTTCAAGAGATTATATCACTTGAAAATCAGTGTATTGTGCTATTTAAGCACATAGCTCACTGTGCACTATATTTTTGCTGATATTTAGAGTAATGTTTGAGGAAATTCCATTGCAATAAACATTATTTATTCCCACGTCCTGACTCTGACACCGTTTGAGAAACCTCGCTGTTAATCAAATGTTAAAAATTGTACCATGTACATCCCTAGCTTCCACCAATTAAATATGAATTTGCACCAATTTGTGAGTCTGACTGGAGGCTCAACCTTTGGCCTCAACAGCAAAAGATATAAGAATTTTCTCTTCCCTTTTAAAAGTTGATAAGCCTATTGACTTAGTTTCCTAACTATGCACAATGAAATGGTTGGTTGCATTCTATTTTTGGTATTTAGCATTGTTTTTTCTCTGGTATCCTCAACCCACTGCTGTCCGCAATCAGAACAGACTTGTGACCCAACAGCTGAAAAATACTGGTCAAGCGGTCTTAAAAAAGTGAGCCCTTCACTATCCCCCACACACAAACTGCATTTCTCCTGTTCCATTCACATTTACTTCTGCCAGATCAACCTCTTTAACGAGTTTGTAAAATGTAGATGTGCCTGCCTATTACGGTCACAATCTGCTAGAGAACGAGCCTGTGTTTGATCAAAAGTGAATCTTTAGTGCAGCTGATATATGCAATGTAACTGTAACGATTGAAGAGAGCTGGATCTAGAAGCAGCTAAGGATTTTAATAAAATTATAAACAAATACAAACAACGGGTAGACACAGGAACAAATCAAACATCCATGATGGGAAACAATAACATAAACATGAGAAAACATCTGAAGGGCACGGGCAAAACACGGTAGGTCTAAACACATTCAACAACTGACCAAGACTGAACAGAAATCAGGGCATTCTAAATGAGTCTAATAAGAAAGAAACACAGGTGAGGAACAATGGGGAACAGCTGGAGGTGATCAGAGCAGGGGATGATGGGAAGTGTAGTCATGGGGAACAGATGACAGAGACAAAACACAGGGCAGACAATAGTGAATCGTGACATAACCCCCCTCTAAGGAGCGGATTCTAGATGAGACAAAAAACAAACAATTGTCCATGGGGTGTGGGGAAAAAAGGGAAAACAGGCAGTTCAAGGGGGCACTAGAGGCAAGGGGATGAGGGGAACAGGACAAAGACAGGGAGGCAGGGTCCAGATGGAGCCAGAGACCAGGGAGACTGGAGCAGATGGCCAGGAGGCCCAGGAGACCAGAGCAGATCAGGTGGACAGCCATGAGACAAGGGAGACCAGAGCAGGTCAGGCGGATGGCCAGGAGACCAGAGCAGGTCATGCGGATGGCCAGGAGACCAGAGCAGGTAATGCAGATGGCCAGGAGACCAGAGCAGGTCTGACAGATGGCCAGGAGACCAGAGCAGGTCTGACAGATGGCCAGGAGACCGGAGCAGGTCCGGTAGACTGCCAGAAGACCAAAGAAACCTGAGCAGATCCGGCAGATGGCCAGGAGACCAAGGAGACAAGACCAGATCAGGTGGACAGCCACAGGACCAGGGAGACCAGAGCATGTCAGGCGGATGGCCAGGAGACCAGGAGACCAAGGTGACCAGAGCAGGTCAGGCGGATGGCCAGGAGAGCAGAGCTGATCAGGTGGACGGCCAGGAGACACAGAAGACCAGAGGAGATCAGACGGGCTGCCAGGAGACCCGGAAGACAAGAGCAGATCAGGCGGACGACTAGGAGACCCAGAAAACCACCTCAGAGTCAGCACTGGATCTTGATGCCTGGTTGTCAGCAACAGGGCTGAGACAGGATCAGGAGGCCAGGGAGGCAGCCACAGGACAGGGACTGGATCAGATGGCAGAACCACTGGAGGCGGAGTCTCTGGGGGAGCGGGCGGAGCCGCTGGAGGAAGAGTCTCTGGGGGAGCGGGCGGAGCCGCTGGAGGAAGAGTCTCTGAGTGAGCTGGCGGAGCCGCTGGAGGAAGAGTCTCTGAGTGAGCGGGCGGAGCCGCTGGAGGAAGAGTCTCTGGGGGAGCGGGCGGTGCCGCTGGAGGAAGAGTCTCTGGGGGAGCGGGTGGAGTTGCTGGAGGAAGAGTCTCTGGGGACGGAGCCATGAAAGGGGGAGCCGCTGGAGGAATAGTCTCTGGGGACAGAGCCGTGGAAGGTGGAGCCGTGGAAGACTCTGGAGATGGAGCCGTGGAGGGCTCTGAAGATGGAGCCGTGGAGGGTGGAGCCGTGGAAGGCACTGCAGATGGAGCCGTGGAAGGCACTGAGGGCAGAGCTGTGGAAGACTGTACAAGCAGAGACTGGAGAACAGAAGCCTTTCTTCTTTTCCTCCTCTTCCGGACGGCAGAGGCTGGCAACGCTGGCTCTGGGACGGACGAGGCTGGCTCTGAGACGGCCGAGGCTGGCAACGCTGGTTCTGGGATAGTGGAGGCTTCTAGCTCGTTGGTCGTGGCAGGCTGAGGTGAGACATTGCATGGAGCAGGCTGAGGCATGACATGGCATGGAGCTGACTTTGGTGTGGCTGTGACAGGGTGCGGAGCAGACTCAGGCTTGGAAGACTCAGAAGCCAAAACAGAGATTGAGAGAGGTGGTTATTTTGCTGCGAGTGTCTCTACAACCAGCCTCGCATACTCCTTCCATGTGCAATCTCCTGTCTCCGACAATTTCCCCCACTGGCGTATTGGTAGTGCAGAAGTCCGGGACATGGTCTTTAAGGTTGTGTTATCAAAACCAGTGTGGACGGCGACGGTGGAGAAGAAATAGGAGAACGCCTGGCTTAGTTGGGCGAAGTATGCCACTAGATCCATTTGTGGTCAATGGATCCAATTGTGGTCAATGGATCCAATGTGTTCTGTAACAATTGAAGGAAGTCAAGAGAGCTGAGGCTAAGGATTTTTAATGAAATGATAAACAAATACAAATAACGGGCAGACACAGGAGCAAATGAAACATCCACGATGGGAAACAATAACATAAACAGGAGGAAACCATCCACGAAGGGCACGGGCAAAACACGGTAGGTCTAAACACATTCAACAACTGACCAAAACTGAACAGAAATCAGGGCATTATATACACAAAGACTAATGAGAAAATTAAACACAGGTGAGGAACAATGGGGAACAGCTGGAGGGATCAGAGCAGGGGATGATAGGAAGTGTAGTCCATGGGGAACAGATGACAGAGGCAAAACACAGGGCAGACAACAATGAATCATGACCATCAAAGTGCAGAAAGGATCGGCCAGAGTTTCAACCTTCTGAAAACTTCACTTCCGCAAATCTCCTCTGCACACAGCAGTTCTTTTGTTCTTGGCAGTGTGAAAGGAACTCATTTCACATACAGAATTGAAGGCATTACATTTAAAAATTTCTCTGAAGGCCTATACTCATATACTGCTTTTTTTATTTTATTTTCATTTCCCTGGAGGCGAGCACATCTGTTCCTGAGATATTAAATATGATGGGAGAAAGGATAAAGATAACTCTCAAGCAGGGAGAGGCACTATAATTTTGTATCCTGTGAAGAAACAGGAGTTCAGGTTGAGCTCTATTTACCTGGTTTGACTTTTCAAATGCACTAATTATTCATCCTCCAACTGGCAGCATTCATCCACCCTACGTTCCACAATAATGACCTTTATGCCTCTCTTTGCCTCCAACTCTCTCATAGGGCAGGCTCTTTGACTTACTGGATGTTTTTTTTGTGTTTGTCTTGGACTCATGAGGGACTATGGTTTAAGACAAAGAATTTAAGAGTGGATTTGAAGGTGTAGAACATACTGATAACATTCCACAGAGTACAGGAAAATACAACATATAAAATAAAAGAAAAAAATATTTTTTTTTCCAAATATAACTCAATGTACCCATCTTCAGTCTGCCTTGGGAAATTGTACTAAAACATTTATGTGTCAGCTTGTTTTACCATCTGCAGTATCACATTAACAATTGTGCAAAAATGACAGTTCAGATCAGGGTAGTTTTTAACTACACAGTAAATTGACAGGTGACAGAATTCCATTGAAAAGACCAGCTTAGTTTAACATAAATGTCCAGGCTGGTTTATGCTGGTTAGTGCTGGTTTGATGCTGGTCTAGCTGGTAGACCAGCATAGTTATGTCATTCACCAGCAAAATGTAGCTGGTGAAGCTGGTCGACCAGCTTGTTCTTTATAATGTGGGTTGTCCTAGGAAGTTTTGCTGGTTAAGCTAGTCAAGAGACCAGAACACCAGTATCCCATGCTGTGGATTACCATGCAAATACAAAATATTCTGGTCATCAACTAAGATGGTCTTTTCAGCAGCATATATTAGTCTGTCAAGATCATTGTGGAGGTTAGGGCGTGGTTGAGCACCCATCTGGAAAGAGAGAAAGCGGTAAGGAGTTCCACCTGAGATGAATTGCTACTAATTACAGTTTCTGTGTTTGCAGTGAGAGACAGGGGAGATAAAAGACGACCCAATCCACAGAGAGAGGAGAGAGAGTTGAACACCAGTGTGACAAAGTTCGTTATGCGATGGACAAGGAGGAAGCGGGAGTCAGTTTCCACAGGCCACATGATAATAATAGAAATCACTTTTCAGCTTCACACTCAAAACCAAAAGTCTGCTTTGCAGCATAAAAGGTAAGACAGTCCAGCTTTTCAGCACAACACTCTAAAAAATAGAAACACAATCTCAGGTGTGTAACTCCTGATCTCTCCTCTCTCTCTGTGGATGGGGTCATCTTTTATCTCCCTCGTCTCTCACTGCGAACACCGAAACGGAAATTAGTTGCAATTCATCTCTACTTACAGATTTCTCTCCAGATGGGTGCTCAAACACACCTTCCCCTCCACAATCATCATTACAAAATTTTAGCATGCTCACATGTGAGTGAGGTTGGTCAAGGGCCGGAAAATCCTGATGCTGATGTTGGGAATCTCCACCTCTTCCATACTCCTGCACACAGAGTAGAAAGAGCAAGATCAATTTTTAGTTAGATTTTACCCTCATCATGTGTTTTTCATCTAGGGCACTTGAAAGTTTTAAAAGCCATAAAAGTAGAGTCATGTAAATCCAGCTGAATAATTACCAACCTTATTAGCCAAGTAAAATATATTAAAAAAAAAAACAGCATACACATTGGCAGACCTATGAACAAAAATATTTGTGGATACTGCAATTGAACATAGTTTTCTCTGAACTGCTCTGGTAAATCTGTGGACTGCAACAATATGCTCACCGTTACTCTGAGATATGTCTGAAGTCAATAATTGAAGCTTTATGAACATTTGCATTTTGGATTTTATGACCTCTACTCAGTTGTCTCTCTGGTGGAGGTTAGTAGTTACATTTCAATTCAGTTCCCTCGACATTGCTGTAAGCACTATGGGGAGTCCTTCTTAGATTACCTTGTTGAAACCCTTATTCAATCACATCACTCCTGTGATTGGCAATGGTGTTTGAGCACTGCCAGTTTGGGTGCGCAGTTGGCCAATATAAGCGGGTGCTCAGTCACCATTTCTTCAGAATTTTAATTCTTCAAGATCTATGAACTTTGTCTTCATCTTGGAACCCTGCTGCTTCACCGTCGATATACACTTACAGCGGATGGAAATTCTAAGCAAAACACGAACATTATGACTCATCGCCAGTGCTCAGTGCCTGCACCAAGAGGCTTTCCACTCCTGTGTGTGTTCCGGTGATGAGTTCTCCACATCGCCATCGAAGACGCTCTCTGAAAATGGGATCTTCGCTTCAGCAAAACTTCTACCTGCTTCACACAGTGCTCTGTCTGGAGTTACTGTATCCTTTTATATATACAATAAACTAAAGAGCTGCTTGCATGATACACATCTTTTTAAAGATGTCCTTCTGCAAGTGTTTCTTATGCGAATGGCACATCCTGCCATCTGATGAGCACAAGAGCTTTGTTCACTACCTGCGCCACGCCCAAGCACAAGCAGCACTCATTGAGACAGACTGCCCTCACTGTGAGGGCATGAATCTCGAGACATTGCCCTCTAGGATCGACCTCGTTATGAGGGAAGATCCAGCCTCTCGTGCCCTCCCACCTGCCTCTTATGTGTTAAGTCCCAAAGGACCACATGAGAAGGTGCCTGTGAGGTTGAGCTGGAAGAATTAGAGGAGGATCTCATGCCAGCACAAGCCCTGTGAGCCCCCCGAACTTCCGAGCTAACGTCATCGCCTGTGTAATATGCACATGATGAACTCCGGACCTATATTGGCCTCATTACATTTGGCTGATCTGACAATGGGGATAATGCTGTGTCACTCGCAGCTTCAGGTGAGTGTTTCACAGAGGATGTTGTTGATGTCCCCCAGCGAGTGTTAAGGACATGCACACGCCACGGACAAGGAGGTTCTTTGCATTCTCAGGAGAGCAGTTAAAGAGCTCGGTCTTGAGTGGTCTCCACCAGAAGAGCCAGAAAAGTCTCACCTGGATGAATGGTTTTTGCAAACTGGCAGGCATCAACAAAACGTGGTCTGGAGGAGCACACCATTCTTCCCTGAGGTCTATGCAGAGCTCACAAAGACCTGATATGTGCCATACTCTTCGCACATTCAAGTTGGAGGTGCTGTTGTCCTTACTAAAGTGGACCACATCAATGAAAAAGCTAATCAAAGCTTCCCCCAGTGGAACAGGTGGTTATAGCTCACCTCTGCCATAATACTGCCATGGGATGGAAATTCCGCCCGGCCCACCCCTCCAAACTGACATCCACACTGGCCGGAAAAGCTTATACAGCAGTGGGCCAAGCTGGTTCAGCACTCCACAGCATGTTGTTGCTCCTGGTTTTTCAAGCCAAGCTCCTTAAACAAATGAATGAACAATGCAGAGCTGTTCAAAGAGCTTTGCACCGCTACAGATATGGTACTGCGGGCCACAAAAGCTACAGATCAGGCCATCGGCAAATCGATGAGCAACTTCATGGAGATGCGTGACGCAAAGAAAGCCAACCTCCTCGATGATCCGATGATCTTCTTTTCGGGGTGCTTCATCATGGCGCAAAAGCAGTCTCAAGCCATGAAACACATTCTGCCAAAGAGAAGTTGCACTTCCCCTTTCCTGGCACACTCCCAATCTAATTCCGGTCCGCACCCAGAAAAGAGTCCATCTCCCGCTGCCCCAGCACAGCCGAAAGCTACTACTGAGCCATCAGTGAAGCCACGTATACTGTGGCCCAAGCGTAAGCACCAGTTGTGTCAGCATGAAAAACACTCCAACAAAAAAACCCCACGGTGCAGCAATAACGTTACTAACATGCCCAGCCCCGTTAAGAGGAGCCCAGAGCTTGCTGTTATTCATGGCCCAGAGCTGAGGAAGGCTCAATTCAAGGCACAATATGTTTCTCCCCACTGATTATCAGGAACGTGACATTGTTAAAAATTTTACTTCTGTGTGTATTACTCAAACGAAGACAAATATTTTCTCGTTCCGAAGAAAGACAGCAGCCTTCGGGCCATTCTAGATAAGAGACACTTGAATCGCGTGCTCGTGAAGCGCCCATTTATCCCTCTGGGGTCGACAGACGCGCCGGCGCGTCCTGCTGGATATTTTCGTCATTACAGCAGAAACAACTTAAAATACTCCATCATTTTTGAGTATACAGATAAGTGTAAGACATCATTAGAGACTATAAAGGGTCTACTTTTATTTGTGTACACTCACAATAACAACAAAATCTTGTGCTTTTGTAAAATAAATAAAATAAAAAGGGTGAGCTTTCAGCAGTCTGTGTTCACGAGCATATTTCAGAAACACGTCACTAAAATGAACTTAAACCCCACGAATACTTTTCACACAAACATGAAACATATGTCTAAAGAAAGCTTAAAATGTGTACTTTTAAATAAAATAATTCAAATTTAAAACAAATATTTTCCTGCAATGCAATCTGTTTGAAATAAAGCGATGTACAGTTTTTACCGGTCCATCTCATTATCTGTAATGTGATCCCACCCACCAGCAGAGCGCGCCATTCATACGCTAATGTGCTGAGACGATCAAAGCAAATGTACACGCCCCCGACTATGAGGTTGTAAACACTTTTCATTAATTTTTCTGCATGTTTGCCATGATACACTGGCAAATGTGAGGTTTGATTTAAACACATTTCATTCATTTTTCTGCGCGCTTGCAACAATACACAGACGAGAAAGCTCCAGGATATTATTGAAGATTTAACATTTTCCTCAGAAGAAGAGCAGGACTCTGATGAACGTTTGTATTTTGAAGAGAGATTTGATCCAGCCAAGGATACAATTTCAGATGAGTAAGTCAATTAGTTTTCATTAGTTGACATCCTATTTTATATAAATATGTTCATATTTCACTAGTGGGACTGTTTCCAGACTTGCCAGACAGGATTCAGAGTATTGACATTTTAAACATGTCCTAATAAGCAAGTTTTAATTAAATTTAAATGCTGTTTAGGCTAAAGCAGGCATTTAAATTGAATGATGTATGATATAAATATGATATGTAATATGATATAAAAATAATATGAATGTTTAGATTATATTTTATCTAGTGTTTAAAATGCCTCATTATCATCAACAAAGCTTGTGCTTGCAAATATGTGTTCAGGTTAAATGAGTAAAATACACTTTAAATATGCCCATATTAGAAAATCACCATCTTATAATGATTTCTGAAGGATCATGTGACACTGAAGACTGCAGTAATGATGCTGAAAATTTAGCTTTGATCACAAATTACATTTGACAATATATTCAAATAGAAAACTGTTCTTTTAAATTGTAAAAAGAGTTCACAATATCAATGTTTTTACTGTATTTTGGATCAAATAATCCAGTCTTGGTGAGCAGAAGAGACTTCTTTTAAATGGTAAATTAAGTAAAGTCTTAATGTAAAAAAAATGTATAGTCAGATAACTTCTTTTAACTTAAAACTTGATTTTGATCATTAAGTCTCCTCACATTCATTCTCTATCCATCATTGATAGGCCCAGGGGAGGGGTCTTTGTATCCTCAGGTGTGAAATACATCCATATTCAAGATAGTTCATGCCTCCTAGCATATTACCTATCAACACTAAAAGTGTCTTACAAAAGTTACATTACTATATTGTTTTGTATGAATGAGTTATCAGGATGGTTTTCACATCATTTTGTAGCAAAAACTCTAGGCTACAAGATCCAGTTCTCAAAAGTCTTGTGGACAAATGTTTATCTGTTATATTATATGACCTTATTTCAGCGATCAAAAACCATGCATAAACATTATTTTCTCAAACATACAAACCTGTACATGCATGTTGCTCACATATTATTGTAGCCCAGTTTGTGCTGAATACAGTGTAATCAGACTTTAGCCATTAATTTGTTTTTAAGCAACTGAAAAAAGCACAAATGTCAAGGCATGTCAAAACTTCTCCAGGGCCCAAAATACCCTCAGACCCCAGAGGGTTAAAATGTTAACACAGTAACTGATCTTATTGCACATTCATCCTCAGGATTGGTTTGTGTCAATAGATCTGAAGGACGGGTCTGTCTCCCTACACGTTCACGAAATGTATCGATGCGCCGCTCGTCCCATTGAAAATTAATGGTGTGTGTGTGTGTGTGTTTTTTTTATTACCTTGATGATTGGATATTACTAGCCCAATCAGAGGCACTACTGAGTGAACACACAGAGACTTCTGCTTTGCTGCTTTGCCATCTGAAAAATAGGGTCTGAATGTCAACTGGGCGAAAAGCAAACTTTTCCCCAGCCAGCAAATCTCCTTTTTAAGGATTCTTCACAACTCCGTGAGCATGCACACGCACCTCGCGAATGAGCACGTAAAGACCATTCTTCGGTGTCTGCCTCAGTTCAAACTGGGGAAAACACTGTCACTAAAGTAATTTCAGAGAAAACTGGGTTTTATGGTGGCAGCGTCCGCCATCATACTATTAGGTCTGTTACACATGAGACCTCTCCAGTACTGGATTTTTAAGTCATAAGCACTCCCATAAGAAATAAAACTTACTTTCCCAAGCTAATTGTGACAGGTTTGATAATCCATACTGTGTATTTCTATATGGTTCATACAGATCCCATTCTACATTAGTTTCCATCTGGCATCTGCCACATGGGACAATTCATATACACTTTAATATGACTTATAAGTCATCGGCCTGTGGCCTGTGACTCCTAAATATGTCTATTTAGTGTTATAACTCTGGGAGTGTAATGTCATGTAGTGCGGCATGATGGAATATTGTTCTTCATAGTGCTTACAGCAATGTCGAGTGAACTGACTTGAAAGGGATCATCTCCGGCTACACATGTAACCTCAGTTCCCTGAGATGAAGAGAATGAGACATTGCGAAGCTGGCCGCACTACTACTTCATTCATAATACAAGTGACTATCTCCTAGTCCCCTTTAGAAAATTCTAAAGAAATGGTTACTGAGCACCCACTTATATAGGCCAACTGCACCCAAAGGGGCAGGGCTCAGACACCATTGCCAATCACAGGACTGCCATGATTGAATAAAGGTTTCAATGAGGTTATCTAAGAAGGACTCCCCATAGTACAGCAATGATGAGTGAATTGAATCTCAGGGAACAGAGGTTACACGGTTTGCATCATAAAAAAAAAAGCTGTTCCTGGATCAATAGCCTTTCATATGAACCAATCATTGACCTTTACTTTTAGGGGTATGGTCAGTGTTAGATTTAGGGATAGGATTATCCATAGATATACAAAAGTATAGCTATTGCTCCGATACAGCAATGATATTACATGTACACCAAATGGCACCTTTTGCTTAAACTCCTGCTTCTCAGATTTTTCAAGACCCTTGTAATTTTTCACATGTAAAGTTTCAGAAGAGATCCCAACAATGCCATATTCTCATCAAATTCTTCCAAGGCAAAATTATCTGGGCTATGCTATCTACATTAATTGTATAGCTTTATACTCTTGCTGTATATCAACAATTTGTTTTTCATTTGCTTTTATGTTTTTACACACCCAAGGAATTTTAGGAGAAATATTATAGACAAAGTTGAAAAATTAAGGATAACTTAGAACTCCAGTAAGTCCTGATCTATGAAAGAGCCACATTTGAGAAATAATAATAGTTGTAATAGGTTGACAAAAATGTATTTCCAGGAACATAGGATGTTCACCCAGAAATGTGTCCTGCTTGTGTAGTGCGCGAACCAGAAGTGTAAAGCGGACACCGTGAGCTTCACTCTAAGACATAATATGGAAAACATAAGGGGCATTCACTGACAGAACCTCACAATCTCTAGTAAATTTGTTTTAGGGTTAGGTGTAAGGTTATCATTAAGGTTTGTTTGTGGGATAGTAGATAGTTAGATAGATAGTTTTGAAAGAAACCTGCATCATTTCCACAAAACAGACACATGTTAGCTTAAATTCCACCCATTCTCCACACTTTACCCTGACAAACAGAAACATCACCATTTTAAAAATACAATGTATGTGTGTAACCACAAATTACTTCCTGTTCTAAAGAGCCCAATCAAACTGACTTTAGATCTTGGCAGTATCTTGACAATAATTCCCTAATTAACAGTCTGAGGTCGATCCCATTCTAAGACTGGCAGTCGGGTACAGGACGAGAAGGTCTTTCAAATTTGGTGGTATATATTTTCTAGATTACTGCATACATTTTAAAAACATGAATAAATACAAGGTATGTCCTAATACACATAATCTCTGTGGGCTTTTATCAATAATGTTACTAATCTTGTGTAAAAATAAAGAAAGAAATGTGTTGTTTACTCACAGTGACTGTAGATTCACCAAACTGTCAAATTGATTGCTGTATATGTGTGTGAGAGGATTGTTGGAGATATTTCTGAAACAACACACAGACACACACAGCAAAATAGCTATTGATAAAGTCAAGAATAGTTTCAATGATTAATACATCTTGTCACATCATCTTAAGAGACTTTCAAGCAATCAATGAGTCACTGGGCAGATCAGAACAAAGACAAGTGAAAAACAATGAGGTACAACAGATCTACTGAAGGAGTTTGTAAAAACTTGGAGCTTGGAACAAGAGCAGATGTTTAGCAAACACAATTTGCGACATCAATATAAAGTCAGTCTCACAGCTGTTTAAGGTTCTGCAGGCTCTGGAACAGAGATGGAGGCAGGTCTTTAATCTGGTTCACAGACACATCTCTGTAAACAAATCACACCAAATTCAGCAGCTCATTTTTCACCATAATCAGTAATGAAATAAATTATAAAAAATATCTTCAAATAGAAGCAGCTTTACTAGCTCTGTTCCGAAATGTATGCTCATTATGCTGAGAGTATTGACACACTGCAGGTGTCTCTCTATAGGCCTTTCTCTCCTCCTTATATGTGTCATATTGCAGTTGAGATTTGCTTAAAGAAATAGTTTGTTCCAAACCTCTATGACTTTCCTTTTTTAGAGGAACTCGAAAAGGAGATGTTCTGAAGACAGCTCACACTGCTCGTTTCCATATAACAAAAGCATACATTATAACGACCAGGGGCTGTCTAGCATTATAATATTAACATAAAAGTATTTTGTACAATGTATGTGCTATTGTTGCAGATAAGGTACACAACAGTTCAGACACCACACTTCCATTTTACACATCCCATACACTGGGGGACAGTGTGAAGCTTACTGCCCAGATACAGGTAAAAGGGGTTGTGTCAGAGGTACCTGGCTCTCCCCCATCGATGAAGGCCTGACCAAGAGAGTGTTCGCATAGAGAGAGAGAATGCCCGAGAGAAAGGAAGCCAACCTTGGGAAGAGACGCGGGAAGTTCGGACATGTTTGATGGTTGAACACGCCAAGTGGATGTTTAACTTCATGTCACGTCATTGTTTTCGTGTTTTGGACTGTGTACCTTTTTGAAATCCTTTTCTCTGAACAACCAAGATTAACAAAGACTGAGCCGGTCCAGTATCTCTTGGAAAACACGACCCCCAGCACACAACAGAGCTGGTCAGGTGTCCTGGAGCGAGGTAAGCTCACTTTCCCTCAGTGTCACACACACACACATTGGGTTTCCATGTTTTATGGGGACTTTCCATAGACAGGAGGTTTTTATTCTGTACAAACTTTATATTCTATCCCTAAACCTAACCCTCACAGAAAACTTTCTGCATTTTTATATTTTCAAAAAACATAATTTAGTAGGATTTATAAGCTGTTTTCCTCATGGGGACCGACAAATTGTCCCCACAACGTCACAAATTTTGGGTTTTACCATCCTTATGGAGACTACATGCTCACACACACACACACACACACACACACACACACACACACACACACACACACACACACACATACAGACGACCAAGTTAAACGGACACACTCAGTTACGAATGGGAATAGCTGTAGTGTATGGACCCTAGACAGACGGTAGGTAGGCATGTGTAATAGAACTGTGGACCTGTTTTAGTCGACCAAGCCGATTCCAAGTCTTTTGAAGCCATATGTTAGCTTGAGGAATAGATTAAAATGTAAGACTTTATTCACTGAAAATTAGCCTCCACCTTAGCTTTTATATCTCATTCCTGTTTGGGCCTGGTTTTCCATGTTTATGTATGGAAAATAACTGTGTAAAAATTTGAAAAATCTTTTTGTAACAAAAGAAAGTAATGTGGATTTGGAACAACATGAGTGTAAATAGAACTTCCTTTTTTAGTTCAGGTGTTTAAGTGAACAATTGCTTAGAAGCTCACAATCTCTTTGGCACACACACACACACACACACACACACACACACACACACACACACACACACGTTTATAAGAAATGAGCAATGAAAATGATAATGAATAATACAATCTAAAGACTCTTGTACTCTAATGTCCTGCATAGTAAAAAAGAAAAAGAAGGAATGCTTATTTGTGTGTGTGTGCGTGTGCGCGTTTACTCACAGATCTATCAATTTATGCATATCTGCAAATGTTCCATCTTCAATGGTGGTGATGTGGTTTCTCCTCAATGCTCTTAACCAGACAAACAAACATAAAATGACACCATTTCAAATATATAACCCAATTCACCAAATCCTTCACATTGAAGTAATATAAATCTATATGTAATTCAGCCCTCTCTCTATCTCTGGATCTCCAGACCGCATGAAGATCACATTTAAGCACTATGCATCAGCTCCATGCTACCAATAACTACCTCAAAGCCTCCCCTTAACACTTGAGTACATAGAGATACACTGCAAGTCACATATTAAGCCTGAAAAGCTCTGGACAGATCAGAGAGATGAAATATATTTATATATTTGAAAAAATGTGGACTGTACTGATAACTGAAACAGCCTTTTGAATTGTGGAATAGAGTGAACTGAACTGGATCAGTGATCAGAGTATATAATATACACACAGCAAATGTAAGATTCAGTAACACATCTCATGTTACGTCAATTTGAAAGAGATCAGACTGTCAGACTAAACTTTAGTGTGATTAAACTTTCATTAAAATATGGCACTTTCCACCAATGTGTTTTTATTAGTAGTAGTAGTTTTTGTAGTGAGACCTGTTAGATATGTTAGATACACTTTATTTTTACCCTCTCACATTAAATTAACTTATTATGAATCCAACTACCAATTTAATCATAAAACAATGTCAAAGTTTTGACATAATCTGTTAAATTGACATTCAATGCATTGTAGTAAATCTAGTTTTAATTATATTGAATGGATTTTATTATTTAAATGTAATTGCCAAACTATTTATTTTTGACTGTGTCCCACAGTTTGAATGATTTCCCCCTATTGAAAACAATGTTAACATTCTTTACATTTGACACACTCAAGAAGTAACATTATTTAGATGCTTTCTGCAGCATGCCGCAGGAAAACGAATACATTTTCCAAATATGTTGACTGCATTCGTCAAGCTCAGCCATTCAACCCTGTTAACCAATCTATTGGAAGAATTATTTTAATTTATTTTTTTAAATCTGAAATGAAATATACACTTATATTAAAAATATAAACTTAGCAATAACTGGTCACAAAAATTTACTTTCACTCTCTTAATTTTTACTCAATCATCCCATGTTCATATTACTAAAAAAATAAAAAAATATTATATATATATATATATATATATATATATATATATATATATATATATATATATATATAATAATGTAACAAAGGGAATTTAAATGAACATGAGTTGATTCAACTACGAAAAGTGTCTTGTCAGCTTCAATTAATCCTAAAACTAAAACTGGGCAGAGGATTTCTAGATCCAAGCATGCTTTGCATGAGACTCACCTGGGAGAGTAAATGTTAAAATGAAAATGTTATTTTGTGTCTTTGTGCAAGATGAAAATAAATAGGGAGACTTGTTTTATGTTTTGTTCCCAGTCTGTCACTCACTCAATGTTGTGTCGAATGAAGAGACACTAGGGGACTATCTTGAAGGCCTTGATTACTTCTGAACTTGAGAAAAGGCCAAAGAGAATTTGGCAGACAGAATTTGCATGTCCCTCCCCTGGAGATTCGGGTATAATAGGAGGGAATCGTGCATCTGTTCATTCATATTTCTTCTTCGGAGCCAAGCAGTTGTGCAATCAGCGAGCTGAGATCACTTCTGTTCCACTCACCTCTGTAGAGTGTTTGCTGTTGGATCTACGGTGCATATCAGCAGCTTTCTCCTTCTCTACATGGCAGTGCAGCTTTGCCCCTGGGCGCTTCGACAGAACTTTTAAAAGAGAGTATTTCCCTAAAAGAGTTTATTTCTCTAAAAGAGCACACACAGCAGGTGTTGAATGTCCTTTTTAAGACACGTTTTTTTAAAGATGCCCTTTAAAGATGCCCCTGTGTATTTTCTGGATGCGGTCAATTTCTCTCTGCTCCTGATGGTCATAGACGCTGCCTTGTGTGTCTGGGCCACGATCACTCTGAGGCAGCATTTGTGGACGGTTCATGTTCTCACTGCGAGAACTTTTCACTGCCCGGAACCGACCTCCTTACTCATCCGCTCTCACTACCCTCGACGGCGGAGTGGCCAATGGGTACTCGGAGGTCCCCCCAGATGGACAGAGTAGTTGCGATCCACCTAAGTCCAGAAAACGCCAGTACCTGGCGGGATCGCCTGGTGCTCCCCTCCAAGGCCTGTAGGATGACGTCGTCACTGACTGCCAAAGCCTACAGCGCCACCGGATAGGCCTGCCTCCACTCTGCATGCCATGGCCCTCCTGAAAGTTCACCAGGCCAAGACATTTAAAGATATGCACTTGGGTAGTCCTGACCCCAACGTTTCAGGAACCGTGCTCTGCGACCAACTTCGCCCTCCGGGCCACGAAGGTCACAGCGCGGACACTCAGGCAGGCGATGTCTACCCTCGTAGTCCAGGAAAGTCACATGTGGCTGAACCTGGTCGAGATGCAGGAGGTAGACAAAGCCCGCTTTCTCAACGCCCCCATCTCCCAGCTCGGCCTATTCAGCGGCACCGTCAACGACTTTGCCCAGCAGTTTTCGGCGGTGAAGAAACAGATGGAAGCAATTTCCCACATCATGCCCCGCCGCCGTTCCAGCGCGGGCCATGCTCCATCTGCTCGCCGAGGGCATCCCCCTGTGGCTTCCAAAAACCAGGCAGCTCCACCTCAACCTGGGCCCAGCTCTCAACCCCAGCGTCGCGCGCCCCACAGGAATCGAATGCCCCCCATCTCTGACGTCTTCGAGGACCCAGAAGGCTCCCAAACGCTCCTGAGACGGACAACCCAGGGACCGAGACGTTTGCTCCTGAGCTGGTAAACAGACCACTCCATCCCCTGGAGGAGGGCCTGGAGGACAATCCTTATTTCCTTTGCCGCACCCCCTTCGGGCTGCGGAACACACATTCTCGATAAAAGAGAATTCCCTTATTCCCTGGGTCATCTGGCTGCAAATGCCATTCTCACGGCAACCCGGTGTCACACTCAGGTAGTCCAGGTACCCTGGACGTGGACCCCTCGCCTCCGGACCCACGACTGCTGCCGGCTCTGATGAGTCTAGAGAATGCCTAGAGGACAGGACCTCCACCTCAGTCACTAACCCGCCCCCTGACGGAAGTGTGGAGCAAGGTAAGTGCTTCGAATTTTCTGTCAGTACCAAAGCCTCAGGACACACTTTTGCCTCCTGACTCGACACTACCTGCTCCGCCACCACTGCGAAGCCTCACAAGGTATGTCAAAAATGATCTTCCCCTCGCACGGAGCTTGGACACATGGCTTTCACTTCCCAACCCGTTGCGCTGGCTGGCCAGGACCATCCGACTCGGCTACGCAATCCAGTTTGCCAGGCCCCCGCCCCCTTTCGGCAGCGTCTGCTTTACCTCGGTGCATGGTGAAGATGCCAACACCCTACGTGCGGAGATCACAACCCTTTTAATCAAAGAGCAGCCGAGATGAAGAAGGGTTTCTAGGATGTTCACACAAAGACACATCCTAACATGCATCCGGCATCAGGTTTGGTTCACAGTGATAGACCTGAAAGATGCGTACTTCTCTATCTTGCCTCGACACCGACCCTTCCTATGGTTTGTATTCGTCGGCTAGTCGTATTAGTACAAGGTCCTCCCCTTCAGCATGTCCCTGTCCCCTCGCATCTTCACGAAGGTCGCAGAGGCAGCCCGTGCCCCGCTAAGGGAAGTGGGCATCCGCATACTCAATTACCTCGACGATTGGCTCATCCTAGCCCACTCTCAAGAGTCACTGTGCGTCCACAGGTACAAGGTGCTCAGGCACCTCAGCCATCTAGGGCTTCAGGTCAACTGGGAAAAGAGCAAGCTCGCCCCAGTTCAGAGCATCTCTTTTCTCGGCATGGAGTTAGAATCAGTCTCAATGACAGCACGCCTCACCAACAGAGCGGTTCTGAAATGCCTCATCTTATTCAAGCCAGGCACAGCGGTTCCTCTAAAACAATTCCAGAGGCTCCTGGGGCATATGGCATCCTCAGACTCAAGTCCCGAGATGGACATGGTGCCGCGGCACATATCGTGTGGTCATATCCCCCACCTGCCGCCAGACTTTTGACCCCAGGACAGACCTCTGTTTTCTGCGGACAGGAATCCCCCTACAGCAGGTGCCTGACGCATTCTGGTCACCACAGACACCTCCAAACTGTGTCGGCGCGCGGTGTGCAATGGGCACTCTATTGCACTCTAGTGGCCCCCTATTGGCCCACACTGACTTGGTTCTCGGATCTCACGCTCTTTGCGACAGCCCCTCCCTGGCAAATTCCCCTGAGGACGGACCTTCTTTCTCAGGGACAGGGCACCCTCTAGCATCTGCGGCCAGACCTCTGGAACCTCCTCCCTGGCTCCTGGATGGGATGCGGAAGATCTAAGAGGCCTACCACCTGCTGTTGTAGACATGATCAACCAAGCCAGAGCTCCCTCTACCAGCCAACTTTACGCCCTGAAGTGGCGCTTGTTCACAAATTGGTGTTCTTCCCGATGTGAAGACCCACAGAGATGCGCAGTCGGGTCAGTGCTCTCATTTCTGCAGGAGAGGCTGGAGGCTTATATAGCCGATAACACCCAATACCTTTTCAAGATTTTACAATCTCAGGGTTGAGTCAGTCTCGTCCTGTGTTCTCTCAGGTCCGAGCATGTAGAACTCGGGGGCACGGAACATCTGAACGGGTGTTCTGCTTGCACATAGCGCCTTTCCCCTCCTCTGAGGTGATCACGTGCACTCTTTCGTCCAAGAGAGTCCACTAAACTCGCACTGCCTGGATGTCTTTCCTCCCTAGCCCTCTGGTGAGCTAATTCAGCGGAGGAATTCCCTTGGGCAGTACCAGCTAACCCCCCGGTCACCGTGTCTGTAGCAACTCCTCCCTCGCAGCAGGTAGGATCTACCACCGTGCCATTTCCACATGTGGCCTGAAAACCCATGTTACATATTTTGCCACATTTTACCTCCCCCTAGCCTGGGCAGGTGGTGGCCTCCACAGGGTCTTTTACCCCTGAAAGAATAAGAGTTGGAAAAGAACGCCTTCCCCGATGCGTGTCATAGCGTTAAAATGGCCCCAGCCGCTTTAACTCTATGCTAGAAACATAGAGAGAGAAAAGGCGCGGCTGGTGAGGCCTGCTCCCATTCTTGGCACGTCGCTTTGTTCCCCCCCTTCAGGATGCCGGGAACCTAAAAAGTTGATGACGATTTTTATGGGCCGTTGGGGAAGGGTACGGGCAGTCTGACACAACCTGTTGCTTTGGCACGCAACTGCCTGCCCGCACTTCTGTCAGCAGCTCACGTACACGGTTCAGTGCATGGCGTGACTGAATAGGGACCCCTAGTGTCACTTAATTCGACACAACGTCGAGTGAGCAACATACGGGGAACGTCTAGGTTACTGTTGTAACCTCCATTCCCTGATCGAGGGAACGAGACGTTGTGTTCCCCCGGCCACGACGCTGAACCCAGCCACTGTAACGGCCGAACCTTATTCTCGGTTCCTCAGTGCAAAACCTGAATGAACAGATTCCCTTCATTTATACCCGTATGTCTGAGGGAGGGACATGCAAATTCTGTATGCCAAAATCTCATTGACCTTCTCAAGTTCAGAGGTAACTGAGGCCTTCAAGAAAGTTCCCTAGTGTCACTTCATTCAACACAGTGTCTCGTTCCCTCCATCAGGGACGGAGGTTACAACAGTAACCTAGACATTATGTTGTAGATTTAGAGAGCATAGTTTAAAAATTTGCAACCGTTTTATCCATTCCGGCATTTTTCTTATTTTTTTTATAGTATTTTATTAATAACTTTTGTCTTTATTTTATGTTTATTAATTGTTTATTGCTAAAACATTACAAAACTACAAGGTTTTTAAACTGTATGTAGTCAAATGTCACTGACAGATCAAATCAAAGCCCTAACATCACAGCCTCCATGATGCATAGCAACATGTATATCTAAAACATTATGTCATTATTTTTATTAATTAATTCCTTATGTCTTTAAGCTGTCCAGGCCTTAAATGATTCAGTTTAACGGTGTGTGTGTGTGTGTGTGTGTGTGTGTGTGTGTGTGTGTGTGTGTGTGTGTGTGATATACTCACAAGACGGTGAGAGAGGAGCAGTTTTTAAAACTTAATGCCCAGAGAGATGAAATTCTATTCCCCTCCATTTCCCTGTGAAAATAAACATACTCCTCCAACTGTCTTTGTAGTTCTGCAGTAGGTGATGTATATAAATTAGCAATAATTATATATCCAGATTCTTAATATTTAAAAACATATTGACATTTTCAAAACATTTTGCAATTACTTTTAACCAACACATCTTAAGGTACTGCTGGCACTGGTACTACACTCAGTGGACATGTCGGTGTCTTTTTTATATGTTTATACTTTATATTTTATGTTTATAACTCACAGCCAGTTGAGGTGAGGCATCTCAAGGCATATAGAGGTTTTAGGAAACTGTTCAACAGAGTTGTTCAACAAAGATCTGCAAAAGACATAAACATGCACATTGTGTTTTAATTGTGTTAAGCTTTAAGATAAGTCTATTGAAACAATTTCAAATATACAGTAGTAGTCGGCTGAATACTTTGTTTGGCATACTTATTCTTTTATATCTGTTTCCTTCTCACATAGCCCTATACCAAAACTTGTATTTATTCTTCTATTCTTCTATTTCAAATATCAATGTGATTTCAAAGATCATACACTTACAGGAAAAATAAAGATCTCAGGCCTTCAAAATACTTCTGTCGCATAGATGATATTTGATTCTCATCCAGAATCCTACACACACACATACACAGGAAGACAAACAAATACACATCAAACAATGACTACCTGGACAACAAATCACTATATATTCAATGTATATATATATATATGTATGTGTGCTCAGCAGCTCCAGTGCTTATGAGGAGAACATGCTGAAGCTATGTTTTTTGGAATGAGAGCCATTCTCACAGAGAACAAAACAATCCATCAAGTATATTTGATTGAAAAAGAGAAAAAAAGCAAATACACAGACAGAGAGAGGGAGAAAGAGACAGAAACAGAAAAGGTGAGAGACCTGACAACTCCCAATGGAAAATCATCCTATTTCATCACCAAGTGAGTGTGAATGTGTTTGTGAGTATATTTTTTCTACTTACAGCCACTCCAGACTGCTGAGGTCACTAAATATTCCTGCTTTGAGAGACGAAATCTTATTCTGACTCAAAAAACTGCAGAAACAAGAGAGAGACAGAGAGAAAAACAAAGAGCAAGAGAATGCATCATTGTAACAGATAAACAATGGGCAAGGAGGAGGGAACCAGCTGAACAGTCAACATAAACTTTAATGAAATAAATGAACTTAAAACAAACATAAACAAACACAGACACGCATGCAATGCAGCAACGTGCGTCTCTCTCTCTCTCGAACCGGCATCTCCAGCTCCTCTTTATCTCTCTCTCCTGCTGATCAGCTGATTCAGCGCCAGCCTATCACAGCCTGGCCACGGCCTCCTCCTCGTCAAAATCCTCCCCTGCCTGATTCATGCCGCGGTGCCACCAGTCTGACTAACTCTCCCTCACATCTCAGGGGGGGAGATGCTGCCCTTCTGGCCATTCTGTCAGCTGGTGGTCCACCCTGCCTCCTGTGAACCTGGGGGAGAGACGAGGGGAGGCATGGGGAGAGGGAAAGGGCAAGCGGAAACACAGCGAGATAGAGAGGAGAGAGAGAGAGAAGAAATTGCTCGCTGGCTCCCGGACGTGCTGTCGCCCGGTCCTCAACCACTCCTCCTCCCTCTGGCAGATGCCAGCTCGCTCCTCCCCCGACATATGGTAGCGAGTCCTCCGGCCCCTGGCGGACAGAACCGCTCCTCCCCTACTCAGCAGACGGCCGTGGTTCCTCCGGCTCTCGCCGACTGGCATCGACCCCTCCGTCCCCAGGCAGATGGCCGTGGATGGCAGTGGCGAGGACTCCGCAACAGCACATCCCTCCTCCCTCCCAGGTTTCGGCACCACTGTAACAGATAAAGGATGGGCAAGGAGGCGGCGGAAACCGGCTGAACAGTCAACATAAACTTTAATGATATAAATTAACTTAAACAAACAAACACAGACACACATGCAATGCGGCAGAGTGCATCTCTCTCTCAAACCGGCGTGTGCACCATCACGGGCTGGCCACGCCCTCCTCCTCATCACAATCATTAAATTGATAGTTCACCCAAAACTTACAAGTATGGCATAATCTACTCACCCTCCTGTTGTTAAAAACCCAAATTACTTTATTTCTTTCATGGAACACAAAAGAAAATAATGTAGGCAGAATGACAGCCTCAGTCACCATGCATTTTTGTGGTGTGAAAAAAAGATGTCTTTTGAGTTCCACAGAGGAAACAAAGTCATTCAGGGTTGGAACAACATGGAAGATGAATAAATGATGACAGCATTTTCAGTTTTGGGAAAACTATCCCTTAAATGGCAGCTTAATGTTCAAGTGGTTTTAAGTTGTGTGACTATAGAGCCCATCTGCTGTCTGTGTACCAACCACCTGACTAACAGGGCTGTTCTCCCACCTCCAGTAATCCCTCCATCTATCTCTTTCTCTCCAAGTCCCATTTTACCCCAGTTGGCTGATTAATGTTAGTACAATGTTGGTTTGATCAACAGTTGTATGTATACAGAAGCAGACACACACTCACAGTCTCATTGATATACAGTATACCTAAGTATCCACAGGTACACACCAAAGCATAAATAACATAAGAACAGCATTAGGATGCATTCAAATTCATTCTTTGATCAAGGAGCTTTTCTTCCTTTATCAACCCTAATCCAGCATCCTGATTGTTACGTCTATCTTGTGCTTCTTACATGGATTAAAGGGTGGATGATGAAAGCTTCATCAGATGGTAAGCTAATAATTATGCAGTCAGAGATAATATATTATAGATTTATTTATATTAGCAGTTTTGCAGGTGCTGTATTCACGAAGAAATCAAGGAAGGATTGATGAGAAGTTATACATGATGAGTGATTCAGATGAATGCCAAATACACTGACAGTGAACCTTTCATTCACACATTATAAAGTCTTACTCACAGTTTACGCAAAGAGAAAAGTCCTGAAAATGCCCTCTTGGAGATGATTTCTATACTGTTACTTTCCAAGTGTCTTGGGAGAAAGAGAGAGAAGAGATTTTTTTTTTGATTTTTAGAAAAACTTTACTATACAGTAATCATTCACAGAAACTTTTACACATTAGTTCACCTCAATTCATCGGAAAATATTAAAGCATTGTTTTCAACTTTACAAAGTACATCTCCATAAGTCCAGATCTTTTCAAAATCCCATAAATTTTTCATATGTAAGTAAAAGGAAAAATCATGCTTAATTCTCGCTTTTACAAGCCCTTTAAACACACTCACTACATTACATTCATTTCCATGTTCAATTTTCTGTTTTCTACTTGCATAAATAGACATTTTTGCTTGACCAATAATATAATTGAGCAAACGCCCCATTTTTCTCTTTGTTTTTGAATCCCTAAAACCATAAATAAACACATTTATATTAAATATTTCACCAAAATCATTAAAAATCCCTTTCAACAATTCAAACAGAGGCTTCAACCTCCCACAATGTGCAAAACAATGAAATGTTGTTTCCCTCTGTTCACAAAAAACACAGTTTTCTTTTACAAGCGGATTAAGAACGGAAATAAAAGCATTAACGGCAATAATGCCATGCATAATTCTCCATTGCAGATCTCCAGTAAACTTTGTCAATGGTGGCTTGTATAACGTACCCCACATCGGCTTAAAACTAGAGTCCACACTTAAGTGACATCGCCAAGGATTGTCAGAACGATGCATCAATTGTTCCTTATTCAGCACTTTTACACACATTTTATAAAAACTTTTTCCACCAATAAACATAATATTTTGGTCCTTCCAACCTTTTGACATTGTTTGAGGACAATTAGTATCTGTATCTGGCAAGTCTGGAGAAATCCTTATTACTGGAAATAAGTCCTCAGCATTTGACTCACTTTTTAATGTTGAAAAGTCATAGAGAAGCATCCATTCTTCTTCAGATAATGAGTCTCGACATTTTTCCAACATCTGTCCAACTATTCTTTCGGACCGAAGTCCAAGTCTTTGAGTCAATGCAGCAGAATTACTTAAATTCCATCCAGTCACTTCCACCAAGTCCTTCATTTTTACAATCTTCTCATTCTTCAATCTTTGTTCAAACCATGGTACTATTTCACAGGACAAATTCAAACGAGATCCATTAATCAATGGTTCTAGCATTAACCAATGCAAAGATTTTCCATCAGTGGACCTTTTTATTTTCATCAAACTCCATGATTTTCGAACACCTTCATAAAAACAGGATATTTCTTTCAAACCCATTTTTGAAGAATTTGTCCAAAATCGTTCTCTCTTTAGTCCAAACTTTCCGACCACACTTAGAAGCTTAAAAGCTATATTTGTCCAAGACATTTTTTGATACAATAGTTTTTTAACAAACTGCAGTCTAAAAGCGGCTTTCCGGCTTGCAAGGTGAATTAATCCTTGTCCTCCCTCCTCTACAGGAAGGTACACAACACTCTTTGGAAGCCAATGCAATTTGTCCCAGAAGAAATTAACAAGAGAGGTTTGAATCTTCTCTAACAAGCCCACTTGGGGTTCTAATACTGCCAGGCAATGCCATAACATAGATGCCACTAAATTGTTAATGACAAGAATTCTCCCTCTAAATGACATTTTTCTCAAAAGCCATTTCCACCTCCCCAGTCTTCCTTGAACTCTTTCAAAAACATTTTCCCAATTCTTTTGCATTGTGGTCTCATCACCCAAAAATACCCCCAAATACTTAAAACCTCTATTTGCCCATACCATCCCACCAGGCAAAATCGGGATTTCAGCCCTCCAATCACCCATTAAAAATGCTGAACTCTTTGACCAGTTAACTTTTGAAGAGGAAATTTTACCAATATTTTCAACAATTCCTGTTAGTCTGTTAATGTCTTGTTGATCGTTAACCAAAACTACTACATCATCGGCATATGCTGACATTTTTACAGTTAAAGCACTATCATATTTGAAACCACAAATACCCTCCCTTATTTGACTTAACATAGGTTCCAAAGCAATTGAATACAACATACCGGACATTGAACATCCTTGTCTGATTCCTCTTCCTACCTTAAACGGAGCACTCAAGCCACCATTGATCTTCAATATGCTTTCAATGTCATCATAAAGGACTTTATCATTTCTATGAAACCAGGAGGAAAGCCAAAAGCTTTAAAAGTATCCCATAAGTAACAAAGTTCCACCCGGTCAAAAGCTTTTTCCTGGTCGAGTGAGACCAGACCGCACTTCAGGCCAAAAAGCCTAGAAACCTCTAAAACATCTCTAATTAGTGAAATGTTGTCCACAATCGATCTTTCAGGTATACAATATGACTGATCTGTGTGTACTATCATTCCCATCACTTCTTTTAGCCGGTTAGCCAAGGTCTTTGATAAGATTTTATAATCAGCACACAACAATGCCACCGGTCTCCAATTTTTAATTTCTTTTAAGTCACCTTTTTTTGGGAGCATGGTTAAAACTGCCCTTCTACAGCTCTGTGGCAGCTTTCCTCCATTTAAGCTGTCATTCAAAACTTCAATCAAATCTTCTCCCAAAAACTCCCAATAGGCCTTAAAAAAATCAACAGGCAAACCATCAATTCCTGGTGCCTTGCCATTTTTTAAGCTTTGTAAGGAAACATATAACTCCTCCTTTGACAAAGGTTTCACTAGTTCTTCAAAAGCGTTTTTAGGCACCCGAGGAAGATCTTTATAAAATTGTTGTGCCATTAACTTATCTTCTTTATACTCTCTGGTATAAAGCTCTTCATAGAACTTAGTTGCTCTTCTGCGTATATCAGCAGTTTTCCTAAGTTCTTTTCCATCCTCAGATCTTAAACAGTGCATTAACCGACTTTGGCCATTCTTTCTTTCCAAGCTAAAAAAAAATCTGGATGGGGCATCCATTTCAGCTATATTCTGAAACCTTGATCTCACCAGCGCCCCCTGTGCTCTAACTCCAAGCAGATCAGCCAACATTGTTTTTTTATTTTTTCAATGCCTTAAAATTATCTGGATTGCCTACGGCCCCACATAAATATTGAAGCTCCAAAACCTCAGATTCTAATTTTTTTTATAGATTTTATGATGTCCTTTGACACATTGAAAGCATACTGATTACAAAACTGTTCGATTTGAAGTTTTCCAGCATCCCACCATTGTTGCAATGAAATAAAATTTTCTTTTTGCAATCTCCATTTTCCCAAAGATACCGAAGACATTTATTAAAATTAGAATCTTCAATAAATGCACAATTAAAATGCCAATAAGTGCTTGTAATTTTTATAGAATTAATAAACACAGAAGTAATCACCATAGAATGATCTGAAAAACCTACTGGACATATGTGACAACTTTTATAGCATTGAGACTGAAACTTATAACAATAAAATCTATCCAACCTTGCCAAAGCAATGTGATTTTCTCTTACATGTGTCCAAGTGTATTGTCTTATATCATCATGCAAGTTCCTCCAGACATCACAAAGTTCATTTGATTCAATAAGTTGCAACAATCGCCTTCTTGAAGCTGTGAGGCTCTAAATGATTTCTATCGATGTCATCGGCAGTACAAGTAAAATCTCCACCAAGTACCAAATAACACTCTTGACATTGCTGAATTGTATTAGCAAGTGTGTCTAGAAAAATCATTCTCTCAGATGCATTGACTGGGACATAAACATTAATCAATTCCAAAATAATCTTGTCATATTTTGCTGTAACTTTTAATAACCTTCCTTTCACTATCTCTTCTACATTATAGGACTCTGGCAAGAATTTTTTGGAAAATAAAATTCCAACTCCTGCACTAAAAACACTGTTATGACTTAAAAAAATCTGGCCATCCCATTCTTTTTGCCATTCTACAGCATTTTCTTGCGTGCTATGAGTTTCCTGTACAAATGCAATATCTATACCTTTAATTTTCAAAACATATAATTGTGCTCTTTTAACAGCGTCTCTTGCTCCATTTAAATTAATGGATGAGATTTTAATTAATGGATGAGACTCATTAGAAGAGAGCAAACCAAAAGGCACAACACATACACATTAATATTACTCCACCATTTGATCACTTTCATTTTGCAATATTTGAGAACTCAATTTTTGCACAATTTTCTTCAGCCGATACACATCTGGATTTGACAGACAATTTTCCCCTCTTCGCCTCATCGCCATTCTGGCTGACTCAATAAACATCGTCTGATCAGAAAAATGGTCAATGACTTCAACATTTCGCTTCCCCTTAGTGGATTGTAGAAAATGTCTTATTCGCTCCGAACTGTAGCCACTAAAGTTTTCCAGATTTGAATTAAAGAGAGAATCGACAGTTTCTCTTTCACTGTCTGATTCTGAAACCTCATCTGCACTACAGGACTCCCCACTAACTCCATCGTCAGTTGCAACACCATCCTGCATTTTCTTCTTAGATTTAGGCACAACTTCCCATTGATCTGTTTTTCTCTTAACTATTGGAACTTTGAAAATTGTCTCATCATCTCGAAAAAGATCTGCATGTAGCTCAATCAGATTTACTTCATCACTTCCCTGCGTTTCATTCATATTCTCCTCTACATTTCCATTCACCTCTACCTCGTCAACATTTTTCCCTTTCTCGCCAGCTACAAGCACCTGTTCTATTTTATTGTTCCCCAAATTCTTTTCCTCCGAATCTCCTCCCACAGTGCTATTTTCCTGCGTTTCTTTCTCAGTGCATGAACGCATTAAGTGGCCTTCCTTAACACATCCAAAACACTTCAAACTCTCAGTTGTCACACAAATAACGTAGTCAAAACCGTCAATCCTAAACTTCAGAACAATATTCAAATCCTCTATATCGCTCTTCAGCACTATATATACTTGTCTCCTAAAAGAGACAACATGCTTCAATAACGGAGACTTACAACCTAAAGGAATCTTTCTTATGGTTGAGACAATCTGACCATGTCTTGAAAGTTCCCTCTCTAAAATTTCGTCCTTAATGAAAGGGGGCACATTCGATAATATCACTTTCTTCGCTGGATTAACCAGAGGAAAAACTTTCACAAAACTGTCATTCAGCGTTATCCCTTTCTCAACGACCTCATTTACTTTTTCAATCTTATCCAAAAAAAGGACAACAGCACCGTTCATCCTAGAAGCAGACCGTATACTGTTATATCCAACAATTTTTCCGATCGCTATACTAACCTCTTCCACTGAGCTCTCAGTTCCAACCGGCACTTTAATACCATGCCGCCGGGTGAGCTGGGCAAAACCCGCTCCTCCCGAACTATCCATGGCCGCCAGTTTAAGACTGGCTAAGCCTCCCCTATCCTACACTCCCCCCCTACAAACACACACGATACCAATTTCAGCAAGATATAGCAGAAGAGAAAGAAACCAACAGACCGTAAAAATTCAGAAGAAACTTCAGCCACGCTCCGAATCACCCTCCACTCTCGCTCAACAGACGCTCACACATGCGCAAACGCGAAAAGAGAGAGCGAGAGAGAGAGAGAGAGAGAGAGAGAGAGAGAGAGAGAGAGAGAGAGAGAGAGAGAGAGAGAGAGAGAGAGAGAGAGAGAGAGAGCGCTGTGGTTATCTAAAGTAATAGCTAATATCTGATCAATCAATATTTTTAAAGATGGTTTATCAAGGGCTGTCAAAGTTAACGCTGTAAACACATGAATTCAATTTGACATTATACTCTAATTGGTTAATTTAGAGCTTAATGATAATGATCAAAGCTGCAGTGCAAGTCTGTAGCAGAGCATAGCTCAGTAAAATGAGAAAGGCTTTCTTTATAGATAATTTACACTGTAAACCCTTAAATTGTCATAACTGGAAATATCAAGTTGGGATAATTAAGTATTACTTGAAATGTCAGATTTTGGACTCATAACTCATATATTTAAGTTAATTGAACTTATTTATCTTACAAAATCCATAGACTTAAGATTTTAAGTGTTAATAACAAAACTGAGGTTATAGGGAATACCCAGAATGCTTTGCAGATGAATTATATAATCATGTTTCATTGGTCAAAGGGAAGTTATGGGGTCATTTATACATGTATAGTTGTACTTAATAATTTCTAGAGGTTGTAGCTCTTTTTATGTATTATTTATGTTGTTTTGTTGTTAATAGTGGTTTCGTGTGATGTCACCATGAGTGTGCTCAGTGTCCCATTTCGTCAAGTTTGATCCTGTTCACTATAATTTTCTATGAGTATGTGCAGATAAATTGCATGTAAACTTTATATGCATTTCTTTGGAGAATTAAGTTTATTTAATGACTGACCTAAAATCAGTTATGATCTTTATTTGAGTGGTGGTATTGTTTGATATAAAATTGAATATATTCAATTAAAAATATTAAGAACATTAGAAACAACAATAGTTACCTCAACTTATATTATTACGTTTATTCTATATGAACCAAGATAACTGAACTTAAGTACATACGTTTTGGAGACACCATTACTCAATAAAATTGAGGACATGTGTTTACTCAATCAAATGAATTGTAAAGGGAACTCGTTAGAATTTATACATTTAATTCAGATGGGGTGTTTCATGAAAATGAAACGTAATTATCAGAAGGCTTATTATAAATAAGCTAAATAGAAAATAATTCTAAATGAGCTCAATATATCACTCATAAGCATACACTGTTATTCATAGAACTATTAATGTGAACACCAGCGGAGGACTGCAGGTCAGGTGCAAAAATGTCTCTGGTTACGTATTGTAACCCTTGTTCCCTGAAAAAAGCAGAACGAGATGCTGCGCTGAGAAAAGCGATTTGGGAACAATCCTACGTGTTTGTGACCAGCTGAAACGTGTGTGTAACACGTCAATGAACATTGACCGGAATTTGTAGCCTCAGTTGGTGTAATCATTCGATGCACCTGTGGCCGGGCTATAAATGGACGCGCCACCAGCGTGTCGTCAGATATTTTATCTGAAGAGCAGTCCTGGGGCATCCCAGTGCAGCAAAGAAGCGCAGCATCTCGTTCTGCTTTTTTCAGGGAACAAGGGTTACAATACGTAACCCGAGACGTTCCCTTTACAAAAAGCTTCACTAGGATGCTGCACTGAGAAAAGCGCTTTGGGAACGAGAATACCCACGCCCCCGCACTGAGGCTGTCGGGACCCCTACGGTTGTGAAGTGTGCTCACAAGAACGCGAGACGTCTCAGACAAGAGCTTGAGATGTCAACTCAAGGACATAAGAGCCCGGAGTAGCATGAACATCCAAACTATAAAATCTGATGAATGTGTGTGGAGAGGACCAGCCTGCCACATCACAAACTTTCTGCAGAGGAAACCCTCTAGCCAAGGAGGGTGCAAAATTGCTTTAGCTATACCTGGGGCAAATTCTAAACAGGCCGGCAAAACAGACAGAGCATGTAGATCCCAATCCTCTTTAGAGAGGTGATCGCCATAAGAAAGACCATCTTGAGAGTCAGAAGTCTGTCAGATGCTGACTCTAGAGGTTCAAAGGGGGTCTCAACCAGACCCTCCAGGACTATTGCCAAGTCCCAAGAATGAGTCCTGGTCCTAACAGGAGGCCTCAGTCGCATGGCTCCACGAATGAAGCGAGCGAGTAGAGGATACCTCCCCAAAGGCACCCTGTCCATCAAGGCGTGGCAAGCCGAAATGGCAGCCACATAAACCCTGAGAGTAGCGGGGCATAGGCCTGCTGACAGTTTTTCCTGCAGAAAGTCCAGAACTCAAACAATCTGGCAGTTAACTGGATCTGCACCATGTGAACTGCACCATCTTTCAAAGACACCCCACTTATTGGCATAGATTCTTCTAGTGGAGGGAGCCCTAGCACTTAGAATCGTCTCTATAACCTCAGGTGAAAGCCCTGTGTCCCTCAGTTGCTACCCTTCAGGGGCCAAACATGAAGTTTCCACAATGTGGGCCGGGATGAAATATTGTCCCCGGTGCCTGAGACAGAAGGTCCCTCCTGTCCGGAATCGCCAAGGCGAGCCATCGAGGAGAGATATTAGTTCCGAGAACCATACCCTGTTTAGCCAACGCGGCGCTATCAGTAAGAAGCAAGACCCTTGCTGGCGAACTCTGGCCAAGACTCCCGGGAGCAGAGAAACCGGGTGAAATGCATACAGAATTATTCTGGGCCATGTATGCGCCATCGCGTCCAGACCCAGGGGGACTGGGTGACTCAGAGAGTAGTAGAGGGGACATCGCGCTGTCTCTAGAGAGGCGAAGAGGTCCACTTCTGCCCTGTAAAATCTCACCCAGATTTGTTGTAGAGATTTTGCAGCTCTTTCCACAGTAGACGTGCCTGCTCCGGTTTCACGGTAATGGGAACCACACTGTTGAAACGCATAGTGCGGCAAGAAAATTGAATTCTGTAGCCTCTTTCTACTGTCTTCAGAACCCACATAGAAATACCTGGCAGACGTTTCCACGCTGCCAGGTTCTCTGAGATGGGTATCAATTTCGACACTTCCTGTTGAGGGGATGTTGAGTGTTTCCGCGTCCTGGATTAAGGCAGGAAGCATCGGTACACCCAACTCTTTGTTGGAAGCCTCTGTCACCCGAAACACCAAAGGCGGCGAGAGTGAAGAGGTTTCGTGAGGGTATCGGAAGGGCCGAAGTGGATGGTACACGCGCCCCATCCCGAGAGGGACTACCCCCACAAGGCTGGGTACAAGACCGTCAGGGTTTCTTTCTTTTAGCAATCACGACCCTGAGGTCCTGCTTGGGGGTCTGCTGAGGGCGTCAAGCTTGTCCCCAGTCCTTACGAGGGGGAGCACGACTCACCTCACTCTATTTCTGAGCCTCCCTCCTAGCAGAGTCGGGGCGGGACTGGGTGGCCGACTGCCCCGCCCCCTGAGTGCGGCGAGGAAAAAACTGCCCAAAGGCATCCTCATGGCTTTTCGCCTCCTGGAATCCTGGAGATAACCGTATTCATGGCGTCTCCAAAGAGACAAGAAGGCGAAACCGGGGCATCGAGTAAGAAAACTCTGTCCTTATCCCTGATGCCCGAAAGGTTAAGCCATAAATGCCTCTCCGTGCTGACTAAAGCGGACATAGACCGACCAATAGCATGGGCTGTCTGCTTGGTCGCATGGAGAGATAAATCTGTGGCCCGACGAAGTTCAGAAAAGGCATCTTCGTCAGGTTCGAAAAGGCATCTTCGTCACACTCTACCACAAATATTTTAGGTTAGCCTATTTTTCAGTGTAGCATCAAAAAATCAAAGGTGTTCATGCTTACACAGTCAAAGAACAGACTGAAACAGAACGCAGGTCAAAGAAAAAACATACAGTTATCTTTTGTGGTTGCTGTGGGAGCAGAAACATTTAAGGTTTTCATAAGCCTTTAATTTTATTTACTTTAAATCATTACCTTATGATACAGAACTTTACTACAAAGTTTTCTAAGCAATGTCTGTCATTTCTTATGATTAATAGATGTGAAGTCTTGAGGGCTTCACTGTTTCTCTTTCTTTCTATATCGTACCGCTATACTGAGCGATACATTGTTGAACTCTAATGGACAATAAAAATGTCATCCTGTCTCAGGCTCTATAAAGGAAGCAGGCTTTAAAACCTCCAGTGCACTTAGCAGAAAATGGGAGAGGGTGGATGAGAAGAACATTACAGTTTTTTGTTAAGAGAAATAAAAGATGGATGGGAAAGAGGAGTGGGTCAGTGCTTCATTCCTGCAGGAGAGGGGGAGGCTGTCCCCCTCCACCTTGAAGGTGTGTGTCGCTGCTATCGCAGCCCACCATAACGCAGTGGACATCCTAAGACCAGGACCGGGCTACGTGCCCAAGGTTTCTACGACCCCCCTTCAGGGTTTAGGTCGTGAACCTGCAAGCGAAGCTGCCCCGGGAGGAGGCAGACCCAGCCTCTTCGTTGCTGTGTCCGGTACGTGCTTTGCGTACCCATTTGGATCGCATGCAGGTGCTCTAAATGCTCTGAGCAGCTCTTTGTCTGCTTTGGCAGATGATGGAAAGGGAACGCCGTCTCCAAACAGAGGTTAGCTCATTGGGTTGTTGATGATATCCCCTAGCCTATCAAAACCAGGTTGTGCCCCCGGGGTTTGAGCACACTCTACGAGAATTGTGGCATCCTCGTGGGCACTGGCAAAAGCACTGCCCCCCCGGTCGCCGTGTCTGTAATAACTCGTCCCTTGTCAGGCAGGATCTACCACTGCACCATGTCCACGGGTGGCTTGACAACCTCCGTGTGTATTAGCCACAAGTTACTTCCCCCCAGTCTGGTCAGGTCATGGTCTCCACAGGGCCTTTCCCCCCTGAAAGAATAGGAATGGGAAAGCACTCCTTCCCCGACGCATCTATAGCGTTAAGATAGCCCCATGCAAGTCACGTCGCCTGTTTCCGTACAGGTACGGGGAACCTAAGAGCGGTATATGACACCTTTTATTGGGGGCATTGGGGACGGTTACATGCAGCCGACTCAGCTGCTTCTAGCACGCAACAGCCTGCTTGCACCTGGCTCGGCAGCCACGTAACATGGGTTAGTGCATGCCGTTTTTAAGTGGGACCCCTTGTGTCACTACAATCAACACAACCTCTAGTGAGTGTCAGAAGGGAAACATAATGGTTACTGTTGTAACCTCACTTCCCCGATGGAAGAAACGAGACGTTGTGTTCCCCTTGCCACGTCACTATCCCTACCACTGTAATCGCTGTAACCGTATCCTTGGCTCCTCAGTGAAAACCTGTCTGGCATTCGCTCGCCCGCTCCCTTTATACTCTTATGTCCGGGGGCGGGGCATGCAAATTCTGTCTGCCAACTTGACATTGGCCTTTTCTCAAGTTCAAGTTCAGAGGCTCTTAGAAGAGACCTCTTGTGTCACTACAATCGACACAACATCTCGTTCCTTCCATCGGGGAACGGAGGTAACAACAGTAACCATGACGTTATTTTTGTAATTTCTGTATTATATATTGTTTAATTAACATTCTGTGCTGCAATTGACATTATAAACATTCTTGGAATAAACTCCTTTGTATTGCTTTGACCAATGTCATAACTAGCATTTTATTTATCCTAAAACACACAAATAAATAGTATATCACACTTTTTGCAGAACTTGAAAAAATCACAACTAAAGCTTGTGTGCTATATTTTTCTTCCAAGCATATTTTCCATACATAAGATTTTCAATTACAAAAATTCTTCAAACTTTTAAACAAAAATGCTTCATTTTTTTAGACAAAATAATAAAAGGCCTTGCCAAACTACTTATGCCAACAATTCTTTCTTCCAAAATGTCTGCCTTTTTTTCTATTAATAATTTCAGAACTTTTTTTTTTACTGTAAGAACCATACAAAATATTCTAATCACTTAATTGAGAAAAAGAAGTATAGTATTCAATAAAAACATTAATTCATGAATTGTCTTTTTAATGCATTTTTGAATAACTTAATAGATCCAGACAAAAAAGTGAGCGGCACATCATTGACCCCTATACTTCTATAAAGGCATTTGAAAAGCAGCAAAAATAAACGAAGGCATGTTAAAAAAGTTTCCAAGACAGTTTTAATGTGAACTTCATAAATAATAACATAAAGAAATGTAGTTTTAACAAAATCTAACTCTGACTGGGACATTAAAGTGCCCGAAGTTGAAACACCTCCCCCTACACACACACACACAACTTAGTGGTATTTTAGAGAAAAGTACAAATAAATAATTGCAAAGCTAATCATCATTTATAAATCATGACTTTCAGCTTAAGGCAAGGACATTCAGACATTCTACAAGCTTAGAAGTGATGGCAGAGAGAGAGAGAGAGGGATTTGAAGAACAGAAGGAGAGATGAAAGAATGCGGTGTCACTCACAGTCTCTCCAGGTGTCGATAGCGAATGAACAGATCACGAGAGAGAGATTCAATCCTGTTACTGTTCAGCTCTCTGAGGGGAGAGTGGGAGGAAAATAATGATTCAAATTTATAACAAATAAAATGATTTGTGGCTTTTTCTATTTTCATGTTTATAGGGACATTTCACCCAAATCAAAAATGTCTATCTTCATTTACTCACCCTCATTTGTTCCAAACCTGTGTGACTTTCTTCCGTGTAACATAACAAAAGATGTTAGGAAGAATGACAGCCTTAGCCACTGTTTACTTTCATTGTATAGAACAAAAGATTAAGCAATTCATATGGGTTTAGAACAACATTAGGGTGAGTAAATGATGCACTTTCATTTTTGGGTGAACTATTTCTTTAATGTAGTTAAACATCTATTGCTCTCTGTTCCCGTCAAATACTTACAGTGCTGTTACATTAGAGGACACAACAGGGACATGGAGGAGACTTTTGCCATTACAGTTCACCTTCCGACCCTCACAATGACACGCATCTGGATAGACATCTAACACTGAAATCACACACACAAAAATGCCATTAAAATTCCACAGCAAAAACTCCTTTTTTTTCTCTCCCCTTTTCTCCCCAATTTGGAATGCCCAATTCCCAATGTGCTCTAAGTCCTCGTATTGGCATAGCGAATCTCAGTTGCCTCCGCCTCTGAGACTGTCAATCCATGCATCTTATCCTATGGCTTGTTAAGCTTGTTACCGTGGAGACATAGCATGTGGAGGCTTCATACTATTCTCCGTGGCATCCATGCACAACTCACCATGCACCCCACTGAGAGCAAGAACCACATTATAGTGACCACGAGGAGGTTACCCCATGTGCCTCTACTCTCCCTAGCAACTGGGCAAATTGGTTTGCTTAGGAGACATAGATGGAGTCACTCAGCACACCCCAGCAAAAGCTTTACTATAAACAGCGCAAGGCACTGTTTACGAAGTTAGTATTTCAATATTCATTTTAAATATGGTCAGCTAGAAAATTACTTATTTAGATAAGAATAGTAATGCATACTTATAAAGGTCTACATTTAGGTAGCTAAGCAAATGTGTTCTGTGTGTTTTATTGTGTTTATATCTGCTTTTCTGAGATAGGCTATAGTGTTTCATCAATCGGCTCTGTGCTGAAGCGTATTGATTTTACACTTCAGAAATCATTTAATAAAGACAGAGAGCAGGAAACAAACGGAGAGATAGATTACTTCATGTTTTCTGAAATAGATAAACTCCCATCATTAACATGACAAAACGTGCTTTTGTTGTTCCAAACCCTTTCAAACCACTTTTTTTCATTGGTGTATAAAATCAATGCCCCAGTTCTATTCATGCCTTGTTCAATCCATTTAAAAACTGCATGGCATCACAACCATGACCATTTAAAGTTTTTATTTCCTTGTTAAATACTTTTCCCATTTAGCTTGCTCTAATTAAATTCTGATACTGATGTGTGCTGTTTTTAAAGCTGGAGAAATCGGCATTAGGACAGAAGAAAAAAGGCACTGTACTCTGGAACGGGTCCTTTCATAGCCTTAAAATCTTTCACACATCACATTCATTTATAAAAATGTGTTCCAGTAAAAAATAAAACATAAGTGCATCACAGCATGGTGTAGGAGTGGATTTATCACTGTCTCTTCAGCCTATTGATGAGTTGAATACATTCATTAACAGTGTTTTTGCCATGTGCATTTATCCCAGTTACTGTATGTTATAATGATGTATGTTGCAGGTAATTTGTTTATTTGACCTCTGAGGTGTGACTGGGGGTCTGACCCATGACAGGAATGCAGTAAAAGTGCTTACTCATTTAGCCTGGCTCCCAGAGAACAAATATACATGTGAGTTGTAACTGTTTCATTGATCATATATGCAGTTTAAGTAAGAGTTTTATTGGGTTTAAGTTTTCGGTCATTAATTACTGAAACAAATAACATTTTTAGCATTCATCACTAAAAGTATATTTCTGCCTAACTTTTCTGTTGCGTTTGGATGTATTGTTCTATTTTATTCTAGCTGATAAGGCCTGTGTCCCAGTGAGGTTCTCAACCTTGGGAGAAATGTTGTGTTCTGTCTAATGATGTTATTGGAGGGATTGTTTGTTGTTTTGAGAATCATGTGACTAAGTCAGAGGAACTGGATGCCAGTTCATCTAAAGAGAAGACTCACATCAGACCCCCCTTTTTTATACTCAACCAATTTTCTTTGGAGAACAGGACAAAATAAATGAATAAATAATACAAATAAAAACAAATAAATGTAGGGTACAACAGAGCTGAAGGCCCCCTGGGGGTAAAAGGCTTGTTTGATTTTCTTTTCTCCCAAAACACTAAAAAGCAACAGAAATCACCAAAGCACTTTCCTAAATACCTGGTTGTCACTATGCACTGCAATTTATTCTGATCCATGAGATCATAATGTCTAAAGGTTTATATTGAGGCAGTTTGTTAAAGGGTGATTAAATAATAATAATACAAAAATACATATTTTATATATTTACATTTATCTGAAGGATTTATATTGAGTAAGTGATATCTTAATTTGTTACACAAAAATGCATTGTGCAGTCTCTAAATTAATTGCATTACTTGACAAATTTTGGGGTATAAGGCACCCTCAACACATTTTAAAAAATATATAATCATTTTGTCAAATCAATCTTCTGTCATTATTTCTATTCACACAATTGATGTTGCTCCCCCATAATTCATAAAAAGTTATATTTTTCCTTCTTTTTTCTGACCTTGATACATTTTGTGAATAGAAAAGTCTAATATTCCTTAAGGTGTGCCTTTATCCCAGCTGTACCATTCTAATATTTCAAGTAAAAAAATAATTAATTACACTTCAGACCTCATCATAAGACACTAACAACATGTTTTCAATGTTGCATATTTTCAATATGGACTTTCTCACATGACAAAAACTACAGAATTCTATACAGATAGATTATTGTTTTGTCCATGATGGCTTTTAAAGTTTGACATAGACGGTAGTTTCACCTTTCAACCCCAAGTGAGTTTAACATGGTGTACGTCTGAAACTATCTACAACTTTATCCCTTAGTGAGTTTAATAAAGCCATAATTTTCAAACTTCAATGAGTCTCATCTAACCCAAGACTGACAATCAGGATGAGTATATTTCCTGTGGATTTGTTATTTAGGAGTGTTGGGTGTTTGATTGGGGCTGAATCTGAAGGCCCTAAAAGTTCATATCAACATTACATGTTGATGCATGTTCTCATCAACTGGCAGATGTCTTCACAGACATGTTTAACTGCCAAGAAAACCATAATAATTATAATGTCAATAAATAAATGAATTAGAGGTCACTGAGGTAGTCAAACAACACCAGAAATGCTGAAAGCTTTGGATGTGGAGGGGGTGTCATGGATGACACGCCTCTTCAACATTGTGTGGAAGTCTGGTACAGTGTCCAAGGAGTAGCAGAACGGGGTGGTGGTTCCCCTCTTCAATAAGGGGGACCAGAGAGCGTGTGCCAACCACAGGGGTATCACACTTCTCAGCCTCCCTGGTAAATTTTACTCCAAGGTGCTGGAGAGGAGGGTTCGGCTGATTGTCGAACCTCGGATTGAAGAGGAACAATGTGGGTTCCGTCCTGGCCGTGGAATGACGGACCAGATCTTTAATCTCGCAAGGATTCTGGAGGGAGCCTGGGAGAATGCCAATCCAGTCTACAAGTGTTTTGTGGATCTGGAGAAGGCGTATGAAGCTTTGGCAAATCTAATGAAAAGTAGAGTAGTTCTCTTGAGCACCGAATATGCCTCTGGTCTACGAAAAAAGGCAAATGAGAAGTAGGCAGACAGTATTTGCATACCCCGCCCCCGGACATACGGGTATAAAAGCAGGGAAATACGTCGAGTTCATTCAGGAAATTTTCTTCTGAGCTGATGGTCGTGTGTGCAGTCAGCTGCGAGTCACACACCTGTTCCTGTTCCTCTGAGCTTTGCCCTCTGTTGGATCTACGGCGGACTTCAGCGGCTTTTCTCCTTCTCTGCACGGCAGTGCAGTTTGCCCCTGGGTGCTTCAACAGTGCAAAAAACTTAAAAGAGTTTATTTAAAAGAGTGATTTTCTCTATAAAAGAGTGTTTTCCTCTAAAAGAGCTTTGCACAGCGGCGTTGAATGTCCATTTCAGGGCACGTATTTTTAAAATGCCTTACCGCCCCTGTGTAGTTCCTGGATGCGATAGAGTGCTCTCCGATTCAGACGGCCTCAGGCGTTGTCTCATGTGTCTGGGCTGCAATCATACCGCGGCAGTGTTGGTGGATGGTTCATGTTCTCACTGCGAGAGCATGACCATGGCAACGTTACGGTTGCGGCTTGCTTTGTGGCTCGCATTGCTCCTTCTTCCCACGGGATTGAGGACGATGCGGCTGGCGATGGAGGCGATCTGGGATGGCAGCGGAGGCAGCTCCGCTGGGTACGCCCCCTCCTGGCACACTCGTTGACTCCCGTCCATGCTCGAGGCAACAGCGGCTCGCCTCACAGCCAGCCTGCCTATCCTCTGGTGCTCGAGGTGTATGAGCTCGCCGCTGCATCAGAGAGCGCGGCATCTGACGCGGATGACTACCCTGGGCTGCCGCTTTCGGGCCAGCACGCCCAGGCTGAGGCTGATGCGCAGATGTACGGTATCCTTGCCCGGGCCTCCGCCAGCGAGGGGCTGGACTGGAACCCTCTGTCCTCCCCACATCCATCGCGGTTGGATAACTGGTTCCTGGGGCCTCCGCGCTGCTCACAGCCGCATCCTCCCCGGTCCCGTTTTTCCCGGAAGTGCATGATGAGCTGACCCTGCGGTACCCACATTCTCAGTAAAAGAGATATTTCCTTTGTCTCTGGGTCATCTGGCCCACAAATGCCGTTCTCACGGCACTCTGCCGCCACACCTCAACAGTCCCGGCACGCTGGACGTGGACCCTCCACCCTCAGCCCCACGACTGTTTTCTGGCCGGCCGGTTCTGATGAGTCCAGAGGACGCCTCTACTGGACCTCCTCCTCAGTCACTAACCCGCCCCCTGCTGGCAGTGCGGAGCAAGGTAAGTGCTTTGAGTCCTTTCTCAGTACCAGAGCATTGGGACGCGTCCTCGCCTCCCGACGCCGTACTACCTGCGCCGTACTACCTGCTCCACCCTGCTGTGAAGCCCCGCCGGGTACGTCAAAAATAATCATCCCCTTGGTGCCCCTAGCACGGAGCTTGGATGCGTGGCTTTCACTTCCCAACCCGTCACGCTGGCTGGCCAAGATCATCCGACTCGGTTACGCAATTCAGTTTGCCAGGCCTCCACCCCCTTTCACGGGCGCCGGCTTTACCGCAGTACACGGCGAGCATGCCAAATCCCTGCACGCGGAAATCGCTACTCTCTTACTCAAAGACGCGATAGAGCCTGTCCCTCCAACCGAGATGAAGAAGGGTTGGTTTCTACAGCCCTTCATCGTACCCAAGAAAGGCGGCGGCTTACGACCGATCTTGGACTTGCGAGTTTTCAACTGGGCTTTGCACAAACTCCCGTTCAAAATTCTCACGCAAAAACACATCTTAACTTGCATCCGGCATCTAGATTGGTTTGCAGTGGTAGACCTGAAGGACGCGTACTTCCATGTCTCAATTGTACCACGACACTGACCTTTCCTATGGTTCTCGATCGATGGCCAGGCATATCAGTACAAAGTCCTCCCCTTCGGCATGTCTCTGTACCCTCGCGTCTTCATGAAAGTAGCAGAGGCAGCCCTTGCCCCGCTCCGAGAAGCCGGCTTCTGCATACTCAATTACCTCGACGACTGGCTCATTCTGGCCCACTCTCGAGAGTTACTATGCGCTCATAGAGACCAGGTGCTCAGGCAGCTCAGCTGTTTGGGGCTTCAGGTCAACTGGGAAAAGAGCAAGCTCTCCCCGGTTCAGAGCATCTCTTTTCTCGGCATGATCTCTCAGTGGTCCTCTCGGGCCTTCAGAGACCCCCCCTTCGAGCCACTAGAATCAGTTGGACTCAGGGCCATCTCTCTAAAGACTACCCTGCTGATCTCACTCGCCTCCATCAAGAGGGTCGGGGACCTGTAAGCGTTCTCTGTGAGCGACACTTGCCTGTGATCACATGTGATCCTAAGACCACGACCGGGCTACGTGCCCAAGGTTCCTATCACGCCCTTCAGAGAGCAGGTAGTGAACCTGCAAGCGCTGCTCTGGGAGGAGTACCTACTTGGACCACACGCAGAGCTTTAGACGTTCTGAGCAGCACTTTGTCTGCTTTGGTGGACAGCGGAAAGGGAACGCTGTCTCCAAGCAGAGGCTTTCCCACTGGGTAGTGGATGCAATTTCATTGGCCTATCACACCCAGGCCACCCCCCTTGCGGGTCCGAGCACACTCAACAAGGAGTGTTGCGTCCTCATGGGCACTGGCCAGAGGCACCTCCCTGGCAGACATATGTAGAGCAGCGGGCTGGGTGACACCTAATACCTTTGCGAGATTTTACAATCTCAGGGTTGAGTCAGTATATTCCCGTGTTGTCTCAGGTCCGAGACGATAGAACTCAGTACACGCTGATGGACTGACCGGGTGGACCACTTGCACCTAGCGCCCTTTCCCTCGGCCGAAGTAAAACTGTGCGCTTTCTGTCCCAGGAGATCCCGTTCATTCGGATCCCTAGATGACTTCTCCCTAGCCCTGTGGGTCCACAATTCAGCAGAGGAATTTGCCGACCCAATCCACTGCGGGTACTCAAATCTATCCTGTACTGGAATAGGTGCTCCACAGGCTGGGACTCCTGCACAGACAACTCCTGTGTGTATTCCTGCTGCCCTCCAGTCACTGTGTTGTAGCAACTCCCCCCTCCTTGAGGCTGGATCTACCACCGTGACATTTTACAACATGCGACTTGAATGGCCCATGTGATGTATTTTGCCACTTTACCTCCCACTTTCTTGGCAGGTGTGGTCTCTGCAGGGTCTTTAGGAAACTGGGTAGGACCCCCTTCCCACGATGAGTGTAAGGGCCCCAGCCGTTTGTTGGCTCTATGCAAGAAAAATTTAGAGAAAAGAGGCCCGGCGAGGCTCGGCCCGTTCCCAGGTTGGCAAGCGTCACCTTGTTCCCCTGTTAGGGTAACCAGAAGGATTCCGACGACCTTTATGGGGCATTGGGGAAGGGTACGTGCAGTCTGACACAGCTGGTCACCTTTGCACATGAAATACCTGCCCACTCCTGTGTCAGCAGTACACGTACACGGCTCGGCGCATGTCGTGATTTAAATTGGACCCCTAATGTCGCTTCTTCGACACAACGTCGAAGTGAACGACAGACGGGGAACGTCTAGGTTACATATGTAACCTCCGTTCCCTGATGGAGGGAACGAGACGTTGTGTCCTCCCGGCCACGTTGCTGAGCCGAGCCACTATGGTGGCTGGACCATTTCCGGCCCCTCAAAAAAATCCTGAATGAACTCGACGTATTTCCCCACTTTTATTCCTGTATGTCCGGGGGCAGGGTATGCAAATACTGTCTGCCTACTTCTCATTGGCATTTTTTCATAGATCAGAGGCATATTCGGCGCTCAAGAGAGACCCCTAGTGTCACTTCTTCGACACAATGTCTCGTTCCCTCCATCAGGGACCGGAGGTTACATACGTAACCTAGACGTTTTCGCCTATAGATCTTCCACAGAGGTGCTCATTGTTGTAGTATGATAACTTCTTAACAACACATTGTTTTTGATAAAGTGATCAAAACCTGTAGACCTCATAAGATCTGCCAGCCAATCAGAATGGATTGTCTGAAATCTCTTGCCGATTTAATGCCATCTGAGACTGAGTCTAACACTTAGCATTGACCAAATTAAATTCACCCTCCAACATTCTTAATTGTTTAGAGTTTTACAAGTACAGAAACTAAAATATAGAGAGTGCAAAATAATCAATCCCATATCCATACCATGTTTTGAAATAATAATGTCATACTTGTATTACTATTAATATTCATGTTCAGATCAATTCTAACACACCAAAGAATATGCATTTTCCTATTTCCTGCTTTGTAGTAACAGTACAAGAATAAATACAACCATTTTAATAAATATTTTTATTAACATTTATTATACATTATATTCATTATTATATTATATTATTATAATATTAATTATACATTATCTGTCACTACGACAATGAATAGTCTTTTAGAGGACACATGGCATGGTGTTTCTACAAGAAACGTGTTGAAACTTGTTCTCTTCAAGTCTCACATCTAGGTAAAGGCATGACTTGTTGGGCAAACAGAATCATATATTGTATTTTATTTGATCGCCTCTCAATTTGTCCTGCTCTTGTTTTCGCGTACAGTTCATTAAATTATGGATTGCGCTTGAGCGCAGCTGCGTGATACAGCGCAGAGGGAACTTTACCACCACCCAGAAGACGTGTCCTTGATTTTGCGATAGCACAGTAGCAGTGACGTGCGGTGATGTCTTAAAGAGGCTAGGCACTGAGTTATGAAAGCCAGATTACCTGATTTATTGTTTAAGCTAATACGTAATAACAGTGAACGTTACGCACAAGCGCAGCATATCAAGAAATGTACAAATCAGGATGTATATATATGAGAATCACACCTCATATATATAGTGTACTCTCTCTCTCTCTCTCTCTCTCTCACGCACACACACACACACAAAAGCGCGTAAACAGTGAACGTTACGCACAAGCGCGACATATCAAGATATGTACAAATCAGGATGTATATAGTGTACTCTCTCTCTCTCTCTCGCTCTCTCTCTCACGCACACACACACACACACACACACACACAAGCGCACAGCCACATAGCCAATCTTTTCTTACATACCAATCAGTTTGAAATGATCGGATAATTTTTGGGCCCTTTTGCTGTACTAGTCCATCTAAGGCTGGCGTAGACCTCCCTCTTGCAATTAACTCATATTTGGAATTAAAATCGAGCTTGGAAAAATTTCTTAATTCCGTGATTACAGCCGGTGCTGTCATTTTGATTTTGATTTTGAATTTGGCGGGGATTAGGCATGTAGGCTACGCTAGCTGTGATGTAATGACGTTAGCTACGCAAATGTCCAGGACTATCTTGATTTTAATTGGTCCATGTCTGATACGTAACGGAGATGATTACGAGCATAACATATTTACGTCAAAAGGCACAGCAGATTTGTGCTTTTTGCCGTACGTGTTAAAGAATACAGGATCGAAGTGCGCATGCGCAACATGGGTTTTCCGCTTGTCGTCTGCAATGAATGGACCGTAAAAGCACTGCTTTTTTTTTTTTTTTTATTAATGCCACGAACCAGAACAATACAATGAGACATAATCCTTCAAAATGAAACAAAAAAACCAAGTAAATAAAGTAAAATAAAAAAAAAGAACAATGCCAGAGGACAAGAAAAAAGTATTACAAACAGAAAAGGGGTGTTACATTATATATCCTGCTTACAATGCTATAAGCTCTAATTGCCTTTTTACTTGTGCACTTACACAAAAGAGAACAATAAAGCTTAAAATCATTTTTAAAGCAAGAAAAGTTAGGTTTGGAGTCAGACCATTTCATTTTATGAATGTGAAACTTCCCCATCAGTATTAACAATTGTATAAAGTATGCCTTATCTTTCTCAATCCCATGATCACTAAAGTGTATCATAATGTCAAATCCACTCAGCTGTAAGTCAATGGTCAATTTTTCCTTAATTAAATGCTCCACATCAATCCAAAATATTTTTGTATGTATACAATGGAAAAATAAATGAAAAATTGTTTCCTTTTCACCTTTACAGAAACTACAAGAGTAATCAATATCTAATTTAAAACGTTCCAATACATGTTTTACTGGATATATTCTATGCATTATTTTAAAAGAGACTTCTTTTACTTTGTTATTAATGTAGAATTTATCCACTGTTCACCAAGCATTACACCAATTTACATCTCCAAACACAGATGACCAGAAAAACGAGCTGGAGGGTAAACAATATTATTAAGTATATTCCTAACATAGTTATTTGAGACTTTATTTTGTAAAATGTCTGTATTACCCAGAAATATTTTACCCATAATGTCTGTAAAATTTAGATCTTCCTCTTGTGGTGCATTTTTAAGAAGGATCAATACTTTCCTGGGAATCGCATCCATTACAACTGCAAAGTCTTTAGGTCTAACTGGTATTTTAAATTTATTCAAATATTCTCTATATGTTAATAAATTTCCATCATTATTCAAAAGCTGGCTAACTAATATAATATTGTTTTCAAACCAGTAATCAAAAAAAATAGATTTATTTTTGTAAAGGATGTCTTTGTTGTTCCAAATGTAATATCTCCTAGGTGAAAAGTTATGTTTGTAGGCCAGTGTCCATGCCATGAGAGCTTGTTTATGAAATTTTGCAAGCTTAAATGGTATTTTGTCAATCGAAAAGTTACACTTCAGTAAAAATGAGAGGTCGCCCAATTGTTTAAACAGATAATTGGGAAAGGAATTCCAAATGCATGCCTTATTTTTTAAATACTGAATAAGCCAATTTATTTTAAATACATTGTTCAAAGCATCATAACTCAAAACCTCTAAACCTCCATGATCTTTAGGATTGCATAAAATTTCTTTTCTCAAATAATGTGGCTTGTTTTTCCAAATAAAATCAAAAAGCATTTTATCTAGTTGTTTGGTAACTTTAGTGGGAATATCCAATGATAACGAAACATAGACTGATCTGGAGATTCCTTCAGCTTTTGACAAAAGTACCCGCCCCAGAATTGATAGATCCCTTTGTAGCCATGCATTAAACCTCTTACTAGTTTTGTTAATAATTGGGTTGAAGTTTAAATTATTACGTAAATTCTCATCTTTACATATAACAACTCCCAGATATGTAACTTGATTTGCAATTGGAATATTACATAAATTAGTTAAACTACATTCTTTAAGAGGAAACAGAACAGACTTATTCATATTCATTCCTAGCCCTGATACATCTGAAAACTCTTTTATGCATTTTACTGCTTTGATGATTTCATTTCTATCCTTCAAAAATAAAGCAGTGTCGTCTGCAAACTGACACAACTTAAATGTTTTCCCTAATGCTGTAATTCCTTGAAAATGTCCTTTTTTAACGTGAAGGGCCATTATTTGCGTTGCTAACAAAAACAAAAATGGGGAGATTGGACACCCTTGTCTGATCCTCTACCTATTTCAAATCTGCCAGAAGTCCCCTTGCTAATTTTACAGAACTAGTACATCCTTTATATAGAGTTTTGATAGCCCTTTGAAAATAATTGCCAAACCCAAAAAAATCAATTGCTTTAAATAAAAAATTATGTTCTATGGTATCAAATGCCTTGTGAAAATCAATAAATAAAATAAAACTATCATCTAAAACATAATCACTGTAATCTACCATATCAAGTATCAATCTAATATTATTACTAATGTGCCTTCCTTGAATAAATCCAGTCTGTTCCTCGTCAATAATATTTCCTAATCCTTTTTTCAATCTTTTGGCAAAGATTAAAGCAAATAATTTGGCATCATTATTTAATAGACTAATGGGTCTCCAATTCTCTAAATAAAGAATATTTTTGTTTGGCTTCGAATTAATGTAATAACACCTTGTTTTAAAGAGGAAGGCAGTTCTCCCTTTTCAATAGATTCTATAAATACGGCCAGCAAAAAAGGAGCTAACTTATCTCGAAACACTTTATAAAATTCACTGACAAGTCCATCATTACCTGGAGAACGATTATCTTTAAGGCTGCCAATACACTCTTTAACTTCCTCTAGCCTTAAATCACCATCACAAAACAATTTAAAATCATCCTCAATAACTTTGGCATTATCTAAAACATTATCTAGAAAGTCACTCAGATCAGAAGACACAGAGTTGGGAGAGTACAGACCTTTGTAAAACTGAGTAACAAACTGTGATATCTTTTTTTCATCTTCTGTAGCTGTATTATTAATTAACAATTTGTTTATAGAGGTCAATTCACCATTTCTTTTTTCCAGATTAAAAAAGTACTTAGTATTTCTTTCCCCCTTTTCCAACCATTTATATCTAGATCTGATAAATGCACCCTCTGCTTTTTCTTGATAAATGTTATCCAGTTGTACTTGTAATGATGATAAATCTATTAGTTCCTGCATGTTCAAATTTTCTTTACTTGATAGGCGCATTATTTCTTTAATAACAATATGTTCTTTTTGTCTTTTAACTGAAGCAATCGATTTCCCCATTGAAATAGCTAGGTTCCTAATTTTGTATTTCATTATTTCCCAATGTTCTTCATAAACATTTGTTATTTTAGCCTGAGACCAGTGCTTATCAATTAACTCTGATACCATCAATTTAAATTTGTGATTATCTAATAACTTTTTATTCAATTTCCAATAACCCCTTTTTAATTTAGATTTATCTGGACCATGAGTATTTATCAAGAGCGATACACCCTTATGGTCAGTCAAAACTGACGGCTCTATAGAAACCATCTGGACACACTGCTCCAGTTCATTTGATATTAGAAAAAATCAATGCGTGATTGTTTGGAATAATCTTTGTTGCTCCATGTGTAGATTCTTTTGTCTGGATTTTTGAGTCGCCAGATATCAACTAAACCAACACGGGTACATACATTTCTGATTTCACAATGAGTTCCATTGCTTCTTGATGGCCATCTATCCAAATCCTCATCAAATACACTATTGAAATCACCTCCCCATATTATTTTTGCTAAGGGAAATTTAGTTATAACTTGTTTCAATTTAATTTCTATATTTTTGAAAAATGTTTCATTAAGCTGTTTATTATTGGTGGCATATGAATTCACAAGAGAGTAATGAGTTTGATCAATGTTAACATGCAATATTACCATTCTTCCCAAACTATCTATTTCATGGCTAAGAACCTGACCTCTGAAGTTTCCTTTCAGTATAGCGACCCCTGCAGATCTATTGCTGAAATGTGAGAACCATATGTCATTTCCCCATTGACTTCTCCAGAACTTTTCATCTTCCTTACAAGCATGCGTTTCTTGCACAAAATAAAAATCAACACCCTTTCCTTTACAATATAAAAATAAGGATTTCCTTTTCAAAATATCTCGTAAACCTATGGCATTATTTGAAAAAACTGATATAGACATCGTTTACACTTTTTTTTTTTTTTTTTTTTTTTTTAAATCGAATTATTGAACTAGGGTCTTTTAAAGCTATTGTTTGTTGCATAAATATCTTCCATATGCTCTGCAATATGCCTTGAAGAAAAAAATAAAATAAATTAATAACCTATAAATACAAATATTGTACTTATAATTGCATATGAACACAAAACACAATTTTAAATGTAATTGTATAAGTATACCATTTCTAACATAACTTGTTACCTATACAGCCTACATGTGGGCTACTCAAAAGTAAGAAAGTTAGTTGCTCCAAGTAGCCTAGCTACTCAACATGTCAGTTTCTGAGACATTAGCTAACTCGAACTTCTTTCTTATCTATGTAAGCCTTGTTACCTACAAAGTACGCTCTCTTTCCCTCTTTGCGTGCTTTTTCAACAAGAGGCCATAATTTTGTGCGTGCTTCTTTGTCTGCAGCGGTCAGATCCTCTTTAAAACGAAGATGCTTTCTTTGCAGATATTCATTTGCTTTGGCATTTCTCCATACCAAGTCTCTTGCCGTCCGTGAAAGAAACCTGATGATCACTGGCCGCGGTGTGACGTTGCTCTTCATCTCTGGATGTTTGCCAATCCTGTGAACTACATCAATGGCACCTGTCACAAAGGTGCATTCAGCTTCTGGAAGGATCTCTTTGCATATTTCTTTCACAACCGCTTTAACGTCTTCTTCTGGTCTCTCAGGGGGTCCATAGAGACGCAAGTTCCATCGTCTGTTATATCGCTCAGCGTCGTTTAGCTTCTGCTCCATTTCATGAATCTTCTTTTGAGATTCCACGCTCTGTTTTTTAAGGCATGCACTTTCCTTCTTTAAATCAGCAATGTCTAGGTAACAGTTATCGAGTGATTTTTTGAGTCCTTCAATTTGTAGAGTGTTTTGCTTGACTGCCATGTCAATTTGATCGGATCGTTCGTCGATTTTCGCCGTCAGAACGCGAATGATGTTCTCTTGCATCTCAGTCAAAGAAAGTTCATTTCCTCCATCATTCTTAGCTTTCTTAGTTGGACGTTTCACTGGCGTATTAGGATTTGTATTACAGGTACCTCCCTCAACCACTTTACAACTATAAGAATGGACGTCATCAATATCTTTTTCTTTCGCAGATTCAATCTCCATCTCCAAAGAAAGTTCCATCTTTGATCTTTTCGAAATGTCCGTCTACCAAGCGGCCGAGAGAGTACCGTTTATACACAACAATGTTGTTAAAATTCTCCAAAAGTGTCTTTACAAAAGCATAACTAGCAATACTAGGCAACCATACGATTTAAATCGTATTAAATTAAGTGGACCCTATGTTTCTGTCTCAGCTCAAAATACCACAACCGCTCACGTCGCCATCTTGAGCCGAGCTGCCAGCACTGCTTATTCTACCATTTGTTTTTAGTTGATTATGCGTAACTGCTACATTTGTCATCATAACGTCTAAACAATTGGAATAACACACATATTGCATATATAAATCACAAGAATAAAAAGTAAAAATATAAATACAAGTTTATTATTTAATAAACATTTTATTTTTGAATTTTGGCAGGGTAGGCAGTGCCTAGTTTGCCTACCCAGACCGCAGGTCAGTGCACAGTAGATATCAGACAAAAGGTTTTTTGTTGCAATGCTGTCAATATGCTACATTTGTGGATTTTCCAAGATTGACACAAACTTTTGCACACTTGTGAATGGGTTCAAATTTCTAATCACAAGTTTTTAATTGCAGATGTCAGTGCACTGCACATCTCTGGGCCTCATTTCACAAAAGCATCATAAGCCTAGATCGTAAAATACATCTTACGATTAATTTTAGTTTTGCCTCCTGTTTTCCAAAGCCATCATAACAATCAAATAATACTTGAAAATGCTCGTAGATTTACGAGTGCTCTGGAGTAATCCTACAGAGCTAAGAGAATCTTAATAGCCAATGCTGGGTCTCCCGATAATGTTGCACCTTACAATTCTTTTTACAATTCGAAATTCGCGTGAACAAATTATATTGCCATAGCTATCGATAACTTTAAAACTAGTGGGTTTATGTCCCGTGTCACAAATCCAGTGACGCTGGTTCAGTGATCTGCAGGGTTTTGACGTCACATTTAGTAGCGGCTCGGCTCATTTGGAACCTCGACCGAGATGGTACTAAAAAAGTACCAGGTACTATCCACAATGGAAAACCCCCAAAAGTCTGGAGTTTAGTCCAGTTGAGTTGTACTGTACAGTGGAAAAGCCCCAAATGAAGGCTAATATTATGTTGTATTGTATTACATGTCTTGTAAATTTAGACCTATCACGTTGCATGCTCAGACTGCGGAGACGGATTTCATAGCGTTCTGTTTTTTCAACACTTTTCTATCCTCTGAAATAGTTTACATTGGCTTTCCAATTATCAAAATAACAACATTTATTAAATGTCCCATTGTCTTTGATAAACTGTTAAAGATGCAAGAAAGATATATTTAAGTTGCACTTAATGGACTTAAGAGTGGTTTAAGAGCGTTAATTTACGAACATTTTTATGAACTTTTTAGATAATTATGCTTTTGGGAAACGTGATTTATGTACTATCAACCTGTGGTTAGAGGCATAGTTCCTTGTTAGTTTGTGGTGTCGACGTCATTGATTTTGTCGCAGCTGGGGTGTGTTCTATTCAGAGTTATCTCCCCTATGCCCTATTGTTTTCAAAGACTTCACCATCCCCTTCAAGGTGCCCTCCGAAAGCTTATTTATGACGTTTGGATATTTACAAGCAAATATCTTTGTTACAACATTTTCCAAAGAGAAATTTCACATATGACTAAATATGTAAAATACAATATGCATGTTAATGGTTTTCACTTATGTAAAAAGTTATCTGTACTGTACATACAGTATATGCAGCATATCTGCAGCGCATTGTGTATAGTGTCAGAAAAGCTCTATGTAAGTGTAAAATTAATTAATTTACATAGTTCAATATATTACACTTTCATATGTTTAAAACATAATTTCCCAACTCACAGTGTAATTGTATATAGCCAATATGCCCAAATAAATTAACAACAATTATAGAAAGTCAAATAATTTTTATTGTATAGTGCCTTTCACAACACGCATTGTTTCAAAGCAGCTTTACAGAAGATCAGACATTAACAGAATGTCTATGAGTCATCATTGTGTAGTTTGATTAAATACAATTGTGAATTGTGTTTAAAAATAAGTAATTACATAACAATTGTATTTATAAGCCAACCAGCCGTGGTTCTGACTTGTCTCACCTCTGCCAAAACTGAGTTTCGGTGGTCACAGGAGGCTGAATTAGCCTTCACCAAACTCAAAAGGCTGCTTTGTTTTTGCCCCAATTCTAATCAACCCGATCCTTATCTTCATTTTGTGGTAGAGGTGGATGAGTCGGATGTGGGGGTAGGTGCGGTACTCTCCCAACAAAGTCCCTCTGATGACAAAATGCACCAGTGTGCCTTTTACTCCCATCGTCTTTCTCCCACTGAACAAAATTATGATTCTGGCAATCATGAGCTGCTGACTATCAAGGTAGCCTTGGAAGAATAGTGCCATTACTTAGAGGGATCTGGGGTGCCTTTCATTTTCTGGACCAATCATAAAAACCTTGAATACATCCCTTCTGCTAAAAGTTTGATATCCAGGCAGGTTAGGTGGGTCATTTTGACTATACCATCTCTTAGCGTCCAGGTTCCAAGAACATCAAACCGGACACCCTCTGAAATGGAGGTAGCGGCAGTTTCTTGGGAGATCGATTTGAAAGTCTGCACGGCTTTACAAGGGTTAACACCCAGACATTATCCATTGGGGTCATTCATCCAAGTTATCCTGCCATCCTGGAGTCAGGCGTACCCTGGCTCTAGTCAAGCAGAGGTTTTGGTGGCCATCCATGGCCCGTGATATTTGCCAATTTGTTGGTTCCTGCTGTGTCTGTGCTGTTTCCAAGTCTTCCTGTACCTCTCCAGCTGGACTCCTTCAACTGCTGTCAGTATCTTTGAGACCCTGGTCCCACATAGCCCTTGATTTTGTTAAAGCCCCCCTTGCAGAGGTTCATGGTCATCTTGACCGCAGTGCATTTCATCCCTCTACCCAAATTACCCTCAGCTAGAGAGACAGCGTTTGCTGTCGTTGATCACGTCTTTCGAATCCATGGCCTCCCATGGATTTAGGCTACCAGCCACCTTTGTTTTCAACACTGGAACCCGAAGTTGCGGTCCCCTCCACACATGCGTTCATCCAGAAGTGTCGTCATACTTGGATAAGAGCCAACTCACTCCCAAATTTATTGGCCCTTTTACTGTTACCAAAATCATTAGCTCAGTAACTTTTCATCTCAAATTACCCCCAGCGTACAAAATGATTCACCCCACTTTCCATGTTTCCAAATTTAAACTGGTTATTCATTCTCCCATTAATTTTCCTGGCCCTCCTGTTCCCCCACCACCGCATCTCGTAGACGGGGAACCCACTTATTCGATCAGGCGTATTCTGGATTCTAGATGGAGGGGGCGTGGTTTCCTGTACCTGGTGGTTTGGTAAGGTTAGATTCCAGAGGAGAGGAGTTGTGTCCCGGCCTGTGACATACTTGATCATTCTCTCATTGACAGCTTCCATCAGCAATAGGTCACCTGTCCTGAGTGCGCCGAGATGTGGAGGTACTGTCATGGGAGGATTCATTCTTCCAGTTTGTTTCTGTGTTGTTGCTGGTGCGGAGTTAATCACGCGGCAGCATTGCCCAGCAATGCTCATTACCAGCCGATGCTTGATTATCTTGCTACCTGCTATTTCCCTTATAAGCAGCCCTTTTGTGTGAGTTCAGCATCGGATCGTTCTCTTGTTGTGTGCTTTTTTGCTCGGTTTCTCACGTTTTTCTCTCTATTTTTCTAGTCTGGATTTTTACCTATTTTTCCTGTGTTCTAGCCATTACCATCACCTCCATTCTCTGGATCACTCACCACTGTTTCCCTCTACTCCAGTCACTGCCACCTTACACCTGGGAAAATATATTACCTCTACTCTTTCCTCGTTGAGTCCTCCACCTTCATCTTCTCCCATCTCATCTCTGGACTGTTCCATTGTTTTTGCTACTTCATATTTTTTTGCTTATAAAACATTGTTATATTTTTACTCCTGCGTTTGGGTCCTATTTATACCACAACAGATATCCATTCGATGCAGAAGTTGTTACTCCACCCACTGAGTAACAAAATTAACGACAGCTCTACATTGTTGAACCATCGTGGTTCAAACGATGGATGTGCGACATAGTTACTAGGGTTTCAGGAAACAGTTGTGACTAGCTAGTTTGTTTCTCTAATGATGCATCATACTATTGTCGTTAAGCAGAGTTACCTCATTGTACGGGAAATGCACCCCTGTTACACTCAGCAGATAATTGATCACATTTTGTCTCTATCGAAGTAGGCTACTTAACATCCAACACACAAACTACAGCCACATTTGAGCACTAATAGGTTCACTGCATCCTCTTTTAGCGAAGCCTGTCCTTGTTTCGGAATTCTGGTCAACTGTCTGGCATAATCAATGTTGCTGTCTACACTGGGTGCATTATGTGACATGACGCTTGAAGCTTTCTACACTGGACGTGTCAAAACTCGCTTCTACGAGAATCTAGTTTATTTTCAATGAGAAGTATGCGGAAGTCGTGGAAAGCGGCAAATCGCAGGCGGTTTTGCTAGTGGCACGGAGGCGGCACGCAAGCGGTGCTCGTGCACCCAATATCCTATGGCATCCCTTTTATGGGGTGTGAAAGCTGACAACACTTTGCTAACTAAGCAGCCAATCATGTCAATCATCACTTACCTTGACGTTAGAGAAGAAGCGTGACACTCTCGTCGTCTACCCTCTCGTCAGAGAATGGGCATGTGAAAGCTATGGACAAAGCTACGTCTCATCTGTGATGTGATGTCAGCTATCACACCTCACACCCTTTAGGCTCTAAAATACGACTTTGCATCATGTACTCGTCTCAATGGACATGTCACTCAATGTCTTGATTTTATAAAGGTTCTACTATTTACTCAATTAAATTCAAGACGCAGAAAAGACGTAGACATGATGCAGACCACATGTGTCAGTGAAGTATCTAAGCAGTGGAGTGATTTGTGTTCAATTTTGCAAACAGCGTGTCAGCGTCTGCCCCAATTACTTCCTTCACTCACTCATCTTAATGAACGCGACGTCTGCGTCTGCCATTTTTTTAAAGCACGTAACTATTGTTCCTGTTATCCCCTATAATTATGTGTTTTTCTTGTCCAACTTTTCAATGAACTTATAAATATAGTTTGAAACTAAGAATTTATTGCATCACACTCTTTTTTTTTTATCTACTGCATGGCAATAATAAATTGTTATATTGTCAGTATAAAGAATAACTAGAATGAAATAAGAGATGCTTAAATTTAAAAACTCAAATATAACATAAATAAATGCATAATTGTAACGAGGCAGGCAAAGAATGAGGATCTAAGTGCAGCTTTATTAAAATAAACAACAAAACTCAGAGTAAAGAAAAACACAGGGAACCTAGCACAGAGCATAACAAAACATGCAAGAACTGACAAATGAACTGGGGGAAACAAGGGCTTAAATACACAAAGGAACAAACAAGGGAATGAGGAACACATGGGGAAACAATCAGGGAATGAGAAATAATCTGGGAGAACCAATCAAGGAACTACAAAAGACTACAAAACTAACAGGAACTAAACAAGAATTTCAACATAAAAGCACAAAAACAAAAGACAACAGGGAATATGACAATAATAGTGAAATATAAATGTGATCAAAGATAGAAAATAAATACAATTATTATAATTTATATGAAATCAACTTATTAATTTGCATCACATAATATATTATTATAATAAAAAGATAATTCAGTTGACAGTCATTTGGTTTGATGCATGCAACTTTGTTTAGATTTATATGCATTTTATCTAAAGCAACTTACAAATGAGTAAAACATTATAAGGGTCTGTTTGTATCAAAACAGATTAGGCTGCTTTACAAACACCTAAAAAATAAAGTCTGTAAAATGTTTCTGGCAGATTCTATCATGTTCGTATTTTGATCAGCCCCCTGAAGTATTTCAAAGACAAGATAATATACAAAATGGTTCCCTTCAAGTCCAAATGCTTCACCACCTCATCAAAGTTTAAATGTCCTACATAATTGGCCTCTGCCATTAGACATTGTTTTTACAAAAATTAACAGGGGCGTAAATGGGACTTTATAAAAAGACAAAGTATAATAAGAAATGTTTTCACCTTAAAACATAAGCCTTGATTTACTTTCTTGACTTTATGTTTTTATCACTGTCATGATCTAATGTTATATTAACATTTTAGCCCCAATAGCACCTGTTAAGAAATTAATAATTATTTTAGAGGGCTGAATTTTTTTTTTAAATGTACATGAAATATTTGACACACTTTAGGTGTAGGTTCGCAATAACACTTTAACTAATTGTGTACAATATCTGAGTCCGTTCAGCAACACACTTCATTAATTCAATCTGATTTAGCAAGAACAAGAAGTATTAGTTATAAATGTCACAAATCAGACGAAGGCAGATGAGGAGTGGGGATCTAAAAGCAGCGATGACTTTATTAAATAAAAAGGCAACACGAAAAAAAACACGAACAAAGGAAACATCCACGAGGGGAAAAGGTAACAGGCGTCCACATACATCAAAGACCGACAGGGGAAAGGAGAAACCAACAGGGTTAAATATACAAATACAATGAAGACTAAACGAGACACAGGTGAGAACAATGAAGAGTGCCCTAGGAGGCTCGAGAGGCGCTGGCTCTTGGACGGTCCTGGCTACTGGCGCTGGCCCTTGGACGATCATGGCTACTGGCGTTGGCCCTGGGACGGTCCTGGCTGCTGGCGCTGGCCCTTGGACGGTCATGGCTGCTGGCGTTGGCCCTGGGACGGTCATGGCTGCTGGCGCTGGCTCTTGGACGGTCATGGCTGCTGGCGCTGGCTCTTGGACGGTCGAGGCTACAGGCGCTGGCTCAGGGACGGTCGAGGCTACAGGCGCTGGCTCAGGGACGGTCGAGGCTACAGGCGCTGGCAATGCTGGCTTACTGACAGTGGCAGGCGTGGGCGCTGGCTCGCTGACCGTGGCAGGCGCGGGTGCTGGCTCGCTGACCGTGGCAGGCGCGGGCGCTGGCTCGCTGACCGTGGCAGGCGCGGGCGCTGGCTCGCTGACCGTGGCAGGCGCGGGCGCTGGCTCGCTGACCGTGGCAGGCGTGGGCGCTGGCTCGCTGACCGTGGCAGGCGTGGGCGCTGGCTCGCTGACCGTGGCAGGCGTGGGTGCTGGCTCGCTGATCGTGGCCGGCGTGAGCTGGAGAGCGGAAGCTTTTCGTCTCCTCCTTCTCCGGGCGGACGAAGTTGGCAGCGCTGGCTCATCAATCAGGGCAGGCATGGGCTCAGGCTCGAAAGCCGGAATCACAAGGGGTGGTTCGTCGGCCGCGAGTTTCTTCAGAGCGAGACTCACGTACTCCCTCCACGTGTGGTCTCCGGGTTCCGGCGCTTCCCTCAGCTGGGATGATGGTAACCCGACCCGGTAGATAGTCTTCAGGGAAGCGTCGTCGAACCCGGTGTGGATGGTGACCGTGGAGAAGAGACGTGAGTAGTCGCGAACGGTCAGGTTTGCCTGGGCCAGTGTGGTGAAAACCACTGCTAGATCCATTATGGGTCGGTCATTCTGTCACAAATCAGACGAAGGCAGACGAGGAGTGGGGATCTAAAAGCAGCGATGACTTTATTAAATAAAAAGGCAACACAAAAAAAAACACGAACAAAGGAAACATCCATGAGGGGAAAAGGTAAAACAAAACACGGAGGTATACAAAGGGTTAACCAAACACGGAAGGCTTACAGAGGGGGTACCGGGGACTAAACCAAGACAGAAAGCACGGGTAACAGGCGTCCACATACATCAAAGACCGACAGGGGAAAGGAGAAACAAACGGGGTTAAATACACAAACACAATGAAGACTAAACGAGACACAGGTGAGAACAATGAAGAGTGCAGGCAGTGAGAGAGGCCAGGAATTGTGGGAATTGTAGTTTTACACACGGACAGTGAGACTCAGGGCGGACAACAGGGAAAACGTGACATGGAACGGGATCGGTGACGGGTGAAACGGAAAACACGGAGCAGACAACTCAGATGAGTTGTACCAACTCATGCACAAAGGTAGGCCTATTGTTGATTGTTTTAGGCTAATTAATTTTTTATTCATCCATTTATTATTTTATTGTAATATATTATTTTATATAATTTAATTATATAATTTTTGCTTATTTCTTTTCATTTTGAAAAACAAACTATCAAAATGTACACGGCGGTTCTCTCTAACTGTAGCTTTGGTCTTCAGTAGTCAACACCCAATCGCTTTGCACCACTTACTGGTGAGAACGAATAGCACCAGGTTGAGTGTGTGCATCGGTACACTGCTGCTTTTCCTGCAGTTCCCGGATGTGGAAGGTTGAATTTCCAACCGAATTTGAACCACTGAATTTGAGAAAACAAATTGTTACGCGAAATAGAACAGGCTGAATTTTACATGTTGAAAAATCTAGATGGTATTTTTAAATGAACTGAATATTTTGAATGAACTTTGGAAGATGAATATTTTTTTTTTTAATTTTAACAATGAAATTAGTTATGAAATGTTTCCAAATGAAATATTCAATGCGTAAAAATACAACCAAGTTAAATTTCAGCCTCCCAAAATGCAAGCATTTTTGATAATACAATGCATTTATTTTTTCGATTAGATCAGTTTGACGTGCTTTTATGCTTCAACAACTTTAGTCATGAATTTAGCTCCATACACACCCTACTCAACAAACAGTCTTCTCTTTGACTAAACACATTGCTCGGCAACTGGGTCCTGCTGAGCAACAGCCTTTAGGTTGTCAAAATCCACTAAAGAATATGTCGTCTAACCATAACAATGGTGCTCCGCAGGGCTGTGTCAGTTTCTACAGATACATCATAACGATTGTTCTGACAAACTCTATCACAGTCTGATTTGAAAGCTGTTCTGCTGCTGACAGGACGGCCCTGAAACCGATAGTAAAAAAATGTGTACATCACTGGGGCCCACCTTTCTGCCATCAGGATGTCTAGACCATGAAATGTATGTAGAAGGAATGCCACAGGCTTCAAGGATGGACCCCACTCACCTGTCAGATTGTATGTTCACTCCACATCCCTCAGGATGGAGGATAAGAAGCATCGACACAGACTTAAAACAGATTCTTTCCACTGGCAGTCAGAAGTCTTAACAACCCTTTCTGATTGCTCACACATGCAGAAGCCTACATGACTTTCCCATAAAGACTCATGTTGCCATACATATTGCATCTGTATTGCATAATTTATCGCACTAGTCAGCTCAATAAACAATAAACAATAATCTACATCAATCTCAAAACTGTGACAATTATTACAATAAGATGCACAATGCTCTTTTTATTCACTGCAGTAGGTCATTTTTTTCTTTTCTTTTTTTAAACTAAATAATATGTTGTTTTTCAATATTCTCTCTTTGTTTTTGAATGAACTTAAGTAAATTATGTAAAGTAAATTAGAAAATAAATAGTTATAAGCATTATGATTTATTAAAATGATTAGTTATAAGCTTATAATTTAGTTATAAGTATCTATAAGCTTTTGCAACTGAATGTTTCAGTTATGTGGAAACGGGCAAGGTATGGAGGCTTATGTGGAGCATAAATAGTTGTTGGTAAATGATAAGTGTTGTAGTTACAGTATGTTTGTCTCTATCATGGAGAACAGTGTTCCTTATGGTGAACCTTGTAACCAATTTACTGCATAAGTGTTTAGTACAGAAGAACTGATGCTATAATCGTAGCAGTGTCTAAAGAAGAAATTGGGAAAGATTTACATCAAGATAGAAAACTATCTTGAGAAGAGAATACTGAACTACACTTATGTATGTATTTAAATTACCCTAAAAAAAATACCTAATGCATGCTTTTTCATTTATTGTAGGTTAAAACGGGGCTAAATGCTCTGCGGGGTAAAAGGCTCCATTGATTTGATTTTTCCCAAAACTCTAAATAGAAACAAAAACCACCACATTACAAACACCTGTTTGTCGCTATGCACTACAAAATGTTCCTGATCCATGAGATCTTTGCGTGTGGTGCCTACAGGTTGATTTTGAGGTAATTTTATCTCATTTGTAATCTTTTTTTTAAATGTTGCAAATTTATGTAGCTAATGAAAATTCCTGAAATTAACAAATTTCTTTTGAGATTTCTTTTTTTTTCCTACACAAATTATGTTGCTCTATCAATAGTCATTACAAATAAATAAATATTTTTGACCTTGATACATTTTTTGACCAAAGCAAAGATACATTTCCTTAAAGGGTGCCTTTAGCCCTGTTGTACCCTATACTGAATGATTCAATTGGACTGGATTTACTCACTTTAATCAATACATTTATATTATTGTCAACTCATCTCAATGTAAAAATCTATTTTGTGCAACCACTTACTGTATTATGTACATTCGAAAAGCATCTTCTCAGTGTAATTAATGTCTGTAATGTTGCTGAATATAGTATTAACTAAATGGTGAATGTTCCTGTGAAACTACATTTTGTTTTTCATTCTACCAGTCAAAGAAAAATGACAACAAAACTGACTTTTACTTTGCCTAATGATTTTGTCAGCTGTAATTCAAGGTGATCCCAAAGGGCACAACCTAAACATTCACTAGAATGTGAAAATTGTTGATGTAATAATGCAATTAATATTTAACTTATTAGTTTTTATCCATGAAACACTTTGACATTGAAGGAGATCTATTATGCCCCTTTTTACAAGATGTAATATAAGTATCAGGTGTCCCCAGAATGTGTCTGTGAAGTTTCAGCTCAAAATACCCCACGGATAATTTTTTTATACCATGTTGTAAATGCATCTTGTTAGGTGGAATCAAAAACATGCTGTTTTCATGTTGTCTCTTTAAATACAAATGAACTGCTGCTCACCGCCTCCAACATAGTTTGGTCTCCATGAATACAATCAGAGAAAATGGTAACTTTATCTGCATTAGCCGGGGAATCAGCAAACAAGCACATTCGGAAAGGCGATTTGCAAACATTCACAAAATATAAAGTGCGTTACTTACATCTTCAGGATATAAAGCTGGAACACGAAAAGTTGGAACAACATTTTTTGAAAATCCTGATTATATTGACACTCATTCACAAAGCAGTCTGAAGTGAAATGATTTGCAAAAACATACACACATTTTTGTGTTTTGGGACACATTGGGAAAAATTGTCCACTGCGTCTTCAGTGGCTCTGATCTATTTGCACCTATTTAAAAAAAATAACAAATTATGGGGGCATTATCCCCCTGCAACAGAGGGGCTTTTTACCTCAAATATTATCCTTTCACTTATTGGACAGTTATTGAAAAACGTTTTATTAAATTAGCTTGAACAAAACTGAAAATAGAAAGTAAGCATTTTGTCTCAAAATAAAGGTGATAATTTCTGGGATTTTCATTAGCTACATTAATTTGGAACATTTAAAAAAATATATTAAATCTAGTTAAAATAACCTAAAAATCAAACTTTAGACATTACATGCAATGATCTCATGGATCAGGACAATTTTGCTGTCCATAGCGACAAACAGGCGATTAGGAAAGTGCTGTGTTAGTTTTTGTTGCTATTTAGTGTTTATACCAGGGAGCCTTTAGCAACAATGTACCCTAATGTAGCTGTATATAACAAAGATAAAAAAGATTTGGACCCCTCTTTTAATAATTTCTCTTTGTAGCCCTGACCTACAATATACCACAATGACCAAACTCTTCAAAAACCAGCCAGCTATTACAGAGAATGGGACATCCCCCCTCATACTGCTTTCACCTCCACTACATTTACAATTGTGTTCTGAGCAGTTTTAAACCCCTGGGTGTTCCCTTCCAGCCCACGTAGGGCAGCCTTCTCCAAAAAGCAGTAGCAGCCTATCACTATCCATTAAGTCTAACGCTCTAGGGAGACACACATAACATGGAGAAAACCCTGTTAAGTGCTACATGACACATTACAGTTAGAACAACTGCCTATACCAGATCCAACTTGCCCAACAGCTCCAGCGATCCAGAGACATGACAGATTTGCTCTACTGTACAACAATTCTGTATACAGTCATAAAACCCAGAAAAGTTATTTTTAAGCCATGGATTTCTATGAAAATTTCTAAAAGGTTTTAGGAATGGCTTTTTTCATAAATGAGGAAAAGGTCTGTGGTTAACATTATTTGAAAAAGCATGAAACATTTTTTAGGCATGAAACAATTTGACAGGTTCTTTGAACTGGTCGGCTCATTTACATGTGATTTGTCAAGCCATTCAGCTCACATGGTGTAAACTGATAGGACCTTTGACATGTATCGGGTAGCAAATCAACTTGTCTTTTTTTGCCTAACATTTCAATTTGCACAGTTTGCAAGTAAGCCAGTTTTACTGCAGCATTCTGCAAACATTTTCCCTGAAACCCCCCACCTACCCAGCTCCACCTGTCTAGATCTGCCACATGGGGATTGTATTTATGTCTAATTGTGAAGCAGCATGTCATACATGCTTAACTCAGCATATCTGTGTATGTTCTAGTGATAGTAGCACTCTGTACTGGCTCTGCCGTAGCAGCGCAGATCGAGTCTGCCAATATCCTATCAAGATGTCATATCCACATTAACATGCTAAATCTTTCCAAGAGTTGTCATGACTGATCTTTCCAGTTTTGTGCTACAAACAAATAAATGCTTTTTCTCTATCTGAATGCCATGCCAGACTGATCACATCTCATGATAGGTCAAAAGTCGTTCAGCTGAAATTGGGCTGTGCTTACTTAAATTCAAACCCCAACCCCCATTGGCAGAAGCCAGAAGTGGAGGTATGGGCACCTGTGAGCTCCTTTTTAAAAGTGAAATGTCCACAGAGCTTTTAATTTTTAAGAAGTAATTAATGTAATTCAGTCATCAGGAATACATATTATATTAATTTCAATCAAACTCCAACCCTAAACCTACCCATCGGTGGAGTAAAAATGTAATCTTATTGGGGAAGTGCAACTTCTGAATCACGTTCATCCATGGAACCAGAACCTATTTATATGAAGCTGCCTGCGCAACGCACTAACAGTAGTGCCACAGGAAAAGGTAAACAACTTGTTCCCCTTCTGTCGCTCTCTCCACGTTGTGTCAGAGAATCAACACTAGGGGTCTCTCTTGAGCGCCGATATATACCTCTGTTCTATGAAAAAAGGCCAATGAGAAGTTGGCAGACGGTATTTGCATATCCCGCCCCATACGGGCATTTAAGCGGGGCGAATACGGGAGTTCATTCAGAAAATTTCTTCGGAGCCGATGGTCATGCATGCAGTCTGCTGCGAGTCAGTTCCTGTTTAATCCTCTGACACTCTGCATGCTGTTGGATCTTACGGTGCATCACAGCGGCTTTCTCCTTCCTTGCACGGCTGTGCATTTTGTTGCCCCTGGGCACTTCAACAGCGCAGACAACTTGAAGGAGTTATTCTAAAAGAGTAATTTCACTCTAAAAAGAGCAAAACACAGCGGCGTTGAACGTCCTTCTGAGGACGCGTCTTTTTAAAGACGATTTTTCCGCCCCTGTGTAGTTTCTGGATGCGGTTGATTTCTCCCCACCTCTGACGGTCATAAAAACTGCCTCGCATACTTGGGTTGCGATCACACGCAGGCAGCGTTTTTATGAATGGTCTATGTTTTCAGTACGAGAACATAGCCATGACAGCATTGCGCTCACTAGGCTTTTTGTAGTGAGAGAAAGCCACTTCAGCCGCCCCCCATGCCTCGCCTCCTTCCTACGGGATTGAGGCAGGCGCCGCGGGTGATGAAGACGATCTGGGGACAATGACGGGCTCCGTTTTGTCGGGTGAACCCCCTCGAAACCCCCCGCCTCCCTGGCACGCTTGCTTGTTTCCGTCTGAGCTTGGGATGAGCATTCTCTCCAATGGGTTATGGTTTCAGTGTGAGAACATAACCGTGGCAGCGTTGCGATCTCTGCTTTCTCTTGTAGTGAGAGCAAGCCACTTCAGCCACCCCCCGCGCCTCTCCTCCTTCCTACGGGATTGAGGCAGGCGCCGCGGGCAATGAAAGACGAGACCTCCCGCCTCCCTGGCACGCTTGCCTGCTTCCCCCGAGCTCGGGATTAGTGAGCCGCTTAACGGCCTACCGTCCGGTCCCTCGAGCTCCCCAGCATTGGATGATGACATCACCGCTGCATCGGGGAGCGTAACAGCGGCGTTTGACGCGGATAACTCGCCTGGACCGCCACCTTCAGGTCTGCTGCCCAGTCTGAGCCTGACGCACGGAGGTCCGCTATGCTTCCCCGGGCTTAATTGGTTCCGCAGGCATGTGCGCCGCTCACAGCCGTGCCCCCGGTTCCTTCTCGGACGTGCATGACGAGCTGAGCAAGCCCAGCTTCCTTGCTCCTCCACTCTCGCTACCCTCGGTCGTAGAACGGTCCCAGACTGCTCCACCCTGCATGCCATGGCCCCCTCCTGCAAGTCCACCGGGCCAAGGCACTTCAAAATCTGCACTTGGGTAGTCCTGATCTTGACGCGCCGCAGGAACCGCACTCGAACAGGCGATGGCCACCCCCCGTGGTCCAGAAATGCAACGCATGGACAGGACCTGGTCGCAGTACAGGAGGCAGACAAAGCACGCTTTCTCAAAACACCCCTGTCTCCCAGCTCCGTCCATTCGGCGACACCACTTGACGAATCCGCCCAGCAGTCCTCAGTGGTGAAGAAACAGACGGAGGCTATTTAACACATCTTGCCCTGCCGCAAACCTGCCGCCAGTGGCCATGCCCTGTCTGCTAGCCGAGGGCGTCCTCCTGCGGCTGTCAAGAAAGAAAGAAAGTGGTGCTCCGCCTCAACTAACAAAAGAGAGTGGGCCCAGCTCTCAACCCCAGCGTCGAGCCCCCCTAAGAAGTTGGACGCCCCTCATCTCACGGACACCCTCGAGGACCCGGAAGGCTCCCAGGTGCTCCTGAGATGACCGACCCAGAGACCGAGACGGTAGCTCCGGAGCTGGTAAGACCGCTCCGTTCCCCGGTGGAGGGCCGGGAGGAGAATCTTTTGTTAAATTCATTACATTCTCAATAATAGAGCTATTTCCTTTTGTCTCTGGGTCACCTGGCCCGCATATGCCGTTCTCACGGCACTTTGCTTCCAGGTCTCAACAGTCCTGGCATGCTGGACGCGGCCACAGTCCGCCTTCAGCCCCACGACTGTTCCCCGGCCGGCCGGTTCAGACGAGTCCAGAGGACACCAACATCAGACCTCCTCCTCAGTCACGAAACCGCCCCCTGCTGGGTGCGCGGAGCAAGGTAAGTGCTTCGAGTCTGTTCTCAGCATCAGAGCCTCGGGACGTTTCACTTCCTCCCGACGCCGTATTACCTGTTCCGCACCGCTGCGAAGCCCCGCCGGATATGTCCAAAATACTCGTCCCCTTGGTACCCCTAGCATGGAGTTTAGAGGCGTGGCCATTCGACTCGGAGGCAGACCCTGCCCTTTCGTTGCTGTGTCTGGTACGTGCTTTGCATATCTATCTGGACCGCACGCAGAACAGCTCCGCTTGTCTGCTTCGGGGGGACAGCAGAAAGGGAACGCTGTTTCCAAACAGAGGCTCGCCCACTGGGTTGTCGACGCCATTTTACTGGCTTATCACACCCAGGCCGTGCCCCCCCCCTTGTGGGTCCGAGCTCACTCAACCAGAAGTGTTGCATCCTCATGGGCACTGGCCAGGGGCACCTCCCTAGCAGACATCTGCAGAGCAACGGGGTGGGCAACACCTAACACTTTCGCAAGATTCTGCAATCTCCGAGTTGAGTCAGTATCGTCCTGTGTTTTCTCAGGTCCGAGCCCGTAGAACTCGGTAACACGCTGACGATCTGGCCGGGTGAATTGCTTGTGCCTAGCGCCCTTTCCCTCAACCGAGGTAAAATTGTGCGCCTTTTTTCCCAGGAGACCCCATCATAAAGGTCGGGTCCCTGGTTGATTCCTTCCTAGCCCTTGTGGGTCCGCAGTTCAGCGGAGGAACGCGCCGACCCTGTACTGGAATAGGTGCTCCACAGGTTAAGGCCTCCTGTTCGGACTCCCCCTGTGTGTAATTCCGCGGTACTGTCCCCTCACGAGCGGACTCCCGTGTCTCCCTTAGGCAGTTCCAGCTGCCTCGGTCGCCATGCTGTAAGCTTCCCCCCTCTACGAGGCTGGATCTACCACCGCGCCAACTTTCCCATATGGGTCTCCGTATATAGGTGTGGTCTCCGCAGGGTCTTCTCCCCCTGAAAGAATAGGAAACGGGGTAAGACCCCCTTCCCTTAATGCATGTAAGGGCTCCGGCTGTAGTTGCTCTATGCGAGAAACATAGAGAGAAAAGAGGCCCAGCCAGGCTTGGCCCGTTCCCAGGTTGGCAAGCATCACCTTGTTCCCCTTTCCAGGGTAACCAGAAGGATTCTGATGGCTTTAATGGGGCATTGGAGAAGGGTACGTGCAGCCTGATACAGCTGGTCGCCTTTGCACGTAAGAATACCTGCCCGCTCCTGTATCAGCAGTTCACGTACACGGCTCAGCACATGGAACGTTTAAAGTTGGACCCCTAGTGTCGCTTCTCTGACACAACGTGGAGAGAGCGACAGAAGGGGAACATCTAGGTTATGTATGTAACCTCCGTTCCCCGATGGAGGGACCGAGACATTGTGTCTTCCCCGCCACGTCGCTGAGCCGAGCCAATGTTGTGGCCGGACCATTTCCAGCTCCTCAGAAAAATCCTGAATGAACTCCCGTATTCGCCCGCTTAAATGCCCGTATGTCCAGGAGTGGGATATGCAAATACCGTCTGCCAACTTCTCAATGGCCTTTTTTCATAGAACAGAGGTATATATCGGCGCTCAAGAGAGACCCCTAGTGTCGCTTCTCTGACACAACGTCTCGTTCCCTCCATCGGGGAACGGAGGTTACATATGTAACCTAGACGTAATTGGATACTTTAATGCTTCGATTAAATTCATGATGAAATAGTTAATTAGTGAATAGTGTGTTTCTACAATGGCACCTGCAAATGAAAACTATTGATTTTTAATTATGCTGCATCCACACCACTAGGTGTCACTGTAAGTCCAAGATGACACACACAAAAAGTTACTGAGAGCACCTAAATGACTGATCTTGTTAATTAAAAAAACTAAACAAAAAACAGAAGTCTGATCATATGCAGTTAATTTACTGTTATACTGATTGCTTTCAAATATAATTCTAAATTAGCCATTTTAATCTTAGAAATCACAAAGAATCTTTCATTATATAGCTAAATTGGTATTTGTACAAAAATCTATTTCATAAATATATTTGCCTTGAAAGTACTTGGTATCAGAATGGAAATAAGTGATGTCACTTATACAAAACAAAACTGGTATATTGTATATTAAAATTGTTCACAGCACACCACCACTGCAGTGTAACATATGTGATTCAAAGTCAGCGTGGAAGAGATTAAAAAAGAAAGCATTCATTAATATTGTGTGAGATATGTGTCACCTTCTTTTCCTCCCATCCTTTCATCCAGGAAAAAAAAAAAACTCTTTTGGCGAGTCTTTGTAATTTTCTTAAAGATTTTTGATAATAAAATCAGAACTGTGACGGATTGATTAGTTGCAGAGTGTAAAAGAGTTTGTTGTTTGACATTTTTTTTTTTTTTTTTAAACAAATTGATCTTCAGAAGTGAGACAATGAACCGTGACCAGTATATTCACCAAAATAAATACACTGCCCGTGTCCTTCATTCTGGCAGTCTAAGATGAAAGAGGGAAGTAAACATCTCTTTCGCAATGAGTTCTTCAAGCTGGACTGTAAGAGGGATCACATTTCTTTGTTATATAATGTATGTAATAATATATAATGTTATTTTATAAAGAAATTTCTAGAAGTGTAGTGGGAATAAAAACAATAAAGTAGAAAGTTTAGATCTAATGGTCAAATGGTCCTCATACACTCCATGGAATTCAATATTCATATAGTCTTTTAAAGCATTTCACTAAAATATGAAAAAATCAAAATCAAAATGGAAAATCAAGCAGCCAACCTGGATTCTGGTCTGGTTCATGTGTCATCCACTGATAAAACTTAGTAATAACACCCACTGAATAATGGCACCCACTGATAACATCCTATGATCACACCTGATGATTACATCCACTGATAACACCCAGAGATGTCACCTACTCACAACAGCCAATGATAACACTTGATAGCATCAATTAATAACACATTTAATGATAAATCCCAGCGATAATATTCGATGATCTGTTCCATCCAACTGAGAGCTTTTTGGTATTACTGATAACCTATGGGCTTACTTGCTTTTGTTTAAAGATTCATAATAAAATTATATTTGCATACAAATGTAAAACTAGCACAGGCACATATACAAGGCTTAGAAAACAAACAATAACAGTGAATAGAAAACCTCACTCACAATTCGGGCTCATATTTTTACAGGACAAGCTGAGAAACATTGTGCTTCAGGATTCAAGAAAACAGAAACAGCATTGAATGATCATTTATGTTCTCTATATAAATGTTGATGCTGTGAACATTTCAGAACAACCCTATCTCATGAACATTCATACATATTTTAAGAGTTGGCTATTTCGTATGATTTCATACGTTTTGTTCATATGAATTCGTATGATTTCATCACGTGCAAATGCCCGGACGTCTAATACGTAAGTGAGTGCGAGTTCCGAGCACGAGGTTTTAAGTACATGTTTATTAATATTATGGCCTTACCCAAACCCCTTATCTAAACCTAACAGATCAGTAGAGTGTGTAAACATGATAAGAAGCTGTTGTGTGCAGTGCAGTTGTACGACATCATATGAATTAGCCAAATTTAGAAAAGTCATACGAATCCATACGATTTCGTTGTGAAAGTGTGTAGCAAATTCAGAAATACATTTAAAGCAACACAGAGGAGACTTGCTACTTGTCTTAACTGAGAGTATAGGCCTAATAAAAGGAAAGACAAATAAGAATACTTACTGCATTCTTTTGACTCCTGTACTCTTGTTTTCATGAAGGCATCAAACAGATGGGGCCAACCACTGTTATCCACTACAACACACACACATACACACATGTTCTGGTCATCTTATTTATAAATATTTGGAATATTCATACTTGTAGCAACATCACATTTACACAAGGGAATATCACTGTGTAAATGTGTGATTTGTTTGTGTTTATTTATATGTATGCTTTTTTGCATGTACATGATCAGTTGGGTTTGTGTATGTGAGAGAGTGAGAATGCATGTGTGTGTGTTTCTATGTGATTTTGTGCATGTGCGCACTTCCTTACCACAGTTCTCCTCATCTGCTCCATTAGGACAGTCCTGCTGCCCATTGCAGTGCTGTGGTTGAGGCAAACACACCGACAGATTCCCACACGGAAACTGACCCAATGGACACATGTCTGAACCTAAAGAATCTACACTCAAAACACACACATGCACAGAAATAAGGTAACTTCAAGAATTGTGTTTAAGTTATAATTTAATAGTTAATTTCAGTCAACCCGCATTGTGAAGCGGCATAAATGTCTGAAGTTCAGGCATGAAACTTTGATAGATTCTTTGAACTTGTTAACTGTAAGCCAATTGGCTAGCTCACGTATAACATATTAAGTCAATCGGCTCCTTTGAAATGTAATCGGGTAGCCAATCAACTTAGGTACTTTTTTGTCTAACATTTCAATTGCTCAGATTTGCAGATAAGCCATTTCACAGCAGCACACTGCGTGATTTTTTTCTCTGAAACAATCCTCCTCCCCAGCTTCACCTGCCTGGATCTGCCACATAGAGAATGTATATACAATGTATAACTGTGTAGCAGCATGTCCACATGCTTAACTCTGTCTGTGTATGTTCTTGCAGTAGTAATATAGTCCTAAATGCCACATTAATAAATACAAAAATTAAAAATTGGTGTAAATGCCAAGAGGCACATTTCAAACAGTCCTGAATAAACCAGTCAACCAGCAAAATCTCCCCAAAACCACCAATCATATTTCACAAATTAGAATGCAGACACTTGTTTTTAATTTGAAATCAAGGCTGTTGAACAGAAATGTGGATTTGAAAAAAAATGTATGCAAAACATGAGGCAAACATACATTTTAAAAGTTAAAATCAACAAATTAACAAAAGTTAATTATAATCACAAAACAGGGATTAGAAAAAGCTAACATCAAATTCCAATCCAGCCCCAGCAGTTCTTTGATATTTTTAGTTTACAGTCCCTGAAATTTGCAGAACACAAGTAAACTCTCCGTTAGTCGCTGTTGGTGCAATTCTGGAAGTCAGAGATCATGATGCTGGTAGGTCACGTGACTGATGGAAGATTTTGGTTGGTTTGTGGTAACCCTACCACCACTCGCGTGACCTCTTAGCCTCATGACAACATCATAGTGTATAATGCTGTTGAGATGTAACACCTTGGAACCATCATGTGATTATAAGTCAGTAAGATTTCTTGAATGACATTTTTCATTTTATGATCATTATCTTTGCAATCTTTTCATTCAAATCTCAGTTACTTTGCTTACAAAGACATTGGTCCAGATTATCTTATACCCTCAAAGAAATGTAACATTATTGTAAAACTATAGCAATTCTACCAGCCAAGATTATATATATTGAAAATAAAATCACAACGCTCTTGCACTAGACTTTCAAAGCTTTCAAAGCAAAAAGGCTTGTTTCTGCTGATACAAAGCCAAGCAGTCTGCACAATATACCCAGACAGACATATTTTCCTATGTTTTGGAATCTGGACAGAGGATGCATTTCCATTAAAGCAAATGGGAGATTAGACAGCAAAGGCACTCCAGGTACAGTTCCAATTAAATAATGTGTGCAACTTAACCGACACATCACATCGGGATGTTGTCATATATGAAATCATTAATTATAATTAAATAATTATTTACCACATTATAATAAGTTTATAATGGCATCTTATAATTTGTTACATAATGACCCAGGGAAATTTTTTTTAGGGAATTATTATTACATGTAGAGGGACATTATGCTGAACTTTTCCAAAAAAAAAAAAAACATAGCCAAAATAAAACATCTAAAGCATTGTCATATGGTGAATAAAATGGCCTAAAGTCAGGGATTTTATTGTCTTTTTTTAATTTTCCAGTATTTTAAAAACTGAAGCATCTTTTTATTACTCTTCAGCATCATTCATAAAACATAAAAAAAGGCACTCAGTGGCCTCGTAGTCACACACAAACGAATAAATGCTTCTATCGAGCACACACACAGGTACAGAGTGTCCTCTTTCTCTCTCTCTCATGCCTCGTGCATCTTTTTATGTCTCCCTCCACCATCACTACAACAAGAAACAGGTGTTAAAGATAATGACAACCCAGGTGACGAGCCTTACTGCTCTCCCTGCAGACAGACACACGATCATGCCCCCATCACTATAATCTGTATATAGCAATGGTTCATGGTTTAGCTAGTTGGCATGGGCAGTTGACGTAACTTTGCCGTGTTTTCTATGATTATTCGCATGGCATTTACAGCTCAGGTGATTGGCTCAAAATACCTTTTGAACTGAGCAGAACTGAGCATATATGAGCAAAGATTGCAGATTTCAAATCGTTACTTCAGGGGATCCTACGCCTGCCGAGCAGATAGCTTTCTCCGGGTATTATAAACCCTGTAGTGTGTGTTTACTAACTTGCCTATTCATTCACTCAGTAGATCCTATGTTACAATCATATCTTTTGACTTGATGGACAGTTGCATTTTCATTTAGCTTTCACTCTTTAACTTAAACCATATGTCATGTAATTACATGTTGTTGTCATCTATCGCCCCCCAGGTCAGCTGACAAGCTTTCTTGAGGAATTGGATGTCCTGCTGTCCTCCTTGCCAGAGGAGGTTCTTGGTTCTTGGTGATTTCAACATACACCAAGACAAACCCCAGGCCATTGAACTGAATACTCTTCTGGCCTCATTTGACTTGGAAAGACTACACACCACAGCAACTCACAGGTCGGGCAACCAGCTGGACCTCATTTTTACACGTAACTGTACCACCTCTAATATTCTTGTTACACCTTTACATGTCTCTGATCACTACTTTGTTCAATTCAACATGATTCTCCCATCCATTGTAAAACCGACCCCACCTTTGGTTTCCTTTCGCCGTAACCTCCGTTCCCTCTCACCCTCTCGCCTTTCCACTGATGTCTCTGCCTCTCTTCCCACAATAAATGTATTTTCCATGCTTGATGTAAACACTGCCACAGACACACTTAGCTCTACTTTAACAACCTGTCTAGACAACATCTGTCCTCTCTCCTCTAGACCAGCACGGACTACACCACCCAGCCCCTGGCTGTCTGACGTCCTTCGTGAACATCGGATTGATCTCAGGGCAGCTGAGAGGAGATGGAGGAAATCTAAAGATCCAGCTGATCTAGGTAAATATCAGCTTCTGCTTGCAACTTTTTAATTAACGTTAAAACTGCAAAAACTTCATATTACCAGACCAAGATCAACAGCACCACAGACACTCGTAGCTTGTTTAGAACATTTAACACACTTCTCTGCCCTCCCCCTGCACCACCTGACACATCGCTGACAGCAGATATATTCGCCACATTTTTTACTGATAAGGTTACAGCCATCCGCAATACATTCACAGCACCACACCCTGTCAAACACCTGGCTCCTGTATGCAACCCTTCTTTCCCTATGTTCTCTCCTTTAACTGACACTGAGGTCTCTAAACTCCTCCTCTCCAACCACCCCACAACCTGTTCCCTTGACCCCATTCCATCACACCTTCTCCAGGCCATCTCTCCGTCCATCCTACCGGCACTTACACACATAATTAACACATCCCTTCTCGCAGGCACTTTTCCCACTACATTTAAGCAGGCTCGAGTAACCCCACTGCTGAAAAAACCTGCACTTAACCCCACACAGATAGAACACTACAGACCAGTCTCTCTCATCCCATTCATGGCAAAAACACTTGAAAGGGCAGTTTTCAATCAGATCTCCGCCTATCTCTCACAGAACAAGCTGCTGGATGACAATCAGTCAGGCTTCAAAAGTGGACACTCCACTGAGACTGCCCTGCTGTCTGTCATCGAGTCGCTGAGACAGGCTAAAGCTGAATCCAGATCATCCGTTCTGATTCTGCTGGACCTTTCTGCAGCCTTTGACACAGTCAACCATCAGATCCTACTCTCCACCCTCTCTAAACTGGGTATCACTGGAACTGTGCTTGACTGGTTCAACTCTTATCTCTCAGAAAGGTCCTTTGAGGTAGCATCGAGAGGGAAGTATCCAAGCCACACCAGTTACTTACTGGGGTACCTCAGGGATCAGTGCTTGGGCCACTTCTCTTCTCCATATACACAACATCACTGGGACCCATCATTCAGTCACGTGGTTTCTCTTACCACTGCTACGCTGATGACACGCTAACTCTACTTGTCTTTCCAGCCCAACGACACCACAGTGACCGCTCGAATTGCTGCCTGTCTGGCAGACATCTCAGCCTGGATGAAGGAACACCACCTTCAACTCAACCCTGCCAAGACCGAACTCCTTGTCTTTCCAGCCAACCCGGCTGTTGAACACAACATCACCGTGCAGCTGGGTCCAACTACAGTTGCGCCTTCCAAAACGGTCAGAAATCTAGGGGTAACCATTGATGATGGGCTAAATTTCACAGACCACATTTCAAAAACTGCAAGATCATGTAGATTTACACTCTACAATATCAGGAAGATAAGACCCTTCCTCTCTGTACATGCCACACAACTGCTCGTTCAGTCCCTTGTCATAACTAGACTGGACTACTGTAACGCTCTCATTGCAGGCCTTCCTGCATGTGCTATTAGACCCCTGCAAATGATCCAGAATGCAGCAGCACGTCTGGTCTTTAATTAGCCTAAGAGAGCACAAGTTACAACACTCTTTGTCTCTCTCCACTGGCTGCCGGTTCATGCATGTATTCAATTCAAGGCCCTGATGCTGGCATATAAAACAGTCACTGGGTCTGCTCCAGCATACCTAAAAACATTTATGCAGAGCTACGTTCCCACCAGAAGCCTGCGGTCGGATAAGGAACGTCGCCTTGTCGTACCAAAACAAAGAGGCACCAAAACACTTTCCCGGACTTTCAGTTTCATCATACCACGGTGGTGGAATGACCTTCCCAACTCAATCCGGGAAGCTAACTCACTCTCTATCTTCAAAAAGCGGCTAAAAACACATCTTTTCCAAAAGCACTTAACCGGTCACTAAAAAAAAAAAAAAAAAAAAAAATTACATTTCTTGTTGCACTTAAATCTGTTTGGTGTACTATTCTGATGATAGTGAAACTTTGTAATATGGCACTTTTTGTACCACTGTCTCCCTAAGATGATTCCCTGATGTTCTTCCTCTTTTGTAAGTCGCTTTGGATAAAAGCGTCTGCCAAATGAATAAATGTAAATGTAAATGTAAATGTCACTGTGCATCCAGCATTCTTCATTCTGCTTTTCATCTACCGCATGCTATAATCAATGGCCTCTCTCTCTCTCTCTCTCTCTCTCTCTCTCTCTCTCTCTCTCTCTCTCTCTGCTTGCAGGATGAATATAAAGATGAATATAAAGTAGTGTAAGGAAGCAGGTTGGTCTACATGAGTCCCCAGGGAGCCGCTGTCATGTACCACAGATACATCAACACACCCTCATCAAATCGAAGAGGCAGCTGAATCCTCTCTGTCTCTCTATCACTCTTCTATATTCAATCTCACAGATGAACACTTGAATAATCCTCTTGTATGTCTTCCCGATATACTCAGAGCTCTGCCATCATTATTGGCAGGTAAGTCAGTCACGTACATGATAAGTTTGCACACAACCCAATTACCTCACCTCCCCAGAACATCAACCCAGATTGTGGTTGCTCAAGTACCTCTCTACTTCCTTTAATAAATCTCTCTCACATGCACAAAAACACTGGACATCCACAGATCTTCAGTATCACTTTACACAAAGAATGAAAAATAAAGAAGACAGATCCAGTGATTGAGATAAAAAGAGATAAATCTCACTTGCTGTGTAGCTCAGAATCTGAAAGGTGTGTTTTTTCTTATTCATGACTCTCTCTCTCTCTCTCACACACACACACACACACACACACACACACACACACACACACACACACACATGTTGGTCTACCTATCATTATTAGGACTTTCCATAGACATAATGACTTTTATACTGTACAAACTATAGATTCTATCCTCTAAACCTAACACAACCCCTAAACCTAACCCTCACAGAAAACCTTCTGCATTTTTACATTTTCAATAAAAAATTGTTTAGTATGATTTTTAAGCGATTTGAATTATGGGGACACTACAAATGTCCTCATAAATCACATTTATAGCATAATACCCTTGTAATTACTAATTTGTAACTTACAAAATTGTCCTCGTAAATCACAAAAACACGCACACACACACACACACACACACACACACACACACACACGTTGGGTTTCCATGTTTTATGGGGACTTTCCATAGCCATAATGGTTTTTATACTGTACAAACTTTATATTCTATCCCCTAACCCTCACAGAAAACTTTCTGCATTTTTACATTTTCAAAAAACATAATTTAGTATGATTTATAAGCTGTTTCCCTCATGGGGACAATTATGTCAAAGATTTTGGGTTTTTCTATCCTTATGGGGACATTTGGTCCCACAAAGAGATAAATACGCACTCACTCACACACACACTCACTCACACACACACACACACACACACACACACACACACACACACACACACACACACACACACACACACACACACACACACACACACACACACACACACGTGCTGGTGTGGCTATCTTTATGAAGACTCTCCATACACATAATGATTTTTAGAGTGTACGAACTATAGACTATATCCCCTAACCCTAACCTACCCCTGAACCTAACTCTCACAAAAAAACTTTCTGCATTTTTACATTTAAAAAAAAAAAAAACTTAGTATGTTTTTTTAAGTGATTTGAAATGTCCTCATTAACCACATTAATAGCATAATACCTTTAATATAATTACCAGTTTGTAACCTAAAACAAACACACACACACACACACACACATTTATGCAGCCCATATGATGATAAATATAATTAATTGCAACTACTTAGAGCACACCAGACATTCATTGACATTCTGAAATTTGATTTATTTAAATATTATATTAGGCTAACTGGCAACTGATTATGGGTTTAGTATCTCACGGGTAAGTGTTGATGACTGTGTTTCAAATAAAAGTGTTTTTGGTTACTCCTTATCAACTCCAAAACATGAAACAGCGATTAGGCTACATCAAAATCTGTTGGTAATGATGGTAAACAGTATAGCGCTGTCAAATCCAATTTAAGTTACTAGCCAATATTTAATATGTATTCTGGCAGAGTGTTTATTGTTTTATGATATCTAGTGCATTATTTACAGCTGCCTTGGAATTTGATTTTGGTTTATATTACAGGTGTTTGACAAAATGACAAGCTGTGTGTTTTATATAGAAAAATACCCTCAAAATAGGTTAAAAAAAACAACAACAACCTGAACCTCAATTCCAGAGGGGAAAAAACACCCTTTAAATAAAAATGTACATTTCTGATGCTGCTACACACCCTCAGCATCCAGATTGTCTGCATGCTTTATGCATGCTTTACATGACTAAATGAATAAAATCACACACACACACACACACACACACACACATGCACATTACAGTTATACATAGATAATTATTTACCGCTCTGATTCTAATTGTTGTAAGTGTGTTGTATGATGTAGCATGATGATGGTGAGAGAAATATATTTTTAATTACATGTAATCCTATACATTCTATTAGGGAAAATGTATTTTTCTTGGTATGTGAGGTCATCTTTTTATGTTATAGCTAATTTATTTAAAATGTCTATACTAAACTTTGAGCCAGCATACGAACCTAAGATATGTTAGTGGTGGCTTCTCCTTTTGTCAGTGATAAATACATAAATCAGCTTTATATTTTCACACGTTTTTGAACAAAAGATCTTCTAGTCATTGATGTTTCTTTATTTCATGAACTGCTTAATTCAGCATATCTACCTCATCTGGGTTGAAGCTAAGAATTGGCCTTGGCAAATTACACAATGTAAAAATTCTTCCTCATCATTTTCATTTGACATTCAATTGTGTTTACAGGATTATTTTTATGCTGAACTGCCACATTATGTTATGCTTTGGCTCACAGACAACAACTTCATTTTCTGTTATCCTTGAAAATAATTCATCAAACCTTCAAGGCTAATTAGTTCTGTTAAGAGGGAATTTGACTCATATTAATGAGAAAATGTGTTTGAGGACCCTTTCTAATTAAACAAATATAATATGCTCTTCAAGACACAAGTTTATGAAATAAAATATGACCAAATCAAACAAGATTTGTCTTCCAATGGGAACCATCAATGATTTTGGAAGGTCATAAAAAAAAACAGGAAAAAGCTAAACATTTGCTGGTAGTTTAGAACCGATTAAAAGGACAGTTAAACCAAATATAACAATTCGGTCATCATTAAGTGTGTTTACATGCATGTTCTTACACCGATTATGCATAATAAGTGCACAACCTGTTTGGTCATGTAAATGCATTAAACAGCTTTCCTTTATCGGTGTAAACTCACAAACGGCATAAGAATAAACCGATCGACATGGAAAGATTTTTGCCTATTAACACCATTTTTTTAAATGTTATGTAAATGCAGACTTATTTCTTTGTCAGATTATTTAAAGCAGATTTCTGGGAGTAATCAGTGTATTGTTGTGCATGTATACGGGCTCATTTACTCACCCCCAGTATTCTCTCTTTTTCCATGGAACACAGAAGAAAATCAGCGTCCACAAGAGCAGCATTAACAATCTTAAAAATGTATATTCTTGTGTTCCATAGGAGAAAGAAAGTCCTACAAGTTAGAAACAGCATGAGGGCGAGTAAATTATGACAGAATTTTTAGGTGAATTAATCCTTTAACCAATGTACTCAAATCATCTATGAGAACAGCTTAACAAGACAATCAGTCAAGCTTGGAAACAAAGAAGAAATCCATCATTTTTAAAAAAACACCAACTGTATGTCATTGGGGTATCAAAAAATCCCCTGATGATGATCCAGAAAGCTACTAGAAAAACATAGCATAGACATATGAGACTTTTCAACAGAATAATTTTTTGTAGCACAAACAAAACAGCATTCCAGCAGAAAGATCCGTTCCCAACTGCAATAGTGTTGAGAATATTATAGATAAGGCTGCTATGAAGGCTTTGGCTGCAAACAGCTTTCAATCATCGAGGGAACAATAAATTCTGGATTGGATGCAAGATACCACAGGTCACATCACTGAGTGCGAGTACATCAGTATATTACTTAGGATAAGAAAGTAAAAATGTGAGTCACAGAGTAAGAGTAATTTTTTTTTCTTTATTGCTGTAAGTGAATCTCTTAACGGGTGAATAAGAATGCTTTTGTACACCTTTGGGAATTTTGCACTGTGTGTGGTAGAGTACCTGCATGTGTACCTACATCCATCAATCTTCTGACTTCTCAATAATTCAACACACACCTCTCTCTCTTTCACACACACATTTTGCACCTCAAGTCTCAGGAGCTACTTTTAGATCCACATTTTGATCCACATTTTCTGATCAGGTGAATCACATAATGAAATTTACATAGAAAACTTACACTGGAAAGATGCATGCATCACATAATAAAACACTAAACTATAAACTGAACAAGTCATTACTGCAGACTGTCCCCCCACTCATAAAAGTGCCAGTTAAACAGAGGACTGGCATTCAATCCATATTTCACCTGCGTTTCCCCAAGATCTTACCTCCATTACGGAAATAAACGGCTGACAGTCATTAATATAAAATCTCTGATTAAATAATTAAAAAGTCACATCCAAATCCAGCTGTCTGAAGCCCATTTACCTTAGAAAATTGTCATTACCACATTCAAATTTACATTACCACATCCAATTACATATATAAAACCACACTCAAAGAGAAAAAAGCTTGTGCAAAAGTGCAAATAGTGACTCTCGTATGCCTATTGACCAACAGATTGCCTCATTTAACAGAACATTCATTCACTCTCCCGTTCATCTGCACAGGTATTTATTTACACATTCTTTAGCTGAGTTATTTGCAACATAGGATCACAACACACATGCCATGAAGAGAAAGAAAGACAGAATGACAGAATGAAAGATATAGCATGCAGATTATAAGAACGGCAACAAGAAAAAAGGAGACAACAAGAATCTTCAGAGATCGCAGATAGTCATGCATTTAACTGTGTTAACAATGAGAAAGCGTGTGAGTTGAAGTGCAAGAAGAGATTAAGAATGGGGGTAAAAACAAAAGTGAGCCTTACCTGACAGAAAAGCAAGTGAAAAGGAGAGAGAGGAGAGAAGTAGTAGAGGAGAAAGCATGATGCAAGGTGCTCTGACGGACAAGTGAGTGTATCTCAAAGGCTGCTAGTCCCTGATCTGAGTGCCAGAGAGAGAGAGAGAGAGAGAGAGAGAGAGAGAGAGAGAGAGAGAGAGAGAGAGAGAGAGAGAGAAATCTTTGATCAACCTTAAACACAATATCAATTACACCGACACTACTTGAACAAACCAGCACAGCAAGATTTCTAATACACACACACGTGTGCTTGCGTGAGGAAAAGCATGAGTTCTGTCTATTAAGGCATCCTGTTCCCCTTACCTGTGAAACACTCAGTAAGGCATTCTCCTCAACAATATTTTATATATATATATATATATATATATATATATATATATATATATATATATATACAGTTAGTTCCGATCCTAAAATCTGATTGGATGAAAGACGTTCCATGAGCACTGATGGTCTGACAGCATCAGCAATCGGACGCTGTGTGTGTATCACTCTGCTTGTGTTCTTGCCATTCTAAACTAAGGTGTAAGAGCAGTGCAGATCTGTTAGGAGTTACTGTCTTAATTTTTGAAATTACATATGTTAGCCAGCAGGTGGTGGAAAAAGATCATTTTTGTGTGTAGTATGAGCCAGTTGGTGACATAAATTGAATCTGTCATTGGCTGATGTAGGGCCATATCGCACTCTTGCTTGTGTGATATTACTTAAATATATGAGAATGTATGTTTGTACAAATGCATGTGTAATGAAACACTAAGAGTCTTATACTATACAGTATTTGTGTGTGTGTGTGTGTGTGTGTGTGTGTGTGTGTGTGTGTGTGTGTGTGTGTGTGTGTGTGTTGTATGGTAATGATATGTCTAGATCAGTGTTTCTCAATGTAACGCAGTTCAATGGAAAGGAGGCGAGAACCAGCCTGGCAATATAAACAATATTTTAATGATTATATTATACAAAAGACAAACACACACACATGACGGACATGTCCGTAAACAATCTCTCTCTCATCGCACCACCGGCCGCATTCTGACTTTATCCCTCTCAGAGGCTTAATTAGCCGGGTGTGTATAATCATGACCCGGCCCCGCCCTCCGCCCTGTCCCATTCCTCTCTCGTTCTCTCAGGCAGAGGAGCCCCCGGCACCCCCCCCCCCCTTTCCCTGGGGGAGGGCGTGCCCTAAGCCCTTTCTGCCTGCAGGTCATTCCCGTCTACCTGGATGAGGGAGGGGACAAGGGGAGGGAAACAGAAATATAAAAAAATGGGGGGGTACTTCCTGTAACAGTGTAGTACCCCCAAAAAAAATTTAATAAATTTGAATGAGAGGGAAAAGGCCAACACGGATAGGCAGTGAGAGAGAGAGGAGAGAGATGAAAACAAAGCACTTAATCGCCAGTTCTCCGATATGCCGTAACTTGTTCCTCGGCCACTCCTCCACCCTCTAACGGACGACAGCCACGCCTCTCTGGGCGGATCGGAGGCAGTCCTCCAGCCCCTGGCGGACGGAATGCCCCGCCGCATTCTCGGGGAACAGAAGGGGTCTCCCCGGCCCTGGCAGCGGTTCTCCCGCTCCAAGCGGTCGGCAGCAAGCCCCTCCCCACTCGCTGTCGGCGGTCTCAGACCTCGCCGCGTTTCTTAATTAGTCTGACAAGGGACTGGGTGTGTATAATCACGACCCGGCCCCGCCCTCCGCCCTGTCACACTCAACTACTGTACGAGTGTGCCGTGAAAGATTGTCAAATTACACAAAATAAAGAAATGCATGAAAAAAATAATATCAGGGATCCAAACTCATCACCGTTCTGAGAAATTCGCCATTATGAAACCATAATAGGTCACTTTTGTGATTGTGAAGAGCAATGATTAATGTGCAAAAGTGAGTGATATTTATATGCATTAAGGGTCTTTTACATGACTTGCGTCAGCGCTGGAGAATACATCGAAATTTATGAAGTGACTTGACCCTGGCATTGAACAGAGTGTTACACCTCGACTCATGTGAAATGCGCTTTACAAAGACGAAAGAACATTATTGAAACTCAAAATTATTATTATTTGTCTATTATTGTGGAATTTTCTGATAAAAAGCCATGCTCAGCAATTTAAATGGGCTACTGTAGGGAAATGATACCATAGATCTGCTTTGTGTTTATAATTCTTATACTGAAGTCAGTAGATTTGTAGCCATGCAAGTTTTAATAAAGGAGAAGGTAAGGATGTTATCAAAACTCACTATTAGACTATTATTGTTTTCTTTTGGATGAAAAATAATGCTCTGACTGAAGGAAGACTATAGATATGCTTCCATACCAGAGGACCAGTGATTGACTTTTTTTTTTGCATAGCCGAAATTCAAACATTACAAGTAAACACGCTACTAAGACTGACAGAAAACATGGACAAGTTCTTGAAAAGGAAAAAATATTGACGAAGGTTAGCCTATGTGGGATAGTGGTGTGCCATGGAATTTGTTTTAGTCGTAAAAAGTGTGCCGTGGCAAAAAAAAGGTTGGGAAACACTGGTCTAGATCAACACCAAGTGGAACCAAGTGGAGATCCCTCTATGATCCCAGATCTGCGATCATGGAACTCTCTCTCTGTCGTCCGTTAGAGGGTGGAGGAGTGGCCGAGGAACAAGCTACGGCGTGTATCGGAGAACTGTCAAGTAAGTGGGGTTTTTTTCATCTCTCTCTCCTCTCTCTCTCATTGCCGATCCGCGTTGGCCTTTCCCCTCTCGTTTAAATCTCTCTCTGTCACTCTCTCTTTCAGGCTAGAGGCCAAATTCTTCTGACAATGTGAACAAGTTTAAGGTTGCAAGAATTACTCCTTACAATAGAAATGTAGTATAAAATAAAAGTACTGCATTAAAAAGCTGCACTGATAAATGGGTAAGGCTTCTAAAATGTCAGGGCTTCTACAAAACAATGCCATTGTATTCAGAGCCTGAAGTTTATCTCAAGGTCACCAATGAAAAATAATTAACTGTTTCACTTAATAACTCACTATGAGAAAACGCCTTCGCCTCGATCTATTATATATATACCCTATTCAAAAATGTATTAGTGTTTTCTGTTGTGCCATCGTTACTCATAATTAGTCTAAAGCCTTTTGGTCTGCATAATGTATATTGTGCATTTTTCTATTTTCCACAGCGCCATCTAACGGAACGAGATAGGCCGCGCCAAAGGCACCATTTACGTCACATATACATACGTCATCACTGGGCGACAGCTGGAACGTAAACAAGTGTGAAACCAGTATCATCCTCCGTTTAAAAAAAAAAAAGAGAAAGAAAACGAAGTCTAAATATGCCCAAAGTTGTGTCTCGGAGTGTGGTGTGCTCGGACACCCGTGACAGGGAAGAGTATGATGACGGAGAGAAACCTCTGCACGTGTATTACTGTTTGTGCGGACAGATGGTCCTGGTTCTGGGTGAGTAGCAGCAACATTGTTTCAGTAATCGATCACATACCGTCCAAAGATATCAGTGTGCATTCCAAAACAATCAGACTAACGGAAGTTTTAGAAATCATCGTGTGTTCAAACAGACAACAACACTTGCAACGTATACAGGTTGGTTTGTTATAATGGGAATGGGAATCTAGTTTTTTCGCGTAGATCGCTTGCGATGTAAAATAGTGGCCGTTCGCAGTCCGTATGCGTGGTTTATCAATTAAAATCTAGAAGGACTTCAGCTTTAAAAACGCGTTATGTTGAATTCTTTGCGCTGCGTTTATCGCTGGAACGCCTTCGGTTGGAACAACCCCTAAATTGGTGGTTTGTGTTTAGGTATGGTTCTCAGGTTTGGCCCGGGGTTAAGACTTGTCCTAACCTCACGGTGTACCCGACCTCACACATGTTTTGGCACCGGGAAGACGGAGCGACACATCTTGAAGGTGTGAACAGGGAAAAGCTTTTAGAGGAGGGGACGGATCTTCATACACCAAGGCTGTGAATTTTAAAGGATACGTGTCCCGTCTGGCGCTTGAAAATGTCTTGTCCTTTACTTTGCCCTGTGGACGTGATATGAGAGTCACACCGTTTAACCCCCTTAAAGCACAGGAATGTCAGTGTCCATAAAGTGTGTTCGAATATCAGTCCAAATGTCAGTCGGATGCATTCGTCACATACTGTATAGTGTTCTCTACTGTAGTGAAGCAACCCCTCTGACACTGAACACATTTATAGTGTGGCCATAAACATACTTGCACCAGGACAAGTTTGGCGTTCCAGTGTCACCTTTTACAAATTAAATTATTTTGAAGAGGTTAATTCATCTTTTCTGTTACAAAATCTAGACTATTAACTACACAAACAATGATGCAGGTAGTTATGCACTCCCACACATTAAGACAAGCCCAGTCTACCTAAAGTTTGCTCATACACATATGTTCTTTACTTATATAGTCAAATCAAGTGGTTTTTATTGTTGATCAACCATAAACATTTAGTACAGTACACAGCAAAATGAGACAACGTTCCTCCAGGACCATTGTGCTACATAAAACAACATAGAACAAACACAGAACCACATGAGACTACACAGACTAAATCACATTTCTACATAAAGTGCACGTGCAAACATGTGCAAAAAGTACGGGACAGTACAATAAATTACTAAAAGGAACAGGACAATAGGCACAGTAAGAGACAGTGCAGCGCAGTGAAATAGTATATAACACTACGAACATTTTTAGAAGAATACTTCAGCTCTGAAAGTCCATACAATGCAAGTCAACATGGTCCAAAACCGTGAAGCTCAAAAAGTAAATAAAGGCAGCACAACTTAAATCCATGTCTTCAAAAAGTGATTGGTGTGGATGAGAAACAGATACATTTTTAAGTCCTCTTTTACTATAAAATGTCCTCCCTGCACAGTAAGTGGTGATGTGCATGAAGAATGCAAATCGGCAAAAACACTTAGGAGAGAAGAGCGCTTAGGACGGCTGTTTGAATGTGGAAATTTTTAGTAAAAAGACTCTTATTATTGATCTGTTTCTCACCCACATCTATCATATTTCTTCTGAAGATATGGATTTAACCACTGGAGTTGTATGGATTACCCTTATATGCTACTTTTATGTGCTTTTTGGAAAATGTTGGTACCCATTCACTTGCATTGAAAGGTCATGCAGAATTGAAATATTCTTCTAAAAATCTTTGTGTTCAGCAGAAGAACGAACATCATACACATCTGGAATGGCATGAGGATGAGTAAATTATTTTTGAGTGAACTATTCCTTTAATCACAGGTTTGTCCCTTTAATAAGTGGACTGTAAATGACATTGTATAAAGTGTGCCAATTAGAAAAACTACTAATTTAGACCTGGAGCTTAATATCTTGCTGATGCACTAGTTCAGTGGTTCTCAACCGGTGGGGCGCACCCCCCCTCTCCCAGGGGGGCGCGAGTAGGCCACGATGGAAGGGAAAAAAAACTGGAAAAACAATTTTTTTGGGCACTTTTTTTTTGTCACTAAACTACTGTCATAAAAAGTTATAGTTTTGTATATACATAACTCCTGAATAAAAATCTAAATGTGTTTGGACTGATTTAAAAAAAAAAGTTTTGAACAAATTTGATTGGTTTGTCGATAGTGAGCGCAAATGCAGGTGATAAGCATAAGCGGTTTCATTAAGCGAGTCATTGAGTCGTTCATTCAAACGATTCGTTCAAACGGCCGATTCATCAAGAATGAGACAGACGTTTGTGAATGGGTCATTGAATCTTTGACTCAACCGATTCGTTCACAACACTGAATCATTCAAAACACGATTGAGTATTGCTGTGAGATGCGCTATGGCTATGCTGTGATCTTTGTTTGGATTCATCGGATCTATTTTCGCTGCTAAAATAGACCAAAACAGTCATTATTTCGTCTAAAATATAAGTGACTTAATATTATTAACTTGTTTGTTGAACTGTCATATGAAATCAGTGTCACATTTTCAATCGTGAGGTGATGGTAAATTAAGTGATGGTCAATTGTCAGCTCTCTTGGTCGTCAGGTCGGTGTGATGTATGTTGCTGAACTGTATTCAAATGTTATAAATATAAAAACACCACATTTTGAAATTTAACTGCAGTATGTCAATTTAGTTTATTTGTGTGTGCTGCGCTCATAGACTTTAGAAAACGGCGCTCATTTGTTTGATTTCAACCTGTCTTTGCAAGGCCGCGAAACTCATATTTTCCTCCTTGCAGACAAAGTGCACGCCTTCACACAAAAACTAGACCTCTGGCATGGCCGCATCAGTTGAGGGAACTGCGCCATGTTCCCCAGCCTTGCAGACTTTATCACTGATGCAGGCACGTCACACGATTTCTCCTCCCTTTTTCAATCAGCGTCTGAGCACCTGTCAGCAATGACAAAACAATTTGCGACGTACTTTAAAGAGGATTATCGCTCTTTTGCATGGGTTCGAGATCCGTTTGTGTGCACAGCAAACGAGCTATCAATTGATATGCAGGAACAGCTTATTGAGCTGAAGAGTGACAGTAGACTGAAGGAACTCTTTAGCTCCTGCCCTCTTTCGTCATTCTGGGCAGCATTGATGCAGGAATACCCTGAACTCTATGACGTCGCCTTGAAGATTCTCCTTCCTTTCACGTCGACATATTTGTGTGAGGCAGGATTCTCAAAAATGACTGCAATCAAAACGAAATACCGCAATCGTGCACAAATCGAGGATGATTTGAGGCTATGTTTCTCAAACATTGAGCCAAGAATTGAGGATCTTTGCAAGGCAAAGCAGGCTCAGGTCTCACATTAACATCACCTACCAGCAAGCTTCTGTTAAAAATGCAGATGATGCCTACTATTAGGCCTAGTAATAATAACAATAATAAAGCATAAATTAATATCAGAGGTCTGGTGCCAATTCCCAATTATAGCAATAGCCTAGTAATGATAATAGGCCTACTGATGATGATAATAACAATAATAATAATAACAACAATAAAGCATGTAACCTCATATAATTATATAGCAATAGCCTAGTAATGATGATAGGCCTACTACTACTCATAATAATAATAATAATGCCTGCAAGCTCACATTAGAAGTCTGGTGCTACTGCCAATTATTATAATAATAATAATAATAACAACAATAAAGCATGGGGCGGGGGGGCACTGGAGCCCCAACTGCAATGAACCAGCTTTGGGGGGGCCCAGCTTGCAAAAGGTTGAGAACCCCTGCACTAGTTTATACAACTCAATGCACTTCTGCCTTTTCCAGCATAGTTTTAGGCTTCTACGAGTTCTCAAAAATGTATCTACCACCGCACGCATGTGATTATGAGAAATTACACACACTTGAAATATAATAAGAGGGGGTTTTTTTTGTTGGTGTTATATATGTGTTTTCCCTTTGTGGAAATTAAGTGAGTGTGATTATAATTTTAATGTTCCTGAAATAAACGTCATAAAGCTTTATCATTTCAAAGTGTTTCTTTAAACTTCTAGGGGTGGGGGAAATAATTGTTTCAGCGATGCTTAGCGATTCTTACTCATGATTCTGAATCGATTCTGAGTTCAGTTTAAATCACAGCAGAGCCATGGCACTCACCAAAGACAAATGTAGAAACAAAGACGAGAGTTAAGTGCATACACTAAAGTCAAGTGCACAAACACGACTGTTTGCAGACCAGCTGTATCAAACACATGACCATTTGTGCCAGAATGAAACTACGATCCCGAAATGTTTTCACGCACATAGCAAAGGGAGAGTTTATTTGTGATAACATTCCAACAAACAACATGAAAGATGAGCTTGCACCCATTATTGCATTAATTTGCACACAACGGCAGAAAACACATGGCAAGGCAGCGGTTTGGGAGTTGTGATGAGGTTTTCATTTCATTTTTTTTTTTTCCTGATGCCTTTCTCTACTCTTGCGTGCTCTCCATTTCATTGGCTTTTGCTTTATTGCCAGTCACTCGCTTGTCAGGACAGTGCGCACACCTGATGATAAAGGTTTGAAATAGCCTGTAGCTTTTGCAACAGTGCCGTGTGATCTTCTACTCACAGAGCAAACAAATGGAACAGTGCGTGCGAGATGCTTGATACATTTCTGAAGCAACAACTGCGCTATTTAAACTTCTTTACTATCACCTGTACAGGTGAGGAGAGGAGAAGCTCATCCTGGACCAGCAACTTCCAGTTGTGGTTAAAAATTAAAATGAATAGCATGGCATAGATTAATTTTAAATAATAATTAAATACTATTAAATGATTTACAATGCTTAAACACAAATAATATAATCAGTTAAAGTAAGAGTATTCAGTGTGTTTTGATGGAGAACCACTTTTTTGTGTGCTTTTAAGAGATTTTTTATAAGGTTCTAAAGAAAGAAACTGAAAAACTGAGATACTCTTTTAAACTATAGAACCATTTATTTAATCTTGTGGATGTTCCATGTTTTGTTCACAGCTCATACTGAATGTAAAAGGCCAATTTATGTATTGTGATGATTTTTTTAAACCGCTGTTAAGGGAAAAATAGAGTAAAAAATACATTTTGAAGAAACTGAAAAAAGAATTGAGAATCGTTTAATAATCTAATCGTTACCGTTTGAATCGTAATCGAATCGTGAGGCCAGTGAAGATTCGCACCTCTAAAATCTACTCCAATACATTCAAGTGTCTATTCACTCATGTGCCATCTGCAGCAAAAGCCATTCACACATCTGTCTAAAGTAAGAAATGCCTCAATTATCATTCTATTGTCTTTATTCTGCACATTAACACTTTTATACATTCATCTTTGCAATAGAATAAGTGTCATCATAAATCTCAAGTGTAATCTGTGCATATTTTGGCCGTGTGTAGCATGTTACCACATTAGTGTCAATATTTTAGAATTTAAACAAGACAAATTAAAAAAATTATTCTGCGTATACAGTGCATCCGGAAAGTATTCACAGCGCTTCACTTTTTCCACATTTTGTTAAGTTATTCCAAAATTGATTAAATTCATTATTTTCCTAAAAATTCTACAAATCATACCCCATAATGACAATGTGAAAGAAGTTTGTTGGAAATCTTTGAAAATGTATTAAAAATTAAAAATAAAATCACATGTACATAAGTATTCACAGCCTTTGCCATGACACTCAAAATTGAGCTCAGGTGCATCCTGTTTCCACTGATCATCCTTAAGGTCTTTCAACAACTTGATTGGAGTCCACCTGTGGTAAATTTAGTTGATTGGACATGATTTGGAAAGGCACACACCTGTCTATATAAGGTCCCACAGTTAACAGTGCATGTCAGAGCACAAACCAAGCCATTAAGTCCAAGGAATTGTCTGTAGACCTCCGAGACAGGATTGTATCGAGGCACAGATCTGGGGAAGGGTACAGAAACATTTCTGCAGCATCGAAGGTCCCAATGAGCACAGTGGCCTCCATCATCTTTAAATGGAAGCAGTTTGGAACCACCAGGACTCTTCCTAGAGCTGGCCGCCTGGCCAAACTGAGTGATCGGGGGAGAAGGGCCTTAGTCAGTGAGGTGACCAAGAACCCAATGTTCACTCTGACAAAGCTCCAGCATTTCTCTGTGGAGAGAAGAGAACCTTCCAGAAGAACAACCATCTCTCCAGCACTCCAATCAGGCCTGTATGGTAGAGGGGCAAGACGGAAGCCACTCCTCAGTAAAAGGCACATGACAGCCTGGAGTTTGCCAAAAGGCACCTGAAGGACTCTCAGACCATGAGAAACTAAATATGAACTCTTTGGCCTGAATGGCAAGCTTCATGTCTGGAGGAAATCAGACACTGCTCATCACCTGGCCAATACCATCCCTACAGTGAAGCATGGTGGTGGCAGCATCATGCTGTGGGGATTTTTTTCAGTGGCAGGAACTGGGAGACTAGTCAGAATCGAGGGAAAGATCCTCGATCTTTCAATGTACGGAGACGTCCTTGATGAAAACCTGCTCCAGAGCACTCTGGACCTCAGACTGGGTTCATCTTTCTCTGTGAATGTGGTTCTCTGTGAACTCTGTGAATGTCTTTGAGTGGCCCAGCCAGAGCCCAGACTTGAACCCGAGTGAACATCTCTGGAGAGATCTGAAAATGGCTGTGCACCAACGCTCCCCATCCAACCTGATGGAGCTTGAGAGGTCCTGCAAAGAAGAATGGGAGAAACTGCCCAAAAATAGTTGTGCCAAGCTTGTAGCATCATACACAAAAATACATTAGACTGTAATTGGTGCCAAAGGTGCTTCAATAAAGTATTGAGCAAAGGCTGTGAATACTTATGTACATGTGATTTTTGTATAATTTATTTTTATTTTTTTATAATCTTTGTATACATTTACAAAGATTTCAAAAAACCTTCTTTCATGTTGTCATTATGGGGTATTATTTGTAGAATTCTGAGGAAAATGATTAATTTAATCCATTTTGGAATAAGGCTGTAACATAACAAAATGTGGAAAAAGTTAAGCGCTGTGAATACTTTCCGGATGCACTGTATATTACTTTAAATCATCATCAATTGGTTAAATCAACTTCTTTAACTAGCCTCATATGAATTCTACTCATAGAATGAGGCATAAAGTCATTGATAACACATTTTAAGGTTTTACTGAGCATTCTCATATTTAAATTTACTTCTAAACGCTGTCCCACATCAGTGTGGCTGGTGTCTGAATGTTCGGAAACAGTATACAGTTGCTCGGCTTTTTAGAACTTCTTTTTACCCCTGAAGAAAAAAGAAGAAGAACTTCTCTGGAAGTATATAGAGGGCTTATCATTGCAGACACCTGAATGCCTTGGCTGTTGTTATTAGCTATGGAAAAAGGTCATTGAGATCAGGCTTGTCGATAGGATATCACCTTTCTGCTTTTTGTCTTGTATATTGGGTCTGCATTGTGTGTGTTCTGTATGAAGGAAAAGGAAAGTGAGAGAGAGAGAGAGAGAGAGAGAGAGAGAGAGAGAGATAATTAAACTCCTGTGTTCCTTTTAGAGTGTCAGATAGAGAAATTACCTATGAGACCACGGGACAGCGCTCGAGTGATTGATGCAGCAAAACATGCCCACAAGTTCTGCAACGTGGAGGAAGATGAGACTGTGTACTTAAAAAGGTGTGTGCGTGTCTCTATAAAGGTTTGTGTTGGAGTTTGTTATTGTAGTGTTGTTGAAGATTCATATCTGCTGCATGTCTCTTGCTGTATGTGCAGGTCAGAGGGCATTGAAAGGCAGTTTCGAAAAAAATGTGGAAAGTAAGTGAGCACAACAAATTTTTGAAACAGTCATGAAAACCTTGGCCTTTTTAAAATTATAAATGAAAAATTTCCATAAATGTGAATTCACATATGAACCAGTCATTTGTCCTGTTGGGCCACAGTGCTGAGCTTCCTCTATCGCCATGATAACTCTGCCATGCTGTGGCCCAGGAGGTTGACGTCAAGGCTTAGAGAAGGGGGGTTCTCTAATTTTAGAATGTGTTAATTATGTGGAGCTTGTCATCTTTATTTGACTATTTTCTTGCGTCAGCATTGAGAGTGGCCCAGGTTTGGGAAAACTGTAGCAAACATGTTTTATTTATAAGCTGAAGTTTTTTAACACTGTTATGTGTGTGATTTGTGTAGGTGTGGTGTGCTCTTGTTCTATCAGCATCAGATGAAGAGCACTCCAGCAACGTTCATTGTGGATGGAGCTTTGGTTAAGTTTGGACAGGGAATTGGGAACACAAGTGTGTACAGTCAGAAACAAGAGCCGCCTAAGAAAGTCAGGGTAAGACAAATATCTATATGCTTGTTTTGGTTGAAAATGTAAGTGAAAATTGCAACATATAATGTCAACAGCAGGGTAAGAAATGAATGGGGGCTCAGGGAAAGAAAAGACACCAAAATTGACAAAAATGCCCACTAAATTATTTGCAAAATATGTCTGTTGTAGAGCTGCACGATTATGACATTAATAATTCATGTTTATTTCCCTTGATGTTGTAATCACGATTAATAGCATTGACATGAAAATATTTATTTTGGGTGGATCAATTACATGCCGTTTTCTGTTGAATGTCGTGTTCTTGAATTACATTATTGCTGTTTTAAACATCAGTATATCAAGACTACTTGCCTAAACGGTCAACATCACATTGGCATTCTTAATAGCATTTAAAACAAGCTTGTTATTAAAATTTTGTTTCAGTTATAGATAGTGAGGGACACACCTGTATGTGATTGTTTTCAGTGCCCAACCAATGCAAAAACGCATGTTAAATAGAACATTTTGACGCAGCATGAGTAGACCTACATGGACTGCTATAATTTATTCTTTTCACGATTAGTTAATTGTGGCAGTAGGAATTGTAATCTTGATAATTTATTTGATTAATGGTGCAGCCATACCCTGTAATTTATTCCTCTGTATTTTATTTGTGATATATAGTTCGTAATACTTTATTATTCTAGGCTTATTTGAAGAAGTGTTGCAAGTTGATGCTGATTTTGATCTAATTATTCAGATTGAGAATTTATGAATTGATTAAATTGAAGTCTTTGAAATAATAGGCTAACAAACTGTATCATTTTTATATGGTTAGAAGAAAATACAGCCTCATAAAGGTACAAAAAATTCACCTGAAAATCAAATCCAAGGAGATTTTGCCCCTTAATGGAAAAGATAATTTCTGACACTGGTTAATAGGCATGTATGTAATAGGCATGTATGTGTGTTGTAGGTTATGATGACAAAGCGCACCAAAGACATGGGCAAGTTCAGCTCTGTTACTGTCTCAACGATCGATGAAGAAGAGGAGGAGATTGAAGCGGTGAGTTTATGCTCATCAGCTGCTCATCAGTACTTGCATCATCTATCGTTGTTGAAGAGCTTTTGTTGATTGTGATTGGTTTATCCTATAGCGGGAGGTGGCAGACTCCTATGCCCAGAATGCCAAAGTGATTGAGAAGCAGCTGGAGAGGAAAGGAATGAGCAAGAGGAGACTACAGGAACTAGTAAGAACACACACACACACACACCCACAGTGAGATGAAAGGAAGGGAGATGTGCATTCATGCTTGAGGCGGATTGAAACTTAAATAAACTGCAAAGATGACTGTAATGAGAAAATACACCCTAGAATTAAAGATAACAGAGATCCCTCTATCACACATACACACACACACACACACACACACACACACACACACACACACACACCTAATCTTATTTACTTTGGCAGCTCATTGAAGTGGGCTAGTTAAGCAGCTGAAAACTTGTATTGGATTAATTTATCAAAGAAGAGTGAAGAACCGTGTGTGGAGTCACTGTATACACACATACACACACACACACACACACACACACATTTAGGACAATTTGCACACACATACACAAGAATCAGCCAGGACTGGTACATAGATTTGGGCCTTGTTTTCTCCTGGTATTAACCCCCGTTTTGGGTGATCTGATCAGAAGTTGTCAGCCAAGACAGATTGCCGTTCACACCTGGTATTAACATGTGTCTCCTGTGACCACTTGTGATTGGATCTCATTGACCCCATTTCCACCTGGTATGAAGATGTTTTGGGTGATGGATCACATGTGGTCAGTGCTAAATACAGGTCTAAATGGGGTCTAAAATGTTTAGTGATCTGATCACCCTTTTTCAGGACACTGTATTTTAAAGATAATTAAAAAATAATCCAAATAACATTACAGATCTTTATTGTAAAGGGCTTAAACAATGTTTTCCATGCTTGTTCAATGAACCATAAACCATTAATGAACATGCACCTGTGAAACGGTCATTAAGACACTGACAGATTACAGATGGTAGGCAATTAAGGTCACAGTTATAAAAACTTAGGTCACTAAAGAGACCTTTCTACTGACTCTGAAAAACACCAAAAGAAAGATGCCCAGGTTCCCTGCTCATCTGCGTCAACGTGCTTTAGGCATGCTGCATGGAGGCATGAGGACTGCAGATAGGGCAATAAATCGCAACGTCCTTACTGTGAGACGCCTAAGACAGCGCTACAGGGAGATAGGAATGACAGCTGATTGTCCTTGCTGTGGCAGACAATGTGTAACAACACCTGCACAGGATTGGTACATCCGAATATCACACCTGCCGGACAGGTACAGTATGGCAACAACAACTGCCCGAGATACATCAGGAACGCACAATCCCTCCATCAGTGCTCTGACTGTCTGAAATAGGCTGAGAGATGCTGGACTGAGGGCTTGTAGGCTTGTTGTAAGGCAGGTCCTTACCAGAAATCACCGGCAACAATGTTGCTTATGGGCACAAACCCACTTTAGCTGGACCAGACAGGACTGGCAAAAAAGTGATCTTCACTGACGAGTCAGTTTTGTCTCACCAGGGGTGATGGACGGACTCACGTTTGTCGTCAAAGGAATGAGCGTTAAACTGAGGCCTGTACTCTGGAGCGGGATCGATTTGGTGGTGGAGGGTCTGTCATGGTCTGGGGCGGTTTGTCACCGCATCGTCGGACTGAACTTCTTGTCATTACAGGCAATCTCAACGCTGTGCATTACAGATAAGACATCCTCCTCCATCATGTGGTACCCTTCCTGCAGGCTCATCCTGACATGACCTTCCAGCATGACAATGCCACCAGCCATACTGCTCGTTCAATGCATCATTTCCTACAAGACAGGAATGTCAGTGTTCTGCTATGGCCAGCGAAGAGCCCAGATCTCAACCCCCCAATGTAATCAGTGGAAATGTATATGAAGTGTTGTGTTGACATTCAGCCATCAGTTGATAGTCAGTTGCCAGTGTATTATTAAAAGAAGACTAAAATGTAAGTCCAGTCTCAGGCTAATAAAGTGCTGATAAATGTATCATGAGTGATCAGAAGTCTGATTGCTTGGGGGAAGAAGCTGTCATGAAGTCGGCTGGTGCTGGTCCTGATGCTGCGATAGTGCCAGCCTGAAGGTAGCAGTGAGAGCAGCCCATGATTAGGGTGGCTGGAATCTCTGATGATTCTCCAAGCTTTTTTCACACACTGCCTGCTGTAGATATCCTGGACTGAGGGAAGCTCATCTCCGAAAAATGTGCCTGGCTGTTCGCGCCACCCTTTATAGGACTTTGCGGTTGAGGGTGGTACTGTTGCCGTTCCAGGCAGTAATGCAGCCAGTCAGGATGCTCTCTACAGTGCTGGTGTAGAACCGTGTGAGGATGTGGTGGTACTAGTGTGTACATGCATCCATGACCATCTCTGCATGAGGTTAGAACGATCGGATCACAATTTGATTCCTAGATGCATTAGACTTCACTGGTATTTAGTACTGTCTACTTGGGATCAGATTACCCAAGATGGATGTTTAAGATGAACTGTGTAATTTCTATGCCATTAGCGCCACTGAGCGGAATTGCAAAAATAAACATCCTTTTGAAGATGCCCTCCATCTGCAGTATATCGAACAAACAGACAGTCCTGCCCCCAACTCACACCATTAGTTGAGTCAGTGTTTTTGTATTGGGGATATAAAATTGGTAATTTTCATAGCTCCACAAAGACAAAGTGTTCTCATTTTATGTGAAAATGTACCTAGAATTGTCTACTTATAGTTGTCTCTGTGTGTGTTATGCTGTAGTAGGAGAAAAAGTAACACACTTTGGCTTTAATACCAGGTGTAAACAGGGCCTAATGTTAGACAGCTCAACCATGTACAGTAAAGCACTAAAACGTCAGCTGAGTAAGAAGAAAGAGAATTCTGCATATCTATGCAATTGTAAAGCTGCTGGAAATGCTGAGTTTGTTTTTAAGGAGTTAGTTTTAGCATTTGCACACACCAAGACAACAAACCTGAGCACACACAGGACATGGCAGCAAAGCAAAACATGCACACTGCTAATGTGGTTTGTAAATGAATAAGACTCTTTTGTAAAAAGTGAGTAATGAATGACAGTTTAATACAATGAAACAGAAGTATGTAAATGAACAGTTAAAAGGATGTGGGATCAGAGACTAAACAGGAATTAAACAATGTTTATATTATGTCTGATTTTGATTGTGATCGGTACACTGCATCTCTGTTTACAGGCGGAACTTGAAGCTAAGAAAGCCAAGATGAAGGGAACTCTCATTGACAACCAGTTCAAATGAAGATTGTGTGTATGGGAGTATGAGTATGTTGTGCTTCAGAGAGAATGTGTGTATATTTGCACAATAGCTTGTGTGAATGGGTGGAATAAAAAAAATAAATAAATTACATTGTCTTGAAATTGAAATTTTCTTGAAAAAAACTGTTTTTCATACTATACTTCATTAAATTAAAGTCAGCTGAATGGCATTTTTTCTTCTATCAGAAGTTTTTGCGTTATGGCATAGATGCAGATGCCCTTGGTTCTCTCTCTCCTCACAGTGAGTTGTTGAGATTTTGGACCTTATTCACGCTAGCGCTATCTTTGATTTTTTAATGGGAATTACAATGAGGCTCTGAGGAGAGACTTACAGTCTCTTCAATGGGCTGTACTGCAGTTGAATGTTTTTTTGGATCGTTCCGCAGACAAAATTTATAAAATATTTGTCCATGAACATTTAGTATACAAAGAGTTGTGGAAAATCAGAAGTGATCGATCTAGGAGCTTTATACAGCTTTATACTATTTGTGCCATTGAAGATATGGTAAGTATATCCTTCACAGCCTCGTTTTTATTCCCATTAAAAATCAAATATTGCGTTTGCGTGCATTATATTTTGTAGGCTAAAACAGTAAATTGTTAAATTTACCCATAAAATGGACCTTACTGAAAGCTTTTCTTCTGGATTCACAAATGCTGTGTACACCCCAGATTTGTTAGTTATATGTGTGTATGTTAGTGAATTCCAAACATTTATAAATTATCATAATCCATGGCCATGAAATCACCTTATAAGGAAGGTACTTGTAAATGTTGCTAGTTGCTAGTAAATGCTTTTAACATCTATGTGGAACAGTAATGAAATGCTTTCACATCATAATGCATACAATGCACACATATAGCATCTCAAGGAAAGTGAGAAACCTCTTGTCTTCGCATGTTTTTGCTGTTATCAGAGGCTCTTTTTTTTTAATCAATAAAAACGGTTTGACATGAAGTTTTAGTTAAAAAAAAAAATCACTTCTCACTGGCAGGAGGATGTCCACCACCATTAACCTTCTCTGGTTCTGTTCTTGGACCGAAATGTTGTAAACTAAAAGATTTGCAAGCTGCAACAGTGTGTATGCTTTTGCTTTTTTGTTGTTTGTTTTGTTTTTACTATTTTGCATAAGTATTTTGTTCACACTTGCTTGCGATGTGTCTATTTATGGGTTTAACAGCATTAGCATTAACCTTATGTTATCAACTAAACATGATTATTCGATGCCTATACTGAATTACGAAGTCTAAATTACAGAGCTCATATCAAATGATGAAACGTTCGAAACAATCATGTTAGAAGGCATTCATTTTGTTTAGAAAATCAAACATGCTGCATCGTACCATGACCTTTTCAGCTAGAAAAAAGCTATATAAAAAGCACGAAGCAGAGTTGGGAATAAAATATACTTTATTGGAATAAATGCAAGCATTGAGGTATTTGGAAACAACAAACCTTTTAACTAATTTGTTATTTATTAAGGTTAATTTCACTCATTCAATTTTTTGTAAAAATTTTCATTCCTTTTTTCATTTCACTTCTATTTAAATGGACACAAAGTTGTTGTCTAATTACACAAAACTTGCTATGCTCATGTTTCATGAATGAGGCCCATTGATTGCATGCAACTGTCCATGTTTGCAACAGTGTTTGTGGGCATCCTTTTTTTCAACCAGCATGTGTCTTGCTCATATACACATGCAGTCATGTCCAGTTTTGTGGGAAAGTCTGATCAAGCAAATCAATGTGTCATTAGAATGTGATCATGTGGAGACCTCAGAAGAGTGATGTTGGGCACCAGCAAAGAGACTTGTGTTGGGCCAGTGTTTCTCAGTCATGTGCAGAAGTACGTGATTAATGAAAAGATTCAGGATAATTGAACAGTACACAAGCATTTTGTCACACCTGCACAAACCCCAGTTTGGCATTGTAACTGCACAGGTGCAGTTAATCACCCCTCATGCAGTTCAGGCATTATACCGGACCATCTTTAATGGACCAATGGAGGACTCCTCTGCTACTGACATTTGACTGGATGATGATGTTTGTGCCTTTTTTCAATATCAAATGACCAAAAACTGAAATGCTGTTTGTTCATTAGCACGAGTTAATTCATACATGCATTCTCTTTCTCCGTATTTATTCAGTGTTACAATAATATAATAACATTAGCTAGAATTATGCTCCATATAGATTACAAGATCCAAATGTGACAACCACACAAATCCATAAGTACTTGTTGAATATTATATTTAAAAACCATGAACATTAAAAGTGGGTTGGATCTCCATTTGCTGCAATGACAGCTTCATGTTAGAACATCGCTTCGGTTTTTCTCCCATTCAGACTGAGTATCAGTATGTTTACCTTGGTACATGCTTTTTCACCTCACGTCTTGATTATTTCAATGCCCTCTTGGTTTATCAAAAAAAAAAAAAGACGTTGCAAGATTACAATATGTTCATAATGCAGCAGCAAGAGTTCTCACCTTCACTAAGCACTCTGCCCAGATCACATTTCTTCTGCATGATCTTCACTGGCTGTCTGTTACATCCCAAATAAAATTCAAATTACTCCTAACATTTAAGGCATTAAATGGTCTTGCAGGTTTCATATCTACTGCATCCTTATCTCCCCACTCTGTCCCTTTGATCCTGTGAACTTGGACTTTGTCAGTGCCGAGATTTTGATTATCTACCGTAGGTGGTTGGTCATTCTGTGTTGTGGTTCCTAAACTATGGAACTCACTACATCTTAGTCTTCATAATATCTCCTATTAATCCACTTTCAAAAGTCTCAGCGTCTCTTTTCTTTATGAATAATAATAATAATGAATGATAATATGAATGATTATTATGAATAATCCTCTTAGATTATAATTTTTTTTTCCTTTGTTGTGTGTGTAGGCCTACTTTGTTCTATATATTGTGTAGCTTATTGTAAAGCGACCTTGAGCTTGGGAAAAGCGCTACTTAAATAAAACTTCTACACGGCAGATTTTTGCGTTGTAGATCTGTCTTCATCTCTCTGCCTAAATACAAGATGCCATGCACAATCAAATTGGATAGAAGGACTGCCAACTTGATGTTTAATCACATTTATTTAAAAACATGAAACATTAAATAATTTCACATTTCACATTGAAATTAGATGCACAAGTCTCATGGACTACTTTTATGACATCTTTTCGGTCCTCTAAGGTTTGAATTGAGGCTATATCCACTGCCATTGAATTGAAAGTGCAGGCTGTGATATTCATTAAAAATATCTGTTTTTCTAACTCTGCATAAGAAAAGAAAGTCATACCATTTGAAACATCATGACGATGAGTAAAATATGACAATTTGTAATAGTCTCTTCTGGAACACAGGACGACTTTGAATGATTCTTTACTCATATCGTTGCAGGAAGTGAGCATATTTTTCATATAGTGTGAAAAAAGTCATGTTAAAAAAGAAAGTATGCACTGAAGGCCGCAGTTACCCCTCCTTTATTCTTATTCCTCTGCACACCATCCATTTGATCAGGACTTGAACCACCCTTATGAAAGCCATTTTCATATGATGTATCAGCCACACACTGTTAGAGGAAAACAAAATGTTAAAACAGTATTAAAAACACATCTACAAAAACAACTTTCCAAGCTTTACTAAATTTGCTATGACAGAACTTACAGTATGAAATCATTCAGATGAAAGAAAAACATTTGTTTGACAATATTTAATGCCACAGTAAATACCTGGAAGATCTTTTGCAAGCATCTCCTCTCTTGCTTAATTTATATTTTAGCCAAAAGGATTTTTCTTGGTGCAGTCTCATGCACAATAGACAGATGAATGGAATCGGTCAATTTCATCACATAACTGAAAAATAATTGATTGAAATGGAACATTAATCATTCACATTAACTTGTCATTAAAGTGGTCACACAAGTCTTTTAGAAATAGCTCACCCAAAAATGAAAAATATGTCCAAACCTGTATATCTTTTTCTTCTGTGGAAATGTTTGAAATCATAGTGTTTATTGGCCATGATGTAAGTGGATTGTGACTTTTAAAAAAAAGCTCAAAAAATAAATCACAGTAAAAGTAATCAATGCTACTTAAAATATATTCCAAGTTTGTTCACAGGATGCAATGAGAGTCAGTGGTGTTTCCAGTGCTTTACTGCTTTAATTTGATAGTAATTAACTATTTAAATTATGTTCTGTTCATCAAAGTGATCATATCACTACATAAACTTGGAATATATTGAACTATTTATTTCAAATACTTTAACTTTGGTTTGCACTATGGTGAGTTAAAGATATAATTTTCCTTTTTGGGTAAACTATTCAAAAACTTTTCAGCAATATGAAAATGTTAAAATGCCCAAGTGATAGAACAATGATGTGCCCCTCTGCCTTTCACATCCCCCTGTTCTTTACATTGTATTTCTAACCTACTATTCCACATGCAACACTGATATCAAACATCTATTTTAAGCTGATAACTGACATAAAATTATCTGTGATATTACTTACACTGGAGAGTTTTTATCCACCAGACATTCCATCTTCTATCTCCCTTCACCACCATGAAAGAGTTTGCTGCATCCAGTATTTAACAACCAAGGTATCTGGTAGCATCTTGCCATACAGTACATGCAAATATTTACATGTCCCTCAAAGAAGCATCCACATCAATGACAGCAAACTCCAAATAAAAAGTGCAGAGGAAGATGTTTGTTCAATCTCAAATGTACAAACAAATTCCCATCTGAACTTTTGCAACCACTCAAAGATACTGTGTTACTCTTCAGTTATAAAGAGTGTTAAGTGCATCAGGAAAGTATTCACAGCGCTTCACTTTTTCCACATTTTGTTATGTTACAGCCTTATTGCAAAATTGATAAAATGTATTATTTTCCTCAAAATTCTACAAACAATACCCCATAATGACAATGTGAAAGAAGTTTGTTTGAAATCTTTGCAAATTTATTAAAAATAAAAAATGAAAAAACAAAATCACATGTACATAAGTATTCACAGCCTTTGTTCAATACTTTGTTGAGGCACCTTTGGCACTAATTAGAGCCTCAAGTCTTTTTGTGTATTTTGCTGCAAGCTTGGCACACCTATTTTTGGGCAGTTTCTCCCATTCTTAATTGCAGGACAGAGATGTTCAATCGGGTTCAAGTCTGTGCTCTGGCTTGGCCACTCAAAGACATTCACAGAGTTGTCCCTTAGCCACTCCTTTGTTATCTTGGCTGTGTGCTTAGGGTTGTTGGAAGATAAACCTTTTCCCCAGTCTGAGGACCAGAGCACTTTGGAGCAGGTTTTCATCAAGGATGTCTCTGTACATTGCTGCATTCATCTTTCCCTCGATCCTGACTTGTCTCCCAGTTCCTGCTGCTGAAAAACATCCCCACAGCATGATGCTGCCACCACCAAGCTTCACTGTAGGGATGGTATTGGCCAGGTGATGAGCAGTGCCTGGTTTCCTCCAGACATGACACTTGCCATTCAGGCCAAAGAGTTCAATCTTTGTTTCATCAGACCAGAGAATTTTGTTTCTCATGGTCTGAGAGTCCTTCAGGTGCATTTTGGCAAACTCCAGGAGGGCTGTCATGTGCCTTTTACTGAGGAGTTGCTTCCATCTGGCCACTCTACCATACAGGCCTGATTGGTGGAGTGCTGGCAAGATGGTTGTTTTTCTGGAAGGTTCTCTTCTCTCCACAGAGAAATGCTGGAGTTCTGTCATTGTGACCATCGGGTTCTTGTCACCTCCCTGACTAAGGCCCTTCTCACCAATTTCTCAGTTTGGCCGGGTGGCCAGCTCTAGCAAGAGTCCTGGTGGTTCCAAACTTCTTCCATTTATGGATGATGGAGGCCACTGTGCTCATTAGGACCTTCAATGCTGCATACATTTTTATGTACCCTTCCTCAGATCTGTGCCTCGATACAAACCGGTGGAGGATGGTATGTTTTGTTATGTTAACTCTATATTCTGCTTGAAATCTTCACTTTATTCAGTTGACCAGCTACTGGAAAGCTTGCTTTTAAAACAACCAGGCCAATTTAACTGTTACACTTGTGTAAAATCACCATGCAAAAACTGCTTTATGCAGCACACTGAGCTAGTAGCTAACATCTAGCGGTCGTGTTATTGTTTATTGTTTTGTGTAGCGTTTAAGATGATGTTATGGCAGTAGAGGCAGCGCAACTATGATGATCACCCATGTTGAGGTGGCACTAAACAGCAGTGGAAAAGCAAGCTCAGAAAAATAAAAGCGAGTAGAGTCGAGTCGAGTTGATCCATAACGTGCAGTGGAAAAGTGCCGCAAGACAGTGCCCAAATTTCTTCTCATCGAGAATCAGAAGTACCGCCGCCTCGTGCCACCGCTCAAACTGCTTGTTGGGAGCATTAAGAAGTATTTAGTAACTTCTGTTTGCAATACAGATATTTTGCAACTGTCAGTGAACTACTTCGAAGACCGAATCAGGAGGTGAACTAATCAGTTCTGTTTCCTGTACAGAGCTGTCCCTGCGCCAAATGAACGAAACACGAGTAAAGATTTTGCACATACGTGGCTGAGACAAAATGAACAAATCACTCTCTGAGACAACTCGTTCTTCCTAGTCATATCAAAGATTGATTTAAAATGAACTAATTGTTCATGAATGACCCATCACTAGTAGAAGTGATAATTCACTCAACCCAGAGTTCTTGTGGCAGAGAGTGTGGTCCAAAAACATTACTTCACTAGAATTATTTAACATACAATGAATCAGTGTCTCTGCCTCGGAACTGCAACTAAATGTATTTCTCTCTCTCACACACATACACATACACTCACACACACACACACACACAAACACACACACACACTGTACTTACATACTGGAGAGACTTGGGTCACTCTGTTTTCATGAATATATAATCTTATACCAGGTGATGTTTAAAGCCATTTTCTTAGTACCGTGATGAGTTCTGGGAAATGTTTTCAAACATGGCTGTACAGGACCCTCTTCACTGGATCTTGAAATGTCTGAAATACATGTTAAATAATGTGACATATCTCTATGGAAATGTATAATTAAGGGAGCCACAATGTTAGATAATAAAAGCTGCTAACTCAAATGTGTAGTTTAAAGAATATACCTGGCCTACTATTGGGTCCATTTGGAACACCATATCTGGTGCTTGATGCAGTTGGGAGGGGCTCGATTACATCTCCTGACAGCTCTGACTCACTGTCTTGCTCAGAGCCAGAGGTCTCTTTGTCATCCCTCGATACATCTATTACTTTAAAATAACACAAGAACCATTAGTGTATAATCACACTAAAAATGCCACAGCCATCAAAACAAGAACACACATAAATCATCAACCAGCATTTTAAAGTGATTATTTAATTGATCTGATTAATTAATGAATCTGACAAAATAATCTATTACAAGCTGAAGCTAAACTTGAATTCTGAACTGAGCATCTTACTGACTGCCTGGTAGATGCTCTGACCTGGTGGTGGTAGACTGGGTCCTTGTGATGTCTGACCACATTGACACTGGCTAGCCTCAGCTAGGGAGCACCTGATCTGTCTGTTTTTGCTTCTTAAAAAAGAAGTCTGGTATCTCTCACTTTCTTTTAATGTTTAATTAAACCTATGCAAAAGTAAGGCAGTCTATGGTTACATCTAAGCATCAAATTACCCACATTTTAGTCCAATCTTAATCTAAGTTACAAATCCCCATTATCAAAACTGTACCTTAAAATCAACTACCAGCCTAAGTTACTAGTAAGATCATGGCTAGCCCTACTCTGCAGTAATTAACTTCGCAAGCTATAATTTCTTACACCTTTAAGATAGCAAACAGGCTATCAGAAATAGTTGTAATCTTTTGAGTAATGTTAACAGATTGATAATAACAATAATTTGCTTTGAGTTCAAGTATGAAAATCTAATGGATTTGATGGATTACAAATTGCTAAATGTTAACTTGCTGAACACTGACAGCTGTACTAGTTACCCCACTTTAGCTACACAATTGTATACAGTACTGTAACTTACGAGACCGCACTGTATATGCATGTAAGTGTATTACTAGCACAGATGTAAACATAATATATGTTATCTAAATTGGCTAAAAATCTGATTAACTGTCTGTTAATAGAGTCAAAGGTCTAAAGTTAACTTACACAGTGACTCAACTTTCGTAAATGTGGTTCAGGAAACCTAAACCCGATGCTAAACCTTATAAAACTTACTTCAAACTTACTTAAAATATGATCTATTCGGCAGTCATAAAAAGAGCCTGTCAAACTGCAACCAAAGTTTATATTCTCTCTCTCTCTCGTCCTTGATTTGAAAAATGTGCCCATTACGCCGCCGAATTTCAAAATAAATGCTTCTTTCAACAAGAGGTGAAATGACAAATCAATCAGCATCAAACTGCCAGTAGCATATTACATTTTGGAATGGCATCCGGAGTGGCCAAGCTGGTGTCTGGGGTGACCAGTGCCACCCCGGACACCCCTCTGGCTCTCCCCCTGGATGTAATTGCTCATGGATTTTTTTAACTATGCTTTGCTTTACTTTCATTTTTATAATCTCTGTGTAAAGCTCTCAATTTGAGAGTATTTGCATGCTTGTCCTCCTGAAGTCAGCAATAAATATATAAACATTTCTAAGCAGTAACACAGTGGGGCATGCAATATGACTATAAAATACCCCACCTGTTGGAGGGTACTACTGGTGAGCATTTCTGGGTAAAGGTTCATGTGTGATAATTGTAATCAGCTCATAAGGTGCCTAGAAAAATCCAGTAAAAAAATTGAAACTGCACGAAAATACCAGAAGCTTTATGTGTATTTGTTTGCAACTCTGTTTCTGGTCACTTTGATAAAATGTTGGACAGACTGTTGCAGATTTTGAAGGCCTGGCATCTCATTTTCTGCCCCTCATTTGTTTAATGAGTCCAACATATGGCTCCTCAAGTCACACTCAAACACTTTGATGAGCTCCGCATCACACTGCAGAGCACGGATCCCAGACAGAGACTGCAGGAGTTTGAGATAACTTCACAATCCTGAGGCATTTACATAAGTGATTAATACACACTCACTCCTGCGGTCTCATAACTCCTTCACTCATAGTGTCATATTGTCTTTGCACAGTTAGCTTTTAATTAAAAATTATCTTGATATGAGTTGTTATAGTCCCTATGTTCTGAAAGCCGATGAGACATCAAAGTGTGAGTATGTGTGAGGGCATTAGATTTACAAACGTATGTGGGTTGATGAACTTCCTGAATTTCCTAGGTTTTTAAAAGTTTTTAGTGAAGTCCCCAAGTTCACACTGAAAATGATGCATGTGTTGTGTGGTGGAGTTAGGTGTTAGTGCAGGTGAAAGTATATTGCTGCGAGACTGTGTGAGTGCTGACAGGGTGAGAAGTGATTCTTTGGGATCAAAACTGTGTGGGTTGAAAGGATGGGTAAGATGTATTCGTATGCTCTTGTATACATATCACTGCATTGCTTTAATACCATGCTTAATTAAAAAAAAAAAGTTTTTTATTGTTATTATTATTATTTTCAGAATGTTGATACACTTAAACAAGAGAAGAGTAAGATGAATTACCAGTAGTTAATGGGGTTCTTTTTTCTGCTTCTACCTGCCATATGTCCATGCTGATTTCAATAAGCATGTTCCCTCAGACATTTCTGACAGCAATCTGTGTTCAGGTGCTTGCATGTGTGAATGTGTGTGAAAGTAAGCACAGTCAGATCTGAAGGATGTGACACGGACATAACGGGCAGGGTAAAATGAGTTCCTTTCAAGGTTTGTGTAGTTCAGCCAAAAAACATATTTTTATCTCCATGAAACACCAATGGAGAAGGTTTTAAGAATGTCTGTGCTACTCTTTCCATACAGCAACAGTTTATAGTGACCATAGCTGTCCATTTGCAAAAAAAGAACATAAAAAAGTACCAAAAAGCAGTCCATACCAACTTGTGTGCTATTGTCCAAGTCTTGTGAAGCCACATTGTTGCTTTGTGTGAGGTACAGACTGAAATTGTAGTCCTTAAAGACTGAAAATTCTCCTTTCTGTTGCAGCTCTGAAATTCTCTTTTCAGCACATTGAAAGTGACATGCCATATACGGTAATAACAAACGCATTTGGCTTCAATCACTTCCAACCTTATACGACAATTATTAAGACACTTTGTTGACTTTGTTGGCAACAAGATTGACTGATGTTTGTGCGTTCCAGTAAGTGGAAAATTGCATTATATTTGCATGTAAGGATGAAAAACGGTTGATGGTGTACCTGAAATCGTTGATGTTTGAAGTCCTGCAGCAGCAGGACATTTCAAGCACACAGTGAAGCACACCTCTGAGAGAGTTAATGCAAAGCTGAATATTATGCTTTCAGATTTTATGATATTCTTTGATGTTTGAACCAATCTGTGGTTTATCATAACAGAAGTTATGAGCTCTACACGCCCTCTAGTGGCGATCATGATAAAAAAAAAGTACAAAAATATATTTAACACGTTTCCAATTGAGGAACTAGCTGTACTTCAGTGATTAGTTCTGAACACATGCTTTATATCCATGAGACACCTGAAGATGAGATGCAAATCTATTGGAGATAACGGTTTCATTTTGCAACAGTCTAATCACAGAATATTCCATGAGACTCTCTACACACAGACAACCCACATACAAACGTGATTAGAATTATGGTAGAAAAGAAACAGCAGTTGGGTATTTTGTATATTGTGGGAAACAGACAGAAGAACAAGAATATTATTAATTCAAGGACAGCTCTGGGTCTACAGCACACTGTATTTGTTCCAGAAGCTCCTATCAGTTCCTTTCCTCCCCTCACCTGCTCAGAGTCCAGGGCACAGGTGGTCCTCTAAGGGAAAAGCAAAACAGAGGTAACAGTAGTAGACTGGTCCATAACAGTAATGTAGAGATTTTAAGCATTATAATAATTTTCAGCACTGACAGATACAACAATGGTCTTAGACAGGAATATCTGTGGTTTTGCAGGCAATTAATATGTTTTAGAGCAGATCAGACTCAAGAATTTGTTCATTTCCTGCTGATTCCTTTATACGTCACTGACAAGTTCTCCTCCATCAAGATAGATATTAAAGGGATTGTTCATCCAAAAATTTTACTCACCCTCATGCTATCCAAGATGTATATGACTTTCTTTCTTCTGCAGAACACTAACAAAGATTTTTAAAAGAATATCTCAGTTTTGTTGTCCCATTTATTGAAAGTTAATGGTGGCCATACATTTGAAGGTCACATAAAGGCAGCATCAAAGTAATCCATACGACTCCAGTAGTTTAATCCATGTCTTCAGAAGCAATATGATGTGGTAAAAAAAAAATTCAACAAATAAATCAAACACAAACTATCCCTTTCTCATTCACAAAGAAGCAAACATAACCAAAACCTCAAAATCACACACATAAACAAACAGAACTGATTTGTACTGTGTGTGGGTGTGTGCGTGTGTTGGGTGACCAGATGACCATGACAAAAAATTGAAATACACAAGGAAGGTGCTTTGAATATCTTTTCATTGTTACATTGTAGGTATTTATTTAAAGGTTTAAGCTTGTAAGTTAAAAATAAATGTATCTGTAAAGAAATATAAAATGAATGGGATTTTTACTTCCAGAACCTGACTGCTCTATTCTCTATAGATTCTAAAGCACTTCAGATATTACAAAATGTATTTACCACATGAAAACCAGTAAAGACCAAAAATAAACTACATTTTCATTTCGTCCAACTACATGGTCATTTCGTCTGAAGTGTAGAGAAGGCCGTGTCGAAACAGAAACTTGGACATGATGAAGGGCTTCAGGGACATGTGGAAAGACGAGCGTATCTCCTGACGCTCAAACAGGTCTGGATGGTTACAAACCTTTCTGAACTGCATGACAAGGTTCATGAGGCTGCTGGTGGTGCTGTATATATGTATAATTGATTTTTTAAGCAAAGATGAAAATAGATTAATTAGAGATTAGTATGAACCTACCTCTCCCATACAGACACAATGCCAAAAGGGAAGAGGAGGAGCCAAGGTAGGAAATTATTCAGATTGACACATTGCAGTCAGAAAATTAAAGGTGAAGATGCACACATACAGTATACAGACAGGCACATCAGTCTACATTTGAACATTTTGTGTAATTCTACATATGAAATATATGATAAATATACTTTCCATACCTGTTAAACTCACCCCCCTAGAATTACAGAAAATTCCCATAACACATGAAAAATCATACACAGTCCCAGGCAAAGGGAGAAAGTTCAGTTGTAGAAGACTTCAATGTACTATTCGCTCATTACCAACCCAGTCACAGATCTTATAGATGTGCACGGAAGTCTTTGAGGCAACAAAAGTGTACACAACTAGCTCCCATTTATTGGCAAGTTTTCGCTTCCCTCTACAACTCTTGTTAGTCATAAGAATTTGGTCACCAGTGGCAAGAGGCAAACCCTTGTCTCTTTTGTTGTACTGACTGGACTGGTGTTGTTGTTCCACAGAATAATTCTTTTGAGCTAACACCATGGCAGACTGGAGGTTGCTGACTAGTGTTTTGACATAAGCGACACTTTGGAACATGAGGTCAACTGGTAACCTCGGCACTCTACCGAATATTAGGTTAAAAAGGGGCAAAACATGTTGTTTCCTGTACCGTACAGTTGTATACAAATATACGATGTGAGTGTTCCCCTCATGGCTGACCATGATGGTCCTTCACTTGTGGCATTCTCATGTCAGTCACCAATCCACGAGACTGCAGCATCATGTTTCCTCTCTGGGAAGGCTGTGTTGTGTAGTGTGGCGGGATGGGACTATGTTCCCCATATGCATTAGCAGAACACAATGTCTCGTTCCCTTTGTCTCAAGGAATGGAGGTTATGTACATAAACGAGACGTTTTGTTCACTGAATATCAGAGGTGTTATGGATTTGACTGACCACTAGGTGGCAGCATTATTACACCACTGAAAAGGAGAGGGAACGTTGTGCTAAGCACACAAGCAGAAGTCTCGCTGAAGTCCCAAAATCGCATCTGGATACTTTGTCTTGAATGAGCATGTACAGTTATCGGGTGTTGTTTTTTTTATATCTATAATTTCCTATTTCTATTAGTTGTTATCATTAACAACAACAACGATTAAAATAAACCTGCAGAAGTATCTGCGATTTTATAACATTTTCGTAACCTACCTTGGTGTGATTATTCTGTGTCACTATATTTCTTGTTCATTATGTAAACAGGCTATGACTATAGGACTAATAGCTGTGTAGGCCTACCACATATGAATATGAAATAGACCCTATGTCTATTCTTTGACCATGTGTTGCACTGTGGACATTATACACAACCTCTTCAAGTCATTTCATTTAAAAATGTCTTCATCAGTATATGTGTGTGTGTGTGTGTGTGTGTGTGTGTGTGTGTGTGTGTGTGTGTGTGTGTGTGTTGTTTGATGGTAGCTTCAAACTTTTAGTGATCCATGGTGATGAGATACTTTACCCTGTTCTGACTTGTGTTTAATATACTGATTCTGTCCTTAATTTGCGGTCCTTTTCCTCAGTTAGACAAATAGGTAAACTACTCCACACATAGGCTTGTGGGTGAATATTCAATGTATTAAAATAATATACATCTATTTGATTCTCTAACACCACTGCTCCCATATGAGTTTTGTTTTTTAAATTGTTTAAATTTTTAATTACACATAGCTATATAAACAATAAATACAGCAATTAGCAGAAACACTTACAGACAATGCTGTCTACATGTGGTCACAGAAAGAATGGCTTCAGTAGTCTAGCTGTGATAGTAATTTAAGCACTGCACTTTACTGAATAACTGAATGTTTGCTGGCAATCATTTAAAACACTGCATGATATGTAAATAATTTATAGTGAATAGCAAGCAATAAAGCATTAAATAAATGATTAAATACATGATCCAGATCAATACTCAAGTCTCATTCACAGGTGTTCTTCTAATTTCTTATTTTCAAGTTTAGCCTGCTCAATGTACAATTCTGGCCTTCTGTATTATAAGTTATGCAAATATTGGTCACATGAAACAATGTTACCAAAGCCTAATCATTTGAGGAAGCAGTCACAATGAGCATGGCTCTTCTTGATAAGATAATGAAAGCTTCAAAATCATTATATGAAATTAAACACAAGATAAGCGAGTGCCCCAGAAAATAGTTTATTAAAACATGGCCTTGGCACACTGGACAAATGAAACAGCCTCCATATTTGCCTGGATAACATATTGCCAGTGGTGCCAGCCACTGCAGCTCTCACATCCAGTCTGAAAGAGATAATGACGTTTACATCACATGAGTATGAATTTATTCTGACAAGATCATGTCAGGTTAATACATGTTTGAATTTTGTAAAGCAAACTGAAATTACAAATTAGTTTTCATATGAACACACTAAAATGTCCACTCACAGTTTCTTCTGTGGAATGATATTTGTACCAAAATACTTAACACAAATCTGTTGTGTTCTTTAGAATCAAGTGCATCACAAACTAACCATAACCCTGCCAAAATAATAAACGTGCCTCAAGAACAAAGCATAAATACAAATTTTATGTTGCAACATTATGTTATGGCATATATTGATAAGTGACCCACAATAATTATATCAATAAGCTAGCTAGCTATCCATCCATCCATCCATCCATATAATTTGATCATAAACTGTGGGGAGAAAAGTCCTACCAAGAATGTCATTCCATGTCGTATGGTTATGTGACCAATATACATAACCTTGAAACTTGAATTTGTACACAGAAGTTTTAAAACCGTGAACTTAAATCTGATCTTGTTACGGTTGATATCCAAACCTTGTCTGCTCACATAACAGTTGTAAGTTGTAATAAATTATGTCCCCATTAAAACATGATACACAATAAAAGTACATTTGATAGTATATTTGCCCTGTGTAAATAACAATAGGCCTATATAGGAACTGTATTTAAAATAATAAGGGGTGATAAATAAATACTAATACAACAGGCTGTAAACATGTAGAGATGTATTCATTCTAATATCCTATATATGTTTTGAATTTGTTGAAACTTGACACCGGGCGACGCATCCTGAGAACTGCACCGATTAAACGGTTTCATGCTGAAGATCAGTTAAAAGTAAGTTTATTTATGTAAACGAGTGTTAATGTCAACATCATACTGTATTTCGAAATAACTGAAGCCCGTCACGCAAAACAGGAGTAAAATATATTATTCTGCTTTTTTATTCCAACCGTTACTCCTGGAAATATTTAATTTATACGTAGGGTTACGTAAGTTTAATGGAGCAACGCTCAAATATTTAGTAGTGCGCAAATTGTGACTTAGTGCCACAACTAGGCTAAGTTGTAAATTACGTAGGCCTCATAGCTGGTGCAACATGTCCCTGTATGCTAAAGTGGTTGCAATCAGTTGTGCAAAAATGCAAAGCGCACAGAGTAATCAAAAGCATTTTTGACAAATTATCAAAATGTAAAACTGTTACAAGAGAAGCTTAGTCTATGGCTTCCATGCCGATGGAAAAACATATCGCACACATTTTCTTGCCTGATTCACTTCAATATGAATATGGATGTTATGGAGACCTAAAACAATAAATAAAAATAATAATAATTCGGACCATTGTTTTAAATAGAACAATATGGTGCGTGAAATCGCTTTTTTGTGAAACGGAGGCCTATGTTGAAATTTTTAAAACGGTAGCTTTTTAAACTCAAAAGTCTCGATCATAATTGTTTAAATAGCAGTGGATTTAATTAAGATATATTGCTGTGGTTATTGCTTTGATAAAATATCACTAGTTTACCTGAAAGTAGTGTTTCCTATTCCATATGTTCTGGCAATGGCTCTGTGAAGATTGCAGATTTTAATCGCACACTAAATTCAGTTTTTATTTTCTCTTAATAGTTTTTAAAATGTGTGATATGAAGACATAAACTCCTGCTATTATAATTAGAGACACTGCATAACTTTACCTTAAAATGACTGGTAACGACGCCATTATAAAGCTGCTCATATCCAATTATAAGAGGGAAAATAACAAGAAACAGGCTATGTCGGAAATAATATAATTGTCAAATAGAAACTAGACAAATTGGGAGAATCAACCTCTTCAACCACTGTCCCTTGCACAGATTTAATACTACACAAACTTCTGAAAGTTTTAAAATCTGTCACACCCTCTCTATTTTTTGCACACACGCACATTATCTCTCACTCAAACACACATGATGAATGAGGTGTACACCCAACAGGTGTTTGTAGAGGATGTGATTGATTCTTAAAAACGGCAATTCATTATGTTGAGCTAATCACTACGTCCTGAGTCGAACAAAATAATCGATACCTGTATCAGAGACGCCTCCCTTTCTAGGACGAGTCAGAGTCGAGGAATCGACTCTTTTGGAGTCGACACCACTAATTTTAACACCGGTCAATGCTTGCGTGTCATGCGGTTAGATTCTTGCCTTTTTAATGATGGAAGATGTCTTAAAAAATTTCCCGGACATCGTGTGCAATTAAGGGTTACCTTATTACTCAAGCAAAACTAAAGTTTTCAATGTTATGATCAGACACCACTTGCAAAGAAATGCGCTCGAGTCCCAGATGCTGCTTCCTCCAGCGGCTGCCTACAGAAGGATTGACTTAGAAACACCTGTTAGAAAAAAGCTTGGCATTATTTGTTTGTGTGCTCTTTTCTCTTTATTGGCAAGAAGTCAACAACGGGGGATACTTATATTGTCCACCGTTACGATAGACGTCCAGAACCGGAGCGATATTACATAAACGATAGCATTATTGTGCTAACAGGTGTGTGTACATGGGCTGAAAGTTCATTAGACATTTTGAGAGTTTGTTAATTTCTATTTAGCATATTATAATTTTTTTGTGAATGCTTCAAGTGTTTTAAAATGGCATTATTACTGAGTATAAAAAGGAACTGTATTTTCCCTAAACTGTTTGTGACTAGTGATATTCAACTGTTTTCATGTTGTGATGCTAAATGGATACATTTATACAGTGAAATACCATAATTATTACCATAATGTACAGTAGTGAGATGTTTTATCATGTTTGAAATGAACTATTCTAAGATATTCAGAATATACTATTCTTGTACCTGCAATTCACTTTCTTTTGGGTGTCATTGCAGAATGTGCATGTCTTCCCTTAAGGTTAAAAGGTTATTTGGAAAACAGTGTGGACATTAATTCAATATGAATAAAATGTATTTGTACAGCACTTTTAATAATACATACTGTTGTATAATTGCTGTACAGAGAACATTTAACTTTTGTGTGCAACTTTTATAGTGTATGTCCAAATAAATATGCTTATTTGTATTGCATATAGTTCTTTTTGTACGGTACAGTTTATTGTGTGTCTGCTAATACATCATTATTTCCTACACAAAACAATACATTTAATCTGTCAATAGGATCAGTTGTTCGTTATTACTAAAACATTAAATGTAGGTTATAGCATTTAGATATGGAAATTATGTATGTAAACTAACAACTATAAAGCTAGATTGAGCTTGCAACACATTTATCTCCTGCAAAATAGATTGTAAAATTGTAATTTATCAGAAAAATTGCAGCATGACAATATCATCACCTGAGTCCTGTAATACATGAGTATCCTGCTGTCTGGACTTCACCCTGTATGTGCAGTAAGTAAATACTATTACTTTTTTATATTATAATATATTGAATTCTGTCTTTCCATATTTTTTTTTTTTACATTTTTAGTTACACCTTTTGTTTTCCAATCTTTATTCAGCATTGTCGGGGCACGTGTCACACGCATTTCTTCACTTACTGCCCATCTGAGGCCTGCTTGCCATTCCATTGAATTGATGAAACAAAATACAACCAAACGCACCCTGTTCCTAATTTACTTTCAGTAACACACATTTGCATTTTGCTTGATTCATTAGACATATTTATCTGACCCTGAAAACGGCCCCCTCACACTCAAAGCATGAATTCCTATTGTAATTATATTATTGATCATATTATTGAGAAATTCATCATCTGTTTTATTAAACTTTTTTGTATCAAAAAGGTAAATGAAATAGGCGTACACCAAAAGTGATGCCTGTTAATTCAACCTGGTCTTAGAGAATCACAGTGCTGGTAGGCTACATCAAGCAATCCAAGGAACTCAAATTGAGTATAGGCCTAATATTAATAAGGCTATTATAATGGGGTAATAATATTAAAAACCATAATCAAGTTGTGGCTAGAAGAGCCTTAAGTAGATTATGTAAAACAATTGTTTTACTTAATTCATTAAGTTTTAAACATTCACTGTCCATAAATAATATTTTATTGCGTAATGGTTTAACGCATATAGTGAAGGTTGGCTAACATCTTAGCTGTTTGCAGATCATATAGTACAGATGTTAAAAAGAGACAACTGCATAATAGATAAGTGTGTAATTTTATTCAATCAGTTCATGGTTAGTTGCTGTATCCTAAAAATACAATTTAAACTATTTAGCCATTCAAAATGTAAGGTTCATTCTGTTCTGTTCTGTTTAACACATAGCATACTATACATGGACACAAATTTACACCCCACAGATATTTAACTTTTAAAAAGGTATACAGAAATACATGTCTCGCAAAATAAGGTCCTTAATGACTGTAGCCATTTCAATGTGCACACCTCAAACCGCATTGCAAGCACCGCATTGACTGTAAAAAAAAATATGAGGAATGAGGAAGAGCAGATGACATTGCAGATTTAACCAGTCAGTAGAAATGGGTGTCACGTTCATCCACTTGTTTAAATCAAATAATTAGATTGTACACTTATTGTAAGTGCTTGAATGAAAACGAGAAATCATGTTTTTCTAGTTCTTATATGAAGCGTAAAGATACAAAATAAAGTTGTAAAGGGATCAATGGAAAGGAGGAGGTGAGAACCGGCTTGACAATACAAATAATAGTTTAATTTTAAACTCAAACAAAGACAAACACATATGACGGACATGTCCGTTAACGATCTCTCTCTCCCGCACGATTCTCTGCAGTCGACCTTTATACCTCAGAGGCTTGATTAGCCTAATACAGGACCGGGTGTGTAAGATCACGACCCTGCCCCGCCCTTCGCCCTGCCACAAAAGTGTTTTCCCAATTTTTATAATTTAATGCTAGATGAAAAACGAATTATCCGAGGGTGCACGGACCGTTGTGATTAAGTTTAATCTATTTTAGAATATTCCAAAAGAAGAGAGTGTTTTGTGTGTTGAGCAGTCTAAATGCATGTTTGTTTCTATGTTATGGCAGAGATTAAAGCAGATGACATTAATTGAGGTGACACAGAATGAGAGAGAATATGGGACAGTAAATTGATCTAAAGTATGAGAGGGAACACACTACAATTGTGGAAGCAATCAAGATTGTTTCATGGTCTCCACTCTCGCTGTCTCTCTTCTGAAGTGAAGCTTCTAAAATTAGACAGTGTACATCTCTCAAAGCTTGTGTGTGTGATAGATGAAAGTCATAACCATTGCTTCTTTCATTTCTCAGTTTCAGTCTCTCTCTTAACTGGACTTGATTACATGAGTCAAATGAGAGAGAAAGAAAATCATCTGATTGCTGCTGCCCTATATTCATAAAAAGGGAAGACAATCAAGATTTTGTATTCAAACTGATCTCGCTCAGATAAATGCCACCGTATTCAGATTACAGGTAATGACCTATACAGTGTCCTGTTCCATCAAATCGCTAAACATCATTGCTGAAACTGGCACCAGCGACATTGAAATATACCATGGATGCATCATAGTCTCTGTTTCGGTGTCTGTCCATCTGAATCTCTCCTCTAAAATATTTGTTCTTGGTCTGACATTTGCAGTGATGGTGACCTTTCATCTCCCCACACTCATCTCTTAAACTCCACTCCCCTCTCCCCTTTTCTGGAAATACATCTCTTCTCATTATCATCATCCTCTTTCTCTATTTTGTTCTCTCTCTTTCAAGTAAACACCCACGCACACACATGTACTTGGATTGAACTTGTGTTTTTGCTGTCCATTGACACACAATACCCATACTGAGATTTAATACACGTGCACACACACACACACACACACACACACACACACACACACACACACACACACACACACACACACACACACACACACACACACACATATATGGCTGTGGTATATATACACACACATATATATATATATATAAACACACAATGCCTCAATATTTATTGTATTTTCTTCTTCTTCACATTTTAGAATAATAGTAAAGTCATCAAAACTATGGAATAACATAAATGGAATAATGGGAATTATGTTGTGACAAAACAAAATCCAAAATAAATCAAAACTGTGTAAGATTTTAGTACCTTCAAAGTGGCCACATTTTGCCTAGATTTTTAGGTCTCACACTGGGATGCTTTTTAAACAGTTATGAAGGAGTTCCCATCTATATTGTGCACTTATTGGCTGCTTTTCTTTATTATTTGGTCCAAGTCCTCAATTTCAAAAACTTTTTTTTTTTATTAAATTTTAGTTTTATAATGAAATAAATGTAAATGTTGGCACAATTATATTTTTGTCTACAAAACAAATTCCAAACATTTAAGCGTACGCCTTCATATCAAAAGCTTTTTAAGATCATGAGAAACATTTCAGTCAAGTGTTTCAAAACTTTTGACCGGTAGTGTGTGAGTGTGTGTGTGTGTGTGTGTGTGTGTATATATATATATATATATGGCCCCCGCAAGATGCAGCCCTGGGCGACTGCCCATGTCACCCATGCCTAAATCTGCCACTGATCTACAACGTGAATGCGCTAAGGTCAGTTACAGTACGACAAAAATGTTGTTTTCAAAAGACAATCAAAAGAAATGTAATGGACCAGTTGCGTTTTTTTTGTTATTAAACTTTTTAAATTATTTTTTAAACATCTCGTCCTTTTGGTGTAGTGTGCATTCTGAACACCCACTGAAGGCCTGTTAGATCACATTTCTCATCTGTCTCAGTTTAATAAGGATAATTTTCCATCGCTCAGTCCTTTTTTCCATCTCTCTATCTCTCTCTTTCTCTCCCTCTCTCTCTCTCTCCCTCTCTCCATTCAATAGGAGTTCAATAGAATTAATTCGTTACAATGTAAATAAAAAAGATAAACTCAATTTTGAAACCTGGAATGACATTTTCAGCTTCTTTGCAGATCAGATATTTGAGATGATCAACTCTTCAGACTGAGACTATTTACTTGAGCTTTGAAACATATGTTATACCTGTATTTACTTTGCGAATCCTTAATTAATGTTTATATGATTCACACATTCATCTTAACAAAATACTTGATTGTATAATCATTCAATAAATCAATGCTTTCCTTGTTTCAGGGAGACTTCTAAAAAGTTTTCTGCTGTCTGGGTTGTGGTTTTACCATTGATATTAAGGATCTGAACTGGAAACACAAAGTTCACAAGATTGATCCCAGGTTTGGATGACACCATTGTGCATTATAGCAACACACTTAACCCAGTGTTGCCCCTGGAGCCTGTCCTTACAATTGGGGAATTGTAAATGACTTAAGATAGAAAGCGACTACTAAATGAAAAGTAATCAACTTTTCAATCTTCTCGTCACTTTTTGACTTCTCCAGAACTCAGTTTTAATCACAGTCTGACTGCAGTTGATTTTGTTGTCTGCTCAGTAGATTACCTTCTATGCACGTATTATATTCCCTCTCCCTTTGATCATATTTTACCCATTTGAGAAAATGAAATGTGAGTCTCTGCTGACACAGCAAATCAATTCTTCTGAAATACAATAAAGGAGAGATTCTAAATATGGATGATGGAGGCTGGGTCTGTGTGTTTTTGTGAACCATGAAAAGAAGATAACATTGTCTTTGCAGTATGAGGACACAAATGATGATGATCAGAGCAGAGCAGAGCAGAGCAGAGCTTTAATGGTCTTTCAAACCATCAGAAGTGTAAAGTTATCTTTCTTTCCCCCTCTCTCTTTTTTATCCCTGTCTCTCAGACATTAGGATAAAGGACATTTGCATCACATTACACTTACCCTGTGCACTTTTAGAAGACTGAGGATTTTGTGAGAATTTTGGTGAGGTAAGTGCCGATGCTGAGTGTATATGTATATATATATATGATTCTTCAAGAACTGTGAAACCCCTCTCAGTGCCAGTTGTCCACACAAAACATCTTGGTTACTGATGTAACCTCTGTTCCCTGATGGAGGGAACGAGACATTGTGTTGATGTAGTGACACTAGGAGTCGAACTTGGGAGCCCCAATCACCTCTGATATTTGAGAAAAGGCCAATGAAGTGGATCGGTATCGGCTCTAATACGAATAGAGAAAATGGCATCTCGGACGAGCAACAAGGCAGGTGCTGCAGCTGTTTGCACAGCTAAAGTCAAATACAAGTACAAGACTTACTTTAATAAGAACTTTTTTTGTTACAAAACTAGCCCCATACCTGGTGCCAGATTAAGGAAATATATTGGCGACGTGGCGTACAGAGGCTGTTTGTTCACTTACGCATTTGCTCTCTTGCTGATCTCGTTGCGTTGCTGCTGGTCCTGCCAAACTGACGGTGCCCGGCAGCAAGTTGACTGCCGGGCACCGTCAGTCAACTTGTTGCAAGTTGACAAGTCTTACGTTCATTCAATGGAGTCATCAAGCAGTATATTCCAAAATACTGAACAACGGAGAGGCCAATATACCAACTCTTGCTCGGGCGCGTTCAACATTGAGATCTTACCGTCCATACCACAGGCTGATCGGCTACATGATGATTACGCTTCTACTGGCAGGTGATGTCCATTCTAATCCGGGACCTGTTTGCAACATCGAAGGAAAGCCGCTGTTGTCGGATATACCCGAGTTTGCAAACGTTGCTGAATTACATCAAGGAAGCAACAATTTATCTGTAAGTTCACACGCATCCCTGCAAAACACAATATTTAATCCGAGTGACTGTACACATAAAGAACATTTAAATAGAATGGCGGTTAAAAGGAAGTTTGAACTCTTTCAACCAGTAAATCAGACTAAAGCCTTGTGGGACAAACGACTCAAACCTAAAGGACTGCTTGGCGGACATTTGAATATTAGAAGAATTGTGTCAAAAACTGAGCAACTTGAAGGTTTGCTGATAGACTCCAATTTAGACTTTCTTTTTATTTCAGAGTCGTGGTTAACTGAATCATCACCAAGGACTGTTTTTGCTATATCTGGGTATCAAGTTTTTAGGAAAGACAGAAAATTAGGTAGAGGAGGAGGAGTTCTTTTGTATGTTCGAAATCACTTAAAAAGTGTAGAAGTACATCTTAATTCCTCACAAGAACTTGAAAGCATTACTGTCTCTATTGTATTGTCCCCTCATATGTCTTTTACTATTACAGGTATATACCGACCCCCAAATTCTAATAATATTTTTTATGACAAATTAAAATCCTTATTAAAGGAAATTGGTACTAAGACAGAACTAATAGTATTAGGTGATTTTAATATAAACTGGGCTGAGAAAGTAAGCAGGAAAAAACTAAAAAGTATATCAGATCAGTTTAATCTCGCCCAAATGATTCAAGGCCCAACTAGGGTTACTCAATCATCACAAACACAAATAGATCTTATTTTTAGTAATAAGCCTGAGAGAATTACAAAATATTTCAATTTGATAACTGGCATGTCAGATCATAATCTGACCTTAATCGTTAGAAAATTGACAAAACAAAGATTCTTATACAGACAAGAGGGAAAAAGTTATTTTAATGTTATACCAAAAACCTTAGTCGGTCCATTTGAGGATAAATTAAAACACCTAGACTGGAATGATGTTCTGCAGTCTGATGATACAGAAAAGGCATCTAATATTATGATGGCCAGCGTTAGTGAGACTAAAAATGAGTTTTTCAAAAAAGTCTTACATTCACGTAAAAAATATAATCTGCCATGGTTAAATGAGAATCTTTGGAAGTTAATGAAGCAAAGAGACTTAGCACTGAAGGCAACTCATAAATCCGGACTACCACATGACAGGAGAAAATTCCAAGAATTGCGAAATAAAGTGGTAAAAGAACTAAGGCAGGCTAAAGCTGATTACTTTATTAAATTAATCAATGACTCTAAGGGAAATAGTGAATTAATTTGGGAAAATATTAATAACATTATAAAGAAGGAGCGTAAATTATTTCAAAATTGGGTAATAAACGAACAATCAAAATTGATAGAAGATAAAGGAAAAATAGCTACGATCTTTAATTCATTCTTTGTAGATTCAGTACAGTGTATGGCCAAGAATTTTGGTCTAAGACCAAAAGTACTTGAATCGGCAAATGATGACTTCCCTGTTTTCACAATCAGAAATGTCTCAGAATACACAGTAATGAAAACACTTGATTGTTTGAAAGGGTCCAAGTCTAAGGATGTTTTTGATTTTGATGCAAAATTCTTAGGCTGCAGTAGTGACCCCAATTTTAAAAAATATTTGAAATAGAACAATCAAATAAAATTATAGACCCATTAGTATACTTCCAATCATTTGTAAAATTACAGAAAAGGTTGTTTGTGATCAGCTAGTCTCTCATCTAAATGAAGGTGAATTTACTTTACACCCGATGCAGTTTGGCTTCCGAAAGCATCACTCGACAGAAACAGCAAATTGTTTTTTTGTGGAACAAATCAAAAGTCTAATTGATAAAGGCGGTGTCGTCACGAGCTGTGTTTTTAGATTTTAAGAAGGCATTTGATACCGTTAATCACAACGTTTTACTATCGAAACTTTCTAAATTTAATTTATCCATTAATACCATGACCTGGATGGAATCCTATTTGAAAAACAGAAAACAGTGTACAAGAGTGGGTGATAAGTGTTCCTCATTTGCAAACTGTATTTCAGGGGTCCCTCAAGGGTCTATTTTAGGACCTCTTTTATTTTGTATATATATAAATAATCTCCCAGAAGCATGTCCAGATGTTAACATCCAAATGTATGCTGATGACACTGTGATTTTTACCCACGCAAGATCTAAAGAACACGCTGCAGCCAAACTGACAGCTTCGATGAGTAAGGTGTCGGATTGGCTGGCAAATTCATGTTTGACACTTAATCTAAGTAAAACAGTTTGCATGTATTTTACAGCGAGGAATATTAATTCAGTTAATCCTGATATTTTAATTAACGGTGAAGTCATTACATCTGTGACACATGTTAAATATTTAGGCATCATAATTGACACAAATTTGACCTTCAAAAAACAAGTTAGTAAGGTCATCAAGACTGTTAAATTTAATCTAAACATTTTTAAGAGTATCAGACATAATTTGTCATTGTCTGCAGCAAAACTTTTTGTACACACAATGATTTTTCCCCATTTCTCTTACTGTATAACAACCTGGTCACAGGCAGGAGTGACTACGCTCAGGCCTATTTATTCACTTTACAAACAAATTTTAAAAGAACTAGACAAAAAACCTAAGGATTATCATCATTGTAACATCCTGAAAAAATATAATCTTCTAAATTTTGATAATTTCTTATTTTATTCGGATGCATGTCTAATGTTTAAAGTTATTCATGATCTTGCACCTCCTCCTCTTAGAGGATGCATAGTATTCTCTGGCAGTGGCAGTGCCAGTAGAACTAGAGCATCAACTAGGGGTGATTTGGTACCGCATTTTAGAAAGACAACCTTTGGTCAATCCGCATTCTCTGTTAAAGTAGTGGGAAAGTGGAATTCAATACCCACAAACATTAGAAACTCAGGTTTCACAGTATTTAAAGCCAGCCTTAAAGTTTGGCTAAAATCAGCGCAAGAGTGTCACCATTAATGATTGTATTGTATTTTCTGTATAATGTATTTGGTGTATACATCAAACCGTTTTTTATCAAATTTGAATTGAGGGATAATATGTATTTTGTAAATGTATGTAGTGTATTTGTTGTTTAGTGGTTGCTTTGTGTCTTATGTTATGGTTTTGTCTACCTGTCCAGGGACAACAGATGCAAATTAGCTGTTAGCTAACTCTGGTACAATTGTTTAAATTGTGCGCTGTCCCTGTCAAATAAACAGAAGAATGAATGAATGAGAATTGGCGAGTGAAAATTGCATGCCACTCCACCGGACATACGGGTATAAAAGGAGATGGCTTGCATCCACTCATTCAGGTTTGTGCTGATGAGACGAGACAGAGTCCCGGCCATTTCAATGGGTAGTTCAGTGTTGTGGCAGGAGGGACACAATGTCTCGTGCCCTCCATCGGGGAACGGAGGTTACAACATTTACCAAGACGTTCCCTATCTGTCACTCACTCGACATTGTAACCTTCCTAACGCCCCACATAAGTCACATAGTCACTCATTTTTGGTTGAGGTGAGCGCAGTCAGGAGGGCTGATTTCAGTGAGAGGGCTTTTAGTTCAGCTGGCTCCAGGGGCTTAAACGGGGCTCTCTGTAGTCTTGCTGGGCCTACAGAGAGGTTCCACGAGGGAATGAGGTGTGGCCTAGGAGGATTCAACCTCCTAGCACTTCTAAGAAACCTGATGATCAGGTTATGCTTCCCCAAGGACTTACCGTCTACCATATTGTGGTGTGCCACTATGGCGGCCATATACACTTTTAAGGTAGAGGGGTACAGCCGTCCCACCAAACTCTCGTGCAGGAAAGAAAGCACCGATCTGACTGCTCAGAGGTCTTCACCTCGGGAAGAACACCAATTTGCGAACAGACGGCACTTCAAAGCATGCTTCGTAGAGGGAGCTTTGGCCTGTGTGATAGTGTCTACCATTGCCAGTGGTAGCCCACTTAGGTCTACCGCATCCTGTCCAAGGGCCAGACATGGAGGTTCCAGAGGTCTTGGTGTGGATGCCAAATCATGCCCGTCCATGAGAAACATGCCCTTCCTCAGGAGAATTTGCCAGGGAGGGGCTGTAGCGAGGAGCGTGAGCTCTAAGAACAAAGTCTGTGTGGGCTAGTATGGTGCCACCAACACGACTTGTTCTTCGCACTCCCTGACTTTGCACAGAGTCTGTGCATGCAGGCTCACTGCAGAAAATGCATATTTGCGCAGGCCCCGGGGCCAGCTGTGTGCCAACGCATCTGTGTCGAGCGGGGCCTCAGTCAGAGAGTATCATAGCGGGCAGTGGGAGGATTTCTGGGAAGTTAACATGTTCGCCGAATCGACTCCAAATCAGCTGGACAGCCCTGGGGGTGGAGTCTCCACTCTCCTCTGAGCGTCACCTGTCACGACAGCACATCCACTGCATGATTGAGTTCGCCTGGGATGTGAGTGGCCCTCAAGGACTTCAGTCAATGCTGACTCCAAAGGAGGAGATGGCGGGTGCGTTGCGACATGCGACGTGAGCGTAAACTGCCTTGGCGATTTATATGCAGTATGCTACCATCGCCATGTTGTCCATTCAGACTAACATGTGTTTGCCTTGGATCAACGGCCAAAATCTCCACAGAGCCAGCAATACCACCAGCAACTCGAGGCAGTTGATATGCCAACACAGTCGATGTCCTGTCCAGGAGCCCAAGGTTGTGTGACCATGGCAAATGGCGTCCCACCCTGACTTGGATGCGTCTGTTGTGACAACGACAAGCCTGGATACTTGTTCTAGGGGAACACCTGCCCATAGAAATGCAAGGTCCGTCCAAGGGCTGAACGTGTGGCGACAGATTGGCGTGATAGTCACGCGAAGTGTACCATGGCACCATGCCCATCTAGGGACTCGAGTGTGAAGACAGTGCTGAAGCGGTCTCATATGCATCAACCCGAGAGGTGGTCCCTGTGCACACACAATAAATCTTGAGAGTGAGCTAGAATCAGCCAGTCGTCGAGGTAATTGAGGATGCGGATGCCAACTTCCCTTAATGGGGAAAGGGCTGCCTCTGCGACTTTCACAAAAGGGACAGACCAAAGGGGAGGAACTGTACTGGTATGCCCGACCCTCAAAAGCAAACCGAAGGAACCGAAGGAACAGTCTGTGTTGAGGTAAAGTCGATACATTAAAGTACACGTCCTTCAGGTCTACTGCCGCAAACCAATCTTGATGTCGGATGCATGTCAAAATGCGCTTCTGCATCAACATTTTGAATGGGATCTTATGCAGGGCCCGATTCAAAGCTTGCAGATCAAAGATTGGCTGCAACCCACAGCCTTTTTTCGGTATGATGAAGCAGGGGCTGTTAAACCCCTTCTTCATCTCGGCTGGAGGGACAGGCTCTATCGGGCCCTTCTCTAGAGGGACTGTAATTTCTGCAGACAGAACAGTGGCGTCCTTGCCTGCTACTGAGGTAAAACTGAGGACACCATTGTACCTGGGCAGGCGCCTGGTGAACGGAATTGCATAGCTGAGTCGGATCTACATGACGAGCCAGCACAAAGGGTTGGAGAGCGCTAACCACGCCTCCAGACTCCATGCAAGTGGTACCAAGGGGTCAATCGTCTTTGACAAACATGCGGATGGGGCCTCACAGCAGGGCGGAGCAGGAGCAGGAGCTTCCACTTAAAGAGACCTCGTGTCCCGAACCCAGTGGCTGTGTTGAGAGAGATGTTAGATCACTTACCTCGCTCCGCATACCCACTATAGGATCGGTCTGCGATGGAAGAGGACTTGTGTCCGCAGCACCCCTGCTGCGAGTGTTCGATGTACGGCTGTTGTGACAATGACAAATGAATGTGCAGGTGCCCCTTGGGCATGCGGCGAAATAGTAGAAAAAGGGAACAAATTATTCTTCTTCCGGCCCTCCACCAGGGGATGGAGTGGTCTGTGTACCACCTCCTGGTTTACAGCATCCCGTGTTTTGTTGCTATATCTACTGTCTGGATCTGATTCTGAAGGGCCACTTTCAGCAGCTTTATACATGTCAGCAATGGTCTCGTTCTTGCCTGACATTTGCTAAATAAACTGATTATGGTGAAACATAATATCATACATTGTAGGCCACTTCCATGCATTCATTCAGAAAAGTGAGAAATAGTTATGTGGTTTACTCAGTAGGCTGCCTTAAAAGGTTGGCTCTGTGTTCACACATATTCAAATGTTCTCCAACATTCAGCCTTTAAGCCAGCACATATTCCTATGCAGCAGAAGGTTCTGATCTCCTGCTCACATTTCCTTCACCAAGGCTCTGAAGAATTGAGTGTCCATTTTGTCCTTTATTTTCTCACTCAGTTTGGCACACTACACTGCTTTATAAATAATGCAGTGCAATGCCATTAGTTCAGGGATTGCGGCAGTTAGCCTGCTTAACCGACTCTTGTGTTGTCCACCCATGCACAGAGTTCCATCAATAACCGATATGGCTTTTTAAAGTCTGAGTGAAAAAAAAAAACACTTAAAGGGATAGTCCACCTACAAATGAAAATTCTGTCATAATTTATTCACCCTTCTGTCATTCGAAACCATTATGATTTCTTTGGAACGTGGTGAAAAAGGGGAGCTTTTGCATCCAATTTGAAGCTTGAAAGTTTCAGTCCCCATTCTTTGTAATAGCATGAAAAACAAAGAAATACAAAGTATTTAGAATAGCATAGTAAATATAATATTCTGTAATTGTGATGTGCCCAAAGCTGAAAACCTTATTCAGAAAGGCACGAATAATGACTTCAAAAGAATAACGGATTCATCCGAATAATATAAAAATATTTGTATGAAATGTAAGAGTAACACTTAAAAGTGGGCGTTTCATTTAGTTTTGATGCACTCACACCCGGTTTTATCTGAAATACAGAGACAGATACAGAATTTTGTTTTTCATATAAACAGATACAAAAACAGATAAAGGCGTCGTTGCACACCCCAATTTTATAATCTGTTTTGGAATACAAAATTTAAACAAAATTTAAAAGTAAACCGCATAACCCTGCTGTTTACTATTTAACTGATGTAGAAAGGTGATCAGTGTCAAGCTCCAAAAAGAAAAGAAAAAACATATAAGTATGGATTTTCCAGCATTGAAAAATTTTCTGCCACCCAAGAACACTTATTGACCTTCATCTTGCTATTGGCACTTCAAAAGCACAAAATATTTTTCTCATCTGACATGCAAATGTTTCAATTGACTGTGGCATTTGCTGTCTCTGGAGCTCCAAAGTGCGAGCGAGTCCAGGAGTCTTTCCGATATTTGTGCCCCAGAGACAGGAGAGCACAGAGCAGGATCACTCATGCTAACATTTTTGACCCAGGAAAACCCCAAATTGAGAAAGAAATCTTCACAGAATGCAGGGGCGAAAATTTCATCAAAATGTTGGGGGGGACAATAAACATAACAATTCTCAAGAGCAATTTTTGAAGGGGACACCAAGGGGTTTTTTGTTGTTGCCCCGTTTGCATTTGTATAATTTTATTTCTTAAACAATTATTTTAAGAATATATCATTATATTATTTACAATACACATATTTTAATGATATTTTAGGGGGGGACAACCCTCAGAAATTGCGGGGGGACAACCCCCCGCAATTTCTGCCTGTGACAGAATGTGATGACTCCCAAACAGGTCAAGAAAATGAAGAGGACTGTGCTATTAAAACAGGGGCGACATCTTTGTGTGGGTTTACAAAAGCTAGCACAGAGCAAAAAAATTTAATCTGCAAACTGTATCGCACTACAATAATCACTCAAAATAAAAGCAATCTGATTTAGCACCTTAAAATGAAGCACACAAAAGAATATTAAGCAAGCTAAAAGATGTATTCTGCATTCATTTCGGTCATTTATTTCACCAAAACACTTTCCCGGACTTTCAGTTTCATCATACCACGCTGGTGGAATGACCTTCCCAACTCAATACGTGAAGCTGACTCACTCTCTATCTTCAAAAAACGGCTAAAAACACATCTTTTCCAAAAGCACTTAACCAGTCACTAAAAAAATAACAAATTATTCACTATTCTTGTTGCACTTAAATCTGTTTTGTATACTATTCTGATGATAGTGAAACTTTGTAGTATGGCACTTTTCGTACCACTGTTGATGATTCGCTTATGTTTTCCTCTTTTGTAAGTCGCTTTGGATAAAAGCGTCTGCCAAATGAATAAATGTAAATGTAAATTGTATTAACATTTTTTATTTATTTATTGCAAGAAGGGATATTTAATTGTGTTGAACATTTTTTTACTTATGTTTTATTTTCTTTGTCGCATTGCTTTGAGAAGATCTTAAGTTTGCTCACACACACACACACCCTCAGTTCTGCAATCTTTCTGCCTCACTCAAGTCCAAAGCTGTTCTGAACTAACATCAACAAATTAATTCTTTAAAAATGACTTCTCAATTTTCTTGACATGTCAAACACAAATGCATACATTCCAGAAAGTCAATATTCAATAAAATAATCTCAATATAATGAAATGTTTAATATAAAATAAAATATAATTTGCTGAAAATAAAATTATTACATTCTGATTCAAATTCTTCTTATATCATGTGATCGTATAGTGGTAACATCTTGGTTGCTGTATATTACATACCTGCAGTTTATGTAACAGAGGACAGGAATTACACACACACACACACACACACACACACACCCTCAGTTCTGCAATCATTCTGTGAGGAGTGTGAGAAGAGAAAAATGAACCCCTACCCACATTAAAACTTTTAACTGCATAAACTCGACATCTCAAATATACATACGGTTACAAATACATACATTTGGCACAAAACAACAAATACCCATACAAAAGTCAACTGCATGATGTTTTATGAATGTTATCCACAATTTTATGTTATCTTTTGAAACCCATTAACAAAGAAACCCGCATATAAAATGGCCCGCGGGCGGGAATATAACCGAACTCATTAAGAGCTCATTAATGCAAAATTAGAATATAACTAAAGCTAATGACAATAAAATACTTTCAGTGACTCAATCCCCTCTTACAACACATCATGTACAAGTATTAACAAGAAAACAAACCCAATCTCTTATATTTTAATACTTAATCACAGAGCTCAGTTACAACATACCTGCGTCACTCAAGTCCAAAGCTGTTCTGAACTAGAGTGAGATCCGATTGGTGAACCAACACATAAGTGGAATGACGTCACTCCTCTTTTTATTAGATACAAAAATATTATTTTTAAACAACTGCATATGCATGTTCTTCCCATTCTCTTAATAAAGATAATTTAAACAGATCAACAGAAATACCCAAGAAAAAAAACCTTTTCACTTAAATCAACATAAAGTTTGTTGGAATAGTCACAAAACGTCTAGGTTACGTATGTAACCTCTGTTCCCCGATGGAGCGAACGAGACGTTGTGTCGGAGAAGCGACACTAGGGGTCTCTCTTGAGCGCCGAAAGATGCTTCTGACTTATGAAAAAAGGCCAATGAGGAGTTGGCAGACAGTATTTGCATAACCTGCCCACGGACATACGGGTATTTAAGCTGGGCAAATAACGGAGTTAATTCAGGATTTTTCTGAGATCTTCATGAGGGCTAGGGAGGAATCAACCAGGGATCCGAGAGGTGGGATCTCCTGGGAAAGAAGGCGCACTATTTTACCTCATCTGAGGGAAAGGGCAATAGGTGCAAGCGATTCACCCGGCCAGTTCGTCAGCGTGTTAACGAGTTCCAAATAGATACGCAAAGCACGTACCGGACACAGCAACGTAAGGGCTGGGTCTGCCTCCTCCTGGGGCAGCGCTTGCAAGTTCACTACCTGATCTCTGAAGGGGGTAGTAGGAACCTTGGGCACATAGCCCGGTCGCAGTCTTAGGACCGAACTCCAGGCAAGTGTCGCTGACAGAGAATGCTTGCAAGTCCCCGAAACTCTTGATGGAGGTGAGAGCATGAACCATCGCAGTGAGAGCATGAACCATCCACAAACGCAGCCTCGGTGTGATCGCTGCCCAGACACACGAGACAACGCCTGTGGCTGTCTGAAGCGGAGAGCACTCTACCACATCCAGGAACAACACGGGGCGGAAAGGCATCTTGAAAAAGACGCGTCCTGAAAAGGACATTCAACGCCGCTTTGCGAAGCGCCTAGGGGCAACAATGCACAGCCGTGCAAAGAAGGATGTTGTGCACCGTCGAATCCAACAGCATGCAGAGCGTCAGAGGAATAACAGGAACTTGGTGTTTGACTCGCAGCAGACTGCATGCGCGACCATCGGCTCAGAAGAAATTTTCTGAATGAACTCCCGTATTTGCCCCGCTTAAATACCCGTATGTCCGGGAGCAGGGTATGCAAATACTATCTGCCAACTCCTCATTGGCCTTTTTCCATAAGTCAGAGGCATATTTAGGCGCTCAAGAGAGACCCCTAGTGTCGCTTCTCCGACACAAAGTGGAGAGATCGACAGAAGGGGAACTCAGTAAACTACACTGGCACACTGTTAAATTTTGCATTTTGGTAAGGTTGAATTTAAAAACAAGTTGATTTTTATTTATTTAGTTACTTATACATTGTTTGTCTTGTTCCAAATAAAGAGGTAGTAGTTTTCTCATTTATAAAGTATTTAATTCACTGACTTGAGTTCCAAAAATAGACATTACAATGTCCTGACATGGGGCATGGGCCACCTTTAGGCAATCCCCAACATCTGTTTTAGTGTTTGTTGAAATGTCTTGACTAATCTATGGGGTGCCATCTATAGACTCTCTTTCACTGTCGCTATAAGATCAGGAACTTGAGTTAGGGAGCAAGTAGCATTCAGATGAAGTTGCCCCATTCTGTGTTCCTCCAGTCTTCTTTCATGGGGTGAGTAGTCATGACACTAGACATGCCTGGGTACTCTGCCCCAGCCCATCTATTTTGACCTCCACATTTTAGACAACAATACCATCCATTAGAATTCAATCTGGGACATGGGGCAAGGGGCAGGGTGGTCGCACCCAATGAGCTTTGCCCACTCTTGGCCCACCCCAACCAATCACAGAATTGGTCTGGTGTTCAATATCAGTTTACTCCAAATTTTCATGGGAAACATGCAACCATTGGATATTTTTGAATAGATATTTTCTCTTTATAATCTCTGTGTTTTGCAACTGTCTTATTTGTTTCTCTCCCCTCTGTCCCTCTTTTTCTGTCAGCACCTATAAATGCTAGAAGAATTACAAACTAATGCTTTCCTTCCAATACACCTAGCAAAGAACTTTGTAAAGTAATTAATAACCAAAAAAGGTTCCACTAAAATGTTTCACATATTATTTCTTAATGAATTAGGTTTCCCCCATTGGCTCTTTGTTAAACCACACTTAAAAAATGTAATAACTTTTTTGAGTTTAGCAGTTTTAACATTTCCAATTGCAAACACACAGAGAATTCCAGGAATTAAATACAAAAAAATATTAATTAAATTAATTTAATTTAATTTAAAAAAGACATTGCGTGCATTGTATTAATACGATTTTAATTGGAGGTATTCCGGGGCTTGTTGATCCAGGTTTTATTTTAATTTGAGTTGTGTTTGACCACTTCATTTTAAGCACATTTTAACAAATTAGTTATTTAAATTTTTACATGTGATTAAAATCTTCACCTGTTTTGAGTGTTATATAATATAGTTTGTTCATTTTTATTGAAAATAAATTCCTCCTTCTGGCCTGATGCCTCATTGTATGTATGTTTTCACTCACCCCACCACACATTTTATTGTTGGTCCATTATTTTGAACCTGAAGGATATTTGGTACTGATGAATTTAGATGGGAACCGTTGATGTGCCCGTCTTCTAACACCAATATATGTAAGGGAATTTAGTGAGCCATGAACTAAATGAAACTGTCCTTATTCTACATTATTAGGTAATGAAATGTATAATGGTATTAGTCAAGTTCGAAAACCATTATTAATTAAATAAATGACAAATAACTAGATTATTCACCACCATTAAAATCGTAATACAATGTCTCGTAGTATCCGCTCACAATTTCTACTGTAAGGAATTAGCTTTAATAAGTTTATAAATTTAATAAGTTCATTGATATTATTCTCATGGCTTATTGAAAATAATATCACACATATTTAGGTACAGCTTTGAAGCTAAATCTTTTAGAAACAGGTATGAGATTATTTATCAAGATATTCCACAGTCACGTTGTCTTTGAACACTGCCAAACTTCATTGCTATTCTAAACATGAATCTAATCTAACACATACACTCACCTAAAGGATTATTAGGAACACCTGTTCAATTTCTCATTAATGCAATTATCTAATAAACCAATCACATGGCAGTTACTTCAATGCATTTAGGGGTGTGGTCCTGGTCAAGACAATCTCCTGAACTCCAAACTGAATGTCAGAATGGGAAAGAAAGGTGATTTAAGCAATTTTGAGCATGGCATGGTTGTTGGTGCCAGACGGGCCGGTCTGAGTATTTCACAATCTGCTCAGTTACTGGGAATTTCACTCACAACCATTTCTAGGGTTTACAAAGAATGGTGTGAAAAGGGAAAAACATCCAGTATGCGGCAGTCCTGTGGGCGAAAATGCCTTGTTGATGCTAGAGGTCAGAGGAGAATGGGCCGACTGATTCAAGCTGATAGAAGAGCAACTTTGCCTGAAATAACCACTCGTTACAACCGAGGTATGCAGCAAAGCATTTGTGAAGCCACAACACGCACAACCTTGAGGCAGATGGGCTACAACAGCAGAAGACCCCACCAGGTACCACTCATCTCCACTACAAATAGGAAAAAGAGCTACAATTTGCAAGAGCTCACCAAAATTGGACAGTTGAAGACTGGAAAAATGTTGCCTGGTCTGATGAGTCTCAATTTCTGTTGAGACATTCAGATGGTAGAGTCAGAATTTGGCGTAAACATAATGAGAACATAAATCCATCATGCCTTGTTACCACTGTGCAGGCTGGTGGTGGTGGTGTAATGGTGTGGGGGATGTTTTCTTGGCACACTTTAGGCCCCTTAGTGCCAGTTGGGCATCGTTTAAATGCCACGGCCTACCTGAGCATTGTTTCTGACCATGTCCATCCCTTTATGGCCACCATGTACCCATCCTCTGATGGCTACTTCCAGCAGGATAATGCACCATGTCACAAAGCTCGAATCATTTCAAATTGGTTTCTTGAACATGACAATGAGTTCACTGTACTAAAATGGCCCCCACAGTCACCAGATCTCAACCCAATAGAGCATCTTTGGGATGTGGTGGAACGGGAGCTTCGTGCCCTGGATGTGCATCCCACAAATCTCCATCAACTGCAAGATGCTATCCTATCAATATGGGCCAACATTTCTAAAGAATGCTTTCAGCACCTTGTTGAATCAATGCCACATAGAATTAAGGCAGTTCTGAAGGCGAAAGGGGGTCAAACACAGTAATAGTATGGTGTTCCTAATAATCCTTTAGGTGAGTGTATATACATGAGACAGGTTGGTGAAAAGAGTGACAGAATGTGAAATAAATCATCAATACAGTGAAATGTATTTATGGAGTCTGTTGACAATACCTTAAGAACAATTTATCCTTCTTTGAGTCTACATCGATTTGCTATCGGATTACCCAAAGTATTTAACTAATACACCAGCACTTTGAGCACAATACTGGAGATGTACTTGTGTGTAGTGGTGTTTCCTTGCATTCTTTGTGTTGCTTGGTTCCCCTTCTGTCGCTCTCTCCATGTTGTGTCGGAGAAGCGACACTAGGGGTCTCTCTTGAGCGCCGATATTCACCTCTGACCTATTGAAAAGGGCCAATGAGAAGTTGGCAGTCAGTATTTGCATACCCCGCCCCCGGACATACGGGTATTTAAGCAGGGCAAATACGGGAGTTCATTCAGAAAATTTCTTCGGAGCCGATGGTCTGTCTGCAGTTGCTGCGAGTTTACACACCACTATAAAACGTTCCTGTTTCCTCTGACGAGCTGCATGCTGTTGGATCTTGACGGCGCACAACAGCGGCTTTCTCCTTCACTTTGCATGGCGTGCATTGTTGCCCCTGAGCGCTTCGACAGCGCAGACACACATACACACTGTGTATATTTACATTTACATTTATGCATTTGGCAGACGCTTTTATCCAAAGCGACTTACAGTGCAATTATTACAGGGACAATCCCCCCGGAGCAACCTGGAGTTAAGTGTCTTGCTCAAGGACACAATGATGGTGGCTGTGGGGTTCGAACCAGAGACCTTCTGATTAACAGCCCTGTGCTTTAGCCTACTACGCCACCACCACTCCATATTAAAAGAGTTATTTTCCTTAAAAGAGTAAATTCCTCTAAAAGAGCAAACACAGCGGCGTTGAACGTCCTTTTCAGGACGCGTCTTTCTGAAGATGCCTTTCCGCCCCTGTGTAGTTTTTGGAGGCGGTGATTTCTCCCCACCTCTGACGGTCATAAAAAACCGCCTGGCGTACCTGGGTTGCGAAACACGCAGGCAGCATTTTTATGAATGGTCTATGTTTTCAGTACGAGAACATAGCCATGACAGCATTGCGGTCGTAGGCTTTCTCTTGTAGTGAGAGAGAGCCACTTCAGCTGCCCCCCGCGCCTCGCCTCCTTCCCACGGGATTGAGGCAGGTGCCGCGGGCGATGAAAACGATCTGGGGTCAATGACGGGCTGCATTACCTGTTCCACCCCGCTGCGAGGCCCCGCCGGGTACATCCAAAATACTCGTCCCTTTGGTGCCCCTAGCGCAGAGCTGGGAAGCGTGGCTTTCGCTCCCCAATGCATCACGCTGGCTGCGCCGGACCATTCGACTCGGTTACGCAATTCAGTTTGCCCGGCTCCCACCCCTCTTAGCCAAGGTCGCGGTAGAGCCCGTCCCTCCAACCGAAATGGTGAAGGGTTTCTACAGCCCTTACTTCATTGTCCCCAAGAAAGGCGGCGGCTTTCGACCAATCCCGGACCGGCGAGTTTTCAATCGGGCCTTGTTAAAACTCCCGTTCAAAATGCTCACGCAGAGAAATATTCTGGCTGGCATTCAGCATCTAGATTGGTTCGCAGTGGTAGACCTGAAGGACGCGTACTTCCACTGTCTCTGTCCCCTCACGTCTTCACGAAGGTCGCAGAGGCGGCCCTTGCCCCGCTACGAGTAGCCGGCACCCACAGAGACCAGGTGCTCCGGCACCTCAGCCGTTTGGGGCTTCAGGTCAACTGGGAAAAGAGCAAGCTCACTCCGGTTCAGAGCATCTCTTTTCTCGGGTTGGAGTTAGACTCAGTCTCAATGACAGCACGTCTCACGAGCGAGCGTGCTCAGTCGGTGCTGGACTGCCTCGCTTCCTTCAAGCCAGGCACAGTGGTCCCTCTAAAACTTTTCCAGAGGCTCCTGGGGCATATGGCATCCTCTGCAGTGGTCGCGCCGCTGGGGTTGATGCATATGAGACACTCCAGCACTGGCTCCAGACTCGAGTCCCGAGACAAGCATGGCACCACGGCACACATCGGGTAAGGATCACCCCCGCCTGCCTCAAAACACTCCAACCCTGGACAGACCTCTGCTTTCTACGGGCAGGAGTGCCCCTGCAGCAGGTGTCCCGACGCGTTCTGGTCACAACCGACGCCTCCCGGTCCGGGTGGGGTGCCGTGCGCAGTGGGCACGCAGCAGCGGGCCGTTGGAAAGGGGCCCCGCTGCGTTGGCACATCAATTGCCTAGAGTTGTTGACCATCCTTTTTGCTCTCAGGAAGTTCCTCCCGTTAGTTTGGGACAAACATGTCCTCGTGAGATCGGACAGCACCACGGTGGTGGCATACATAAATCGCCAAGGCGGCGTACGCTCCCGCCACATGTCACAACTCGCCTGCCGTCTCCTCCTATGGAGCCAGCAGCGACTCAAGTCGCTGCGTGCCACTCACATCCCCGGCAAGCTCAACGTCATAGCGGACGCGCTATCACGACAACGCCTGCCCGGCGGAGAGTGGAGGCTTCACCCCCAGTCGGTCCAGCTGATTTGGGAACGGTTCGGCAAGGCCCAGGTAGACCTGTTCGCCGCCCAGGAAACCTCCCACTGCCCGCTCTGGTACGCCCTAACAGAGGCTCCCCTCGGGACAGACGCGCTGGCACACAGCTGGCCCCCGGGGTTGCGCAAGTACGCATTTCCCCCAGTGAGCCTTCTTGCACTGGTGCTGTGCAAGGTCAGGGAGGACGAGGAGCAAGTCATGTTAGTGGCCCCCTACTGGCCCACTCGGACTTGGTTCTCGGAACTCAGGCTCCTCGCGACAGCTCCTCCCTGGCGAATTCCCCTGAGAAAGGACCTCCTCTCTCAGGGACGGGGCACGCTCTGGCACCCGCGCCCAGACCTCTGGAACCCCCACGTCTGTTCCTTGGATGGGACGCGGAAGAGCTAGCCGGCTTACCGGAGACCATTGTGAATACAATCAACCAAGCCAGAGCCCCTTCTACCAGGCACCTTTACGCCCTAAAGTGGCGCTTGTTCGCAGATTGGTGTTCTTCCCGAACTGAAGACCCGCAGAGGTGCGCTATCAAGTCTGTGCTCCTATTCCTACAGGAGAGGCTGGACAGGAGGCTGTCCCCATCCACCCTCAAGGTGTATGTTGCCGCCATTGCCGCCCACCAAGATCCTGTAGACGGCAAGTCTTTGGGCAAGCACGTACCTGATCCTCAGGTTCCTGAAAGGCGCCCGGAGGTTAAATCCCTCCTGGCCAGGCCTGGGATCTCTCGGTAGTCTTGGCAGGACTCCAGAGACCCCCCTTCGAGCCGCTTGAATCAATTGTACTCAGGGCCCTCTCTCTTAAGACGGCCCTGCTGATCGCGCTCGCCTCTATCAAGAGGGTCGGGGACCTGCAAGCGTTCTCTGTCAGCGACACTTGCCTGGAGTTCGGTCCGCAGATACGTCTGTGATCCTAAGACCGCGACCGGGCTATGTGCCCAAGGTTCCTACCACACCATTCCGAGATCAGGTAGTGAACCTGCAAGCGCTGCCCCGGGAGGAGGCAGACCCAGCCCTTTCGTTGCCGTGTCCAGTGCGTGCCCTGCACATTTACCTGGACCACACACAGAGCACCAGACGCTCTGAGCAGCTCTTTGTCTGCTTTGGGGGACGGCAGAAAGGGAATGCCATCTCCAAACAGAGGCTCGCCCACTGGGTTGTCGACACCATCACACTGGCTTATCACACCCAGGCCGTGCCCCTACCCTTATGGGTCCGAGCTCACTCAACAAGGGGTGTTGCGTCCTCGTGGGCACTGGCCAAGGGCACCTCCCTAGCAGACATCTGTAGAGCCGCGGGTTGGGCAACACCCAACACCTTCGTGAGGTTTTACAACCTCCGCGTTGAGTCGGTTGCGTCTCGTGTTTTCTCAGGTCCGAGCCCGTGAGAACTCGGTAACACGTGAGACCGACCGGCCGGGTGGATCGCTGCGCCCAGCGCCCTTTTCCTGATGTCAAGGTAAAGTAGTGCGCCTTCTTCCCAGGGTGCCCCACTCCGAGTCGGGCCCCTGGTCGTTTCCTCCCCAGCCCTCCGGGTCCGCGGTTCAGCGGAGGAACTCGCCGACCCAAGCCACTGCGGGTATCCTGATGGCTACCCTGTACTTGTATAGGTGCTCCACAGGTAGAATAGAAGGTCTCCTGCGCGGACGCCCCCTGTGTGTGTTCCACACGGTTCTGTCCCCTTACGAGCGGACCCCCGTGTCTCCCTTAGGCAGTTACAGCTGCCCCGGTCGCCGTGCTGTAGCAACTCCCCCCTTCGAGGCTGGGATCTACCACCGCTACTTTCCACACGAGCCCTAAGATGGCCCTGTGACATGTCTACCACTTTTCCTCCCCAAGAAAAAGGGCAGGTGTGGTTTCCGCAGGGTCTGGGTAAGCCCCCCTTCCCTATATGCGTGTAAGGGCCCCGGCCGTGATTGCTCTATGCGAGAAACATAGAGAGAAAAGAGGCCCATGTTGGCAAACATCGCCTTGTTCCCCTCCTAGGGTAACTAGAAGGATTCCGATGTTCGTATGGGGCACTGGGGAAGGGTACGTGCAGCCGGGTACAGACGATGCGTGGCACTGGATGAATCCCTGCCCGCCTCTGTATCGGCAGTTCATGTACACGGTTCAGCACATGGCAAGATTGGAATGGGTCCCCTAGTGTCGCTTCTCTGACACAACGTGGAGAGAGCGACAGAAGGGGAATGTTTGGTTACGTATGTAACCTCCGTTCCCCGAGGGAGGGAACGACACGTTGTGTCGGAGAAGCGACACTAGGCATGGATCAGGTTTCAATGAGATCCAGAGAAGACCATGAGGGAAGAGTCAGAGTGAAGTCTGAGCAGTCAGAAGTGCAGGAGTGACAAGCAGAGAAGGAAGATGACAAGAAAGAGAAGAGAGTGTGTTCTTCCTGTTTGGAATTTTTTTTACTGAAATTGGCCACATCCTCAAAGGTGTCAATCAGAAGTGACTTTTCAAAGTCACATGGTCAACTGGGCTGTCTTTTCTGACAGTTGATTTTATGGTCCTTTGTTTCCAATTATTTTACAAAATTCCAGCTCAAAATAGTGCATGTTTAATCATTAACTTTATATCTTGCACATGGTACAAGAGACATGATATTCGTTGTCATCAGCTTCCTTTATGTGACAAAGCATGACATTTTTTCATGGATATTATACATGTAGGTAACAAAACATGAAAATCCCTGGTTACAAATCATACTGGTTAATTAATTGGTTATACAACATAGATAAAACATTACACAAATTTTAAAAAGGTATATCAGGATATAATCATTAATTTGTCAGTTATACAAGTCACCACAGTTCAAAGCAATTGTCAGAATTACCTAGCAAGACTAGGTCTTGTATGTGGGTCCATGCTGTCTTGTATATTTTATAGGATTGATTCAGCAAAGTACTATGACTGAGTGAGATGTTTCTGGATTAAGGAATGTCCTTTTTAAGATGCTGTTTGCTGAACAATGATCACGATGTCACGTGATCTGATGAGTCTGAGTGTAGCAAACTGGTTTATATCGGAGGACAGAATTTTTTTGCTTTGACCTTTGAACTTAGGGCATCTTTGCAGAGAAGTTTTCAAGTCATATGGGATATAGACAAGTCTCTTTGTTGGCCAGATATGAGACACACTGGCATGAAGTCTTTCAATTTATGATGTTGTGGAATTCCAGGATTAAGACTGGGTAAACCCTAGATTCAAATCATATGGCATATTCTTCTGCATGTATAATACAACAACCCCTAACTGAGATTGAAATATGAGTTTAAAAAACAAAGCAACAGAATGAAAGTTGATCCAGGTTTACTTTAAGATTTAAACCAGAATCAAAATGATGTTTTAAACATAACCTTGATTATTTAAACAAGGCTTAAAGTTGGGTGCTACAGAATTATTAAATAAACCTTAATTTAACCTTAATCCTTATTGGTGTAACCCACCCATTGTGTTTTTAATTCCACATTCATTTGGCACTATTCGATACCATATACCCATTCATCACTCACAGGTGCTCCCATTATATCTGGCTGAATCTATTCATCAACTGAACTGTCATTCAGCATTAACAGTCATTCACACAGGTTCAGACATGGGTTGCAAAAGCTGCTGATATCTGCTATGCATACAGTATGTCTATATTTCAGTCATTCGTATTGCGTTGTAGCAAAAAATGCAGCGGGCAGCACAAAGCTTCACTTAACTCTTTGGAAGATCCTCAGACATTTAACTTGTACAGCTTTTATATCAAATGAGCTCAGTAAAACCCATCACTCCAAGAATAATTCCTGACCATTTGCTCTCTATGCACTATTGTACTCAAACATCTGTCGGCTGATGTCTGCAATATATCATGATTTCATCCTCTTTAGTGTCATGATGTGCAGTAGAGCGTTCAGCAAAGCTCATTTCATTTTTTTCCTCTCACAGATAAATTTGCTCCAGTCCATCTTGAACACACTCCAGATGGGAGTGAACGGACTAAGTTGTTCAGCTGCCTTCATGTTCATTTAGTTATACAAAAATAATTTTTGCTGTACTATTTATAGAGAAGGCCATCTCAACTCACTTAACCCTTTGGTGCATAGTATTCACGATTGAAGACAGATCTTCAAAAAACATTTTAACTATTCAGTTTGTCATTATTTATAACATCATCTGTTGTGTTCCATGGGAAAAAGTCATTGTTTTGAAAGATAAACAATTGATAATGATAATATTCTTGTTTAGAAGTAAAAAAAAAAATAAAGAAGAAAATTCTTCTCACTTGCCTGAAATGTTTCTCATGATCTTAATTTATTTATTTTTTTTATTAGAAGACGTATGCTTAAATGTTTTAAATTAATTTTGTAGACAAAAATATAATTGTGCCAAAATATTAATTAATTTAATTACAAAACTAACAGTTTTTGAAATGGATGACTTGGACCAAATAACTAAGAAAAGTAGCCACTAAGTGCCCAGCATATAAATGGGAACTTCTTCAATACTGTTTAAAAAGCATCTCAGGGTGAGACCTCAAGAAATTGGTTGAGAAAATGTCAAGAGTACATTTCTGCAAAATCTAGGCAAAGTGTGGACACTTTGAAGTTAAAATATATTAAACTTATTCAACCCTAAACTTTTGAATGGTAGTCTACATATATATATATATATATATGTAGACTATACATATGTTGATGAGAGAGGTCAACAGAGAATGGCCAGACTTGTTTGAACTGAGATACATGTTAACAGCTCTGTAAAATGTGTGGTGAGAAGAATATCATCTCAGAATGCTATTCTGAGATGCAGGTTGGCACTGTTTTGGTGGCACGAGGGGGACCTACACAACAATAGACAGGTAGTTTTAATGTTGTTGCTGATCAGTGTGTGTGTGTATATATATATATATATATATATATATATATATATATATATATATACACAGTATACATAATTACTTTATGATTGAAATGTTCATGCATCAGAGGGTTATCAATAAGTTTCACCAAGAAATTCACCCAAGTGATCTAGTTAGATATTCATTTACTTAGGACTTTATTCGGTTTGCCTGCATATGTGTGTTTATGTGTATGATGGCGTGCATTCTTGTTTTGCTTGCGGTGATTTGATCAATTCAGACAGAAGATGGTGGGCAGAATAAACATTGCAGTGCCTGCAGAGAACTGTGGCGCCACAGGATGCCACCGTCTGTCTACTACTGTTGCTTATGAGTGTGTGTGAAAGGGCACCTTGTTTTGGTGAATAATTAAAACCCTTGTTAATGAGTTCATCATTGGCTGCACAATGAGTGAACAGGCATTCAACCATGATATGATTATTTACACACACATACCCACTCTGCTACTGGTTCCCATTCCACAAACACATACAAACACACACACACACACACACACACACACACACACACACACACACACACACACACACACACCGCATTTAATTGAATAATCATTGGTTTTCCCCTCCCCTGTTATATCCTCCGGATTCAACAATAAGGCCACTGTCCAAATCAGCGCACACACATTGTTGTGGTAATGATCTGATGAGAGATGCACTGAGAGGTCATTAGAGTTGTTTTACCTCAGGGTGGATACACATAAAAAAAAAACAAGGCAGAAATGTAAATATTAATGAAAGTGCAAAATATCAAAACATCTCAAGTAAAATTTTTGTATTCTCAAGGCTCTTTTTGTATTATTATTTGTAACAAAACAGTAACAAAGACAGCCCAATACTGTTGTTGCAGTGTCTGTTAATATTTGGTGGTTAAGCATCCGTGAATAATAAACTTTTCATTCTCATCTCTGCATGCTGGAAAAGCTGGTTGTTTCATGACTGTTTGCATGCTTCTTATAAAGGAAAACAGCCACTGGCATAAGGGTTGGTTTTTTCATTTACTCACCCAGTGATGTTTCGTAGTTGCCAAAAAATGAAACCATTTTCATAAAGATTAATGTCAGGCTAAAATAAAAGACAATATATGGTTTTCTCCACGTATTCCTGAATGGCACTGGTTTTGATGAATGCTTATGAATTTATTGTCTATCTGAGGTGTAGTAGGTTCATTATCAAACAGCCCAGTTTTTGAGAACTGGTCCCTAGCATATGTTGGATAGTGTGTGCGTGTGTGTGTGTGTGTGTGTGTGTGTGTGTGTTTGTGTGTGTGTGTGTGTGTGTGTGCAGGTTTAAGTGGTTTACTTTGACTTCGACATAATACTCTTGTGGCAATCACAAGGGTATTATGCTATAAAAATGGTTTATGAGGACATTTCTAGTGTCCCCATAATTCAAATCACTTAAAAAACATACTAAACAATATTTTATTGAAAATGTAAAAATGCAGAAAGTTTTTTGTGAGATTTAGGGGTTGTGTTAGGTTTAGGGGATAGAATATATAGTTTGTACATTATAAAAATCATTATGTCTATGGAGAGTCCTCAAAATGATAGCCGCACCAATATGTGTGTGTGTGTGTGTGTGTGTGTGTGCGTGCGTGTGCGTGCGTGCGTGCGTGTGTGTGTGTGTATGTGTGGATGATCTAGTTATTAGGCTGTTCGTTTTATATTTCAAATATAAGTTCTCCTGAGAAAAGATGAGAAAATGAAAAAATAAAACTGTTTCAAAGAAGAAACACACATATTTAGGTGTTTTATTCAGTAACTTTCTGTGAATGTTTCAATTCATTATGAGTGCTGTTCTGGGAGATGGGAAGTCTACCAGCTCACTATATGTTGATCACATGCATTGAGTTTCTGTTCCCTTGCTTTTGAGTTGAGAATTGAGTAGAACAGAGAAAATCAATACAGATATGAGCAAATCAATGCAGGATTGGGTGTCAAATTTCCAGTAATTGATCTGAACACATTACGCTGATATTATTGAACAATGATAGGTTAAGGGGAAAACATAGTGGGGGTTTGGGTGATATTTATGTTACAGTGGTAGTTTTAGTTTTAAGTCAGTATTTGTGTTAGTGGTACCGTTAGTGTTGTATCAGTGTTTGTTGCTGTTAATATTGTTGTTTATTGGTATACTCATGTAATCTGTCAAGAAAATATCCTGGTCCTATTTTACTCCTATTCCTATTTAAAAAAGCAAGAAACTAATAAGAAATTCTATTTTGTAAATATAAAATGAAGCCTATTTTTAGGGCTATATTTATGTATTTTTTTTTGTTCACTTTGGTGACATTATTTTCTTGACAGTTATGCACATTTTACTGCAATGTAATTTTTTTTTAAATATATATACAGTATATTCCGCTATTATTTAAATTGTTATTATTACTTTATTGTAACGTACATAATCATATTAATCTCTTAGTATTGCCCTTCAATTACAGTATGCTGATTAAAAAAAATAAAAAAGTACAACTGCAGATTTTACTGTAATACAGTGTTACGTTAATGAGTGAAATGAATCATCATTTAAAACAATGGGTATATTAAAAGTAAAACATCAGATGTGTCACAGTGATGAGAATTGAGGGGTAAAATGTGCTTAAGTGTACTGAAAATGTCACAATGCAAAATATCTTAATGATCCTAAATGTAGACTTTATTTTCTTAATGACAAATTATATTTATTATATTTATTATTATTTGATTGATTTGGTTATTTTCTTGACAGGTTTTGTGAGAATCAACCATCTATTAACAGTACTTTTGTTGATTTTAGGTTGGCATATTTGTCAGTGTTTGTGTTATTGTTTGTTTCTGTTACTGATGTCAGTGTTTGCCTTTGTAATTGTGTTTGTGTTACTGCTGTGCAAGTTAAGAACTACGAATTGACCTGAGAAAATATTCAATGCGATTTACAAAATTCCAGAAAAAAGGAGAATCTGACATTCACTGAGCCACCCACTTATCTCGCTCCTTCAACCGCTATGCTGTGGAGGTGTGCTCATTCAACAGAAACAGATAATTGTACCATCCCCTTGCTTTATAAAAGCACACCCACCCGCCCACATATTGATCTTCCGCAACACTATATGCAATAATAAACTTCTCCTTCTCAATTTTTATTTCTCTCAAGCTATCTCACTGGACACTGAACACACACACACACACACACACACACACACACACACACACACACACACACACACACACACACACACACACACACACACACACTGTTGGTCTACCTATCATTATGAGGACTTTCCATAGACATAATGGTTTTTATACTGTACAAACTATAGATTATATCCTCTAAACCTAACACAACCCCTAAACCTAATCATCACAGAAAACTTTCTGCATTTTTACATTTTCAATAAAACATAATTTAGTATGATTTATAAGCTGTTTTCCTCATGGGGACCGACAAAATGTCCCCACAAGGTCAAAAATTTCGGGTTTTACTATCCTTATGGGGACATTTGGTCCCCACAAAGTGATAAATACACGCTCTCACACACACACACACACACACACACACACACACACACACACACACACACACACACACACACACACACACACACACACACACTTACACACTGAGCTGACTCTCCCACTCCTTTAGATATCTAAAAGATATCTCAAGGATTGCTTTCCCATCTGTTATAGACAGAAATGGAAAGTATAGGAATGCACGTAACAGGATTACATATTTAAAATACAAAATATGAGTAAATGTTTCCCACTACAGTTACAATTTACATTTTTGATAATCAGAGTATAGTTACATTCAAAATGTATTTTGTATAAGAGATTACTTTGCATTTTTTTGTCATTTGTTTCATTTAATATTTAGTCCTTTCAGATAGAAAACATTTATACATATAAATTATGTGATCCAAAGAGCATTTAAACAGCGATGAAACACTTTCTTAAGAAGTGTTACATTCATATGTGCAGACAGAGAAGTACGTTGGAGCAGCAGAAATAGAAATAAACCTTGTGTAAATTGTCATTGAACATTTTGCTTAATGCTAAGCTAAAATGCTATTTCTAACCATTTTACATGCACCTGTTACCAGGCACGATCATATTTTTTCTATCAAGAAAATCCATGTTAGGTTACGTCTACATTAATACAGATACATTTGAAAATGGCATTTTCATTTCAAAACGCTCTCCGTCCACACTAACGCTTTGAAGCGTTTTCCAAAAGTTGCTCGTCCACACTGAAACATATGAAAATGCTTAAACCATGTTACTGCACATGCAGAAAATCCCTGCTGCATGTACAGTCTGAAACGCAATTGTCCTCGTGTTCCGTTGTCAGACACCATTTCCGAGTAAACTTCCCTTCGCCTTTGAAGGAATGCAATGTGAAGGTTGTACACAGTGACATTTATTTTTTAACAACGATATCAAAGTGAGTATCAGGCACAACAGCGCCACTATAACACAGGCCACCATCTTGATTATTTTGGTTGGATGGATCACATGACTAAAAATGCGTCATCGTTTTCACAGTCCACACTACAACATGAAAACGACATTTTCAAATTTATCCACTTTGGAGTGCGTTTTCAAAATGCTCAGTTTTCGGCAAAAAAAAAAAAAAAACGGCGTCTCAGAGTGGACGGAAGGCCAAAACGGAGAGAAAATGATGCGTTTTCAAACGAAAACATATTAGTGTGGACTAGGCTTTAGATCATAATTTTTTTCTCTCTAGTAAGACATTTGATATTAGTGCAAAAATCCTTTTCTTGAAGATAATTTTTGTATTGTTTTTCTGTAAAAAATATCTAAAAAGCCTTTGCTTTATCTTGTTCTAGAAGCAACGCTGCATAAGACATATAGGCTTTTGTATTTTAATGTACTGGCAGATTTTTTTTCACTTGTAATTAACTTGTTTATAGTCAAAATAAGTGAAGAAATCTACCAGTGCTGAAGTAATCCAAAGTATTTAGGTTACATTACTAACCTTGAGTAATCTAACAGAATACCTTACAAATGACATTTTACAGCATGTATTCTGTAATTTGTAGTGGAATACAAATTGTAACCCTTGCAACCCTGCTAACAGAGGGGTGACGTGCCCTTCAGCATGGGAATGAACCATTAGGTGGCAGTGCAAGAATGTTTCAATATGAAAATGGGCTGAAATGGTTCTCATGGTTAAGATTTATCTGGTATCTTAGTGCTTTATGTAAATGTTTTTAATGTTTTTAGAGTGAACAGTGAGCTCAAGATATCATAATACTGAGTGATGGTTGTGATCAAAGTGCAATTCAATGTGAACTCATGATGAGAAAAAAGAGAGAGCAGTGAGTGTGATGTTTGAAACAAGTGGGTGTTTTATGTATTTATATGGGTTTTTGGCCCTGCTGTTTGTCCATGAGTGTGTGTGTAATGCAAAGAATATGCATTTTAATGTGAGGTGTATAAGTAATTCCTGACATTTCTGCTGGCTCTTTTGGCTAGTTCCGATGGTGAGGTTTGAACTCCTGTGGTTCTGCTCCTCTTTTTAAAAGTGGAGGTTAATCTGCACTTTTGCATTATGTCAGGAAAGTCTGGAGTTAAACTCCATTCTCTGCCTCGAACGCCCCAGACTCCCTTCTCTCTTTAGGTTGTGCCATCAGCCCTTTTGTTCCAGTCTCATTGTAATGCACTGGCGTGGAAACGATGCTTTCTGACACCTGGCCCACATGAGCCAAGCCCAGTGAAACAGACCTCATCACTGCCAATCAGATCAGCTCTCCCACACATCACAACCAATCAGATCACTAGCCTTGCACACACAGCCGACGCCACAGCGACCGCCGACCTAGTTGTGCTCTTAAAGGGACAATATGCACTCATCTACAAAGTCCTGTGCACAAAAACACAGAGGGCTGTTTAGTGAGTCCTTCATCTGTAAATAAATGATGTACATTTTTTGGTTTATTGTTTGCTAGTTTCTCACAAAAGTATCCAGATTATAATTTAAAACTAATTTAATTTCCAAAGTATTTATCTCTCAAAACTCAAAACACATTATTCCATCCATCCATCCATCCATCCATCGTCAACCGCTTATCCTGTGTACAGGGTCGCGGCAAAACACATTATTTCAGAATCTTATTTCCACAGCTACGTTGTCATCATTGTGAGGACCTTAGCTAGAGAATCATTCCTCTCCTGTCTTTTGTAAACTCTAGCTATAAAAGTTAGCTATAGTTTTTTTTATATATAATTTTCATTTACATGTTCTTTCACAAACAAAAATTTAAATCAAAACTTTACTATGTGACCTAAAACTTAAAATAATAATAATAATAATAATAATAATAATTGTATTCTTTCAGCTGGTTTCTGTTATTTTTGTGATCTGTATGAATATCATGAGGTAACTTCAGTACAACTGCATACTATTTGATATGACATATTCAAAGTTTTTTTTTAAATACAGTATTTGTGCATCACAGAGTCAAAACACAGTAACCACGCTAACTAGGGCTGGGTATTGATATACATTTCCCCATTTGAATTGATTCAGATTCATTTGGGTAAATATCAGTTATAATGTTAATTTTGCTGTAGGAAATTCATTTTCAGCTAATACTGTAAATTATACAGGGAGCCTTCAACCTTAGTACACTATGAATGTATTAATGTTAAAAAAAATAACAACAGGGTTCAAACTATGCAGTAAATTTTATGTTTATTTAACAGATTTATTTAACCAAAATGTATTTCAAAGTAAAAGTCAAAGCTCAAAGTTGTGATTTAAAAAATTGACTTTGGGGTCTTTCAAATAAAAGTAATTTATTTAATAATAAATCAGAAAATATATATTTTAATAAAACCTATTATTAAAAACATTATTAGTTAAACTGAGAAACAAATGGCAATTTTTTTTTTTGATTGCCCAACCAAATGTGGATTATAAAATATTTTACTGTTTTCTTTGAATCTGAGCATAGTTGATCCAAACCCGTATGTCACAGAACAGATCATAGCCTAACAGATCTGATTTTGTTTATGATGTAATCTTTACAAAATGTGTAGTTACTGCATTTTGCCTATGCAGGGCAGTTCTGTACATTGTATTGTTATTCCCAGTGATCAATTTTCAGTGTTAAAATATGTGAAACATGCAAAAATGGTGCAGTATTAGAGCATACACAGGAGAGCACAACCTGCCACCACTATTACTGCTTTTTTAACACATTCCTTTCTCCCTTTGTGCACTCTTTTAGTCAATATAATATATATATGTATGTATATGTGGAAAAATTGTAACGTGCATTTGAGTGTGTGTTTTCAGTGGAATTTAAATGATTTTAAAACCTTGCTGAAGCTCAAAAGGTGCACCTATGCATGTGTGTGTGTGTGTGTGTGTGTGTGTGTGTGTGTGTGTGTGCGTGTATTTATCACTTTGTGGGGACCAAATGTCCCCATAAGGATAGTAAAACAAGAAATGTTTGACCTTGTGGGGACATTTTGTCGGTCCCCATGAGGAAAACAGCTTATAAATCATACTAAATGATGTTTTTTGAAAATGTAAAAATGCAGAAAGTTTTCTGTGAGGGTTAGGTTTAGGGGTAGGGTTAGGTTTAGGGGATAGAATATAAAGTTTGTACAGTATAAAAACCATTATGTCTATGGAAAGTCCCCATAAAACATGGAAACACAACATGTGTGTGTGTGTGTGTGTGTGTGTGTGTGTGTGTGTGTGTGTGTGTGTGTGGCTGCATGTGTGTGTACAACATATGTTTGACATATTAAGATGTAGTCTGACATGTTTTGTCCTGCAGCTCTTTGCCCTTTAATTTCTTCAAGACCCCATTCTCTCTCTCTCTCTCTCTCTCTCTCTCTCTCTCTCTCTCTCTCTCTCTCTCTCTCCCTCAGACCCACACAGGGCATTAATTTCTCAAATACAAAACATATAAATATACTAAAAAATGAGAACACAGTCCTCAGAGGAATGTAACATGAATTATCATAATTATTTTTTAGAAGTGTAATTATGGACAGGAATAGCAAGGAATTTAATAATTCAGATTCCAATTCCTATTAACGATTCTGGTTTATGAACAATTGCATTTACATTTATTTTAGTACTTTTATGGAATGTTTGGAAACAGTTCTGGCTGTATTTAGGGCCTATTGCCCTCAGCAGTCTGTTACCAGAAGGTGATATCACTGACTTTTTAATTCAGATATTTTATTCAGTTCATATTTTTTATATATATATATATATTAAACTACACATTATGAACATCCAGACGGCTATTACTCTGATTTAAGTCTCAAAAGTTCACATGGCAAAATTACTTGTTGCTGTGGAATGACTTCACATTCATTAAGTTTATGATTCACTGAATAAGAGACATTTGTTTGGGAGGTACTGTTGAATTTTTTATGCTGTAGTTTGAAAAGAACTGGCTTATAGACCATTTCAAGGACTGTTCGTCAGTTTAAGGAAGTGATGTTTTTGTTCCGTGAACATTTCCTACTAGTTGTAACTCATTAAAAACAACACCGGGAGGCGCTTCATTCATTGTGACTTTAACCAGATTAACATTTCTAACATTAACACGATTGTCATAAAATGTCATAATTAAAATGTGGAACATGTTGTTCGGTGGCTGGATACTCTCTGGATGCCTGGAACTGGTGGAAAATAAGTGTTTAGATCTCAGAAAAAGCAACCAAAAATGGACGCATGAACCACTGCAATGAAGCGAGACGGCTGGATACTTGCAGAACTAACAGCTGTAGCACACATCTTATCTCTGGTACGTGAACAAAATTTATGCTAGTTGGGGCTGAGTTTGAGCTCTAAAAGTGAATACAGATCAGTCCCAATATAATGAATGAAGCTTTACAAGTCATTTACTATTACATTTAGACAATTTCATCCAAAACGACTTCATTGAATGGCTTCATTGATTAAAAAAGGAGAGATCCAATGTTCCTGATCTCCCTGCTTAGGAAATAATTGTGAACATTTAAACTACGATACTCTCTCGTGTAAATGCTCAGTATCAACAGAACATCTGGAAAAATCACTTCAGTCAAATGTTTGATTTTGGTTGAGAAAATATGTTAACTCAGAGCCTTATTTAAAGGATCCGGTAATGATACCGGAAGTGCTCCAAGGCCATTAGCGTTCTAATTCCTTTGTTATTATTTACATAATTGAAATGGCCTAAATCAGGGGTTTTCAAAGTCAAATACAGTGTGCCTCCCTTGTGACACAACGTACACCCACCCCAGCCCCCAAAACACCCACACAAAGACATCTGAACAGATTGACGGACAATTATTTGACATTGTTCAATTGTTTTTATAATTTATTGTTTAACAAGAAAAGTGCAGAATTATTAACTGATTATGACTTTTTATATTATATGCATTTTACAATGGTGGAGCAAAATTTTACAATGGTGGTCCTAGCAAAAAAAAAACATAATTTGAAATTCCAACAATTGTCCATCTCAGTCAAAACAGTCAGAAGATCTGTAACAGAGAGAAGTGTGTGTGTGTGGGCGGACAAAGGACTACTGAATAGAAACTCTTCTTGAATGTCCATGTTTTTCACGTACCTCACATATGTTAACAGCTGTGCACGGCTGGGCACATCAGTGGAATTGACAAAAAGGAGGGTAAAACACGGGCTGTGCCTGATGCTGTCTAACACTTGCTCCTTCACATTATGTGCCATGTCAGAGATGAGCCAACCCACTGTGTAGTCAGAGAGTGGAATAGAATTAAGCTTAGAAGCCGCTGCCTCTCCTAACATCAAGGAACACATATCTTTGGCTGCCGGCAGAATCAATGTCTCTCCGATGTTATGTGCTTTGCCCGCCTTGGCATTACGCAGCGCAACGTGATATGAAGCTTCAGTGGCCTTTACATTTAACTTTTTTCTGACCTTGAAAGGCTTGAAGTTTTCTTTGGAAAAACTCAGGATGTTTTTCCTCTACCTCAGCTTGGTGTCAAGTGTTTGCGGAGTTTAGCAGGTTGCATGCTCTCATTAGTTAAAATATCTTGACAAACGACACATAAAAGTCGTGGTGCATCAACTGATCCTGTCCATGTAAATCCTAAACTTAAATACTGCTCATCATATCATCATCTTTTGGGTTTGAACCCTGAATTAGAATTTGGTGGTCTCAGAAACCACTCCATTGTAATTACAGACTAATATGTCACGTCTGCTTTATTGGCGGGCTTGAAAAATATCAGAGAATCTTCACAAAGATTCTTGATAAATATATATATATATATATATTATTTTAAGAACTGTATAAATAATGTTTTAACTATAATATAATAGTTAAACTCAATACATTTACCACCACCCTGACATGCTCTAGCACCACGCTGGGGAGGCGTGCCCCACACTTTGAAAAACCCTGGTATATATGATTCCAGCATGATCACACGGGAAGTCGGCATGTTGTTTCCAAGAATTCCAGTACCCTATGTTCGGCCACATTATGCGTACTCACTGACATCTCCTATTAGGCATTTTTGCAGGCTCCAGCATGTTTACCTTCCCTTGTTGCGTGACTGGAAGCGCATGCATCAACAGCGTGGAAGACCTGGGTTTGGATCCCGCTTATGGCACCCATCTTTGGACATTACACTGGTGAAATAAAGCTCATACATGGCCAAATGCCCAAAAACACCTCCACTTTAGTCACTGGGGGCAGTGTATCAAATTCCTTAAGCAAAGACTGATTTAAGCTAAAGTTCAACCTATCGTTTCCGATTTCATGTCTGATGACTTGGGCTACATTGGTTATGCTGTATGTTTTGTGCTGAATGTATTGTTGCAGAGACGCTGAATAGCAATGGGGTAAAATGAAAAATGAAACTGGTTCTGAATGAGTACCAGTTTTCAGTATTCAATCCTAAGTGTAGTGTACAATAAATGCAGGCTTAGCAGCACAGACAGTGCTAGTGTATTGACTAGTGAATTGACTATTTTGTGCATTTCTGTGTGTGAGTATTTTGCTGTTGGGGTAACTAAAGATGTCTCTTTGATCTCTAGTAATTCAATACATGCAGTTCAGATTAAGTTTCAGCTGATCCATATTGGCACATCTTCTCACAGTGAGATGTTTGTATGCTCACATTTGAATATAATTTCTGTCTCTCTCTTTCTAAATAGGCTTTTTCTGAGGTATTTTGGGATGTGCAGCATGAGTAAGTGTTCTTCTTTATATTTAGTGTAATACAATTTTAAAATATTGAAACGTTGTGATCTTTTATTCACTTTTACCTCATTTATCTGCATTGGACTTGCACAACGGCACCAGCCTCATTGTTAGTAAAGACCACAATGTGCTGAGTATGTTTGTGGGCTGGTTGTGCATAAAATGGTCAGTTAGATCAGTTCTCATTCTGTAGAAAGTCAGTAGAAAAGCAGAAAAGAAAGGGATGTGTGGTAGTAAACTAAAGCCTATTGGATGAGTCATTCAGCATGTCCTGCCCCCACTTCCTGTTTCAGTAGGAAGTGCGTCAAAACACCAAAGAGAACTGCACTCGTGAAGGTACTTCACGGTGACTTTAAATGTATAACCTGATAATACATCCAGTTAATACCTTAAAATAATTTACAGATTAATTTGTATTCAGACAACTTCAGAAAATATTTGGGTTAATGCTTCCAATTTTTTTTTTACCATTAATGTGGTTAATGTGTTCTTAACTTCAATATTTAATGTCTGGCACATTATACTTTTTAAGAAAACCTTGACATATTTGATATGTGCAAATTGTAGTTGTGTTAACAATAAAGCTGGCAAAGTAGCTGGACCATATATCAAAGCCCTAATAATATATAAGCATACTTTCATGTGAAAACATGAAAGCGGATCTTCTCACAAATGGCAACCTCATGTTTGTTTTCATGTATGCTTTATAATTCACTTGGTTTCAATAACACCAAGGCCACACATTTTCTCAGAGGCTTAAATGAGAGGCTAAAAGAGAAGAATCAACAAATCTTGGGTGAAAAACTGTACCAACCTAAACAGTTTGACTATGTGCTTTCCACCAGACTGACTGATCACCATAAAAGATTAGATACATCACATTTTCTCCAGTGTTTTCAGTCCTCCAGCAGATTGCCCAGGTACTCCCCTCCTCAAAGTTACTCTCAGGCTCCGCTCAGACCTTGTTCTAATGGTTCAGGATCTGGTGTATTAACACAAAGGGAGGAGGTTTAATCTCATGTCACACATGAACCTCAGAGTTTCTGAGATCAAAACCATGCCCTTGTACAGGACAGTCTTTGCATTTATCACACTGTAAGTCACTTCAGCATTGGTTGAAAATCATCTGACAAGTGAGTTGGTGTATCAACCCTGTTTACCATAAGCGTTTCAACTGGCATTTGTGGTTTAGTCTTCGTACATTATTTGTATCCTTTACTACTTGATCGGTAATTGTCAACTGTTGGAATTGTGAAATATCAGAAACATTTAACTTTAATGAATATTCTTTACATTTTATTTTGCATATGCTGCTAATGTTGTTTTTGTTGTTGTTTGCAAGCCATATTAGTAAGAAAATGTCTTTGAATAGAATATCAATGAAAAGAAATAAAGAGTTTTATGCTTTGGAAACACAGACATGGCCTCCGAGCACAGACAACATTTTCCAAACTCTGACTTAGCATTCATTGCATTTGGATTAAATTAGATACAGTTTAATGGGGGTCTCTTGATGATCTCCAGATAATCCAGTGTTTATGTATCTTGAGGTTATCTCACCATGCAAGCATACAAACTCCCTCGACTCGTCTGACTAGTTAATGACAGATTGTCCTACCCTTGTTCTATGTCAAAAGTAGATGAAACACATTAATGATTCATTCAGGTTTCAATGAGCAGAAATAGCTTCACAAAACCTGACTGAACCTTAAAATCAGACAACAACGCATTGTTTGCAACTGACTTAACTAACAAGCTAACACTGAACCATCACTGCAAACGCAAACCAAAAGGTATCACTAAACCAACATTGTAAGATAAGAATTTATCACTGATTTGTTATCTTGGTAGCCTACTTGCTTAAACATAAACTGATTAATAAAAGCATGCAGAAATTGTGGTAGGACATGAACATGAGATCAGGTTTTGAAATAATTGCCCACGGATTACTGTTCTGAGACACAACTTTACTACAAATTTTTTATAACTTTAAAATTTTTAAGAGATTTTAAACAAAATGTGTATATTAGTAGCATAAATAGTAAATAGTAACACATTTGCAGTGTCACAGAAGAAAAGAGAAAAAGAAAATGGAAATTAGTTGAGTTTAATAGTAATACTTATTTCTTAACACTTAATACTTTATTGTAAAAGCCGAATTTGTTAATGTTGATGCATAAGCCTATCAAGGATTTATTTCAATGTCCATTTTTGTGTGGCTCAAAGTTTTATGTGAAAGTTTTTGGATGTTCCCGTAACTTTGAGTCTGAAGGAGTGTATGTTCACTGTTAAAGACTTTTCAGCAGGGTTGCCAACATGTTACTATAAAATTAATGGTGTCTTGCTGTTACTGAAATGAACAGCTAGATACTGTTTTTACAGCTACAGTATACAACTGTAATTTTGCAGCATATAGCTGTCAAATTACATACTATCGACAGTTGTGATGTTGAAATTAACAGCTATGTTCCCAGCATGCACTGCAACATGAAGAAATTACTTAGAAGTTTTACTATTTACTGGTTTATTTTGACATTTTTAATGTTCAGCTTTTACTTTTTTACGTAAAATTATGTTTTTTAATTGTCATCACTGTTGCGTTTTGTATGCTGAGAGTTGATTTTGTTGTGTGTCTTTATAACAACTCGAGTTATGCTGTAAATTCATCAAAAACTCAGTTTGCTGATATGATTTTGTTAGAATAACTTGAACTGTTTTTGCTTTTATGTTTTTTTTTGTGGAATGCATTACTATTGCAACATATAGTGGCATTTACAAGGTAGAATCAGACATTCAGTCTGACCTTCCAAAGCTCAACCTACCAAATAGCACAGTGCAACAACTTGTGTTTTACTTAAACATAAATTGACTGGCTGGAAGAACATTATATAATTATAAAGGTCCAAGGTCCAAGATGCCAGCTCAAGAGAACACTAATCACCATAATGGTGACTTCAAACAAAACACAACTACTGATAACAAAACAACAACACTAATTAAACTAATACTTCTATTAAATCTGAATAAAAACCTTTGTACCTGTTTTTTTTATTATTGCTTATTTTGTTTTTCTTTAAATTTTTGTAGCCCTAATGCATTGCCAAAATATACATAATTATACAAGCACAAAGGCTATGGGCATTTCACCATTATAACCCACAGTATTCGCAGTGCTATACTGTTATTTTACTGTGTACCGGTAGTTGTTGTTGTATTTTCATAAAAAATGAATGTTCAATTCTGGCATTTTTTATTTGACTTCTCATTAGACAGACAAGTGATGGCTGATGTGAAATGATAAAGAACAGAAGAGTTGGTCAGAAACATCATGATTACTAACCATGTGCCACAAACTAATATTTTCAAATATAGTATTACAATTTATGTTTCAAAATGCCACTATAGCTTTTACCAAGATGATATCATGATTTTAAATGTTTATTTTCCCGTAATGCCTTGCATAGAACAGTTATTTACCATAAAACTAGTCACTTCACAATGAGCCCGCTCTTGATCTCCTAGAATGTAACTTTTTTAACAGCAAGCTATTTAAGAATCCTAGTAGATTACTCTAGGAAATTGGCTGTAAATGTACAGCATTTTTTTTTACAATGTATGGTGTGTGTGTGTGTTTGGCTGTTGGCGTTCAGGGCAGACAATGTAGGTGATAAATGAGTGTGGTAATTTTTCCTACCTGCTTGTAGTTGCCCTACAGACACATAAACAACTCCACCAAACCACATACACACAACCTCCTTCCTCTGATTTCATTTGTAAATCAAACAAAAATGCATGGAAAACGTATGCAAACGCATTGTATGCGTTTGTGCACACACATTCTTTGGTCTTAATCATTTTTAATTTGTTTATTTCTTTTGCTCAGCCAAACAGGATATTACTTTTTCCTATGCTTTTGTCTTTCTCATTCACTCTCTCGTAATCACTCTTTCTGTTTGTCTTTCTTCTCTGCTATGGCATTGCATTGGCTTACACTCTATCGCTAGTAGTTTGTTTGGAATAAACAGTATAATACTGTATGCACAGTGAGGTAGTGATTACAGCCTGTGTGTGTGTTTGTTTCTATATGTATTTGTGTGTGTGGGTGATTAGAGTTTGGGTTTGTGTTTCCTCAGAGGAAATTAAGCAGGCATGGGCTCCAAGAAATGTCCAAATCTCCTAAAGCATGGAAATCATATCCAGACCACAGAACTCTGTGTCTGTGTGTGTGTGTGTGTGTGTGTGTGTGTGTGTGTGTGTGTGTGTGTGTGTGTGTGTGTGTGTGTGTGTGTGTACATGTTTATTCTACATTGGACCAAATGTCCCCACAAGGATAGTAAAACCTGAGATCACCTACATTGTGGGGACCAGCCAGCATCCCCACGAGGAAAATGGCATAGTAAACATAATAAATTATGTTTTTTGAAAATGTAAAAATGCAAAAAGGTTTCTGTGAGCGTTAGGGGTAGGGGTAGGTTTAGGGGATAGATATTATTGTTAGATCAGTCAAAAATACATAGAAGTCTATGGAAAGTTCCCTTCAATGATATATACGTGTGTGTGTGTGTGTGTGTGTGTGTGTAAAAGTGGCGAAAAGCTTGATCATATAATATTGAATATACTGTATTAGCATATTCAATATAATACTTTGCCTTGCCTCGATTTGTCTGAACTCATGACCCTGGTCTGTAAGTGAGTGTGTCTGTTTTGAATTACTGATGAGTTTAATGAATTTGCAGTCTTATAGTAAAGAGCTCTCCTTGAAATGTTTTGTATATATTGTATATTTGACTGCTGACAGCAAAAAAATGAGAGACGCTTTATTATTTATTCAATGTGTGAATTTAATGCTTCTTTTAATGGGATTCATTTAATGGAATTTGAGACATCAGAGCATGTCAGCAGCTGCTGTTTTTGTGAAAAGTTCTGATGTTGTGGGTACAGTAAGTCTGTAGTGGTTTACTGTGACCACCAGGTAGAGCTGTGGTGATGTCATGCCGGACTTACAGCCTCTCTGAAGCGATGCGCTCTCTCATTAATAGTGTTAATTCTGCAAGCTCACTCACTTCCTTTCTCTCTTGTGTGATAGGTTTACAGCATGACTTACCAACATTCAGTTCTCACACTCTGTTGTTTGTAATACCCCCTCTCTATTAATTTCAATTGCTGTATTGACATGACTGAATGTTACAAGTTAGAATCAAGTTAGAATCAAATCAAACAGAGTAGAAACACGTGTATAACATTAATCAACAGATTTAAACTGTGGATATTTAGAACACAGTAATTAACAAACAAATAAACAAATGCATTGTATGTAAATATTTTAAATCACATGTAACTGATACAGTAGTATACAGTAGATATAATGAAACAATATATAAACTAATGTAAACAGTGAAAGTTTTGGTTTAGTGGTTCAGAGTTCTTTCTCTCAGGTTATGGCAGAGTGTGACATATTTAGCAGCTGTGCTAAATTCAGTGTTCTTTCTCTCCTAATATGATTTTAATTTGTTAAATTTCAGTTCACATATTTCAGGTAAAGATTCACTGCATTTTGTGAGGAATGTGTTTCTAATTAATTTACATGTTTCACAGTGGAGGAGAAAGTGTATCTCTGTTTCAACCTCTCCATTATGGCAGTGAATACATTTCCTGTTTTCTCTGGGGAGCCAAGACTTTTTAAGTTTCCCTCTTTCTATGGTGATGTTATGATCACTCAACCTGTATTTGGTCAGGATGTGCCTCTGTTTTACATCTCTGGCAGTGGACAGATAATCTGGCAATCAGTAGCGGGCCATGCATTTAAAATCTAGGCCTTCAGTGTGATTCATACCATTAAGAAAACACAGTTCCCTATCTGCCATTCACTCGACATTGTGTCGATGTAGTGACACTAGGGTTCGCTCTTGGGAGCCCCAAACACCTCTGATCTTTGAGAAAAGGCCAATGGGAATTGGCAAGTGGAATTTGCATTTCACTCACCAAGACATATGGCTATAAAAGGAGCTGGCTCTCAACCACTCATTCAGATTTTTTCTTTGGAGCAGAGTGGTGTTGAGCTGAGAGTTCCTCTGACGTTCCATTCACCTCAAAGATGAGAAGCGTATGCTGTTGGATATATGGTGCATTCATCGGCTTTCTCCCCCTCTGTGTAATTAATGCAGAGTATGCTCCTGCTTCTACAGCTAGAAGAGTATATATTATTGCAGAAAAGAGTATATTTCCTTATAAAAGAGTGCGCACTGATGGAGAGCCTTTCCGTCTGTGTGTAGTTCCTGGATGTGGTCGCTATCTCTCCATACCTATCTCCAAGGAGTGGTGGTGGTTTAGTGGTCTAAGCACATAACTGGTAATCAGAAGAACGTTGGTTCAAGCCCTGAGCAAGGCACTTAACTCTGCCTCTGATGGCCACGAGTGGCCACCAGCCACCACTATTGTGTCCTTGAGCAAGGCACTTAACTCCAGGTTGCTCTGGGGGGATTGTCCATGTAATAAGTGCACTGTAAGTTGCTTTGGATAAAAGCATCTGCCAAATGCATAAATGTAAATGTTGAATGCTCTCCTTGCTTTCTCCTTCAGTGTTTTATCAGCCAGACCAAAGCCACTTCTCTCTCTCTCACACACAATAAATGCTGTAAAAGTATTTTTCATTGTTAGTTCATGCTAACTAATGTTAACAAATGGAACCTTATTGTAAAGTGTTTACCAATTATTAGGATTTTCTGGGTCAGTTGCCAGTTACGTTCTTATTTCAATAGTCTATTGATATAAAAAAAATTGCTACCTGAATATTTAATAATAAGGATAGCATAGGAATAAGAAACCTCTCTTGTCTTTATTGTATGATACAGTTAATACACCAGAGCTATTGGGAGATTGTGGAAACCTGACTCTATAAGATTCAGTGGAGTAATCACCCTTTTGTTTATCATGTCTTCATTTAAATTGGCTTCAGAAAATGATTTCACTCATAATGTAAAAAATCCCAAGACAAGAAAAAGCATGAAGATCAAAAATACATTCATCCATAATTATGTCATTATGAATGGGAGAATAAGTGATGTTCCTGCCTTATAACTAAGCAGAAGTTTAGAATTAATTATTAATATAGCTCATCAGCAATTTATTGCATTTTTATAAAGTTCTGTAAAAGTAAAATAAGGGCAAACTGGAAACTTACATTTCAACTTGAAGCTCCTGTAGAGAAACGTTTTACAATATTCAAGATGTTTTAAGTTAAAGCAAGCCTGGGTGCAAATGGCAGACAGAAAGTTTCCTGTATGTGCTGCTGTGAGAAAGGGAGAGGAATAGAAGCAGAAGGAGCGAAGGAGACGTATGAGGGCTTTTTGCTGGGGGTGTTGGCAGGTTATCAGACAGCTCGGAGGTGTCTGGACACTGTTTTTATGACACATCAAGACATGCTTTTAAATATTAATAATGTTGAGCTGACATTACCCATAATCCCACAGCATTATTTGTGTGTTGGTTAGGTGCTATCATTTTAGTGAGCAAATGTTCCCACAAAGATAAGAAAACCTGACATCACCTACATCGTGGGGATCTCCCATCAGTCAACATAAAAATAATAATATAAAAACATAATAAAGTGACTAAAAATAAATAATATCTCAAAATCTAAAATTGCAGAAAGGTTTCTGTAAGGGGTAGGTTTAGGGAAAGGGTATAGAAAATGCAGTAAGCTTAATTTAAAAGCAGTAGAAGTCAATCACGTGTGTGTGTGTGTGTGTGTGTGTGTGTGTGTGTGTGTGTGTGTGTGTGTGTGTGTGTGTGTAGAAAGGTTTCTGTAAGGGGTAGGTTTAGGGAAAGGGTATAGAAAATGCAGTAAGCTTAATTTAAAAGCAGTAGAAGTCAATCACGTGTGTGTGTGTGTGTGTGTGTGTGTGTGTGTGTGTGTGTGTGTGTGTGTGTGTGTGTGTGTGTGTGTGTAGAAAGGTTTCTGTAAGGGGTAGGTTTAGGGAAAGGGTATAGAAAATGCAGTAAGCTTAATTTAAAAGCAGTAGAAGTCAATCACGTGTGTGTGTGTGTGTGTGTGTGTGCGTGCGTGCGTGCGTGTGTGTGCCTGTTTAGCTACAGTTTGGGAACAAAAGTTTCCCCAAAAGCAAGCTAAATCAAAGTGAGCTAAATCTGACATTTGAATATATAATTAATTGAAAATACATTCATATAGCAATTACTTATAAAATAGTTTTGCTCTATACTCTAGAAATGCAAACATTTTCTTTTAGGGAATGGTTAGGGTTAGACTAAAGACACTGTAATTAGTTAATAAATATATATATATAGCTAAGTAAACGTGTATGGACATATAATGTCGGAGTTTTGTGGTTTGGTGATTTTCATTCAACAGAAAGCCATGATGATGATGATGGTGATGGTGATGAAAGCTGGCTATCGATCATGTCATCTTGTGTACGTGTGTGTGTGTGTGCATACTATTACTTGTTTATCTGTCCTGTGATGTTGAGATGGAAGATGACTGAAAAGAAAGCATGATCACACATTTGATTGGCAAATTATTACTGCCACAGCACTGTAATTTAATAGAGGAGTGGGAGGATGGGACAGAGGGACAGAGTGGGATTGCAAGTCATTGAATAAATAGGATAGCAACTGTTTAAAGGGGTCATGACATGGGTTTTTTTATTGTATTATTATGTTCCCTTAGGTGCAATTATAGTATTAATATATTTTTTTTTAAGAAAAACTTTTAAAATCTAGTGATTTATGACCTTTTCCCACCCTGTTTCTCATCCTCTGATTCAAACAGTCTGTTTTGGGGGCGTTTTCCATTTAAGACTTCAGTGTTAACGCCAACTGTTATGACTGGCTAACGTCAGTGCCTATGTATCAATTATTGACGCCCCCAGCCAGAACAATATGCAAGTAAACTAAGTAAAAACACTGTGATTATTCATAATGAATGAAATTGCGCTTTAAAAAGTAGTTTAAAGTTTAAAATAGATTACTTACAGTTTGCGTCGTCGTTGTTCCCAGAATAGTCGGCACGGACTTATCTTTGAGCAACAGTTTTCTGGCAAAGCCAGCATCATATTGAGATTTGTTCTCAAAACAGTCATCCTTAAAATGTACAGAACAAACGCTTAAGTTAACACTGCCGTGACTGGGACGTCCGCAAAAAATAAACTGCATCCATTTTTCCCTGACGTCTGGATCTTTCGGCAGCTTATTCAGAGGTTTTGTTTGACCACAGCCAGGAACAGCACATCTGTGTGGCATCGTAATTTTCCTGTGCACAAGTAGTCTCTGTCAGAGCTCGCTGTCCATCGACTGAACACTTGTGAGGCGACGGCGATACTGAAATGAGCGTAGTTGTCTTGCGCTTAAAGCGTAGTTATCTTGTGCTGGAGGCGGTCATATGCAAACGCTGGTACGTCACTTCTAACCGTCACGTCACTTCTAACCATGAATCCAGAACGAGCTGTATTTTGAGCTTGATTAAATAAATGATTCGTTTAGAATGGGGAGGACGTCTTAAAATATTAAACTTGCAGGACGTTTTAATGATACAAAGACCTCTTATATACCAAAAGATCAAGGCAAATTTGGTTTCTCATGTCATGACCCCTTTAAGAAGGAAATTGCATATTTAAATACTTACATAATCTTCAACACAAATACTGTTTTGACCTTGTATCTCTTGGAAACACGCGTTTATGTGAAATAGAGTTTATGTGAAATGAGTGATTTGTAATTGTAGGATCTGTAAACATGCGATTGTTGTGTTAAAATGAATGGGTATGATCAGAATGAATTTCTGTGTAAATTGTTTTATAAAACCATGTTGCATTAAGCTGACAATTCAAAAATGTGTTCTGCTTATTTTTTTATGAAAATACCAATCAGTAATATTTTTATATTTTCTACATTATATCAAAGGAAAAGTTAACCCAAAAATGAAAATTCTATCATAATTTACCCTCATGTTGTTCCAAAACCGTATGAGATTTTATACAGAATTTTACAGTCTGTGTCTTTATGATACAATGGCAGTGTATACTTTAAATCTTAAAAAAAGGACCCAAAAGTATCATAAAAGTAGTCCATGCGACTCATGCGTCATATTTCAAGTATTTAGGTACATTTTTCAGATTTTACAAGACAAAGTCTGAAAGAGCATGTGTTTGTTTAATATCCACTCTAATAATCTTGATGTCAGTTTGCTATAATAAGTTATTGCCACTGGCAGTAGTTGTCACAAGCTCTGACAGAGTCTCATCCATGTCCTATTTTCACTCTGGCCTTCAGGGGCCAAAGTGTGAGTGTGTTCGGAAATAAAAGTAACACTTGTCAATAACTGTCACTCAGTTTGACTTATGTTTTTGGATAAACAGGTGTTAGTTTGTTTGTGTGTATAGTGCTTGCATGAGTGTATAATTATATTGTAATTATTTATTAATAAGTTCCATTTTCAGTGCGTGTATGAGAATAAATGAGTCATGTTTATTTAGACAATGGGTATTCATGAAAGAAGATATTTCTTATGGGGACAATCCTGTGCATAAGAAGATTATTCGGCCCTTCTTCTCTCTCTCTCCATAAACACCAAGATAACCAAACAATACTATTACGTCCTTTTTGCTTATTTTTTGTCTTTGTTTTTCACCTGATAAGACATGAATGCTCATATTAAGGTTCTAAATCAAAATCTAAAAGACATAAACTATTGATATAGATGTAATGCTTCATCATAAATCATGCTGCCACAAATAGACCACCTGTATTGTAGCCGAATACCTCTTATTGCTAAATCAATATTTTTCTATTAGAAATAAACCCCTGACAGCTAAAAACATTGTCTTCATTTGAGGCAGAACAATAGATCAGCGCTGGCCTGAACTTCAGCTGAGAGTCATTAATGTCATGGCAATGTAACTCCAAGATTTAGAGCAGTCCCAGTATATAAGCTAATAATTTTATATATGTAAGTATATTTTTCCTGTTCAGGAATAATAAATGCATTGTGGTTTGAGAGTTTGCTGAATACATTGGGCTTTGAGCAAATATCAAAGCACATTCTCTAATGTGCTAGGGTCGTGGAGAATAATTCACATAACACACACACACACACACACACACACACACACACACACACACACACACACACACACACACACACACACACACACACACACACACACACACACACACACACACTTGATCTTTCTCATGTCACGTGTGTTTGACAGGTCGTGTCATGACAGGTGTGTTTGATCTGATTTAGACATGCTGTAATAGCTAGAAATACGTAATATTAATCGCTGTGGGCTGCAATCTTCAAGTAATCATTTCTCATATGCACACAGGAATTGTGTGGAATTCTTAGATAAAGGTTTACTCATGGAAGGTTTAAAATTTTAAAACACATTCATTTAGAAAAGGTGACCACATACTAGTAGTGAACTGAAAAACAATAATTTTCTTACTGAGTAATGCAATTGCCAATGCAATGGCGTCCACGATCCAGTGGGCAAGCCTCTGTTTGGAGACAGCGTTCCCATTCCCCAGTCCACCAAAGCAGACAAAGATCTGCTCAGAGTGTCTAAAACTCCAAAAAGGTGTGCAAAAGCACACACCTGACACAGTGACGCTAAGTCTGGGTCTGCCTCCTCCTGGGGAAGCTCTTGCAGGTTCACTACCTGATCCCTGAAAGGGGTCGTAGGAACCTTGGACATGTAGCCCAGTCAGGGTCTCAGGATGATGTGAGAGTCTGCCGGACCGAACTCCAGGCAAGTGCCGCTGACAGAGAACCCTTGCAGGTCCCCAACCCTCTGGATGGAAGTGAGCGCAATCAGGAGGGCTGTCTTCAAGGAGAGGGGCTATAGTTCGACTGACTCTAACGGCTCAAACGGGGCTCTCAGGAGGCCCGAGAGCACCATGGAGAGATCCCATGAGGGGAAACGGCATGGCATAGGAGGGTTCAGCCTCCGGGCGCCTCTAATGAACCTGATGATCAGGTCGTGCTTCCTTAATGACCTACCGTCCACTGCGTCATGGTGAGCCACTATGGAGGCTACATAAACCTTCAAGGTTTAGGGGGACAGCCGCCCCTCCAGATTCTCCAAAAGGAATGAGAGCACTGACCTGACTGCACATCTCTGTGGGTCTTCAAAATGGGAAGAACACCAATTTGCGAATAAGCGCCACCTTTGGGCATAAAGCTGCCTGGTAGAGGGAGCTCTGGCTTGAGTGATCGTGTCTATGATGGCTGGTGGTAGACCGTTTAGATCTTCTGCATCCCATCCAAGGGCCAGGCTTGGAGGTTCCAGAAGTCTGGGCGCGGATGGGGAGCATCTTGACAACGGGAGTCTGTGTAAGGCCCGGTTCAGAACTCGCAGGTCCAAGATTGGCCGCAACCCACTGCCTTTCTTGGGTACGATGAAGTAAGGGCTGTAGAATCCCTTCTCCATCTCGGTTGGAGGGACAGGCTCAACCATGTCCTTGCGCAGGGAGAAGCAGATGCCGCTGAAGTGGGGCAGGCGCCTGCTGAACTGAATCGCATAGCCGAGTATGAAGCTCCGGGTGAGGGGCACTAAGGGATCACGTGTGACATACCTGGTGGTGAGGCCTTGTGGTGGAGGGGAGCAAGTGACATCACGTCAGGGAGCATTGCTAGTCCCAGATCTAGCCTTGAGGGCTGAGAGCCCCACACTCGCGGCGGCCCAGGCAAGCATAGCGAACAGCTCGGTGTTGGCCTCAGACTGGGCCGGCACACCCGAAGGCGCTATCTCAGTTGAGTCCTCAGTGCTGGAATCCACCAAGACGCTCTCCGATGCAAGGGAGAAACTTTCATCCAGCTCAGGGGCTCCAATAGAGACATCAGACTGGCCGTAAGGCGAGCTGATCTCATCTCGGGACCGAACAGGGGCAGACGAGCGTGCTGGGAACAGGTGGTCCTCACAGTGAGAAGAGGTGAGGCAGAGCCCGTGGCCGTCAGAAGTGGAGAGGTAACAACTGCATCCAGGAATGACACAAGACAGAAGGGCATCTTCAACGTCAATGTGTTTACTCTTTTAGAGAAATATATAATCTTTTTTAGAGGGCTGTCGAAGTGCCCAGGGTTGTGGTCTGCACTGGCTTGCAGAAGAAGAGAAAAGCAGCTGAAATGCGCCGTATCTCCAACAACGTATGCTCTTTAGACATGAGTGGAACACAACCGCTCGTCTCCGAAAAAAAAATCTGTCTGAACAGACGCACGCTTCCCTCCTTTTATACCCGTATGTCTGGGGGAGGGGCATGCAAATTCTCTTTGCCAACTCTCTTTGGCCTTTTCTCAAAGATAATCTCTCAAGATAAGCTCTCAAGAGAGACCCCTAGTGTCACTACATCAACACAATATCGAGTGAGTGACAGAAGGGGAACATACTGTACGTTTTAGAACTCAAATCTTCCTCTCTTGTCCAAAAAGAGCAAAAACGACTTTGCAACATTGTGACATTACAGTGTGGTGCCAGTTTTTGCATAGTCCCTACCTCCACAACATGAGTACTCATCATAGCTGGTGAGTTGACAGAGAGAGGCTAGGATACTGCAACATTGAATGTGGTACTATTTTGCTTTTAACCAGTAAAAAGAGTAAAGCTAGGTCCCTAAATGTTGCTCTGTTCCTGGTTGAGAAATAATTGTAGGAATGAGTGACTAATTCAAACGTAAATGGGTATAAATGTTTGGATTCATGGATGAATTCTTCTGAGAACCAAGGATTCATGCATTGCTAAGAAACTTGTATTGAAAGATGTAGCACTGGTTACAATATTGGACTCTGTGATGTTCAAAGGACAGGACTATGTTTCGTTCAATGTCTGAGCTTTTATTCAGAACAGATTGCTCTACACGAGGTGACATGTAACTCTGCAATTTAATGCCTAGAATGTATCTTCACAAATAGTTGAGCACCACAGCTTCCCACATAAGATTACTTACTCGTTACATGACATCACCCTCCTTTTGAGTTGCTTCACATGAACACAGTACGCTTTAAATATGAATGTTAGTTTAACCTACTAATAATTACTTGAACATTGTAACATGTATAAATCTGTTTACCAACAGTTGATAAAACCTTTTTTCTTAACATTCTCTCAATGATCAATACACAAATGTACAATTCAACAGTAAAATGTGTTCACTTTTTTTTCTTCTTCTTCACTTTGATTAACATACAACACAAAGTCCTTGTTTAGTGAATGTGTGTTTGTATATATTAATCACAAAAGTCTCTGTATCCATCTGGGGGTTTAACGATTCTACCAGACATTGTTTTCACTTTTGGTGGCGAACTGCTAGTAGCATGAATGAAATTGAACTCTGGTAAGTTTTGTCCAGGTTGTTCTTCCTGCACTAGAATGTCTGGGGCATTATCAGGGGAAGTTGTCACAGGTACATTCTGACCAGGTTGTTCGACCTGTACAGGTGTGTTTCATACCTGAGCAGATGCTGAATCATTATCACCAGGTATGGGCATTAAGTGTCGATGATTTCGATGAAGTAGAACGAAGAGTTGTGCAGGACACGTACTGTTTCACCATCTGTAGTTCAGGGTCTAACTCTGTTTGTCCTTTCACAGATTCCAGCTTTGTTGCAGAAATCAGCCATGCACCTTTGACTGCTTCCTCAAAAGCTTCTACTTCCTGCACTAATTGTAAAACATCAGATGAAATAGCTGTCTGAGGGTGCCGTGAAAGTGTGTCAGCAACTACCAGCTGCTTACCAAGTACATACTGTGCAACTGGATTGTAGCGCATCATGCGTAGCAGCAGTCTTTGGCATCTCAGCAGAACTGAATCAAGGTCTTTGTCATTGATTAATAGAATGAGTGGTTTGTGATCAGTTTGTAGAGTAAAACTTTCCAGTCGATACAAATATCTTGAACATTTCTCACAGGCCCACACAGATGCCAAGCACTCCTTTTCAATCTGCACATACCTTTTCTCAGCATCGGTCAGCACCCTTGAGCAGTAGGCCACCGGTTTCAGCTGTCCATCATGGTTCTGCAGTTCTGGCGCACTGGTGACACCGAAGTGTAGCCTGTGAAAAGTTGTTAATTTAGCACAGTCTTAGCTGCATCAAGAAGTGAGAAAACCTGAGCATGTGCTAGTTTTGGAAGAATATCATCGATTGTTGATAGCACATATTTCACCCTCTTTACTGCTTTATTAAGTTGTTTGCGATCAACACAAATTAGAATCTGCCCCGTCTTCTTTGGAACTGCCACCATAGGAGCACACTACTCTGTAGGCTCAGTAATCTCTTCTATAATGCCACATTGTACCATCTTCTCTAATTCCGATTCAAACTTTTGAAGAAAAGGCACAGACACCCGTCTTGCAGTGGGCACACTCTATGGTACAGCATCATCTTTCAGGCAGATTTTTATCGGTTTAGTCTTTACCAGTCCCAGTTCAGATGAAATAGTGGGTTGAAGCTCTTCTAGCCTCTATAGCTGCGTTGCATCCAAGGAGATTATTTACATTGGGACCAGCCACCACAAATACAGTAAACTTGTACTGCCTATCCTTGTAGGTAGTCATGGCTGTAAACTCTCCTTTGGAGTTCAACGTACCTCTCAGGCTCTCAAGTTTCACACTGACACTGTTGAATTGTGGCTTATACTTCAAAATTGAAAAGGTTTTGTCAGAAAAAATGCTGATGTCTACTCCTGTATCGATTTTAAAGTCTATGTCTGTGCCTTTAATCGGAAGTGTGACTATCCATGCACCACTTTTATAATTAATTTGAGTTAGCTCAAGTGTGTTGCAATGCTGCCCTCTGGTGGTTTGCTAACATCATGGACTTCTTGAGTTCTGCAAACTGCAGCAAAGTGTCCCTTCTTTCTGCATTTGCGACATTCAGCACCTTTAGCTGGACACATTTCCCCTTTTCCATGATTCCTTCTACATCTTTTACACTCCCACTCAAAGGTTTGCTCAGACTGGCTTCGTTTTGTTGCACGATACTGTTTCCCTCTTTCATTATAAGGAGTTTTCTGCCTAGCGCCAGCCACTTCACTGATCTGTGCACTGACGTTAGCAGCCTGTTCACTGACATGTCCTCGGACTTGTTCAGATTGCCTCAAAAGCTCTATGGCATTACTGAGAGTCAAATCAAGCATTAATTGGAGTTTTTCTGATAACTTTCTGTCCAGAATCCCCATCACGAGCCTGTCACAGATATTCTCATCCTTAATGGCACCAAAGTCACATGTGTTCGCTAGCTCGTGAAGACTGCAAATATATTCCTCTGCCAATTCGCCCGGCTTTTGGACTCTCATGTGAAATCGTGCTCGATCATGGATGACATTAACTTTTGGTACAAAGTAGTTGTCGAGCTTTCTGATTACCGTATCATCGCCCTTTCATCATGTACGAATGTGAATGTTTGATACACTTGTTCTGCTTCCTTTCCCAATGAATAAAGCAATGTACAGACCTGCACCTCAGCCTCTTCTTTATCAAGCTTGGTAGCTATTCAGTAGCGGTGAAACCTCTGCCGCCATTCTGGCCAACATGCAGGGTGGCTAAAATCCAAACATTCCGAAGGATGGAACTTTGCCATAGTTTTCCGACTGCTCTACTTCTGACACCATGTGATGTTCAAAGGACAGGACTATGTTTCGTTCAATGTGTGAACTTTTATTAAGAACAGCTTGCTCTACACGAGGTGACATGTAGCTCTGCAGTTTAACGCATAGCGCGTCTCTTCACAAATAGTTGAGCACCACAGCTCCCCCCATAGAGTTACTTACTCATTACATGACAGACACAACAGTAATGCCAGTGAGTAACAAGTGTAATTCTAATGTTTGATCTGCCTGTGTTTGTTTGATATGTAAGGAATTGTATAGAGAGCCATTTATATTGCAAAATAAACCATGATCATGTCTCCAAAAGGGAGCGGATCTTGCTTATTACATAGTTACTTACCAAAGATATACATAATTCCTCATGAAATACTGATTTGAGAATTAAAAAAATATAATATGGCAGAAGAACGTGGAGCACAACAAAAAGCAATGGTTAAGTATATGGTAGTAAAACAGCGATGAAGTATATTGTAGTAAAACAATAGTGAAGTTTATGGTAGTAAAACAATGGTGAAGTATATGGTAGTAAGGCTGCCTGCTTTCTCATCTGTCTCATTAAAGCTATTTTGGCCGAAGTGAACACATCTGGATGCCCATTTTCCCATATTTAATAAGCAAATTTATTGATGGAGAGTGGATACCCTTCCCAGGTCAACCGGCGAATCATTCGAGGGAGATTCCCCAGCCAGCGAACATTGAATATTTCCTGACCTGGAATGCATTTTGAAGCCGGGAGATCAAACAGGGGAACTTTGCATCGACCGTCCCTTAAAACACCCTGCTTACAGCTTGATACACATTTATTAACCCTTTACATTCACAGCTTGTGTTCAACTAGTTTTGCTGTGTAAATAGTGTTATTTTATCACCAAATCTTGGATTCCTGGTAAGTATAGGGGAGAAACAATGTGACGAATTTGTTTAGTTTGCTATTGTTATTTCAGTTGAACAACTGCTGTAGTTTTATTGTGTGCTTTGCATAAATTGGGATATCCTGTACCATATGTCATATGTTCATATCAATGATTGTGTGCTTTTAAGGGATTTTGTAAATTTCATGAAAGTTTTCATTCTTTCAATGTTGGAAATTACAGTTCCACACTTGTAATGGTGGGTGGCTTTTGCTTTACATGATGTTAGCCAATCATAACAGTCTTAAAGGTGAAGTACACAGAAAAACTAGCTTTTCAGACAGAGGGCCAAAGACAGGGTAGAAAAGGTCATGTAATCCTACATTATGATTGCTTTTTGTGCAAAAAACGTTAATAAAATTAAAAGTGAACCTCAAGGAAGAAATAAAATTGCATATTATGACCCCTTTAAAATGATGAATAATCACATGAGATGTAAAATCAAGTCATATAGGAAAAAGCTGCTTTATTCTACATATGGTGCTGGGCTCACATTAATGAGTGACACCATATTGAGATCAAATGACCAGCTAAATATGACTTGCTTTATCTCAATGAATCCCTACTGGCAGATAAATAATTAATAATGATTGATGTTGAAAAGTGTATTTTTACAAAGACATCGGTAACTAACGTCTCAGGTTATGACTGTAACCCTAGTTCCCTGAGAAGGGAACGAGACGATGCGTCGATGACGCTTTGGGAACGCCTTTGCGTGATTACCTCTGAAGCACGTATGTCAACTAGTCAATGGAATGAATGAACGCCACGGGCAGGTGACGTCATGACCAGGAAAGGATATAAGCACATCCGGTGCGTTACTCGCGTTAGCATTTAGAGCCGAAGCAAAGTCGATCGCAGGGATGCAGGAAGTATGGCAGGGCGATGCATCGTCTCGTTCCCTTCTCAGGGAACTAGGGTTACAGTCGTAACCTGAGACGTTCCCTTACGTGGGAACTCGCGATGCGTCGATGACGCTTTGGGAACGATAATACCCAATCCGCCATATTTACAAAATGCCAGATGATAAAAAACTGTCGGCAAATTAAGTAAAAAGCACCCGGGATCCTGGGGCAGCTTCCAGGTCCAGGCCATAAAACCTCACAAAAGTTAGCGGCGAGGACCAACCTGCCGCATCACAAACCTCCTGGAGGGAAACTCCTGATAAGAGGGCTTTAGAGGCCGCCATACTTCGAGTAGAGTGAGCTCTGACCACCAAAGGGCACGGCTGGCCAGAGGACTCATATGCAAGAGAAATAGCCTCAACTATCCACTTACTGATTGTCTGTTTAGAAGCAGGAAGACCTTTCTTAGGTGAACCAAAACAGACAAACAACTGATCAGATCTTCTCCACGGGGCAGCCCTGTGGACATAAGTATCCAGTGCTCGCACTGGACACAAGAGATTCAGTTTTTCCTGGTCCGAAGATGTAAACGGAGGAGGACAGAATGCCTGCAGTACAATAGGCCTTGGAATATTGGTTGGCACCTTAGGGACGTAACCCTGCTTAGGGTATAAGAACGCCTTAACCATACCCGGTGCAAATTCCAAACAGGTGGGAGACACCGAAAGAGCCTGAAGGTCTCCGACTCTTTTTAGAGACGAAATGGCTAACAGAAAGATAGTCTTGAACGTCAGAAATTTTTCTGAAACTAACGCTAGGGGCTCGAAGGGAGCCCCAGACAAGCCTTTCAAAACTATCGCCAAATCCCATGCCGGCACCCTAGTTCGAACCGCAGGCCTCAGCCTCAAGGTGCCACGAAGGAAACGAATAATCTGGGGGTCTCGACCCAAAGATGTACTACCCACAGTGGCGTGGAAAGCCGCAATGGCTGCCATGTAAACCTTTAAGGTAGAAGGACATGAACCTGATGTAAAACGATACTGGAGAAACTCAAGTACTGTGTTGACTGAACAGTTAACTGGATCTCGCTGATGCTGGTGACACCAAGACGTGAAAACTTTCAACTTAAGTGTATATAATTTCCTTGTGGCTGGAGCTCTGGAGCTAAGAATGGTCTCAACGACCTCAGTCGAGAGACCACTCTCTAAAAGTTGGGCCCCCTCAGAGGCCAAACCCATAGGTTCCAAATCTCCGGTCGGGGGTGAAATATTGTGCCCCCTGCCTGAGACAGAATGTCTCTCCTGACAGGTACCTCGAAAGGAGGGCCGTTGAGGAGATGAATTAGGTCCGCAAACCAAATTTGACTCGGCCAGCGTGGAGCTACTAGTAATAGACTTACTCCGTCCCGGCGGACTCTCTCCAGAGCAACAGGGGGAAATGCGTACAGACGTAGCCTCGGCCATGTCTGTACCATCGCGTCCAACCCCAAGGGGGCTGGTTGCGTGAGGGAGAACCAAAGTGGACAGTGCGTCGTAAGCTGAGACGCAAACAGATCCACTTCTGCTTGGCCGTAAAATTCCCAAATGAGCTCCACCGCCTCGGGGTGGAGTCTCCATTCCCCTGGCCTCAGCACCTGCCTCGACAGGGTGTCTGCTCCTATATTCTGGTACCCTGGGATATACACTGCCCTCAGGGAGAGTATTTTCCCCAGGGACCACAAGAGGATCTGGTGCGCCAGTTTGCAGGGTGGACGCGAGCGCAGACCCCCCTGTCGATTTAAATAAGAGACCACCGATGTGTTGTCTGTATGGACAAGCACATGATGGCCCCTCAGATCTGGGAGGAAATGTCTCAACGCATTGAAGACGGCCATCATCTCCAGGCAATTTATGTGCCAAGAGAGATGATGGTTCCTCCACAGACCCTGAGCTGAGCGGCCTTCCATTACCACTCCCCAGCCGGTGAGAGAAGCGTCTGTCGAGACAGCAACTCGATGGCAAAGAGCTCCCAACACCGGTCCCTGGTACAGGAACCAATGTTTCCTCCATATAATCAAGGCGCGGATGCACCGCCGCATGATCTTGATCATACGAAGTGGGTTCCCCCTCGGGGAGAACCCTCTGGTCCTGAGCCACCACTGCAAAGGTCTCAGGTACAGCAGGCCAAAGGGGATCACATTGGACGCTGCTGCCATGAGGCCTAACAGTCTCTCGAACTGTTTCACAGTGCGTGACTGGCCTAGCTTCAACTCTTTTGTGGCTGTGATGATAGCAGCTACACGAACGGGCGATAGTGTGGCCCGCATCGTGACTGAATCCCATACCACACCAAGGAAAGTGGTTCTCTGTAATGGAGAAAGCACACTCTTCTTGGCATTGAGTCTCAACCCCAATTTCTTCATATGAGCGAGAACGACATCTCGATGCCGACCCGCTGACTGCTCTGATTCCGGCAGAATCAGCCAGTCGTCGATGTAGTTCAGAATGCGTATGCCTTGCAGCCTGAGCGGGGCCAGAGCTGCATCTACGCACTTCGTGAACGTGTGGGGTGACAGAGCTAGACCGAATGGAAGCACCCGATATTGGTATTCTTCGCCCCCGAAAGAAAACCTCAGGAACTTCCTGTGTTGAGGGAGGATGGAGACATGGAAGTAAGCGTCCTTCAAATCAAGTCCCTATCTGTTTGAGTGTGAGCATCTTGAATTTCAATTTCATGACTGCACGATTCAGCAAACGGAGATCTAAAATTGGATGCAACCCCCCATCCTTTTTTGGAACAATGAAGTATCGGCTGTAAAACCCCGATTCTCTGTCGGGGGAGTACACCTATTCTATAGCTCCCTTTGCTAAGAGAGACTCTACTTCTTGCTCCATTACCAGAGCCTGCTCGGGATGTACTACCGTGAGTAACACCCCGTTGTAACGAGGCGGAGGCGAACCGAATTGGATTCTGTAACCTTTCTCTATTATCTGCAGGACCCAAGGAGATATATTCGTCAGATTCTTCCACTCTGTCAGAAAATCTACTAAGGGTACCAGTCTCTCGAGACTGGCCTCTGGTGTTAAATGAACAGCCACTTCGGCGACCTGAAGCATATTGGCAGGAAACGACCAAACTGACTGTTTTTGAACCCCCCTCAGAGGGCTCACGTCCGACGCAACGTCGAGTCGACATTGCGCCGAACTTTCGCTGGATACCACTGCGCCCCGAAGCACCAAGGGTGGCGGGGTTGGCAGACTGGTCCCATGAGGACCCCGAGGTGGAGCGGGCACCATATTCTGAGGTGTACACCGCTCCACCCTGGTTGGGGCTGTCCTCGATGGTCTGACGTGCATAGCGTCAGGACCTTTTCTGAGCCGAAGCCTTCTTAGCCGTAAGTACGGTCCTCAGATCCGGCTTAGACTTAGCCAACTTCGACTGAGAGTGTTGGCTCGGACCCCAAGATTTATTCGGGGGAGCACGAGACGCAACACTTATTTTCTGTTGCACACGGTGCGAGGAACTTGGCTGGGGATGCTCACGCCCAGCATCCCCAGGGGGATGGACTCAACGAGGAAGGAATTTTTTAAAAGCCTCAGATTGTTTTTTATTTTCTTGAAATCTTTCAACAACCGTATTCACAGAGTCACCGAAAAGACCAGAGGGAGACATAGGGGCATCTAAGAGAAAAGCCCGCTCTTTATCTTTAATCTCTGAAAGATTTAACCAAAGATGTCTCTCAGTAGCTATGAGGGCTGCCATAGACCGCCCAATAGCACGGGCGGTCTCCTTCGTGGCTCTGAGAGAAAGATCTGTAGCCCGACGAAGTTCTCGAATTTCGTCGGGACTAACTCCCTCACTCCTATCAATATCCCCCAGCAGATCTGCCTGATAGGCTTGGAGCACTGCCATCGTGTGCAGACAGGCTCCAGATTGACCTGCTGCCATATAAGCCTTACCCACTAAATTGGATGTGGTTTTTAGAGGTTTATTTGGCAACACGGGATCCCTCAGGGACGATGCTGACCCAGGAGACAGATAGCTCGCGAGCGTCTGTTCCGCTGGGGGCATCGACCCATAACCAAAATCTTTCAGCCCCTTTATATTTCAATACATGTGAACATGGGGACTAAAAAGACGTGACGAATATGGTTTATTCCATGATCTACATAGCTCACTATGTAGATCAGGAAAACATGGAAGGGCCCGTGATTGAGATGAAACATTAGATGTGAGAAAACGCTCGTCAAATTTGCTTTTAGGACGAGTATCTCTTTTTTCTGCTGGCCAGTCAATATTTATAAACAGCATGAGTTATCACCTCAATAAGCTCCTCATATGCTGGGGAGAGGGATGGCGAATCCTCTCCCCTTATTGTGTTAGTGTTTGTGTCACTCTCATAAATGCTCAGTAACTCTACCTCCTCAGAGCTAGAGCACTGAAGCATCGGGCTCTCTTCCCGGGCGGAAGAAGCCACAGCGCGGGCTTCCGACACCGGCAAGAGAGCAATGGATCCCTCGGGTAAAGGAGGAGATAAGGCAGAGCCCGTCTCCAACCCCGCTGAGAGATCCATTTGCGAACCCCAAGTGAGCTTTTCCGCGCTGCCTCGGCAGCCGCGGCTCCAGAACCCTGAGGTTCGCGAGCCTGTCCATCATCCTCAAATGCGGACAGACGGGAGTGGAGCACGCGGAGCGGCAGACACTCACAATGCTGACAGTCAGACCCCTCGAAGGCTGACATCGCATGCTCCACTCCCAAACAAACTACACAAAGCTCATGTGTATCTCCACCCGTGATATAACGAGGGCAAGGAGAAGCACAGGCTTTAAATAGTTGTTTCGCCATAATATCCAATATAAAGAGAGACAGACAACAATAAATAAGACAGACAGTTTTGACACAGAGCGCTTTGCTGAGGCACAAAAGCTAACGCGAGTAACGCACCGGATGTGCTTATATCCTTTCCTGGTCATGACGTCACCCGCCCGTGGCGTTCATTCATTCCATTGACTAGTTGACATATGTGCTTCAGAGGTAATCACGCAAAGGCATTCCCAAAGCGTCATCGACGCATCGCGAGTTCCCTCGTAAGGGAACTTCTGTTTTTGCATGATGCTGCACCTACACTTGTGTCAGTTCAACAAAAACACAAATTTTATAAGCACACCTTTAAGACAAGAGATATTTTGGTTTGAATATTTTTTTTATTATTAAATTGGATAGGAAGTTTATTTTTATTATCCCAATGACAAAATCTGACAAAATTGTTTAGATTTCTCAGAAAACGCCACATAAAATGTCATGTCATTTCACTTCTTAAATAAATGTATTTTGTTTTAAGAATGTTTAGATATTTTTACTGGAAAACAAGACAAAAATACTAAGAAAATGTTTTTTTTTGCAGTGCGGAGGATTCTCTGACTTTTTAATGAGTCACAATGAATAACTAAGTCGTGTGTAACATTGGGCTGCAAATGTAAGCAGTTCTGTGTTCTGAAGGATAGGAGTGTCTCACTTTGAACATCTGTAAAAAAGCCTTAAAAGTAACTGAAGATAAGCTTCATTCCAGCAGGAAATTTGGCTCCTACAGTACGTGCATTATACAGAGATGAGACAAAGGGACCTATTTTAATTGTGCTTGCACTAAGTGCAGCTCTATGCTTCAAGACATAAGTGCAAAGTCAATGGGCATGGCTAAGTATAGTCGCTACTGGGTTTGCCGAAATTTTGTGCGCAAAACGCAAATGGGCTGTGCCAACTGCAATTTTATTCTGAGGCTCTTCTCTGGTTATTCTATTGTCTGCAGCCTATTATACAGTATAATCCATTCCCTGTCAAACACCAGCCATATGAACAAAGACATCACATTCATAAGTAGTTAGTAGTGTAAATGGACTGTGTGCAATAAATTAGAAGAATAGGATTTTTTTTCTATAAGCATATAAAATGTGATTCTCGTCCGGTTTTAAAATGATAGAGAATGTATGTATTATTACTCATTTTAATTTATAGACACACAAATTATGGCTAGTATAAACAGTGATTGTATTGGCATGCACTTCACTTCTACTGGTCAATTTAAATTTTGAAGAAAATGTATTCAACTATTGAAATACAAAAAATGTAAACTAAAATTATTTCTAAATTACATATTAATTACATTTAAATTAAAATATAATAAAAATAATGAAGTGATAAAAAAATTATCATACTAAATCCAAACATTTTACCCTCTCCAACTTCTTTTACTGGCACTTTTTGCAGTAAGTCAAAAATCATTCTAAGACAACAGGTGGAAAAATAGCAATACAAATTAGATCATAAATAAAACTGTAAATATGAACATAATAATAATAATAATTGAAAAATAAACCATGAACTATAGATAGTTCATAAAATTTCTCACACATCTCATATAGTTTCATAAAATGGCATTTGTCAGGGACATAATTTGATGTTCCACTATATTATCAGAGTTTTGACCTTAAAGGTGCGTACACACTGCCAGCGACTTTGTCGCTGCAGGTCGCCAGTGGCTGGTGGTGAAGTCGCTAGTGGGCGTTCCCACTACTGGTTGCCTAGTAACGTTTATAAATGACATTCACGGATGTCATTCCATTGCTGTTGACAGCGAATCTATTTTCTTGCCACTAAAAACAAACATTTTGGAGGGAAAAGACTAAACATAAATGGAATCAGTACATAAAATGCTTTATATCAAAGATGAATGAGAAACAAGGCGTGCTGTTTGCCATAGCAGCTGTTTATCTGCGGCGAAAATGCAAATGCCGTCTGTCTGGGTCCACAAAATCCCTGCGATCTCAGATACACCTTTCCACGCAGTATTTTTCTTAAAAATATCCTTGTACGTGGGAAGAGACATATCATAGAGCACTGGAAAATTTCTAACAGCAAGAATTAGCCTTTCATCCATCTTTCCGTTACTGCAGGAGCTGAGAGAGAGAGAAGGATCACGTGAGCTCTCCCGTCTTCCCTCCTATTGGCTGTCACTTCCGTTAGTCGCTCTTCTTTTGAATAAAGTTGAACTTGTCTCAACTTTGTTACGTCCACATCTATTCGCCAACGGTCGCGACGGAAGTCGCTGTGCTTTCATAGAAAATGAATGGGATGGAGTCGCTGTCGCGCGTACGCAAGTTCTCCAAATCTTCAAACTGCAAATGCAGGAACTGAGTTTAGACTTTGCAATGAGAACAGAACTGCTTTTGAAACTTCTTAGCCCAATGACCTATTTCTCTGGAAATAGCAAATAAACAAATAAAACACCCACAGTTTGCACGCATACACCCACAGATAGTTCAAACACTTCAGCCACGCTCCACTTGCGAAAACTGCTCTTAGAATTATTGCACTTGTGAAAATTTTCGAAAATTATGAAAATGTTGCACATGGTCGTTGCGTGTAGTGCTGCGCTTTGCGCACTCATAAAAATACAGCCCTAAATCAAACTTGCTAAACTGCAAGGAAAACAATCTAGGATAAGTCCCACCCCCCCATAAAGCATCAGATAAGAATGTCTCTTCGCAGAGACCTGGTAGCTCGGCGAGTAAAGACATTGACTACCGCCCCTGGAGTCGCAAGTTTGAATCCAGGGCATGATGAGTGACTCCAGCCAGGTCTCCTAAGCAACCAAATTGGCCTGTTTGCTAGGGAGGGTAGAGTCGCATGGGGAAAATCTCCTCGTGGTCGCTATAATGTGGTTTGCGCTCGGTGGGGCGCATGGTGAGTTGCGTGTGGATGCCATAGAGAATAACGTGAAGCCTCCATACACGCTATGTCTCTGCGGTAACACTCAACAAACCATGTGAAAAGTTGCACAGATTGATGTCTCAGACGTGGAGGCAACAGATATTCATCCTCAGCCACCCTGATTGAGGTGAGTCACTACACCACCACGAGGACATGGAGCGCATTGGGAATTGGGTATTCCAAATTAGGCAGAGAAAAAAGAATGCTTCTTCGCAACCTCTGTGTGATGGCATGATTCTATTACGCTATCAGTGCCGTGCATCTGTTGTTCTATAATTTGTCAGGCTTTATTTAAACAATCGGGAGATAGAGGGGTTTGAAGAGGGCTCGACCAGTCCAAGTTGGATCTTGTGCAAACTAATTGAGCATTTTCTTTCATAATAAAGATGCAGTTTCTATTTAGAAGACCTTTTAACCAGATACCCTGTATAAATATTTGTGAACAGTTTTAGAGTCAGTAAACACTTGCAGAGGCCAAACCAAGGACAAACTGCATCATCTATAACCATCTGGTGCTCTCGTGTCACTATGTCTGTATGTCTGAGTGTGTGTGTGTGTGTGTGTGTGTGTGTGTGTGTGTGTGTGTGTGTGTGTGTGTGTGTGTGCGCGTGTGTTTGTCCTCTATGGGTGGGGAGGTTAAAGACGTCATGATATCCCAGTGAAGTTCATCAGTGCTTCTAAACAGAAAACATGTCTATAAATATTTAGGTTGAAGGAAGCATTATATGTACATGCTGTCAACACTCCAGCTAGAATGCACTTTTGGCAGTTCACTGTGTTTATGACACGACTGCACTGCATTGATATCATGTAAACTATCCCAATTTCAGATTTCCTGTTAAAGCCTCAGTGTTATTTTTGTGCTTAGCCGTCTGCCGTATTGAGTGTTTTAGTCCATTTTTCTCCAGTTTTGTCCTGCCTGGTGGTGGAAGGATGTCTATAAGGCTAATACAGGTTATGAAAGTCCCCAAAGCAGAGATCTGGGGTCTGATATTCCTGGATCACATTAGTCTAGAGCCATGGTAATTCTGCACGTAATTCTGCACGTTTTTTTTTTGTGGCCCGCGTGATGTTGTCATGAATTTATTAACATTCATGAATTTTAAGGTGTCAATAGTCTAGAGCCTTTCTCAGTAGTATTGTTAGGTAATGGATCATTATGGAGGAAAATAAGAAGAAGCCTTAATTTTGGTCACACATTATACCTACATTTTTGCATATATACAGTGAAATTTATTTGTTTTCACAAATCCCAGCTAAGCTGTGGTCAGAGTGCTGGGTCAGCCATGTTGAGTACAGTCACAAAAAGCGCATTTGTGCATGGAACTACTTTCTTACGCCATGGATGAGAATCTGCAGTTGCTGGTTCAAACCAAATGATTTGTCCAAGCCTCTCAAAAACATAACTTTAGAACTAATAGTTTCACGGCTTGGGCTGTTTCTAACATGTTATTGGAGAAACAAGGATGTGTGTGTGTGTGTGTGTGTGTGTGTGTGTGTGTGTGTGTGTGTGTGTGTGTGTGTGTGTGAGAGAGAGAGAGACAGAGAGAGAGAGAGATGGAGTGTGTGTGATCACCTGTTGATGATGCTGTAGTCTGTTAGTCAGCTTTCTGATGATAACGTCATTTTGGTGAAATGTATCCTATTTTCTCAGTGTAAAAATAGCCATCCAAGCAGGGGTATACTATTTTGTAAGAGCCGGAGTGAAATATTGAGTTTCACTATAGAAATTTTGCCATTTCGTCCTCTCCAATGTGAAATGTCCGGTAAGGGATAAGCGCCTTGAGTTTGTGTAATTAATCAGTCTGTTGTATCTCTCAGTTGTGATGAGCCATAATGCTGAAGTTGTTGGTTTAAAGCTGTTTAAAGCTATTTCCTAGCTTTAGTAGTGTAGTAGTAATATGAGCGATAATGGAGTGCTGTTGAATATAAACACTGAGTGACGCTGACTCACTTCACGTCACCAACTGGCTCATATTACACACAAAAATGGTCTTTAGCCTAGCTAAAATATATAATGTCACAAAATTAAATGTAAAGAGACAGATTGCTCTTAACACTTCTGCACTGCTCTTATAATTTATTTAAGAACTGCACAAACACAAGCAGAGTGATAAACACACTGAACTGTCCGAGAACATCAGTACTTATGGAAAGTTTCTTGTCCATTCAGATTCGAGGACCAGAAGTAACTGTTGTATATAGATATATATATTCAGGTGTATGCAAAAGTTTAGGCACCCCTGACAATTTCCATGATTTTCATTTATAAATTATTGGGTGTTTGGATCATTAATTTCATTCTGATCTATCAAATAACTGAAGGACACAGTCATATTTCAGTAGTGAAATGAGGTTTATTGGATGAACAGAAAATGTGCAATATGCATCAAAACGAAATTAGACAGGTGCATAAATTTGGGCACCCTTGTCATTTTGTTGCTTTGAATACCTGTAACTACCTAGCACTAACTAATTGGAACACACAATTGGTTTGGTGAGCTCATTAAGCCTTGAACTTTATAGACAGGTGCATCCAATCATGAGAAAAGGTATTTAAGGAGGCCAATTGCAAGTTGTTGTTCTCTTTCACTCTCCTCTGAAGAGTGGCAACATGGGCAACATTATGGTTTAGGGGAAGGCTACAAAAAGCTACTGCAGAGATTTAAGCTGTCAGTGTCCACTGTGAGGAACAGAGTGAGGAAATGGAAGACCAGAGGCATAGTTCTTGTTAAGGCCAGAAGTGGTAGGCCAAGTAAAATATCGGAGAGGCAAAGGCGAAGGATGGTGAGAACAGTCAGAAACAGCCCACAGACAACCTCCAAAGGCCTACAACATTATCTTGCTGCAGATGGTGTCACTGTGCATCGTTCAACAATTCAGCGCACTTTGCACAAGGAGAAGCTGTACGGGAGAGTGATGCGGAAGAAGCCTTTTCTGCACACACGCCACAGAGAGAGTCACTCGAGGTATGCAAACGCACATTTGGACAAGCCAGCTTCATTTTGGAAGAAGGTGCTGTGGACTGATGAAACAAAGATGGAGTTATTTGGTCATAACAAGGGGCGTTATGCATGGCGGTAAAAGAACACCGCGTTCCAAGACATACACTTGCTACCCACAGTAAAATTGGGTGGAGGTTCCATCATGCTGTGGGTCTGTGTGGCCAGTGTCAGTACTGGGAATCTTGTTAAAGTTGAGGGTCGCATGGATTCCTCGCAATCTCAGCAGATACTTGAGAATAATGTAGAGGAACCAGTCACAAAGTTGAAGTTACACCGGGGCTAGATATTTCAACAAGACAACGACCCAAAACACTGTTCAAAATCTACTCTGGCATTTATGCTGAGGAACAAGTACAATGTTCTGGAATGGCTATCCCACTCCCCAGACCTGAATATCATTGAAAATCTGTGGGGTGATTTGAAGCAGGCTGTCCATGCTCGGCAACCATCGAATCTAACTGAACTGGAGATGTTTTGCAAGGAGGATTGGTCCAAAATACCTTCATCCAGACACTCATTACAGTCTATAGGAAGCGCCTAGAGGCTGTTATTTCTGCTAAAGGAGGCTCAACTAAATATTGATGTGATATTTCTTTTGGGGTGCCCAAATTTATGCACCTGTCTAATTTCCTTTTGATGCATATTGCATATTTTCTGTTCATCCAATAAACCTCATTTCACTATGGGGACTATGTATCCTTCAGTTATTTGATAGATCAAAATGAAATTGCTGATCCAAACATTAATTTAACATACAAGCATTTATAAATGAAAATCATGGAAATTGTCAGGGGTGCCTAAACTTTTGCACACACCTGTGTGTATATATAGGGTTGTGAGGGATACTTTTGAAATATATTCCATTACATGATGTAAAATGTCATTTGTAACATATTCTGTTCGATTTTTCAAGGTCAGTAACATACTCGAAATACTTTGGATTACTTCTTTAGCACTGGTAGAATTTTTTCACTTGTTTTGAATATAAAAACTCTGCCAGTACAGTAAAACAAAATACACATGTTAAAAACACATTCTCTTAAAAACCTAAATATCTCATGCAGTGCTGTTTCTAAACAAGATTAATCTAATTGATCTTGTTTTAAGGATTTTTTATAATATTTTTACAGAAAAAGAAATTAATATCAAGAATATAATTTTTGCCCTAATATCAAAGGTCTTCCTAGAAAAAAAGTTCTAATTAAGATCCAACATGAATTTTCTTGATACAATAATGATTGTGTCTGGTAACATGTGCATGTAAAATGGCTTGAAATAACATTTTAGCTTAGTGCAAAGCTGACATTTTACACAAGGTTTATTTCTATTTCTTTCGCTCCAAACTTAATTCAGACTTCTGTCTGCTTTTATGAATCTAACACATAATAAGAAAGTGTTTCACCGCTGTTCTAATGCTCTTTGTATCGCATCATTTATATGTATAAATGTTCCCTTTACAAAAGGCTTCACTACGATGTTACGCTGCTAAACGCTACGGGGAACAGCTTTAGCTGTGAGCCGAGCTGAATAAATGTGTGGAACACGTCAATGAACATTGACCGGAATTTATAGCCTCGGCTGATGTAATCATTAGATGCACCTGAGGCCAGGCTATAAATGGATACGTCACCAGGTGTCAGTCAGAAACTCTTTTTCAGAGCGATTCTGTTTCTGTGTGTTTCACACACCCTGTCAAAACTTTCTTTCCTCTGTTAGGAGATAGATTCAGTTAGGCAGTGTGCAGTGAACGTTGTTCTATTTTTCTCTTCTGTTTAGAAAATATTATATATATAAAAAAAAAGAAAAGAAAGAGAGAATGACTGAAAGCAAACGGTGCGTGTTCCCTCTTCTTGCTCTATAGCTGAAGACGGCACACATCAGTTTTTGCCGTTTGTTTGGGGGTAGAGCACGCTGCTCTCGCGTTGCAGCAGGGCGTGCTCGCCTCGCTTGCTTCCGGGAGTCAGCACTCACGAAAAGATCGTTCGTGGGGCTCGTGCATGGATTTGGCTGAGGAGCAAGAGACGGGTTGATCCCTTTCTCTCACTCTCTCCCCAAACCCAGCTGGTCCTTCACATGATCTCGAAGCGCGTTCCGACGCTTCTTCAGATCATGAGGTGGATCGCTATTCTCTTCCCGCCTCCGAGCTTTCCGTCCGTGATAAAAAATCTACGGAGGGATTGCTCGATGTTGTTACTCGTGCGGTTGCCAGATTGGACTGGCCATGCGAAAAAGAGACCCCCAAATGCTCCAATTAGTGGATAGATTTTATCTTCCAGTCTAAGAAAGGGAACGCCTCATGGGTCCCTTCCCTTTCTTTGATAACCTCCTTGAAGAGCTTTTTCGCTCATGGAGAACCCCTAAAAAAAATAATAAATAAATAAATATATATAAAAAATATATGTATATTTTCTTCCCGTGTTCACATACCCTCGACGTCATTATATTCGACTATCGTGGGTGCTGAGGCACGGGGTATTCAGTGATGCCGCCGGTCGAAGAGACGCTTATGGGCTATCTCTCGCCGGGCTCGACATCGTCACTTAGAAGCCCTCTCTCCCCTCAAAGCCTTGTAGGACAACCTCCACTTTAGTGGGAAGGGCTTATCAAGCAGCAGGTCAGGCTGGTGCTGCTCTGCACACTATGCTGTTTTTCAGGCATACCAGGCTGACCTCCTGGACGACCTGAGTGTGGGTTCTGGCGCTTGACGAGCAAACCTCAGACCCACCTCGGTCCTGACTGAAGGGAGGCTCAAAAGCAAAGCGTGGCGAGTCGTGCTCCTCCTCCCAGGGATTGGGGACAGTCTCGCCACCCTTGCCAGCCCTCAGGACTATAAATTCTAGTAAGAGAAAACCCTGACGGTCTTGCGCCTAGATTAGGGGTAGCTCCCTCGGGACGGGCGCGTGCTTCACTTCACCCCTCCCGGTACCCCCTCAAAGCCCCTCCATTCCCGCCACCTCTTGGTGTTTCGGGTTGCAGAGGCTTCCGTCAGAATTGGGTGTTTTCGCTGTTCCTGCATTTTATTCAGGACGCGAAACACCCGACAACCCCTCAACAGGAAGTGTTAAAATATAATACCCATCTCAGAGATCCTGGCAGCGTGGAAACTTCTGCTGGATATATCCTTTTCTGTGGGTCTTATAAGGGCGTCAGGATTTAATTCTCTCGCCGCTTTTACGTGTTTCAACGGCGTGTTCTCACTACCGTAAACCGGATTTCTTTTTTTTGTAAAAAAAAACTCTCAATCTCCTGGTTAAAGGGGCCATGGTATGTGTTCCCCTTCCAGAGAGAGAGTTAGGTTATTACACTAAATACTTCCCGTTTCCCATGGAGGGTGAGGGGTGGCGTCTGGCTTAGATCTTAAGCTTGAACTACCCGTGGGTGTTCAAGTCCAAGATGATGCCTGTCAAGACGGTCGTGTCTCAAGCCCTACAACTCGTTTGGCTGGTCACCATCGATCTTATGACGCACTTCTATACTTCATTTAGAAGTTCTGCCACAACATGGAAAGTTCCTGAGGTTCACTTCGGGGCGAAGTCTTCCAGGGTCAGGTTCTTTCACTCAGCCTAGCCCTTTTTACCCGCACAGTCACAATGCATGATGTAGCGCTGGCTCCTTGCGACTCCGGGGCATCTGCATTCTGAATTATGTAGACGACTGGCTGATCCTAGCGCAGTTCCAGGAACTGGCAGTTCAGCACAGGGACATCGTCTTAGCTCATCTGTTTCTCTGGGGTTGAGGCTCAACGCCAAGAAAAGCGTCCTCTCTCCCACTCAGAACACTGTCTATCGGGGCATCGTATGGAGTTCAATCACTATGCAGGCACAACTGTCTCCCGTTAGGATTGAGTCCATTCAGATCACCCTGAGCAAAGTCAGGCTAGGTTGCACTGTTATCAGTATCAACGATTTCCAGGTCTCAGGGCTGAACGCGTCCACGGTGATCCCTCTGGACCTTCTGCTCATGAGACCGTTTTTGTTGTGGCCAAAAGCCAGGGATTTCTTCCAAGGGCCAAAACCCCTGGGCTAAATAGGGTTACGCGCCTCAGGCTTCGTTCCCTTTCTATGTGGTTCAGACCCCGATTTTCTGCCTTGGGTCCCACTCTAGGTGCGTCTTGTTGTCGCAGACTGCTAACGACAGACACCTCCCTGACGGGCGGGGTAGCGGCCTTAAGTGGTCGTCCAGCTTAAGGGGATAGGAAGGTCGTCAGCTCGGTTGTCACAGTCACTGTCTCGGGTTGATGGCTGTATCGGGTTCTGGCCCTGAAATACCTCCTCCTGAGGCTGCCATGTCTTGGTGCGGGTGGACAATACAGCGGTAGCCTCTTACATAAATCATCAAGGAGACCCACGTATTTCTGACACGTCGGATTCTCCTTTGGGCCCAGGGCAAGCTCCTGTCACTCAGGGCAATTTACATCCCTGGACGCCTAAATGTGGGAGCAGATTTGCTGTCCAGACAGAACATACCGAGGGGCGAGTGGAAACTCCACCCCGAGGTAGTACAACAAATTTGGGAGAGATTTTACAGAGCAGAAGTGGACCTCTTCGCCTCTCAAGAGACTGCGCAATGTCCCTCTACTTCTCTCTGAGTCACCCAGCCCCCTGGGTCTGGACGCGATGGCGCATACATGGCCCAGAATGTGTCGGTATGCTTTTCCCGGTTTCTCTGCTCCCGGGAGTCTTAGCCAGAGCTCGCCAGCAAGGGTCTTGCCTCTTACTGATAGCGCCTCACTGGCCGAACAGGATTTGGTTCTCAGAAATTATATCTCTCCTCGACGGCTCGCCTTGGGCGATTCGGACAGGAGGGACCTTCTGTCTCAGGCACAGGGGACGATATTTCATCCCGGCCCGAATTGTGAAACCTTTCATGTCTGGCCCCTAAGGGTACCAAATGAGGTTCACGGGGTTTTCTCTTGAGATTATCGAGACCATTTCAAGTGCTAGGGCTCCCTCCACTTGGAACTGATCTGGGTAGATTTTACAGGGCAGAAGAGGACCTCTTCGCCTCTGTTGATAGCGCAATGTCTCCTCTACTTCTCCCTGAGTCGCCCAGTCCCCCCCTCCCCCTCCCCCTTGGGAGGGGCTGAACGTAGTAATGCAAATGCACCTGCATGCGTTTCCTTCTACTAAAGTTCTTATTACAGAACCAGCTAACTGCCAGTTTGTTTCAGTTCTGGATTTTCTGTAGAAAGAACTGTCAGCGGGCACTTGCCTCGCCACTGCCAGGTTCTATGTGGCCACTGCGGTTTGCCACGGCTTGGTGGGCGGGGTGCCCTCAAAGAGGCATCCTCATTATTGCCTGGGCCTACGAGGCGCGCGATCAAGCTTCGCACTCTACCAGAGGGCTCTCCTCCTCTAAAACCTTGGCTAGAGGTCTCCCTCTGCAGCAAGTTTGTGATGCGACAGGTTGTCCCCTCCGCACACATTCATCGAACTTTATGGGTTAGATGCTTTGGTACTCTGGGCTCTTATGCCCTTGAGTCGACATCTCAGCTCATGCCTGAACAAGTTTGTGATGCGGCAGGCTTGTCCTCTCTGCTCACATTCATCAGTTTTTATGACAGGTTTGTGTTGCGATAGGGTTCTCTTCGCACACATTCATTGAACTTTATGGGCTAGATGCTTTGCTACTCCGGGCTCTTATGCCCTTGAGTCGGCATCTCAGCCCATGCCTAAACAAGTGTGTGATGCAGCAGGTTGTCCTCTCCGCACACATTCATTGGACTTTTTTAGTTTGGATGTTCTGCACTCCGGGCTCTTATGCCCTTGAGTCGACATCTCAGCTCATACCTGAACAAGTTTGTGATGCGGCAGGCTGGCCCTCTCCGCTCACATTCATCAGTTTTTATGACAGGTTTGTGGTGCGATAGGGTTCTCTTCGCACACATTCATCGAACTTTATGGGTTAGATGCTTTGCTACTCTGGGCTCTTATGCCCTTGAGTCGACATCTCAGCTCATGCCTGAACAGGTTTGTGATGCGGCAGGCTGGTCCTCTCCGCTCACATTCATCAGTTTTTATGGCAAGTTTGTGTTGCGACAGGGTTCTCTTCGCACACATTCATCGAACTTTATGGGTTAGATGCTTTGCTACTCCGGGCTCTTATGCCCTTGAGTCGACATCTCAGCTCATGCCTGAACAAGTTTGTGATGCGGCAGGCTGGTCCTCTCCGCACACATTCATCAAAATTGAATGGTTTAGATGTTTATGCTACTCCGGGCTCTTATGCCCTTGAGTCGACATCTGAAGCTCATGTCTGAGACCTCTCGCGTTTTTGTGAGTACACTGCACAACCGTAGGGGTCCGGACAGCCCCAAGTGCTGCGGCGTGGGTATTGCGTTCCCGTAGCGCTTAGCAGCGCAACATCGTAGTGAAGCCTTTTGTAAAGGAACGCCTCGGGTTACATGTGTAACCCTTGGTCCCTGAAAAAGGCGGAACGAGATGTTGCGCTGCTTTGCCGCACTGGGGCGTCCCAGGACTGCTCTTCAAAAAGAAGTATCTGACGACACCTGGTGACGTATCCATTTATAGCCTGGCCTCAGGTGCATCTAATGATTACATCAGCCGAGGCAATAAATTCCGGTCAATGTTCATTGACGTGTTCCACACATTTATTCAGCTCGGCTCACAGCTAAAGCTGTTCCCCGTAGCACTTAGCAGCGCAACATCTCGTTCCGCCTTTTTCAGGGAACAAGGGTTACACATGTAACCCGAGACTTTTTCCACCTGAAAGGACTAAATATTAAATGAAACAAATGACAATAAAATGCAAAGAAATCTCGTCAGTAATCAAAATACTTTTTGAATGTAACTCTATTCTAATTACCAATGATTTAAACTGTAACTGTAGTGGAATACAGCTACTTATATTTTGTATTTTAAATACATAATCCCGTTACATGTATTTCGTTACTCTTTTTGAGGTGCATTTTCTGCTGCAGTATGTAGCCTACTTTTTTATTTTTATTTTAAAAGAACAACACTTTTACAATAATTTAGCAATACAATTTATCAATATATGTTTTATTATATTCTTGTTAATGACCTGTGTCCATAATATATTAATTATATATAATGTTAGCACAATTTGCATAATCTACTCACCTCATTATTATTCAAAAATAAATTAAATAAGTGTTTAATTAAATACAAAATAATAAGAGTGTGGCCTTCAAAGCTAAAGGGACCATGCTTTCCTGCCCTCGGCTTTCCAAAATTGAGCACCTCTTGTCTAGAGGGCACTGCTTTTGAAATGGTTTAGAATAAGCACCTCTTTGCCTCTTTCTGGTTTACTCATATGAGCTGAAATCTGTTAAGTCCTTTGCTTTAGGTTGATATCCACATTCAGCTATTGGCTTTTCTGAGGAATGATGTTCACAGGGAACTCTCCTGTCCCACATAGCCTATCTCTACAGTTCAGGTGTGTTTGTGTGTGTGTGAGTGTGCAGGTTTGGGGGGTTTACGAGGACTTTTTTTTTAGGTTGCAATCTGGTAATTACAAGGGTATTATGCTATAAATGTGGTTAATGAGGATATTTTTAGTGTCCCCATAATTAAATTGCTTCAAAAACATAAATTATGTTTGGTTTTTTTTTTATTTGAAAATGTAAAAATGCAGAAAGTTTTTTGTGAGGGTTAGGTTTAGGAGTAGGGTTTGTGTTAGGTGATAGAATATATAGTTTGTACAGTATAAAAATCATTATATGGAGAGTCCTCATAAGGATAGCCGCACCAACAGAGTGCGTGCGTGTGCGCGCGTGCGCGTGTGTGTGTATTAGGTGTACAGCTGTAGGCAGTATTAGCAGGTGCAGTGCTGAGATTAAAGGCTGAGGTGTCCGGTGGCATAGCTAATGGTCAGAGTTAAGGAGTTCAAACAACATACATGTCCACTCACTTACAAAGATCCATACGCTGACTCTATACTTTATTTGATTTTTCTTTTGATTCTGTACAGTGCCATTGTATAGAGCTGTTCAGTTTGTAGTTCTTAAACCTGAAATTAGCATTTATGAGCAGTGGGTTCTCTCTGTAAGTAGGTTTTTAGAATAGCGGTTTTTAATTGATAACAAAGAAATATGTACCACATTAATTAAACATACCTGGGGGAAGTCACCATTTATTTGCACATGCTGTCTGCACTAGTTTAGCGGGAGTTTCAATGAAGGAATTATGCAGATCAGGAATCAAATTTCAATCTCGCTGACCGGTATTGAGCACAATATTTTGGAGGATGCAGCAGACTACCGCAATCTGACTCACTTTTCTGGGACTTTACAGCACCACTCCAAACACCTGAATCATCTGTTTAAGGTCATTTTAAGACCTGTAGAATGTTTGCTTTGTTCTGAAAAGAATACTAAATTGTTACAATGTTGCATTTTCTCCTTGGTTTGGATGTGTTAACGTGGGTCACATGTGAGTACACTATACCATCATTGGTCAAAGTACGATGTTTATGTTCTGGCGTTCCACTTATACCAGCCGGATATTATCTATCAAAATGGATGGACAACAGCTCTGCGGGCTTATTGTGGCTTTTTTTCTAATCACAGTTATATTAACTTAGCAGTTTGATAGGGAAATCAAGGCTGCATCAGAACAACATTGCCATGCACTTGTTTCGTAGAAGAGCATAGCAAGATCTATCGCTTATCTAATCTCTATAGCTTATCAGCATTTCACGAATGTTTAACCCTCTTTTGCATCATGTTGCCTTAAAACATTTATGGTCAAGTAAATTAATTGCATGTTATGTGTATTTGTGTGAAAATTAAATGGATATACCTCACCAGTTCACATACTCTATGCGTGTTTAATATTTACTTAGAAGTTGGCTATATTAAGTTTTCAAAAAAAAAAAAAATTATATATATATATATTCAGTTTTGTCCCATTTATAGTATTCTGACTACAAAATGTCACACATTTTCTGAGGTAAATCACTCTTTGTGATGAAAACAGGACGAGAAGGATTCAAATGCAGAAACAGGTTTAATCGTAGAATTCAAAACACAGAGGAAAAATCCAGAGAAGTGAGGAAAACACAGTCCAAAGTCAGAGCCAAAGATATCAGTCCAATTAAACAAACAGGTGGAGCAGGGGAAAAAACAAACACGAGAATGAACGCTAGAATTACAACAGGTTTTCTAAAGGAGTTAGCAAAGCAGGATAAGAACATGCAATAACCAACAAAGTCAAAAGTGAAAAGGCAGGGTATAAACAGAGTCCAAAACAGCGCAGGTGAAACTAATATTCAGGAGATTGCGCACGAGTGTGGGAACTGGAAGAAGTGGGGTGGATTATGGAACTGGAGTTCATTACACTCTTGATGATGTATCATTTGCATTTTGTTGTCACCCCATCGCAATTCTAAATCCGGTCCTTTAGGCCCCCCCAACAATGCAAATTTTGTACACAAGGACACAAAATGTGTAGTGTTGGGGGCCTCCAGGACAGGTTTGAGAACCAATTTTTGGAGAACCAAGGACCCGCACATTACTTTTGTCCAAATAAATTACCTTCAGAGAGCAGCTGACATAAGTGTCATTATATGCATGTAAAGTTTAGATGGTAAATACAAAGAGAGGAATACTTAACACAGTAAAACTTCTTCTTGAGTTGTTAACTTGTTACTGTAACATTTGTAGCTGGCAATAGCAATAGCAATGGCAATGGCAATGGCAATGATGAAGACGATGAAATGAAGAACACAAGTGCAGTTTAATAATCAAAGTGAAAACCAAAAACCCTAACTATAAACATGAATAAAACATAACATAAACTTGAAACTTAAACATGAACATGGTAGGCAAGGCTTAAACTTGACATGAACTTGAACACTGATACACAACTAACATCAATACTAGACAATGGCAAACATGAGTGCTTAAACACATGGACATGGGGAAACATAAGCCAATGAACAAACAGAACTCTAAACAAGATAACAAGACAATAAACTAAAACCAATGACAAACTAAAACTGAAAACAAAGTAATCAAACAATGAACCAATGAAAACAAGACACATGAACATGGAGGGAAACAGAAACATCACATGACAAGAAAACAGGAACAAAACATGACATGAACTTTTCAAAATAAGAGACATGAAAAACAGGAACCAACTGAATAAACATGACAGTTACCTAGTTACAGCTGAGTTACTTATATTGATGATGAATTCGGACCTCGGTTCAGACCCAAATAATATGATGTGAACAGAGACCAGTAGGGGCAGGAGGAGGGGGTTCGGACCAAGTAAACGATGCAGGTGTGAACGCACCCTCAAATACTGAGACTTTGCTTATATATATTTTGATATATGCCAAGTAATAACACTCTTCTCCATCATTTGATCAATATTTCATGATGAATTACTGATGCTATGATCAATATAATATGTGCACATTCTTCTCTTTTGAATAAAAATCTGTTTACCCCCTGTTTTCTTTGAGCGGTATTAGCGTAACATTTATTGCATATTACATGGAGTTTTGTGAACAAAGCGCAAAATATAATGAGCTTAAGTCACACAGAAAGGAGGCAAGTTTCACAGAAAGGAATGACAATGATTCGTTTAAATACTCAAGATGCAGGGCTATCTTAGCACTGATTGGGGCTGCTTAAATAATGTACGAACAAAACGTGAAAGTCCTCAAGAAATGTTAACCACAGATCTTATTGTACTCATATATCGAAAACCATTTTCTAAATGCCCATGGGAAATTATAGAGGGAACTCTGTAACTCTTTTTTAGAGTATTCTTTTGTATGGATATAATCAATGCAATATTCACTCTAAGACACAAGAGCAACTCAAGCATATAAATAAAGCACAACCTTATGTGAGCTTTAGTGTTGTACTCTAGCTACAGAGCTGAAGGCAACGAGACATGCTGGGTTAACACCGTTGATCTGATGGTCAGGCCGTGCTGTAAGAGCTCAAGGCTATACACTATGCTACACTAACCACATCATTGTCAGGCCAGGAGAGGTTAATGACTGCATGCCCACATTGGCAGTCGTTCTGTGTTAGCAGCTTCAGTGCCAACAGATCCACATTATCTTAAGACACACATCAGTATAAACAGAAGTCCATGTGTCATGTAGACACATTCAAAATAGAAACACCACACAAGAAAAAGCAATGGAATTTGTAGTTACACACATTGTAAGTGACACGTAGATGAGTGAAATTTGAAATTATTAACAGATACACATGCACTAGTAATGAGTACTGATTTTTCCCAATGACTCAAATCTTTTGAATCCATTTGCAAATCCATAACAAATATTCAGTTTGTATAGATTGGCTCACTGGTTTGTGCGTGTTTGAACCTCAAGCTTTGCTTAGTGCTGTTCAGTCAGTAAGTCACTTTAAAACACATCCAATGCTGACCGAGTCTTGTTTTGAGTCCGGACAGATTTTTTTCACCTCAAAGCACTGCATTTCCAATAGATCACTTGCACTCAACATAATTTTAATTTTGTGTTTATCTATTTGTTTTTTGTTTTTTACATTTTCATCTTCAATTTGGAAGTTTCAGACTCAAGGTTTGGTCACATTTACTTTATGCTTTTGCGAATTCATGCTATCAAAAATATTGATAGGGTTAGTATTAAGGTAACTTTGACACATGAATTCACCATGTTGACCAATAGGAAGTTGCCTGTATGTCTTTAAAACTTGCTTGAGTTTCATTATAACTTCATTTTCTCTGAGTATAATGCAGCATGAAAAAGAGGCTGCTTTGCAAGACGTTTTTGGGTGTTTCACACTTGTTTAACACCCATGCCTTCTTCAGCTAAGAAATGTCACTATTTAAAGAGAAATGTGACTGAGCCTTCAGATGGCACAACTACAGACCGTTCACAGTCTGTTGCTCACAAATCTGAAAACACGTCTATAATCTGGCAAACTCTAATTAGCATGTAAAACAATACAAACTGTAATTGGACACTTTACATGTGTCTTCCTGTCTAAGCAGGTGTTTTTTTGCCAGATTAAGCTGCAATGTGGAACATACCTTTTGCCATTTAATTAAAGGTCTTGCTACATCAGACTAATAAATTGGAGGTTATGCTTTGTGCAAACCTTTAAAACTTGGCCTAGTGCTGCACTCTTTTCATTGTACTACTTCCGCCCTATTTTGCTTCATGTTAAACAGGTAAAACTCCTAAGGGAATGAATGGTAAACTCAGACTCAAAACACTAATTTGCCAGTGTATGTTGTGAGAAGCTTAGGGGTTTATTCTGCAGGTTTCAATGCTCTTTTCCAGCCCACCCATGCTACAGCAATTTTCTTTCACATTCAAAATGTCTAATACACAAAGAAGCAACTCATTTAAAATGTCTAACTCACTATTCACATTTCTGATTTAACTTCTCTGTATCTTATATTTCCTGTAGAACAGTGCAATTTGCCCATACCGAGCTAGAAATGCTGCATCATCAGATAATGAGGTTGACTAGGGACCATACAACACAAGAGGGACCAAAGGTTGTCCTAACATCCTTTCAAAAGTGGCTAAATATTGACCTCATTCAACACAGGAAGTTGGGTGATTTTTCTCTTGTTGTTTCTATGGTAACCACTGACAGGTAGGGCAGACAGTGTGCACACCTGAGTTCTATGTTTAGCCCCTGCATCAAAGTATTTCATAGCAACAATAGATATTTTTCCACAGGAGCTACCTGGGATTACCTGATTGATGCAATCAGTTGCCATATACTTTAGCATCTAGTGTAAATTTGAAGAAAATACAACAACAACAACAACAACAACAACAACAAAAGAACACCTTAATCCATGAGTGAATGTGTCCGATAACAGGGCAGTTACTGAGATTAAGGGAGTTGCATTCAGCTGGTCATGTAATCCTAAAATTGCAGACCCCATGAGGGGATGCTCTCCGTGTAGAATAAAACAGCTTGTATTAGGTTTTAATGTGACTGGAGTCTTGATCTTATTTGATTGCTAATGGTTTAACACATGTGTTTCCAAATTACTAAACATTTCTTTTGGAATAAAACTTTTTTAAATAAGGAAAAAAATCACTGAGTGCACCTTTAACACCAACTCATTCACCTTTTGCCTCCTACACAATACACAACTTTCAAAGACGTTGGATTGTGGTACCATTCATATTACACAACTGTCTGTCTTGTCATAGAAGTCGTAGCGTTTTCAAATGACACAATGAATTGGGGGCAGAAGAACACATTACAAAACATTTCAGTATTGACGAATCCTCGACGACACTGCCTGGACTTCAAATTACATTTCACAACAGAGTACATGTGAGAAGTGATACGAGATTTGAAAACAAATACATGATCATATGTTATACATTTCAGAATATGATGTGTATGTTTTTAATCGCCTTTACATAATGTGTAAATGCATCATATATTTTATTGGTTAAACTATGAAAATGTAACTCCTACTGAAATATCTACCTATTTGCTTACCTGACTGTCCAAGATAATTAGCAATTTCTCTTCAACTCTTCTCTTTCTCCACCCGGTTGTGTTAAAGTTCAGATGAAACATCAAATAGGCACTGGTGCTCCTGCCAATGTTCCACTACTTTTTCCTCCATTTGTTTGGTCCAATGAGACTTTATTGATACCGCAGCCATGCTAGTTGATGTTCTGTTGCAGGTACATCAGGACTCCTCCCTATGAAACTTCCCGTGCCCCATTTCTTGATCTCTCATTGGCTGGAGGTCAATGCTGCAGTTGTATTCAGTCAAGATATTTAATCAATCCAGATATTTAAAATTCTAGATATCTCGCTGACATCAGCGATGCGTCGGTGCTTCCCTCAAATCGTGTATTTGACAGGAGTGGTGGTGGCGTAGTGGGCTAAGCACATAACTGTTAATCAGAAGGTCGTTGGTTCAAGCCCCACAGCCACCAACATGTCCTTGAGCAAGGCACTTAACTCCAGGTTGCTCTGGGGGGATTGTCCCTGTAATAAGAGCACTGTAAGTCACTTTGGATAAAAGCGTCTGCCAAATGTAAATGTAAAATGATAGTTCATACATTGCGATCCTCGCTCATGGGAGTAGAGCCTGAAGCCATTTGTTTTGAGAATAATGGCTGGCTGATGAAGTTATTGGCTGGCTAGCCGGCTCAGCCAAAACCTAAATGGCTGCTGCAGCCGCCAAATTTTTCATAGCTGCAAATGGCTGAAGCTGCCACTTCATGTCTACAGAATGACGGCAGAGATCGCGGAGAAGTATGTTGATTAAGAACGCAAACTTTTGTTGAATTTATGAGAAATCTACAGACGCAAACAGACGAAGTGTAGTAAAATAAAGACCTAAATGTGTATTTCGGACTTTTTTTCACCACAAGTCTGAAAGCAGACATTTTATTGAAGACAAATATCCAAAACTCTCCAAATTGACCAGTAAAAAAAAACGATGTTTTTGTCTGCCGTGTCTCGCCTTAATATAAACACACACTGTTATCAGTATTATTTTGGACAAAGTTTTGCACATTTCACTTCAATGTACACTGAAGCATGCGTCATGAATTAGCAATGTGGAAACGGTGGTTTGTTACTGCAGTAATATCACGTTCAGTGCTATAAATCTCTCCGTTCCAGAATATTTGGTTCATAACATCAATCTTTGATTCAGGTGTTTGTGCAACCGTGCCCTGAAGATTTAACAAAAGTCTGGGTAGGCCTAAGTTAAAAAAAAAAGTAAGTAGGAATTAGGAAAGTATGTGAGAAGTGAGATCAAAATTACATTGATCTCCATTTCACCTCAGTGCGAGAAAAAAATGCATCGCTTCTTCTGTACGGAAAACGAGCAATTTTAATTGGTCGTCAATTCACTGTGAGTCTGTGTATCGTAGCAACGAGCACAAGACTGTGCTGTTATGAATCCAGTGGGAAAATAGATCTTGTGTATTGTTTATATATTTTGTGTGTGTATGTCTCTATGTGATAGAATTATTATTTGATGCAAATAATTCTAGCCGGCTCAGCCAAACTTTATCAGATGGCGGCTCAATTTGGCTTACGAAATTATTGGCTGGCGGCGGCTGAAATTCTAAATGGCGCAAATGGCGGCACCTGGCGGCGGCTTCGGGGTCTACATGGGAGCGGGCTCAGATTTGCCTACGACTTCAGGCTTTCGATCTCCACAAAACTGTTGGCGAGCAAAAATCGGGCTTAAAATCGTGTAGTGTAAACTCTGCATTACATATATATATACATACACATGATCAAACTCTCTCGGCTCCTTTTCTTGTGGCCACTGTGAGATTCCGCAGTATCAGTAACCATTAATTAAAAACAGCTCTTAACCTCATTTACACATTATAAAAATAAAACAAACAGTGCCTATTTATGACAGTAGTCATAAATCCTCATTAATTATTATAAAATATATCAAAGGCCTTCGATCATTATGCAATACAACAAGCAAGCAAACTAACACTAATGCTACCTCTTAAACTAACTGACACTAGGGAGATGTGGCTTTCTAATTAAGTCAGGTGTTTAGCTTTGTTTTGATTGTCATTACTCTATAACTGCTTGTTCCTTTTAAATGCGACACAACTTTAACAAGCTTGTTTGTTTCACCTCTAAATCTTGCTTCTTGTGATCCACACACAAACACACACAGCTTCTGTCACACTGTCTCATTGATTAGCCTATTGATCTCTGTTTCCTCTTTGCATTTCCTGTAAGAGTATGACTGGATCTCAGCCATCGGTGTGTGTGTTTGTGTTAGAAAGAAAGGAGGAAATAGAGAGAGAGAGTACAATTAACTGGATATATTGAATGTCTGATTTGTATTTAACAAGGGCATGATAACTTTTGAGAGAGCTAAGAATGCATGTCATCACTAGGATAACACTCTTCTGCTCCTCTTTCTCTGAGGCTGTTGTGTGATTTTTACGAGCGTATGTTAGCAGAACAGCTGTTTGCGTTTGTTTTTCATTCTGTGTAAGATGTCTTCTTTTATGAGTTGTCTGGATTCTTTCGACAATGTTTTCGATTTTATTGATTTTTACAAGCTTATGGCTTCAGAGATCTGGGGGTGTGCTTTAGAATGTGAGAAAATCCCAGAATAGAATCTGATTGTGGTGTTCTGGAGGAATCTGCCACGTTGTAAATCAGTAGCATGCTTCAGAGTGTTTTGCTATGGGATCAAAAATAGAGCTCTAAATTGCAGTGCTGAGAACTTAACAATTATATCTTGTCACCCTTTCAAAACTTCTTGAGTTATCTGTATTAATGATGTAGACAAGATCAGAATGTACATACTGTATGTCTGCTGCTGCTCATCTCAATGTTTTTACATCAAACTACTACACGCCGCTCACAAAAGTCTGAAATGCTCAATTTGTGTTTGTTACCAAACTGGTTATTGCAGCACAGTCTTTGTATTATGACTACTTTAGACAGAACATGAATGAATAACAACAAAAGACAGGAGGCATGAGTATCACTGAATGTGCAAAGCAAAAATTGGCTCACTGAAAAAGAAAAACAAATGTATGTGCAAAATTGTTGTTCTGTATATGAATAGCCATTAAAAGCCTTAGTTAAAGCTGAACTGTGTCATTTCAGAGCCACTAACAAGAACTATTGGAATAGTAAAAATAATAATTGTCTTTAATCAGCTTTCTGAATACACATCTGCCATTGGTTGAACAAACAGATAGCCCTGCCCCAAACTCATGCCATTAGAGTCAATGTTACTGTGTCGAGCTGGTAGGGATGCTCAAATAAAAAGAGCCAATCGTTTTATACTGCCACAGTTGATCACACTGTATCAACGTGTTAAATAAGCAGCCCTAATTTTAACGTTGCAAAAATGACACAGTTCAACTTTAATTTATGCAATATTTTATGCAGGTATCAATTTGGAACTTTCACATAGTTATATTTAGGGACTTTAATCTTAAAAGCAAAAAAAAAGCTCATGTTAAAGAACTAAAGTGACCAAATATGTCTCTGTCTGTTGCTATTTTGCAGCACAGAAATGTATCTCCTGGTATCATCTGACATGCTAACCTCTCTGGCTTAAATGGAACATTATGTGTTTGTAATCTGGATATGTACTTCAGCTGAAATCTGGTTTCCAAAAGCAAAAGAGAGATGTGAGACAGACCCTTCAGGCACAGACATTTAGCATATTAGGTCAAGATCACAAGCCTGCAAACATCATCGTCCGCTACTGGCAATGTAATGAGAATAAGAGAGAGAAAGTAATGAAAAACAGTGGAGGAATAGAGTGCTGTCGGAAAAAGAGACGAGCATAACAGAATAAGAGAGAGGGATAGCTGGTTTGAGGGATGAAAGACATAAATAGAGGGAGGAAAGAATAATATGGTCAAATGGATGGAAAATGAGCTGTAAGTGGCCTGCTGATAAAGTGATCCTGAGATGGGGTGAAGGAACTGGGAGGAGACTACACCATGCACCCTGTGAGACAGAGGCCACAGCACCCACTTTCACAAAGCCTTTTTAAGCATCATTGCAATGAGGAGGAGGGCATGGCCGGGCCGTGATGACACATACCCAGCCCTGAATTGATCTAATCAGCTGGGAGGGTGAGAAAGGTGAGCAAGAGGAGCCAGTTAGAGAGAGAGAGAGACACACGCAGCTGCTGTGTGTGTGTGTGTGTGTGTGTGTCTGTGTGTTTTATGTTATGTTTCAGTTGATTTATGTAATTAACGTTATGTTGACTGTTCTGCCAGTTCCCGCCTCCTCCTTGCCAATTGTAAAAACCCTGTTACATTGGTGACCTGGGAAGGATGAGGGATGCACTGTTGTGGAGTCCTCGGCGCTGCCGTCTGCCAGGGGAGGAGCCATGGCCGTCCACTAGGGGACCGAGGATTCGCTGCCGGTAGTCGAAGGAAACGTTGCTGTCTGCCAGGAAGGGGAGGAGCCTTTCCATCCACCAGGGGTCGGAGGACTTGCTGCTGTCCACCAGGGGAGGAGTGGCTGTCATCCACCAGAGGGCGGAGGAGTGGCTGAGGACCAGGCGGTGGTGTGTCCGGGAATCAACGAGTGATTTTTTTTCTCTTTCACTCCAATCTCTCTCTGTCTCTCCCCCTTGCTCTTACCCTCTCTCCTCTCCCTCCCCTCGTCTCTCCCAGGGCTCCAAAGAGGCAGGGAAGACCTACTGGCAGAAGGACGGCCGGAAGGGAAACACCTCCCCTCCAGGAAGGGAGGGGAATACGCCATGCTGGAGGTTTCCCTGGCCTGTGTCGGGCAGTGGAGGAGTGTGATGAGGAGGAGGGCATGGTCGGGCATTGAGGATGCACACCTTGCCCTGAATTCGTCTAATCAGCTGGGAGGGAGATAAAGGCAAGCCTGAGGTGCCGTTTGAGAGAGAGAGACATGCACGTTGTAACTGTGTATGTGTGTCTGTGTATTTTATGTTATGTTTCAGTTGATTTATATCTTTAAAGTTATGTTGACTGTTCTGCCGGTTCCCTCCTTCCCCTTGCCCATTTTAAGAACCCTGTTTCAATCATTTACATCAAATTGCTCAAAGGTAAATACTAAAAGATGTTTGCATGCCTGGACTGGACTAGATCAGACCAGATATTTTCTGATTTAGCTGTAACTTCTCGACAGAGATCAAAATCACCACAAGTAAAGACTTGCTAAGTAAAGGTCTCCACAAGAGGCTAAAACCTAACACAAACTTGCACAGACCAGGTGCTGGGTTAAGGCTCTGGTGAACGTGTCTGTAAAATATTTGCATTTGTGTGCAGAGATGATCAGTGATGGAATGCAGTGTGTGTTTGTGTGTGAATGGATGTAAACGTGAGTATGCGTGATATCCAATGCATTTGGGCTGTGGGCCAAGAGTAGCCTACCCAACAGCTGCTTTCAACAGGCTGTTGTCGCCACCCCCCTTAAAAAAACCCCTCACCCTTTCACACACAGAACCCCTATTTCAAAAGAAAGAGCAACAGAGACCATTTCTTGTTTAGTATTTAGAGTGGTTTTAGAGTAATTTCAGTTATTTTATATGATAGATTTCTGTTTCTGCATCTATGGACATGGTTACAACCTACCTAAGTCATATGAGAAGAACCCTTGAGGTCTGTAATCACTCAGTCTTGTGAGATGAACCCCAAAGGTCCATAATCACTCAGAGTATGAGAACACATCTTGATCCATCTGTTCCAGTGACCTGACCTCATTCAGAATAGACTTCATTTAGATCAGAATTTGTTTAAACCGCCCTGCTGAAAAGACTATCTTAGACCAACATGAATTTTCATGCTGGTTTATGCTTAAATTTATGGAAATTAACATCATATCTCCATCAAATAACTTATGTTTATGTTCCTCAGAAGAAAGAAAGTCATATGAGTTTGAGACACCACAAAGGGGAGTAAATTATGAGAGAATTATCATTTTTGGGTAAACTATTGATTTAAAGGGTTCTCTCATCATTTACTCACCTACATGCCATCCCAGATGTATGTGACTTTCTTTCTTTCTTCAGCAGAACACAAACAAAGATTTTTACAAGAATATTTCAGCTCTGTAGGTCCATACAATGCATGTGAATGGTGATCATCACTTTCAAGCTCCATAAAGCAAAGACAGTTGAAGTAAAAGTGACCCATACGACTCTTTTGTTAAATTAATGTCTTTTAAAGTGATACGATTGCTTTGGGTGTGAAATAGATCAATATTTAAGTCGTTTTAAATGTAATTGTGTCAAGGAATGAGGTGGGGAAAACCAGGGGAACAGAATGGGCCAGGCCAAGAGACAGATGACAGACAAGCAAGGGTGGGTGGGGGAGACCAAGGGGATGGTCTGGACCAGGCTGTAGGTGGACCAGACGGTCATGGTGGAGCCAGAGGAGAAACCGGAGGCCTAGATGGACCAGCAGGCCAGGGCGGAGCCGAAGAAGGACGTGGAGGCTAAGGCAAAGTCCGAGCCGCTGAGCAGTTGGAAAGGTCAGTGGTGGCCACAGAGGACTGGACAGACTAGTTGGTAATCATAGGGGTCAGACTGGTCGACGACTGCTGGGTACATGACTGAATGAGTGGCACCTGCTGGGGACTGAACAGACAGAGTAAAAGAGAGTTGGAAAGGGTCAGACAGGGCGTGACCACTGAGAACTGGACTGGGTTAGACTGGACGTAGACGGCCACTGGGCAGCGTGCAGACAGGACGTGGGCAGCCACTGGGTATGGTGGCCGCTGGACAAGGGTTAGACTGGACGTGAGCAGATGGAGGACAGGACTCGAGATAAGGTTCGACAGCCACAGGGAACTGGACAGGCCTGTCGACAGCCACGGGGTACTGGAAAAATCTGACAAATACAAGAGGGAAGAGGGCACAATATATAGTCAAGGCACCTGATATACAGTCAAAGGCAATTAACATAACAAGGACTAAACGAGGGAGATTGACAAGGGAAGAGGAGGAGAGGAAAGGGAAGGGAAGCATACGGCTAACAGAAACATAGACACAGCCAATTACACATACACATGACAAACACACACAAACAGAAAACAGACAGAGACCGAAGGGCAGACAGAACAGGATCATGACAAATTGTTTACTTCCAGTCACTCACCAATGCTCGTCCATTAGGGGAATCTGTTCACGCTGCCTCTCTCATGACATAAGCGTGCTGGCATTTTCACGTGAGAACTGATGTGAAACAACCAGAAGTGCAACTTGTTTAATTTACAATAGAACACTGTTCACAAGCTTCATTGTTTTTCTTTCATTTGAACATTTGGCAAAGGATTAATTTGGGCAGATATTCAGTTTGTCCAGAATACTTTGTGAGCTTTATGTTTTAATTTAGGATATGATTTGTTTCATTTGCAGTGGACATATGGTTTGTTGACCAGGCTCCCAAACACTTCAGGGTATGAATCAATCATGCATCTTAGGATAGGAACATTTTGTCCCAATTCAGAGTCCAGATGAAACACACATGCTTTTAGCACCATGGTAACATAAGTGGACCTATTCAAAACCCATACAAACACACTCTCATGAAAGTGATCTGTACCATATGGAGCAATATTAAAAATTATACGGTTGTGAAATAATTACATTTCACACATCAGTGAGGTATCATTAGCACTAGGTAACGCTAACTGACCATAACCTGTCACTACAGCATTATCATGCCAGCTTGTGTATTGTCATAATAATCCCCTGTCATGCTAATACACCAACTGGCTCAAAGGCTCCATTAACTCAGATATGGAGTTAAGTCATGAATTAAGTCATGAATTAAACCTAGTCTTGGGCTAAACCATATTAGTGTTGTGCATTTAACCTAATGATTTGTTACATTTATCTTGAGCTAAAGTTCATCAAAGAATCTAATTACTCCTTCATGGAACCTGGAATCCCCCAGGTACAAATTATGAGCATGTTAACTAAGAACACTATTGGCTAGCTAAATTAAAGCTGAGAGCCATGTACAATTCTAACAAAATTTCAGTTTATAACAACTTTTGTCATCTCACACAAAAATAGTGTTCTGGAAATCATAATAGCAAACTTGGCTGAACATTGCTAAAATGTCCCAGACGTTTTGGAAGCCTGTATTTTAAATAATTTTGATAGCAAGTTATCTGCTGCAAATTCTTGAGAAAAGGGACAAAACTTGTCCTACATACAAAAGTTATCTTTGTGTTAAAAATCAAGAAATGTATAATAATAACAATACTGCAAAACTTAATTTTAAAGGAAATGTGTATACTCAAGGCATTTATTACTTGTATTTTAAAATACTTTGTGGTAGGGTGGAAGGCGGGGCCGGGTCGTGATTCTACACACCGGGTCCCTTATCAGGCTAAAGCCTCCGAGAGGGATAAAGGCCGACTGCGGAAGATGGTGCGGGAGAGGGAGATAGTTTACAGGCATGTCCGTCGTGTGTGTGTTTGTGTCTTTTGTTTAAGTTTCTCATTAAACTATTATTTATATTGTCAAGCCGGTTCTCACCTCCTCCTTTCCATTGAACTGCATTACATACTTTTATTAAATTATTTTTTAAATGAATTCTCTATACTTGGAAGCACATGTAACTTATCCTATCCTCAGGAACAGGTCACGATGTTTAACTGCCAAACAAAGTGTTTACAAATTCAACAAATTAATAAATATGAATATCAAATTAAAGGTTGGGATCCCCTTTTCACACTTCCTGCTCATTGTGGATGTAATAGAAGGAAACATGGTCTGGTAAGTTTGATATTTTTTATATTTTAAACAATGTTTACAACATGTCATCATGTCTTCCCATTGTGATCTTTTATGAATCGTGGGATAAATCTTGGTATTCTAGGTTAGGTTGTAGAGGCAGCACAAAAAACAAAACAAAATTGCTCCAATGTAACAACACATTGTTACGATGGAAATATATTACATTGTGTCAACAAACATTTTATCCTTAACTCCTTTACTGAACAAAATTATTAGATAATTAAAGACTTTACACTCTTGTTTAATAAGTCAAAATAGCATATTTTTAAATGTGTTTGACAGAGTTGACTCAAATTGATCCTTACACTTTCTTGTTCTGACAAGCTCTGCAGAACTCCCCATTGGAATGATTTGGAGATTGCCATGAAGGACACGGTTTTTAGCAAAATACAGCCCTTACTTCATTGTACCCAAGAAGCGGCGGGTTGCGACCAATCTTGGACCTGCGAGTTCTAAACAGGGCATTGTACAGACTCCCGTTCAAAATGCTCATGCAGAAACAGATTCTCACCTGAGTTCGACAGCTAGATTGGTTCACAGCAGTAGACCTGAAGGACGCGTACTTCCACGTCTCCATTCTGACGTGACACCGACCCTTCTTACGGTTCGTGTTCGACGGCCAGTTGTATCAGAACAAGGTCCTCCCCTTCGGCCTGTCCCTGTCCCTTCGCGTCTTCACGAAGGTCGCAGAGGCTGCTCTTGCCCCCCTAAGGGAAGTGGGCATCCGCATACTGAACTACCTCGATGACTGGCTCATCCTGGCCCACTCTCGAGAGTTACTATGCCCCCACAGGGACCAGCTGCTCAGCACCTCAGCTGTCTAGGGCTTCAGGTCAACTAGGAAAAGAGCAAGCTTGACCCGGTTCAGAGCATCACTTTTCTTGGCATGGATTTAGACTCAGTCTCAAAGACAGCGTGGATCACCAACGAGCGCGCTCAGTCAGTGCTCAGGTGCCTCGCTTGCTTCGAGCCCTGGGGCATATGGCATACTCAGATTATTACAGATATCAGCTTTAATTTACCTTGGAGCAAATGTAGGTGTCATTGTAGATGTTATTTGTTCATTTGGTAATGAGGGCTGACACAGTTTAATCCATAACATGCCCTTCTCCACATTTATTTAAAGAACAGAATAGAATAGAAAAGAAAAGAAAACACTGCAGGTGTCCTCTCTGGGTAACTCCTGTCACTATTACAAATGACCCGACAACAAAGTGTTATACTTATATACACACACACACACACACAAGCACAAGCTCTTGATTCGATTCCAATTTTGATTCGAGATGAGTCAATTCAGATAAATGTGGGTATATTTCTGTTATAATGTTCATATTGCTTATATAAAACTAATTTGACAATTATCAATACCAATTTCTACACCTTGTTGTGGTGTAGAAATTGGTATTGATAATTGTCAAATTAGTTTAACACTAACTAATCTGAGTAAACTGATACAAATTACAAGCAAAAGAACAAATAAAAACAATAGAACAAAACAAAGGTACAAATTAAGAAAAAAGTGATTTTCACAGCAGTATCAAGAATTCAAGTAAACATTCTGAAAGCGAAAAATAAATTATGAACTTTAACATAAAACTACTTAATTTTATTGAATGATTCTGAAGCTATTGTTGTTTTATTAATATTAACGTCATACTAGACAGCATCTATTAGGCTGCTTTTGCACATCAGGGCTGATATTTTTATAAAAAATCTGCTTTTTCCCTGCTGTTTACATTCATTTTAGCCCATCCAACCCTAATTAACCCAGGACCAATTAGGCCTGGAACAAAATGTATCTGAGTGAGCTCAGTGAGTACTGTTAATGAAAACTATTTTGAATCTTAGGGCTCCCCTTTTTAAATGTTTCTGTTTGTCCCCACTGACGATGTCCTTGTACATAGTAGTAAGGCTTTTGCAAATAAAGAGCTTTCCCCTGGGATTTCATAACCTTCCATTTAAGATTACCTGTGTATTCGTTTGTGATCTCCCTCTCTGAATGTTGAAGTGGTACAGGATGTTGCTTATGTTCAGTGCTGCGGTGGTATTTTTACACAGGTGAATACAGCTGAATGTCTTAAGGTGATATATGTGCTAGTAGTTGATCTCTCCTGACTTTTCTGTACAGTAGATAGTACACAGACTGCTCTGAGGTGCTCTGTAACACTGTAGAGCTGTACTGGGCTCCCATAGCAAATAAACACCAATCAAGAGTTCACTGTCAATTGCAGATTCACATACCTTAGGCTGTATTAAACAGCGGGTGTCAGCTGTGTTATAGTCCAGGCAAATGGACACCTGTGTTTGTATTGCATTTCAGGGTCTGTTAGAACTTCAGCTCTGGTCCAGACTTAAAGAGGCCCTATTTTGCTTTTGCGATTTTACCTTTCCTTTAGTGTGTAGTATAACTGTTTGTGCATGTAAACGTTCTGCAAAGTTACAAAGCACAAAGTCCAAGCAAAAGGGAGTTATTCTCTCCCACAGAAACACTGCTCAAGAACTACAGGAAATAGCTGGATTGTAGTCCAGCCATTTCTTCTGTAAAGTATCTACGTCACTATGAAACACATTTGCATAATGCCCAACTAAGTGCTTCTTTGGCCCACCCTCAAACAAACGTAGTTATAGCACAGGCCAGGATGAGTAGGGTTAGTGTTGTCGCCAAGTCGAGAAGACATTGTTTTCTTCACTGCGGAACCAAAACCTCTTTGTTTAGACTTCCAAAAGCAGAAGAATTGAAGAATCTATTTTTAGAATTTTAGAACCACTATTCCTCAGCAGTAAAACCACAACCAATGCTGTTTTTTCAAGACAGTTACTACTGAAAGACAGTGCAGTTCCCACTTTGTAGGAACAATCTGGCGCCTCAGAATCACAACCTGTATGTGCGCTTGATTATTTGTGGATTTATCTTTACCAAGAGTTCAAATGTCAGAGTTTTGTGCTGTAGCTACGGTGTACACCCAGTACACAGCTGTAGGTCATTTTACATCTGCAATTCACAGTAGTGCTCGGCTAACTTGCTATGTAATGTTATTGTTTTGGTAAGGGTTTACTATTCAGCTGTGGACCTGCTTTTACCTAAAACTGTGTAACAAAATGGTCGATCTCAACAGTCTTATATAATTATATAATTACAAGCTGTAATTTTAACTTGCTCACTAACCGAAAGCCTCTGTTCTCCGTTCATATTTCAGGCGAAAAATGTTTGGCTAAAAGATGCACTATGTGTCTATTGAGGTGGAAATATCAAAATTCCCCCCAAAATACACACCTTTGGCAAAATTTGCCATTGACATTAGCACTGCCAAAATGATCAAAAATACAAAAATGAAAAAGACAGAAATGTCCTGAAGGTCACACAAGGGTTAAAAGTGTTAAGTTCTTTTCTACTTATGTGATCAGCTTTAGTACAAAGTGACAATAGTGACAATATAAAATACAATTATTTAATTTCCCAAACAATGGTGTTGTCAAAAGTTCCGGCACTTCGCTACGAAAATAAAAAAGATATAATGATATGCAATATGACTGACACACCTCAGCTTTAAAATGCTCACAGGCTTATTTTGAACACATGCTCTGTTACTCCTTTTACACTGAAATTGACAATTAATCCAAGTGACTTGTCCTGGTGTGATTTATTAACCGCTAAAGGCTGCAATCTTAGCGTGGATGAGCTGCGTACTTTAAATGAATGTATAAATCTGACCGCTCAAACCTTGGAAACTCCACCGAAATTGAAAATCATTCACATTGTTTGAGATTACAAAGCAAAGTACTAGTTCACTGTAAAGCACATATTAATATATGACTATATTTGTATAATTATATCACAGCATTTGCACTTTAATCTCAACTTAACTTTATTTTTATTGCATTTAAAACAACAAAGTTGACCAAAGTGCTTCACAATAATAAAAGGTAAAACATAAAATTTCTAAATTATCACATACACAAACGTCTAGGTTACTGTTGTAACTTCCGTTCCCTGATGGAGGAAACAAGACGTGTTGAAGAAGCGACACTAGGGGTCTCTCTTGAGAGCCTTGTGCATCTCTGAACTTGAGAAAATGCCAATAAGAAATTGGCAGACAGAATTTGCATGTCCCTGCAATGCTACAACACGGCGACCAGGGGGCAGCGATGACTGCCCATGGGAGACGCGGGTCCATCCGTAGGAGGACAGTACCGCGGAAAATACATACAGGGGGATTAATCCACACAGGGGCCCGTACTGTAGAGCACCTATTCAAGTACAGAGTAGTTTCAGTACCCGTAGTGGGTCTGGTCGGGGAATTCCTCCGCTGAATTTGCGGACCAGAGGGATAGGGAGGAGTCATCCAGGGAGCCGAGTTAGTGGTATCTCCTGGGAAAAGAGCGCATGTGATCGCCTCAGTGGAGGGGAAAGGCGCTAGGTGCAAGCGGTACACCCGGTCAGTTGTTCCGCGTTACCGAGTTCTACCTGGCTAGGACCTGAGCAGGAGGAGACCGACTCAACCAAGGTATTGGGTGTTGTCCAGCCCGCTGCTCTGCATATGTCTGCTAGGGAGGTGCCACTGGCCAGTGCCCACGAGGATGCCACACTTCTCGTCGAGTGTGCTCGAACCCGCAGGGGTGGGCACGGCCTGGTGTGATAGGTCAATGTTATGGTATCAACAACCCAGTGGAAAAGCCTCTGTTTGGAGACAGCGTTCCCTTTCCACTGTCCACCAAAGCAGACAAAGAGCTGCTCAGAACATCTAAAGCTCTGTGTGTGATCCACATAAGTACTCAAAGCACACACCGGACACAGCAACGAAAAGGCTGGGTCTGCCTCCTCCCGTGGCAGCGCTTGCTGGTTCACTACTTGGTCCCTGAAGGGGGTTGTAGGAACCTTGGGCACGTAGCCTGGTCACATTCTTAGGACGACATGAGTGTCTGCCGGACCGAACACCAGGCAGGTGTCGCTGACAGAGAACGCTTGCAGGTCCCCAACCCTCTTGATGGAAGCGAGCACGATCAGGAGGGCCATCTTCAAGGAGAGGGCTTTAAGAGGACCACTGAGAGATCCCAGGAGGGGAACAGGCTTGGCTGGGGAGGGTTCAACCTCCGGGCGCCTCTAAGGAACCCTTCAAGGTGGAGGGGAACAGCCTCCCCTCCAACCTCTCCTGAAGAAATGAGAGCACTGACCCGACTGCGCACCACTGCGGGTCTTCAGACCAGGTAGAACACCAATTTGTGAACAAGCGCCACTTTAGGGAGCAACATCGTAGTGAGTGACAGACGGGGAACACCAGTTATCTAAAATACAAACACTCCAAATCTGTATCCTACATTTAATTTTTCAAACTCGAAGGACAGTGTAAACGGATGACATTTCAGACATGACTTAAAAGTCTTCAGTGATCACACTGGGCCATGTCGAACTGTTTATCCAGAAAAGTGAAGCTTCCAGTAAAAACACACGTCATAATAAAAGCACAATTCAAAGTAAAAGCTTAAGGCTTGAAATTGAAGAAATTAAATAAAAAAATATATATATACAGGTGAAACTCAAAAAATTAGAATATCGTGCAAAAGTTCATTAATTTCAGTAATTCAACTTAAAAGGTGAAACTAATATATTATATAGACTCATTACAAGCAAAGTAAGATATTTCAAGCCTTTATTTGATATAATTTTGATGATTATGGCTTACAGCTTATGAAAACCCCAAATTCAGAATCTCAGAAAATTAGAATATTACATGAAATCAATAAAAAAAAAGGATTTTAAATACAGAAATGTCAGCCCTCTGAAAAGTATAATCATGCATATGTACTCAGTACTTGGTTTGGGCCCCTTTTGCATTAATTACTGCCTCAATGCGGCGTGGCATGGATGCTATCAGCCTGTGGCACTGCTGAGGTGTTATGGAAGACCAAGATGCTTCAATAGCGGCCTTCAGCTCTTCTGCATTGTTTGGTCTCATGTCTCTCATCTTTCTCTTGGCAATGCCCCATAGATTCTCTATGGGGTTCAGGTCAGGCGAGTTTGCTGGCCAATCAAGCACAGTAATACCATGGTCATTGAACCAGGTTTTGGTACTTTTGGCAGTGTGGGCAGGTGCCAAGTCCTGCTGGAAAATGAAGTCAGCATCTCCATAAAGCTTGTCTGCTGAAGGAAGCATGAAGTGCTCTAAAATGTCCCGGTAGACGGCTGCGTTGACTCTGGACTTAATAAAGCACAGTGGACCAACACCAGCCGATGACATGGCTCCCCAAACCAACACAGACTGTGGAATCTTCACACTGGACTTCAAGCATCTTGGATTGTGTGCCTCTCCATTCTTCCTCCAGACTCTGGGACCTTGGTTTCCAAATGAGATGCAAAATTTGCTCTCATCAGAAAAGAGGACTTTGAACCACTGAGCAACAGACCAGTTCTTTTTTCTTTAGCCCAGGTAAGACGTTTGACATTTGAAGCCCATGTCCAGGACCCGTCTGTGTGTGGTGGCTCTTGATGCAGTAACTCCAGCCTCAGTCCACTCCTTGTGAAGCTCCCCACACATTTGAATGGCCTTTTCCTGACAATCCTCTCCAGGCTACGGTCATCCCTGCTGCTTGTGCACCTTTTTCTTCCACACTTTTCCCTTCCACTTAACTTTCTATTAATGTGCTTTGATACAGCACTTTGAGAACATCCAACTTCTTTTGCAATTACCTTTTGAGGCTTTCCCTCCTTGTGGAGGGTGTCAATAATGGTTTTCTGCACAACTGTCAGGTCAGCAGTCTTCCCCATGATTGTGAATTCAACTGAACCAGACTGAGAGACCATTTAAAGGCTCAGGAACCCTTTGCAGGTGTTTAGCTGATTAGAGTGTGACACTTTGAGCCTACAATACTGAACCTTTTCACAATATTCTAATTTTCAGAGATTCTGAATTTGGGGTTTTCATAAGCTGTAAGCCATAATCATCAAAATTATATCAAATAAAGGCTTGAAATATCTTACTTTGCTTGTAATGAGTCTATATAATATATTAGTTTCACCTTTTAAGTTGAATTACAGAAATTAATGAACTTTTGCATGATATTCTAATTTTTTGAGTTTCACCTATATATATATATATATATATATATATATATATATATATATATATTTAACAACTGTATAGTAAAATGGAATATTCTCTGTAATAATAATAACAAAAATTAATCAATTTATCACCAGCAAGACAGCTGTGAATAAAAGTTTGTCACAAACAAAATGCAGTGACATGTTAAAATATTCTATTTCACTTATTAAAAAAGTTTAAGAATGAATTGATTAGACAAAATGTTGATGATTAAATTTAATTAAACTAGCATGTTCTGGAAAACAAAAATAATTATTAAAAAATTATTAAATTGTTAAAATAACTAAACTTATGTGTTCAATAGCACATTATCATATTAGCATATTTTTGCTGTGATATCAAAATTGGTATTGAGAACCGTGAAATTTCACTGGCATCAACTACTGAAATATTGGTACCATGACAGCACTACTAAGCAATACCTGGTGCCCTATTTTAAGAGCGCTAGCGCTAAGTGCAGGGCCATGCTTCAAGTGAAAAGTGCAAAGTAAGTGGGCATGGCCATGAAGTTTTGGTATTTTCGTGCAAGTATGCGCTATGTCTAGGAGCATGTGGGATTGCCAAAGTGCTAATGGACTGGATAAAGTGCAATTTAATTCTGAGGTTCTTTTCTGGTAATTGCACCCTCTGTGTCCAAAATAAATGGACTGTATGCAATTAATCAGAAAAATAGAAATATGGATTTACATCTTTTTGTGCATCCACCGCATCCTTGTTAAATTCATAGTCATATTTCTATGACAGTTACATGCTCCTTTAATATTTATCTACTGACTCAAGAATCATGACTAGTATTAACAGTGTTTGTATCAGCACACACTTGACTGCTGTTAATTTTTATATTGAAAAATTGTATTAATTAATTGAAACATGAAAAAAAGACACCAAACTTATTTCTAAATTCAAATTACACTTCAAACTAAATGAAAATATAGTAAAAATAACAAAGTGGTAAAGAAAATCATACCAAATCCAAACATTTTATCCTCTCCAACTTCTTCCACCAACCTTTTTTGCAGTGACATAAAAACAGGTGGAAAATTATCAATTCAAATGATATTAATACAGTTGTAAATATAAAAATAATAATAATAATAATAATAACTGAGAAATAAACCATGAACTGGCGATAGATAGTTTATCAAATCTCATAAATGTTTTATATCATAAAATGACTAACAGTTTTAACGAGGGACATACACTGCATGCCCAATTATTAGTCAAGTGAGTATTCTGATCTCATCATTATTTCCATGAACATTTTCCAGCTCCAAACAATATAAACTTGAATACTTATTGGATTCAATAATTTTCAGGTGGTATGTATTTGTGTAATGAGGGAGGGTGTAGCGAAAGTGACTAACACCTTATATTAAGGTGTGCATAATTATTAGGCAGCTTCATTACCTCAGGTAAAATGGACAAAAAAAAGAGATTTAAGTGACACTGAAAAGTAAAATATTGTAAAATGCCTTTCAGACGGATGCAACACTTTTGAAATAGCTAAACTATTGAGGCGTGACCACCGGACAATCAAACATTTTTTTGCGAATAGTCAACTGGGGCACAAAAAATGCATGTAGAAGAAAAGGTGCAAATTAACTGCTAAAGACTTGAGATAAATTAAATGGCAAGCTACCAGGAACCCATTATCTTCCAATGCTACCATATTCCAGAACTGCAACCTACCTGGTGTGTCCAGAGGTTCAAGGTACCAAGTGCTCAAAGACATGGCCAAGGTCAAGATGGCTGAAACACGAACACCACTGAATATATTCACAAGTTGAAGCATCAAGATAAAAAGAGAAAAAAAATACATGAAGACAGATTGTTCAAAGGTTTTATGGACAGATAAAATGAGAGTGACTTTTGATGGACCAGATGGATGGGCCGGATCACTAATGGACACAGGGCACCACTTCGAGTCAGGTGCCAGCAAGGTGGAGGAGGGGTACTGGTATGGGCTGCGATCATTAAGGATGAGGTAGTTGGACCTTATCAAGTTGAAGATGGACTGAAACTCAACTCTCAAACCTACTGCCAGTTTCTGGAATGTACTTTCTTCAAGCAGTGGTACAGGAAGAAGTCCTCAGCATTTAAGAAGGCCATGATCTTTATGCAGGACAATGCTTCATCAAATGCATCCAAATACTCCACTGCTTGGCTAGTAAGGGCCTCAAAGATGTCCAAATAATGACTTGACCCCCTTCTGCACCTGACTTAAATCCTACTGAGAACTTGTGGGCCCATCTCAAACGTGAGATTTACAGTAAGGGAAGACAATACATCTCTTTGAACAGCATTTGGGAGGCTGCGGTTGCTGCTTCAGCGAAAGTTGAACGTGAACAGATCAAGAAACTGACAGACTCCATGGATGAAGGCTCATGGCATTTATTGAAAAGAAGGGTGACTATATTAGTCACTGAATATTTTTGATAGGCCAAAAATGTTATTTAATTGTCATTTTGTGTTACTTATTTGTTGCACCTACTCTAAAAATTGAGAATAAACAACTGTGTTGAGAGAAATTATTTTTGTAATTTAGTTGCCTAATAATTCAAAGACAAAACTCACTTTTTCTTTGTTAAACATTCAGGTTTGAGGTTAAATATAATTTTTATTGACTGAGAACATTGTGTTTGTTCAACAATAAAATGAATCCAGAGGAATACAATTTGCCTAATAATTGGGCTTGCCATGTACATTGATGTCCCACTATATTTTCAGAGTTTGCATATTATCTTTAATACCACCTGCTGGTGGAGTCTCAAAACTACTAATTAAGTAACTGAATTTAGACTTTGCGCTGAGATAAGACGCGCTACTTCATTACCATACAATACACCCATACAGTATTGCCAAAACTGAGAGTCTTTATAAGGTGGGATAGGAGAAAGTATTTTAAAATATAAAAATGATTCACTTCCCATTTGTTGATGTGATCTCTCTCATACAATGTGCTCTATTGCTTTAATTGTTGATAACTGTGCCAAGTTTAATTTGCTGAGGTGAAATGTATAATTTGCTCCGAACGGGTGTCGTCCGTCATAAGGACTGTTCTACTATCTGTTCCACTCTCTTCCAGCTCTGCTTTCTTGCCCCAATTCTGTCTGCTAGGCTGAGAGTGTGTGTGGTGTGTTTGTGCTGACTCCATATTCTTCTATTCTTCTTCTGTCCCTAGTGTTTGTCTCACCTACAAAATGCAACAAACTGTCCTGTTTCTCTCTCTCTCTCTCTCTCTCTCTCTCTCTCTCTCTCTCTCTCTCTCTCTCTCTCTCTCTCTCTCTCTCTCTCTCGTAATTTCTGACTGATGCAACATACAAAGTGCATAATGGAATGTTGTTCAAATTGTGAAGTGTGTCATTTTTTTAAATGTTATAATACTTTCTCCTGTCCCAGAGTAATATGCAAGTATAGACAAGTAAGACAAGTATAAGAAAGCCATTGTTTGGTAAGAACAGATCTAAATGTAAGTATTTATGTAATAATCAGCGTTCCAGTCTGTTGTAATAGTTAGATCCCGACCCTCACTCATTTAAGCATTCAAATATATTAAGCATTATAAGTTTCTACATTATGGGCAAGTGGGGTTCAGCCCCACCAGAGGTGGTGCTATTGTGCAAATTGCATGGCATCATCAGACGTTTATTTTAATAAATAATATATTTTCTGCAACATGTTTTATGTCCATTATAAAAGAAAAAAGTAGATATTATTTTGAGAAATTCTATTATTATTAAGATAAGTTGAGTAAAAGCCATTTAATCATTCTCATTTGATATGTGTGAGGCTAGCCCTTCATCCTCAATGTTAATCAAACGGAGAGCGGAGAACGTCATGCGCATGTGCAACAAGCATTCAAAGATGACCTGAGGGGTTCATTTGCCTTTGCCCCTGAGCCAATCAAAAGCTTTGATCATTTTTATGTCAGCTGTTGACATAAGCATCGGAGTTTACCGCTCTTGACAACAGACCTGCGTAGTGAACTTCACTGGAAAGTTTTAAAAGCTATTTTGTTCTAATGTGCTGTTGTTTGGATTAATTAAGCATTCATCATTTCATTGAACTGTAGCCATTGCTTGAGGTGTTGTGTTGTTGAAGCATTGGTTAGATATCAATGACTGATACATACTGGTAGTCTGTGTTTTTATAAGTTTTGTTATGCTGTTTATTTTAGTTAGTGAGACAATATCTCTTATTTTACTTTCATGGTCACTTAAGCTTTTTGACGTGGATGTGCACATCTTAGTGGTGTTTTGAGATTAAATTATTAGGCATGTTTGTGTGGCATCGTGTTCAGGGGTGCCCCATAAAATATCTTTATTCGTCACTCTCTGTTAAATATCTGTCATGCTTGTTTTCATTTTATAAGTACTAGGGCATTGAGGGGCAGAGCATCTATTTTAATGGCACATGCATTACAGTAGATAGGCTTTTATGATAGATTTTTTACTCTCCTTATTTGAGTGTGGTCTGCCACTTCTACCTGTCAATCAACCGCTGCGCTAACACTTACGTTTTTAAATTTTGCCATTTAAAGTGCACACACATGCACAAGTTCACAGAACTCATAGTCCCTGATGTGAACATAAAGTGTAACACCGTGAAGCTCAGTTAACACAGTTGCTCCACTAAAATAACGGACAATTCTGCTCTAAACGCATGCACTTATTAAATGCATGCATAATTGGCTGCTTTATTGTGTATTCTTTTTGTTTTTGAGGTGGGTAGAGTAGCCAGAAACTTTACTCAAGTAAAATTACAATTATATTTTTTGATTATAAGAATCAAGTAGAAGTAAAAGTATGTTAAAAATGACTCGAGTAAAAGTAAGAATGTATCCAATAAAAAGAATACTTAAGTTTTGAGTAACTAGCTACTTTCACATATGAAATAATGGATATTTACTCTCCTATATTCCTGTATATTATACACATTTTACATGCATTACAGAATGATTCATAATAATAATATTAATATTATTGTCAATAATGGAAATTGTCATCATTCACCACCATGTTGTTCCAAAACCATATGACTTCTTTCATGCATCAAATTAAAGGGATATTTCAACTAAATTTTTAAATGCTCCCATTTTCTCACCCTCATGCCATTCCATGTGTGACTTTCTTCTGCAGAACACAAATTAAGATTTTTTGAAGAATATCTCAGCTGTGTTGGTCCAAAAAGCACATAGAGGCAGCATAAAAGTAATTCATATTACTCCAGTGATTTTCAGAAGCAATATGATAGGTGTGGGTAAGAAAGAGATACATATATATATATAACTTAATAATATATAAAGTCCTTTTTGTTTTTACTATTAATCTCCTCCCTGCCCAGTAGGTGGCGATTTGCATAAAGAATTGAATCACCAAAAACACAAAAAGAATGTGAAAGTGGAGACTTATTAGTAAATTATTTAAATATTGATCCATTTCTCTCCCACACTTATCATATCCCTTTTGAAGACAGATTAAACCAGTGTCATTGGAATTCCTTTAATGCTGCCTTAATGTGCTTTCTGAGCTTCAAAGTTTTGGTACCCATTCAATTGCATTCTAGTACAAACTAACAGAGCTAAGATCATCTAACATCATTTGGGTTCCACAGAATACAGAAAGTTTCACAGGGTTGGAAGAACATGAGGGTGGGAAAATTATGATATAATAGGACCTATTAATTAAAGGCTGAACTATCGCTTTAAGGATGCTTTTCAGATGTGGACAAATCTGTAAATTAGAAGAGAAGTATGGAAACCTTTTTCTAGTAATTATTATGATGAAAAACATGAACAATGTCACATAATCCCAAGTTATATATAATGTTTAATTATACACTGAAGCAAGATCATGCTTTATTCAAGCCTTCTGTCGTTATTTCACAGCTTTTACATCCTGCGTGAGTTTAGTTCAGTGACGGTCCAGCATTGTCAGTGTCGAAAGAATTTAGATAATTAGTTCTGTACACTAAGGGTAAAATGCTCCTTTTCTCTGTGTTTGGAAGCTTGTTGTCCATAAGACAAAGCCGCCTGCCTCTGTCAAATGCTGAGCACGTGCCAACCTTGCATGTGCAGAAATGCTCACAATCGCGAAAGGCAGGGCAAAACATTTACAATTAATGCAGATGTTTACAAGGATTTATTCAGTAGGCACTGACATTTTGCAGCGCTGATATAAAAATGTATACTTGAAACTGAGGTCATAAGAGCCCATAATTACAGATTTACACTGAAAATTAATTAAGTATCACCATGACACACACACGCCCACATTGTGACAATCTCAAAAATTTACCTCACTGTGTTTTCTTATGATGGAGCTGCAATTTTAATCTTGAAATATATCCTTGTCTTTGTGTAAAATGAATTGTGTGGAGTGAAGAAATGTTTGTTTTACACACTTGCTGCTGTAGTGTTGAACGTGACTCGAGTGACAGTCATTGTTGCCAACTATTTTCAATGGAAAGTAGCTAAAGCCTGCTCGAAAAGTAGCTAAATGTCGCCAGATGACGTCATGCGTCATTAGCATATTAATGACGTCATCGCGTCGTATTTGCATTCTGCCTAATTTGTCGGTACTGTAGCCTACTTAAGTTTATAATAATGGTTATCTCCCCTAAACCGTGCTCATACTGTTTTTATATAAGTATATAGCCGAAAAACGGTCAAATTAAATGTTTTGAATTAAAACAAAGGAGAAGGCAGCTGCTATGTGATCACTGATTGGTTCCTGCTAACACAGCGTGCACATGCGCAGCTCATTCATGTCTGTGTCCGCTGGCGTGCAGTCAACGGAATGTGCTGCTCCTATCAGCCGCTCACTGAACAGAGCAGACGCAGCGGGGAAGTAAGACCTCACGCTTGCAGTACTGGCGATATTTGGAATTTGGAAAGTTGCTAAGGTTTGTCCAAAAAGTCGCTAGATTTGTCGCTAGTCGCTTTTTTGAAAAAATGTCGCTAAAGGGGTCTGAAAAGTCGCTAAAAATAGCGACAAAGTCGCTAAGTTGGCATCAATGGTGACAGTGTGCTGCTGTGAAGTTCCGCTGTCGTAAAAATCCCATTTAAAAATCTAAATAAATGACACATTTATTAACACTTATTAAATTAAAACCAGTAATGTAACGACAGGAACGCTACCCATTGTAACACATTTTTTTCATCAGAAATTTACTTCAGTTAGAGTGAGAAGTACCCGCCATAAAACATACTCATAAAAATATTTTTTTGAGTAAATTTAGTGCGTTATTACCCACCTCTGGTGGGTAATATGAAAGACAGAATTTGGAATTGTTCGTCAATGTTTCAAAGATTGGTCAAATAATTTATTAAGTGATTGTTTGTGCCCCACGCTAAATAATGACCCTGAGACTCCACTGTGACCATTTGTCACCAGTTTGGGTGCATATTTTGATTGAGATGTGACTGCCTTCAGGTTGAGGAAGATTTTCAGTGATTAAATCCTTCAGTTTCATTCTGTTCCTCATACAAATATATCATATGGTTTCGGAAGATTTTAAATGCAGCATGAGTAGTTTGGAATATATTTAGTGATTTTTATATATTTATTTATTTTTTAAACAGCTTATTGTGACAGCAATTTTATCTCCTGTTATGTATTCTATATTTTTGAGAATTGGTTAGGTTTCGGCGTAGGGGTGGGGATACGTAAAACATATATATTTTAGTGTAATATAGCTAAAATTACTGTGACTACTTTTACCTGCAAGGTTGCATGGTTTACGGGCGGGGTTGGGTTGGGTTAAACCTCTGGAGTCTGAGGGTATTATGGGCCCTGGAGAAGTTTTGACATGACTTGACATTTGTGCTTTTTTCAGTTGCTTAAAAACATATTAATGGATAAAGTCTAATTACACTGTATTCAGCACAAACTGGGCTACAATAATATGTGAGCAACATGTGTGTACATGTTTGTATTTTTGAGAAAATAACGTTTATGCTTGGTTTTTGAAAAAACTAAATGTTTAAGTCATTGAAATGAGGCCATATAACACATACTAAACATTTGTCCACAAGACTTTTGAGAACTGGATCTTGTAGCCTAGAGTTTTTGCTACAAAATGATGTGAAAACCATCCTGATCACTCATTCATACAAAACAATATAGTACTTGAACTTTTGTAAGACACTTTTCGTGTTGAAAGCTCAAATGTGAGGAGGCGTGAACTATCATGAATATTGAGGTAATTCACACGAATATTGAGGTAATTCACCCCCGAGGACACAAAAGACCCTCCCCTGGGCCTATTGTCGTGTTGTGATATGTAATGCACATGGAAACGCAGGTGGAATGGGCCACGACAAGGAGATGCTTTCACAAGTTTTACTGAAGTTCTTCGGACACAGATGTAAGTTACAGTTCACAGCGCACTCACCAACAGTGTTACATTCATGAACACAGACGTATATCAGGTTGCTGCAGCTGATAGTGCGCTCTTGCTCCGGCACTGGACAGCAGTTTTTCCGATGTGCGATGAGCATGCGAGCAACCTCCAAGAACAACAACTAACGTTACCAACGTAACTTCATGCTCTATACTAAGGAGTGCGTATCTGAACAACCAATGAGCTACAAGAACACAGTAGGCAGTTAAGGGACTTAAAGGGCCAGATTACAACACTATCCCCCCTCTTTTGAGTCCCTTCAGTACAATAACCCAAAAACAGGTAACATTTTTTACATGTAATAATGAACAGTAAGTACCTTTAGCCTGGAAAAGTCCTCAAAGGCATTAACTCTGAAATAACAGTCCATAAGTACTTGCACTTAACTGAAGTCTGGAACAGTCATTCTCTTCTCTCTTAATCATTGTATCTTGCAGGCTTACGAATTTCTCTTCCTTTGTTTGTCCTCTTGATTGTTTCTTCTTGTCCTAGGTCTAACATAAACCCAAGTTCTCTTTCTTTTTTTCTTCGTCGGCGAGCTGTTGTTTGATGTTTTCTTCCTTTGACCAGGTTTTCCTTGGGCTCCAGGTCAGAAGATACTGAATCTGTTTTACTACTGTCCTGGGTTGCAAGTTGTTCAGGTTCAAGCTGAGGTTCTTGAATGATAAGATTTTCCGGGGTACCATTGCCCTTTTGCAGAATCTGGCTCCTTTGGCACTTAACCCATGCTGGAATCACCTCACAGTCGTAAGGTTTGAGACGATCATGATGCATGATTCTCTTGTGTCGTAACCCCTGAACCTCATAAAGTACAGGGCCACGACAGGCAGATATCACAACGGGCCCTTTCCAAGGTGCTTGGAGTTTTGGACTTTGTCCCTTCTTTTTGGTGCTGCCCCTAATATACACCAGATCTCCCACACTATACATCCTCTCCTGAGGCCGGAGATCATACATCTTCTTTTGACGTTGTTGAGCTGTTCGAAGGTGCTCTCTGGCAGTGTCATGTGCTTCTCTTAAGCCTTTCTCCAAGTTGTACAGGAGGTCTGGAACTCCCAAACTATCTGACCTCTGCTCTGCTATGCCAGACCACAGATCTTGAGGTTGATAGACTTCCCTTCCGAGCATCAGCCTATTTGGTGTGAATCTGGTAACTGCATGCTGGGAGCTACGATACACTGATGTAAGGAGGGGAAGATGCACATCCCAGTTTTCTGATCCTGGTTCACATAGCAGCGTATCATCTGCAGGAGTGTATGGTTGAACCGCTCAACTTGCCCATTTGAGGCAGGGTGGTAAGGGGTCATCCTTGTTTTTGTGATCTGCAAGAGACTACAAACATTCTTGAATAGTGAGACTTTCAAAGTTGCGACCCTGGTCTGTGTGCAGTTCAAGTGGTGTACCAAACCGGGAAATGAACTTGTAAACTAGTGTCCTAGAGTGTTGGCACCGTTGTATGTACAAATGTACATCTCCACCCATGCCGTACCAGTGAAAACTCTAACGGAGTCGCTCTAACGTCTTGCCTTCACCCAAATGGCCAGACTGGGGCGGGTTATGGCAGGCTTGCAACACTTCTGTTTGCATTGACGCTGGTACTAGTAGCAGCAAGAAAGGGATGAGTCCTCCAGGCATTTCCCAACGATAGAAGAGAACACCTTGATGTGATTGGACTTGTGGCCAACACAGCCAGTATTTCCTTACTGCTGGACTTTTCAATGCTACCTGCTCTTTTGTGGGAAGGGTTTCCCTCTCTTTCCACTCATGCAAGATTGAAAGATCAGGATCAGCTTTTTGTTCTTGAGCCAGCTGTTGTTTGGTAATGGTTTCTAACCAGTTAATACGTGGGGCTCCAAGCAACTCAGAAGCTGGCCTGTTCCATTCACCTGTGCAAATGTCATTGTGTTCCTCCATTTCACACTCAATGTGCCTTACTGCTAGTGGCACAACGTCATCAACGTCTTCTTCGAACCTCTCCCAATGGTCTTGGAGACTTTGGCAGTGTTGGCAGTCTCCACATGGCAAATCTGAAACATCCTTCCCCGCCTGATAACAGTTACACATATTGTGGATCTTGCCCTCACGTCTTGACATCGCATCAGCATTTGAATGGTGTTTTCCAGCCCTATGCTCAATGTCAAAATCATACTGGCTCAGCTCTTCCAGCCATCGTGCAAGCTGTCCTTCAGGGTGTTTAAAACGGAACAACCAGGTCAGGCTGTTGTGATCGGTGCGCAGAAGGAACTTCTTGCCAAGCAGGTAGTGTCGAAATTGGCGGGTGTAGCAAACAATAGCTAGCAACTCTCGTCTCGTTACACAGTATCTCCTCTGAGCTGGGGTAAGGTGGTTACTGGCGTAGGTGATAACTCTCCTCTCCCCACTGGAGTTGTGATAACACTGCTCCGATGCTGTGATTTGATGCATCTGTGTCCAGGATATATATTTCCCTTCCGCAGAAGGATGCCCAAGTATCGGTACTGAAGTTAACTTTTCCTTGAGCTGTGTGAAGGCATTTTGGTGCTCCTCAGTCCACAGGAATGTTACTTCTTTTCGAAGGAGTTCATTTAGAGGGCTTGCCGGAACAAACTTCCTGTAGTAGTTACACAGTCCAAGGAAGATCTTTAGCTCAAGCACACTTGTGAGGGTTTTCCAAGCTTCCACATCCTTAATCAAAGCTGGATTGGGGCGTATACCCTCACCACTGACCACATGGCCCAGAAAAAGGACTTCATCTTTGAGTAGATGACACTTTGATGGCTTCAGCTTCAACCCGTAACTGTCGAGGCGTTGGAATATGACTTCAAGATGATCAAGGCTCTCGTCTACCCCTTTACCCAGGATTATGATGTCATCCAAGTAAATTAGGAGGGTTTCCCACTGAAGTCCTCGAAGAACAAGCTCCATTGCCCTTTGGAAAGTGCTTTGAGCATTGCACAATCTGAAGGGCATACGATTGTATTCATAAAGTCCACAGCGAGTGATGAAGGCCGTCTTTGCTCTGTCCATTTCATCTACTACAATTTGCCAGTACCCAGCTTGGAGGTCTAAGGTAGAGAAAACACAAGCACCACCAAGAACATTAAGACATTCCTCAATCTTGGGGAGAGGATAAGCATCTTTAATTGTCAGGCTGTTTAGGCGCCGATAATCGACACACCAGCAGACACCACCATCCTTTTTACGGACTAGCACCACAGGTGATGCCCACTCTGAGGAGGAAGGTGTAACGACTCCTGCTTCCAGCATAGCTTTGAGATGCATCTCCTCTTCCCCTTGAAACCCAAGGGGAGTCCGTCTTACAGGCTGGCGTACTGGCCTAACCGCTCCAGTGTTTATCTTGTGCGTGACAGCTGTTAAGAATCCAAGGTCATCATCTGAAATGGCAAAGAGAAACCTGTATGAATGCAGGAGCTTAACTAGTTGTTGTTGCTGTTCCTCACTTAATGCCCCGCTTGAAGGAGCATAAAGGGATTGGAGGTGCTCAGGTAAGTCAATGGCAGTTGTCAGTCTTCTCAGTTCTGAATTAACTGTGTCATCACTCTGCTCTTGAAGACTACAGTCCTCTTCTTGCTGCTTGCAATTTGATAAGCTCTCATCTGAATAAGTTTCAACTAAGAGGCCAAGGCAGGCTCCTTTCAGTAAGGTAGTCTTGTGGCTGGAAAGATTGCAGAGCCTGACAATTACCCGTTGCTCCATGGTTGTCACAACACTTCTAGAAGCCACAGTTTCCGTGATCGGGTAGGGTTCCAAAACAGCACAGACACCAGGTTTTGGATTGTCAACTTCTCCCCAGACAAGACATTCACTTTCTGGAGGTAACATTGTGTCTGTCTCCAGGACCACTCGTGCAACGTGATAGTCTGTTCCATCACCGCCAATGATCCTAGCAGGAACCAGCTCCTCCTCAATTAATACTCTGCCATTAGTGTGGATTATTACGTTTGCAGCTTGCAGAAGATCAAGGCCCAGCAGAACAGAGTCACGTATCAGAGCCACAAAAACATCCCATTCTGCACTCCAGGTACCAATTTGAAATTTAACTTTTAGTCCACCTTTGGCGCTCATGTCTTTCCCTGATTCTGCATTATGGAGGCATGTCTGTGTTAAAGCCGTCTGCCTACTTGAGGGAAACTGCTGATACAAGGTTTCTGAGATAACTGTTGCTTCAGCTCCTGTGTCTACAACTGCTTTCACTGGAATGCTGTTCACAGTTGCATCAATGAGCAAGCTTGGGCCTCTACTTGTAGCGCGTCCCACCTGGGGTGTGGGGGACTTACTTCTCCAGCTTACCGTGTCTCTTGGAGCAGTGCTGCGGTTTTGATCCTTACTACTTTGACCGGAGTTGGGTGGCAGGTTTGACAGCCTCATGCACTCTCTGCGAAAATGTCCTTCTTCACCACAGTGATAACACAAACCTGTTCCAACACGGCTGGGACTTGGGGAGTAGGATCTGGTTTGTGCTACACCACGTTGTGTTGGAGACCGCCCTCGCTTACTTTCCTGATTTTCTTGCTCCAGCTTTCTTGGCTCCTTAGCCACAGGGTTGTCTAGTTTTGATTGCAGCTGCTCCATCTTTTTCATCAGGAGGTGAAACTGGTCAACAGTCACATAGTTCTTACTAATCCTCTCCACTGTCTCTGTTAGGGATGTAGTTTTCTGAGAGAGAAGGGCTAGCTGGTCTGTAGCTACGTAGCTTGGACTATGCACCCTGCGTGAGGCTGCTGGAGCTTCAATGGACACGTCATCATCATCTGCCCATGAAATCCACCTGGCTCTGCTCTTTGAATCAAAACCACGCCCCACAGTGGCTCGATAATTGTGCTCGTGGGCCTCTACAAATCTTTGAGCCTCCACTAATGAATGTGGATCTCTGTTCATTACTTCATAAGCCACCTTTTGGTTACGAAGCCCTTTGAGGAAGAAATCTGTTGCAAGTTGGTCTTGCAGATCGAGGTCCACACCAGGGTAGGCTAAGGTGACTAAGCGTTGTACCACTTCTGCAAACTCTGCTGCCGACTCTTTGAACTGGCAGAGTTCTCCAAGCTTCCTTCTAATTGTGGTTGGGGGTCTCGTTGACCAAAAACGTTGAGTTAGCTGCTCTTTCAGAAGAGTGTAGTCCTCTCGAATATGCTCAGGAAGTGAACAGACGTACTTAATTGCTGCCCCCCTGGCATTCATGTAAATAGTCCACCCTGTGGGCTCCACTCCATCCATACTTCCTGGCCTGCCGTTCAAATGGTACTAGAAATGATTCCCAGTCCCCACTACCATCAAAAATAGCGAGCTTTGCTCTGGGACCCTCTTGAGAAACAGGTTGGCCTTGATGATGAGAAATGCTTTGTCTTTGTTCAAAAGCATAGGTAGGTGGCAGTAGCTGAGAGCCACGTTCACTATTTCGCTGCCTAACACCTGTCTCTATGGAGGGGTAGCTCTGGTGGGGCCTGAAGTGCGTGCTCTCTGTTGTATGACTTCCAGCTCAGCAGCAAACGGTCCGCTGGTAATGTTGCGTGACCTCTCTGGATTCTCTAAGGGAAACTGTGAATCACAGTAAGGCATCCGTCTATCTCTGACAGTGGGCTGCAAGCTCTCACGGGTGTCCCACCTAGGTGCAGTGGACATGGATGTTTGCGGGGCTTGGGTACTACTTGCAATATGGTGCAATATTGGAGTCATCATCGTTCGCAGTTGCTCATTATTCTTGCTCTGATTTTCAAGCATTGCCTTCAACCATTCTGGAGGTTGGTCGGGATCAGGGGCTGCTGCTGCCATTGCTCCTTGGTATAAATCTTCCTGGGACATGCTTTAATATTATTTTATTTTTATTTATTTTTTTATTTTTCCTACTTGTTATCTTGCTTTTTTTAATAATTTTTTTAATTGATTTTTTTTGTAGTTTTTTATTTATTTATTTTTTTTACACAGTCAATTATTCTCAGAAATCTTCCAGGAGCATTTGATTTTCTTAATGTCTCTGGCAATTCACAGTGTAGTTGAGTCAACACAGTTCTCATCGGGCGTGATGACATCAGCCAACTCGCGCCTCCGGCCTCAAGTGAAGTGCTTACAAATTAGAATGCCACTAGCAACTGCACCATCCACTTTTTTTTTAATCGATATCCGATATTCCTCTGGGTCAATTCACGTTGTTACAAACACAATCCCACTTCTGACACCAGTTGTCGTGTTGTTGATATGTATTAATGCACATGGAAACGCGGGTGGAATGAGCCACGACAAGGAGATGCTTTCACAAGTTTTACTGAAGTTCTTCGGACACAGATGTAAGTTACAGTTCACAGTGCACTCACCAACAGTGTTACATTCATGAACACAGACTTATATCAGGTTGCTGCAGCTGATAGTGCGCTCTTGCTCCGGCACTGGACGGCAGTTTTTCCGACGTGCGATGAGCATGCGAGCGACTTCCAAGAACAACAACTAACGTTACCAACGTAACTTCATGCTCTATACTAAGGAGTGCGTATCTGAACAACCAATAAGCTACAAGAAAACAGTAGGCAGTTAAGGGACATAAAGGGCCAGATTACAACACTATAAATGAGGAATGTGACAGAAAGAGAATGAATGTGAGGAGACTTAATGATCAAAATCAAGTTTTAAGTTAAAAGAAGTTACATAAAAGTTACATCTTTACATAAAGACTTTACTTTTAAATGGTAGTGTAGGTCTAAAATTTTTAAATTTTTTTGGTGAACTTCTGCTCACCAAGACTGCATTTATTTGATCCAAAATACAGTAAAAACAATGTGTAAACTCATTTTACAATTTAAAAGAACAGCTTTCTATTTGAATATATTGTAAAATGCAATTTGTGATCAAAGCTGAATTGTCAGCATCATTACTGCAGTCTTCGGTGTCACATGATCCTTCAGAAATCATAATAAGATGCTGATTTTCTAATATGGGCATATTTAAAGTGCATTTTACTCATTTAACCTGAACACATATTTGCAAGCACAAGCATTGATGATATTGAGGCAGCATAAACACTAGATCAAATATATTATAAAATTCATATAATTTTATATCATATTACATATCATATTTATATTATACAGCATACAATTTAAATAACTGCTTTAGCTGAAACAACATTTACATGTAACTAAAACTTGTTTATTAGGACGTATTTCAAATTTCAATATTCTGAATCCTGTCTGGCAAGTCTGGAAACAGTCCCACTAGTAAAATATGTACATGTTTATATAAAATAGCAAGTCAACTAAGGAAAACTAAATGACTTACTCGTCTGAAATTGTATCCTTGGCTGGATCAAGTCTCTATTCAAAATACAAATGTTCATCAGATTCCCGCTCTTCTTCTGAGGAAAATGTTAACTCTTCTTTCCTATTCAGGACATTCATCGCCTGTGTCCTTACAAATGTGCAGTAAATTGAATGAATTTTTTACATCAAACCTCTGAACACTGTTGGGGGTGTTCACCATTTCCCTTGATAGTCTCAGCACATTAGCGTATGAATGGCGCGCTCTGCTGGTGGGTGTGATCACATTATCTATAATTAGATTAACCGGTAAAAACTGTACATCGCTTTGTTTCATACAGATTACATTGCAGGAGAATATTTGTTTTACATTTTAATTGTTTTATTTAAAAGCAGACATTTTAAGCTTTCTTTAGACACATGTTTCATGTTTGTGTGATAAGTATTCGCGGAGTTTCAGTTCATTTTTGTGACATGTTTCAGATATATGCTCACAAACCAAGAGACTGCTGAAAGCTCACGCTTTATATTTTCTTTATTTTACAAAAGCACAAGATTTTGTTGTTATTGTGAGTGTACACAAATAAAAATAGACCCTTTATAGTCTCTAATGATGTCTTACACTTATCTGTATACCCCAAAATGATGGAGTATTTTAAGTTGTTTCAGCTGTAATGACGAAAATATCCAGTCAACCCCAGAGGGTTAAGGGACATAACATTTTGATATGATAATGTAAATACACTTATATATTTATAAGTGTTATTAAACATTCCAGTTAAAAAACAGAAGATTACAGAGCCTATGACAGAATCGAAAGAACTGAGGTGAGAGCGGCATGAAATGGACATTTTAATGTTTTGTTTCATTTGTTTGTCCATCAATGGAAGACAGGGAAGTTTCTGAAAACCTGTTTAATAAATGTGTTTAATTATTTTTGCAATTCTGAAATTACATACTTTACATTTAAACATACTATAGTTCGATCAAGTTACTAAACATTAAAAATCTATAAACAACAGAGTTGCAGTACATCGGCTTTGAGGAATATGTACTGCAAAACCTATAGCACTAGAAGAGCAAAGCCTAAGCCCATCTAACTCTCTTGACTAAATCGTTCCACCAAATATTAATCTTCAGATATAAAATATTTGCCAGCACTGGAGAGTTCACACCGTCCCCTGCGCAATTTATAAACAACTCTCAGTTCCAACAGCTGGAGATTGACTCTGTAGAATAAATGTTTTAATTTTCTTAAAGATATATTGCCTTTGTGTAAATTCCTGAAGTTGAGAGATTTTTGGAAGAGGAACGGACACGATAGTCTAAGAGTCAGTAAATGTTTTGACTTCTTTTTTTTCCGGGGGTTTCCAGTAGAATGCTTCCTGTCTTTCCTGTGGGATGTGTTCAGTCTGTTTAGCTGGAAATGAGGGGCGCTTAGAGAATCAAAGTGAAGCTCACTTCTGAAGAAAAGGACCACCAGATTAAACAGGGCACATTTAAAATGAAGCGGATAACTGTGAGGGTGTCCAGTGTGTATGTGTGAGGTCTTATGGGTTTGCAGCAGAATGTAAATAAAAAGTACAACTTGCATTTGTCCTGGACTCAATAGATCCACCCTGACACCACAACTCAACCCTACTTCCTGTTTACAAGGGTGTGTTTTTTTTTTTACTATTGCAGCCGAGTAGTCAGATTTAAAGAGACAAACACAAATGTTTGGGGGAGGAAAAGTCTTTACACTCCATTTACCTCAGCTTCAGCATTCTCCCAAGTTTACAGTACATAAACCATTGCTTGTATAGTTTTTACATTTTACTCTTTTTTTTTTATTTAATTTTAGTATTTTAGTTTTTATTAACAGTTTAGTTTTATCTGGTTTTTATGGTGCAAAAACAAGTTTTATATTGTTTGCATTTTTTTGTTTTGTACAATGACTAATATTTTTTTATATAGTTTTTATTTAGTGTCTTTAGGTTATAAGTGTGACGAGGAGGAGGGCGTGGCCGGGCCGTAATGTTGGATGGCTGGAGTCTCTCTCAGCCAGGTGCAGTTTCAATCTGTCCCCCTTAGATCGGGACATTCGCGCAACTCATAGAAGAGGCACCGACCACACAGAGAAACGTTTGGTTACGTATGTAACCTCGTTCCCCGAGGGAGGGAACGACACATTGTGTCGGAGAAGCGACACTAGGGGTCTCTCTTGAGCACCGATATCCACCTCTGATCTATGAAAAAAGGCCAATGAGAGTTGGCAGCCAGTATTTGCATGTCCCGACAGTCGTGGGCAGGCGGAAGGCGGGATCGCCACGTCCGGTGTACCGGGACTGTCGTAGTCTGAAAGCAGATTGCCGTGAGAACGGCATCTGCGGGCCAGGTGACCCAGAGGCAAAGGAAATAGCTCTTTTATTGAGAATGTGGGTACCACAGCCCCCGTCAGGGGGTGTGGCAAATGAAAAAACAAAGGATTCTCCTCCCGGCCTTCCACCGGGGGACTTACCACCTCCGGAGCTAACGTCTTCGGCTCTGGGTCGACTGTCTCAGGAACGCTTGGGAGCCTTCCGGGTCCTAGAGGGGGTTCGTGAGACAGGGGGCGTGCGCCACCTGCGGGGTGCTCGACGCTGGGGCTGAGAGCTGGGCCCGGGTTGAGGCGGAGCAGGAGCTGGTTTCTTCGCCGCAGGGTGACGCCCTCAGTGAGCAGACGGGGCAGGGCCCGTAGCGGCAGGTGTGCGGCGGGGCATGATGTGAGATATGGCCTCCGTCTGCTTCTTCACCGCGGAGAACTGTTGGGCGAAGTCCTCGAAAGTGTCGCCGAAAAGGCCAATCTGGGAGACAGGTGCGTCTAGGAAGCGGTTCTTGTCGGCCTCACGCATCTCGACCAGGTTGAGCCAGAGATGGTGTTCCTGGACCACTAGGGTGGCCATTGCCTGTCCGAGTGCCTGCGTCGCTCTCAGGGCGAGGTCGGTCGCTGAGCGCAGTTCCTGCAGCACATCAGGATCAGGTCCACCCCCGTGCATGTTTCTGAGTGCTTTGGCCTGGTGGACTTGCAGGAGGGCCATCGCATGCAGGGCGGAGGCAGTGCGTCCAGCCGCACTGTAGGCCTTCGCGTTGAGCGAGGATGTTGTCCTACAGGGCTTGGATGGGAGTGCAGGCGGCCACGCCAGGAGGTAGGGCTACCGGGCATAGATGGTACGCAACTGCCCTATCGACCTGGGGAATCGCCCGTATCCGTGGCGCTCTCCGCCGTCGAGGGTGGTGAGAGTGGAGCGGGTGGCACCTAGACGAGCGGAGAGCGGGGCTCTCCACGTAGACGTCAGCTCGTCATGCACCTCCGGGAAAAATGGGACCGGGGGGATGTGTGTCCGCAAACGGCGCGCTGTCCCCAGGAACCAGTCATCCAACCGTGAAGGCTGTGGGGAGGATGGAGGGTTCCAATCCAACCCCACGCTCAGGGCGGCCCGGGAAATCATGTCAGACATCTGAGCGTCGGCCTCAGCCTGGGCCTGCTGGCCCGAGCGGCAGTCCAGGGAGTCCTCGGCATCAGACATCACACTCTCCGATGCGGCGGCGAGCTCATCTGCTTCGGGCTCGGGAGGATAGACAGCCAGGCCGTGAGGCGAGCCGCTATCGCCCTTGGCGTGGGCGGGGACCAGAGGCGTGTCGAGAGCGGGAGGTTCGCGGGGGCTACCGGCGAAACTGCACCCGCCGCCGCCCCAAATCGCCCCAGCGCCAACCGCATCGTCCTCAATCCCGTGGGAAGAAGGAACAATGCGAGGTGCAGCTGGGGTTGCTTGCTCTTCAATCTTTCTGTTGAAAGCAAGCGCGATCACTAGCGTGGTCATGGTCATGTTCTCGCAGTGAGAACATGAACCATCCATAAGCGCTGCCTCGGTGTGATCGCGGCCCAAACACATGAGACAGCGCCTGTGGCCGTCTGAAGCAGAGAGGCTTCTACGCATCCAGGAACAACACGGGCGGAAGGGCATCTTGAAAAGACACGTCCTGAAAAGGGCGTTCAAGCGCCGCTGTGTTTTGCTCTTTTAGAGAAATTCACTCTTTTAAGGGAAATAACTCTTTTAATACACAGTATGTGTGTGTGTCTGCGCTGTCGAAGCGCTCAGGGGCAACAATGCATGCCGTGCAAGTAGGAGAAAGCCGCTGTTGTGCGCCGTCAAATCCAACAGCGTGCAGATCGTCAGAGGAAACAGGAACATAGTGGTGTGTAAACTTGCAGCAAACTGCAAACAGACCATCGGCTCCGAAGAAATTTTCTGAATGAACTTCCGTATTTGCGCCGATACCCGTATGTCCGGGGGCGGGACATGCAAATACTGGCTGCCAACTCTCATTGGCCTTTTTTCATAGATCAGAGGTGGATATCGGCGCTCAAGAGAGACCCCTAGTGTCGCTTCTCCGACACAACGTGGAGAGAGCGACAGAAGGGGAATGCCAGTTTCTGAGTTTATAGTTATTAACATGACCTGCTTCTGTATTATTTTAACTTTAATAAAGCTATAACACATTCAATATAACTGCATTTGTAATGCCGGAATGTTTCCTTTGAAGAGCTCCGGCTCCGCTTATTCCACAACGAGACTGCTTCTGAATTTACTTTTTTTTTTATAATTCCCTAATACTTTGGGATCTGCATAAAATGAAGCTGTGAAAGTTTAGTGTGCATATGGACTGTGATCTGTGTAATTATTTCTCTCCTCAGTCAGGCGTGAGCTGCAGTGCTGCTCTTGCGCGTCATCAATACAGTTTAATATGATTTCATTTTACGTTAAATGAGATCAAATGACTATTCGACAATGAGACATTGTCGATAATGTCGACTAATCGTTTCAGCCCTAATGCAAATGATAATATGCTTTTAAACTATCCTGCTTTGGTTGCTTGAATTAATCCGGGTGTCTTGTCTTTCAGGTGATTTATTAAGTTTGATGTGTTTCTTCCTTTTGTCAGAAAATTGCGAATGAAGCATTTACAAATAGGTTTTTGCTGATCTATGATGTATCCCTTTTCATCAGCCTCAAATACAAAGAATTTCCAAACCTGGCTTTTTGACAATATTCAGTTGAGCCTCCCCAGCAGCTACTTTGAATGTCACCATCTTTTGCTTGTTGTGAGCGTTCGAAAGTTCCCGAAACTGCATGGGTACTCCGGTACATTCAGAAATTCTGGTATCATAAAAATGTTTTGTTCGTGTACCGACTTGGTACCGGAGTACCGGTATTTTTGACAACACTACTGTGTAGTGCATAAAGGTGAATGTAGTCACACAAATAGTGTCATGTAGTATTATTATTATTTTCATTGGCCATTGGGGGCCTCCATGGTGTACCGGCCCATGGGCCTCTCAGCTCTTAATCCGTCTGTGATGAAGAGGAGGGCATGGCCGGGCCGTGATGGAGCACGTCCGGAGCTGAATCAGCTGATCAGTTGGAGAGCGAGACAAGGGGCAGCCGGAGACACCGGTTCGAGAGAGAGAGAGAGAGACGCACGCGGCCACATTATGTGTGTCTGTTTGTCTTACGTTTTATGTTGTTTTAAGTTACGTTTTACATTAAAACTTACGTTTACTATTCATCCAGTTCCCGCCTCCTCCTTGCCTCCACCTTGCCTGTCCTTGAACTTCTACACTGTCCTTGACACAGACACACTGGCCCACAGATATGGTATAATTTTTGTATAGAGCATCTCTCACATGAATGAGAAAACAGTGAAATACAGTGACTTTCACACAAGTCTTTTTTTTCTATCTTTTTTCTTTTTCAGACAAGTAGAGGTTAGTAGCTTCTGGACTGGTAATGTAAAAGTCATAAGTTGAATTCCAGGTAGAGGAAACCTCTGAACTGCAGAGCTACTGAGAGAAATCTATCTCTGTTGTGCCCTTGAGCGAGGCACTTAACTCCAGGTTATTCTAGAGGGACTCTGCCTGACATTGGTGTACTGTAGTCACATTGGATAGAAATTTGCTTTGTAACCAATTCAAAACAGCTGTGAGCTTTCAGGACTTTGCCTCAGTAACCTGACTTTGTCTTTGATGATGTTCTGGATAGAGCAAGGTCTTGCTGACCACCAATGGGGAGAGAAAAGGAGGTCTTTTTGACTTTCATGCATGTTAAAGCAAAAAAAAAAAAAAAAATTATTACTCTTTGGCTTATGTGAGTATCATTAATACAACTGTTGCACCCGTAACTGTACTCTAACATTCAATTATAACAAAACTGTACAATGTATGCTTACAGTATTTTTGAACACTTATATAAGATTTTCTTCAACTTTTGCAACTTTTAAGTTTTTACCAAGTACTAAAAAAAAAAAGAAATAAACAAGCATACAGTAGAATGAATAAAAACTATTTCCAAACTAATAAAGCTGCATATTGCCAATTTTCTTCACGATAAGAAATGCACATTGACATATATTATGATTAAATAAGTCGCGAGCCATCGCATTCTAATCTATTCTGAATTTACTTTTTTTTTTATAATTCCCTAATACTTTGGGATCTACATAAGAAGCTGTGAAAGTTTAGAGTGCATCTAGACTGTGATCTGTGTAATTCTTCCTCTCCTCCGTCAGGCGTGAACTGCAGTGCTGCTCTTGCGCATCATCATTACAGTTTAATTTGATTTCATTTTACAATAAATGAGATTAAATGACTATTCGACAACGAATATTTTTCTCGTCAATTTTTTTTTCGATGTTGTTGATAATGTCGACTAATCGTTTCAGCCCTAATGCAAATGATAATATGCTTTTAAAGTATCGTAAAAAAAAAAATTGTTTGAGTACCTACTTGGTACCGGAGTACCGGTATTTTTGACAACACTACTTCCAACTGCACTCGACAGATTCATAAGACTCACCCTTGCAACCTCTATCAGTCCGTCAGATTCTTCAGATGCTTTGCCACTTTAAGAATTGCAAGGTTTTAGCATCTGTTAAATGTAAGAGTGTGTGTGTAAAATGTTTAGTGGGCATGTTACAGGCAGGCACTTTTAGGGTTGCACGGCTTTTTGTCTCTATATTATTTCCAAAACCAAGCCTAAACTCGCCACAGCCTCCCTCTGTCTTGTGAAAACTGACTCTTTTCCTCTCTTTATTCTAGGGCTGTAATTAACAATTATTTTGATAATCGATTAATCTAATGATTATTAGAACGATTATTTGACTATTCGTTGATTATTGCAACGATTAATAATTAGCTCTTAACTGACTATTCAGCTTGTGCCCTGACTTAAAAGGTTGTATTAAACATGCTTACTAACAATAAAGAGGGAAAAATATTTCCAAATGACATTCACTGAATTAAAGGGAAAAAAATACTTTTTATTATGTTTAATTGAGTAAAGAAATTCACTGCACAAAACTATAGTTAGAAACTGTTTTTGTCTTGTTTTCTATTTAAAATCATCTAAAAATTCTTAAAACAAGAAAAATGTACTTGAGAAGCAGCATATACGATATTTAGACTTGCTTTAAGAGAATGTATCTTAAGTATAAGTGTATTTTGTATACAAGTGTATTTTTTCACTTGGTTATACTTCTGCAAGTGCAGTAAAAACAAAATATACTTATATTCAAGATCTATTCTCTAAAAGCAAGTATAAATCTCTTATATGCTGCTTCTCAGGTGAATGCATTTAAAGGATTTTTAGATATTTTTAAATATTTGTATTTTTTATATTATATTCAACATTCTCAGATAAAAAAAATTCTTCAGCAGTGTAGTTCCTAAAGTAAATGTTCATTGTTTTAAATTAGTTTAAATTTTTTTTTGCAGTGTATAATGGGGCGAAGACCTCTCTCACCTTTCTGTTCACTTCAATCCATCTTTAAATCACTAAAAACAAACTCTCTATTATTAATAAAGCTGCATTTTGCCAATATTCTTCACAATAAGAAATACACAGTGACACATATATTATGATTCTATAAGTCATGAGCCATCGCGTTCTAATCTAGCTGCATTAAGTGTGCGCGCTCGAGGGATGAGCGTCCCCGCAACAGAGTGCCTCAGCCGGGTGCAGTTTCAATCTCTCCCCCTTAGATCGGGACATTCACGCAACTCATAGAAGAGGCGCTGACCACAGAGAGAAATGCCATTTTCTGAGTTTATAGTTATTAACATGATCTACTTCTGTATTATTTGAACTTTAATAAAGCTATAACTGCATTAAATATAACTGCATTAAAAATGTAACACCAGAGTGTTTCCTTTAAAGAGCTCCAGCTCCGCTTATTCCACAATGAGTGTGCTTCTGTATTTACTTATTTGTTATTTTTGTATAATTCCCTTCTACTTTACGATCTACATAAGATGAAGCTATTTGGAAATTTTAGAGTGCATCTGGACTGTGATCTGTGTAATTCTTCCTCTCCTCAGTCAGGCGCGAGCTGCAGTGCTGCTCTCATGAGTCATCATTACAGTTTAATGTGATCTCATGTTACGTTAAATGAGATCAAATGACAATTCGACAATGAAAATTTTTGTCGACAATTTTTTGTTGACGATAACGTCGACTAATCGCTTCAGCCCAACTTTACTCTCTTAGTCTCTCATCAATATGAGTTACCTTCTCCCCTTGCAAGATTGTGACTGTCCTTGTCTCCCCTCTTTAGGCCAAAGGTGAAGGTTTCCATCTGTGATTCCAACATTATCTGCTTCAGGATGTGCTCGTCTTTAGCATATTAACACAGACTGCTCATAGAAAGAGCATATGTATACAAATACTGCATTGCAAATAAATAATTTCCTTGAATGTGCGGAATGACTAATTTCACTAACGTTTAAACAAATCGACTAGTCAACTAGGCCAAAATTAAACCAAACTTCAGAAAACAGTCAAAAACAAAATATAAAAACTTTTTTATGCAACCCATTTCAAATACTTCAATTCCGACACAAAATTCAGCTGAAAAGGGGCTGTGACAGGGCAGAGGGCAGGGCCGGGTTGTGATGCTACACACCTGGCCCCTAATCAGGCTAATCAAGCCTCAGAGAGGGATAAAGGCCGACTGGAGACTGCAGTGGGATAGAGAGAGAGATTTGCGGGCAGCTGTCCGACACCTTTGTGTGTTTTGTCTTTTTTTTCAGTTCTTCATTAAACTATTATTTATATCGTCAATCTTGTTCTCGCCTCCTCCTTTACCTTTATCCCTTTACAGACGTGCTCTCCTTGCATTATGATCATTGTACATTAAATATAACATGACATGCATTCAGCTTTAGTGAATTCAGGTTTATTTATTGAAAACAATTGAATGAATAGTGCAGAACCGATAGCGCAACCCAAATAACATATTCTAAATGGAATTCACCAAGTAAAATTTACTTAACATATTAAAACAGTCAGGACATTGTTGAAAATAATTAACAGGTAGGCTAACCAAATCTATGTGAGTAAAAATGTGCCGAAAAGTTGCTTGTATTTCACAACGTGCAGTCGTGCATAAGCCATTGATCTAATATGACAGCTGTTTTGTAAAGAACATTAACCAATAACAGTTACGATGTTACAGTACTTTTACAGCCTTTATTAATCTTTGTTCACGTTAATTTCAACATTAACTAATACATTTTTTAAATCTAAAGTTGTATTTGTTAACATTAGTTAATGCAATATAAACTATACCAACGAACAATTGTAATTTTATTAACAATATTTGTGAACATGAACAAGATTAATAAATGCTGCAATAAATATATTGTTGATTTTTCATTCTTGATACCTAATGCATTCAGTAATGTTAACATTATTGTTATTGTAAAGTGTTACTGATTTTTGTCTTGTTTTCCAGTAAAAATAACTAAACACCCTCAAAACAAGATACATTTACTCAAGAATAAAAATTGTGTTGTAATAAAACTTATTTTCAGAGAATAGTTGATTTTAGTTGAATTTAATATGTTGAATTAATATCTTGAATTAAGTTATTATTTCTCATCTCATGGGCAATTCTTTTCTTATTTAAGCATAAATTATGCTTATTTTTATTAATGCTTAAACAAGATGAAAACAACAATTTATCAATGGAAGATGAAAGATAAACTTGATTCTAGTCTACTCTTTGAAAACAAGTCTTAATATCATATGCACACTTTTTATTTTTTTGCAGTGTTTGACTTTTTACAATACTGGTGCAAGATTTTAATGGAAGAGACTAGCTTTCCAATATCATGTGCCATTTATGAAGGGTCCCTTTAATGACTCAGGTTATAAGCCAGGAAGTAAATATCAAATGACCTTTGAAGAGGGTCAGAGGCAGAATTGTTGATTGATAACATCAAAAGCTACTCGTTTTTCACGAGAAAGCAAAGATGGAATAGATTTAACCTTGGAAATCTATAAAGACAAACAACCGTGCAATTCTAAAAGAGCTGAATCTGGACAGTAATGGGGCCCATGTGAAGCTTTGTGTGTACAGTCTCCAAATCTTCAGAAGATCTAGTGATATTGCAGTGCGTGCTTCATTAGTTCATCTGCTCTAGAAGACTCCTGCTGGTTTTCTGACAGTGTATTTCAGAAATCATTTCTCTGGTTGTATGTATGATGATGATTGGCACAGAGTAAAAATTCTGAAATTTAATCATGAGAGTGTGAGATCAGAGTGATGACATTTATGTCCAAACAGACAGACCAGTTGCAGTTTATACTCCTAATCGTGCAAAATGGCACCTTTGACTAAACAACATAAGGTCTGTTCTACTTTGCAGCTTATTAGGGGGAAAACTGCCTGCTTAGACAGAGAGAGACAGTCTGACTAACATGTAAAATCTTTAACAACAGTTTGTTTTGTTTGTTCTAGGAATGTGCATGGTTACTGTTTTTAACAATCGGTTAACAGCAACGTTTCACGAACGGTTAAGTTTTTCCGTCGGGATGTGGAAATAAATAATGTTTATTGCAATGGAATTTCCTCAAACACTACTCAAAACAGCAGCAAATACATTACACGGTGACCTATGAGCCTAAATAGCAGAATACAAAGATCTTCAAATGATAAAATCTCACATTAAACTTAAACAAAAATAATCAAACGTATATGGGCTCTGCATGCAGCTTCATATTTCTGTGAGGGAGTGAATGCAAGTATTTTCATGTGTGGGGAGTTACACTGCTGCGGTTAAATTGCCTCTTCAGGGTGCTCAAATGCCATTGAAATTGTTTAATTATTGTACAAAAATATGCACACCAGAGCAAAAGGGAAAAAAAAACTGTTTTTCCGTTTATCAAGCGCTGAAACTTTCCTTAGTGAAAAATAACTTGGGATCTTGTTGAATGGTGTCACAGTCACATGAAGCCCTCTTTGCAACCTGAACTTCTTTAGAAAGCAGCAAAATACAATGCAATGAATGAAACAATGTAGTTGTTTTGTGATACCTTTTGTAAAAAAAGAAAATGTGTTCTTTTATATTTCACTTGGTGTCTAAAAATGTGGCGATCTTGCACAAGACGCGGAAAGAAAAAACTGTGAGATTCAGCGCAACAGTCAAAGACACCAGTCCAGCACGTGTTAACAGTATATCAAATTGCGCAGACGCACAGAAAAGCATTTTGAACAGCCCCTAATTTACCCTGTACTTGAAAAACTGACCCAAAACCGGATGGTTTGTCAGAACTCCTCAAGTTCATTTTGGGTTGAAGACCTCTATTGCACATGTAGAATAACCGAATGGTGATTTTGGTTATCATATTGTGGCAAGTCGAGCGGTTAACCAAATTTCGAATATCCGTGCAAATCCCTAGTTTTTACATGATGTTTTAGAGAGGGTTTATCTGTCAGTTAATTCAAATAAAGGCTCTGCAGTTTCTATGAGGAAAACTCCAAGAAAAGAGCAGCTATCATGTATAGACTATGTGATCAGAATTTCTGTCCAAAGAAATAAGTACTGACTATTTCTCAGACACAAATCAGAAACCAAAACAGAATATACATTTCTGCTTGTGGATATCTAGTTAACTTATTACTAAGTGCCTCAAACCAAATTCTGATTATCTTTAAAATATTTCATACTAACCAGACAAATCCAGTGATTATTTGATCCTCAAAAGTGCTTATTGTATCAACTCTGTACCTTGCTAACATATCTTTGTTTCCAGGTGAAATGATTACTCCTGGACGTTGATAAAGTCAGCCAATCAGATTACAACTTGCAGAGAACAGCCTAAGGGAATTCTGTAGTGTGCCGTCTGATGCTGAGACTATATACTATAGCACTGGTTCCTTTCTGGCTCGTACATCATTCTTCTGCTGGAAAGCCAAAATGTAAATAATTTTATTGAAAAGCAAAATATTTGGGGGCCTGGGTAGCTCCACAAGTAAAGACGCTGACTATCACATGTGGAGTCGCAAGTTTGAATCCAGGATGTGCTCAGTGATTCCAGTAAGGCTTCCTTAGCAACCAATTGGCCTGGTTGCTGGGGTGGGTAGAGTCACGTTCAGCTAACCTCCTCGTGGTCACAATAATGGTTTAAAAAAAAAATCTAATTTTTTCTTTCCAAAATTTCCGGAAGTCTTTGAATATGATGCATGAGCAGCATGGACTTTTATTATACTTTTGTGTCCTATTTAAAGATTTGAAATGAGTCACTATCAACTGCCATTTTATAGAAATCAGTCAACGGGACATCCTTTAAAATTCTTCCATTTGTGTTCAGCAGAAGAAAGAAAGGCAGGTCTTTGAATTACATGAGGGTGTGTAAATTATGATGGGATTTTGTTTTTTGGTCGAACTATTCCTTCAAATTATTTTATTTCCTTAGGAGAAGTTTGCACTTGCAATAGAACAGTGCTGATTCTCTTTTCAAGGTGCCTTGAGAAACACTTGGTAACCTCCCCTCAGTTGCTCCAGTATTTTCCATGGTGATTGTGCACCTGTGGGTTTAAGCCTTATCTAAGGGAACTTAGGGTGTTTCTCAATGCAAAGAACGCAAAGAATGGACTTGCACTCTTATGAATAGCAGTCTTGCCAAACTACCTTTGAAAAATTAACTCAGAAGGACAGGAGGAAGTATAACACCTCTGATGCGAGTATTGAAATGTGCTGTGATATTCCTGTTGCACAATTGACATCACTGGCATTATTACCAGTCACAGCATTCTTATCATCACACCAGTGAAATTTTGCATGACTAGTGACAAGTTCAAAGAATAAAGTTTGTTAACACTTGTTTCCTCCATGTGATTATCCATTAAAAAGATCCCCAACAAAACAACAAATGTTTACATACTATGACAAGTTTTACGAGCCATCAGACTTTTGCAAGCTTACAGCGGGAAACTCTTAAGGCAAAACACAATGATAAATGTCCTTCATCTGCCACCTTAGAGGTGGAGTGAAACTGGTTCTTGCCCACAAGTCTCATCCGATGCATTCTCACGGGTAATTTTATGCAATCGCTGTACTTGCGTTCTTGAGTTTTGGAATTGAACTTCGGTGGATGATGATGCCAAGCAAGTCCTCGAGAACATAAGTTTAAAAAAGAACAAACATTTAGAAATAGCTTTAGTGTTGATCTTGCACAGAGGGTTAGGGTTTCCATGGTGATGTCTGTAAACAAGCAGCAAATTGAAGCCTATGTCTGACAGCAACATTTATGTGGATACATACTGTACAACATTCCTAAACCTCATAGGCTGTCTTGGGAACTGCACCATCAGGTAGACATTCTAGTTTATGGTTAATTGGTTGACTGAAATAGGGGTAAACTATGATTGAAGTGAAAGAAACTTCTTTACAGCTAAATGTAAATGTTGAGAAGATTTTTGATTTTTAATCAAAGAGAAAATAATTAAATGATCAATAGTTTGACTCTCACAGTAACTTAAATTCCTGCTAGAAAAGATGATTCTGTAGAAAAGATTCCTATCTGATACAAGCTTTCCACCAAGATAGACCCCAAAAATTGAGCCATTTGGAGCCACTTTTCAAACACATTTTTTGTTTAGCAGTGATGTATGGTGTGATGGATGAAGTAATGAAAAAACATTAATCCTTTGATTTTTGGAAGAGGATGTGAACAATGACTTATTGTTGATGAATAATCAGGCGCAACATTTATCAAAGTGCACACCACAGAACATTCTTTCCAAAAAAGTGCCCCCTTTTCACTTTAAATCAACAAGTACTAACAACCATTTATTTTTAATTCTTTAGTGATTGAGATTTATGCACTGCATAGCAAGCTTACTGTATCTAAAATATAAACATAGAATCATGCACACATTTTTCTGTCCTTGTGAGGACTGTCCTTTGACGCCTATTGTTTTTATACTGACCTTAAGATATTTTCTATCCATTTACCCTAACCCGAAACCTAACCCTCACACAAACCTTTCTTTGTTTTTAGATTTTCAGTAAGACATGATAAAGTTTTAATGAAATGTCACTGTCAATCCCCACAATGTCAGAGATTTCAGGTTTTCCAATCAATGTCCCCACAATGTTGGAAAAACTTTACTCATATACACACACACACATACATACTAACATACTCAGAGATGCTTCTCTTTGTGTAACATATACCGTTGAATGGAAATAGCAGACCATCTCTTTTCACTCCAGTGGTCTTGGAGTTGCTGTGTGATGTCCGTGGGGGATCCACTCTATTCTCTCTACACTGAATCCCACAAGGCAGGAAACTTTCCCCATCCTTGTAAAGGAATATGTTTTAGAATACTTACTGTGCAAGGTTTACAGTGTTTCATTTGAGCTGTATGAGTGGCTGGAGAGCTTCCAAAAAGCTTTAGATTTCTCAGGAGCTGTAGCTAAACATTTTGGCCTTTTGCAAGAGCTTGCTGATCGCTAGCACACTACAGCTGCCATTCACTCTTCCCTTTGCCCTTCTAATTCTGACTCTCTATTTTTCTCAACCTCTTTTTTTATAGCCTGTTTTATAGCCCCCCCCCCCCCACCACCACCAAGGCTCACACATTCTCTCTTAAGCTGCGAGTGAGTTTGTCTGTGGTGCATATCGCGAGCAGTGTAATCACAGGGGCCTCTCTGCTGGCCAGATGTTCAGGGTCTGAATTTGATGCCGCGCTCACTCTTTGAGCTCTTCTGTGGTTCTTTAGCAGGATGATTGGCTGGGAGACAGCGCTGACAGCAATCCCAGACATCCTAGAACAATGACATTCTCAGAACGTTCATTTTAAAATGGGTTCAAGATTGTGCAAGACAGAAAGCAACGAGGATTCTGTTAGAATCTTTTTCCCACCTTTGAACTTCTGAATGTTCAGTGAACATTTTGTGTGTGTGCTGTGCATGGCTCCAGGACTTTGGGTCCGGATCATGACAGTGATGATAGTAATAATATAAATAATCAATTCAGTGGTTGAGAACAATTACATTAACACACACTAATGAAAACAATATTTACACGAAGCCGCAAAAGTAGACCATACTCCACAAACAATATATTTAATACAGCAAGAATACGTTTGTTTACTTTGACCTGGACCAGGTTTATAATGTTGTAATAAAACTAAGCAAAATCAAATATGTTTACAGTAACCATCTACAGTATATCTGCAGGTTGTTCATTCACTGGTTAAAAGTACAGGTGAGTTGTACCATGCAACAAACCATAATGTGAGTACATTTTTGAGAATGGGATTTATAATTGTACAATTTTCCAGTTGGCACCCAAGTAGTAGTAATCGTGATAAACACTCTTAGTTTCCACACAGCATCCCGGTATAAACACACAATATGTCATTTAAACTGCATGACAGGATTTTCACTTAACTGTTATGAACTTGTAACTTTGTTAGTCTCTGTAATGTGACCCTCAGTGTTTGGGAGACTGGATGACTCTTGAGGATATAAATGAACCATTTATTCACAAAGATCAATGTTTCAGTAATTTATTTACTGAACTTTGGAAGTTTGAATGGGTCTGCTTTTATATGTAAAACGACACCAGGCTCCATATGGGATCACTTTGAGTGTGACAAATGTTTATAATGACGGGAGATTGAATATTTAATCCACACACAGATTCCAAAGGTGGTTTCACACCAGCCAAACCAAACTGAATTTACAGAGTAAACTATACGAATGCATCACAAACATTATCAATTGTGTTACCAAATATATTAAAACATAAATTTTACTCCTAAATATGTTCCAGTACCTGCAGTATATACAGAATGAATAACAGCAGGTTTTCACACCAAAACCGACAATTTTACAGAAACATCTTAAACAATTATACAGTTTAACACATAAATTTCACTAGAGGTTTAAAAATCAAATGTTACCTTTTCTTTAATTTTATTTGAAACTTTACACTCTGGTGACATGATTACAATAACATGGATATCCTATTGTGTTGTTTAAAGTAACATCCTAAACGATCTACACTGATAATTAAATAACCACAATCAAATTAAATAAGGATAAATAAAAAATAAAAATACATATGCATCCACTACAGCATTAAGCTTATTTTTAAAAATGTATTATTCATCAGTGCGCACAGATGCAATAACACAATTTACACATTATGTCTGTCTTTCTCAATTGCAAAATATCTGTGAGTGAGGATAGAGAGAGAGAATTAGACACTAAGATACCAGATACTCATCACATAAATATTTACAATGGGCAAATGTCCCACAAGAGCATATAAATACTCATAACTATTTGGAAGATTTTGTTCAACTTTGAAAGCTACATGTATACATGAATGCACAAAAGTTTATTGATTTTAAAGATGGAGACCATAACTTCTTAAAGAAGTTTTGTTGAGTCTAAGAATGGGGATAATATCTCACATGTTGAGTTTCAAACTGATTTCAATATACTGTAGCTGTTACGAATGCAGACAGCGAAGGCAGACGAGGAGAGCGGATCTAAGTGCAGCTTTACTTTATTGGAACACAAAAACACAAAGGAAAACCCTCAATGGGGAAATAAACATAATACTGAAAACACAGGCAGGGAACACACACCGGGCTAACAACATTCAATGACAGACAAGGAGAGAACAAGAAGCAGGGCTTAAATACACAGGGAGTGATGACTAAATTGGACACAGGTGAGAACAATGAACAAAATGGCAGTGATGATGACAGGTGGATACTGGGAAGTGTAGTTCTTTAACAATAGACTAGTGAGACGCAGGGCAGACAACAGAGGAACGTGACATAGCCCCCCTCAAAGGAGCAGCTTCCAGACGCTCCTCAGAAAAAAGAAAAAAGAGAATACTCCAAAAAAACAAAAAATCATCCAAGGAGAAGGGGGGCAAACAGACAGACCAAGGGAGCACAAGGGGCAAACTGACAGATCAAGGAGGCACAGGGGGCAGACAGGCAGTCCAAGGGGGCACAGTGGGCAGGCAGGAAGTCCAAGGGGGCACAGTGGGCAGGCAGGAAGTCCAAGGGGGGCACAGAGGGCAGGCAGGAAGTCCAAGGGGGCACAAAGGGCAGGCAGGAAGTCCAAGGTGGCACAGAGGGCAGGCAGGAAGTCCAAGGTGGCACAGAGGGCAGGCAGGAAGTCCAGGGGGGCACACAGGGCAGGCAGGAAGTCCTGGGGGGCACAAAGGGTAAGGACAGGTTCAGGTGGTCTGGGAGCTGGCCACAGGGCAGGGACAGGTTCAGGTGGTCTGGGAGCTGGCCACAGGGCAGGGACCGGTTCAGGAGGCCTGGGAGCTGGCCACAGGGCAGGGACCGGTCCAGGAGGCCTGGGAGCTGGCCACAGGGCAAGGACAGGTTCAGGTGGTCTGGGAGCTGGCCACAGGGCAAGGATAGGTTCAGGAGGCCTGGGAGCTGGCCACAGGGCAAGGATAGGTTCAGGAGGTCTGGGAGCTGGCCACAGGGCAAGGATAGGTTCAGGTGGTCTGGGAGCTGGCCACAGGGCAAGGACAGGTCTGGGGGACCGGGGAGGAGGCCACTGGACAGGAACAGGGTCAGGGGGCCTGGGAAGAGGCCACAGGTCAGGAACAGGGTCAGGGGCCCTGGGAGGAGGCCACCGGACAGAGGCAGGTTCAGGAGGCCTGGGAGGAGGCCACAGGACAGGACAGGGTCAGGGGCCCTAGGAGGAGGCCACAGGACAGGGGCCGGGTCAGGAGGCCTGGGAGGAGGCCACAGGACAGGGACTGGGTCAGGGGGCCCGGGAGGTGGCCACAGGACAGAGGCCGGGTCAGGGGGCCTGGGAGGAGGCCACTGGTCAGGAACAGGGTCAGGGGCCCTGGGAGGAGGCCACAGGACAGGAGCCGGGTCAGGAGGCCTGGGAGGAGGCCACAGGTCAGGGACAGGGTCAGGGCCCCTGGGAGGAGGCCCTAGAGGCGGTGACCTGGAAGGCTCTGGCGGCGGAGCCGTAGGAGGCTCAGGAGGCTCTGTAGGCGGAGCCGTAGGAGGCTCGGGAGGCTCTGAGGGCGGAGCCGTAGGAGGCTCGGGAGGCTCTGAGGGTGGAGCCGTAGGAGGCTCGGGAGGCGGAACCGTAGTAGGCTCGGGAGGCTCTGGAGGCGGAGCCGTAGGAGGCTCGGGAGGCTCTGGAGGCGGAGCCGTAGGAGGCTCAGGAGGCTCTGGAGGCGGAGCCGTGGGAGGCTCAGGAGGCTCTGGAGGCGGAGCCGTGGGAGGCTCTGGAGGCGGAGCCGTAGGAGGCTCGGGAGGCGGAGCAGTAGGAGGCTCGGGAGGCTCTGAGGGCGGTGCCGTAGGAGGCTCGGGAGGCTCTGAGGGCGGAGCCGTAGGAGGCTCGGGAGGCTCTGAGGGCGGAGCCGTAGGAGGCTCAGGAGGCAGAGCTGTAGGAGGCTCGGGAGGCTCTGGAGGTGGAGCCGAGGGAGGCTCAGGAGACGGAGCTGAGGAAGGTGGCGCCGTAGGAGGCTCTAGAGGCGAAGGCCTGGAAGGCTCTGGAGGCGGAGCCGAGGGAGGTGGCGCCGTGGGAGCCTCGGGAGGCGGAGCCATAGGAGGCTCAGGGAGAAGAGCCGTAGGAGGCTCGGGAGGCGGAGCCGTAGGAGGCTCGGGAGGCGGAGTCCTGGAAGACTCGAGAGGTTTGAGAGGCGGAGCCCTGGAAGGCTCGAGAGGCTTGAGAGGCGGAGCCCTGGAAGGCTCGAGAGGCTTGGGAGGCAGAGCCCTGGAAGGCTCGAGAGGCTTGAGAGGCGGAGCCCTGGATGGCCAGAGGGGCTTGAGAGGCTGGAGGGGCAGAGCCCTAGAAGGCTCGAGAGGCTTGAGAGGTAGAGCTCTGGGAAGCTCGGAGGGCGGAGCTCTGGAAAGCTCGGAGGGCGGAGCTCTGGGAAGCTCAGGAAGCTCGGAAGACAGGGTTCTAGGAAGCTCGGAGGGCGGAGGTCTGGATAGCTCGGAAGGCGGAGCTCTGGAAAGGTACAGACTCTTGGACGGTCATGGCCACCGGCGCCGGCTCTTGGACGGTCATGGCTACTGGCACTGGGACGGACAAGACCACAGGCGCTGGCTCAGGGACATCGGAGGCGACAGGCGCTGGCTCACTGACATCGGAGGCGACAGGCGCTGGCTCACTGACATCGGGGGCGACAGGCGCTGGCTCACTGACATCAGGGGCGACAGGCGCTGGCTCACTGACATCGGGGGCGACAGGCGCTGGCTCACTGACATCAGAGGCGACAGGCGCGGGCTCTGGCTCGCTGACCGTGGCAGGCGTGGGCTCTGGCTCGCTGACCGTAGCTGACGAGGGCTCTGGCTCGCAGACCGGGGCAGGCTCTGGCTCTGGCTCGCTGACCGGGGCAGGCGTGGGCCGGAAGGCGGAAGCCTTTCTTTCCTCCTCCTCCGGGCGGACGAAGCTGGCAGCATTGGCTCCTTGACCAAGGCAGGCATGAAGGTTGGCTCGCTGGCAGACGTGAAGGAACGAACCACGGGCGAATGGAGAGTTACCACTGTGGGAGGAGCTACGGGGTCCTCCTCGACGACGCCCACAGTGAACGAGGAACCGCAGGCCAGCAGAGTCTCCTCCACGAACGCGCGGAACATCCAGCCGCGCGTTGCCGGTGGCAACCGCTCCCTGAGCGCACTGCTCAGGTTCGCCCGGAAAAACACGACCAGGGAGGAGTCAGGGAAGTCGGAGGCACTCGCAATCGCGAGAAAATCGCGGATGTGCTCCTCGACCGGATGGTCTGCCTGCATCAGGCTGAGAAGAATACAGTTGGCCTGTACAACCGCTGGATCCATGTTGGGTCTTTCGTTCTGTTACGAATGCAGACAGCGAAGGCAGATGAGGAGAGCGGATCTAAGTGCAGCTTTACTTTATTGGAACACAAAAACACAAAGGAAAACCCTAAATGGGGAAATAAACATAATACTGAAAACACAGGCAGGGAGGGAGCACGCACGCACGCACGCACGCACGCACGCACGCACGCACGCACGCACGCACGCACGCACGCACGCACGCACGCACGCACGCACGCCGGGCTAACAACATTCAACGACAGACAAGGAGAGAACAAGAAGCAGGGCTTAAATACACAGGGAGTGATGACTAAATTGGACACAGGTGAGAACAATGAACAAAATGGCAGTGATGATGACAGGTGGATACTGGGAAGTGTAGTTCTTTAACAATAGACTAGTGAGACACAGGGCAGACAACAGAGGACCGTGACTGTAGCATCAGGCCCTCAATGACATGTTAGCAGTTTTTAAATGTCAAGATTCACAGTAGGGCTGGGCAATAATGCCAAAATTGTTATCATGATAATCTTTTTCATATTGTTCGGTATCGATATTTATCACGATATACATTTACACATTGCACTTTCTTTTTTTTATTTCAAAGTTGACGGAAGAAAAGAAGAATTAATTAAGAAAAAATTAATTCTAAACAGTCAAAATAATCTCCACAAAACTGCACAGGGGTTTCAGAGACAGTCTGCAGGATCTTTTACCAATTTTACCGTCTTTTACCGTTTATCAATTGAAAGTTAATGTTAAAAGATCATCTGTTTGTTCTGAAGCATAGTGACAGCAGTCCAGTATTTTTTGGAATATTAATTTTTACATTAAAATGAAATATTTTTTATATTTCTTTAGATTCAGATACATAGAAGCCCTTGTGACTGTGGAATGATGCTGAATATGGGTTCAGGGGTGTCCCGTTAAAATGTAAAAAACATTTGTATAATTTCATTAAAGTGAGAGACTAGTCTACCAACTAGTAATTTTAGTCTTTTCTTATCCATTCCAGACATCTAAATAATTTTCACAAAATTAGAACAGAAATCGATTTGTTTATTATTAAAGGCTCGTAACATGCTGATTAATAAAGATACATATAGAAGGGAAAAACTTTATGGTCTAAAAGGTGCTTTGAAACCACGTTAACTCATGTGCTTCATGTCTACACACATGCATGAAAAAGAGGCAATGCGTGCGAAGCGGGACAGGGCAGAAATGATGCATGTTTGTTGCTAGAGAACAATTTTCAATTTTACAGAGCAGAAAGATCAGAGCTGTTGTCCACATCAATGTTGTTCTATCGCGCTCTCATTAGAGATGATGAGAGGGCGCAACCGTTGTCATGAAGTCTTGTGGTGCAGATGGAATCAATCCAGTGTCCGATGTAACCTAATTGTTAGCAAGGTAGCTAGCATTAGCAAGTTCATCCAGTCTGACCCTAAAGTTACCACTGGCATGTTGTGAGCGAAGCTGAGACCATTTTCAATTCATTCCTATGAAAGCTGAGCATCATGCTCGCAAGGTGGACCGTAGGATTGGCAGCGGTGCGGAGCAAGCTCTCTCCTAGTGCTGTGAGCTCCTTTGTGCGTATTTCATCCGCCCCAGTGGAAACACAGTCTGAGAAAGAATTATATAAAAAATTCCTCAAAAGCTTATCGTGGATTTTCTTTATCGTGATGTATATCGATATCGTTTTATCACCCAGCCCTAATTCACAGTCAGTACTGAACAGCATGATGCACATTCAGTACCGACCATCAGGATGCACAGTCAGTACTTAACACCATAAAGCACAGGCAGTATTGAAAGTTATAATGAACAGTCAGTACTGATCTTTAGGGTGCACAGTCAAAACTGATTATCAATATACACAGTCAGTGCTGAACAGCATGATGCACATTCAGTATTGACCATCAGGATACACAGTCAGTACTAAACCTTAGGCAGCCTCCAGCCTGGATCCAGACCTAAGGACAATTCAGTCTGGACTGAGATCTAAATCTTTGTGCTCGTTAACAGACAGCTGGCTAAGTGATTGTGTAAGCATACGTGTATTCACGCTTCGTCCAGCGCTGTATGTACTTTATTCCCGCTCCGCACGCTTTGCGTCTCCCCTATATAGAGGCGCTGCATAAAGCCTGAACTGAACGTAGTTGAAGGTTATTTTAACAATAATAGCAGAGACACAGCTACAGATACTGGCATCTTTCACTTAAACACACTGCAGAAGACAAAAATGAAGCAAAGTGAGGTTTGTGTCAGGAGTCAGGACAATTTAACATGCCACCTTTAGACCATAACATTTATCCATCTAAATGTTGCTTCATTAATCAGCATGTTACGAGCCTTTCATAATAAACAATCACTGAAATGAACTGTTGATCTTATTCTGAGAGTTTTGAAGAGACTACTTTGACTGTTTAGTATTTGTTTTTTTATTTTTTTACAAAGTACTATTGCTTCCAAAGTGGCAAGTTATAAAAACTATTCAAATAAATATATTCTATAATTTCATAGCCATATGACACTATGTAAGCAATGTATTATTATTATCCGGACATTTGCTGTTAAGGAAATGTATGGACTGAACATCTTGGAACTGTAATTGTGTACCCCTGTTATAAGGCATAGGCTAAATAATGACTGGATGAGATTCCGGAATTGAATAAATGAATGACGTAATGCAGTGGGGATTTCTTTAAGACTGCAAGGGAAGCTCAGCTTCCCCTATAATGTCAAAAAAATAATGGTCAAATATGTACTATTGTGTAAACAATTTATTGACTAAAAATGCGTTAGAACACGTTCATTTCGAAGACGAGTTCGTTCAGAATCAGCTACATTACATATAGCAGGTCGGCTGACTCGATTTACTTCTCATACATTCCCGTAGCGTCAGTGCATTTCCCTGTTGAAGCCGGCGTCCATTGACTTCAATGGGGCTGCTCTGAACAGTTTTTTTCAGTGCTCCGAAAATAGATGGTCATTGGATAAATGCTGCGATTATGTCCGCCCACGGACGCTCAGCGTCTCTGGGGGTGAATGAGGAGTGGGCTGGCCCGGACTCCGGGCTTCCGCGTGATGATTGGAGGATCTGTCGAAAGACTGCATCTCCTTTTGATTGACAGCGAATCTGTACTATAAGAAGTCACTGAAGCTATTTCGCGCTCAGTCCCATCGCGGATTTCTCAAGCGTAGTCGAAATACAAACTGCTGCAACCTATTTCTTTATATTTGTTTGGCGAAATTGCTAGTCAATTTGCATAATACATTTCACACACCACATTCCTTGTTTCAGTTTTACCAAGTTTAATATATTTTGTTTTAGAGCGTTCGTTCGTTCGTTCGTTCGTTCGTTCATTCATTCATACAGTAGGCTAGGCTAGCGTTGTACGGGTGAAACTGCGCACGATGGCAGACGGTGCTAATATTGTCGACCTGATTTTGGCGAAGCCATTTGAAAGTCTTCCTTACGAGGAAAAAATTAGAATTAAACAGCAGGGCAGATCAACACCTAAGATTGATTTAGTGCAAAAAATAGGGTAAATAAGTTTATAATGTAGGCCGAAAATGAGCTTCCCCTCTTTGAAAGACCAGCAGCCGCCACTGACGTAATGCTATTTCAAGTCCTCTGCTAGAATAATCTTTTACACCCTGTCTACACCGGGTGCATCTGTTGATGCGACACAACGGCTTGAGGCTTAAGGCACAACGGCTAGATGCGTGGACACAAATGTTCTAAACCGTTTAATTTGTTTAGTAGTACCAGCACCTGTAGTGTAAAATGGAACGTGATAGCATCATTGATTATAATGGGGTTCTATTGCTTTTGCTCCACTCGCGTCTGGTGTAGACAGGGTGTTAGGCTTCTATTTCCTAGCACGTCTACATAGTGTGTTGTTTTTCTTCTGGACTTCTAGACTGATTTGAAATCATGTTTATTTGATCTATGACAGATATGTTATTCTGAAACTTTTGAAGTAGTGTTTGTGTGTATTTGCAGTCAAATTTGAGAGAGTGTGTGGAACTGTGTTTGTCTGAAGAGTGTGTGTTGCTAGATGGTGCACTGCAAATACACACACACACACACACACACACACACACACACACACACACACTGAGAACTGTAATATTTCTTAATGTAGTCCAACTGAAATGGGTTCAATCAAACATTCTCTCTTTCTTTCTCTCTCTCTGTTGTTAACACAGCTGTGTGTTTGGGTTACTTACATTAATTTAAACATTTCTGGAGGTCTATTTGACTCTCACAAGTCTTCACATCTGAAAACAAATAAAGTTTTGTTGACATGGCTAAGAAAGCTTTACATTCCAAAATCATAAATAACATTCTACAGAATATAAATACATTCACATTTTCACACACATAGCAGGCCATTTAAATACATCAACAATATTCCAAATAATACTAATAATACAAAAATACTATTAAGTTCAGTGAGACATACTTTGACAGCCTTTGAAGTCAGCAAAAAACTATTTGAAGTGCTTTCTCATCTTTTTTGTTGATAACGTCTAGGTTACGGATGTAACAATGTCCACTGAATTACGGACCCAGAGGGCTAGGGAGGAGTCATGGAGCCGAGTGAGTGGGATCACCTGGGAGAAAAAGCGCACGGTTTTACCTCAACCAAGGGAAAGGGCGCTAGGTGCAAGTGATCCACCCGGTCAGTCTGTCAGCGTGTTACAGAGTTCTACTGTCTCAGTCCTGAGAAAACACGGGACGAAACTGACTCTACCCTGAGATTGTAAAATCTCGCAAAGGTATTCGGTGTTGCCCAACCCACTGCTCTGCATATGTCTGCCAGGGAGGTGCATCTGGCCAGTGCCCATGAGGACACAACACTCCTTGTTGAGTGTGCTCGGACCAGAAAGGGGGGATGGCCTGGGTGCGATAGGCCAATGAAATGGCATCCACCACCCAGTGGGAGAGCCTCCGTTTGGAGACAGCGTTCCCTTTCCGCTGTCCACCAAAGCAGACAAAGAGCTGCTCAGAACGTCTAAAGTTCTGCGTGTGGTCCAAATAGGTAGGCAAAGCACGTACTGGACACAGCAACGAAGGGGCTGGGTCTGCCTCCTCCCGGGGCAGCGCTTGCAGGTTCACTACCTGGCAGGTGGCAGATCAGCTAGATCTTCCGTGTCCTGTCCAGGGGCCAGATGTGGAGGTTCCAGAGGTCTGGGTGCAGATGCCAGAGTGTGCCCCGTCCCTGAGAAAGAAGGTCTTTCCTCAGGGGAATTTGCCAGGGAGGGGCTATCGCGAGAAGTACGAGGTCCGAAAACTAAGCCCGGGTGGGCCAATAGGGAGCCACTAGAGTGACTTGTTCCTCGTCCTCCCTGACCTTGCACAGCACCTGTGCAAGAAGGCTCACTGGGGATAATGCGTACTTGCACAGCCCCGTAGGCCAGCTGTGTGCCAGTGTGTCTGCCCCGAGGGGAGCCTCTGTTCGGGCATACCAGAGCGGGAGGTGGGAGGTCTCTTGGGAGGCCTGGTCTACCTGTGCCTTGCCGAACCGTTCCCAAATCAGCTGGACCGACTGGGGGTGAAGCCTCCACTCTCCACTGGGCAAGTGTTGTCATGATAGTGCGTCCGTCACCACGTTGAGGTTGCTGGGGATTTGAGTCGCTGCTGCCTCCAAGGAGGAGATGGAGGGCGAGTTGTGACATGTTGCGGGAGCAAACTGAATTGCGTAACCGAGTCGGATGGTCCTGGCCAGCCAGCGTGATGGGTTGGGAAGTGAAAGCCACGCATCCAAGCTCCGTTTTAGGGGCATTAATGGGACGATTATTTTTGACGTACCCGGCAGGGCTTCGCAGCGGGGCAGAGCAGGTAGTACGGCATCGGGGGGCAAAGTTGAGTCCCGAGGCTCTGGTGCTGAGAAATATTCTAAGCACTTACCTTGCTCCGCACACACAGCAGGGGGCAGGTTAGTGACTGAGGAGGAGGTCCGGTGGAGGCATCCTCTAGACTCGTCAGAACCGGCCGGCCGGGGAACAGTCGTGGGGCTGAAGGTGGAGGGTCCGCATTCAGCATGCCTGGACTGTTGAGTTGTGGCAGCAGAGTGCTGTGAAAATGGCATTTGTGGGCCAGGTGATCCAGAGACATAGGAAATAGCTCTTTTATTGAGAATGTGGGTAGGGGGTGCAGCAAATGTAATAAAATCAAACAAGGATTGTCCTCCCGGCCCTCCACTGGGGGACGGAGTGGTCTGCTTACCAGCTCCAGAGCGAACGTCTTGGTCTCTGGGTCAATTGTCTCAGGAGTGCTTGGGAGCCTTCCGGGTCCTCGAGGGGGTCCGTGAGACAGGGGGCGTGCGTTTCCTGCGGGGCACTCAATGCGGGGGGTGAGAGCTGGGCCCAGGTTGAGGCGGAGCTCCACATTTCTTAGCCACAGGAGGATGCCCTCGGCAAGCAGACGGGGCGGCGGCAGGTTTGTGGCGGGGCAGGATGTGTGAAATAGCCTCCGTCTGCTTTTTCACCACGGAGAACTGCTGGGCGAAGAGGCCGAACTGGGAGACAGGGGCATCGAGGAAGCATGTCTTGTCTGTCTCGTGCATCTCGACCAAGTTCAGCCACAGATGACGTTCCTGAACCACTTTTTTCCTTTTTCCTTTTGCCTTTTTTCATAGATCAGAGGTATATTCGGCGCTCAAGAGAGACCCCTAGTTTTGCTTCTTCGACAGAACATTGAAGTGAGCGACAGACGGGGAACCATATATTTTGCTATGTATAATTTTTTGTTTAGTTGCATTTAATTATTTGTATTCAGCATTGTTTTACGTAGCTGTCTACATCCCCATTTTATCTTGCGACCCATCAGTTGAAAATCACTGAGTTAAAAAAGAACAAAAACTTTATTTGTATAATAAAGTCAAAGCCAGTATTAATAAAATGATTGTTTAGTGTAACGTCACTAAAAGTGAGGTTACGCAATGGTCACAGTTCTGCAATACACACTGTCTAAGCACCATAGTTACCAAGCCGTGTTTAACCACAAGTATTGAAAGTCCTGATTCTAAAGCAGTCACCACTCCATCATGTTATCAAGAATATCAAGAAGTCTTCAGCAAGACTAAAGCGACCCTTCTTCCACCTCATCGTTCCTGGGATTGTGCCATTGACCTCCTGCCTAATGCGATGCCTCCCAAAAGTAAGGTCTATCCCTTATCACACCCAGAAACTCAGGCCATGGAGGAATACATTGAAGAAGCTCTCAGTTCTGGTTTCATTCGTCCATCTACTTCTCCAGCGGCTGCAGGCTTCTTCTTTGTGGAAAAGAAGGGTGGAGGACTTCGGCCTTGCATTGACTACAGAGGTTTGAACAATGTCACTGTTAAATTCAGTTATCCATTACCATTAGTACCTTCTGCCCTAGAACAACTCCGAGAGGCAACAATTTACACCAAGTTAGACCTCAGGAGCGCCTACAACCTTATCAGAATCAGAGAAGGAGATGAGTGGAAAACAGCATTTCTGACCACTAGGGGGCACTATGAATACCAGGTCATGCCATACGGATTAGCCAATTCACCGGCAGTCTTTCAGTCTTTGAGATCTTCAGAGACATCCTGAACAAGTACGTTGTTGCATACATTGATGATATTCTCATTTACTCCAAGTCTGAAACGAACATAAGGATCACGTCAAGACTGTGCTATTCAGACTACTAGAGAATCAACTTTATGTAAAAGCTGAGAAGTGTGAATTCCATGTCAAGCGAACCTCATTCCTGGGATATAACATCAGTCATCAAGGTGTAGAAATGGACAATTCGAAGATTACAGCAGTCACTGAATTGCCCCAACCAACCACAGTCAAGGGACTTCAGCGCTTCTTAGGATTTGCCAACTTCTATCGACGCTTTATCCGTAATTATAGCACTACTGCTGCTCCACTGACGTCTCTGCTGAAAGGTAAACCTTCAAAGTTAAAATGGACTGAAAATGCCACACAAGCTTTCGCTAAACTCAAGGACAGTTTCACGACAGCACCCATCCTCAAACATCCAGATCCCAATCTGCCGTTTGTAGTAGAAGTTGACGCTTCAGACAATGGAATTGGTGCAGTGCTCTCTCAACGCCATGGACAGCCAGGCCTGCTCTATCCTTGTGCATATTTTTCTAGAAAACTCACCGACGCAGAACGCAACTATGATGTCGGCAACAAGGAACTTCTATCTATGAAAGCCGCAATAGAAGAATGGAGACACTGGCTGGAGGGTTCCACTCACCCATTCCAGGTTATAACGGACCATAAGAATCTTGAGTACGTCAAGAGTGCCAAGAGACTAAATCCTCGACAAGCATTCTGGTCACTTTTCTTCACAAGATTCCAATTCACTGTAACTTATGGACCAGGAAGTAAAAATAGCAAGGCTGATGCCCTATCCAGGCGACATGATCATCCCCAAAAAGAATCCACGCCAGAATTCATTCTGCCACCATCAGTTATTATTGCACCTGTTACATGGGACTTGATGGAGGAGATTCAAAGAGAACAACAGAATGAACCAACACCACAAGGTTGTCCCTCCAACAAGCACTATGTTCCTGTAAATCTTCGTACAAGAGTCATGCAATGGGTCCATACATCACTCTGTTCCGGTCATCCAGGTATCTCAAGAACTCTTTGTCTCACACAAAATTCATTCTGGTGGCCATCAATGATTAAGGATGTGGCTAACTATGTCAAGTCATGCTTGATCTGTGCCCAGTCCAAAACACCTAAACAGTTACCCTCTGGTTTGTTAAAACCTTTGCCCATTCCCCAACGACCTTGGTCACACCTTTCAATTGACTTTGTCACCGATCTACCTCCATCAACTGAATTCACAACAGTCCTAGTTATCATTGACCGCTTCTCAAAATCCTGCCGTCTAATACCTATGAAGGGCCTCCCCACCGCCATGGAAACTGCTCAAGCACTGTTTCAACATGTTTTCAGAGTTTATGGCATACCCGAAGACATTGTTTCAGATAGAGGAACACAATTCACCTCACAAGTATGGAGGGCCTTCTGCAGACAGCTGGACATCAATGTCAGCTTAACCTCAGGATATCATCCTCAGTCCAACGGTCAAGTGGAAAGATTGAATCAAGAGATTGGCAGGTATCTACGGTCGTACTGTGGTCATGAACAGCATCGCTGGGCAGAGTTTCGCGCAGAACTCATTAAGACACTCATCCACTGGTATCACCCCATTTCAATGCGTGCTTGGATACTAACCCCCTATGTTCCCGTGGTCAGGAGAACCATCTATGGTACCTGCAGTCGATGACTGGATTCATCGTAGCGAGAGGGTGTGGAACACTGCTCATGTACGTCTGCAAAGGGCTGTCAGGAACCAGGAAATCCAGGCCAATAGATGACGTTGCCCACATCTTCCCTACCAACCTGGACAAAGGGTCTGGCTCTCCACACGGGACCTCAAGTTGCGGCTACCAAGCATACCTTGAAACTAAGCCCAAGGTATGTAGGCCCATTTAAAATAATAAGACAGATAAATGAGGTCACATATCAGTTGGAGCTTCCAGTTAATTATCGTGTCTCTCCCTCCTTCCATGTATCCCTCCTCAAACCGGTCCACCCGGGTGCTGACCCCAACCTTGAGAACCAGGAGCCACCTCCACCGCTGGACATAGATGGATCCCCTGCTTATGCAGTAAAGGAATTGTTGGACTCAAGAAGGAGAGGGGGTCAACTCCAATATTTGGTGGACTGGGAGGGGTACGGACCTGAAGAGAGATCTTGGGTAGCCGCCCATGACATCTTGGATCCTTCACTTATCAAAGACTTTCATCGAGCCAGACCCGATCGTCCAGCACCACGACCACGGGGACGTCCTCGTCGAGCGCCAGGAGTCGCTCCTAGGAAGAGGGATTCTGTAACGTCACGCCAGCAGAGGGAGCCCTCTCCCGAGTACTGACTGTGTGCCACTCCCTCTGCTTCTCTGGTTACTTCCTGTTTGGTAGATATTTAAGCATGGCCTGGCCAACAGGCTATTGCGAAGTATTGCCAGTCTACCTGCCTTGCTAACGTTCACTTGTCATTGTCTTGTTTATCACGTGTATGACCATTGCCAGCTTTGTTCTGTTTTTGCCTCTTGGATTATCCCTTTTGCTCTGTAGTTTGGATTGGACTGCCTCATTGTGTCTTACCTCTGCCTGCCTTAAAGTTTATGCTATCTGTCTGCCGATCTTGATTTGTTTGCTGTGGATTTTAATAAACAACTGCATATGGATTCAGCCTTGGCTTCCACATCATTACATTTAGTTTATTTTACTCTGTGTGAAAATCTGTTTGATCCTTTAGGTTTTTATTGAAATCAATAGGACGCCAGGCATTTAGTTTCTGAAATAGTATGTTGTTATATTTAAAATTCTAAATTGGGTTATCCATTATTTTTATAAATTCTGGGAGATTTTTTAAATGTTATCATGCTGTGTCGATTTACAATTTATCCTGATTTGAGTGTAATTAACAGTATGTGTGTTTGTGCACTATTACTACATGCAGAAAAACTCTAAGCTTATCATTAGTAGAAGAAACCTTTCATTTTAAACAGCAGAATGATCCAAGTAATTATGCATGTAAGAATAAGCAGATATTTCTGCTTAAGCGGCTTGTAGATGTTAGAGTAAAGATTATCAGGTTTTGACTTAATGGTTCTTCGGTGTATCAATCAGGGAAAATCATATAGCCCATAGCTATCCTAGATTTCATAGTCTTTATAAAATTGCAGCCCATAAATGCACACACGACACACAGGAAAATCAAAAAAAGGCATAAAACACTGTCTAACAGATATGAAATGGTTATTTTCCCACTGAGAGGTTTTTGGTCCGCTGTGTGTAAGGTGATTCCCTAATGCATAGCCAGTGGTGTATGCGGGTGTGTGTGTGTATAACTCCTGACAGGAAATTGTTCTCTGTGGAAATGAAACCACTCTAACGCGGCTCTCAGTGAGGAATGCAAGCTTATGGAAGACTTCCTCCCCACTCTTTCTCGCTCTGCACCCCATCATGGACGTGTGTGTGTGTGTGTGTGTGTGTGTGTGTGTGTGTGTGTGTCTGTGTCTGTCTGTCTGTTATTATGATCTCTGTACATACCATAAGTAGTATTTTAAAGTATTCGAATCCTACTGGTGTGTGTGTGTGTGTGTGTGTGACCCCTTTGGTCATTTTAGTGTTGTGGGAACACCCTGTGGTGTGCAGTGAAGTTTATGGGCCATGCTGAAGAAAAACACTTCTATATTACCGCCTCTGAAGATTGACAGGTGATATGATACGCCTGTGTGTGTGTTAATATATTGTTCAAAGAAGTGAAACTATGCACTTTTTTGAGTGCATATTTGAATTGGCTAGTTCAAATTACTCCCTTGGGATCAGTCATATCCTGATATGACTGAAATGTACTTATCTGAGTGGTGAGGAGAGAAAGCTTTCAATTTAGTGGTGTTATTCCTGAGTGGAGAGGAATTTAATGAAAGGGTTCATTCTTGATTACATTTTCTTAAACACTTGTATCAGTTGGTTTAGCCTCTAAATGCACATGGCCATGAGGACTTAGACACATTCATTCCCACACTCACTTTATATCTGTGTGGAGAGCTCACCATTTCTTTGCTATTTTGAAGACAGAATATTGTGTCGGAGCGATGACATGATGAGGCGTGGTCCTATATACATAACTTTTTGTGTCCATTTGCAGAGAAAATATCTTAATTTCTGATCATATATTTACTGTACTTAAGTACTTTAATTTGTGGAATAAATCATATTTATGAAACTATATCATAAAAAATGTGTTAATTCAAGTGTATGTGGCCAAACATTTATGGAAACCATAAGTACTTGATGAACATTTCATTTCAAAACAGCTTTCAGCTACATGACAGCTTTCACTCTTCTGGGAAGGCTTTCCACTACTGTATGTAGTAACATGGCCTTTGCTCCCATTCATACACAAGAGCATCTGTGAGGTCAGGCATGACCTGATGTTGGGCGATGGGGCCTGGCTCACATTTGTTGTTCCTATTCACCCCAAAAATATTCAGTCGTGTTCAGGTCTGGGCTTTGTTCCTCCACACCAGACATAGTAAACCACTTCTTTATGGACCTTGCTTTATGCACAGGGGTATTTGTCAGGGTGGGTGAGAGAGACAGGACCCAAGAGTAGAGGTAACAGTTCAATAGGATTTATTAACAAAAAGTTCCTTTTCAAAAAAAACCGCAAAGCCCTGGCAAGTTTATCCCCTGACACGTGGACAGAGACAGAGGAATCCTCCTCCAAAAGGACTGGGCAAAGATACAGACAAATCGAAGGCACAATAGATGGTAACCACACCTCTAGAGACAGGTAACCAATAGACACGAGCAATCTCCAATTAAACAGGAGAGTGCGATTTACACTTAACAACAAACATCACCTTGGTCACCTTGAAACAACACACAACAGAATAACAATGATCCAGTATCGGACATGACACAAGAAGTTATTTAAATAAATGGGGAAAAATTTGCAGCTAAAGGTTGTAATGATCAGCATTCCTATTGAATCAATCAGTGTTCTCATGGAAACGCTGATTCAGCATGCCAGCAGCACCTGAAACACATAAGGGCAAAATGTAAACATGCTTTGACAAAAACAGAATGGAACAATGATCCTACAGCCCTTGTCAGACAAAAACTCAACCTGGCAAAGTGACAGGGCCGTGACATCTCTGGAGGATGCATGGCGGCAACTTGTGCACCGCGGTAACCCACCACCGGACCTGTGCACCCACACAAAGCACATACATGAAACACAAGACAGACTGGACAATGATGTCATGGTCTTCGTCAGACAAAACCCAACCTGACAGGTTTTCAGGACCATAACATTATGGTCACACACGGCAGTCCCAAAAAACCGGACCCATGCGCTCACACAAAGGAGGTACACAAGACACAGAAGCAGGCCGATACTGTTACGGTCATGTCAGGCAGAACCCTAACCTGACAGGGTGACCGGACCGAGAAAGTATTGCCATGCTCAAATAGAAAAGGGCCATCCCCAAACCTTTGCCACAAAGTTGAATGCACACAATGCCCTAGAATGCCATTAAATGGTAGCATTATGATGAGTACACAAACTAGGTAATTAGAAGGGGGGTATCCACATACTTTTGGCCAAATAGTGTTTATTTTTTAATTACATCCTTTTTGACTTTAAATCAAAATGCTAACACCATCTGAATAGCCTCTATAGTTGGCTGGACTAAGATGACTCATGTGAACATAAATTCACCTGAAACATCTCCTGATCTTATAAAAATGGCACTCATCTATGGTCATGAAGGTTGGGTCATGACCGAAAGAACTAGGTCGCGAGTACAAGCGGCCGAAATGGGCTTCCTCAGAAGGGTGGCGGGCTTCTCCCTTAGAGATAGGGTGAGGAGCTCAGTCATCCGTGAGGAGCTCGGAGTAGAGCCGCTGCTCCTTTGCGTTGAAAGGAGTCAGTTGAGGTGGTTTGGGCATCTGGTAAGGATGCCCCCTGGCCGCCTCCCTAGGGAGGTGTTTCAGGCACGTCCAGCTGGGAGGAGGCCTCGGGGAAGACCCAGGACTAGGTGGAGAGATTACATCTCCACACTGGCCTGGGAACGCCTCGGGGTCCCCCAGTCAGAGTTGGTTAATGTGGCTCGGGATAGGGAAGTTTGGGGCCCCCTGCTGGAGCAGCTGCCCCCGCGACCCGACTTCGGATAAGCAGTTGAAGATGGATTGATGGATGGTCTCACCTCTGGATTTTATCAAGAAAGTGGAGAGTGGCTTCACTCACTTCTGCATACCATGGATCATGATCCTGGATCGCCCCTGTCTTGTGTCCAAAAGAAAACCTACATCTAGAGTACATGAACGCAAACCCTTCATGCTGAATTGTTGCATGTCAGAGCACAATATAGAATGCTATGCAAGTTAACTATAAAATTTTTATAGTTAGCCACTTCAATAATAGCACATCCAGTTCTTAGGCCTGGCACAGACATTTTAAGCCATTTTTTTGCCCCCTTGAGTGCCAAAGATCGGTACCACAAAAACAAAAGAAAGTGCACACAATAATGCTCAACAGGACCACGCACTTGCAATACATTACCCAAACATTTGCGTCTGCATTGGCAAATTTGCATTAAGCATGTTTCTGAACTTAAGTAGCACCTTTACATCAGGAGATGCCTGAAAATGCTGCTTAGATAGATCAGGACTGGAACAGAGCCATACATGCACACTCATTATGTTTGGAGAGTTTAAAGCATTCTGTATTTACAGTGGCTAATGGTAATTCCTAACACTACACCAAAACATTTCCCCAACCCTCTGGCTGCTGGGTCAGCCCTACTTAACACAGAGCATGCAACCTTTGTGTTAGCAGTCCAGACCCTTCAACATTATCCAGTGCTTTAAATTTATCTGTTTGCTTTCTGCAAAAGCAACAATGGTGTCATAAAGCTCAAATCATTTTGTCTGTTTTACTGTTGGTCATTAAGTGACCTGTCTTAAGTTACTAAGACAGGTCACTTTGTTACTGTAGAAACTAATACAACAGGGGTATGATGCAGCCAAATATATGAAAGAGAGCATAAACAATAAAGAAAATATTTTGCAGGGTTAGGCAGGTTTTCTTTGGCTATAGTGATCAGTGCTTACTGAGAGTTGTAAACCCCTACATACTGGCTGAAGGAGCTCTCTCTCTATGTTTGTCTCTCTCTGTATTTCTCTCACAATTTCCCTCTCTTTTTCTGTCAGCTCTTCTCTTCATGATTCCAATGTTTTGCCCATCCAAACACATAAAGTCCCTATGCAAACACCAGTTGTGGCAGAGAAGGACTGCATTTCTGGAGATGAATGGGAGCTGTATGTGTGCATGTCTGTCTGTAAGTGCTCTCATGGTGAACTCCGACAGATTATGTTGTTTTCCTGCAGTAAATAGCAGAGATGACCTTTACTTTGTGTTTGATGAGGACTGAAATAGATTGGATCAAATATTTGATATTATAATATTATTGAAGGCATAATATCCTAAGGAAAAGATTTATATCAGAATTAAAATTTGACCTATAAAATATTTCAGACCTCAATAATATGATAGAAAAGAGAAAGACTGAAGTCTTATTATTGCATATCATTACAATGCTTCATCTATGGCTGCAGGAGACCAGACGGAGAATGATTGTATCACAGTCCCACCACAGAGCTTTCAAATGCCTTTAGAATCTTACAGGTGTGCGTGTGCGTGTGTGTGTGTGTGTGAGACACATGTTCGCAATAACTCTGTGGCAAAGCATACAGTCTAAAGCCTCTCATGCTCTGTGAAATCTCACCCTCATTTCTCAGGTATGCACTGGCCACCTCAGACTCAGCAAGGTCCCTGAGGGGGCCTCTGCCCAAGACACATGCACACACTCTCTGTGCTTTGATCGGTTAGTCCACATTATAAATGTGGATTGAAGCTAGTGGCCAGTGGCTTAGGAATGGATCTCCGGAATGGATCTGTCCAGATTCTAGTTGCTCTGAGCTGAATTGTGTTGGCAATAAAATTCATGCATGGTTGAATGACTGCAGTGAGCTGAGGTGATTCTTCCTTTATGAACTGAATCTGGCCAAGTGTTTTGTGCTCTATCCACCCATCCATCCATCCATGCATTCATCTACCCATCCATCTGTCTGTCCCCTACAGCTCCATGGTTATTGCACAGTAACTCTTCAGGGTTACCACAGTAATCGAAAAGATTATTTAGTTCATCCATGTTGATTTATAACAAGGATGATAATAAGCTGTGTAATATCTGTCCCATTTAGATGCATCAGAGCGAGAGAGAAAAGGGGATTGGTTGCTTTGTTAACTTGCATGCCTATAGGCAGATTGTTTTTTCAACAGCTACATTAAACACTAAAGGCGTTTAAACATTACTGAACTAAGAACCCGGGAGAGAAAATGAAATTATCAATAAAAATTTGCTGCATTTTTCTTGGACTGCTAATTAATGTGTCAGGGTTGTGTAACATTCAGAAATGAATATAATTGCAAAGTCAAATTCCAAGTCAATTCATGAATTACCTATAAATATATTATCATATGGTATATTTTCGAAAACATAAAAAAAAAAAATTATATATACACTATTTATTGCTGTATATATATAATAAATTACATTTATATTTCGTTGTGTTGTGTTGTGTTTTGGTAATTTTTGGTAATTTTCATGAAACATCATCTCAAAAGTATATAAAAACAAAAAACTGAATTAATTGACAACATTTTCTAAAATACAATTTTTATCTCTTTTTAGTACATTAATGCGGCTATTGCTCAATATATTATATAATCAATAGATACATTTTTTATTTAAAAATATTTTTTATAGCATTATTATAACAAAACAATGTGGTGGACATTTAGTGGTGGTGCATGGCAAAGTAAAAATAAATGTAGCTTTTAAGTTACAGTACATTAATTCTTAAGAAAACAATTTGTTTCTACATATAAAAAAATAAACAGGCATAATTAGCTCAAATTAATGGTCTAATTATCTATGTTTTGTCGTAAAACGTGTCATACTATGAAATTCCTCTGTTGTCTGACTGTACTGAATATATTTGAGTTGAATACATTTGTCTTTCTGTCACTTCAATTCAGAATCCAATTTAACATCCTGTGGTGCGTGACCAATTCAATTCAAATTAACAGGCACTGTCGATTTCTGCCATTTATTTTTATAAAAAACATCCATCTTGTCCATCTCAATCTCTCTTTTTCATACACTGATTCCATCTCTCTGTACATTCAATGATGAATCAGGGGATATCAACGAATGTTTTTTCTCATTTCTGAGGTTCAGATTATTTTATCTCCAAGCATTCAAACTAATCTTGGATCAGATCAAAGCCAAGCTTAATTGAATCATTTGTGAACACGCAGCTGGGGAAACATATCTAAATGGGAGGTCTCAGAGCAGTGAGTGGAGAGAGAGATTCTCATCTGCAGGTTAAACCTCCTGCCAACAGGGTTCAGATTAGTCAGAGATCTCTATCTCTCCCTCCCTAAAATCAGCTTTACACCTTCCCAAGTGGCCAGGCCACGTCATGTGTGTGCAAATGTGCAAGTGTGGAATGCAATCTGATTGTAAGTGGAAGCATAAGCCTCTTTATTAAAAATGCACAGGAAATGTTAAGAAAAGTCGTATTGTGCTGTATCTGTCATCAGCGCAGTGGCAAGAAAAAGATTGACAGGAAAAAGAGAGATAGAGAACAGAAAGTTTCACACACACACACACATTTGGATGAATAGACAAATTAAAAAGGAATAGGAAGAAGAGAGGGAAGGAGAAAATAGGCAAGGGAAAGGGCAAATGCAGGGAGGATGGACAAAAAGAAAATCAGACACACACACACACATATCTTAGATTCACATCAGGCCAAGAGGAGATGGAGAAATTGAATTGGATAGGCCTTGAGTGACTCCATCAGTAATTACCATTCAACCAGGCCAAAAACACAGTTCACATACACATACACACACACACACACACACACACACACACACACACACACACACAGAGAGAGAGAGATTTTATTTTTGTAAACATTCCAGTTCAGGTTAGAGTGTTTTTCCCCACAGTTGGTTTTGATCAGTAGAAAGACAAAGAGGAATCAAACTGATGAAGAAACTCCTCTTCATAGATCATTACTTAAAGTGAATAAGTGAAAGAAAATTTGAGTGAGACCAATCCCTTTATGTTATAAACACTTTGTGAACAATTTGTCATATGAACTCTTTGGTCCTTATTCTGGTTTTAGGCAATTATTACAGCACAGGAATCCTGGTCCAATCAGAGTCAAACTCTGGACCAATTTTGGATTGTTTTAAGTTCTGTAGAGATTTTCCACATTAAGTTTATGAGCTGATGTCATCACATTATCTCAAGAGTTAGAGACAGCACCAGTAATGCAGAGTTCATGTGAAAGAGTGTGTACATAAAGAAGAATTCATACTGTGGTATACTGTTAGTTCACCACCAAAAAAAAAATTCTTTCATTATTTACTCACCCTCCTGCCATCACAGATGTGTATGACTTCCTTTTTCTGCAGAAAAAATATCTTAGCTCTGTAAGCCTTTAAAATGCAAGTGAATGTGTGCAAAATTTTTGACACTCGAAAAAGCACATAAAGGCATCATATAAGTAATCCATACATCTCCAGTTTTTTAATCTATACCTTGAGAATTGTGGGTGAGAAACAGATCAATATTGAAGCAATTTGTTGTTAGAAATTCTTCTCTCTGCTCTGTAAGGGGTGATAAGAAGAAGAATGTGAAAGTAAAAGTTAAAGTAGAGGTTGAAAATTACATGATCTGTTTCTCACCCACAAACCTATCATATCGCTTCTTAAGAAATTGATTTAACCACTAGAGTCTTATTGATTACATTTATACTGACTTCATGTGATTTTTGGAGCTTCAACATTTTGGCACCCATTCGCTTGCATTTTGTGGACCAAAACAGCTGAGAAATGCTAATATAGATTTCAGATAATATAGCAACATATATACATATATGCAACAGTTAGTTCTGCTCCTCAAATCTGATTGGACGAGAGACGTTCCATGAGCACTGATTGTCTGACCGCATCAGCACTCTGACACTTCACTGTGTTTATCACTCCGCTTGTGTTCTAGCTGTTCAAGAGCAGTGCATATCTGTTAGGAGTTACTGTCTTTATTTTTTTAATTACATATGTTAGCCAGCAGGTGGTGGCAAATGATAATTTTTGTGTGTAATTTGAGCCAGTTGGTGACATAAAGTGAATCCGTTAGTCATTGTATACATAGAACAGCGTTCCATGATCGCTTGTATTACCACTACATTACTTAAGCTATGACATTGTTTTAAACAGCTTTAAATGAACAATTTCAGGATTAAGGCTCATCGCAGCTGAGAGACACACCAGACTGTTTGATTACAGAACTCAAGGCACTTACCAAGTTTCCACATTGGATACACACTGTTTAAAATGGCGGAGGACATCGCTGTTTCTTTAGTGAATGACTCTTTATAGCTACCACGAAATAGGGAGAAATACACCAGCTTGGACACTATTTTTCCACTGAGAAAGCTGACCATCACAAGGCTGACAGCATATCCGCTTGGGAGTGGCAACAGGTGATCGCACAATACATGATTAATTAATCGCGATTAATCGCATATACAAATATTTGCTGAGAAAGCCCCTTATATAACAATAATTCAATATATAATGATTATACATATTTATATCAATATATAATTATACATAGTTATCTTTAAATATTTAATAATATATATATATAAATATATATATATATATATATATATATATATATATATATATTCAGATAATTAAAATGCATTGCATTCTTAATCATTGATAAGACAATGCAAAAAGCGGCTTTAGAATACAATGTATTGTTTACTACCATATTATTGATCATAACTCAATCATTGACATACAGTTCACAGCAATCCATTTCACAAGTGAATTTGTCAATCAGTTGGAGATTTATTATGAGGGCTTGTTTAAAGACCCGTCAATTTACACCTGCATCAGACATTTTGTATATTTTTTTTATTAATGCTTACAAAACTTTTACATCTAGAGCCAAGAGGTATATTAAAACAAACAACAACAAAAAATGTAATAAAAAAATATCAAATTGTGTACATATTTCAATACACTTTACAGCTTTCTTGTTACTCAAATTGGAAACTGTTCTTAGGTATTGCTGAACCGCTGAATTAAAAATTAAAACTAATGGTTTATAACCACCATACTTACATTTATGAATACTAAACTTTGCCAACAAAAGCAGAACATTAATCAAATAATATTCCTTATGAAAAGACATGGCATAGCTAAAAAACTAATAAAACATTTTCAAAACAAAGTTGAAAGCTGGGAATATTATGATCTCTAACAATCTTGCAGAAATCAGACCAAAAACAAGTCGAGTAGGGACAACTCCAAAATAAATTCCGCCTGCAGACCACAAAATGTAAAGAATACAGCTGAAATTTCAATTGCTGCCCTCTGCAGTAAACAGGTGATACTACAAGCTTGCATTTCTCAGGACTCTTCCTTATTATGGTCCGGGGGTCATTGTGATTAAATGCATTCATTTTTTTAACACGTTAATTTTTGTCAAATTAATCGCACTGAATGAACGCGTTAAATCGACAGCCCTAATTTTAATATTGAATTATTAATGAAGGCTTGAACGCACCATTTATTTTGAACCAGCAACGGCAGATTCTGATCCGTTGCGTAAGAAAGTAGTTCCATGCACAAATGCGTTTGTATGACCGTACTTGGTTTTTCAAAAAAAAATTACATTTACTTGTTCATTGAACTGTTGTATATAAGCAATATCACACTCGCAAGAGTGCAATATGGCCCTATATCAGCACTTCTGTAATTACCTACGGCCGAATCACAGCAGTGCTGATGTAGGGCCATATCGCACTCTTGCTCATGTGATATTACTTAAATATACAGTATATTGTTCAAAATTAAGGCAAACATCATTTGGATACTTTCTAGTAGTCAAATCATTAAAATGTCCATAGATAGGTGTTTCTTCAACTTTGGGCATTTTCATGTCTCAGGGATTCATTAAAGAGGTTTTTTTTTTCTTCTTTTTGTTAAATGAAGATCTTAAAAACACTGAAATAAATTGCTAACTTTCTACCAAGACATTTATTTTTGGTAATTTCTAATGCCATTTAAGTATTGATTTACTTTCAGCTTAGTCCCCGACACAGATTTTCACATTTAAACAATCAAAATCCATTATAAAAGTACAAATTATTACATGTGCAGAATTATCATAATCTAAACATAGAGTGAAATAAAGATAAGCTGTTTCAATATATTATGTAAAAATTATTTCTCAGTTTTCCCAAATTTGTGGCATCATTTCCACTATACCAAACAATTTTGCCTCTATATCATTTTTCTTTTCTTCAAAAGTTAGTTTAGTTATAACTCCACATTACGTGAGGTGCCAGAAGTTGAAGAAACACCCAGTTTATGGGATGAACTACATCTCTGGTTACTCTGCTGCAGCACCTGTGTGAACCTGAGGAGAGCTGACTTACACTGATACATACTCTAAAAATCTTCTCTGCATAAGTTGATTAAAAGTAATTGGGTCAAAAAGTGTCTCTGAAAATTGTAAATGCACTTAGTTCTTAGAAAAGATCTAGAATCTTTTTTTTTTATAATGCAATGACATTCAACCATCTTTAAGTCTCCAAAAGTGTCCAAATGCTTTCTGGAACCATTCTACATGTATATGAGAGTCCCCATAATGAAGAGTTCAAGCCAAAGAAAGCCTTTATGACAAGTTCAAGTGTGAGATTACCCTTGAAAAGCATTTAATTAAAAGAGTAACCTTGATGAGCCCACCTAAGGGAGTATCAGTGATAAATATTTGCCTCTTCTCGACATTCAGAATAAACATAAGCAAATATTCCTTTTCTCTAGTTGAATTATGTTTGTGGAGGTAGCTGTGCTTGAGTTAAGTGAAAACATCAGCTAAAATGTATTTGCTTATGCTTTTCCTCTGTTCTGTGACACAGCCCTCCTCAATCCGTTATTTAATTCAACTTGTGTTTACTTTGTTTCCAGCTGAATCCGATCTGTGTTCTGACGCCAGCAAATCAAACAAACATTCCACACATCAACTCAAGCATAAACAGAGAGAGGGAGCTTGAGACTTTCACAGATGAACTTTCATTTAACACAGTTCCTGGCAAATAATTAAAACAAAAAAACTTCTGAAACAAAAGAGTGTCTTCTGATAGACACTCCTCACTTTTATTTCAGGTTTACAACCGACAGTGAGTTATCTGCCATTGTGTGTGTTTGTGGTGAAGCGTGGAGAAAGTTTCCTGTGTGTCTTATTGTATTTTGGGTCCGAAGGCTCCATTGCAGTTTAATACCAGCTCTAATGTTGTTTTTGGAGAGGAATCAGAGCATTAATTTAGTATGTGCAAACAATGTGATCATCTAAACTACTGTTTTCCAGCTACACAATTAAAGCCACATGGTAAGAACAAAGCTAATTTAAATGCTCTCCATACTCACTTTATCAAAACCCTCAGAACTCTTGGATCAAAACATTTGACCTCCCACGCTTTCCTCTCATCTATGTGCGGGTGAAGGTAGAAGGGCTACCCTGCAGTTTCTGTTTTTTTCTCTGTCCAGAACATTGAATTTCAACCACTGGGTTCTTTTTTTTTTTTTTTTTTTGGCCTAACAAAAGGAAATGAGTAGGTAAGAGCGAGGGTCGTATCCCTCAGACAACATAAGGACACGCCGAAAGATGTCAGAGGTTGTATGTTAGAGTTGTGTTGAATGGTAGCAGCAGCCCCAGGCTAATACTACATAGGTTACATGTGACTCATCAAAAGTATTTTTGGCCTGCATTGAAAAAACAAATGAAACCGTTATAGTTTAGCAAAAACTTGTGTAATTTAATCAGTGAAGAGCATAATTTAAAAACAGATGTCCAGTATTCTGTATCATTGGATAAAATATGTTAACTTTAACACCCACATGTTGCTACAAAGCCATATGATTTTTTTCTTTCAAGGAACACAAAAAGAGATGTTAGGCAGAATGTTAGCCTCAGTCACCATGCACTTTCACTGCATCCTTTTTCCACAGAGTAAAAGTGCATGGTGACTGAGGCTAACATTCTGCCCCACATAGTCTCGTGGGAACATGTAATAAATTGTATGAGATTGCGAAATCATACAATAAACTTGAAATAAACTTTTATTCCTACAGAGATCAACTAAACAAACAAAATTTCAAATTGACAATACAATTTCTGACAATTTAAAAGTTTCATACTAATTATTAGTGCATTATATAGTGTAACCATGGAGTGGTGGTGGTATAGTGGGCTAAAGCACTAAACTGTTAATCAGAAGGTTGCAGGTTCGATCCCCAGAGCCCCCACCATTGTGTCCTTGAGCAAGGCACTTAACTCCAGGTTGCTCTGGGGGGATTGTCCCTGTAATAAGTGCTCTGTAAGTCGCTTTGGATAAAAGCATCTGCCAAATGCATAAATGTAAATGTAAATTATTACCACTTGTCATGAGACCTTTTTTCTCAGCTGCGGTTGGCACCGTGCTTAGTGCAACGACCGTGTGCTTGTCTTATCACATTTTCGTGAGAGCGCTAAAACTAAGCGCATTTTGTGTGCCAGCGCAAGTGAGTGTGGGTGGGAGTGTTTGCGATATCTATGAGCACAAACTCTGGGTGTATTGTATGTTAATGAAGTGGCACAAAACACACTGTGCTATTTTCCTGATAAATAGGTAATTGTGCTAATTAAGACATTTGAGAACCACATCTAATCTCAGCGCAAAGTCTAAAATCAATTCCTATATTTGCAGTTTGGGGATTCCACCAGCTGATGAGATTGAAGAGCTATTGGTCACTTTTAGTTCTAGTTATGATTTGTGTGCCAGTAGCTCAATATGATTCATCATAAAAATAATATGTTTATTTTGGATAACAATCGGAACCTTTCATAAGCTCAAGGAATCTCTATAGAAATTATACAAAGCATTAAACAGAGAAACATAACAAATATACATTACAAGACAATGAACATTAGGAGAAAAGAAAATAATATTTTAAGCAGGTGAGACACGGGTGAGCGGTATGAGAGTTAATACTTCAAGAGAACATTTGTGATGGGAAATCCGATTAATTTTTGCGAACTGTTCTTTTGGACTGTTAGTTTCCATGCAATGGTTAAAAAATTACAAATAAAAAGATTCAGTGGTTCTTTTACATCATCACGTAATGGTGTCACTAGTACTCAATTCTAAAATCCTGGTGTCATGGTATGCACAGTCAGACATTTAAATAAAGTCATATGCATATACACTCACCTAAAGGATTATTAGGAACACCTGTTCAATTTCTCATTAATGCAATTATCTAATCAACCAATCACATGGCAGTTGCTTCAATGCATTTAGGGGTGTGGTCCTGGTCAAGACAATCTCCTGAACTCCAACCTGAATGTCAGAATGGGAAAGAAAGGTGATTTAAGCAATTTTGAGCGTGGCATGGTTGTTGGTGCCAGACGGGCCGGTCTGAGTATTTCACAATCTGCTCAGTTACTGGGATTTTCACGCACAACCATTTCTAGGGTTTACAAAGAATGGTGTGAAAAGGGAAAAACATCCAGTATGCGGCAGTCCTGTGGTCGAAAATGCCTTGTTGATGCTAGAGGTCAGAGGAGAATGGGCCGACTGATTCAAGCTGATAGAAGAGCAACTTTGCCTGAAATAACCACTCGTTACAACCGAGGTATGCAGCAAAGCATTTGTGAAGCCACAACACGCACACCCTTGAGGCGGATGGGCTACAACAGCAGAAGACCCCACCGGGTACCACTCATCTCCACTACAAATAGGAAAAAGAGGCTACAATTTACAAGAGCTCACCAAAATTGGACAGTTGAAGACTGGAAAAATGTTGCCTGGTCTGATGAGTCTCGATTTCTGTTGAGACATTCAGATGGTACAGTCAGAATTTGGCGTAAACAGAATGAGAACATGGATCCATCATGCCTTGTTACCACTGTGCAGGCTGGTGGTGGTGGTGTAATGGTGTGGGGGATGTTTTCTTGGCACACTTTAGGCCCCTTAGTGCCAATTAGGCATCGTTTAAATGCCACGGCCTACCTGAGCATTGTTTCTGACCATGTCCATCTCTTTATGGCCACCATGTACCCATCCTCTGATGGCTACTTCCAGCAGGATAATGCACCAAGTCACAAAGCTTGAATCATTTCAAATTGGTTTCTTGAACATGACAATGAGTTCACTGTACTAAAATGGCCCCCACACTCACCAGATCTCAACCCAATAGAGCATCTTTGGGATGTGGTGGAACGGGAGCTTCGTGCCCTGGATGTGCATCCCACAAATCTCCATCAACTGCAAGATGCTATCCTATCAATATGGGCCAACATTTCTAAAGAATGCTTTCAGCACCTTGTTGAATCAATGCCACGTTGAATTAAGGCAGTTCTGAAGGCGAAAGGGGGTCAAACACAGTATTAGTATGGTGTTCCTAATAATCCTTTAGGTGAGTGTATATTGATTATTATTGCTGGTCATACCTTGTACTTGTACCTTACATACTTGGTGCAGTATGTAAGATTCAGAAAACCTTTATTAATGATACCTGTGGCCATTAAGTGAACGGTCACAGGTGTGAACGTGATTCACTGGCATCATGCTGACAGATGTATCATAATTAAAATTACAGTTATGATTGTTTTACTACAAACTTTTAGACTAAACTAAAACTACTTATCAGATAATATAGCATACACACATACAGCTACATACTACCGAACTATACCAGACAGCTAAAATGACACAGATCAATCCTTATGGCACTATATTTCACATGCTTTGCAGTTATGTAACTTACCTGTCCAATAAGAAGAATGCCAAATCAGAGTCTGTTTTGATCCCCAAAACTGAATGAAGGTCCCTCCAAGAATCAAATGCTCTAATCGTCGACCATGATCATGTTCCCGCTTAGCCAGATGGGATTCAGTAGATACATTTTTTTTTAGGAGTCAGTGTTGTGCTGGGAGCCGGACGGTTGCTGGATTCCATCTCTAAGATAACATTAACTGGTGTTGCTGACTGTCTGTTGAATAGCGGAAGAGAAGCTATTACTTAGGCAAGGCTCTCGGGAGCATCACATCCTTTGGATTTTGCCGGCAAAGGGACCCACTCCCTTCACATAAAATTCAGCCTACAGACTTTAATAGGCAGCCTAGGAAGTCTGGGACGGGCACATTTTTTATGTTGCGTTACAAGCCGTTCACACATTGGCAAAAAAAAAAGGTGAATATTACATGAAAATTGTTACATATCGTCACCTTCCTAAAATAATGTCCTAAGTCATTTTTTGCCTAAATCATCTCTTCATGATATTTGGTTCAGTTTTTTGTGTTTTCTGAAAAACCTGAAAAAATTACTTAGGACATTATTTTAGGAAGGTGACGAGTCATCAGTGTTTCATTCTGTAATTCGGCATGTTGAATAGCCTGACAGATATTTATTACATCTTGGATAAAAACCTAAAGCACCCAATACAGACACTGATGTGCAAATGCAGATATGTTCTACATGTCTAAAGCAAATAGAGAGAATAAACTAGCCTTAATCATTTCACCTGAAACCATGATTCAGCTTGTAACCATCTAAAATATAATCTGTATGCACAATCATCAATTAAAAAAATTATTTACATCTCTCGACTAAAAATATTAGCTTTTTAAAAATAAAATGTTTTAATAAAAACCAGTCATAAGCATATGGGGCAAAATAAGGGGAATGGACACACACACACAAATAACATCCGAGCACTCCAACAAAATACATTATCTGTTTATGTTCTCTCTAACTGCTCCAGAACGGTATTAGAGCAGAAGCAGCTACTCGATGATCCGAATGAACTTGGCTGGGCGACCGGCCAGCCAAGTATCAAGCTGATCCGATGATAGGCCAAGCAAACAATGAAGTGCAGCCTGGTAGCAACCCAAACAGTTAACAAGGAGCAATATAGCTGATCCATCAGCCCACCACAACATACATAAGGTATCTCTAAACACACCTAAATTTACATACAGGAAACACACCAAATAATGACTGAAGAAGCTTGTTATTAGAGAGACATAGCTTGTTAGTAGAGAGCATCTCCATCTCCATTGCAGACGGGAGCTTTAATGCACTGGGGCATCGCAAACGAGGGTTCACTATTTAGTTCCTCAGTCCACTAAAAACAAATGAAGCCCATATCACTCAGTTCAACATAAATACAGCCCACAGTGTAAACACGAGCTACAGCTCCTACCCACGCACCGCGCCGGAAATGCAGTGATGGCACATAATGCTCAGGATAACGCACTTCCAGGTAGTACACACATGCAGCTTTTATAGCCCACATAACCAGGGCTTAATCAAACATGCCCCCATTCCATTAGGTGAGGAAAACGGCTACTGCAACAGTCTATCACCCTCATTCCCCCCCACACACTTGACATTGTCATCCCGACGGGGAAGTAATCACCCATGAGCACTGCAACTAGAAGTACCCTACTTCCAAGGTCTAAACAATGCAATGACGGCATTAGACTCCAGCACAGGAGAGCCAGCAGCTCAGCGGAGGTTGCATACCTACTGCGGTCTCAGTACAGACTCCAGGCACTACATGGGCCAAATCTATATTCTCTGGTTCTTCCTCATTCCCTGATTGCACCGGTGACACCAAACCATTGGGGAGATTACCCAGTGATGCCTCACCTTGGACTCGATGCTTCAATGAGGATCGATGAACATGACTTACTTTGCTCAGGTCACTCACCGGAGCCACTATTTACACAGCACCTCCATCCCTTGGTGCCCTTACTACCTGGTATGCAGTTGAACTCCATAAATCCTGAATCTTGTGATGACCCCGCACCCCATGATCATGCAAATAAACAAACCGGCCCTCAATTTCCTTTACTCCCTGATCATGTGTCACCTTCCAATGACTCGCAGCAGCCTGCAGCTGCTGCAGAGCACCTTCAATGGCAAACTGTAGCTGTGCATGATGTGCCACTGGCTCCAGTATTCTGCAACCTCGGCTCCTGGCCAAACATTAAGAAATATGGAGACTCACTGGTTTCTTGGGGTGGGATGGTATTATTAACATTAGAGTACCTGGGATAGACAAGAGGCCCAGTCTCTCTTCCTTCCAATGGGCAAAGTTCGCAGCAAGTTATTTGAGGTACTATTGAACTTCTCACACTGGCCATTACCGGCTGGGTGATATGGAGTGCTGCGAAACTTAGCCACTTGGTAGAGACTTCACAGCTCCTGGATCAAGGCAGACTCAAAATTTAGACTCAATGAATGAATCTGCCCTGGAACCCCAAACGTAAGACATTCTTCCACCAGGACACAGGCCACAGTCTCGGCACATTGGTCCCAGGTGGGAACAACCACTGTAAATTTACTAAATACGTCTAACATGACCAGCACGTTCTCCTCCACCAAGTGGGAGGGCTCCAACATAGGGCAATTGATAGCCTCGATTTAATTTGTCTGTGAGGCCAACAGATGCCCCATGTAGCTCCGAGCAACCGGAGAGGCATCTTTGGCCAACTGACACAGCTCACACTCTTGGACCCAGCGGGCGGTATCTGCCGACATACCTGGCCAAAAACACTGTTGCCGCACCAACTCGAGGGTGCATTTGATGCCTTGGTATCCATGTTGTTGGTGCAACTGTGTCTGTACTTCTGACTTTAAGACCATGGGTAACACCAATTGGAGTACCTCTTCCCCACCATCTGGGCTAAGAACTTTGTGGTACCTCAAGCCCTCCTCCTAATGCTGGAGGAGCGTCAAAGCCGGCTTGGGCAAATGTCGCCACTCTTAACAGCCCTGGGTGTTGACCCTGCCACTACCATCTAAAGACTTCCCCAATAACTGGGTCTGCAACAACCTGACATCAGAAAGTGCATCAGCATTCTGGTTATGTCTACTGGACCTAAACTGAATCTCCAAATCAAATACGGCCAATTCGGCCACCCACCTTTGCTCAGTAGCCCCAAGCTTGGCGGTAGCCAAGTGGGCTGTCATTGGTGCATACCAGTCACTTATGGCCTAGCAGGTATTCACAAAATTTTTCAGTCATGGCCCACTTAAGGACTAAAAACTCAAGCCGCATGGAACTTAAGTGGCTGTGTTATGCTCAGCCAGCCTAAGGCTATAACAAGAGTAAGCAACGGGTCACACATTACTGTCAAACTCCTGCAAAATTACTGCTCCTAGCCCCATGTGACTGCCATCAACCTCCAGTATAAAATGGCATGCAAAATCTGAACAAGCAAGAATGGGTGCAGTAGTGAGCTTAAGGGTTAGAAAAGCTTCTTCACACTGCTCTGACCAAACATCAGTCAACTCCTGACTACACTTATTACCTGACTTACCTCTAGTTAATTCATCCTCTAATTTGTGTAACAGGGCAGCCAACTTTGCAAACCCATCCACATGATGCCTGTAATGGCTAACGAACTGCAAAAAGGTCTGCATCTCAGATGGCTTCAACAAACGAGGCCACTGGGCAATTACCTTGATATTACTAGGGTCTGTCACTACCTCCTGGGCAGAGATGACATGCCCTAGGTACCTTACCTCTTCTCTAAAGAACGTGCACTTCTTCAACGTCACTCTTAGGTGACCAAACACTGCCCTCAACCACTGCAGATGTTGCTGCACGGATGAGGAAAACACAATTATATCGTCAAGATACAACAAAATAGATTGGTGACTGGTCTCCAAAGAGTTGATCCATCAAGCGTTGGAATGTTTTTTGGGGATTACAAAGACAGAAGGGAATTCTTCGATTCCATTCGAATAGCCCAAAAAGCATACAAAATGCAGTCTTCGGCCGATCAGGCTCAGAGACAGAGACTTTGTTATACGTGCTGGCCAGATCAAAAGTAAAAAAAAACAATGAGCCCCTGTCAACGACTACAACATCTCCTCAATCCAAGACAACGGAAAGGCATCCTTACATGTCTTAGAATTAAGTTGACTGCAGTGTGCGCACATGCGCAGCCTATCATCCTTCTTTTTAACTAGCACAATCGGTGATGCGTATGACTACAACTTTCTCTTAATTTAATTTCTCATATTAACTGATTTACATTTTCACTCCAATGGCAGAATTCGCCTCTACCATTGTTGAACCAGAACATCATCGGTTAAAGGGATATCATTAGAGAGCAAGTTAGTACAACCTAAGTCTCCCTCATGCGTCGAAAACACACTTTGGAATTCACAGAGAAGGTCCCTAAATTGTGCCTATCCCTCAAGCAATAACTCTCCAAAATCAGCAGACTCATTTTGCGCCGATACGGACATACCTGGAACATCACAAGAGGCTACTTGGGCAACCACCAACGGGACTTCAGTCGCTCCGTCAGTTAGGTTTACAAGATACAGCTCCTTCAACTTACCTATATCAGTGGTGGGGAAAAGCACCACGTCTATGGTACCCACATTAACCAAGGGCACATATTCAGTTCACCCCCCATTACCTGTACCAGTGCAGGAGAAGCTAATAAACCCACTGGCAGACCTGTCTCTGGGGCTAAAATAACACAGCGTTAACCAAGGATGAGGCTGAACATGTCACTGCCACAAGCTTCATGGTGCCACCTGAAATGCAACACACACAGCACTCTCTCGTACCCGTACATCACCCCCACGATCAAAAACGCGAATTGCCTGTTGGCAGTGTTAAAGTGCCTGAGAAATACTAGGGTCCTGCGTCACGGCCAGAAAATCTCTCGGGAGCAACGACTGAGCGCATTCATCCCCAAAATGCCAGGAATGTCAGTACACCAGCCACCGGGACCACAAGCACCCCACAGCCAAGAATTAATCTACATGCTCATAATATCAGCAGTTCACTCATCAGACTCCTCTGTTTTCCTCTGCAAATTTCGACAGTTATTTGAACCGGCTCATTTATTTATATATTTTTGAGTCGGACTCACATAGTGCTGCACTTAAGGCATAGTGCTCTTAAAATAGGACCCAAGGTTGTTCTGGCCAACATCTAATTTTGTTTTCCACGGAAGAATAAAAAAGTCATGCAATGTTTGAATCAACATATGGGTGCGTAAATTATGACAGAATTTTCATTTTGGGCAAATCTTTAGGTTATAACAGTCATATCAAATCACTTTACAGTAATAGCACAAATTAGTTTAATGATAATTACAAGCACAGGTAGCTGAAAAACACCGAACTTGTTTTGCTAGACTTTAAACAACAGTGAGAAGCCAATTGTAGCTGCAATCATTGTTACTGATCTAAACATCACTATCTGTCACCAAAAACCTAATACTAAACACAAGTCGAAGACATCAAACACTGGTTATTTGTAATGCTGGTCTGTGAGGATTTTTTTCTTTTTTGGGAGATCAACTTTGTAACCAACTTAACTTGAAGGTACCTCTCAAATAAAGTAAAAAAAAAATTATAGACAGTTTTCATATTCGCTTTTCCCTAATTAATTAATCCCATTTTCTGTTGAATCTTTACTGAATAATACATATAAACATACAGTGGCGGGCCATGCATTTAAAATCTTGGCCTTCATTGTGATTCGTGCCATTAAGAAAACACAGTTTCACAATGAATAAGACACCCTATGCCTTTGGGCATCATACATTATGTCGCAGCTAACTAGTAATACCAACTGACATTTTAAAAACTCGTCCATGCTAGGCCTGGGTGATATGGCCAAAATTGTTATCACGATAATCTTTTTCATATCGTTCGATATCGATATTTGATGGAAAAAAGTTGACGGAAAAAAAGAAGAAAAAAATGTATTCTATACAGTCAAAATAGTCTCTACAAAACTGCACAGGGGGTCCAGAGATGGCCAAAGCAGTGGGGTCTGCGGAATCTTTTATTAATTTTACCGTCTTTTACCGTTTATCAATTGAAAATGAATGTTAAAAGATCATCTGTTTGTTCTGAAGCATAGTGACAGCAGTCCAGTATTTGTTGGAATATTTTTACATATATTTGGTCATTTTTTTATTTAAAAAACATTTGTATTTTTTCATTAAAGTGAGAGACTAGTCTACCAACTAGTAATTTTAGTCTTTCCTTATCCATTCCAGACATCTAATTAATTGTCACAAAATTAGAACAGAAAGGCTCGTAACATGCTGATTAATAAAGATACATTTAGAAGGGAAAAACGTTTTGGTCTAAAAGGTGCTTTGAAACCACGTTAACTCATGCAGCGCTTCATGACATGCAGGGAAAAGAGGCAATGTTTGGTGGCAGAGAACAATATTCAAGATTACAGCGCAGAAAGATCAGAGCTGTTGTCCACATCACTTTTGTTCACTAGAGACGATGAGAGGGCACAACTGTTGTCATGAAGTCTTGCGGTGAGGATGGAATCAATCAGGTGTCATAGCCTAATCATTAGCAAAGCAGCTAGCATTAGCAAGTTCATCCAGTCTGACCCTACGTTACCACTGGCGCATTGTGAGCGAAGCTGAGAGCGTTTTCAATTCATTCCTACGAAAGCCGAGCGTCATGCTCGCAAGGTGGATCGTAGGATTGGCAGCGGTGCAGAGCAAGCTCTCTCCTAGTCCTTTGAGCTACAGATATAATGATCATTTATTTTCCCCATTTGGTCCTCACAATGGAGGTTAAATTATTCAGGTATGAGTGTCTGGACAAAAATATCAATCAGCTTCAATGGATCAACATGATGAACCTCATCGCTCTGTACTTTCATCTCTCTGCTCCCTTTTATCCTCCAACTCTGCATTTTTCATGCTGTCCATCTTTTTTTTTTCCTCCAAATGCTCTTTATTGCATACATCCTCCTCAATATTTTCCAACCGTTTCTCCCTCTTCCTTGACCTTTTCTCTGGTGTTCTAACGACAGCTTAGAAGATGTCTGCCCATGTGGGCAGAGAGATAGAGCGAGAAACATACCCACTGAGATAACATTTTTGTTCTTGATTACTCCTGAAGAGATTTTTGATATGTCAGATAAACTAATCCAGATTGAATCGTATAATGATTGCAAAGCTCTCGCTAGAAGATCTGGGGATTTCCATTGGAAATTCTAACTGGCAATATAGAGTCTGTTTGTTTCTGTGTGTGTGCATGTAATATAATTCATAAACTTGTCCCCAAAAGTGAGCTACATCTGATTAAAACTCCCTTTGGTGACATCCGGGGACATCCTTTATAGGAAAATGTATTCATAAATAAGCAAATGCTTTTTTTTTTAAATGATAGAAATACAAGACATTTTCTTTTAGTGGTACGGTTAGGTTAAGTCAATAGTTATTATATCGTAATTAGCTGTATTTAGAAACAATACTAGTCTAAGGTATGTCTCCAGTAAACATGTGTGTAAGTGAGTGTGTGTAATAGTAAATTCCTTACCCCTTCCCCAGCCATACGTGAGTGTTTCAATATGGCAACTCTGTGTAGTGTGTGTGTGTGCATGCGTGCACTCGTGTGTGTGTGTGTGTGTGTGTGTGTCAGTGTTTGTGTGTGTAATTGGGGTAATTTCTTTATTACACTAATAAATCACTCATTAAACGGCATGTCCAAAATGTCACTGTTTAGTGTCTGTTTGTCCAACACTCCCTCCCAATCTTTCGCTCTGTGTTCCTTCACTCCTCCTCCTTCCACCTGTGAGCAGCACTGACATCTGTTGCAGAAGTGATCTTCTGTGGTAAATCATTAGCGAGCGCTCAATAATCAATCAAGAGTCGGTTCCAAAAAAACAAAATATTTTATTGAACAACAAATTCCACTCATTTCACTTATCTGCATTCTCAATTTAGTCTTGATCAGAGATATTTGTTTTGATCTTCTGAAGAATTTTAAAAGTTCAAATAACTCACTCTTGTTTTAGGTTGCTTCACTTTGGGAAATTATATACATCAATTCCTTTACTCAGATAAATTAATTGAGAGGCAAAAGGTCTTGAGGGCCGACAAACAAGTAAACAGAAGTCTGAAGATCTGTATGCTGTAGTTGAGCACTTTCTGCTTTATCATGCTCCTGATTTACCTCAAATTAGACATTAAAATGACTCATGACTGGAAAACAGTTAGTTGTCACTTCACTGATGTGCTGGAAGTTCATTGCTGTTTTAAAAATAGAAAGTTTCATCTCTACACTGCAAAAAATATAAATAAAAATAAATTCAAGAGAAGTATTTTTGTCTTTTTTTCCTGTAAAATTGTCTAAACATTCTTTTAACATAATTTATTTACTTGTCAAGCAAAATGTTATAAGATATTACATTTTGTTTTAAGAGAAATCTGACAAAATTGAGTGAACTTTAGACTTAAAACAAGAAAAAAGAAATCTGCCAATGGAGTAAGAAAAATAAACTTGTTTTCCCTTTGAATAAAGTTTATTTTTCTTGTTTTAAGCATAATTTAAAAAGAAAATAATACATTCAGTTATATTTCTCTAAAAACAAGACTTATGCCAGTTTTCTTGTCAAGTAAATAAATACATTTAAAGAATTTTTAGATATTTTTACTGGAAAACAAGAGAAAAATACTTTTTAAAATGTTTTGTTCAAAAAGTAATATAAGACTTTATTTTGTAAATTCTTGTAATCAGATTACAGTTACTTAATCAAATTACAGTTACTACTTTTAAGTACATTACTTAGGTAACATATATTTCTAAAATAAAATCTTTATGTTGAATGTGTAAAGCATGAATTCTAATCAAATCAATCAAAACACTTTACTGTCACACGACCATGTACACAAGTGCAACAGTAGGTGAATGTCTTGTGTGCAGTTCATAGCAAAATAGCAGTCATGACAGAGACGAGACATATACCAATTTACAATAAACAACATATTTACACAACACAATTTACATATCAAATGTACACATACTTACACAATAATTATATACAATGTACAGTAAACAATACACACAATATAGAATGCACATAGGCCTACAATAAAAAATAAAATTAAAGAGTATATAAAGAATATATATATATACAGCAGTTGTATTGTGGTGAATAGTAATTATGACAGTCCAGTGTGAATTATGATCATATGTACATCTGTTTGTATTTCTGTGACAGTTGAAGGGTGTGTGCCCAATACAATCTCACATTGAAATCATCAGGATTCGTACAGCTTTTCTAAATTTAGCTAATTTGTATAATATTGTGCAACTACATTCGTTTGAATTCCTACGTCTTTCACTACAGCCAATGATGTTGCTGGACATCGTTTCCATCTAATACAGGACAGTGCTTCTCACAACAGCTTTCTATCATGTTTACACACTCTAATGATCTGTTAGGTTTAGATAAAGGTTTTGGTAAGGCCATAATATTAATAAGTACGTCCTTAACGCCTAGTGCGTGGAACTCACGCTTACTTCCGCATTAGACATCCGGGATTTTTTACGTGATGAATTCGTGATAAGTTTATGCGAACAACATTGTGCGAGACCATATGATATAGCCAACTCATAAATTATGTACGACTTTTCATGAGATCAGTTTGGTGTGCCCCATAACGAGTCATTATAACAGAAAATTGTGTGGTGTTGAGTCCATGACTTGCGTGCAACAATGAACAAAGAGCGTAAAAGCTAAAACTTCCTGTGAAACTTATTTTTTGAAGTAACTATTAAGATAAGTCTATTAAGGTATGAGGCAAGTAACAATGTTGCTTTGCAGCCATAAACATCCTACAGTTAGGCAAATTAACTTTATAAATGAAAATGCAATTATTTATCTAATGCAATTATTTATTGAATATTGGTGTTCTTCATCATAGGCAGTTGTTGGCATTGTTGCCTCACAGCAAGAAGGTCCCGGATTTGAGTTTCGTCTCAACTGGGCCTTTCTGTGTGGAGTTTTCATGTTCTCCCCATGTTTGCATGGGTTTCCTCCGGGTGCTCCAGTTTCTCCCATAAGTCCAAAAACATGTAGGTTAAGTGAATTGGAGACTCTAAATTGCCCCATATGTGTGAGTGAGTATCCCCCAGCCACTGGGGGTTGCGTAAGGAATGGCATCCAGCGTAAAACATGTGCCAAGTCAAATATGTGGATCACGGATGGTCCGCTGTGGCGACCCCTAATGGGAGCAGCCAGAAGAAGAAAAAGAAGGTGTCCATCATATTGCTGTTGATGTTGTTTTATAAAAGCAATAAGAGAGACAACACTGTGTGTTACAGTAATTTTACCACTGTTAGGGAATTGTAACCCCTCCTCCCAAATCAGAAATTGAGAGCATAAAAAAGCATCCTTCATTTATATTCAAGGAGGAAGAGAGCAGTAATTCTAGGCACACATGCTTGGCAAATGGGGGGAAAAAAAGAAACATCTTAAATGGTAGAGGAACTGTGCAGGATGGAGAGAAAGAAGGGCATCATATCTGACTGTATTTTCTTCTGTTACTCTATATAGGGCAGAATATAATGAGTTGATGATGGCTTTAAGCTTTTTTGTCCATCAGTTCTGTGACTCAGTGAGTGAGCTTTGTTGAATATATTTCTGTAACTGAATGTCTGATATTGTACATTGTCAAAACAGTGACTTTTACAAAAGTAAATGAAAAAAGAAAATGTTTTGAAAAATGAAAATGCTTGTGAATGAGTGGTGCTTGGCTGTACAAAAGTCACTGCTATAGGGTGTTGTGGTAAGAGCCATGGTTGCTATGGTTTTTTGAGTGTTGTTAGTTGGTTGCTAGGGTGTTGCTAGGTGGTTCTGGGCAATTACTATGTGCTTGTAAACTAGCAAGTCAAAAGAGCTCACCCCAAATCTTGATGATTATCTGTTCCATAAATATAGCTCAAGCTTCTCCTTCAAAGTAAATTGATGGGATTTTTTTCACCTGTTTCATCACTTAGAAAGTATTAGCATGCATCTCTTCAATAAGTAACACACAGTATCATTCATGTGCATAGCACAAGCAGTGCAGTACAGGTTTCATGCCAAAATGTAATACTTAATGTATTATAGTAGTAGTGATAATTGCCTTAGCAAGCACCCCTAATAAGAAATTAGCTAATTTAGTAAAGCTTATGTTTATAACAATTGAAGAGATTTCCCAATATACTTTACATTCTCTGTAGTCTTCATATTTAAGTCTTCATATTCTATGCAGTTTTGTTTTTCATGCAAATGTGTCTTGTAAGGATATTTTATAGAGAAAAAGTAAGCATTTCACTATGGTTACACATGGATTTAACATCTCTATAATCAAACACTCATCATCAATGGCAAGGTTGTGTGTGTTGTGATGATAATAGCTCAAATAATAGGTGTTTTGCTTGTCAGGAAAGGCTTATTAAAAGCCCTATTACACTCATTAAGCCATTACCTGACTTTGACCTGTAGATCAACAACACACAGACACACACAGACCCATACACATATACACACACAGCTAAATGACTGGCTAAATATTTCATGGTGAACACTGCACAGGAACATTTAATTAAGCTAATTGATCCTTTCCCTTCACGGTGAAAAATTGTCAACCATGAGACAAATGACAAGGCGTCTCTTTCTTTCGTTCCACTTCCACCTCCCTCTCTTCTCTCTTTTTCTCCAACTATAGCTTTCTCTGTTGCCCTCTCTCTATCTTTCACTTTTTTCATGACATTCATGTCTTTGTTTTATTTCAATTAATTCTATATCAGTTATACTTTGTTTTCGCACAAACTCCTGCAAACATTTCAGAGTGCACTCGCACACATACTCACACACTCACACACACACATTTGTAATGAGGTGCACTGGTGCTTATCCACTGAGTAAAAGGTGTTTCTCTCCATATTTTCCTCTCATTTGATGTTGAGAAAGTCATTTCACACCTGACAAAGTTCGCTGACAGGAACTCATACACATGCATGTGTGTGAATTATACATGCCACTGAAAAATGATGTAGAGTTACAAGTCGGCCTGCTACTGAATACATTAGACTCTTAAAATATATGTTTATAATGTATAAAGTTCTTTAATACAACTCTCGGGTTGGCTTTTGTACTCTATTTGGACCTGCTCTTTATTTGGACCACATAAAGACATTAGACCATTTTGCTTTCATCCTAACCCTAACACATACCCATACCCTGTATCCAACCTTAACCTTAACCATATTAAGTAACACTTTTCTTTTCATTGTAATATCTCTCCACGACTACATCGACACAAGGTGCAGTTAAACTCTAGGGAGAGTATATATTTTACCTGAACAGGTCAACACAGTGTCAGTGTACATGTACACACAGCAGTAGCTGTGTGTTTAGTAGCAGTTACAGGACAGAAAATATAATTTGTTGAATCATAAGGCAGAGCAGTGATATTACAGTAATGCTTTCATTTATTCAGTTGCTCCCCCTGTCCTGCCTCTGTAGCTCTTTATTGTCTCTTGTTGATGCAGTCATATTAAGCCTGATCCTCATCCAACATCATAATCACATTTCTCTTTCTCTATTACACACACACACACCATGCATCATCTGGAAGATGCCATTAAAACCCACTCTCACTCGACACAGATTGATCACTGATGAGGTTGGAACGTGGACATAAAAAGATAAACCAGAATTTTTTGCGAGGCCTGAATATCACACACACCATTCACAATCTTACACACACATGCTCCGAAATTTCCACAGCACTGGCTTGTTCTTTGTTTTCTCGGGTTGCCTTATTGTCTGGTGTCTGAGGTCCTCTTAGGACACTGGTAATTTAGTACTTCCACCTATTTGTTCAGACAGATTTTCTGCAGTCAGACAAATTGATTCTGTTTTCCATTTTCTTTTCGCTCCTTTTCTCCACTGACTCAAAATAGACATTGCTTAAACTACTGCCTCTCTGATATTTTTAAAAGGAAACTTTCAGCTGACTTGGCTAATTAATATATCCAATACTAATATTTCTTCCTTGCTCTCTCTCCTTTACATAAACATATACAAATCCTTTCAAAATTAAAGGTGATGTAATTTCTTTTTTCTATGTTAAAATTATTTTTCATATCTCAGCTTCAACTAACTACACATTAACATTTAACACTGCGAAAAATGTATCTTTGTTTTAATCAGCCCGTCCCGCCCCAACACATCAACATTTGCTTGATCTGTTTGTACAACAAATGGAAGATGGAAAGTTTTCTTTAACTTTCCATCTTTGAAAGCAATGATTTATTTTTGTAATTCCATTTAGTGATGCTAGTGGCACATAAATAACAAATGTTTAGCCTTAAAACTAAAATAAAGCTAATAAAAATTATTTGGAGGCAGGGACAGAAATCAACCAGGCCTTGGGGCTAATACTAGTGAATTCATTTTGCATCCTGACCAATTAGAGTATTTTAAATGTAGTCTTGTTAGTGTTTGTTTTATATCTTGTATTATTTATAGCTACACCTTTGATAGCTCTAATAAGAAAAAACAGCTATAATTGTCTATAATTATAAATTGATAATTATTAATTCAGTTAAATGTATTACTTGGATCACACTGTGTTCTTTATTTAGTTACAATATACCCCGATAAAGGCCTCCAATTACAAAGGCAAGTACTGGCCATTTGACAAAGTATTTAATTTCTGAAAAGTTTTCCTAATTAAAAGATCCAGCATTTTGTTGTGTCATAGTTCTATATAAAGACACATACTATCTCAATAATGAAGTAAAACATGTTGCAAATTTATGGATTTTTGGCAATAAAGCATGCATTCTAATGAAAGATTTTCAATGCAAAAAAATACTCAAGGAATAAAAATGCATAATTGTTATGGGGCAGATGATGAAAAGCACCGTGAACAATGTGGGTACTAGTGGTTCCTTGAATCCTGTAATGCAGACATCCCATTACACCATATGAAACAGGATATTAATGGCTATGGTTAACTAGAAAGAACTCTGGAGATTTCACTGAAGAGCTTGTCATCAGCTAGCTAGCAGCTGCACATTGCACTAATAGCAGTATGAATATACAATAACTTCCCTTGCTGGATAAATGTTTTTGTCAGAATCTGAACTGTGGAAGTTTTGTGTTTCTTGCATGTGAGTATCTCAGCTCTTTTAGAAAGAGGAGAATTTTTGGACCTTAAAAACAAAGTAATTATAAAGGTTCTTGTGACTATATATAGTGTATGTGGAACATGAAGGGATAGAGCATAATACTGACTCCCAAAGTCCAATTTTATTCACTTTTCTATTTCTGTCTGCTTGCTCTCTCTCTCTCTCTCTCTCTCTCTCTCTCTCTCTCTCTCTCTCTCTCTCTCTCTCTCTCTCGCTTTCTCTCTTCAACCGCATTCGTAAGTCTTTCCCTTCTGTCTGTCACTTATTTCTATCCCTTTAGCATACTTAATTATGTCTTAATGAAAATCTAAACTGTCCCCACGATGACAGATACACGTGTGTGTGTGTGTGTGTGTGTGTGTGTGTGTGTGTGTTTCCAGGTATTCCCTACATTGTGGGGACCAAATGTCCTCACAAGGATAGCAAAATCTGAAATTTTAGAAGTTGTGGGGGCAATCAGTTGGTCCCCATGAGGAAAAAAGCTTGTAAATCATACTAAATGATGTTTTTTTTATGCAGAAAGTTTTCTGTTAGGGTTAGGTGATATAGCATATAAAGTTTGTACAGTATAAACACCATTATGTCTATGGAGAGTCCTCAAAAAACATGAAAACCCAACATAACCCATGGGTTTTTCGCGTCGTGTGCGTGTGTGTGTGTGTGTGTGTGTGTGTGTGTGTGTGTGTGTGTGTGTGTGTGTTTGATTCTGGTGTTGGTTCAGACGAAAGCCACTTTAGTTCTGTTTCATCAGATCAGGCTGGCATCCCATAGAGTCAGTAACCAGGGCAACCTGGTATTCTGGTGCCCCAGGGGAAAGAGAGAGAGAGAGAGAGAGAGAGAGAGAGTGTGGTGTGCCGGTGAATGCATGGGGTTGGCAAAATGTTTTTAAGCTGTCTTCTAAAAATGGAACACAGGAGCTTAGGAGGCAAAATTTTTGTGTTTTTGCTTCAAAGAGATGCTGACTAAATCTGAACTGATCTAAGTTGTATTAATTCCAAGTGACCTGTTTCAGCTGTGTGTGAGTGTGCGTAAAAGTGGGTCAGTAGTCAGTTAAAGAGGAAGCGGGTCAGAAGCATACGTCAGCTCTGGATGAGATTACTGAAGAAATCTGTTGGACAACTGGAAACCTTTTACACAGAGCTCAAACATGAGGAACTTTCTGTGTATTTGAGTTGATCCATAATTTATCTGTTAATGTTACATTTACAGGATAAAAAGAAGTGTTATTCACTTTGATGTGAATTAACATTCATATCTCACCTCTCTGCTAGATAAAAAAATATAAAATAGTACAGTTTGGTTTAACTTTTTCTGAGACAGTGCCTTTAATGGAGCTTGTTCCATCCGTATCAAGTGTTCTGTGCTTGTTGAATAATTTTTTTTTTTAAATGTGATGAATTCATAGTAGAATATTTTTGCATATTTGCAGTGTGATTTGTGATGATTCATTGTCATAACATGAGCTGGCTGCTTTGGTTTTAAAGACTAAACTCATTGTAAATGCGTTTCCCCAAACGCTGACTCTAAATGTAAAATTAGAAAAGATCGCACTCTGATTGAACACACAACATGAAAATCCCGCCATTCATAATTAATTGAGGTAAAATGCTGTGAACAAACCCATTGGCAGCACATTTGAATTAGATTTGCCAGGCCATGAGCAGTAAAACAGGAACAGTTGTTGTATTAGATTAGACAGACCAAAAGCAAAAACGCATCAAACGTAATTGCATTATGTGTATTGTGTTCAAGGGCCTTCGTGAAGTACAGAAGATGTGCTGAATGCCTGCCAGAGGGCGAACACAGTGTGAAAAAATGCTTAGCTACTGCTTGTTCATTTATTGGGGTTATTAATCATTCATCTCAACTTGAGCGATATTATCAGTTCAGTGTTGTTACTCTGCTCTGTGTGTGTGTTTGTTTTTGTTTTTGTCTTTGCCAGCCTCTGGCCAGTGAAAAGCAATATCAAAGCTTGTGTGTGAATTAAAGTACATTTATCATTGCTTATAATCGTACTGTAGGTGGATAGAACAGAGAGAGTGAGATATGAGCTAAGAGAGATTAAAGGTACACAAAGATGCACTGCTCATGCAGTAAACTTAGAGGCAGATGTGATGATGTGGTGATGAATGTTATGTAAGTCTTTTGTGTTTACCTTCATCTGTGTGTAAGGCTGCCTGAGGATGCTGTCATACTTCTCTTTCTCCATCCTGTATGATTTCATATAATGACTCACAGACTTTATTGCCTCTCAAAGAACATAGCTATAAAAATCAATGTGCACTTATTTAGAATAAATTAATCTTTCCCTTGGAGTCCGAAAGATGATTTTTGGCAAATGCCAGCCATAACCAAAGTTCTAGAGCTGTTCCGTTCCTCCCGGAGCAGAACAGGAGCGGCAGTGAGCGAAAGAGCGTGGTGGTCTGGCAATACTCATTTATCTTCATTATATGCTCAGAATCACTGAGATACAGAGAGAGAGAACAGAGCCTGACTCTACAGTAGCCATACGGCATGTGTGTGTTTATGTGTGCGTGATGGATATTGGGTGCCTGAAACAGAGGCATATCTGGGTTACATAAAGACCTTGATTAGACTGAATGTGCTTTTAGGCCTACAGTAGAGGGTTTGTGTGTTCTGTGTGTGTGTTCTGAGAGTGTGTGTGTGTGTGTGTGTGTGTGTGTGTGTGTGTGTGTGTGTGTGTGTGTGTGTGTTCGGCAGCTTTGATTAGCTGATTACAGTGTTTTTATAGTTACCCACTATGCCCACCATTATAACTTCCTTCAGCTGTAACACAGGTACCTCTGTGCATGTCCATGCTGAACCTTTTCTTGCTGACACTCAAAAGTCCATCAGCCGTCTGCTTTGCTCCATTCTCATATGACAAATATTCATATTTCTTTCATTTACTCTGTGGAATCGGAGTTTAATGGGGCTCCTGTTTTCCAAGATTTTACTAACAGCAGCAATAAATAAAATGGACTATAGTGGTGGTCTTTGTGTGTTTGTAAGGGTATATCATTGTATATGCAGTGCTTTAAGTGGGACGGTACTCACCAGTACACAGTACCTGCGATTAAGTCAGGATCACTTCTGTCAAATGAATACTAACATGAATGATTGAATGAATACTTTATTGAGTGTACATAGGGCTGGGCGATAAAACGATATCGATATATATCACGATAAAGAAAATCCACGATAAGGTTTTGAGGAATTTTTTATATTTACTGCGTGTCTCTAAAACACAAGCAGTTCGGCTTTCTCAGGCTGCGTTTCCACCGGGGCGGACGAAATCTGCTCAAAGGCGCTCACAGCACTAGGAGAGAGCTTGCTCCACACCGCTGTCAATCCTACGATCTACCTTGCGAGCATGACGCTCAGCTTTCATAGGAATTAATTGAAAATGGTCTCAGCTTCGCTCACAACGCGCCAGTGGTAACGTAGGGTCAGACTGGATGAACTTGCTAATGCTAGCTGCCTTGCTAACGATTAGGTTACGTCGGACACCAGATTGATTCCATCTGCACCGCAAGACTTCATGACAACGGTTGCACCCTCTCGTCGTCTCTAATGAGAGCGCGATAGAACAACATTGATGTGGACAACAGCTCTGATCTTTCTGCTCTGTAATCTTGAATAATGTTCTCTAGCAACAAACATGCATCATTTCTGCCCTGTCCCGCTCCGCACGCGTCGCCTCTTTTCCCTGCATGTGTGTGTAGACATGAAGTTAATGTTAACTTCATTAACATGAGTTAACGTTGTTTCAAGGCACCATTTAGACAAAACGTTTTTCCCTTCTAAATGTATCTTTATTAATCAGCATGTTACGAGCCTTTAATAATAAACAAATAATTTTCTGTTCTAATTTTGTGAAAATGAATTAGATGTCTGGAATGTAACTTATTGGTAGACTAGTCTCTCACTTAAATGAAAATATACAAATGTTTTTTAAATTTTTTTAAAAAACTTTTTCTACATTTTCTCTCGGGACACCCCTGAACCCACATTCAGCATCATTCCACAGTCACAAGGGCTTCTATGTCCCCTACTTGGGTATCTGAATCTAAAGAAATATAAAAAACATTTAATTTTAATGTAAAAATATTCCAACAAATACTGGACTGCTGTCACTATGCTTCAGAACAAACAGATGATCTTTTAACATTCATTTTCAATTGATAAATGGTAAAAGACGGTAAAATTGGTAAAAGATCCCGAAGACCCCACTGCTTTGGCCATCTCTGGACCCCCTGTGCAGTTTTGTAGAGACTATTTTGACTGTTTAGAATAAATTTTTTCTTCTTTTTTTCCATCAACTTTGAAATAAAAAAAGAAAGTGCAATGTGTAAATGTATATCGTGATAAATATCAATATCGAACAATATGAAAAATATTATCGTGATAATAATTTTTGCTGTAACGCCAAGCCCTAAGTGTACACAATTTAAGCATCTGTTGGTGCTGGCGGTATGGTTCTGATCTGGGCAAACTCAGCATGCAGGGATATTACGTTTACTTGCAAATGTACTTTTAAAATGTTTTAAATGTTTTATGTCATGAATCTTGTGAAAATTGGTAAATACAGTGACTCGTTTTTTTTCCGTAATCTTTTATTACGTCATCCCTGGTACCGTTAATAACACTTCTTTTTTTGGACACCTTGTTATGTAAATAAGCATTGCTCAAACACGCCACAAATATATATATTTTAGGGAGATATGGTTAAAAAACAGTTGACGTTTAATGGAATGTCCTCATTTAATTCCACTACATTTACTACACAGCTCTCATCCACACTAGAATGTCATTCTCCTCCACCAAAAACAAAGCGTTTAGAAAACACTCTCTGATTACCACGTACTTAAGAAACTGAAAACAGAGTTTTCAAATGAAAATGGATTAGTGTTGATGTGGCCTTGGTTAGCATGTGTGTGTACAGAATGAAGAATCACTTGAATGCTGATCTTAAATAACACATTTCATTCCTTAAAATATATTTTTCTTTGTATCCATTACCTCATTAATTAATAAAAATCCATAAGAAAAGAAAATAATAATACCATATGCAGATTTCCTGAAAATAACCACATTGAGAGGTAGACAGAGGGAGCATTATCCCTGCAGTTTAAAAGCATTCTCCTCTTGGCTTTTTCTTTGAGAGTTAAGTCTCTGTCCAGCATTGCTATAAGCGAAAAACATTGCCAGAGTGCGTTTATGTGTGTGTGTTAAGACCTTTATATACAGGGTCACTGTATCTAATGCTAAAAGGACATCTCTGATCCTCATGCTGAAAAACATGAGGCGTGTGTAAGAAGCTCAGTGGTTTTTAGAGGTGTTGTGATGATGTAACATTGCAAATTACAACTTTTCCCCATAAGAGATTTATAATACATGATTTATATGATTTTGTTCTGTGCCAGCAGATTTAATGTACACGTGCACAAACAAGCCTCCCTAAACAAAAACCCCTCGGGATTCCTTTTTATGCAAAAAAAATAAATAAATAAAAACCCTGATTGAACACAGTCAGAAACTAATCCACAAAGATTTAAAAACAATGTAGATACAAAGCAGTAACCCGTGTCATTTTGATATTTGCTTTATTTTTCCCTTTTAGACATAATAATGACCTTCACAAGCCAGCGTTGCCTCTTATGAGAGCACATTGCATTGAAATTCACTTTTAGGAATGCAGCTGACATGAAGCCTAATCCAGATTGAAATCCAGATTGGCATGCCTTTGGAATCCAGTGTGAAATATTTGCAAGGCATGAAGGCTTTGATATACCACATAGGCATTCAAATGCTGCAGAGTTGATGAAAAATGTAGAGGGTGAGGAATTTTTCAGGATGCATAACACAGCCAAATTCTGTTGTATTCTGTTCATATCAGCTGTAAAAAAAAAAAAAAAAGGCTACAAAGACGGAGTCAAACCGAATGAACAACTTCACGTTTATAATGCTGATGTTTTAAAGCAGGTGGTGATTATTTTTAATCAACCTACAAACAGCAGTTACTGACATTGTTTAATAAATGTGAAGAGCTGGTTTATTTAGCTCGGTGTTTGTATCATAAGTTTCACCTTGTAGAGGAGTGCAGAAGACATGAGATTAGGGGCTTGACTATTGGTAGGAGGGTTTTGGAGAATCTGCTTGTTTTGATGCAAGTGTGTTAAGGAATGTTTTGGCGGGTAAACACACTGTCAGTATCCATTTGAGAGTTTAGGACTGACATCCCTCTCTAGGGCACTTAGGAACAATGATTATGCACACTCACACATACCCACCAACCTTGAGATAAAGCCTGGAATACTTCAGCCCATCACAAGATCTAATGACTCTATAGATGTTTAGATGAACAATATTCTGAGTGGGACAAGATGAACGCTATTTATCATTGGAGAATACACAAAACACTGTGCAGTCAAAGCAAAGATCACGTGACCAATTAATGCATTTTATCGTTAATTGACCAGTGTCTGGATTTGGAACGTGGTTTTTCGGAAGCTTTTCTGGAGAAATGCCCCCATCTCCACCTCTCTACACAGATGTGCTTTTAGAGGGGCTCGATCCCAGATATGCATGCCTGAGTGTTGGAATGTACACATTTTCTCTGGTGAAAACAATCTGAAAATGATGGTGAAGATGGAGTAGCCATATAGCAATAGCTCAAAATATTAGTATTGTGTTTGATTTAATGAAGTACTGTATTTGTCAAAATATAACGGAAATGACATGACCCATTAAACATTAGGTTTAAGGTCACTGCGGGACTCGCATAGTATCACCCCTCATTTCCTGTCCCCACTGTCTCTATGAAAAAAAATATAATAGTAATATGTTATTGTAGTATAGGTGAGAATGGTTGTCACACATGAAAGTTGTCACAATGGTAAGATTTTAAGTCAAAAGTGGTGCAAATATGTTTTTTCTCTAGCACAGGTTTTGTATTCAAATGCATATTTAAACCATTTTAAATTAGAAATATATATATATATATATATATATATATATATATATATATATATATATATATATATATATATTAGGGCTGTCGATTTAACGTGTTAATAACGTGCAAATAATTTTACAAAAAATTATGCGTTAAAAAAAATTCCTTTCCTGAGAAATTCCTGAGAAATTCAAGCTTGTAGTACCACCCGTTTACTCCAGAGGGCAGTAAGTGAAATTTCAGCTGTGTGAGCAACATACAGTTTATTACAGTGAACAAAACATTAACAACGCTTCAGCAGACACACGACACAAACTTGCGTTACGTTCTTGCGTTCAAAGCACTTGAAGGAGCGCAAATGTGAACAAGGGATCTCAAGATGTGTTTAAAGATTGAGTATTAAACTATATTTAACTTGAAACAGTGACCTAAACATTTTACTTTTATGACGCAACACACCCGAGACGCAACACAAGCATGTCTGACGCAAGGTCGTATGGTCTTTTCCTCACAAATATTTAATTACCAACAAGGTTAAGGAGGTGTCCTTTAAACTGTTACACCGTTTTCAATCTTTATTTAAGAAACATGTTCCCTGAAATGGATCCACTTTGCTCCTTCTGTAATGCTGCAGATGAATCTGCCCCTCACCTTTTTTGGGAATGTTTCCACGCTGTAGTATTTTGGAGAAAATTTTGTTTGTTTGTACGTACCTCTATTTTAACTAGTTTTTCTTTGCTTTATAAAGACATTTTATTTGGTTTTCAAAGTTTTGATAATTTAAGTTATTAATATTTTCTGATTAATCTGTTTATTTTTCTTGTCAAGTTTTTTTTATACATAAGTGTACATTTATGTCTATAAAGCCCCTATTAGCACTTTTTTTTAAAGACTTAAAATATTATTTAAATACTCTTTGTACCTCCAACAACTCCAGAGCATTGAAACCCATTGCACTATGTAATGAATATAATGTCTTGGCATTATTGTAAAATATATCTGTAGTATTGTGTACTATGTATACCCCTGGCTTGTTTCTAAAAAAAAAAAAAAAATGTCTGACGCAGGTGTACATTGACGGGTCCTTAAACAAGCCCTCATAATAAATCTCCAACTGATTGACAAATTCACATGTGTCAATGATTGACTTATGTTCAATAATATGGTAGTAAACAATACATTGTATTCTAAAGCCGCTTTTTGTATTGTCTTATCAATGATGAACTCTTCTGCCACAAGAATGTAATGCATTTTAATTATCTGAATATTTTATTATTTATATATATATATATATAATTTTTTAATATTTAAAGATAATTATGTATAATTATTTCATCATTATGTATTAAATAATTGTTATATGAGGGGCTTTCACAGCAAATATTTGTATATGCGATTAATTGCGATTAATTAATCGGGTCACAATGTAATATATATATATATATATATATATATATATATATATATATATATATATATATATATATATATATATATATATATATACTTTATATTGTGAATTCTACCATCCAAAGGAAACCACCATCATCATATCTTTGTTATACAGTAGCTCTTGGGTAAACAAGCTAAATCAAATCACACTGGCATACATATTTCTTAACAAGTATATTAAGAAAGAAGATTTTTATTGAAATTTTTAAATTTAGAATTAGGAAAAATGTAGCTTTCATGAAAGTCAGATCAGGGCATGTTGTCACATTTTTACCACAGCAGGTTTTCATGTGTTTTAAAGTTTTGCTTGTTTACTTGTAAACTTGTTGGCAACAAAGTTAATTTGTATATTTGTGTACATAACCTTACTTATAGGGCTTTCCCTTTTTAATGGATTGTTTTGTGTTTCATAATTGTTTTATGTTTTACATTTTTGCTTATTAAGATTCAATGTTGTTGTCACTCCATTGTTGTTATTGTTGTTTTGTTGTTACTCCACTTGGCAGATTCCATTGGGACAGCATGCCCCGCTATTGGTCCAAGTTGCCACGAAAATGTCTTGTCTTCAATGAATGGTTTGTGTTTCCTGTGCAAGTGTGGTTAAAATGTTCAATAGCTTAATTGGTGGCCAAGACTTAAGGTACGTGGCTATGACTTTTAAAAATAAGCATAACCAAGAAATATTCACTGGAGTAAAAAGTGTGAAAGCTAGCTCCGGCCTCCCCTATTAAATAAACTACTGTATATACTATTCATATACAGTAGTTTATGGTACTGTTTAAAAGATGTGTACTTAAATATGAAGTCTGTTGTGGATGTAAACATGTGGATTTGTGAGCATGTGTGTGGCTTGGGCCTTTCTAAGTACCCTGCAGTGGATCCTATGCTGTTTATGCACTGTGACAAGCGAAACCAATTTAACCTTCATTTCACATAACCTCTACCGATGCGAGCCCTTTCTCAATCAGCGTCTCTCTTTCTTTCTCTCCCTCTTATGGATGTTTTTTTGTAATATTCATCTCATCAATGCTGATGCAAATTAGAAGTGAAAACATTTTCTAGGAAACAGTCAGAGCGGAGAGGGTAGGGTGGTGAGATTTCTGATCTTTGTACACAATTTCCCTGCAAGCTGCTACAGATCTCTGACCTTTTCATCTCAGAAACAGTTTGCAGCACAATTCCTGTCTGTCGGATGTGTTAAAGACCTGAGGCTGCTTGAAACCCACATATTTAAGAGAAATGAATATGAATTGATTTATTTAGGCCTGTTTATTTACAGAAATAAAAGGCACCAGTATGACTAGAGAACAAAAAGTTAAATACAGTGTGTGTGCTCTTTTGGTTATACAAAAGGAGTGTGTGTGTGTGTGTGTGTGTGTGTGTGTGTGTGTGTGTGTGTGTGTGTGTGTGTGTGTGTGTGTGTGTGAGAGAGAGAGAGAGAGCACGAGTGTGTGAGAGCGAGTGTGTGAGAGTGAGTCACTGTTACCACGCAAGTTATTGCTGATTCAACAGAGCATGCATTTGGCAACATTAAAATTGCAGTCTGTTCATGTTCATTTGAGCAGGACTCTGCTTGTAGCTTTTGGCAAAGAGCAGTAATATTTCTAAGAGTGATAATATGTGTTGGGTAACAGGGTAGTTTCAGAATTCCACTGTAATCCATTATAATGTGGTATGAGATTCATAAGGTATAAAATCACTGTTTAGTACATTATCACATATTTTTTATTATGCATTACTGCATATTGAATATACATTAGTAGTGTGAGTGTTTTAAAGATGTCATGAATTGGATTTTTATTTTATAATGTTCCTTGATGTCCACTTATAATGTTAGTGTGATTTTCTTCATTAAAAATAGTCATAATTTAGGAACAATTGGTCATTTTCTATACAGATTTGCCACTGATTCATATACTCCATTTTTGGGGGCGTGTGTTCTTGAAGACTTCAGTGTAAAAGACTAATGCTGTGATAGGGTAACATCTTTGCATGTGGATAAGTGTAAGAGCCCCTCCATAATGCACATGTGGCGTTGTTTTGAAAACTTCGGATGGTTACATGTTTGAGCCAGATTCTGATCCCCAATTTGAAGAAAATTAGCCCCCTCCACAAACACCATGGATACTGCAGTCTGTGACAGCATGGTAAGTAATCACAGTAATTTACTTGTATATTTGTGTAATAGGTATTACTTTTATTCTTGTTTAAACCAAGACACGACACAACTGTTTGTATCTTACAACTATGTAACTATGTAACTATGTACATAGTTAGGGCATTTTCCAACGGTGAAATATTTCTGTGTTTTACAAATGTTGAGTAACGCATGACAGTACCAAATAAAGTAAAAATACATGGTGCTAACACATTTTGAAAGGATACACTTACCGTGCAACATGTAAACGTATACAGGATACATTCGCCGGTGTTTGTTGCACTGTCTTTCGTCATATAATCATCATATATTCAGTGTAGTGATATATGAAAATATATGCTGCTTAGAGATCCCTGTGCATTAACTAATACACGAGCATCTAAAATCACTAGGATCAAATAAAAAACTCAGTACGCATCTAACTGTCTGTAACATACTAATCAAAAAATGTACATGGATACATACACTTGTTTGTTGCGACATCACTGTATAGTCCAATATATCAATAAAAATATCAACTCCAATATAGTTGGCATTGCATCAACTTTTAATTTTTTGTAGGGCTGTTTATTGATACAGATTTCCCGATTCATTTCCGATTCACTTGCTCTCGATTCAATTCCGATTTTTATTCATAGGGGTATATTTCTGTTACAATGTCTACTTTGTTTAGAAGAAATTCTCACCCAGATAATGTTGTTAATTTTACTGGGGGCTGTGGAGGCAAGGACATGGCCGAGTGTTTTTCTGGTGAGAGAGGAAGCAGTAAGGGTTTTCACCTGAGATGAATTGCTGATAATTGTGATTTCTATGTTCACAGTGAAAGGCAGGGAGATATAAGGCTGCCCAAAACCCCAGAAAGGGGGAGAGAGAGACAAGCCTGCATGTGTGTGTGTGTCCGTGCAGCCCGCAGTGTCGAGTGTGACATTTTCTTTAAGTTGTGAAAATAAAATGCCTTTGAGATGGATTAGTTGCCTCCTGCTTCCTCCTTTCTCTCCTCCATGAATGAACCTTGTTAAACTGGTGCCGAAACTCAGGATTTAGAGGAAGAGGATATGCTGTCATGGAGTCATCGCCACTGGAAGAAGTCATCTGGTCCCTTGCCAGCATCCCCAAGGCCAACACCAGGTCCTCATGGAACTCAGAAGAGAGCAGCAGCAGTGCTTTGAGGTGCTACTTCGGGCCCAGGAAGAAGATCAGCGGGTGCTGCGGAGCTTGGTTTCCCAGGAGGGGCAGCCGCTGCAACCTCAGCAGTAGTGCACCCGACCCCCGCATATTGCTTACTAAAATGGGCCCCCATGATGAACCAGAAGCATACCAGGAGATCTTTGAGCATAACGCTGAAGTGGCCACAGGGCCAGTGGATGGTGCATCTGCCACCCTTACTGACCGGGGAAGCCCAGATTGTGGCGCAACAACTTCCGGTCACCAACCTCCTTGACTACTCAGTGCTGAAGAAGCAGCAGCAGCTCCATGAAGCCTGCCACCGGCGAGTGCTGGCCAAGGAGGACAGCGATGCTGTTGATGCCCCCCCCCCACCCCTATTCTCTCCTCCCCTTCCTTCCGTCCTGTTCCTTTTCCCCAGAAACGGGGAAACATTCCTCCAAGACCGGCCTCTCGGGCTTGGGAGTCTACTGCTCGACCTCATACTGCCTCTCTCCACTCTTCATCTAATTTTGGGAACCAATTAGCCGTCTTATTGCTCATTATTGAAGTGGTTGTGTGTAGATGGGTTCTGTGAGAAAGTGAATTGATGTTGGATGTAGGAAGTGTGAGCTGGGGAGTACTCGCTTTTAGGTCTAATTGATATCAGTTTTTATTCCTTATTTAATCTGTGTTTTTCACTAGACAGTAATATTCAGAATGCTCTGAAGTACCTTTTTGGATTTAACACAAAAATACAGCACCAGAGCACACAACATTCAAGAGAATAAGAAAATGCACAAAGTTGCAATATTCACATCAAAGCTGGTCTCACATCACAAAACATCAGCAGTACACAACTCTGGCAACTGTCAGTTCTCTGTAATCAACTCAATCCAATTGCTGTCTGCAGTAATCAAAGTAGAACAGTCCTTACAGTCCTACCAGGATGGAAGAAACCCAAGAAAAGTTGCCTTTTCTGCAGGTGGCTGATATGAAACAGTTTCTATCCTCCTTAGTGGTTAGCAGAGGTGGGTTTAGTAGCCAAAAACTGTACTCAGGTAAAAGTACAATTACTTCAAAAACATAAGTACTGAAGTAGAAGTAAAAGTACTAATATAAATAATTACTTGAGTAAGAGTAAGAAAGTATTCAATTAAAAGCATACTCAAGTAGTGAGTAGCTCGTTACTTTCACAAATGACATAATAGATGTTAACTCCCCTATATTCCATTACATAATACACATTGAACATGTACTACAGAATTATGATTATTATTAATGGAAATTCTGTCATCATTCACCATCACGTTGTTCCAAACCTGTATGACTTTCTTTCTTCCATGCAACACACTAAGGAGATATTATACAGAATGTTTGCCCGAGTCACTATTTACTTTCAGTGAATGTTTTATTTTATATATATATATATATATATATATATATATATATATATATATATATATATATATAGAAAGTGATTGGTGACCGAGACTGTCTCAGTCCCTAAAATTCTGTCTAACATATTTTGTGTTCCACATAATACAAAGCCTCACACTGGTTTGGAACAACATCAGGGTAGAGAAATGATGACAGAATATTAAATTATGGCTGAGCGATCACTTTAGAGATAGTTTACCCAAAAATGAAAATTCTCTCATCCTTTACTCACCCTCATCCCAGATGTGTATGACTTCCTTTCTTCTGCAGAACACAAATTCAGATTTTTTAAAGATTATTTTAGCTTTGTAGGCCAAATTTTTGATGCTCCAAAAAGCACATAAAGGCAGTATAAAAGTAATTCATTAGACTCCAGTGATTAAATCCATGTCTTCAGAAGTGATATGATAGGTGTGGATGACATGTATGTGACTCACCAAAAACACAAGAAGAATGTGAAAGTGATCTGTTTCTTGTCCACACATATCACATCGCTTCTGAAGATACTGATTTAACCACTAGAGTCTTATGGATTATTTTTATGCTGACTTGTGTTTGTTTGTTTAGCTTTACTTTTCACTTGCATTGTATGGACCTACAGAGCTGAGAAAATCTTCATTTAAGTTCAGCAGAAGAAAGTCAGTCATACACATCTGGGGTTGCATGAGGGTGAGAAATATCCAATACGTGAAAATATCCAAGGACATTTTATATATTTATGGAACCATCCAAGCTGTATACAGCAAAGATATGACGCTGTTGACCTCAGCCGGGAGGTTATTGAGCGGTGGAAGGAACACTTTGAAGAACTCCTAAATCCCAGATTCTATTTCCCTGGGGGAGGTCACTGAGGTAGTCAAACAACTCCGCAGTGGCAAAGCCCTAGGGATTGATGAGATCCAACCAGAAATGCTGAAAGCTTTGGGTGTGGAATGGGTGTCACGGATGACACGCCTCTTCAAAATTGCGTGGAAGTCTGGGACAGTGCCTAAGGTGTGGCAGAATGGGGTTTCTGGTTCCCCTCTTCAAAAAGGGGGATCAGAGAGCGTGTGCCAACTACAGGGGTATCACACTTCAGCCTCCCTGGTAAAGTTTACTCCAAGGTGCTTTTCGGCCGATTGTCGAACCTCTGATTGAAGAGGAACAATGTGGGTTCCGTCCTGGCCGTGGAACGACGGACCAGATCTTTACTCTCGCAAGGATCCTGGAGGGGGCCTGGGAGTATGCCCATCCGGTCTACATGTGTTTTGTGGATCTGGAGAAGACGTATGACCGGGTCCCCTGGGAGAGACTGTGGGAGGTGCTGCAGGAGAACGGGGTGGATGGGTCCTTTCTTAGGGCGATCCAATCCCTGTATGTCCAAAGCGAGAGCTGTGTCCGGGTCCTCGGCACAAAGTCGAGTTTGTTTCATGTGGGGGTTGGTCTCTGCCAGGGCTGCGCTTTGTCACCAATCCTGTTTGTGATATTCATGGACGGGATATCGAGGCGTAGTCGGGGTGGGGAAGGTGTGCGGTTCGGTGGGCTGGGGATCTCATTGCTGCTTTTTGCAGATGATGTAGTCCTCATGTCATCATCGGTCCGTGACCTTCAGCTCTCACTGTGTTCACTCATTCTTACACACAATGCTCTCTAATTTCAAGTGCACTCAATGACGATTAATTTCCCATAATCCACCACAGGGAAGACGTACGAGCTAGGAGTTTACTGCTTCCTTCACTCCTGCAATGTTTTATTTCATGCTGAATGTAGTAAATTACTTTTTGACAAATCATGACTGGATTAAAATTACATATAGAGAGACAAAACATACAGATACATTTTATAAAAATTAAATAAAAATTTCATATGTGACGTTTCTGCACTAGCCCCAGAGCTCCAACACTTTCGTCCGAATTCACTCATTTCGTTCACTTACTGCTGAGATATAGTGCACTAACTGCCATGCACTATATAGGAAATAGTGAATGATTGCGGACACAGCCACTCTCGCCGTGACGATTGCCTCATGCACATCACACTCGTACCTCGCTGTGCACGCGCAGAAATGCTGTCTGTTCGCGCTCCAGTTGTCGATCAGGCGAATGGCAGTAATTTACACTTATCTTGGATGTTTACACGTATTTATACAGTTAATTCGCCTGAAGTATCTGCGATAATTTCCAGTAACCCTGCGAGGGCGCGGAGTAAATGCATAAATACTGCTTATGACATGCGGGACAAAGCACACTGATATATTGCTGCACTGATTTAAAAATGTACATTTAAAAACTGATGTCATAAGAGCCCAGTTACAGAACCACCCTGAAAATGACCATCGCATTACAGAGCAAAGCCCGCGTTAGAATTAGAGCCAAAATTTACCTCAGCGTGCTGTCTGAAGTTGGAGCTGTGACTTTAATCTTGAAATAGCAGCTTGTCTTAGTGTTAAAAGAAGGCTTTGCATGACGGAACTATACTTTTTTCACTGTGTGGAGCGCAGAAAGTGTTTGATGCTGCTGCACTGATGACTTGAGTGACAGTCTCCTCACTCAAGTGGGAGCGTCTCATCGCGCGCAGCTGTTAACTTCCATTCTCGTAAAAGTCCCATTCAATAATTTCTCAATAAATGACACATTAAGTAAAATTAAGCCCAGTAATGTAACGACCGTAAAAATTCATTCGAAATTTACTTGAGTGAGAGTAAAAAGTACCCACTTTTAAACTAGTAAAATGTTACTCAAGTAAATGTAACGGAGTAAATGTAACGAGTTACTACCCACCTCTGGTGATTAGTTGGGTGGCACTCCATCTCGTTGAAATTAATTATATGTTCAAAAGACATGTCCTGTTTTCTAAAAAGTACCATGCACAGAAGAGCAAAAATACATTAACAATAGAACACAATACAACACAATTTACCACAACTGACGAGATGAAATATTTGCTTGAAACATAAAATACTCTCCCAGTCTCTTAACAACAATATGGTTTTCTCAAAATGGTGGCTGCACATGTTAATTAACACCGCATATGTGGCTCTGGATAAGCATTCACATATAATCCACATCTAATCCAATTAACCAAAACACTCACTTTTCATCAATACTACATATTTTAAAGAAAAAGCAATTTTATGAACTTACCAAATCTGTTTCTTTTGAATTCACAAACATGAATAAACTCCAAATTAAACCCACAGGTGTACATGGAAGGATTTCAAAACTATAACACTTCAGAACAACTTAAAGTTACATTTTCAAACATATAATCAAAGTTTTCTTCTTCACTCAACTGATCAATTCCAGCTTCTCCTCTCATCTGCTCATCTTTCTCTCATCTAATCAGCACATATACATCACGCTGCAGTGACATCACTGCTTACATTCAATATATAATTTACCATCTAGCTAATTAATGTTAACAAATTATACATCTTTTCAAAGGTCTACGGGATCAACATTGATATCCGATCTCTGTTTCACGATAGCAATGCTCCAGAAACAGCAATTTAGTTATTTGTGCCAGCAGTACTGATGCAATATCAAAACCGGAGTTCATACCTTTTTTCGAAAATGCGATCGCCAAATGAATCCAGTTCGCCACACTTGGGTTAATTGTGCATGACAAGCGTTCATTGAAAAACATCCAATAGCACTTTTTGTCCATAAAAGTGATAAATCTGAGAAATATTGATATATTCTCCATTGTTTACATGAGATCTTGCCTGAAAGAATTACCCTTCATCATCATTCTTCAACAAACTATGCAATCTGAGCAGCATTCATGTTGTAAAACTGTATATTATTTTATATATTAGAGTCTCGTAAACAAAACAAGCCTGTCTTCAAAGTCTATTTTTAAAAATGGGGCGTAGTTTTATTCATAATAGCCAAGCAGTGCTGTCAGATGTTGTGTCGTCTTGAAAGGCGGAGCCTTAATTTTACTCTGTACGCTTCCAGTGATTTTACAGAGAAAAAAGCATGCAGGAACCTAATTTTTTGTTAGATCATCTCCAAATTGGAAACATAACTTCTTTAGACTTGTGGCTTTGAGAACATTGTATTTCTGGGTTGTCTTGGTACTTTTATTATTGCTTTTTTAGATTATAACAGCACAAAATATATCCATTACTATAAACTTCAGCTTCTCTGACTTTAAAAAATAACAACTTATATTAATTCTGAAACTTGGGAAATAAAGCCCAACGTGTCTTCTTTCAAAATATACTACAACTGTGTCCATACACCAAAGGGTCCAGTAAATACAACCATTTAAGTTCAGGTATGTCATTTTCATGGTTTGTGCTCAAAAGGGGGTGCGTATCAACAGGTTAAAGGGCCCGTGTTCCTTGGGAGAGGGGAAAACACTAAGCCATCTCATGGCCCATTTTTATTGGCAGGGCATTGCCGGTGGTGTGCGGCATGCCGTGAATGTCAGCTGGTGAATCTGCCAGCCACTCCAAAAGCACCATTGTGGCATCTTCCATTGATCGAGGTTCCTTTTGACTGAACTAATATGAACCTCATCGGGCCATTAGAATGGACCACACAAGGTCATCACTTTGTGTTAGTCCTAGTGGATTATGCAACGTGATATCTGGAAGCAGTGCCGCTACGCAACATCTCAGCACGTAGTGTTGCAGAGGCACTCTTCAGAATTACCTCCCGAGTGGGGATTCCAAAAGAAATCCTCACTGATCTGGGCATGTTTTTTGTCACATAATCATGAGACAAAAAATTGTCATGGGCAAGTCCGGCCCCAAATTGATAAAACCGCAGAGATTGGGACATGTGCCTAATTATTGGGACATCACAGCCTACTGCCTGATCTCACTAAAAAGGAAGTTCCAGACCAGTTTCAGTGGACAGAGCCATGCCAACAAGCATTCATGCAGGTAAAAGCGGCACTTTATGGTTGGCCGCTTCTACATTCCCCTAACTTCTCTCTCTCTCTTTTGTTTTGCAGATGGACATGTTGCATTTAGCCGTTAGGGTCACAACGGTTATGAGGGGTAACCGTTATGATTTTTGGTAAATCACGATGAAAAATAAACAATATGAAACCATTCAAACTCTGACTACACCACCCTGGGAATTTCACCCTAAGAATTAGAATGAACCAACCACTAAGGCATACATAGGTTTGTATCACCAATAAGAGTCAGAGACATGGGTCATAGTACAAAAATAAACTCTTTATTGACAAATCTTAAATAAAAACAATATTAAAATGGATAATGCAACATTTGTTCCCATTCAATAGGCCACTAGGTGTCTAGGACAAAGTCAAAGCCAGGCACTGAGCTTACCAGCAGTGGCAGGGAGTCAGACTACACCACCCAAAGGAAAATAATCACTGCACTTCACCGTTCACACACACACACACACACACACACACACAGATGTGAATGCAAATCACAGCACACAGTGAGGAAGATACCACCACCTCAAATAGAGCTAGCCCTCTGCCCCTGGTGCTCAGGCCCTGCCAAGACACAGAAAATGCACATCAGAGATGAATACAGTCACTTTGGGAGCTGGATTGATTATCAAACTCAGTCATCCAGCCAAAACACACACACAAAAAAAAAAAAAAATATATATATATATATATATATATATATATATATATATTGCAAACTAATGAGACAATCAATAAACAGTTGCTTGACACAAAGCACAATACAAACTTTATAAACAAAACAATTATATATCCATCAAATCAAATCTAATGCAACTCTAAAAGCAAATAGAAACAAAATTAGAAAGAAAACCAAAAAAACAAGATAATTAGAATTAAAGACAAAGCAATACACAGTTCCAACTTTAGAGACAATCTTATAAATCAAATCAAGAAAACAATTACATCCAAAACCAAAACAAACTAGAAACAACAATATAAAACAGTCAAAGAAAAACAAATTAAATTAACTGAAGCCCCAAATTTAGAAACAGAACAATGAACGACAATGGCCGTGAACGATCACAGAGCACCCTGACTGGAATGCATTTCAAATCAATCAAATCAAATCACTTTATTGTCACACGACCATATACACAAGTGCAACAGTAGGTGAATGTCTTGTGTGCAGTTCCGAGCAACATAGCAGTCATGACAGAGACGAGACATATACCAATTTACAATAAACAACATATTTACAGAACACAATTTACATATCAAATGTAAACATAATTACACAATAATTATATACAATGTACAGTAAACAATGCACACAATATAGAATGCACATACAAAAAATATATATATCTATGCTGTAGTTGTATTGTGGAGAATATAATTATGTTAGTCCAGTGTGAGATAATAGATTAATAAAGTGCAGTGCTGGTGTATACTGATCATGAGAGATCAAGTGTTCAGAAGTCTGATTGCTTGGGGGAAGTCATTTAAACTTACCAATCATCAAGAAAATGAGTCAATGCTTCATCAAGAGACAACAAAACCATAGCGTTTCCTGGCAAAAACCAGAGCAGAGAAACAATCCAGCAACAGCATCAGGCTGTTGAGAAAGGGAATAATTTAGACAACGTTCTAAAATACAACCCAGCGCTCCCAAAACACGTACCTAATACGACTACAAATGGGATTAATAATACATTCTCCTTACCTTCTCCAGTGTCCACATCCAGTTTGTGCAACCAGCGAGAAACAACACAGTAGCAAGGATTGAGATGGGAAGGAACCCAACTGCCATCCCCAACTCGTACAGTCGAAGACCAGAACAAGTCAGCGTCTCTAGAACATACATTTAACAGAATGCACTTCTCGTAACATGTTATCATCTATCAAACAACTAGCAGCGCATTCTCCTTACCCACTCAGGTACTCGCATCCGGTTCCTGGAAACGATGACGAAAGTGCATTAATGATGCAGCAGTTCACTGAAAATGACGCATACCCGGCAGCATGTATGCGTCCATTTTTATAGCCCAGGGGTGCAGCTGATAGGCCAAAATGCCTAATAACAATAATGAAAGTAAATCGCCCCACCTGCCACAGACACATCGGACAGGTTGCTGGGTGATGTACTGTCCCAAGTGGTGGAGGGGTTAAGAGCACCCGGTGCTGTATATTAGTCGGAAGCTCTCTATGAGAGAGACTAAGTACAGCACCATAGAGAAGGTGTGCTTAGCCATCAAGTGGGCGGTCCTCACTCTCTATTAGCTGGAACGGGCATTCACCCTCTGTTCGGACCATGCCCCACTACAATGACTCCACCATTTGAAGGATGACAATGCCCGGATCACTCGTTGGTATCTGGCACTCCAGCCGTTTAAGTGGGTAGGCTGGGCTGTTCCCCTGACCTGAGTCGGCCAGTGGGGGCTGTGGAGGCAAGGGCATGGCCGAGCGTTCATCTGGGGAGAGAGGAAGTGGTAAGGGTTTTCACCTGAAATGAATTGCAGATAATTGTGATTTCTGGTCACAGTGAGAGGCAGGGAGTTAAAGGCTACCCAAAACCCTAGAGAGGGAGAGAAATACAAGCCTGCATGTGTGTGTGTGTATGTGTGTGTGTGTGTGTGTCCGTGCAGCCTGCAGTGTCGAGTGTGACATTTTCTTTAAGTTGTGAAAATAAAATACCTTTTGAGTTGGATTAATTGCCTCCCAATGAACCTTGTTACACATATTATTTATATATGATATGTTATTTTCATTTTTGTGGAAACTATTAGTTTAAACTGGGATAAGAAAAAATATTTTAAATTAGAAAATTTACCCAAATAACCTATAAATTATAACTAAATACCACCTCCAAAAGTAACACCATACCTTCACTTCACATTTCTGTATGTGCGTGCGTGCGTGCGTATGTGCATGCGTGCATGTGTGATCACATGACATAGCGGTGACAGTTGTAATGTCAGGGGAATAGCAATGTGGCCTGAAGCCATCAATGAACTGAAAGTGAGCAGCGAAGAGTTAATAAAGAGAGGATAGGGTCTGGTAAGAGTTAATGCAATATGGCTTTGCTGTGTGTCTGTTTGTCCTTGTGTCCAAAGGCTGCCCTGGTATAATTGAGTAGGGATTTCATTGCTCGTGTCCAACAGCAGGACAATCCCAGTGGCCCTGCACGAACACACACATACACAGTCATTCCCTTCACACAATGTTCCTTAAGAGCACACCGAGCATACCCTTTCAATGTCAGGCTTTTAGCCAGCAGCATTAAGCTTGAAAGAATTCATATCAGATTTGGGAATAGATCCACCTATACTGCAGAAGGGAATGTAGGATTTTCACAAAAAAAAAAAAAAAAACATTTGAAAGCTTCTACATGTGATATGTCACTAGTGAACTAAATATTTCCATGTTCAATGACAAAGGGACAAAAAACAAGTTCATCACCAAGAACTTAGGTGACAGGCTCCTCTTAAAGGCAATGTAAGTAATGGCAATGATTAGCATTGACTATAGATTATGTGGTAATACTTTACAGTAAGGTTCTACTGTATATGTTTTTTTATATTTATTAATGTCTCAGATTTCATGAATTTGCAATATGTATTTTTACAGCATTTAATTACCTTGGTTAACTTTATAGTACTGTATAAATAAACTATTGCTCATTGTTCATGTTAGTTCATAATGCATGTTAACATATACAACCTTTAAAAATGTATTCGTATACATAAAAGGAAAATTAAATTACATTAAATGAATAGTTCTCCCAAAAATTAAAATTGTGTCATGATATCCTCACCCTCGTGTTGTTCCAAACACATATGACTCTTCCGTGAAACACAATTTTTTTTTATATATATATATATTCTAGTCCATCTTTTGAATACAATGGCAGAGGATTGTGACTCACTTTAAATCTTAAAGAGGACCCAAAAGTACCAAAAAGTAATCTAAAAATGTGTCCTATAATTTTGGCGCTAAACACAAAGTAAGGTCTCGCATGTACATGTGAGCCACTGTGAACAAGGTCCTCTCATACCACTCATGGACATGCAACTGACGTCAACATTTTCAATGAAAAATGACTTTAATTTTTGGGAAAAACCAAAACCTATTTTATGTCTATAGAAGACTCGGAATATGTCACACGAGTTACATGGACTAAATGTATGATATTTTTGGGTCCTTTTTAAGCTTTAAAGTGAGTCACTATTAACTGCCATTGTATTGAGAAACAAAAGAGAATAATCATTAAAAAAAAAAATCATTTTTGTGTTCTGCAGAAAAAAGAAAGTCATATGCGTTTGGAACAACATGAGGGTGTGTAAATTCTAACTATACTAATTTTAATTTTGGGTGAACTATACCTTTAACCAAGTGTAAAGAGATCAATGGAAAGGAGGAGGCGAGAACCGGCTTGATAATATAAATAATATTTATTATATAAAACTTAAACAAACACACATAACAGACATGTCCGTAAACTATCTCTCTCTCCTGCACGATCCTCTGCAGACGACCTTTATCCCTCTCGTGAGGCTTGATTAGCCTAATACGGGACCGGGTGTGTAGGATCGTGCCCTAAGCCCCGTCTGCCGGCAGGTCATCCCCGTCTACCTGGACGAGGGAGGAGACAAGGGGAGGGAAACAGAAATAATTAAACTGGGGGGTACTTCCTGTAACAGTGTAGTACCCCCCCAAAAAAACACTGTAAAATTTAAAAGAGAGGGAAAAGGTCAATGCAGAGCGTCAGTGAGAGAGAGAGAGATAGAGAGATGAAAAAAAAAAAACCTACTCGCCGGTTCTCCGATACACCTTCGCATGGTCCTCAATCACTACTCCACCCTCTCAGGTGGACGACAGCCCCTTCTCCCCGGGCAGACCGGAGTCAGACTCAAGACCCCCGGCAGAAAGAATGCCCCTCCGCGTTCTCTGCTACTCGTGGGGACTCTCCTCCGCCCTGGCAGCGGCCCTACCGTTCCAGGCGGTCGGGGAGACACTTCCCTCCTCTCCTTGCGGACGGCGGTCTTCCATTGACCCCTCCGTGTTTCTGGGGGATGGCAGGGCACTCCTCCACCCCTGGGAGCGGCTCCATTGCTTCAGGTGGTCGGGAAGTCCAGTCCCCACTCGCCTCATGGACGAAGGCCATTCACCGCGTCCGGGCGGTCGGTCTGCTCCCTCCCCTGGGTGGACAGCAGTGTCGAGGACTCTGCGACGGGCATCCCTCCTCCTTCCCGGGCTTCCGCACCAGTGTAAAGGGTTCAATGGAAAGGAGGAAGCGAGAACCGGCTTGATAATATAAATTATATTTTTAATATAAAACTTAAACAAACACAAACATGACGGACATGTCTGTAAACTATCAGTCGACCTTTATCCCTCTCGGGAGGCTTGATTAGCCTAATACGGGACCGGGTGTGTCGGATCACAACCCGGCCCCGCCCTCCGACCTGCCACACCAAGATTAATAAATGCTATAAAACTATTGTTCATTTCTAGTGCATGTTAACTATTTTGTTAACCAATGCTAATGTATATAACCTGTGAAGAAGAGAAGGGCATGGCCGGGCCTTGAGGGTGCATGGCTGGCACTGAGTCACCTAATCAGCCGGGAGGGGGATAAAGATGAGCCCGGGGGGGTAGAGACAGACAGACAGACACGTGGCCACTGTTTGTGTGCATCTATGTGTTTTATGTTATGTTCCGTTACTTTATGTAATTAAATTTAATCCTTTATGTAATCCTCCTTGCCCATCCTTACCCGTTATACAACCTTATTGTAAAGAGTTACTGATTATTATGACACATTGGCTAGCCAGTGAAAATGCATCGTGAAATTCTGAAGACTCAAACATGGAAACATAATTGACCAGAACAAAGACGATTGCAGCACAGAAGTCACCAATCTCTCATTTCTTTATTTCTCTCTTTCTCTGTTTTCTCTCCTCCTCTTGAGGTTAATTATGGTAATTAAACTGCCATTAGTTCTCAAAATAGATTAATTGATTGACAGGTGAGGTGTTTAAATGCTGGCAGGAAGTGAATGGTAAGGGAGCCAATCAGCACCAAGATTAAACATGCATAATTACCCCACTAATGAGCAACTACATTAAACAAATTTCATTCTGATGGCTTAAACTAATTATAAAGAAAAGAGACAAAGAAATTAGTCCATAAAACCCAGAACTAATAAAAAACATTGAAAAGTATAGTCAAGCCATCATTCAGTGGGAATTGGGAGCATCGATTGTTTACAATTCTGACACATCTGACAGATCAGAGACAGTACTTGACTTGACTTGAGATCAGAGACAGTAGTCACAGCTTGGTTTATCATTGAGTGTACTTACAGGTGAATTTTTCTCAATCAATGTCTTTTGCTCATTTAAGTAAACTCTTTTACATCTCACCATCTCCTTCTCTCCTTCCATCTCCCATTTGCACTCCCTCGTCGTTGCTCATCCACTAAAAAACAGGGAAGGAAAAACTTGAATCGAGTGATGGAAAATGTCAACTTTCCTTGAGTAAAAACACATCACTACATACTGAGACTGGAGCATCTCTGTTCAACCAAATTTCCTACAGAATTCCATCATCATGTACTCGCCTTCATTTCTATTCAAACCCGCATGACTTACTTTCTTCTTTGGAACACAAAAGGAAATGTTAAACAGTATGTTAGGGACTGACTTTACATTTTCCACAGAAGAAAGTAAGTCATATGAGTTTAGAACAAAATGAGGGTGAGATTCTTTTATTTTTTTTACACTTAAAAAAGTTAGTGTCCCAAAGTTGCCCAGATGGTCACTATTTCTGGTTTACAGTGATCAGAACAGGTTATGAGTGATTAATAATCCTCATCTTACCATCATGCATATTTTTATGTCCATGTACTGTATTTGTACTACTTATTGTGGATGCGCTTGTGTGTTAAGAGCTTATTTCTCAAAAATGATCTTTAAGGAAACATCTCAGCACCACATTGATTCAATTTGGGAATATCACAAACGGAAAATTTACCAAAATTAATACAATTGTCATTTTATTTTTGTCATTTATTGTATCACTGAAATAAAGTGGAGGTCAGATTCTCTTTCAAGGGTCTTTTGTAATGATGTAAACCGTATGTGACACTGCCAAAGAAAAACAATAAAGTGATCCAGCACAATGTCATTCAAGTATTCTGTCATTCCAACTTGGTATGACATTCAAGTTAAGTAGATTCTTCAAGATTTTTACTTTAGTTGATGATGAATCATAAGACCACATCTTTAACTTTAAAAATAACTGTTATCTGTGTAATATTTCATCTGCAACACATTGTGAACATTACACATTAAATAGAGATATCATAGGAAAAGTGATCATTTTGGTTTGCATTAATTAATTAAATATGCAAGCATATATTAAATACATATATTATACAAATATATTAAAACATCAGCGGCTCTTACTTCAATACAGTTGGAATTATTGTAGGATATTTGAAACGCAATGAAGAATAATAAATTAATATAAGTAAAATTGAAATGAGGAACTTGCATGTCATGATAACAGAAACAGGATGGTTGACAGGTCAGTGTACGGTGACAGAATGCAAATAACAATGAGACTGAGGGGTCATTGGTTTCAAGACATGATTTAATGTCATGTACTATGACCCAAATTAAAATTAGACACTTTTTCATCACAAAAAGTGTTCACACTTCAAGGATATAGTATAAGAAGGTGAATTGGAATGCAGAACTAAACTCCTAAACTAATAAGTGGTTATTAGGTTTTGAGAATTCATAACTGGTATAAAAACATTTCTTGTTATCATAGCAAAACCTTACTTTGTAATGGGCAGGATTCAAACCCTGTGAAGTTATGTCTGGTAAGTGTGCACGCAAGACAGTGAAACGTAAAAAGTCACGTCTACCTGATTTATCTAGTACATTGAGTTGACTCCATCTATAAGATGTAAGGTAGGCCATAGAACTCTTATTGTGGGCCACACTCATGGCTGAAAGATCTTGTGTAGCAGGGCCTGAATGCAATTCTAAATGACAATAGCAACCCTGAATTTAATTTGAAATCAAACTTACTACACCCATACAATATTGAATTCATTTGAATTCTAAGCTCAAGCCAGGTGCCAAGCTAAAATCACTGGACAAATATGGTGGCAATACTTATCAGTATGCCTGACAGTTCAGTAACGCCCTTGAGGCAACAGATGTAGGTCATGAATGTACTGCTGTGTAAATGCACATGTATGGCTAGTTTGATGGCTGGAGTCTGGGGACTTAATCAAGACTGAGAGATTGTAGATGTAGTTATGATAGCACAATGTTCTCTGTAGAATCCAATGTTCTTTTCTCATGGGGACGCGAATGTAATCCTTGAATCTAATTAGGGTTCAGAGAGTGTATAAAATATCTTTGAAAGGCTTATTGAATAAGACTGCAGATGTCCATTAACATGGAAAGCATTCCTGAACTACAGGCAATAAATGTTTTCCATCAAGTGTGTGAGTGGCGAAAAAGAAAGAGAGTGAGCGAGCGAGCGAGCGAAAGTAGCAGTACCTCCACACCTCATAACCAATTGAACATCCCAATTATTTTCACACCAATAATGCTGCAATCAGCAAGGAACAAAGAGGATATAATCTCCCATGCTCTCACACACACAGTCAGGGCTGCATTCTCAAACACCCCTGGTATAAAAGCCCATGGGGGGAGTAATTATCTGCTGCTTTGTTTTAATTGGCTTCAGAGAAAGATTCAGCAACAGCACCGGCCCAAGTGTTAAAACTCTGCGATCATCGTTTAATCAGCCTGAACAGGGAGCCAAGAGCCCACGGCATGACTTCTGGAACAGTTACACACACATTCTCTCGGCATATGCAAGTTTTGGGGATCACATCAAAGTAAGGGAATGCAGTCTGGACTACCCCGGCCGGCAGACCACACGGTTTTGCCAGAATCCTGACTGGGATGTTTGAAGTTTGGGAATTCGGCCAGAGCCTACAAATCAAACAGCACAGGCTTCAAATATTTTCCAGTTTGTGTCACCTCTATGACTCAAAATCCTTGGCTAAATTCTTAAATGAATCACATCCCTCTTGTAATATTTTACAGAAGTCTGTCACTTTAATTAAACACCCTTGCGAGTGATTACTCGAAAGAATCCATCTCTGTCTCGTTTGCTGTCACCATGGCAACTTCAGTATGTCAAGCTGCCGGTCACATTTCAAACTGTCTTTTCAAGCGCTAATACGAGTTTGATGTTCCAGTGATTCACGCAGCCTCTTCATTGACTCTCGCTCTCATCATGCGCTTGTGGTTTCTTCCATTCCTGAAGTTCAACTCATTGGCAAAAACTGGTGAATTTATCTCACTGGCCTGAATTAAGGGGAAAACAAGCTCAAAGTGGCATCTGTTAGCTTCCAAAACCTTTTTCTTTGAAACAACATACTTATGAATATGCACAAACGCATATTGATTATTAAATGAGTGATGCCATATTGGGTCCCACTCAGGCACGCAAATGAGTGTATTAATATGAATGGGTTATGCATTCCACTAGAACTGAGTGAGCAAAAATACTCCTGATGGGAAAGTGAGTTAGCACACACACACACACACACACACACACACCCCTGTAAACATACACAAACTTGTTCTTATATCATTGTGGGGACTCTCCATAGACTTTCATGCATTTTATGGATTTTATACAGATCTAACAATAATATATATTTCCTAACCCTACCCCTCACAGAAAACTTTTAGCATTTTTACATTTTCATAAAAAACTGTTTACTGTGTTTAATAAGCCATTTCCCTCATGGGGACCACTGGATAGGCCCTACAAGGTAGGTGATCTCAGGTTTTACTATCTTTATGGGGACATTTGGTCCCCATAATGTAGTATAAACATGTATACATTTTCATAAAGGCTGTTGTTTGCCAGGATGCTATCTCCAACAAACTCATGTAGTCCAGCAGATTGGTTAAAAAAAAGAGGTCTGTGTGCGTGTGTGATATGTCCCAGTGTCCCTCTAGATAAAACAATCAGACTTTGCAAAGTGTGTCAACTATTCTTACCTCCTCATCATTGCTGCAGGCACAGTATAACATTCCACCAACACTTCTTAATAATGAGGGAGAAACGATTCAGTGCTGTCAGATATTTCTGCCAGGGGAATAATACAAAAAAAAAAGTGCAGACTTTACTCATTTAATGTGAATTACTTTGTATTATTTTAATAGCAAAGCATGTTTTATTACAATTAATTCTTTAAATTCAAAAGTTGTATGTATATGTTAATATTAGTTAATGTATGAGGTGCCTCAAACTTAAAAAAATTGAGTAATCTTTAAATAATATACATTCTAAATTCAGAATAAATCTCAAGTATTTGATAAAAATTAATGAGTATGAACTTTAAAACATCGTGATCAAAATGTATACATTTTAAACAGTACAGTCTAGTAAATCGCAAAGCAACTTAATTTGCATTGCACTGAATTAACTTTTTTTTATTCTTTAAAGGTATAATTCACCCAAAAATGAAAATTCTTTCATTACCCTCGTGATATTCATAGAGACTTTCTTTCTTCACCAGAACACATTTATAGACAAATAGAAAAATATCTCAGCTCAGTAGGTCCTTAAAATGCCAGTGAATGGAGATTTCTCTTTTGAAGCTCCAAAATTCACAGACAGTCAGTATAAACGTCATTCATAAGACACCAGCTGTTAAATTAATGTCTTCTAAAGCTATTACTTTTGGTGCAAAAAATAAATAAAATTTAAGTACTTTTTAACTATAAACCATCGCTTTACGAGATGGTGGACTCCAAGTGGTCTCTCGTGTGACTTATTCGCATTGCCATGGATACAGACGTAATCTCATGTTCTCCACTTGGTTGAGACATCCAGGATGAGTACACAAATACACCATTGTGTGAGTAAAGATAAAAAAAAATTAAAATACAGATAAATACAGATCTAAACCAAAACCAACAAAGCTTCTGTACAGCGTTCCTGCTCCTCACTTTAAAACAGTACTGCTCTTCTGGCTGTGACACAGGTGTGTCAGTTCTCGCATATTTCAAATGCCAGTGCGATTGTGTCACATGTACCTTTGCAGAATAGAAGCATGATTTAGAGTTTAAAAATAGTACTTAAATATTTATATTTTTTGCACCAAAATCAATCGGGATGCTTTAGAAGACATTCATTTAACAGCTGGTGTCATATGAATGATGTTTATGCTGACTGTCTGTGATTTTTGGAGCTTAAAAAGAGAAATCTCCATTCACTTGCATTTTAAGGTCCTACTGATCTGAGATATTTTTCTCGAAGAAAGAAAGTCATACACACCTGGGATATCATGAGGGTGATTAAATAATGATTAAATTGTAATTTTTGGGTGAACTATCCCTAATAATTGTAAACGTAATCTTATGCCTGAAATAATTTTTTTAATGTAGTAATGTTAACGTATACCACTGTTAATGTTTAAAATGTCTTAGAGCATGTAGAAACAATGTTCATCAAGATTAATAGGTTGAGAAATGTTATTGTTAATTGCTTATTCATGTTAACTATGGCGTTAACTTATGTTAATGTACCCAACTTCATTGTTTAGTGTTATCCAATTATTTTACATTTATTAAATCAAAGGTTTTGATAGATTTGACATAGCATGTTAAGGGTTAGATAGCTTTTTACAGAGTTTACACAGCATGGTCTTTTATCGTGGAATCGTATGACAGTGGGTCTTTTTTTAACAGTCTGCTTGTCCTCCTGTCGTTATCGTGACTTGTTTGTGTTTTGTATTTTGAGCTGGCTCATTTAAAGTGAAGTGAAGCAAACAGTGGCTCTGGGGAGTTGACAGAAGTCTGACACACTCTGCTGACAGCACAGCAATGAATATCAAAGACAACTGCTCCCAGATCAGTGAGAGCAGTCCTTCTGAGTTCACTTCAGTCCTGACAGGTTTAGATAAAAGAGAATAAGGTTTAAATGCCCTGATGAGTTCACTGAGTGGCAATGCAGTCAGTTTAGAACATAAAACAACAATAAAGTAATTTCACCTCACCTGAATAATCACCTGAGGGAGCCCTGCATGCACGTATGAGACAAACAACAACAACATATAGTTAAATATAGTATATATATAATCTTTTATAATTAAGTTGCACAATTATTGATGGTAAATATAAAAAGGTGTATAAAACACTGTAGCAGAAATGTTCTATTCACATGTGTAAATTTGGTCAGCCTAATTTGCTTAAAACTGAAAATTCCTTAATTCTCATGTTGTTCTAAGACTTTTTCCTGTGGAATAAAAAAGCCATTGTTATAAAAATGTCAGACTGCTCTTTTCCATCACATAGGCACAGAAATACATGGTTATCACTGGCTGTTAAGTTTAGTTGCCATTTAGCTTGGTTTGAGAAAAAAAAAAAAAGCCAGTTTCCCTTACATGCAAAACAAAAGCTGTGCTTCTAGACTAAAACATCTTGCACTTATTTAATTAACTAACAGTTATTAAAAAGTAGGGATGCATTGATACAACATTTGTGTGCCAATATCCAATTTTTTTAGAACAACACCTACCAATACTGATACTAAGATTTCAGCATTTTTTATGCTACCTTGTCTCAAATCACTTATATATATATATATATATATATATATATATATATATATATATATATATATATACATATATATAATTCAACTTCAAAAGAAATGTAAATAAGAACTTTGTTTTCTATGTCTCTACATGTATTCCATGTTTCAGAGAAACTGGTCTGATCTATAATCAAAATACTGAAACATCTCAGTTACTGTCATAACCTCCATTCCCTGATGGAGGGAACGAGACGTTGTGTCAACGTAGTGACACTAGGGGTCGACCCTTGAGAGCCCCAAACACCTCTGATCTTTGAGAAAAGGCCAATGAGAATTGGTGAGTGGAATTTGCATGCCACTTCCCCGGACATATGTGTATAAAAGGAGCTGACTCGCAACCACTCATTCACTGAATTCTGAATGATAAGGTTTGTCCTTTTTAAGTTGAAGCAGTCTCCGCCCCTGAGCAAAACTACTGTACCACAGTTAAACTTTTAAAACAACTGCATGTTTGTGAATGTCCGTACATATGTTAGTCCTTTCTGCTCTTGATTGGGAGCTGATTTTTGAAAGTTCTCTGTTCGTAAACACCTCTTCAGGCTCAGACACTGATTCGCCCTGTTAGTGACGTGCTAAAATTTAGCAACTGCAGGCTGAACTGAAGCAGGTGTTTCAAAAGGCTTTGAATTCTTTATCCCTCTCAGTGGGATATGATGTTTTTGAGCCATCTGCTTGCAGGATACTGTGCTTCTCATTACCCATTGTTGCATTGCATGTGAATTTATTCATGACTCTGTCTCCCACTGAATTTTATTATTTTATTTTTGGCCATCGTATGAAATAATGTTGTAATTTCTGCTTTATATTTTTTACAATGCAAAACCAAAATCTTTCCCAGCACCCCCTGGATTCTGATTAAGTACACCGTAAAACTATTTTTATAGGTAACAGAAAAAATATAGGCTTCATGTGGTACAGTATATTAACTGGTTTCAAAAGTAGAAAGTATGATCTAATGTGACTCAAATAGCTTGACTGCTTGGATTACTTCAACAAAATTCATTTTTAAGGGTAAGATTATGTAGTAGATTAAGTGGTTCCTTAAGGAAGGAGCACCTGTCAAGGGGGGGCCAAGATTACAGTGGTGGTGATTTTGGTTCTTCCCAGTGAGTCAAGTCTTTTGAATCTTTCACCAAACAGATTAGTTCACTCACTATTTCTGCATAACATTACATCTTTAAGCCAGCTGATGCTGCAGGAGAAGGTAAATACTCTTGATCTGTTAAAAAATGTCTGATGGGAGATGTGGCTTGTCAATAACTCAGCAGAAGGGGTTTGATGTCAGGGTAATGGAACATTTGGTAGACTTGTCGACTTCCACAGTGATCATGTTTTTTTTGGCATGCACACAAGTGAAACGAAAAATAATTGACAACATGACAAAAGAATGCCGAACAGTACATAAAACACATGCATCATGCTAAATATCAAACCACATCTAGTGTATTGTTGATGGCTCGGTTGATTTTTATACTGTGATGTCAGAAACTAAAACTACCAATGAAAAAACAGAAATTAACAATGACCAGCCAAACACATCAAAAGTAAGTACCGCTAAAGATTTTAATGATATTGAATCATCATGAAGTTGGTACGTCATTTCTGAGAGTTCCAGTACCCTAGGATTGGCCACACAATGCTGATTTTCTGACAATCACCAGCTCCCATCAGACATTTATCTCCAGCATGTTTACCTTTACTTTTGACTCGGAAGCACGTCAGCAGAGTGGGAGACCTGGGTTTGGATCCCACAATGAAGTTATCGTGTTCGCATAATCAGAAACGAGCGTATTTCTGAGGTTGCGTTTTTCACATTAACATTACATTTTTACTCCACTGATAGTTAGGTTTAGGTTTGGGGTTTGGGTTGGGGGTACAGTTTACAAAATATGCACTCCTCTTCACTGTATTTCAGCCTGTACAGCTGAAAACAACTCGCTTGTTCAGTTCACAATTTGGTTTTGGTGCCCCTCTGTGGAAATTACACCTGGAAAATGGAGCTAACACATGCCCATTTGCCTAACAACACTTACCGCTTTGGCTAATGGGGCAGTGTTTTGAATATCTGTATGCACAGACCAATTTTATCTAAAAAAAATTTCACGTATTGGCATGATGTATTCCTACTCTCAGAGATCTATTTTATGTATCATATGTGTATAGTGTGCCTAACCTTAATTATATTATCTACATAGTATGTCTAATAGAATGCTAATCTTTACGTGGGGTTGGTGGGAGCTCATTTTAGACAAACGGACAGGGGCTGTCCTGTCCTGAAAGGTTGAAAAACCCTGCTTTAAGGTAACAACTGCATGTTACTGCTTTGTAAAGTATGTGTACCCTTGGTAAGGAATCATTGCTCTAAAACACTATTTTTGGATGACAAACCTCTTTTTAGTTTGCAGTATTAGTAATTTAACCAGAAAAATGCTCATGTTTTTCCATTCAACACACCACACACACACTCACAAATATTGATGTAAACAAAGTGAAATATGTAGCTGGCTGAAGCGATGTTAATAAGTTTTGATAAAATCTCTAGAAGGCCACGGTATAAACAAAGTTACATGTAAATAAAATGTATTTCATTAAATGTATATCAGAAAATAGTTATTGGTATCCTGTGTAAATACTGTGAGTATGTGTGTGTTCCACTTTTTTAATGACAGTAAGAAAGTTGCGCTGGTTAGGTCTTCATGCCACATATGTTTCTAGCTTATGCCAGACTGATTTTTACAGAGAATTCATCAGGAAAGGCTCCTGAGCATGCTGTAAAGTGAGGTCTCTCCCGTGTAACGGGTATACCATGTCCAGACACACCACAGGTGTCCTCAGCCATCACTGCACTACTTTTATTTTGTGCACAACTGTAGCTAAGAGAGAACAGACAACCTAGATTTAGATTCTGGTGGTGATTCCACAGAATTTATATGCAAACGATCAAGTGCCTGAAATATTTGTGGTTTTTTCACACTGTAGAAAATGTAAAAGAAATTAAAAAAGAACATAATAATACAAAATAATAATAATAATAATTTATATATATATATATATATATATATATATATATATATATATATATATATATACTTTATGAAGTAGTTACTAGTGTTGGGAGTAATCTGATTACAAAATAAATTAATATACTTTTTTAGACAGAAGTACTGTAACAAATTACAATTTAAATTCTTGTAATCAGATTACAGTTACTGACTGTACTGACTTCAATTTAGATAAATGCTTGTAAGTTCTTAGGTTACACATTGCTAAAACAATAGTATTTGTTTAGAATACATTTAAAATTATTCATATGTTCGTCTGTTTGTGTTTGTGTGACAGCTGAAAGGACAAGTTTAGTACATTGTAAGGTACAAGGCCATCACTGGGGTGCTTCCCTTGTTTTGAGTACAGTATTTGTACCGTTAAGGAGACAAAAAGTTAGATTTTTTTGTTCCCAGAGGAACAAAACGTACAAATGTACATTTAAAGGTACACAATAGGTCCTAAGGATACTATTACATTTGGAAAACAACTTTGTTTTTAATTTTAACTAGAGGTACATAAAAGGTCCCCTTGAGGCTGCACCCCAGTGACTATCCTTGTACCATAAACAGTATGGTAGAGTAAAACTAGTTATTTGTAGAGGATCATTATTTTTGATTATCTTACCCAACACTGGTAGAAACCTCCAATTGTTATACATTAAAGGAATAGTTGACCCAAATTTACATATAATTCTCTCATCATTTATTCACCCTTCTGCAATCAAAAAAAAAAATATGTACATGTGCCAACTGCAAGGAAGTGTAATCTTATGGATTACCTTTATACTGCCTTTATGACCTTTTGATGAAAGAATTATCATTTTGAGGTTAACTATTCCTTTAAGCAGCTGTTATTACCTGGTCTAAACCTTAAATTAGTTTTGTTGGTGTATAAATGTAGAGACATCAAGTGATACAGTATGTTTGACTTGTACAAAACCAGTTAATTTACGTTGTAGATGTTACCACATGAAGCATGTTTTTTAAAGTTCTAAGCAGCCATCCTCAGTTTATGTTATTACTGGTGCTCTAAAGACACAGTTAACTAAAAGACAAAAAAAAAAAAAAGTGAGCAGTTCAGGTATGGGATATCAAACAAGTTATTACAAAGCATATGATTAACTTTCTATTTTTTTCCCAGTTTTCTATAGAGGACTAATTAGTAAATTATAGGTTTAGTTAGGACATGCCTGAGTAACTGTGACGAACAGAACAGGAATGAGCAAAGTATCTCTCTCTCTCTCTCTCACTCTCTCTCTCTCTCTCACACACACACACACACACACACACACACACACACACACACTTAGTAATGTTGCTGGATCACATGATGTTGGTGCTATAGAAAGTATCATCCTGCAAACTTTCATTTGTTTTGGAGTGTAAGAGCTCTGATCCTACACTGTAAAACATTGTACAATTGTTATTTTAAGGTTCTATTTCTATATGTTTAACCCTTAAAATGTGTTTTGTTTGTTTAACATAATATATTTGGTTTTGTTCATTCATGTAAAGTAAAATATTTGACTTGAATAAAACCAGTTAATTTTAATTTACATGAAGCTAATTTTTAGGTTGAAATTATTTTTCATTGTGCTCACATTTGTTCTAAACAAAACAAAAAGACAAAGCAACAACACACTGTGCATTGATTTTGTCAAGCAACCTAAAAATGTGCTTCATGTGGTAAAATCTACAGGAACAGGTGAAATTCAACTCAAAAATCGTACATCTACGTCAAACTGAATACATAAGGTTACACTAACAAAAGTAATTTCATCCAATATTTATGGTAACATTTTCATTACAGCATGTTTTACGGTGCATTTAGCTACATTTAATCTGGTATTATTTATTTTTACAAAACCTGCAGATTCTTCTTGTGATTTACTAATCCACAACAGGGTCAAAATATTTTGCATGGCACTTCCCCTTTTTCTTAATCTTCACATTTCTGTCTGCCACAATTAATTTGCCAGTTGCCTTAAAGGTTCTATATGTAATCTTTTTACTGTACTAAATCATAAAATGACCATAATATGTCAATAGAGAATTAGGAAACATAGTAAGTTGAAATACTGGCTTCTCTGATAACAATGCTACAGCCAGTATTTTCTGCTTTGAAGTTTTCATTTCGGGCTGGAATTTCTGTTTACGTTTTGGCCTGTGTTATCCTGCCCACTCACCAATAGTATTTCGACACTGTCGGGTTGCCAGATTTGAAAAAGTTAGCAGGCAAACAACACTGAGTGCTGCAGCCATGGAAGCCAGCAAACAAAATGGATCAGAGATTACAGATTACAACCGACCTAAAAAGCCTCGCCATCCATCTAAATACCCCCATGACCAGAGGCGTAATAAAACAAGGATAAATATTGGAGATTCCATTGGAAGATGGAGACAGCTTAAAGCCCAGAAATCCTTTAAAATTGATGCTGAGTTGGCTAATTCTGGCAACCGGCATGAGCTTTGAGTCTGGGGCAGGGCAGACAACTCTCCAGTATTTTTCCTTTAGACTGCAGTACCCATTTCAAACACTTGTTGTCAATCTTACATATAGCACCTTTAAGAGGAACGACAAAAAAAAATCGAATGTTATGATACTCACATTTTACTAACACAAAATGTATCTAAAATGTTTTGTTCCACTTCTGTCACACACTCAACGTTATGCTGATGATGTGACACTAGCGTTCTCTCCTGGGAGCCCCAGACATCTCTGATCTTTGAGAAAAGGCCAATGAAAATTGGCAGGCATACAGGTATATAAGGAGCTGGAATGCATACACTCATTCAGACTTCTTCTTTGGAGCCGAGCGGTTGTATTCAATGAGCTGAATTCCTCTGCTGTCCATTAATTTCTTACTCTCATGGGCTGTTGGTCTCTACAGTGCATAACAGCGGTTCTCTTCCTCTCGCACCAGCGTTATGCAGAGAATCACCCCTGGGCGCTTCAGCAGCAGAAAAAAAAGAGCATATTTTCTCTAACAGAGAATATATTTCTTACTAAAAGAGTGGCACTTACGAAAGCGTCTTTTTCAAGATGCCTTTTCGCGTGTGTTATTCCTGGTTTGGGTGCTACACACATGGAGAAGGCGTTCGTGGATGGTTCATGCCCTCATTAAGAGAGCATGACCATGGCTGCGTTGTGGTCGTGGCTTTCCTTCATCAGATGTAAAACCACCCCAATGGCTCTCCGGCTCGGTCCTTCTGCCTGCAGGTATGATGCTGAGTTGGTTAGCACTGGGGGTGATTTAGAGACTTCAATGGGAGCTTCGCCGCCAAGAAACCCCCCACGGACCTCCTATTCCCCAGCACGCTCGTATGCCCCATTCGAGTTCTGGTATGAGATTGTGGCCCTTCTCAGGGCAAGTTCACGATCTCGTTCGGGGCTTGCAAGGAGGATGAGCTATCGTTAGCAGCATCGGAGAGCTGGCTCTTCATGTCTGACGTTGAAGATTCGGCTGTACTCCCACACTCGGGTGTGGTAGCCCAGTCACAGGCTGACGCGGAGCTGCCGGCCATGCTTGCCTGGGCAGCTTCAAGTGTCGGGCTGCTCCCCCCAAACCCTCGACAATTTGTTCCTGGGGCCAGAGTGCCGCACAGAGCCACGCTCCGCCCCATTCGGTGGCAACACCGGCTCCGCCACAGACCGCCCCAGTGGGCCGGCCTCGGCATGGAGCCACCCACAGGAAACAGACACTACCGGTCTCACGGCCTGCCGCCAAGAACCTGAGATAGGCAGGCCAGGAATTCCGGAACCTGCATTTCTGGAGCTGGTAAGAAGACCACTCCTTCCCCAGTGGAGGGCCAGGTGGAGAATCCCTATTTTTCTTTACTTTTGATTTTGCCACATGCCCAATGTGCTGCGGTACCCACTTTCTCAAGAAAAGAGCAGTTTCCTCACTTCCTGGGCCCCACACTCGGTGTCCACGGCCGTCGTTATCATGACCGCTGGGCACCGTCTCTCTCTGGCAGGTTCGGCGCCCTGGAGGCAGGTTTCAAGCACACCCAGCTGTGGCACAAATCCGCCCCCGATGTGATGGCCTCCACGGTTCACGAGGATGAACTTCTTCCTCTCCCATCCCAGGCTGTTCCGGTACTGGTCACAAGGAGCCAGGTAAGTGCTTTGATGTCCCTGGACTCAGCACGGCCACAAGAGGCACCTCAGGCTCCGCCCGTCACAAAGCCCTACCCACCAGTACGTCTGACATGATTGTTCACGCCCACAACAGTGCCTCCTTAGCAGACATTTGTAGAGCAGTGGGTTGGGCAACCCCTAACACCTTTGCGAGGTTCTAAAACCTCTGGGTTAAGCCGCATTTGTCCCGTGTTTTGTCAGGTTCAAACAGGTAAGCCTCGGGACAGCTGGTCGGGTGTACTGCTTGCGCATAGCACCTTTCCCCTCCCTTGACGCAAGGATGTGCGCTCCTTCTCCCAGTCACGTTCACAAAAGTGTGGATGTCCTTCCTCCTTAGCACTGTGGCTGGTGTGTTTTCTGAGAAACTCGCCGCCGGCCCAGTACATGTGTCAATTAGGCCCTGTACTGAGGTAGGTGCTCAACATGCATTGGTTAACCCAATGTGATGTATTTTCCGCAAAAGGGGTTCCTCTGTTGGTAAACCGTGTCTGGCCTATCTGCCCCCGGTCACTGTGTTTGTAGTAACTCCTCCCTCTTCAGGTAGGATCAACCATGGGACCCTTCCACATGACATGCTTCCGACTGAACTCGGGAAGAACTTGTGACGTATTCCCACTCTAAAGTACCCCACCCCCCCGGCTGGGATGTGGTCTCCACGGTGTCCTCCTCTTTGGAGGGACACCCCCAAATGTGGACCTTATTTGGCCCCCAGCTGAACTATTTAATTCATTTTTGGGAGAAAAAAGAGAAGAGGCCGCAGCTGGGTCAGGCAGTCCTTATTTTTTGGGCAGTCGACCTGTCCCTGTGGTGCAGGGGACCATATCTCTCTGTCTCTGTCTCTCTCGCTCTCTCTCTCTCTCTCTCTCTGTTTAAATAAGCTTTTCCTTTCTTCCTCCTCTTCACAGAAGATACAAACTGTTAGATAAAACACAAGCACACTCACTCTGAGCCCACCAGGTGGGTCAGGGCTGATTGATTTAGCCCTAAGAGAGAGCATAACATCTCTGAACTCCCATCACACTCTGAGTGAGAGCTATTTAGTGATGGAGAATTAAGAGGGGCATTTATTTTCATTTAGTCTTAAGTTATTTCTGCAGAGGGTAGTGTAGTGTCTGGAAAGCAGATGGGTAAAGGTGTGTTACACATAAACACATATAGAGCAATCTGACAGTGAAGAGAGCTTCCAGGCCTTTTATATGTGTTTAGGAGCAAAGACCAATATTTCTCACCACTGTCATATTTTCTACCTGCTGCAGCCTACCGGCAGTAGCAGTAGCTGTGTGTGTGTGTGTGTGTGTGTGTGTGTGTGTGTGTGTGTGTGTGTGTGTGTGTGTGTGTGTGTGTGTGTGTGTGTGTGTGTGTGTGTGTGTGTGTGTTAGAGCAAAGGGGCTTTTTAAACTAGGTAAGGGCTCATTATTTTGCCATCTCTACTACTTTCTGGTTTGAAGAGATTAAGATCGAAAGAGAGAGAGAGAGAGAGAGAGAGAGAGAGAGAGAGACAACCATGATGATTTTGTGCAATGGAACTAATTTTTCCTTTTATTGTGAGATTTTGAGTGTACTCAAATATTGTCACTCTGTCATACTTGTCAGTGTGTGTGTGTGTGTGTGAGAGAGAGTGTGTGAGAGAGTTATTCAGGGGAAGTTCATCTATAAATATAGTTAGAACCAGTAAGATCTTTTTCACAAATTTTTTCATGTTCGTAATCTTATCTCATTTCAGTTAAACATTGTAATAACTTTCGCTATTAAGTCATGAACAGACATTACATAATGCTGAACAGATCAGTAAATGTTTAGCTGGTTGCATTAAACAATGAATATATGAAATCACTTAAATCAAAGTTTCATAACATTTATATCTGCATGGTAAATTAATTGCCCGATATTTGGCCAATTTTAGATAATAAAATTGGCTGATTACCATATCCACTTCTCTGATAAACAGAAGTTCCAAAATCTACCGACTGCTTTGTCAATGAATAATAATAATAATAAAGTTTTTTTAGTGAATCTCCATATGCAAAAAAGAGGAATACATAAAAAAAAAATAAACACTGGCATACCTTGTAAATTAATAAATAAATATCACTTTAACTTAAAAAAAAAAAAATCACTTTATATAGACAATAACCATGCAAAATTTAAACAGAAGAGTGAAACTTGTTTTTATTTATTTGTGGAAAGACATTAACTTGTGGAGATTTGATTGTTTCAGGGCAAATCCTGAACTTTTTTGTTTATTTATTTATTATGTTTTCCCCACAGCAGTTCAGTTAGCAGTTTACAATGCCTTACAAATCCCCCAAAACTCAATGTTGCTCTTTATGGATTTCTACTTGTTGTTGTCCTGTCCTTGTATTATTACAATGTTTTTGAATAAAACATCCTTAGGATATTATGGATTGTCATTGTTTGGCCCATAAACGATAAATCGATCGCAGTTTAAATCATATTGTATTATAAACCCATTTTTCATTCTCCCCCCTTTTTCTACTAAATGAACAATGGGTCACTTGAGAGATGAATGATGATTCACTCGAGACATCTTTGTCTTCTTGCACAGGTTTGTTGAAATGTTTTTATTCTGTATCTTGGAGCGCATGCATTCACACAAATCACAAACAGAGCACGGATATTTCGCAACACTCTCTACAGCTCTTTGTCATTGTGGGTGGAGGCCATGCGCTGAAGATTTCCCACTGGTGCAGCTGATGGATGAAGCTCATCAAGGGGTAAACACAATGTTTGGCATCTGTGTCAGACACACAGTCAATGGGTTCAGCCCAAAGTTCTGCTGGACCACTATTGGCTCCCTGCTTCTTTAATATCAGCTGAGGGTGTCTTTCTCGTGTCGAGGAGGTGTAGACTCATAATGTCAGTCGTTTGTTTTCCCAATGAATCTATGAAACAAACCCATCAAAAACTGTTGCATTTGTACACTACCACCAGATCACTAGATGTGCAGCTGATTCAAAAATAAATATATCAATATACTTAACAAAAAAATGTATGACTATTTTAATATAAAGTATTTGAATTAGTTAGCTGTTATGCATTATAAAATGTAGTGATGTTAATGTTTTTAATTAATGTTAATTAGCACTCATAATGTATTGCCCTAATTAGTGAAAGACTGCTAAACCCCAACATGATCTCAATATTCATTGATTTTTTTGCATCTAAACCATTGTTCTGTCATATATAAAATTTTTTACATTTGCATAGATCCTAAAAAACCAACAAGATAATCGATTTGACAGCATCTGAAATGTAAACACTTTTAGTTTTAAAAACTTTTAGAGACTTAATAATGTTTACAAATCCTTATGTATAAACATTATGTACAAATTACAATATTAATCACATCACCATGGATAGCTATGTGCACTTGACCGTTCATAAGTTGTAAACAATGTTTAGCATCTGTGTCAAACACATAATCGGTGGGCACAATCCAAAGTTCTGTCGTCCCGCTGTTGGCTTACTGCTCTTGATATCAGATCTCTATCCTGAGTGTATGTAGTCTCATAATGTCAGCCTTTTATTTGCCCAATGAATCTATTTAACAAACCAGTCGAAAGCTGTCGTATTTTTACACCACCGGTTACGTCACACTACACACTCGGATCAGCCTATTCGCTTCTCATATAATCCCCCACAGCTGCATATTTTCAACTGGGTGGGTGTGAAATCTGTGGAAGATTTAATGGCAGAGGTCCTATGATATCAAAACTCTAAATCATTGACCCATCTGGAGTCATACAACACAAATAAGTGGTACACCCATTACAACACCAAATCAAATGCTGACTGTAAAGTAACTTAAGAGACCACATGAATCTCTTATTTAGTGCTGGACAGTGTACACGATATCCGTTGTAGAGTAATAAATAAATAAACATAATTTTCTTTATGATTTGCTTTTTCCTTTTGAGATCATCCCCAAATGTCCCCATAGAAAGGATTTGTCATATAACATCTGGGTGCATGTATAGGTAAGTAAACCCACCCCCTTACACACAAACGTGTACACTTTAAGGACCTTAAGTTAAGCTAACTGTAATTGCTACACTCCGTACCTTACAAATATATTTAGTTTTTTATTTTATTTTATTTCATACTAAAAACCAAAATGTTCAGAGATTTGCCCTTCACAGGTACTGTTTAGTAAATTACACACTCTCTCTCACACACATCCTGCAGATCTACTCAGATTTAAATTCCACGTTTATCTTTATGACTGCACCACATCACACTGACATAGGTCATTATGAGGCACTGTTCCTTCCTCCACCACCCCTCCATGTGTGTAAGTGTGTTTTGTGTGAGCATATGTGTGTTAGTGGCCATTATTTCCATTACCCTGTTGAAATAACCTCTCTGCTTTCAGTAACAGGCTACAGATGTCTGTGTCCAGCATTAAACTCACACCGAATTCCTGTATTTTCATGACCGTGTGAATCCGGATTAAAATTGCATCTCTCGTCAGTCAAGCATGAAAGAGGGGGAAAAATGGCTCTGTTTGTTTTTTCATTGGTATGACACACACAGATGTGAACACTATTAAATGCACTTCTACTGCTTATTTTGGTCAGAAATGATGTAAAAGAGTTTCTAAATTATTTCTGGTGGCCAGCAGTTGTTCTGCTTGCCTGGGCATTGGCCCCTGAGTGTGTGTGTGTGTGTGTGTGTGTGTGTGTGTGTGTGTGTGTGTGTGTGTGTGTGTGTGTGTGTGTGTGTGTGTGTGTGTGTGTGTGTGTGTGTGTGTGTGTGTGTGTGTGTGTGCGTGTGTGCGTGCATGTGTACATGTGTACAGTACATCACTGGGTTAGAACAGCAGGGGATGGTCATGCTGCTGTGTTTGATTTAGGACTGACACATACAAATATAGTTGCATATGAATATAGGAAGGCAGAGAGATAGACATGTTCTTGGAAGATATCTTAATCTTTAAAAGAAAGTATTCAGAAGGGCTCCAACAGAGCCATGTAATGCAATACAGACAAACAGATCAAACTCAGTGGAAAAGGAGAGGATGGAAAGAGAAAAAGAGAGAATTTATCTCTTATTTCTTCGCTTATACTTCTACAAAGTTTGCACTACAGTTTTATTAATCTGCACTCTTCTTGTGTTGTCTGCTACTCAAACATCAACATATAACAATGCCAACCTGGTCTCATATTATCACATTACAATACCTAATTTTTAGAGGTGCAACAACAACAATTTGTATTCCCTTTCACACAAATCACGAATAAACCAGCAGTTCTTAAACACATAATTTCCGTCCTGTTCCTCGCACAATGTTATCTCACATATTGCTTTTATGACACTGTTGGTAAGGTTTATGCTATGGAGGTAGGTTTTGTTGATTTAAAACTCAATAGAACATTAACCTTGAAAACCTCATCTGTTTGGGAGGAAAAATTACCCACGTTTAGCACCACACGGTGGAAATTTCACCTCGGAACTGCAGCAATACTTGTAAGAAATCAAGTAATGTCATTTTTCCAAAAATGTCTCCACTGTAATGCAATTTATTTGAAGCTTTTAACTCCTGATCCAGTAATGCCCACCTCATGAAATACCTTTTCTTAAATCTGTACCTTCTCTATATTCGTTTTATTATTGTTTAGTTTAGATTGCTATCTTAAAATACCTTATGTCTCATATTTTAGTGATCTGGGCTTTGGCACAAGCATTTCGATGCCTGATGTACCCCGTGAATTCAGTGAAATGACAAATAAAGTAAACGTGACTCGAGAGAGGGAGAGAGAGAGAGATGGCAGTTTGTATTAGAAGGACAACCAAGGAATTCAGAAAAGGCCTATAAAGATTTGTCCTTACCTTTAGAAGAGACATGACTGATTGTATCAGAGTATTTGTGTTGACGTGACTGGCTACAGATCCTCCTATCCACTTCAACAGCAGGTGCAAAAACTCAACAATAAATTACTTTCCTACAGTTTGTGTATGTGTGTGCGCGCGCGCGAGGCAATTTTTGGATACAGAAGCAGCATTTCTGTAATTTCTCTGAACAGCTGAAAACATTTAATCTGCTTCTCTGTCCGATTTCATTTGGAAAAAAGGTTTTCAAGATTTGAAACGTATCTGATCAGAACACTTTCTCAAACATTTATTTAGTTGCCCAAATTGATTTAGAGTTAAAATGCTAAAAAGAAAGAAATGTTCTTTCAAAGAACAAAGTTCCCTTAATAAAAGCCTGCTACATCCATTCCGTGTGTGTGTGTGTGTGTGTGTGTGTGTGTGTGTGTGTGTGCATGTGTGTGTGCGTGTGTGTGTGTGTGTGCATGTTTTTGTGATTTACGAGGACAATTTTGTAAGTTACAAATTAGTAATTACAAGGGTATTATGCTATAAATGTGATTTATGAGGACATTTCTAGTGTCCCCATAATTCAAATCGCTTAAAAATCATACTAAACAATGTTTTATTGAAAAAGTAAAAATGCAGAAGGTTTTCTGTGAGGGTTAGGTTTAGGGGTTGTGTTAGGTTTAGAGGATAGAATCTATAGTTTGTACAGTATAAAAGCCATTATGTCTATGGAAAGTCCTCATAATGATAGGTAGACCAACATGTGTGTGTGTGTGTGTGTGTGTGTGTGTGTGTGTGTGTGTGTGTGTGTGTGTGTGTGTGTGTGTGTGTGTGTGTGTGTGTGTGTGTGTGTGTGTGTGTTGGTATGTGTGTGCGTGTGTGTGAGACTGCGACGTTCGTAAAATAAAAAGCTAAGCAATGGGTCATGAATTACCCATAGCACACACAGGTTTTCCATTTGGGAGGTGTCTCCATGTCATTAAAGCTACTTAAATGTGAAACCCCATTAGCAAAATAAAGCATTAAAATAAAAGGTAAAATTACAGCTGAACAGTAATCTATGAGAGCTAGATTTCATCCACCTACGTGCAAACACACACATGCATACACCTCTATTCACTTACAGCATTTTATGAGGTGCCAACCTGACCTGGCACTAAGCCACTCTAACAGTTTAAACTTGCATAACCACAGACGTAAGTAATTCTGCGATTCTGATCTACATTAACGGGGTGCCGTCTGAAACTAAACGAGAGATAAACAGCATGCGTGTGTTCTTTGGGTCTTATCTACAGTATGTGCACAATGTGTTGTGTTATAGAAATAGGATAACAATACTTTTAGTGATGTGCTGCCCTCTGGATCCATTTAACTGTTAATCAGACCAATCATCCCACACTTCCCCCTTGCTCTGCCGAAGCCGACTCCAAATTTTACCCTGCAGAGGTGTGTGCAAATGTTCATTTCTAAGTTGGATTGTGGCCCATGAGAAAGACACGGTGACTGTGTGTTCCCTTTAGATATGATCCAGATTTTCTTCTCCAGAGCACAGCGAACAAAAGCAGTTCAACAGTTTTAACAGTAGAGTAACAATAACCCCATAACACTGTGCACGACCCAAAGTAATATCACCTGTACATCTGCATATTAGCTGAAAATTGCAAACATCTGGAGGATGACTTGTTGTTATCATGTTTTTCTTTCTTCGTTTTCCAGCACATTTTCTTAATCAGTATTTTCAGTAAAATATTGAGAGATCGGTAAAGATAAATTTAACAATAAAAGATATTAAGAGAACCTGTATTTCTCACCTCATTAAGTCAGGTTTATGTTTAACAACCACAAGAAATGTGGTTAAAAAAAGAGGAAGCCAAAGGGAGAGTCGTTGTGGGGTTGCAGCAGGAGGTCAGTGTAATGGGACTGATCTGTTTCTGAGCTTAAAGTACATTCCGAGAGGAATGTCTTCAATTGTCTATATGCTGTGAGTGTGTGGCAGAGTGATCCACCATCAAACACACACATGCACCCTCTGTTTCTAATGCCTATGAGCCATTATGCTGTCTTAAGCATTTTTCCCTCCTTCACGTCGTAACCATGCAGGCCAAAGATTGAGATGAACGAGTACTCTGGTACGCTCCTCTTCATCATAAAGCCTCACTTCCTTCTTACATCACGTCTTTCTCTCTCTCTGATCATTTCCATATGCCTTCTCTTTCTCTGCTGAGAATTTGTGTTTTTTTGTGAAAGCATTACACCCACAAACACAAACAGTCATGAATGTCAGTAAGACATGAATTTGAGTGATTGATTTGATCAGTGTGCAAAACTTTCAGTGGAGTACTTCTTTTTTTTTTTTTAAAGGAATTTCTGCTGGTAATTTTTGGGGTGAAATTTGTTCGGGATCATCTCAAGCAACTCCAATTTTCATTTGGAACAGTTTGCCAAATGTCTATTATCTTAAAAGCTTTTTAGATGAGAAAATAGTCACACTAGTCTTTTATATCTATATTTAAACAATATCACATGAGTAAGATGTGAGCTGATATACAGACCAACGGCACGACTGCGAGTGTGATGCTGCTTTTATACAACAGTTCATTGAACAAGTAAATACAGTTGGCCTAAAATTGAATAACTTACATTTTCAGACAAAAAAGCAACTGAGTCTCATAGAATGAATGTTACTATAACAACATTTTTGAAAACTGCTGTGTTCTACTTTCCGTCACAGTTTTCTGATGAAATTAACACTTGAGGCACTACAACAACTGTGTGTTTTATTCACTTTCACACAAATCAAAACTACAACGGCTGATAATGAATTTATAAACACTTTATAAACGCACTATTACCACACACTTCCTTGTTATGGTATGTTTCTATAACGTATCATTTAAAAAACTATACATTTTAATGCTTGTGTTACAGATCAACCTACATTTACACACTCATTCCAATGTGATTAGCTTGTGTAGTTGCTCACCTCATAGAGGGTTGGACTTTGAACTCAGAAGTCCTCGGTTCAAACCCAGCCAAACACTCAGAAGAAACGAATGTGACACAGAAACAACACCAAAAAGCATGGTTGCTTAAGAAAATGTGTTTTTCACATTTTGTTTTTGGACACTATTGGTTAGGTTTTGGTTTTAGGTAAGGATATCTGTTTTGGTTACCTATCATTTGCTATTTGAACATAATTTGTAGGTTTAGGTTAAGGTTTTAGTTTAGGGAGGTATGTTTTACTAAGTAAAACCACAATCTAATCTTCACCTTTAAAACCATGTCTGATTCCTATACCATTTCACTCATGGACATTATACTGGGAAACTGCAGAGAAACATGCAAAAAGGCATATGATTTTGTTTTGCAAAAATGTTGCCACAGCCATGCAATGTTCAAAAAGACTTCTGTTAGCGAGAGTCTAAATAGCAGAGGGTAAAAAAGTAGGGGGGAAAATGTAACTAACTTGAAATCAAACCTTTGTGGTTAGTGCAACATTGTTTGAAAATACTGCTGAAACAAATTTCCATTTGAATATGTACTTTTAAGACCACTCAACCATTTGTTATGACTTCCTTTGGGGGAAACCCCCTATAATTTGCACCCTGGATTTAATTCGTTATTCCTTTATAATTGCTCGTTTGGTAATGTTCACACTTATTCTATGCACCACCTTTGTCAATTGTGATGTGGCGTGAGTTACAGTTGCTTTGCTTTGCATAATAAGAGCAGCCAACTCAAAAGGGTTCAATAAAGAAATATTTGAGTTTCTGACCGGAATCTTGTTCGTACATATTGGAGTCACAAAGCAGACAGAAAAATAGTTTTGATGATTTATTGTTCATGTTGGCAGCTGTCTTGCCCACTTTAAAGATTGTGAAAGATACACTCCTCTGATTACAGGTTATAACAGGAACAACTAGAGAATTGTTACACACACATACAGAGTTTGTGTGCATCAGGTTTTTTCCCATTTTTAATTACTGAGACTAGACTATGCTCCAGGGCTATATGTACAGTATGTGTGTGTTAGTTATAGAAGTACAAGAAAATGTCCTCTGGGCTGAAATACTGAAGTAAACTTTTAAAAAACACTTGGCAACTTTGCTAATGAGCAGCAAAGAGTTTGGTTTCACTCGTTAGAGGTTTTAAGAGGAATAGCACCTCTGAATGTCCTCTACGGAGCTCAGGACTGATGCTCTCAGCTGCTGTGAGTCCACAGATTTTTCATTTGTGTACAAGATGGTGACCTAAAACTGTACGTTTGAATTAATGTTGTATCTCAAGGCTTGCATGGGTCTGTGTTAGTGTGCTTGTGTCATGCACAATTTAACATGGCCTATCCGCTCCAAGTGAAAAACTCTAATTACATGGGTATTAGCTTATGTTTACAGATTGTAATTGTATGTATAATTGTAACACAGTAGTTCTTTAAAATCACTTGATAATTGAATTTTGTAATAATGACATTGTTGTTATTTCATAACATGAGATGCAGTAGTGACTCTGAAAATAAAATAAATTCTATGGGTTTTTCGGTATCTGTCTTTGTGTCTATTTTCTGCGTATTAATGTTGATGAACAGCCCTATTTACATGGTCTCTTTTTAGTGGAGTTTACAGAAGCTTTTACAAGGTTTTTGACATGTGGTTTGTGGGTGTGCTTGTATGTATAATGATACACATGGGCAGGGTTAGCTACTCTTGTGAGGATGAAACTTCTGAAAATATCCTCAGAAGTATAATAGTCTTAATTATTTTTTTCAAATGCTAATGTTACAGTTAGTCTATAGTATTATTAGCTTATAGTAAGTGACAATTGACGTGATAGAGTAAGTAGAAAGTCCACTCAGAGATATGATGCATTTACTTTATTTGTGTGTGTAAATGGGTTTATGTTTGTGTGAACATGTGCATGGTAAAGTAACAATGCCATTATTATGTCAGCTATGTGATCACCAACTTCCATCTGTTGCAAATATACATCCTAGACATTCAGTTAAACACAGACAGGCATATAATAACCTGTCTACATAATACATGTACCATCACCCAAACACACACACAATGTGTCAATGTGTGTGTGTGTGTGTGTGTGTGTGTGTGTGTGTGTGTGTGTGTGTGTGTGTGTGTGTGTGTGTGTGTGTGTGATATCTGTAGTGTCATGCCTTCTGCTAATGTGAGTTCTGGTAAAGTCATCACAGCTGATACATGATATCACTTAATCTCAGCCACATGTGTGTGTTACCCTCCATAAACTCCAGTCTAGTGTGTGTGTGTGTGTGTGTGTGTGTGTGTACCACAGAGATTTTTTAAGTATTCTTCCTTCTCTCTGAGCCTTAGATGCTCTTCTCTCTGTTGTTTTGGCTTTAGCTACCCCCGCAGAGATGAACTATCTCTAATGAGGACGCTTGTGCCAGTAGAAGGCAAATATGTAATGGACCTGTTGAGCACACTGACACTGTATGGAAATATTAAAAATATTTCAAACTAAGATAACAGCAAAGAGCATGATTTCTCTCTCTCTGTGTTTGTGTTTGTGTGTGTGTGTGTGTGTGTGTGTGTGTGTGTGTGTGTGTGTGTGTGTGTGTGTGCGTGCGCGTGTGTGTGTGTGTGTGTGTGTGTGTTTGTGTGTGTGTGTGTGTGTGTGCGTGTGTGAATGCGTGTGTGTGTGTGTGTGTGTGTGTGTGTGTGTGTGTGTGTGTGTGTGTGTGTGTGTGTGTGTGTGTGTGTAATAAGCTATGGTTTGCCGACAACTGTCCTCAAAAGTGAGCTAAATCTGACAAAACAAAAAATAAATGTAAGGGATAGGGTTAGTCTAGTAATAATTAGCTTTATAGAAAAAGAATAGAAATGTATGGGATCTCCCCATTTAGATTGAGTGTGTGAGGGTCAGGTTTTGCCTCTATTGTGGGGACCAAATATCCTCACAAAGATAGTAAAACTTGAAATTATGTAGTCTAATGACAAACAGCTTGATAAACATAATAAATAATGTCTTTAAAATAAAAGATTGGGAAAAAATATTTTAAAAAGTGTGTGCGTGTGTGTATTTGTAGCTTCTGAAACATAAAGTTGGTTCTTAACAAGGATTGTAACCATATAAAACGAAGATGTGGATGGAAAAAGAGAGGAAAAAAATTGGGTGAAGCTATAAATCGAAGCATGCATTTCACAGTCTCCCTATGTCTCTCCGTCTTCCTCTCCATTTACAAACATCATCATGTTCTTTCTCTTTTGAAGCTTGGGTAGTCTGGAGATCATCCATTCACCCATTCGCTCTCACTGCCTACATATGTTCTCTTTTGATTCTGATCTCTCGTGTGTCTTTGTGTTTGTGTGTGCATGTGTTTGTGATTCATAAGGTTAGAGGGTAACCCATAAATTCACAGTGTGACTTTGAAAGTGGATTAAGGCAGACTGGTTAAACCACTGTGAACTTTAAAACAGGGAGACTGATTCATTTTAAAATTCCACACATTGAACATCAGCAGATAAATTGTAATGTCACAATGACAGAAACAGATTTTAAACTGTTATCATACAATTGACAGTTAACGCAGCGATATCCTTTCAATGATTACTATTATTATTTAATTTTTGCTAATATTCATGTTAATTAAAGTAACAAGGGTCTGATCTCACCACTAGATCATACTGACATCAAATTACTGAACAGGATGCTTTGACTCAAAAAGCCTACACAGAGTAATGCACAACACTGTCAATATGTAAACGTGTATACATGTATATATATTTTCTTTTTTTAATGACTCAAATGACTTTTGCTGTAATGTGAGCTTGAGCTATATGAGCTATAATGTGCTATCTAAGGAAATTTGAGTGAAAGTCAAAAAAAGATGAAAAAAATAAAGGGAATTAATGAAGTTTTTAATTCATCACAGCTTCAAAGTTGAGTTTGATTAGCTAGTTCTGATTTAAAATTTTCCTTTTGTATTTCTGTTGTTTTTAAGTGTGTAGAGCTGCAGTACTCAAACTTATACAGTTTAGGAGTCAAGCTGAGAAACATCTCATGTTTGCAAAAGTATTTTTATAGCACCCTCTGAACATGCTTTGAATATTTAGTGATTTGATTCATGGTGTTGCTTTGAATTATATCTTTGAAATTGTGACATGACAGCAAGAGCATAGCAGCAACGGGGGACGTGGGGGACACTTTAAAAAGGTGATTTTTGTCCCCTGCACTTTTCCAAGCAAAACCCATATCGAGTCCAAATGCTGGATTTGTATACAGTATTCTTTGCGTTTTGTTACTTTGGGCCGTTTGAGCGACCATCCAGCCAATCACAGGTGAGTTTCATGAGCCAAACAAACTTTATGTAATAGGTTGGCAGACAGACAGTCTAATTAGCACTCCGTTCATTTCAACAAAGTTGCTTTCAAAAATTCTAATTTATCCATATTTTTTATCAGCATTTATTTTGAACTAAATGAATAATCCAGAGATGAGGAACAGACAAAAGAGATGTATTTATCAGCATATCATTATTGATTGGCAGCATTACTTGAAATGCACTGCAGAAAAAAAAACAATGGACAATCCTTCTTTTAAGCTCACATTGCAAGCAGAGTTTATATCAGTGCATGAGTCTTCAGTAAGTTATGCTTTTTACATTACTGTAATAACCCTCACGGGAAGGAGGACAGGAAACGAGGTTGAAACAAAAGGTAAGGCTTTAATTGCCGTCTTTCTCATACATTTACACACAACATAACATAAGCACATTGGGATGGCTTTTCGGGGGTCCCCACTGGCGGCTCTGTCTCTGCTTTTATGCCGCTCTCCTCGTGCTCACTGGAATTAGAGACAGGTGTTAGGCATAATTTAGCTCAGGTGTAAGCACCCTTACCGCTTTCCTCTCCCGGACGGGCACTTGACCACGCCCCCGCTGCCACAATTATGTTTGTGAGGTAATAGTTTAATTGGTTGTTTTTGACAATTTAAGCAGATTACTAGATCTGTGTTAAATATATAAAGCTATTTTTCACATCAGCTCCTGTTTTTTTTACCTCTATGTTGGTGTGCAGTCGACATACTAGGACAAAAAATAGATCTGCTGTGTTTATAGAACACTTATGCATTTTAGTGAAGTCAATATATATCTAGAAACTTTTTTATATGAAAACATACAGATGTTATTCAAACTCATAATTATTATAAGACTATTTTTGTTGTCTTTTGATAAAAGTCATGCTCAGCAGCTCACAAACTGTAAGGAAATGATAGATTTGCTTTGTTCTTATAATGCTTAAACTCTCTACTAAAGTCTCTCTGTAGGTCTGTAGACATACACATTTTAAAGGACTAACATTTATTTTGATCGTTGATTCAGTGACTAACTAAATTCACACAAGGCATCACCAGAAATAGCCAGTGAATCATTAAATGGATCTGAACTAATTTTGGTGGATGTAGTCAAAGCACTTGAGCCATTTGGATACATTTAAATCCTACAATGCACAAGCACAGAGTAAAAAATAAAATGTGTTTGCCGTTATTGTAATTGATTAAATAATTTATTCAGGACCAGCTTGTACTCAGTCTTTTATTGTCATGTGTGAAACAGAAGCAAGTGCTCCACAAGATGCCCTTTATTTTTGCAGCTAATTTAGCAAAATGCTTCAGTTATTTTGCTATACTTGAAACTTTACTTCAAATATTAAAAGTAATTAATATGTATATATTAATACAATAATTATATCAGCTTATATATGAAAATATACTGTAACGTATTAATACTGCACTGTGAGTTTTTGGTCGCCCCACCATCGCTATAGTGGCACAGAAATTACACAGTTTATATATACACCTTTAAGGCTAATTTGTGGCATGTCAAAGAGATATGAAAGAGAGTAGTTATTACAGCTTGTTAAAGAGCAATGTAGGGGAAGAGACTTATAACTCTGTCATTAAAGAGCTGCATGAGGTTTACAAGACATGGGTTGAGTACCAAGGATGTACAGTATTTATTATTTTAACCTGATTATTTTGATAGTTTCATAATGCGCACATCTACAATGTGCATCTTAAATTATTGAAATCAAACCAATTCATCACTGAGAGATAATGTCAGCTCAGGAATAGTTTCTACAAGCAACCATTCTAAATCAATTACAGAAATGCATTTTCCTTTGAGTTATGCCTTAAAAGTTTCATGCAGAGGCAGAAAGATCAAATGTGTAGGCAAAACACCCATGCAGAAGTGGTGTACTCTCCACTGGCGTTCGTGGACAGTATAATTAAAGATTTCATAGTGATAAAATGATCTGATATCACATTTTCATGCCTGTATGTCAACAAAATATTTATGGCTCTCTACTCTCAGCAGGACTAAAGTTCTCAAAGGTTATTTATCCTACAATTTTCCCAGACTATCTATTCTGCAGCCGTCTCTGATCACGTACTCGTTTTTTAATGTTTGTTAATCATCATTTCCATATCATCTTTTTTGGGTGAAATAAATCAAACTTATTTAAGCTAGACCAGTCAGACATTTATTTATATGAGTGGTAGTTTAGGGTATTATATAGTTAGGGTAGTTTTAGGACAAGTATAAATCTTGACTGTCTCACCGGCACAGAAAATAAACCCTGCTCTTTAGACAACAGCTGCCCACAGGAAAGGACAGATAGAGGAAAAATAGAAGGTGTTTGTGATTGATGCAAAAGGATGAGACACAAGTGACATTTCAGTATTACAGCCAGTGTGTGTGTGTGTGCGTGCGTGCGTGCGTGCATGTGTGTGTGTGTGTGTGTGTGTGTTTATGTGTTTTACGAGGACAATTTTTTAGGTTATAAACTGGTAATTACAAGGGTATTATGCTATAAATGTGATTTATGAGGACATATCTAGTGTCCCCATAATTTAAATAGCTTAAAAAACATACTAAACAATGTTTTATTGAAAATGTAAAAATGCAGAAAGTTTTTTGTGAGGGTTAGGTTTAGGGGTAGAATCTATAGTTTGTACAGTATACAAATCATTATGTCTATGGAAAGTCCTCATAATGATAGGTAGACCAACATGAGTGTGTGTGTGTGTGTGTGTGTGTGTGTGTGTGTGTGTGTGTGTGCGTGCGTGTGTGTGTGTGCGTGTGTGTGTGCGTGCGTGTGTGTGTGTGCGTGCGTGTGTGTGTGTGTGTGCGTGCGTGTGTGTGTGTGCGTGCGTGTGTGTGTGTGCGTGCGTGTGTGTGTGCGTGTGTGTGTGTGTGTGTGTGTGTGTGTGTGTGTGCATGTGTGTGTGTGTGTGTGTGCGTGCTTGCGTGCGTGCGTGCGTGCGTGTGTCTGTATGTCTGAATATTTTTGTAAAAGCAGCATGTCAGCATTATATTTTGCATTCATGAGATTTACAAACTGAAAAATAGGTGTTCAAGGTGAGGGTGTTCAAGTCTTACAAATATAATAATAATTATGAAAAATTGGGTCAACAACAGAGGTTTAATTGTGTTTAGGAATGACACATAATTTACAATATTCACTATTATTTAAGAATGCCTAAACTTTTGTGTGTGTGTGTGTGTGTGTGTGTGTGTGTGTGTGTGTGTGTGTGTGTGTGTGTTTGTTTGTTTGTTTGTGTGTGTGTGTTTGTGTGGTTTACGAGGTGAGTTTGAGTGGTTTACATGGACACATTTCTTAGGTTATAAACTGGTAATTACAAGGGTATTATACTATAAATGTGGTTTATGAGGACATGTCTAGTGGCCCTATAATTCAAATCGCTTAAAAAACATACTAAACAATTTTTTTTTTTTTTATTTAAAAATGCAGAATGTATGTTGTGAGGGTTAGGGTTAGGGGATAGAATACATTGTTCGTACAGTATAAAAATCATTATGTCTAAGGAGAGATCTCATAAGGATAGTCGCACCAACACGTGTGTGTGCACGCGTGCATGAGTAATGTATAATATAGAGGAAAAACAGATGCAGAGATGACAAACCCTGAAATACAGTTTTTTCATTTCTCCCTCTCTCTTTCTTTTCTCTTTCTGTTTGTTTGAGGGACAAGTTGTCCTTTTTCGAGGCTATTTGGTTCTCATCAACAGCTTTAGCAGTAGCAGAACTGACAACCCCAAATGTAACATCTTTTACACAAGAAGAATGTATGTTTGTTGTAAGTTTGTGTAATGGGGTGAGAAAAAAACATGTAAATTTCATTGCCATAATGCAACTGGGAGATCTTATCAGAATAGAAAACAAAAACCTGCTTTATCAGAGGAGAGGGCAGACCTGTGACCGTTTCGCATATAAGCAGCTAGCATGCTAAAAGGTATTTGCTTCAGTATATGTATGCTGTAATAGCCAACAGTGAAAAATCTTAAGTACAAAATCTCCTATTATACCAAACAACCAAGTCCTCTGTCTGACAAAGTCAAAGGGCAACACCTCAGTGCAAACGTCATTATAAGGCTATAAAAGATCGATCCTGTCAAGACACTGAAAAATGCCCTATTATGAACCAGCATCACCTCAGCAGCTAGAAACAGCCGATACCTTCCATGCTTTAAAACTGTGTGCCCTGATTAATTTTTTTTCTTGAAGTACCTTCAAAGGAATAGTTCACCCAAAAATGAAAATGTTGTCATCATTTACTAACCCTCATGTGTTTCCAAACCTGTGTAACTTTTTATCTTCTGTGGAGTTTAAAAAGGAAATGTAAGGCTATACTCGGGGGAATAACACCCCGAGTTCCCATTCAATTTAATGGAAATTGTATGACTGAGACAAACTCGCTGTCTAACATCTCCTTTTGTGTTCCACGCATAAAGAAAGTCACATGGATTTGAAACAACGTGTGGGTGAGTACATTTTCATTTTTGTGATGAAAACTATTTTTAAGATACATTCTTAAAAATGTATTTCTGTTTTTCTTTTACCCTTTTGCTCTTGTTCTCTCAAAATGGCAGTCCAAACATCAGCTAAAGCCCTCCGTGGTAGTGCTCATTTAAAGAGCCAAGGGCAATTGTTCTCTCTGGAATTATTTCTGTAATATAAGTGTCTGTTCTGAATAAAATGATCATAAGTATGTTATGATTACATTAAGAAAATGATGATTTGTGTGTAATGAGTATTATAAGTTGAGTTGAAATGCCATGTGCTGCCTGTAGCGTCTCTGTAGTGCTGAGCAGAATGGAGCCACAGCTTGAGTACTCTGTTCCATTTGAGGACATGGTAAAGATTAAATGTTAACGGTCAGATCAAAGTGGGAGAGCTGTGGGGGAGCATGTACTGAGTCTAATTTACATGAAACAAAAGGATAAAAGGATCAGTGGAGGATTTCTAAAGAGACGCTCATAACATGTGAGCAGCATTAAGAGGCTGACAGCATCCTCATCTTTCACATGAGCAGTGCTTGATTTACATTGTAGTGGTTCAGAGCTCATGCACGAGAGCTGTCATGTCTCCTCACGACTGAGGGGAGGCACAGTCAACAATTGCAAACCCACTATGAAAAAAAACTCTTTGAATTAAAACATAATAATAATGATAATGTGGAGAACTGAATGGATGTTGTCAAATTTGTGAGACAACATCACCTTAGGTAGGTTTAGGACACTTAGTACACAAAACACGATAAATGTCAACAGAATGATGTTTGATTCAAGGGACACAAGGGAGACTGGTTTCCATAAAAGTTATTTTTCTCCATTAACTACCATAATCTCCTTTTCTTGCTCACTGGGGGTCTAAAGACAAATCATATTTTTAAGGCATAATCTACAATCACTAATGAAGCGCCTCCCACAGTTGTTTTGAATAAGTATGACAACTAGTTGGAAATGTTAAAGGAACAAAGGCGTCACTTCCAAAAAGAGACGAATAGTCCTTGAAATGGTCTATTGGTCAGTGAGACATGCAAACAAAAAATTGACATATCCTTTTAAAATAACTAAAAACCAGATCATTGCAATGGAAATTTTCAGACTCTAAAGGGATTCAAAGGGATGCATTACATTCTTTTAAAATCCTGTCATGCAACAAAATTGTGTCTAAAATTTGGGCTAGGTGTAAATAGGTTTGAACTCATTATAGTTTACAGTGGAACAACAGAACGTTGATAACATTTGTTCCAGTAGCCATATCTGACAATATGAGAACATAACATGTAACTCCTCACCCAATGTGGCCTGTTAGGAATACCTAAATGTTACAGGCCAAAAAGCATTTATAGTTAATGGCCTCGCACCTTGACCTCTTATTACTGTTTTAAAGTTTATTAGCTGACATTCCACTGACACAACTTCCACAATGGAGCTCCAACATCATCTGCAGGACAGATGATTTATACCTGACGGCATTGGTTGAAAGACAAACTGCAACCTCCGGTGTCACTGCAATGGCCTGCCATATATAGACACTGTGGATGTGTACTTTTTTCACGGGCAGACCCGGTTCAATTCCCACCTTTGTCAAACTTTTCCCTGTCCTTTTCCCTGTCTCCACTCGTAATATTTCCATTAATACTACTTATGATAAAAAAATAAGAATCAATACAAAGGTTGATTGCCCTGCAGTGATTTGGTTACAGTGAATGTGTGGAGTTTAGTGAAAGGTTTGGTCCAGGTAAAATAAACCATTGTTTTACTATAGTAATGGTTACTCTAGTAATCATGTTTTTTGGCAAAAGCCAAAATTTTAATGCAATTAACTATGGTGAAACTACAGTAATATGGAATTAATATTGTAACCTTGTTTAATTTTGTGGTTACTTTGATTTTACTACAAAATGCCACGGTGGTACTGTGGTCACTGTAGTAAAACCATGGTTAATTTTTCTAAGGTAAGGTTAGGGTTAGGTTTAGGATGTCTGTGGGGCTCTAAATAATCACAATAAACACACTGCAGTGATGCCCCTATAATGTATGTTAGTATTTAATTAGGAGTGCATATAGTTTGACAGGATTTGCTCTGGGGTGCAAATAGCATCTAACACTATTTGCACTTATTGCAAATAAGATGCTTTTTGGTGCTATTTCCACTTATATTAAATAGCCACTGCCATAAATGTGAGGTAGTAAATGAGAATTGAGAACTAGGGAGGTATCCCACACTTTGAGAACCACTGCACAATAGCAAGACAAAGGCCAAGTTAGCATTAGCAGCTCTTTGTCTAAATTGCCTTATCCTGCAACACGACTTTAATATTCTTGGCACATGCTAATGCCATTTATCTCCACAGATAGGGCAAGCACACATGTACCATTCATCATTTTAATTATGATTAATATTCAAATATCCTGGAGAGCTAAATGAACTCCTTGGTGCAGAGTTTCCTCCTTAAATAAATTTCACTAGTTTGCCAATTAATATAATGCATAGGAGGAGAATAGGGTAAGAGGAAATGAGTGTGGTTTATAGTATGCAAGGAACTAAAATCAGATCCTCCTTTGCTATTGCAAAGTAGGATATTTTAGATATTAAGTGCCTGCAGTGTTCATATCTTATACATCAATAATATTACTAAAGGCAAGAATGTATGGCATAGGATTTTTATAATGCTTAAGTGGTTTAAGTGTGTGTGTGTGTGTGTGTGTGTGTGTGTGTGTGTGTGTGAGCGTGTATTTATCACTTTGTGGGGACCAAATGTCCCCATAAGTATAGTAAAACCCGAAATTTTTGACCTTGTGGGGACATTTTGTCGGTCCCCATGAGGAAAACAGCTTATAAATCATACTAAATTATGTTTTTTGAAAATGTAAAAATGCAGAATGTTTTCTGTGAGGGTTAGGTTTAGGGGTAGGGTTAGGTTTAGGGGATAGAATATAAAGTTTGTACAGTATAAAAACCATTATGTCTATGGAAAGGCCCCATAAAACATGGAAACACAACAAGTGTGTGTGTGTGTGTGTGTGTGTGTGTGTGTGTGTGTGTGTGTGTGTGTGTGTGTGTGTGTGTAGCCTCAGGAGTATGAACAGGTTTGTGATGGTTTAAACATGTTAGTTAGCAGGTGACATGTGGTGCATGTGTACAATGTTCTCTTGTTCGTGTACTGTATATAAGGGAAAGCTTATTGACAGTGGTTGTTTGGCAGGGTCACAAACAAATTAAATTTAATGTATCACAACCACGTGTACACTTGACAGATGCTTTTCAGAACCAGATGATCATTGTGTTATCTCAGTGAGACAACAAGGCAATTGCAGTGGAAGTGAATGGGGTAGATTACCATATAATTACTTGTGTACTTTTAATGTTTTAAAAGTATAGCCACTGTACATATACATTATAGCATGATGTTATTTACATTTACATTTATGCATTTGGCAGATGCTTTTATCCAAAGCGACTTACAGAGCTCTTATTACAGGGACAATCCCCCCAGAGTAACCTGGAGTTAAGTGCCTTGCTCAAGGACACAATGGTGGTGGCTGTGGGGATCGAACCAGCGACCTTCTGATTACAAGTTTACCAGTTATGTGCTCTAGACCACTACACCACCACCACTCCAATTTTGATAAAATTGCTTACTAATCTTTTCTGTGTAAAGTTATATAACAACTTATAACAATATAACAACTACCAATAAACCCTATAATTCTGGTCAGCTATTTTATCACACTAAAATTAATTTTTACAAATATATGTTTATGTCTTGTGGCTAAACTGTACATTTGAAACCCTGTGTATTTTAAAATTTCTGAACCGGCCCTATTGACTTCCAGTGCTTTAACTGTGATTTTTTTTTTTTTTTTAATAAATAAATGAGGGATGAGTCTAAATTATTTTTTGGTATTTTTTGTAGCTTAAGTTTTTGGTAATCAACATTATGCAACAAATGTTGTTGCTTGAGGAGCTTAACTTGTACCTGGAACATTCCATTAAGCTTAAGTGTCCAACATTACCTGATTCACCCTATGTTCAAAGGGGCTATCTGTGGAGTTCACCTATAAAAAATATGGTGTAAGTGATTGTATATTTGCTGTTTTGTGAATAAATTATCAAATATTTGTTATTTTGGCTGGTGGGTTGTGTTATGATTTTATGACAACAGTTTGTTTTCTGTTTCATGTTATGTTTTGATGGGTGCCGTAAGTGAGAGAGAGAGGGAGGGTTATTTAAGTCACGTGATCATGTACTGTACACACACACACACACACACAAAATCACACAGAAATCATGAAATGGCACATGTCACATATTTAAAGAATATATATAATGTTTTTATTAACAAGATCACCCATTGTCCAAATAAAGTCCCCAGTCTGCTGAAACAGTGATACCACAGTGCTGCGTTCAGTTTGTCACGCCTAGCTTGGCAGTGTGTGTGTAAGTGCGTGCGTGTGTGTGTGTGTGTGTGCGCGCGTGTGTGTGTGAGAGAGAGAGCTGGTTTATACAGACATATACATTAAATAATCTTAGCTAACTTCATACACACACCTCATCAAAACTCTAAACACACACACTCTCCCAAGATGACCTTAAAAGCTATACCAAGATGAGCTTAAGTCTGGCTGTCAGCAGTGCCAGCATGTCTCCAGAAACCCTGGCCCCACAAGTGCTTTCAACGTATCAGTATTAACATAAATTGGCTGATGATTGGTGAATTTCTGAGTGTGTTTTGCTTTGAATTTGGTCCTTTGGTGCACCTTTGTCAAAAGGCTTCTTCAGAAAACAGGATGCTTTCACGGTTCGTGAACTCATCTGTTTAAGGTCACTATTTCAGAAATTAAATCAAAATGACATCAGTTCATTGGCCTTAACAAATCTGAAGAAGTTCACTTCGCAATATGGTAACCACCATAAAAACCTGACCCTTAAATGTTTGGTTGCATTTTACTGTCTGAATAAATCAGGGTCCCGGTGAGGGTTTCACAATTGCTCTGGTTTTCCCAGTAAGTTGCTCAAATCTTTTTGATTTAGAAGATATTTTTTCTTGCTTGTTTTAAAGGCATAGTTCACCTACAAATGGATATTGTCATCTATTATTCACCCTCATGACATTTCAAACCCATATGACTTGCTTTTGTGTTTTCTTTCACGTTCTTGTGTTAACACACTTTTCTCATAGCATTCATAAACACACAACAGATGCCAACATTTTCCCTGAAAAATGACTTACATTTTGTGAATGTTTCTTACCATAACCTATTGTATGCCTTCAAAAGACTTGAAAAATGCTGCATGAGTCTCATGCTTCAACTACTCGACTACTTTAATAGAAATTTTTAGTTCCTGATGTGAGACTCTGTCAACTGTCACTTTATTGAGTAGACAGACTGGAAAATTCATTAAAAATGTTCCCATGTGTTCCGCATAAGGAAGAAAGTCACACAGGTTTGGAACAACATGAGGGTGAGTAAATAATGACAGAAATTAAAATTTTGGATTAATCATTGTTTAAGGACTTTTTATTATTATTATTATTATTATTATTTATTTTTTACATTCTAGTTTTTTTCCCATAAGTCAACAGTTTCCTTAAACCAAAGAAATACAGAGCAACTGAATACAGTCAGTAGACTATCAGTGCCAAGACTTTAGTCTACCAGACTCCAAGTAAATTATAAGTGATGCTGTTTTGGTCTTTTATTTTTGGATTAGAAATGATAATATTTATGTGTACTTATGTGTATGTCCATTTAAATCGCATGACATGGATAAAAACTCAGATGATCAGCCCAGGACGAAGCTGAATGCACACCTTTTTTTAAATTTCATGGAAAAAAAAAGAAAAAGAAAACGACTGTAAAATTCAGATGGTGCAAATGGTTGATGTTTAGATCCATTACCACTTCAACACCATTAATTTGAGGAACCCTGCAACAAATATACATACAAACACACAAGCTCGCTCATCAGAGATATGTATGTGTTAGCTGAGGGAAGAGCAGTGTGTGTGTGTGTGTGTGTGTGTGTGTGTGTGTGTGTGTGTGTGTGTGTGTGTGTGTGTGTGTGTGTGTGTGTGTGACTGTGAGCATGTGGTGTGGTATTTAGGTCACATTTTCAGCAAGCTGGTTTTCCAGCGTCAGACTTTAAGAGAGCGATTCTGCGAGTTCTGGACAAGCGTTTCATTCTCAAGTAGGTTCCTCGTCTTTGCTATCACTTCCACGTGGCTTCATCATAAATATATTAACATTTAATGGCCAGAAGAACTGGCTTCCCTCAGATGAACCTCTACAGTGGCACTTTTCTAAAACTCAGAGAATATGGTTCACATGCACGTACACAGAGTCCCACAAAAATGAGAGAGAAAAAAATATATTTCTGTCTGGTGCATAATTGCAGACACACACACACACACACACACACACACATACACACACACACACACACACACACACACACACACACATACTCCCTTCAGGCAATTAATAGGATTTGCAATTTAGGAATTCCTTTTGGCATGATACCAAAAAAAAATCTATGAGAGACATAGTTATGCACTTTTGTATATGTGAGAAAGAGTGAAAATTGTTCTTTAAGCAAGATTTTTTCTGTAGCTAAAATAGGAAAACTGGCACATTCTACATTACACATAAATCTTCACAACTGTTTTTCAGTTTTCCTAAATCATTTCTGCATCTATAAACTCCAGTGCACATATGCACAACATACAGAACAAACCTTGTCAAAACAGCAACTGAACTTTTCCTGCTCTTTCTATTATTTAATCTCCCTACAAGCTTATTTTTACACAATTAGAAAAAGAACTTATTCAAATGATATATGTTCTGCCCAAAATACAGATGTGGTCATGCAGTAGAATTTCAAGCACAGTCCACAGGAAATTACAAGATAAACCCTTGAAAACCCCATTTTCAGATGTTCAGGTAAAAAGAAAAAAATGTAGGGACAGCCAGTGAGAGCTGACATAGACAAATGAGAGGACATGAATGAAACCAGCCAGAACCACCCCCCTCATGCTGGGATCAGTGTTAAAAGTGTCCTATACAGAGAAAGGAGAGAGTGAAGGAAACAGTGATTTAGAGGGGGAAAGAGTTGTTTCCACTGAGCCAATTACAAAATAATTAACAGTTAAACACAAAAAGTAAGAAAGCAAATAGAGGAAGAGAATGGAATAACTGTAAACTGTTCACCTCCATCTTTGTCTCTCTCTCACTTTCTGTACATCCATCTCAGCTTCTGTCCTTTACAAGGTAGCAAATGTTATAGTTTAATATTTATGAAGTGCTATTCCCTGACTGCAGCTCTCTTAGCTCTTTCACTGACACTTTTGAACCTTTCTCTGGGTCCTGGGTCTACACAAACACACCTTTTGAGACCTACGCCAGGCAGAAATGAACTCTAACTGTAGGCAGTTGATGCATAACGTGCCCATGGACATTTGTTTTATCCACATCAAGAATTTAGGTTAAAATTTAAATGAATGTACGTATAAGAGATGTATTAATCTTCTAAAGATTTTCACCATTTTTAAACACCTTTTTGTCATCACAAGTTTACTATAATTGTCCTGGGATGACAATAAATCTTTAAAGGTACAAATATTACTGTACATGTAATATCTCAGTTAATACAAGGTCATAAAAGCTGCATGCACAGTAATTCTAAAGAATTTGCCAAATTATATTTAAAAGTTTACTACCAATGCTGTTGTGTGTCTATGCAAACAAAAAATTCAATAAAACAATTTTCTAAAACTCTGCACTTCACCTAATTAACCACATCAATTAATTAATTAACAGCATTAAAATTACTGTCTATCACATTTAAAATATTTTGAAATATTTACAATTGTCATATTTATTTCTTTTTAACATTACATTAATATATAAATGCATATATATTGGGGGTGTTAAGTGGCATTCTAATTAAAATGTGAAAAAAATTTAGGAAATGTAATTTTCCGTTTCTGGAAAGCGTAAGACACCATTTCTCTTGATAATCACAGAGTGTGATCTGATGCCAGCTGCAGGGAACAGTTCAGTATTTGAGTCTGATTGGATTGGTGATGAGACGAGATGAGGAGAAATTTCGATGCCCTTAGTCGGGTCTTTCCATCTAACACTGAATCATCAAACACATGCTAACATAAAATCAATCTTTCACAAATTTGCGTATCTTTACTTTTCTTTCTTTCACTGTTTTCAATTATTCCAACTTATCTCTAACTTTACCCATTTAACTCCCTCCTTCGGTTCTCTCTGTAGATTCTCTCTGTCTCTCCCTCTGGGTTCTGTAATAGTAGCAGATAGAAGCTTGCAGAGCCCACGGCATTTACCCAGAATGCACTAGGGGTGAGTGGGCAGTAAATCTAATATCAGTCTTGTGCAGATTGATCACCTGTCACATGACTTGCTTAATATTCTCAAAGTCTCTCCTTTCTCTCTCTCTCTCTCTTTTAACACACACACACACACACACACACACACACACACACACACACAAAAGTTTAGGCATTCTTAAATAATAGTGAATATTGTAAATTATGTGTCATTCCTAAATACAATTACACCTCTGTTGTTGACCCAATTTTTCATAATTATTATTATATTTGTAAGACTTGAACACCCTCACCCCAATGGTCAAAATAGCTGTGTGGAGCATTACGTATTGCAGTCATTAGCATAGAGCTCACATTTTTTGATGACATCATACTCTTAATGCTTTAAAGGGAAAGAACATTAAAATACTTAATATTGCTAATTTCCAAAACAGTAGGGCCCAAATAATACATTGATATTTTTCTTTAAAATATGGTTTTAACTTCGTATTTTTCAGTTTGTAAATCTCATGTATGCAAAAGATAATGCTGACATTCTGCTTTTACATAAAGATTCTGAACAGATGCCAGTGTTTTTATACCAAGTTACGTGATCTGAGTATTTGCATGGACCCCCTTTTCAATAATGTTCTCAGAAATTTGCCCCCTTACTCGTTGCTCATTGTACAGCCCGTCAAATGTTTATATCCCCCAGGATAAAATAGATGTTTTTGGTCAACCATACTATATACATCAGAAATATGGTTAAACATATTTTGACACAGCATAATGCTGGCCACAACAAAATAGCAGAAAAAGAAGACACATATCTTTATAGAGATGAGACAGAAGTATGGATTTTTCTTCTCCACAGTCCAGCTACCATCTGACTGCAGACTCTTTAAAACTTTAATGTGCAGAGTGTTTGTGTGCAAGTGTTGAGTGGCCAGGGACAAATACACTGCGGCATTATGAAATATTTGTGACGAGAACGTCACTCCATGAGACAGCTTGTTGTGTTTAAAATAACAGCACAGTTTGGGTTTGTGTGTGCTGTGTATTTGTGTGTATTCAGGATAGAAAATATGTCATGTAGCACAAGTACATTGGACAGAAACGAACTTCTGCAATTGTCTGTCTATACACACACACACACACACACACACACACACACACACACACCTTAAGTTCACATTCTCTTGCACAGACAGAAGGCAGGAAAGAAAGAGAACAGCAGCTTCCATAGGAAAAAAAACTTTATTTATCCTTTTAAAATGCTTTCTGAGGGCTGAGACTCGGCTTTAGTGTCATATATCGAGGAACTCTGAGGACACAGTGTGTATTCTACAAAAAAACGCTGTTGCCAGGGGCGGCATCAGCACTGCCAACACATACATCAAAAATGAACTCGATAATACTGAAATCTTAGTAAAAGAAAATTATAACAATAATAATGTAGTTCACTGAATAATTTTAATTTATAAAAACAAACAAACAAACAAAAAAACAGCAACAGCAGGAGGAAACATTACACTGCAAAAGCTTTTTCTGTGAACATTTTTCACAGCACTGCACTGACTTGACCCCTTTTAAGAACAAGTACATTTTGCGAAAGACTGGATGAACTGTGTGAGATGTGGATGGATCTAGGCCAGGGAAAGGTTTTCTCATTAGATTTGTCTCTCTCATAATATTGTGATAATCCTTAAAGGGTCAAAAGTCGCCACCAATCTGCCTCTATGCCTGAGGGGGAGTGTGTGTGTGTGAATGCTTGGGTTTTAAATACATTCTCCTCAAATAATTCAACCTCAGTGAGATGTCAAAAAGCTACTTTCCTCAGTTCTGCTGTCGAATGGCTGCGAGAACTTTGCACACAACATCACAGGTGTCTGACTGAAGAATTCGACTGGAATAGAGAGGACTTACTATCTTACAGCTGTTAAGTGTGCTACAAAGCACTGCTGTCTTCAACACAGAGTTAGTTACTGCATAAGATCAAAGTACTGCAGCACTGTGCTGTAAAACCGTAGGAACAGCAATTCACAGCTGATGCTGTGTTAATTAAATTGTGAGGAAAAACTGCTGTTATTGTCAAAACTGGGGTAAACATTGTACCTATATTGTATTTTGGTTACATAACATTCCAAATGGAACATTAACACATGAGAGCCGATTTGTGAGGCCATTCCTGCTTTGCATTTCTATGGGTAAAACAAAGGCATGAATTTTTTGAAAAGTGCTCTTCTTTTTTAATAAAACAGAGAGCCGATCTACTGTAAAAACCTGCTTAGGTGAACACACAATGTGAAATATTCAGTTTAGATGCACTGGCTGTTGCTGGTTTAGTTATGTTCATGAAGGCTGGTGCTTGTATTGCATATGACTGTGTTAATTGTATATGTATGTTGTGTGTCTCTGCCGCTCAGTGTGTGTGTGTGTGTGTGTGTGTGTGTGTGTGTGTGTGTGTGTGTATCTCTTGAGTAATAACACTTCTCATGAACCATGGCATGAAATATTTGACCTGGTTCTATCACAGCATTCTTAAAAATAAAACAAAACAAAACTAAACAAAAATACCAGCATCCCCTTGTGCAATAGGGAGGATAAAGTGTGTGTCTCTGTACGTGTGTGTATGTGAAAGAAGTTAATTGTTCTTTTTGCTGCTTTAGGCTGACCTTTTAAAACCCGTTCAACAGGGACTTAAAAGTCTCCTTAATCAAAAACCAACGAAAGGGGGGATAAGGGGGATAAGGGAGAAAAGCATGAAACAGGAAACATTTTACATACAAAATGTCTTTTCTCCCCAAAAAAGACTCTATTTACAAAAGTTTTTGCATTTTCAAAAATCCTAATTGTATTTTTCTATAACAGGGTCTATAATAAAAAAAAAAAATCCCCAACATACATTATATTTACATAATCTCGGGCCTTAGAAACTAAAATAAGATAGGAAACAAAAACAAACAACAGCAACAAGCCTAAATGGAATAATTATTTTTAAAACATCTACAGTATTACACGAGAAAGCTACAAAGAAACATTGGCTTTCTCTGATTGGCTGTTGTGGAGGCCAGATGCAAATGCTGCTAATTTAAAATTAGCAAAGGCGTAAACACACCTGCCACCACTGTTTCCTGTTTACCGTTTAACGTGCAGTCTGTATAAAAATAGATCTAGCACTAGATTTTCTATGACGATATGGTGGACTTTTTCCGCTCGCTGATTCATGTTTTTTTTTTAATAGTTGTGTTTATATGCTAATATGGAATATGTATGTGCATTTCTGAGAGCAAAAGGAACAGAGGTGAAGGCATAATATCACATTTTGTATGTTTATGGATTTTTGGCTTCTGTGTGGGACTCTACATACACGCAATCATACTGTTAGAGTCCACGTCTTCATCCAGACCATGAGTCATGAATTATATGCAAAAAAAAAAAAAAAACACAAGTTAGTTGACTAAATTATGTAAAGACATGCATCAACATGTTTTGTGGCTGAAAAAGAGGTCATAGGCTTGTGGTGTAGAGGCAAATTCCTAACAATGTTTTTTCTTTTGATTTACAAAACACTTTTGGAAAATGTAAAATAAAAAAGGAATTATAAATGACAGAATGCAAATATTATTTCGCATTTCACATGCATCACTGACAAAAGACTAATATCTACTTGTATTCTGCTGCTAGAATTTCAACGGAAATTAATCAAATCCATCTAGTAAAGCAGAACCTATGTCGGAAGGACTATAGATATGTCCCTGTTTTTGGGTTTTAAATTCACCATTTCACTCACTCATTTTTTCCACTGAGAGACTGCTGGTACTGACCCGTGAACAGCACTGTGTGTGCAAGTGTGTGTTTTGTTCAATTGCCTCTGCAATTATGTAAAATGGATGGGTATCTGGAGAGACTTAAGGAAACGAGATGAGAGAATATATTGAGTGTGTGAAGAGGAGAGTGGAGTTTATAACAGTGTTTAAGACATTTTTACTCTGAAAGAGAAACTGTGTAAAAGCTGCAAGGATTGGATTGATACAGAAAAAGCACTGTGATAGATGAATAAGAGACTAAAAATAAGAGTTGTAAAACAACACACAAATAGACAAATGAGTGCGTCCTGCTTTGTGACATCAATCTAGCATCCCTCTGTGATTGGTTAAAGGCTGTTCTTCTGCAGTGAAGTCCATGTCTGAATGCCACACATACTGTGGAGGGTTTTCTCTGCCATTTCATACAATCTGAGAGAGACCAGCACACACCAATACACACAGTGTAGTCTTCGGGAAGGAAATTTGAGAGGCATATCATCCACATAGTCTTTTTCCATTCCTCTTTACCACTTGTCCTTCTCCATCATCTCTCAAACACGGGGTTAGGTAGTGAAATAAAAGACTTAGGATACTTTACAAAATCATGTTCTTATTGCGGTTGCTTCTCTCTCTTTCTTAGACTTTGTAGTAGATATTGGCGGGGCTCTGGGGGGGCATTTCCTGTACTATGTAGACGGGGTGTCCATAGTCTCCGCTCACTTTTTCATAGTGTGGACAGTAGTTATTCTCTGTTGTCCGCAGGGGGATGATGATGTCACTCGGTTCGGAGCCGGCCTCGGTGGCTCCCTTAGGCGTAGCCAGAGTGCTAAGTGACAGGGAAGGCCCGCCCCTGGGCTGCGAGTGCTTGCGGGTTCTTTTGCGAAGCTTGAGGAGTAAGACGATGAGGATGATGATGATGAGGAGGAAGATGATGCAGCCCGCTCCAATGGCAGCGAAGAGAGCAGGTTTAGAGCCGAAAATCCCTTCCACTGAACCAGCACTGTTCTCCGAGTTCCTCGTGTCTGAGAGAGAAAGGAAGACAGATATATTGTGAAAATTGAAATTGCTAGATCTCGTTATCGCTCATTTCTCGTCATTACGAATCCCATCCCTTGTCATCATTTACTCTCTTGTGTTGTTCTACAGCTGTATGGCTTTCTTTTTTTTTGTGGAACACAAAAGGAGATGTTAGGCAGGATGACAGCCTCAGTCACCATTCACTTGCATTGTATTTACTTTCATTGTAAATCATTATTTTCTTGTGTTCCACGGAAGAAAGTCAAACAGGATTAGAATGAAATGAGGGTGAATAAATGATGACAAAATGTACTACTAAACTAGTTGTTTAAGTCACTCTGTTGTTTGAGGCACAGTTAACTGACAATCAGCGACTGGATAGAAACAAACCTCTGTATTTGTAAACATTGGCACTGAGCTACTATTGAAGAAAATAAAACTGTTGCTATTGGTAATATAAGTTTATTGTTGAGCTGCCAGCTGAAATGGCTACTGAAGATTCTGTTTTAGTCCTGCAGCTAAATTCACAATACAAAATGGACAGGAACATTTTTCCTTGACAATAAAATCCATGTTGTCAAAGTATATTTAACAGTGGTACGGTGATAAACAACATACACCCACATTGGAATTATTCTGCCAAACTTAAGACCGCTTTATGGAGAACTTTATCATGCTTAGCGCTGCTAGCATTGCACACTAGCCAAATGTTTAGCCAGTGGCGGGCCGTGCATTTGAAGTCTAGGCCTTCAGTGTGATTCATGCCATTAAAAAAAACACAGTTTCACAATGAATAAGACACCTTATGCCTTTGGGCATCATACATTGCGTCGCAGCTAACTAGTAATACCAATTGATATTTTAAAAACATGTCAATGCATGAAAGCCAGAACTTGAAATAACACTTAATGATCAAGCAAGCCTAATTTTAACTGCAGCATGACTGTTTTGTGAAATGAACGTCTCCCAAACAGACATTCAATAATCATAATTTTTCATATGAATCTACCAAGGAGGTCTATAAAACCTGGAAAAATTGATCTAATAATATTTGAGATTTAAATGTTGCTTGCAATAAATGTAATTTCGTCAGGGTGTCCGGTAATGCTGCGTTCCATTCAAGTTGGATGTTGGATATTCCTACTTGATATCTCCGACCATAAATGCATTCCATTCCCATATTCGTAACTGCAACGCTCCCGTTAGCTTAGCAGGGGTTCCACTCTCATTAGCGATGTCTCCTAGCAACCCAACTGATAAACAATGCTGCAGCGGTGTATTTGTGCTACAGGTGTACGATTATCAAAAGATTATAATGTTTTATACACCTGTTTCTGCAGACGTTTGTAAACAAGCTTTAATATCATGTAATGTGGAAACGTTTATCAATATTACTTAATAAAGTGAATGTTTATCACTTACTTTGTATATCTCCCTGAGTGTCAACATGTTTGTGTGACATCATGCCCCAGCATCTCAGTGAAATCGGAGTTGAAAATTTCTGCACGTGCCAACAAGTTGTAATTCTGACTTCAAGATGCATTCCATTGCACTTTTCCTAGTAAGAAATGTAAAATCCGACTTTCTGAGTTGAATGGAATGCAGCACTACTTTTCAAAACTTGATCCGACACTGAATGCTCAAGCAGCCTAATTTACACTTAAAACTCCTGAACAATGCAAAAAGCACTTATCAATTTACTTGAAGTGAAAATCAGCCCTCCTTTCATGATTAATAAATTAAGCAAGCACATGATCATACAGAACATGTCGTGTTTTTAAATCCATAAGGATCACTTTCTCTGAAGTGATAACAGCAGTTATGACAATTTTGCACATTTTGCTTTCAGATTACGTACATCACTTAAAGCATGATTGTGTCGCTCAAGGCTGGCTAGAACATAGACATAATAAATACATAGATGCCCTATTGGCCGCTGGAGCGTACGTCAACGGGCCGCCATATTGCGGAGGGCAACATTCCCATTTCTTTCATAACGGGAGTTGAGGAAAAATGCCTGCCTCATGTGCTGCTTGGGGCTGTACAAATCGCCGCACTATTGAAAACAGGTCTCGGGGAATTACTTTTCACAAGTAAGACTGAACATTTGTTTTTGGTTGTATTTGGTCATTATATAATTAGTAATAGTAACGTTAGTTGGCCACCGGAGTTAGTCAGACTAAAATAGCTTGCTTGTGAGCTGTGAAAGTTGAGACATGAGTTGACAAGATTTATAGTATAGTTTTATCTTATATTTTATATTATAAAGTAAATTTCCTGAAAATCTAAATATTTTCTTAAAACCGACTTTTATGACAAGTACTCGTTACACCATGTACGAACCACTGAAATCGGTTGATAAATGTAAACGTTATTTTTGTTTTTATCCAGAAAAACCGCAACTCATCCGTTTACTTGCATTTGATTACAGCGCAGTCTTGCCCTCCGCAAAATGGCGGACGCGTTGACGTATCGCAGCAACGTTCCAAAGCGGCCAATAGGGCGTCTATGTATTTATTATGTCTATGGGCTAGAAGGCCTTGACCAGGACATTTCCTAAAGATCACACCCACCAAGAACAAATAAATCAATCTGATTGGCTGATGAATCTGACAATCTGACTTTAGTTGCTTATTCATTTGCACTGTCGAAGGATTCTGTGGAAATTCTGAAGGTCTGACGGGGTGGAGCTCAAACTCATGCGCTGCTTCGGGCATGCGATTTGTGAAACAGTTGTCACGCTTTGCTTGTAAGCATCAAGGAATAAATTCTGACTGGATAAACTTTTCGTTTTCTCTATTTGTTTGTAGATCAATTAAGAGTGGAAAGCGATTAAAAATACATAGGCAAAAAGGTGATTGAGAATGAAAGGATGAAAAATATTAATTTATTTGGCATGTTAAGCCAGCAGATAAGGCTTTGCTGGCCCTGAGAATTTGCCACTGCATTTAGCCATTGATATTCAAGGAATATTTAAGTTTAAAGGAGTAGTTTACTCTAAAATTAAAGGTATTTACTCACCCGTATATCATTTTAAACCCATATGATATGATTATTTTCTGAGGAACACAACAGTTTATAGAGAGCTCTAAAAGACCAAACAAACAAAAAAGTATGAGTCCATGTGACTCATACTATATTTCAAGTCTTCTGAAGCCAAACAATAATTCTGAAGTCAAAATTCACTAAGAATCTTTACCTTCAATGAGCTTTTTACTCAAGAACCAGATCATTGAATCAGTGAGATGTATTTTAATTTTACAATAGTTTTTTTTTTAAGACTGTTCACAAATCGGACTGAACACTTAGCTCACAACACCAACTGATCCTATTTTTTATTCTTTTCTTTTTTGGATCTTGAGAGATGTGGTCACTATAGACTTTCATTGTATGGAAAAGAGCTGCGTTAGGCTTCTTCAAAATACCTCCTTTTGTGTTCTATGTAAAAACAGTGCACGGTTTGGAACGACATAAGGGTGAGTAAACAATGACAAAATGTAAATTTTTGGAGAACTATTCCTTCAATAGTAGTCAATGGCTGAGTCTAATGTTTTTTCTCAGAGCAGAACATTCTGACCTCCAGTACTAGAGTGATCATTGCTGGGACGCAGCGTGTGTGTGTCTCTCTGTTTTCCCTAATGACTGGCAAAAGCATCTGTCTCTTGGTTTCACTCTCTTGCTCTCTTCCCTAATGAAGTTTAGACCTCCCGTAGGTTAATGGCTACTAGGACGTGATAAAGACATGCTACATTAACTCCTGTCTCTCTTTCTCTCTCTTGCACATGCAGGTGCCTGAGGGAGGCAGTAGCTCTGCATTGCTGCGTTTTGTCTGATGAGTTTCTTGGTGAAATGCAGTTGTTTCATAGTGTGGTAAATCTTCTGTGATCAACTGCTGAACTCAGATGATCAGTTTCTCCTCAGCCCTCAATATAGACACAGTTGGCAATGCATCATATACTGGGGACAAGTTTTAGCATAGGGGGAAAGCAAACCATGGTTGCCATAGTTGTCTATTAATTTGACTTGGGAAAATAAGACACATCATTTAGATTAAAATAAAGACTAAAAGAATTTTTTTTTACCACTTAAAAAAAAAAATCTAAAGTTATTTTGTTTTTCAACTGCCAATTCAATAAAAGAAGCTAAAAGAAGACAACTTAACAAGATGATATTAGACACATGTTTAATCACACAACGAACATGTACACATCTACCGCAAACTTTATTTGGCATATTTTTATTTTCCTTTTCCTTCCAACATTTACTGAATTGAAGGAAAAAAATGTTTTTGTTTCCTCACCTCTGCCAGGCATTATGGATCCGTTCCCCTCTATGTCTCTTTCTCGCTCTCTGTCTCTGTCTCTTTTGCGGGAGGGGCTTGTCGTGGGGTCATTGATCTCATTGTCCTGGTCCCGCTCAGGGAGGTCAGTTAAATCTGGATCTGGTGCATTTGGATCTGCAACATTTAAATCACATGCATTCACAAATAAAGAACAAAAAAAGTCTAGAAAATCAATTACAGTGATTTCTTAATACATGAAGAGAAACAGCAAATGTTTTTAATGTATTAATTTGGGTTTTGGGACCCCAAATTGAGACAAGAATGTGTCTTGTGTGAACGGCACCTTAAAGACAAATAAGGTGTGTATTTCTGTGTGAATATGCGTTGTGTGTATATGTTTAAATGAATGATAATGTATATCCAAGTGTGTGGGTGAGATGAGGTCACATAACTTGGAAAATGTTTAACTGCAGTGTAATTGTCTGTTAATGAGTCAGCTGACTTAATCATCTACCAAATGGGGCTTAAATGACTTTACCTTTGGACATGCATAAAATTGTAAGAGAAAAAGAATGGTGTGTGTTTGGATGTGTGTGTGTGTAACTCACCTTGCCCCACTTTCATGATGATCTTCATGGATCTCGTGCTACAAACCCCACCTTCTCTGTTTTCCAAGCCTTCCTGCGTTCCATTAGAAGTCGCTATGAAGAGAGAGAAAAAAAAGAGAGTGGGGTTTTGTGATTGTCAGGGTGAATTAGGTTTAGATTTATAGGACTTTTGATTGGAGTTCTTGCTGCACAACCAAAGCAGGAAAAGGAAACCCTAATTTACCTCTATAAATCACATACAAACAACACACACACACACACACACACACACACACACACACACACACACAAACACAAGCATAGAAGCACATACAAACACACATATTACCATGGCAACATCCAAAAACAAACCCCCTTGCATTAGCGTGTGTGTGTGTGTCTCAGGATATGGACAAGATGAAAAAAGCACCAGTGTATTCTCCTGTTACTAGTCCCTATGATAGTAATCTGATCCCATGGGAATGCACAAATACACACACACACACACACACACACACACACACACACAGACACACACACACAAATCTATGTGGTAAGACAAGCCATGTGTATGAATTTTCTCTTCTACTTCTGTAGGCCCTGAAGCCTTGACATTTTTGACAGAATGATTCCCTGTGTAAGTTAGTGATCTCAGGCCCAGGACGGGCCTAAAATATAGCACACTACACTAATGGGGATTTTCCACTGCACGGTACAACTAGACTCTGCTCAGTTTTTTGGGGTTTTCCACTGTGGATAGTACCTGGTACTGATTTTTTAGTACTACCTCGGTGGAGGTTCCAAGCGAGCCAAGCCGATACTAAATGTGACGTAAAAATCCTGCAGATCACTGATTGGTTAGAGAGAATCGTCACCACCGGCGTCACTGGATTTCCGACGTGACTCGTTTGCAACGAGCGAAACGAAAAAGTCTCACAGGAAGTGTATCAGCTGTTGGTCGCACACGGCTACCACCGTACCTACCAACAATGTAGGAAAAGTTAAAAATAAATAAATTAGTAAATGAAAAGTGATTACAGAACCATCAAGAAAAAGTGGAAGGGGTTCGACCAAATGGACTCTATCTAAACTGGTGAGCAATGGGAGGGAGAGTGCTCCAGGCTGGCGTTGATCCACGATGGAGGATGGTATGTTTTGTTATGTTAACTCTATACTCTGCTTGAAAGCTTCACTTTATAAATTTTTTCAGTTGACCAGCTACTGGAAGCTTGCTTCTAAAACAACCAGGCCAATTTAACTGTTACACTTGTGTAAAATCAGCATGCAACAACTGCTTTATGCAGCACAATGAGCTAGTAGCTAACAGCTAGCAGTCGTGTTATTGTTTTGGTCAGTTTTTGTCATGTTTAAGATGATGTCATGGCAGTAGATGCGGCGCAACTATAACGATCAGCTTATAATCCCACCCACGCTGAGGTGGCACTAAACAGCAGTGGAAATGCACGCTCAGAAAAGTAAAGCGAGTAGAGTTGAGGTGAGTCGAACCGTAACGTGCATTGGAAAAGTGCCATAAGAGCCAGGTAGTTTCTTTGCTGTGTGTCTAAGAAAAAGATAAGTGTGAGAAAGTAAACTTGCTCCGAATAGGACACACACTCACACTACACACCACTCCCATTATCTAGTTAAATAAACCGATACTGTCACAGCGGGTGATCCACCTTCATTCAATTTAACCCCCAATTACACTCACACAAGTTCCCTCTTTCTCACACACTCACATTATTAGCTCCATTCAGTTTTTTGCTCATTAAGAGGTGTGAGTGAGAAGTGCTGAGTGTACACGTGTGTGTGCAATACACAACTAATGAGGACTTCTTTATGAGTACAGAAAAAGGTATGAAAGAAAATGTGCGTATTCAAAACCATCACACATATCCTCTGAGTTTGACATTTCAGAGCACTGAAGCAGGTTTTTTTCTCTTAAAAAAAAGAAAGAAAAAAAAAGAATAATTAATTGGAAACGTTAACTGATGTCCTGAATTAAAAAACAAACATGTCTGTATATCTTTAACAGTATTCATAATATTCATTAATGTCTTATTGAACGTTTATTCCATTTTATTTTAGCGTGTTTGATTTAATTGTATTTCATTATTTAGTTTTTTACATTACTGGCACCGTATTCTATTTAGTTTTTTCTGTTCATAAACAAATATTTGCGTAAAAAAGACAAATGCACTGGGTTAAATAACTAAAGCTATGCAGAGGCCAACTGTGGCCTGATCAAAGTGTATACATACAGGACGAAGCCAAACTACAAGCCATTTCTCTAGGCCTGTTGTCCGAATTAGCAAAAATGGTACAAACGTATAAAGCGTGACATTATGTGAAACTTTTACAGTGCATGTAAACATACTGACCTCTTTAATTAATAGTAAAGTACTTGAAATTGTCTAGAAATTTATGAAATTGAAAAAACAAAGAAGAGTTTCTTTCTGAATGCAGAACTTCCTGAATTCCTATGAAGTCTTTTGATTTGAACTTTACCATCACTTAAAGATTAGAGTCTTTCTTTTCTCCCTTCTTGGTAATCATTACTTTCCCTTTCAGCAGTATTGGTTTTATAGAAGTTTAGAGGAAGCATGGATCTGTGGACTGTGGATCTCTCTCTCCAGTGAGAAAGGCCGAGACAGAGTGCTTGTGAATGGCCCTTTATGGGCGTGTATGGGGGAGGGGTGATGTGTGTGGTTGCTAGGAGCTGCTATTATGTCATGCAGATTGAGATGTATGGCAGTAGGCAGGGTGCCAGTCTCCTTACGGCAGAGCCATGCCAACCTGTCACCGTGCCAACCATGGAATAGCATCACACAGTGAACCTCTAAAGAGACAGACTCCCACCCTCCAGACTCCTGTACACAGGACAACCTAAACTACGGCACACACACATTCCAGATAGGCTGGGTAATCCGCCCTGTGTACTGTAAGCAATGGGACGAATTTGTTTTAAAGCATTTTTGTGGCTACATTCTGTAGACTCTACATCATTGCTGGATTTTAACTGGTCAGAACGTTTCAGTCTTAATAGTTTCCTGGCTCAGTACACAAACACACACACACACAAAAAAATCAATGCTCTAAACTTTATGGAAATCCCACTGCTGCACAGATGGAATCAGACTCTTAATTTCTAGTCATACTCTTGTTGAACACAAATTCCAAGAAGAGCAAATATCATTACTGTGAACAAACCAAGTATTCCTAAAAATAATATCCAGTAAACACAAATCCACATTAGTCATGCAGGGAGATTTAAGTGATTTAGATATTTAAAAAAAAGTGCAAACACATATTATGAAAAAAGGGGATTTACCATCTGTGAGTGTGTGTGTGTGTGTGTGTGTGTGTGTGTGTGTGTGTGCGAGCGCCTCGCGTACACGCCAGTATTTGTACTATACAATCATACCTCAACCACCATAGATCCATTTCATACTTCTCGGCTGGCACATCTTTTATCAAACACACGTACACAATCACTGTTGTAGAAAAGCATGAAAGCATTGCAACTTTAAGACTTGATAAAGCCTGCATAAACCATATTTGGCCCAAATTGTTTTGGTTCGTAAATATTTTTAAAGTAAACTTTTAAAAATCAATCAATTTTGTACTATGAATCAATTACAAATGTTCACATTTTTTATTCATTAATTGCAATGAATTTCATAAATCAATATTTGCTAAAACAGGCCCCTAAATAAAGATAATTCAATATATACTGTATTAATTCTAATAATAATATTATATATTAGGGCTGCTGTATCTGTGCCAAAACGAATGAATACAGGGCACATGAATGATTACATATCTTTACATAAATAAAACAAATATTAAAACAACATATAACAAACAACACAAACCACATAGAACTAAAATGAAAAAAGATTGTGGAGCAACACGGGACAGCACGGAACCAAAACAAAACAGAATGCCACACTAGAGACTGCGGATCAGATAAATGCATGTGAAGTTTACCCAACTGTGATGGAACTAAACAATATATAAATATGTCAGACTTAAATAAGCAGCCTCTCGCTGCAAGCTCAGACTTTTCTTAAGAAACATACTGTACATTTTTTGGTTTCCCAGAATCTTCTGCACATTTGAATTCTGTCCAACAGTGGCTAAATGATATAGACATCCAGATTTTGACACTTAGGACAATTGATGGACACATACACAACTATTACAAAAGGTGCAAACATTCATTGATGCTCAAGAAGGCAACAAAAGAACCAAAAACCAAGGGGATGCAAAATTTTGAACAGGATGATTTGAGTAAATTACAGTACATTTTGTGTAATGTAGCTTTTGAAGGGAAGTGCTACATAAAATCTATAATCTTGTATCTCTTATATTTGCATACATTCTGAAAGGGGTGTGAAAACGTATAGGCCTAAAACAAAAGGGGTATGCAAACTTCCACAATATATAGTTTGTGAAAATGTATATTTTAGATTTAGTTTTTTACTATTTAACCACATTTTAGCTTTTTTTATTTACAAATTCCACGTAGCCTATTCTATCCATATAATTTCATATTGCATGTGTAATTATGATTAAACGTGTCATGTCAGTTGACAACATTGGAACATCAAATTCAAAATACAATCCCCACATCTCAAAATCGAGGTTAGAGTGACACACAATGAAAGTGAATGTGGTCAATGTTTGGAGGGTTTAAAGGCAGAAATGTGAAGCTTATGATTTTATAAAAGCACTTGCATTAATTCTTCTGTTAAAACGAATGTATTATTTGAGCTGTAATGTTGTTTAAATAGTAATTTGTACAGTCATTTTAATGTATGTTGACATTACATCATCGTGACAAAGAAGTTGTGAAATTGGCTAGAACTTTACACAGATGCGGTTAGTTAGAGATTTTATCACACTAAAATCATTTTTACATGTATATTGTTTATGTCTTCTGTCAGTCAGTATTTTAACATTTACAAATTGACCCCATTGACTTCCATTGTAAGTCAATTCCCTTTTTAAAAGAAAAGTAGGGCGAGTGAAAATCAATTATTATGCCACAAATGCTGTCAATTAAGTATGTATTGAATTAACTGGTATTGAACCCGCAATATTCTTTTAAGTGCTTGTACCATGTAAAAAGTGCAGTTTAGCTGTCTGAATGTGACACTTTCTGATTTGCCTCCTTGCTCAAGGGGAATATGAACATTTTCATGTGTTGCGTGAATAAATAGATCGGCTTCTTTGAGCTTGCTGTCGAAAATGCTTTTTTTTTTTATTATTATTTTGGATCAGCTAACCTATAATTAAATAATAAACAAAACATTTCACTGCCCAAAATAACTTCATATTTCATTGTGCATTTTACTGAGGAAAAAACAGTAAAAGAACATATTTTAAGCAGCTCATCAAGGCTTTTAAAATAGAAATCATTAATAAATAGGTGCTGTTTATCTGTTTATCAGAGTTGCAATCTGCTTTTGCAATAACAATTTTTTTCCTGACTATTTAAAATGTTACAGTTAATTCATCAAGGACCAGTTTATGTTGACAACACTCTGTGGACCGCAAGAGATTACAGATAGCTCCATTCCAATATGTAAGCATTCACCAAAGTAACAAATATTACTAATAAATAATAAAAAGCTAAATTTGTATAGCCTATATATTAACCAGTTGAAGGTCACAGTTTTGGCCACAGTTGATTTTTGCTGATAACTGATAGTTCCAAAAAGCAACTATTGGCACAGATTAATTCATAAAACCGATATATCAGTTGACCTCTAGTATGTACGCATGCGCCAGACAGACACTTTTGGTCTCACTAAGGTTGTCACATTTCACCCTCTTTTTACCGTTTCTTGCCATAAAGGTCAAATTTTTATGACAGTGTATCAAATTAAATGTTGTTTGACACTTTAAAAAATAAGACCCCTGCACTCCGTTCTGCCCAGCTGTATTTAAAAAGATGTACGCTACACATTGCCTGTACAGCTGGAGTTGCGCTGACTGCCCCCTGCTGACTGCGAGTTGTACTTCAAGCTTGAATTTCTCCACTGGTATATACATTTCCATACTACAGAATTAACATATGCTCAGACAGCATTACTGATAGCATTAATTATTTAATCTGCAATGTTTTTTTTTAATAATTAATCGCATTGAATTACCATACAAAATCAACAGCCTTAAATAAATATTGTGTAAAATTGCATTAATTTCAGCAGTTTTGAGTATGTTTTGGCATCAGTCATTTAAAAACACACGCTGGTCAAACAACAGTTGCAACCACTGAAAATCATAGTCCTAATACTCCTTATTTAAAAAATAATAAACATGTTTAAGACTGAAAAATAGTTACGTTTTGAAGAAAGTAACGCTTAATACCTATCTCCAAAATTTAAACAAGTAAATTGTCTGAATTTTGTACCATATTTGCAAATATGTTAAATCAACAAAACACACTCTGATGGGGCTAAAGTTCTCCCTACGCGAAAATCCAAACATCAATGAAACAGACTTGGGACTCTTCATGAGCACAGTTGAGCCAGCCTTTCAAAATGCAAATAATTTTCTACTGTATGTAACAATTTATTTTACAGTCAGCAGACCCCAGTGCTGTTTCCTCTCAGGCTCTGACTGATGAGCTACTGAAACAAAGAAAAGCAGCTTCTCTGAGCATGTTAGCCACAGCAGCCAACAGCCCAGGTCTCAACCTCAGGGATAAGAACAGAGAGATGTGAAAAACAGCTTTGAGGATGTATAATGTGCTTCCTCTAGCTGCTAAAGGTTTTCAATCTCTTGGTGGATGTGCATGCGTTTGTCTGTGAGATTTGGGTCAGTGTACGTTCTAAATGCACTCGACATAAGACAGAGCCACTGACAGGTCACTCCAACACACACACACACACACACACACACACACACATGTTGTGTTTCCATGTTTTATGGGGACTTTCCATAGACATAATGGTTTTTATACTGTACAAACTTTATATTCTATCCCCTAAACCTAACCCTACCCCTAAACCTAACCCTCACAGAAAACTTTCTGCATTTTTACATTTTCAAAAAACATAATTTAGTATGATTTATAAGCTGTTTTCCTCATGGGGACCGACAAAATGTCCCCACAAGGTCCAAAATGTCGGGTTTTACTATCCTTATGGGGACATTTGGTACCCACAAAGTGATAAATACACGCTCACACACACACACACACACACACACACACACACACACACACACACACACACACACACACACACACACACACACACACACACACACACACACACAGACTCATCAGATCAGACACAGCTAGATCAGATCTTCTTTTGCTTCCAAAAGCTCATCCAATCAGATTACTGTACTGGTCCAGCAGTCACACAACGGCCGACCTTTAAATCCACAGGACTAGCAGCTCAATGGGTGTCAGTGTTGTGGAAAAAAATGAATATGCAATAACCATCCAACCACACAAGCTTCCCATCTCTTTGACATCCAAGTAGAAACAGAAGAGCTCAACGTGAATACAGTATATTAGATTTGTCATCTCTGCATCTCTGCCAACAGGTTCAGAGCAATGAACAGTGGCTGTATAATAATGGTGTGTGTGTTTGTGTTTTAGGGGCCATTGTTTGTTATCTTAAACAAAGGTTATTTTGTTCCAGTAGAAAATCCTTCAAAATGAACCAACACACTCATGAGGTTTCACGAAGGGAGGAATGAAACAAGAGACTTGGCTTGCTATTTCACTCTCTAGCTCTCTCACTCGCTCTCTCTCTCTTTGCATGGATCACTGGACTGATGGAATTCCACACTTTTATCATGTAGCCACCTCTTTCTTTCTTTCTTTCTCTCTGCAGCATATACACTACCACCCATTCAGTCAAATTACCTGTACGTGCACAAAATGACCAGCACATACCGTTAGTGATCGCAGATGTCTATCTGTATTCTAGCATATTGGAACATTTTAAAAACAACAGCGCAAACCATTATGCTTATTATATGTGGAGCATATTAAAAGCATTTTCTGGATAAAGTGTTCTGCTATTAATGATGCATGGGTTAGAGTTCAGATGGATTTGATGAATGGATGGAGTCGTCAGCAGTGTGTGTTCTCAATGGCAGTAATCCAGATCGCCCAGAATTCAACGTGTCCAGAAGCCCATTTCATTCCCATTCAACAGATACTGACTTTGAAGACCATGTTCACGTAGTCGTATACAGTATTTAAAGGTAAAGCGTGGAGCTAGACAATTACGAATTTGGCATTTGTAGGTGTGAAACTGTGACTCGGTGGTGCTATCAAAACTGCTTCGTTTGTTTGAGCATCCCAACCAGCCTGACATAAAAAGATTGGCTCAACCTATAACGTAAGTTTGGGGGCAGGAATATTCCTTTGTCCAACCAATAGCAGACGGAGGAGGTTTTGAGGAAACCAGTTTGAAAACAGTCATTATTTTTGCAATTCCATTTGTTGGCAATAATGGCCCAGAAATTACACACTTCACCTTTAACCTATGCGTGTTAGCAAGGGAAGCATACAAAAAGATTGTACATAATGGGAAGTAATTAAACATCAATTAGTCTGTGTTCTGATGTAGCTCCCACATTTACTATATGTCTTTGACACACATAGATAAACACTCATAATGTGCATTAGCTCCATGGGTAGTGTGCATCACTGATCTTCATCACCCACTGGGACATCCACATGGGCATCACTCCAGCAACAGTGACCATTACTAAAGCAACCGCATTCATACATACACTGATTGTGAGACAGAGTGACATTCACACACACACACTGCAGAAATATTGCTCTGTTTGGTGCACCTGGTGCTCCATGCCTTATTTTGTTTTCTTTCTCTGTCTCTTTCCTTTTCTCTCTCACAAACATGCTTTAAAATTTGTTTAGCTGACTCTGTCTTTTTTTATTTTTTTTTAGTACACTTGCCAAAAGTTCAAATATGCCACAAACACAAACTACAGCCAATGTTTGACTGCAAAGCTCAACAGAATTAGAGTACGTGTTTGTGTGTTACAATCGGGTGCAGAATCCATGATTGTTTATAACAATTTACAACATGTGTGTTCACTATAATCAATTTAAAAAACAATTTATTATGCATTTAACTTGTTCTGTTATCAGTATCAACCATAAAACTTCAAATGTATATCCTTCATTCTATGTATTATGAAAGCCATATTTAAAAAACCCGTTTGACATCAACATCACCCACATTTAGACATCAACAATGTAAGTAAGGAGGAAGTAGTAGGAAATAATATGGCAACACTTCATAATGAAATTGTAGTTGTTAACATTAATAAATGCATGGGTTAAAGGGATAGTTCACCCAAAAATGAAAATTCTCTCATGAATTACTTACCCCCTTGGCATCCCATATGTGTATGACTTTCTTTATTCCGCAGTACACAAATCACGATTTTTAAAAGAATGTTTCAGGTCCTCACGTGCAAGTGAATGGGTGCCAAGATTTTGAAGCTCAAAAATCCACATATAGGGAGTATAAAAGTAATCTATATGAGTCCAGTGGTTAAATCCATGTGTTCAGACACAATACGATAGGTGTGGGTGAGAAACAGATCAATATTTAAGTCATTCTTGGTCATAAATTCTCCTCCCTTTCCAGTAGGGGTCGATATGCACAAATGTGAAACACCAAAAACAGAAGGAGAAAGTGAAAGTGAAGGAAAAAGGACTTAAATATTGATCTGTTCCCACCCACATATCTTTTATGTTGCTCTTATGTGAATTGTGGTTACACTTACATTGTGTGGGCCTACAGATTTGAAATATTCTTCTAAAAATCCTCATTTGTGTTCTGCTGAAGAAAGAAATTCCATTTGATTAATTTCATTCAACATGGTATAATAAATGATCCATGGGGTATTTTGAGCTGAAACTTCACAGACGCGTTCTGGAGACACCTGAGACTTATATTACATCTTGTAAAAAGGGGCATAATAGGTCTCCTTTAAAAAACAACAGTACAAAAAATACTTTACTAACATTGTAAGTGGATCTCAGGAAGAATCATTACAAACAATTATAAAAAATATATAATATGAAAAATTTGTACTGTACATTAGAGTGGTTATACAGTTAAAACCAGTTAAAAAAATGAAACCTCAAAGAACAATGCTAATAAACAGTTTTATTACACTAAACATTGTTGTAAATTATTTTATATTGACTGCCACATGACAAAATCTAATAAGACTGGGCTCAGTAACTTTTTACTTAAAATATACATTATTTTATACCAATTATTGCAAGTATAACATACATTCCAAATTCCTCTCATGTTACAAAGTGTCTAAAATCAACCATATGCTCTTAGTTTTTTTTTTAATGTTGAAGGTAATGTTTAAATCAGGCATCTAACACACACACACAGCTTATGTGATATTTGACCTCTCTCACCCCAGAGCGACCACAGCGAAATGAAGCCACTCATTTTCATACTTAAGCTGTGGGCTAAGAGACAGTTATAGTGAGAGGTTACACAAAGACACACACACACACACACATCATTCTGGTGCAGTGGTTTGGTCAGAATTACTTCAAAGCTTGGACTGTCTGAAATCAGAATCATATGTTGCTGACAAAGCCTCACACAAAAATACACACAGAACCGAACACATACTCAGAAATGCACACTCAACACTGTCACACGGACTAGCTGACCCTAAACAACCTTTAATTTAGTCCTTTTTAACTCCCTTAATCTTGAAAACATCTCATAAACCATTAAAGCCTTTCAAGCAGTCACACACTCCTCCTCATCTGGTCATTAGGTGCATTTCATACAGCGATAATCACAAAATCTTCTGACTGCTCGCTATTTTTTCACTTTTCATCCCTCGATTTTAGCACTCCCTTGACTGTATGACGGTACTCTTTCCACTTTCATGCTTTTCAAATCAACTCCTCTCACTCACGTACATACGTACACAACTTTTTTGACAATTTGATATCTTTCAGCAAAATTCTATTGCAGAGGTTAAACCTTGATGAATGAGCAACTGGATGTCAAACATTATTCATCATTTTCATCCATGGTTTCTAAATCAGTAAAAAACAAAGAAAAATGTGCAGGGTTAGATTGATTTAAAAAACAGATAGTTCCGACTCTAAATTCATATTGAATGAGTCCTGTTGTAATAAGACTATAAACCAGGGTTTTTAATCTAGGGAACCCCTTTATAGTGCTTTCCCCCCACGACACCCAAACCACTGAAAAAATAAATAAATAAACAAATATGCAATTGAAAATACTAAAACCATTAAGATTAATATAGCCTAATAGTAGCATTAACAAATTAAATAAAAACAGTCTTTAAGTGTTAAATAAGAACAGCTTAAAATAGAGAGAAAACAGTCCATTAGTCTTTTCGGTGAACGGGAGCAATTTCATATATATTAAAAAATTTAATATAAAAACATGAAAAATAAAAAAGCAAAATAAAACTACTTAAATTATTAACATAATCTTAACTGTGATTATTAGACATACATTAATACTGATTCTATGCAAGCCCTGTCATGGAAGTTTACTAAAGTTGTCCAGCCAAGGGCAGTGCTTTTTCTTGTCAATGTTTGATTATTATTAAGGACAAATCAGATATTTTGAGATGTAAGATTTTTGTTCTGTCTGCTTACACTTGCTTAATACATTAACAGCTCTGTTAACACTAATATTGTGTTAAGTGTGACATTTTGACAGAGAAGACAGACATTTGACTGTTCACACGCATAGCTGCGTTCACCACGAGACCCCTATCGAATACAAGCAGAGATACGCTTGTGAGGGATTGAAAGCGGCTGGCAGAAGTCAAACCGTGGGTAGTAGCGAATTGAGTCATTCCTCAGTACTGCTGTATGTTTAACATTAGTGGGTATTAAAATATTGAACTGAGCAGAGATTCCGCGTAAACCCCTAGCCAGTCGTGCAGGCACCCAGTTTGGGAACCACTGCTATAAGTCCAGACCAGTTCTCTAATATTCAGAACGCTTCTAACAACGTATTGTTCATTTTGAAGCTCTAAACATCATGAGAGCTCAAATCCATCCCTGGTCTACATTCTCTCTGCCAACAAACAACAAACCAGGATCCATTTCAGACCAGTACTGCTTAATTAATTCACACAAAATTGAAACAGATGATCAGACAAGGCCAGTGTCTTTCTGGAACACACACTGGAATCAAATCAGGCCATAAAAAGAGAGGGAATTCTCAGAATATCTCTTCACAATTACAAACAGAGACAGAATCTGACTAAGCACAGACTTAGTGACCCCAGTCCAGCAAAAGAGAAATACCCGGACAATAAAAACAGCTCATACAGAGCTAAATGCATGAATGGCAGCGATGTAAATGTGACAATAGAGGAGAAAAAGAGGGGGAAATGATTCAGGACTCGAATCCTGAATAGACCAGACTTGCATCAACATCAGCATAAACACCATAACTCTGTGTCTGGAGCACTTGCACTAACATCTTAGCAATGGTTTGACAGGAGAATGTTAAAACGTATGGTTTGGAAGCTGAAACTTAGGGACGTTAGCAAGGACCCGGTAGTTCAAAGAACCTCTGCAGACAGACTGGAGGCGATTTGACAAATAGTTAAACAGATAAAGGATAAGAAAGAAGGGTTGGCCTCTCGAGCCAGTGCTCTGAACCGCTGTAGGAAACTTCTACATATTGATGTATGCAGCCTTCTGGATAAACTGATAATTTGTATGAATTTAGAGTTTAGATTTAAATTATAACCTGTCTCGAAAGGTAGTGCAATTTTGATATGTATATTGAAATTACAGATGAAGCGAAGGGTACAGCTGAATCTGCTGAACTATAAGGAGAGTAATCAAAGTGCATGACAGTTCTTCCTAAAATGGAATGAGGAGTGGTGTTTGGGAAAATCTGGCGGCATGATGATACGATGAGTGGTCAGCTCTCCAGGAAAACGAAACATAATCTCTGTTCCAAAGCTTAAGACAGCTACCACATTGCAAACTGCCCACATGGGCAGCTGCCTTCTAAGACTGCATACTATTTGATGTGGAACCTCATAAGTGACTTGAAACACGCTACATAGGCAGCAACTATGTGCACCACAAAATAGTGTGCCTCACAGGCGACTCAACTCACAAATGTATTTAAAATAGGTGTGATGTTGCTGTGATGTAGTATGTTGCTGAACTAACATCACAATTCTCTGATAATCATGAAAATATGTAGCAAATGCAATTATTGTGTAAAAGAATGAACTTGTAAAAGAATGCTCCAGGTTCAATAGAACTTAAGCTCAATCGACAGCATTTGAGGCAGACAATCTCATCCCTAATTTATTAAAAAAAAAAAAAAAAGTAAAAATTGTGGTAACAGTAAAGTTCTTACAATGTAAATGAATAGGGCCAGTCCATAAACAAAATATATTTTACAAAAATATTGCCACAATAAGTAAATATTACGTAATATAAGTAAGTAAATAAGATTAAAATGTTAATAATGTTAACATGATTTTAGAGTAATAAAATCACTGATTTACCAACATTATGAGGTCGTAGGAACCTTGGGCACGTAGCCTGTCACGGCCTCAGTATAATGTGAAAATGTGCCAGACCGAACTCCAGGCAGGTGTCACTGACAGAGAACGCTTGCAGGTCCCCAACCCTCTTGATGGAGGCTAACATGTTCAGGAGGGCAGTCTTCAGCGAGAGGGCCTGTAGCTCAACTGAATCAAGCGGTTTGAAGGGGGTCTCTGAAGGCCCGAGAGGACCACTGAGTAGGTTAGGCCGGGGGGGGTTCAGTCTCTGGGCGCCTTTCAGGAACCTGATAATCAAGTCGTGCTTACCTAGGGACTTGCCATCAGCTGCGACTGCAGCTACATACACCTTCAAGGTGGAGGGGGACAGCCTCTCCTGCAGGAATGAAAGCACTGACCGAACTGCGCACCTCTGCGGGTCTTCGGCTTGGGAAGAACCCCAATTTGAGAACAAGCGCAACTTTATGGTGTAAAGTTGGCTGGTGGAGGGAGCTCTGGCTTGGTTGATCGTGTCTACGACTGCAGGTGGTAGATCCACTAGATCTTCTGCATCCCGTCCAGGGGCCAGACATGCAGGTTATAGAGGTCTGGGCACGGATGCCAGAGGGTCCCCGTCCCTGAAAAAGAAGGACCGAGCGGGGCTTTGCGGCGAGGGGGAGCAGGTAATAGTGCGTCAGGAGGCAAAAGAGCGTCCCGAGGCTTGGGTGCTGAGAAAAGACTCAAAGCACTTACCTTGCTCCACGCACCGGGCAGGGGGCGGGTTAGAGACTGAGGAAGAGGTCCAAGAGAGGTGTCTTCGGAACTCGTCAGCGCTGGCCTGCGTCCGGGGAGCCGGGACTAGTGTTGTCAAAAATACCGATACTCCGGTACCAAGTCGGTAATGAAACAAAAAATGTTTTACGATAGCACAATTTCTGAAGGTACCGGAGTACCGAGTACCGGGTCTACCCATACAGAGTCGGGAATTTTTTAACTCTCACAACAAGCTAAAGATGACGACAAGCAAAGCTGATGTGGAGTCTCAACTGAATCTTGTCGAAAAGAAAAGTGGAAAAAGCCAGGTTTGGAAATTATTTGTATTTGAGGCTGATAAAAAGGGAAACATCATAGATCAGCAAAAACCTATTTGTAAACGCTGCTTTCGCAATTATCTGACGAAAGGAGGAAACACATCAAACTTAATAAAGCACCTGAAAGACAAGACACCCAGATTAATTCAAGCAACCAAAGCAGGTTAGTTTAAAAGCATATTATCATTTGCATTAGGGCTGAAACGATTAGTCGACATTATCGACAACGTCAACAAAAAAAAAAAAATGATGAAAAAATGTAAAACGTAAAATGAAATCATATTAAACTAATGACGTGCGAGAGCAGCACTGCAGTTCACGCCTGACGGAGGAGAGGAATAATTACACAGATCACAGTCCAGATGCACTCTAAACTTTCACAGATTCTTCTTATGTAGATCACAAAGTATTAGGGAATTATATATAAAAAAATTATTATAAAATAAAAGTTAATTCAGAAGCAGTCTCGTTTTGGAATAAGCGGAGCCGGAGCTCTTTAAAGGAAACATCCCGGCGTTACAAATGCAGTTATATTTAATGTGTTACAGCTTTATTAAAGTTCAAATAATACAGAAGCAGGTCATGTTAATAACTTTAAACTCAGAAACTGGCATTTCTCTATGTGGTAAGCGCCTCTTCAGTGAGTTGTGTGAATGTCCCGATCTAAGGGGAGAGATTGAAACTGCACCCGGCTGAGAGAGACTCTGCCTCGGGCACGCTCATCCCTCGAGCACGCACACTTAATGCAGCTAGATTAGAACGCGATTGCTCGCAAATTATGAAATTGTGACTTGTCGGGGCGTGGCTTTGTGCAGCGCCCGGAGCCGAGGTACCAGTCGTCAAGCCGCGAAGGCTGTGGGGAGGACGGAGGGTTCTAGTCTAAGCCCACGCTCACGGCAGCCCGGGCAAGCATGTCGGCCATCTGCGCATCCGCCTCAGACTGGGCGGGCTGGCCCGAAGGCGGCAGCCCAGTCGAGTCTTCCACGTCAGATGCCTGGACGCTCTCCGTTGCAGCGGTGATGTCATCATCAAAGTCCAGGGGCTCAAGGGAGAATGCCGGCTGGCTGTTCTCAGACAGAAGCAAGTGAGCGTGTCGGGTCGTTTGTGGGGATTTACCCGGTGAAACCGAGCCCGTCGTTATCCCCATAACACCTTCATCACCAGCCGGGTCATCCTCAATCCAGTGGGAAGAAGGAGCGACGCGGGCGGCTGAAGTGGCATTCACCTTGAGGAAAGAGAGCCGCGACGAGTCGCAATGAGTACATGAGCCATCCACGAATGCCACCTCAGTGTGATCACTGCCCAGACACACGAGGCAGCGTCTGTGGCTGTCGGTCTTGGAGAGAAATCGACCGCATCCAGGAACAACACAGGGGTGGAAAGGCATCTTGAAAAAGACACGTCCTGAAAAGGACGTTCAACGGCGCTGTGTATGCTCTTTTGTGAGTGGAAAACTCAAACTCTTTTAGAGAAATCAAAACTCTTTTAGGAGGAGAACACTCTTTTAACAGTGAAAAGCGCTGTCGAAGCGCCCAAGGGCGTAGACTGCACAGCGTGCAGAGAGAGAGAGAGAACGCCAGCTGGAAATGTACTGTAGATCCAACAGCAATGCTTCTCGCTGACAGAGGTGAGTGAAACAGTGGTGAACTTCAGCTTGCTTGTTGCACAACCATTCGGCTCCAAAGAAAAAATCTGACTGGCACTCGCTGCCCCGCTGTTTTTAGACATTTTGCCATGCAAAATCTGTCTGCCAACTTGACATTGGCCTTTTCTCAGGTTCAGAGGTAATTCAGCGTCCCAAGATAATAATAATTCTATTATACTGAACTATTTGTATGGATACTTTGTAGTATTGAATGACATGTAACTTTTTAAAACTAAAAATATGTATTTATATAAATAAACTTTTTTATAATTAAATTTTTTCTTGCATAATCTGCATCTTGAATTGTTTTGTTTTTTAACTGAGTTCTATGCAAAGGACACACGCCATTCTGCCTAAGGAGCAAAATCAAGTTGCCAGCCTTTAGGAACAGCCTTCGTGTCGGGAGCATGCCTATGATACCTTAAAATGCTGTCTTTGCAGGCAGCTCATAGGTTTTATAACAGAGCAATAGTCAGAGTGACAGAAAGCAACACAGCCACATAATAGAGGATACAGGAAAGGCAGAGAGGTAGAGAGACACTCGACACCACACAGAAAGAGGCAAATATAGTGACAGGAGGAAAAGCAGATACTCGTGAATGGATCAAAAGCACCTGGAGTGTGTAGCAACTGAAAAAGCATTGTCAAGCCTGAAAGGCAGGCAAGCAGGCTCAAGGGGGTGGGTAGGTGACACATAATTCATTTTTATTATTAGTGATGTCAGCAGCTGCATGTAACTGCTCCGAAATGAACAGAAATAATCAGAACAAGTGCTAAATGATCAGAAACAAATTCATCTTCCATATGAAAGTGGTTTACCACACAATGACTCTAAATCAAATGTAATGCTAACAAAAATTTAATAGATAATTAAAACATCATAAACTTATCCCACATGCAATGCAAGCGCAACAAGAGAGAAATGTTGTTTTGCTTGTTTTTCTGACTTTTGAATTTTGAAAGGGTAATTAGTTCAATATGCTTTTGTTGAAACCTCTGTGTATTTGTGTAAGTGTTTGTGTGCATTTTAAAAGGATCCTAGTTAGTGATCAGTTTAGATGACTGCAGACATTTTGCTTACATTTAACAAACACACACACACACACACACACACACACACACACACACACACACACACACACACACACACACACACACACACACACACACACAAACAATGGGAGGTTTACATTAAATTGCATCTAAACTGATGCCAAACTAAAATCAGTTCAGGAACTCACTGTAGGTAAACAATTTAAGTGAGCAACAATGCAACATACCAAACAGCACACAAGCAAACAGCATTATAAAAACAATATTTGAAAGACTTTTGATGAGGAATGTACGTCTGTTTGTGAAACTGTCATGCTTAAAAGTTATTAACACAGCAGGTGACTGGTTGAAACAAGATGACAAGACAGCAAAAATCAGTAAACCCACACACACACACACACACACACACGCACATTTCAGCAAAAAAGGGACTGGTTGCTACTGAGTCTGTGTGTAGTTGTGGTGATGGGTCACAAGAGGTGAAGTGGATTATGGGACATGTCTGGGCATCATGGCCAAGAGACCAAGAACTCAGTGAGGCAAGACAACCAATGAGACATGCCTGACTGGAAGTGTCCTCTTTCTCTCTCCCCCTCAATCATTGGAGAAAGAGTTAAAATAAGAGCGAGGGGTAAAAGTGTGCGCACACTGAACAGACGAAGTTAAAAAGTGTTACATTTCTCCTGCTCTCCCCTGCTGTCTTCTCATATTCTGAAAGTTTAGTCCACATTTATGCTGCATTAGAGCGTTGTGGCAAGCTGGGCGTGGCCGAGCGGCGTCTGGGTAGAGTGAGGTCGGGGAGATAAATAGTGAACGATTTCCACCTGTGTGCCACGCCGGTCTTGCGTTCCAGTGAGGAGCACTGGGAGTATTTATGGAGAGGAGACAGCGGGAGATGGGGAGAGAGAGAGACGCAGAGCAGTGTGTGTATGTGTGTTGATGTTACAGTGAAAAGCAAGGCTGACAGGCTGTGGTTTTTAGTTGTTGTGATGAAAAGCACGTTTATGTTTGTGACACTGAAAAGAGTATAGTTTGTATTATTAAAGTCTTACGTTGGAGTGTTCACCTGGTCCCCGCTTCCAGAGGTCTGCCACAAACGTGTTGAGAAATGTGTAAGATTCTGGATTAATGATTAATGAGTGGCTTCAGTAAAACTTTATTATTTTTTCCGATGTAGTTAGGGTTACTTACGTTTCACTGGCAAGACAAGCAATAATGAAGAGGATATCAAAGACACTTTGCAAAAGAGAATTTGTCGGTAAAGTACATGTTTGTGTGCAAGTCTTCAGGTGTAAAATGTTGTAGTGAAGAGAGAAGAAATCCTTTGACAAATGTGTGTATAATCTAGTAGGGAATCCAACCGTTTCCATGGCTGGAATATCATTCACACTCACTGATATCAGTGCCATTTACAGACATTCACAGACTACAGTATTTAAAACAGAAACATGTTTCACACACATTTTCTAAATGAGGACATAACATTTCTATTCTTTTATATAAAGTTAATTTCATTAAATTAACTCAAAAAGGTTTAATTTTGAAAAAATACTGGAACAGTATGATTTTCATGACTTTGGTTGGTTAACGGTTCTTGAGTACTATTCTAAAATAGACTTTCTGTAGCGCAATTCAGCAGGAACGCTGCCCTTCTCCCGAATCTACAGCGTAAAACCCACAGTGCAAATAATATAGTCTGATTTCAGAAAGAATTACACTTATGAGCCATTTCTTTTAAATATACACAACAAAACATACAGCGCGACCACAGTATAGTTTGATTCCAGAACAAATGGCTCTGATGAGCCAGTTCTTTTGAATCTACAGCTTAAAACATACAGTGCGACCAGTGTAGTGCAGTTACCAAACTAATTACTCCTTAGTTAAAGATAGGCCAACACATTATGAGTTTTGTTGTAATCAGGGGAATTGTATTTAAAAAATGGTCCAAACTATTTATTTAATATATATAGGACCAATTATGATTGCCTCTATTAAGTCTTTTAAAATTTATTAAAAGACTTAATTACATTTAATTACATGTATTAAAAGACTGAATTACATTTATTTCTGATTTCCAAATATTTCTTCCTCAAAATTACTAAAAGAATCAATTCGAGGAATTGGAACTGGAATTGTTATATTCCCTATGATTCACATTCCTACAGTACCTACTACTAAAAGAAAACTTTGTATTTAATATATATATATATATATATATATATATATATATATATATATATATATATATATATATATATATATATATATGTCCCTAAATGTCTCAATTTATGTTAGATTTAGTTCTCTCTTTATCCCTAATGGCACTTTTCCACCGCACATTACGGTTCGCCTCTACTCGCTTAATTTTCTGAGCTTGCATTTCCACTGCAGTTTAGTGCCACCTCAGTGTGGGTGGGATTATAAGCTGATCGTCATAGTTGCGCCAACTCTACTGCCATGATATCATCTTAAACATGACAAAAACTGACCAAAACAATAACACGACTGCTAGCTGTTAGCTTCTAGCTCATTGTGCTGCATAAAGCAGTTGTTGCATGCTGATTTTACACAAGTGTAACAGTTAAATTGGCCTGGTTGTTTTAGAAGCAAGCTTCCAGTAGCTGGTCAACTAAAAATATAAATAAAGTGAAGCTTTCAAGCAGAGTATAGAGTTAACATAACAAAACATACCATCCTCCATCGTGGATCAACGCCAGCCTAGGGCACTCTCCCTCCCACCGGTTTAGATTGATAGAGTGTCCATTTGGTCGAACCCCTTCCACTTTTCCTTGATGGTTATGTAGTCACTTTTAAGTTTATTTAACTTTTCCCTACACTGTTAGAAGGTCCGGTGGTAGCCGTGTGTGGCCAACAGCTGATACACTTCCTGAAAGACTTTTTCGTTTTGCTCATTGCTAACGAGTGGACCATCTGTACCTCGTTTATTGACCATGGCGTGTTTTTGCGCAGCCATTTATTTTTTCACAATTCGAAAGTCGCGTGAACAAATGATACTGTTATCGCTGTTGCTAACTTTAAAACTAGCGGGTTGATGTCCCGTGTCGCAAATCCAGTGCCGCTGTTAGTGACGATTCTCTCTAACCAATCAGTGATCTGCAGGATTTTGACGTCACATTTAGTATCGGCTCGGCTCGCTTGGAACCTCGACCGAGGTGGTACTAAAAAATTATCAGGTACCAGGTACTATCCACAGTGGAAAACCCCCAAAAAGTGAGCAGATTTTAGTTGTCTAGTTCTACCGTGCAGTAGAAAAGCCCCATAAGTAAACATACACACACACACATCACACAAACACACACTAAATGGGGACTTCCTACTGAACTCATAAAAGAACAGCCATTACATTTACTATAGACTAACCCTACAACACAAGTTTTAGCATTTTCTGAAGAGAATGAAGACATTATTTCTTCTTATCTATACATGAACGTCCAGCTAAAGCACAGCCAGGTTAGAAAGACACATCCACACACCCATCTAAGCAGTGAAGTTTTAGTTACTTACAAGTGATGTAATAGTTTGTGAAGCGTTTGAACTCAAGCCCCATGTAGTTTGGACTGAACTCCTGGAACTTTATGGTGAATTTGATGTCTTTCTCTGGTTTGTTACAAGTGACCAGTACATTGGGGTCCAGTATGGTGCTGCAGGACTCCGCCTGCTCTTTCTTCACCAAGTAGAGTTTATAAAACTCATACGGCCGCCCCATGTCCCCTTTGGGGCAGATAATATCCAGTTTGTCCCCAATCTCCGGGTGAATCACCAATCCTTTCCCCGACACAAACCTGCAACAGAAAGAACACACACACTGTCAAACACAATTCTGAGACAGACTCTCAGCAGAATCTGCATCCTTCTGTATCCCATGACCATGAGCGAGTTCAAATACCCTCCAAGACTGCCAAAATCCTCCACAAACCAGTACATAGGGAGCATCACTGTTCCTTTTTCTCTTAATAACACATTTTCTCTTTCAAAACAGGAGGGAGGTGGATGTAGTGATCTGTTGACTATGATTTATTGGACAGGGAAGGAAAAGCATCTCACTTCATTTACTACAGTTTACAATTTATTGTCCATGTGACAATCAGCACTGCTCTGACAATTAGGGAATATTTAATCCATACTCAGTGTGTGCACCAGTGTTTGTATGTAAGTAGAGATGATTGTATTTGTAACACAGTTCTTTACTGCTAACTGAATGCACTTAGGTACAAATGCAAACACACACACACACACACACACACACACACACACACACACACATGTTGTGTTTCCATGTTTTATGGGGACTTTCCATAGACATAATGGTTTTTATACTGTACAAACTTTATATTCTATCCCATAAACCTAACCCTACCCCTAAACCTAACCCTCACAGAAAACTTTCTGCATTTTTACATTTTCAAAAACATAATTTAGTATGATTTATAAGCTGTTTTCCTAATGGGGACCGACAAAATGTCCCCACAAGGTCAAACATTTCGGGTTTTACTATCCTTATGGGGACATTTGGTCCCCACAAAGTGATAAATACACGCTCACACACACACACACACACACACACACACACACACACACACACACACACACACACACACACACACACACACACACACACACACAGCCATGGCCTAAAACTATAAACATTAAAACAGAGACGAAAAAACAAACACTGTCCTAAAATTACAAATAACATATGCACAGACATAACACACACCCTGTTATTAAAGACATGCGCACACACCAAATAATGGTAAGCAAACAGATACTTAAATCCCTTAAATATAAAAACAACACATTAATGGAAATCATTAAAGATTACATTTTTCTGATATATTTTTGTGATGAAACCCATATATTCTTCAGAGATGAATTAGCAACAAAAACCATTTACAGCAGCAAGGAATTCCATCTGTATGTGTCATCATACTTTGTGTGAGGTGTATACACTATTGAGAGCTCCAATAATGACTCAATGATTATGGCCATTGAGAAGCACAATTATGTTCTCAAAAAGACAAACAAGAAAAACAATGAGAACGGATACACACTTTAACAAGAACACACAGACTGCAATTACAAAAACATACACCTACACACTGTCATTTATAATAAGAGTTTATAAGTAACAAAATTTTTTTTTAAAAAATCAATAAAAAAAAACCCAGAACAAATTGTAACTTGATTGTTAAAAATATAGTGTATCATTTCTGCACCACTAGCATGACCAAACACAACCGCAATGTTAGTGACTGTGTGACGAGGAGGAGGGCAAGGCTCTCACGGCCCGGCCCTGGATCGAGCTAATCAGCCAGGTGGGGATAAAGACGATCTGTAGGTGCCAGTTCGAGAGAGAGACGTATGTGGCCATGTTACGTTTATGTTTATGTTTGTTTATTCTCTAAACTTTACGTTCACTGTTTAGCCGTTTCACGCCTCCTCCTAGCCCAACCCATTGGTGCCGAAACCTGGGAGGGAGGAAGGATGCGCTGTCACGGATTGCAGAGCGTTGCAGAGTGTTTACATTATTCAGGGAGACCAACCTACACATGGCTTACTTATAGTTGTCTCTGCTTATTAAAGTGAAATGAGACACATTTTCTGAGACAATCGTACTGCCTAACATCTTCTTTTGTTTTCTATGGGGAACAAATAGGGTCCTATGATACACCAGAAGCTGAAAACTCAGACGGAATCGTGAAATCCAGTCATTAAACTGGAATTAACAATAAAATGCGGAATGTCACAGAATTTGACATATTTAGGGTAAATATGAATGTATAAATGCACAAATAATATAGAGTATGCATGTGCTGTACACTTCAAAATGAATCTGTAAAGCTGACTGCTCATACACTGATAACACTGCATCATACACACGATGCCCTTTCTGTGTGTGTGTGTGTGTGTGTGTGTGTGTGTGTGTGTGTGTGTGTGTGTAGATGACAAAGAGCAGTACATGTAGACTATATATTTATATAGTTAATCCACAACCTTTTGTGGTCAAAGAAGTACATTAGGCCATACAGTGAACTGCTTTTACGGAGATGAGAAGCTGTCGTCAAAACCATCAAAGCTCCAAGAAAAAGCTCAATTTAACTAGATGTGTGGAATAAAAAAAAATGCGACAAATATATTACTTCTGTAAAGTGTAATATTAAATGCAGTAGTATTTGTAGTAATAGTAGTAGTAATAATATAATAAATATTCCTTTATTACTGTGATGCTGTGATGTGAAGCACTATGTCTGACCAAAATAATACTTTTTTGTTTTTCTATTTTACATATATAAAATGCAATTACAACACATAATAAAAAAATGGAAAACACAGATTTTGGGGAAATTATTTAAACTGAATTTGGAGAAAATTCAAACGGATTTCATAGGACCTAAAAAAAGAAAATCATACAGGCTTAGAACAACATAAGGGAATGTAAATAATTTTTGGGGTGAACAATCCCTTTAAGCTGGGATAGGAGAAAGTATTTTAACACCAACAAACACATCACGTTTAAGAATTTATGAATGTCATGAATGGTCATCACTCGTCAGTGTCCCAGACAGAGGGTAAATATTACAGCTTACCGATTTCTGACAAATCTCCCAGAATTTGATGAAAGCAAATTTGGAGCATTCACATGTGGCACTAGGGTATATGAGTTTGTGTGTGTGCACATGAGAGATTTGCATGACTGAAGGTGTTTTGCAGCGGGTTAAACTCTTTTTGTGACATTTGCCTCCTCTGTCTGCAGCCTGCTCCTGTCTATCCCTCTCTTTTATCCCTCTGTTTCTAGATCTCTTTTGATCCCTCTTTTTTCCCCCATCAATGAAGATGTCAAACTTATGCCCTTCCTCTGACGGCTGCCTATGACTGAACAAATCAGAAACAGAGAGAGAAAGCGAGTGAGGAGGAGGAGGAATCTGACCTCCTCAACTCAGAAGAAAAGACTTCATCACTTCCTGTCAAATCAGCAGCTGCTGAAAACTAAGAATTTCAGAAGCAGGACCTGAGATAGATTATTTGCCAATGTGTGTGAGTGTGTTTGGGGGCAGCCCAAAAGAGGTTACAAATATAGCCCACTACCTAAAACATACAGACCCACAAACACATAAGTGCTTTTGAAAATATCTCCCCCACCATCAAATTTATAATCAGTTTATATAAGCTTCTTGTTCCTAGAGGAAGTTTGTGTGTGTGTGTGTGTGTGTGTGTGTGTGTCAGACAGGTCTGAGAATCAGTAGTTAACTCTACAAAAGCTTTTAAATAGCTTTGAGAGGTAATTTGTGTATATTAACTTGAATAACACTTTTTAATAACTTTTAAATAATTCACTTTATAATAACTCAGTAATAAGTAATTAACAACCATAATATAATCAAAAGGGTAGGCACAATCAGATATGAATATATATGAAAATATATTAATCAAGTTTAAATATTTTCTTTACCATTTAAATAATTTGTATTATCTAAGCATCATTCAATGTAAAATGTTATTAATTAAACTTACTATAGTGTGTCATGTATACTTTGTGTAATTAGACATAATAAATTAACAAACAAAATGTAAATATCAGAATTTAAAAAAAAATAAAATAATAATGATCTGAGCTAATAAACAATTCTGAAAATATTCCTGCTCAAAAAAAAAAATTAATTTAGTAGCATATTAGAGAGTGGGGAAGAGATCTTAATTCAAAGTGTAAAAGTAATTATTCATCCACAGATACCCAGTCTTCAGTTTCTGTTCACTGTGTGGCATGCACACACACACTCAATAAGGGGCCTCCTCGCTTTTTTAAACAAGTGAACATGGGATTAGACCAGGACTGAATGGCACCAATTAAATACTGAATACAGCAGCCATGCAAATCAGCCTCATTCAAGAGGGAGAGAGAAAGAGAGAGGGGGGGGGTGGGATAGAGAGAGAGAGAGAGAGAGAGAGAGAGAGCTAGACACAGACACCTCTTAACACATAAGCAGCTACATTCTGAGAAGGGTCTGCAATCACATGTCTTGGCATTACGTCTACATCCACAATGGCCCAACAATGGTAACTCTTATATACAATGCACACAGACCTTATTTTAAAATGTAAAAACTTGAAACTTCTGTTTTCGAGACCAAGTGGAAAATGCAGTCACCTATCTCTCTTTAAACACACACACACACACACACACACACACACACACACACACACACACACACACACATTTTTAACGTGGAGATGCGTATGTATAGAGTGTGTTGGTCATGTGATTGTCCACACTCAAAGCAGAGCTCCGACAAGTGGCTCTTTGTCTGAGAGAGAGAGAGAGAGAGAGAGAGAGAGAGAGCAACAGCTTACACATATCCCACTCACAATAACAACTGCACACAAACTCACACACTCAAATAACAGACAGAGCCTTGGGCATCTTGTTGAGAATGAGAGAAATGAGTGAATGGACTCTGAGAGAAGGAATCTCCGTACCAGAACCCCCACCACCACCACCACCACAAATTCTCTCTCTCACATATAAACATTTAATTGCTTATATATAAAAAAAAGCTAAATCTAATTATTTTTAATTACATTTAAACGTTTGTCCCCTAAGTACAGATTTAGAAACACACAAACTAATTTACACTAGCAGTCAAAAGTTTGTACAGTTGACTGAATCGATGTTTCTCATTACCTTAAAAATCTAAGGGCTGATTAAATGCTTGAAATTAGCTTAGTGGAAAAATATAAAGTAGGACCAGATAGTGAGGGAAAGCTGTCCACAAGTGCCCATATTGAAATTTCTTTAGTTTTAGCCTCGTAAATTTGGTAAAGAGAATGTCCACAGTGTGCAAAGCTGTATTCTAGGTAATTGATATTCTAGGAGCTCCAATATAAGTTAATTTAGTTTCATAGTCTGATTCTAAATTATGTAAAATAGTAAAACTAAAACATTTGTGGGTGTGTACAATCTTTTGACATGTAGTGTTTTAGTTTTATCAGTCGGCTTGGTAAGATGTGAGAGCGCTCTCTCACACACAAGCATACAAAAGTATTCTTTCACTTGAGATGTCTCCTGATATCCTCCTCGATCTCTTCAGCTGGTCTTCGTCAATGATATTACTTTCACCAGTTCAAAGAAAGGCTGAAGGTCAACTAGCCAGATCTGCAACTACAGCATGTGGACAGACGGAATCTGAAATAGAACTTTGGCGCTTCTCTGTTTACTGGTGTCATAACAGTTTAATTTGCCCTGATCTAGGATTGGAGCTTGAAGCACAAGGGGGAAACATCAGTGATCCCACAGCACAATAACATGTATGATTCAAAATAAAATACATTCTGCAAATATATTTTTTGTTTTGCAAAAGTTTTTTCTTTTTTAATTGTAAAACAATTCGACTTTGACAGTTTTACATAAAACTTAATAGTGTGGACAGACATCTCACATCTGTTTGGGTCTGACATATTAACTTTAGCCATCAGGATATTTTTTATCCATAAATGTACGTGGGGGAAGAAATCATTATTAATATTATTATTATTTAATTTTTTACAATTTAACCAACTTTAGAAGATGTACTATTTGTTATAAATGCCAAAGAAATCAAATAATTATAATAATAATTTATCAATAATAAAAATATTGATACTCGGTAGCAATTTATCAAATCAATATTGTGCCAAACTAGTATTAAAATACAAATATTTTATATAGTGTTGGGCACTAACTAAAAGTTTATCACTATATTATTGATCTACTTATCTAAATTTGTTTTCACATTTTATATTGTCACTGTTTTTGCAAATAAATCATACAATATAATCGAATGATATATTATAATCAAATTATATTGTTAAAACGTCCTTACCCTCTTAAATTGTTTGAAACTTGTATGCTATTTTGGTTAGTAACTTGTAGTTAGCTTAAAATAAAAATACAAAAATCAGAAGGGTAGCAGTAGTTTAGCTCCATGTTAAATCACATGTCGCAGCTACAGTTTCAAAGTAGCTTCCACAACCCTGGAATTGCTTTTTTTCTATAAATTCTAAGGAATTTTTTAAATGTTATATATTTTTAAGTGCAGGAGCAAATGCCTCAAACCAATTAATGTATTTCACAATATTATCTGAATACATACAGTATAGCATCATAATTTCATTTTTATAGTTATAAATAGTACTATTGACTAACATCAGTCAACCCATGTGCTCTGAAATTGAATGACTTGGGGTAGGGAAAAATATGGATTTTCCGATGCATCGCAATTTGAATTTGAAGGGTATCCATACTTAAATCCCGAGTCTTTTACACTCTACGCAACCATCCACTACAATGAGAGAACTTTTCACACAATGTGACAAAAAAAATTATATTTGGCAACTTGCTGGTAAATATTTCGATTTCACTTACCAGTGATGTAATTCTAATCATGTAAAGCATGGACGACTTTCTCTCACTAACATGCACTCATTTACAGATATATGGGTTTTGATGCAGTACCAGTTTTAGTACGTGTTTTACAAATCAATGCAAATACTTGTAAATTGTGTAAATTAAGCAATTAAACTATAAATATGTAACAAAAACTTTCAACATGGCCTTAACATTGCTTATCAGTAAAACTCAAGTAAAAAATACTCAAGACATGTTTTCCTCATATATATCACATTAAAATTGGCTTATGTACCATTATATAAATAAATACAAATTAGAGGTCGACCGATATTGCTGATATGATAATGTGTTGAAAGAAAGGCAATTAATCTGCCAATATTTTTTACAATTGGTAGACTATATTAAATGTTCTTTGTCTTTCCTTCCTGTGTTTTGGAGGGCCAGAAAATGGCTACAAGAGTACAAATTGAATTAAATTCCAGATGCACTTTATGGTGCAATCAAAATACTAATAACCAGGGGGAGAATGAAAAAAGATTTGATACATAGCATGGAAATTTTAACTTTAAAGGCTGAAATACACAAAGTGACTCTTATTTTAATATGTTTGCACTTCATTGCTTCCAGCTGCTCATTCAAACAGATAAGGGAAATAAAATGTGCACTCCTACAATAATCTACAATGTATTACAATATAAACAATTAAAAGTAAACATAATCATGTCATATATTATCAACACTACTACATCATCATCATCAACAGTTGATCATTAGTGATCGCTTGTCATAAATTTCCGATACGGCTTAATGATTGTGAACTGCTCTGCAACAGCTGGAAACACTCACGAGCCCCTGTGTGCTTGGAGAAATACAACAGTGCCGCGTTTTCACTCTGAAGGGCACAGCGCAAGCATTTATTTAATTAAATCATATTCTTTTGAAGTTTGATTATCACATTAGGTCATATCACGATTCCTGTTTTTCCGCCCCAAAATTTAAGACCTCTATATATGATAATTAAGACTTTGTTGTATCATTTGAGATAGTTAAAACTTTTTATGACCTTTTGGAAAGTTGAATTTAAGACATTTTAAGACTTTTTAAGGATCCGTCTGAACCCTGATTTTTAAAAAGCCAAAATGTGACCAAAATTATGAAAAACTAATTAAATACAATTAGTCAAATTAATATATTTTGTGATGTTCATAGAAAGAAGGTCCCCTGTATGATTAAAAGCATAAACTGAAAAAAAAAAAAAATTCATTTGTAAAAGGAACATTATAACTGAAATATACTCATATGAATCAATACGAATCTAATCGAAATCGTATCGAGAGCTTGTGATTCGGAATCGAATCGGGAAATCTGTATCAATACCCAGCCCTAATAATGACACTGTGCTAACTGTTGCTATGGAGGGCAGAATACATTTATGGTGCAAGGAAAGACAAGACATCTAGAAATGCTATTTACTCATATTTACTCTCCTTTTTCATCTCTTTCTCTGTCATGTCTGTCTTTTTCTCGTCTACACACACATATTTGCTCTCCCACTCCCTGTCAGGAGTATTGTGTTTGTATGAGTGTGAGATGAAAGGTATGAATTCCACCAGAGCTCCTCCAGGATACCACCGTTAAACACACACACACACACACACACACACACACACACACACACACACACACACACACACACACACACACACACACACACACACAGAGCACAATATCGTTGTTTTTAATTCATGTGCATGTATATAATTCATGGGTCAGTAATGCAGAAACAGTTTCTGTGTATATGCATGTGTGTGTTTTCTTTCTCACAGAATCTCATATTACAGAGCAATTAAAGTAACTGCAAACACACACACACACACACACACACACACACACACACACGAACACACAAACAGGTTATACTTGGCTAACAGCTCAGTCTGAAATGCCTGGGAAAAAAAGGCAGAAGAAATCAAACACACACAGAGAGAGAAAGACAGACAGGGAAGAAAAAGTAATGCCACTAATACCAAGGTCAAGGCATATCTAGTTATCTATCACTGCAACAATGATTGATGATTATACCTATGAGAAATATAATAGGAGACAAAGAGATGGGGAAATAAAGTCAAAAAGAGTAAAGAGAGACTCTTGGGAATCAAAACAAACATGAGAACAATGACAAGTTGTCATTATACTAGACAACTTATCACACTTGAGTGACGGTGTATGTTTCAGTATGTCTGTCATGGTAATGTGAACTTACATGAGTGTACATACATCTTACAGACATTTTTGGAGACTTTCCATAAACTTTTATTGTTTTTATACTGAACTAATTATATTTCTATCCCCTAAACCTAACACTCTCAGAAATCTTTTTGCACTTTTACATTTTCATTATTTAGAATATTTATTAAGCCATTGTCTTCATGAGAACCATCGGTTAAACCCCACAATGTAAGTGTTGTCAAGTATTACTCTTCTTGACACTTGTAGACCCGAGTATACTTAGTATTTCTGCATACCAGATCAGATCGCGCCTGTTCGACCGTGTTGCCTTTCAAAGTATACTCTTTTGGCCGAGAGCGAATACTAACGTGTTCCATGCACGCACACTTCGACTGCTTTCCATTACTCTGTTAGTACGGTCAACGGTAGGCTGACAATGCTCACAGACAAGGACTGTCTGTGTGTCAAGAAAATCTGGGCCACATGCAGACAGTCCGCAAAGACTGTGCTGATGATGAAATTTGGGTCACAAACACTGTGCACATAGTGATCAGCAATGTGGAACACCAAAGTATATTTTGGCCTTTAGTCCCCACAATGTAGGCAACCCCCCCAACACACATACATACACACATAGTCTCTCTGTGTAGACATACAGTAAAAATCAGCAACACAACAAAACACCCACACAATCTCCCTCTCAAACTCTCACTCTCTCATGTTTTGTGAATCGTGTATGTGTGTGTTTAAGTGGGCGTTTTCAGCATTGTTTTATAATTAGATTTTCCATTTGTTCTGTCCAGCTGCAGGCACAGATCGCTGTCTCGCCAATAATGGCTCTAAACTCTTTCTCCCCTCCATTTTAAATAATAATGAGAGTTTAAAATGGCTGATTCAGGCCTCAGTATCCTCACCAGCAGCTTTCTACAGCTCTCAGATCAGTAAACCACTTTCTTCTCATCTATCTGTGGGCATCCTCAGCCTAATATTGGGGTGTTTTCAAGCAAACCTTAGATCAGTGAAGAGCGCTTGATCCCCCAGTGTGTGTTCGGGAGTAAGTTTTCTAATGGCAGGTACCCTAAGCAGCTTAAAACCGCTACACGATAGATCAGTTCACAGGCCAGCTGGAGTGAATAAAGGTTATTGTGATTTGATACTACATACAGAGAGGACTGGGCTGAGATCAGCTACAGATGAAAGTAGACTGGACCCTTCAGCTTCTCTGATGCTTTATGGCAGCATTTAGCTGACTGAAAGCGTGACCATTTCTCCGGACACACATGCATACACATACGCAGGCAAGGAATGATGGGTTTAGTGAGTGTGATGGTCTGAGCTGTCGACTGGAAAGTGGATAAAAAGGATAGAGCAGCTTTGAACTCTTAAAAGCGTGTGACTGATGGCCTGCTGTGTGTATGTGTTCAGGTTTGGCTATACTTTTGAGGGCCAATATTTTTTAAAAGTCCTCACAAATATAGTGAAACGTGTACATTTTAAGTGGTCCTCACCATTTAAAAGGCTCATTAATCATGTGTTGTTTTAAATTTGACTGATATCAACAAATTTCTGTGAGGGTTGGGTTTTAGCAAATCTTATTGCCTCCGTATAAACTGCATTTAAGAGGAGCCCTCACTGTTACAGTGAAACCAACTTGTATGTGTATACAGAGCGGAATCTGAACAGGTTTTCAGTTGCTAGACTTCCGATGTCTCTCTTTGTTTACATGCGAGTGTAAATGTGTTACGCATAGCTACATACCCATAATCCCTTTGTGTGTACTGTTTCACACAGTCAAAGGAGCAAACGTGTGTGTGAGTGTGTTCACCGGTGAAGAAAAGAACAGATCACAAACCGCTGCTTACAGCAAACACTAACAGCTTCCCGCCTCACCCCCCCCGTGTTTCTTTGTGACAGGCCCCAATATCCAAAGTCACTTTGCAGGGAAGGTTGCAGCTGTTGTACAAAGGGAATTGTGTATTTGTGTGTGTTGCTACGCCATTATGTGGAAAAAATCGTTCCCAGAAGGTCATCCTCAATTTGGAAGATTCAAAAATTAGGAAAAGAATGTGTTTAAATTGTAAAAATTAAAAAAGCTTTTTTAGGGATGGGGTGAAGGTTAATTTATAGTCTGTAATTAAATAATAAAATTAGCTTTATATAAAACAATATTAGTGTGCAACTGATATATTCAGTAGAGCGTGCTCCGACTCCATTGAGCAGACAGTGCAGTTAAGCGGTGTCTTCTTGGTAAGTTGCTAACTAGTTTGTGAAATACATACTGGAAAGTTAGTAAACAATGACCCCATCATTTTCCCTTTTCAATATAACTAATAAAACGTTAACCCTGTCCCTGACAACAGTCACTTGTGTTTATCACATCTGTTTTCTGTCAGCCAGCTATAGTTTTTCAGGGCAGTAAGTAATGTAGCAGATTGAAATGTAAACATCAGAGCATATTATTGCAGCTCAGCAGACAACGGTCCAGTGGTGGATTGTGTCTGTTGAGTGTTGATTTCACACTACGTTGTTACCTAGTTGGTGAGAAGCAATGCTGGTCTCGCCATGACAACGAGCTTATAGCAAACTAGCTAACCACGCAGCTACTTTCGTAGCTTGTCAGCTGAGTGGAAGCTAATGTGTAAACATGCATTCATCAAACTTGTTTAGGATTCACAGTTTGGTACCCACTTCAACCGAACAATTCCAGTCATTGCATTTATAAAATTTATTATTTAAAAGTCTGGTTTTCCACCATTGAAAGTTTCCCCTGAACTTGTATAGCAGAATACGGTGTGACACCGCTGCTGATGTTTTTCTCTGGACATGGCAGGTGTAAATTCTTCTTGTGTTAGATCCTGCCTCTATTTGACTGGCAGTATTAAAATAGTTAGCATTGAATGACACTAAACAGTACTACTGAGGTTTATTTATCTATTTATTTTATTTGTATTTATTCTTTATTTTAATGGTCAGCATTTGACTGACACTAAACATACAGTAATGATGTTTATTTAGCGATTTATTGTATTTTTATTTATTCTTTATTTAACTGGTTAGCATTTGACTGATCCTAAACATACAGTACTGATGTTTATTTAGCTATATATTTTATTCTTTATTTTCTCAGTGTTCATTTCTAGAATTTGTTGACAATGTATAATAATAATGTCAAATATTCTTTGATAAAATATTTAAGAAAGCAGCCTCCTGAGTACATTTGCATAGTCATAACAGTGCAAAATCAGTGCACAATCCACATAGAAAATGTCCGTTTTCATTCCAGTTCAAAAATTAACTAAATTGGCCACTATATCGGTAATCAGTGAATTTTCCCCCTCTAAAATCGCTATTTGTCTCAAAAATCCCATATCGGTCGGGCTCTAAACAATACTTGTTTATTGTATATCCCCATTTTGATAGAGAAGAAACCATGTGTGTAAATAGTTAGGGAGAGACAGATTATGGTCAGCTCTTTCATGAGATTGTTTAATTGTGATGATGCAGATACCCTTTCCCACTTTACAAGGACAGAGGAAGAGACTCACATTTAAGGTTTCTGGTTGAGGGTATTTGCATATTAATGTGATCAGAAGAAGGACAGAGGAAACAGTCTGCTACACAGAAGCAATGAGAAGGGGCCCAGCCCAAGATATACCAGCACCCACCTCTGACATAAATAACTGAGGAAAGGTGGGGAATAGGACAGAGGACAGATAGATATAAAAGTCAAAGTGGGACTTAGTTAGATGCCTGTTTACAAAAACATACAGAGATGTTATCAGAGGTTAAAATCATCTTACTTTGAGATATACCATGGTATTTGACACTACACTCCAAGGTACTTCAAAGTAGGGTTGGGAACTTTGAGAACATATTTCAGATGCGGTTCTTATTCAGATGCGGTTCCATAAAAAAAAACGAATGATGTTCATGAACTTTTGGTTCCTTTAAAACAGAGGTTCTCAACGGGGGAGGTACCACCCCCCGGTGGGTGTTCAAAGTATTCTAGGGGGGCGCTGGGAGCAAATTATTAGAGAGGGGGGCATTAGGTTACAAATGCAGCATTTATCAGTCTTGTTAATCAAAACTATTGTCAAGTTCCTGTTTGCATAAAAATTTGTATCTAGACTCCATTATACAGGTTGGTATGCATTTGCACCACGGTTAATCTGATTCTGAAATCAAGCGACGCATCTGGTATCTGGTACACCAATATCTGGTTTAGCAGTGTCAAATAGACAACCTCCACTAATGCACCTGTATGGCTCTGTGGGTGGATACGGCTCAATGGACAGAGCAGTGCGCGCGCAAAGCAGGTGCATTTTTACTCAAAGACAGGTCTTGAGCTCTTAAATGTGCACCTCTGTTCAATGCAATGCTGCGAGAAACAGTGATAAGCACAGCGAGAGATTCAGAAACCATTTGAATTCGGCGCGGAATTCTACATCACCACCCTTCAATTTCCGATAGTAACACTAACGTACTTTAGGCAGAAATAGATTCATAATACATATTATCATATCACTACTTCAGCTCTATTAAATTTGTAATTGGCTACATTAGGGGAGTGAGGGAATATAAAAAAAAATTATTACAACTTATAAATGGCTGGAGCTTGAGTATGGGAATGAAGTAGGGCGGTTTTCAACAAAAAAGGTTGAGAACCACTGCTTTAAAAGTTCTGGAACGTACAGTACATTCTTCCACCGCTGAAAATGCAACACCCTGCTAAAATACTTTCAATGGTACTGTAACATCAGTGCAAAATCAGCAGTGCGAAACATATAGCATAACTAGTGTTGTCTGATTCCAGAACAAATTACTCTAATGAATGGGTTCTTTTGAATCTACACAGCAAAGCGTACCGTGTTAACTCCTGGACAAATTACTGTTATTAGACAGTTACTGAACTGCAAGTATTTTTCATCCTGAACTAGGAACTGTTACCGTGTTATGTGTACTTATGACTCAGAACTTAATGAATGGTTGCTGATATAACAATGAGTTCTTAAATATACACATTATGAGTTTTGTTATTATTTAAAAATGAATAAAATCATAATTAGTCAGAGTAAATATGTTTTGCAAGAATCTGTTCTGTTAAAATGTCAAATTAACTACTTATTTTGTAACGGGCTGCAAAGGGCAGTAAATCCATTAAGAATTGCATTTATTATTTTCAGATACTTCCTCAAAAGTACCAAAAGAAACATTTATATCGGTAACGAAACGGTCTTCTTAAGAATGCCAATACGTATTCATGTTACATGCCCAAAAAACAATGGTAATACCAAAAAAACATAATACCATGACATTTTGCCTGTAGCCGGTTGTGACTTCTATGAAAATAAGAACATGCAAACTCTGTTATGACCTTTAATAATTATCATATACTGATATTCCCAAACCATTTTTATCTAAATAGGGACACGACATAGACTTCTATCGTTTTTTTTTTTCTTTTTATAAATTATAATGACTCCAGACTAAAAACCCAAATCCTACCACTAAAAGACAACTTTACTTTTAGAATCACTTTGACCTTTGAGGACTTCCCCAGATGTTTTGTCAGATTTGTCCCCAAAGTACAGCTAAGTAAACCTACACACACACAGCAGCTGCCACTGCTCCTCTTCCGTGTGCTCCAACAGACCCTATAACTACAAACATTACAGTCCTTAAAACAACACAAGTGCTGGCCTCTGAGCGCGTCTGTGTGTGTGAGAGTCGTTTAAGGAGGCTGTGAGAGTCCAGCGGTCATGCTTGGTCAGGGACAGACAATGTCCGTTTGTTGCTTAAGCACTGTTGTTAATGAAGCACTCCCCATGCGCACACACACAGATGTACAATAAAATTAGGTTTCATCCCAACCCTTCTCGCTTTCTCTGTTATATTGTGTGATTCGCAAGCATGTGCATGTCTCTTGTTTAACGTCTGTGGAAATAAGGTTTTAAGTTGCAAACTAAAATCCATATTAAAGTTTACATACTTTCTAGCAGTCTAAACACACACGATGCAGTTGGACATATAACAGCATATAACATTAACAGAGCAGAACCAACACACACACACACACACTGACAAACACCCACAACACCGTGAAATGCTATCAATGACAGAACTAAAAAGACTTCACACACACTTCAGAAAGGAAGACAGAGGGTGATGTGTGTGTGTGTGTGTGTGTGTGTGTGTGTGTGTGTGTGTGCGCGCGAGAGTCCTCTCTTGCTGTTCAACATATTGAAACTCTGACAGAGTTAATCTTCTCACTGTCAACTCCTATTATAACACCACTGATCATGGCATACACACACTAACTCATGCATTCAGAAAACACACACACACACCCACAGTCATACAAATGAAAATAACTCAAAGAATAATTATTATTGCTGTGGATGACTTGACATGCAAGAAGCACATACTAAATGCCCCCAAACGCAGTAACAGTCACACACAAATCTCTTAAATGCTATGGAAATGTGTAACTTTGATCACCAGTTGAGACCGACATGATCTCTTAAAAGGTCAAAGGTCATTTACGTCTTTTTATTTCAGTGTAATCGGAACAGTTGCGCGTTTATTTTTTATTTTTTTTTAAGACCAAACAACTGCTAGACAACTACGAGTGTGGCAACAACTAAAACACTTTTAAACATTTCTACATTTGTTGGAGTCATGCAGCAGGGGTTTGTGCATGCTGTAGTTGTCATGCCCAAGGGACATTAGTTCAATTATGACTTATATCCCAATCCCATTCCCCCTCGCTCCACTTTCCTGTAATTCTCTACAATCCTGTCTAATAAACAAACAAAAAAAAAAATACATTAAAAAAATACAAATAAAAAATATATATAAATAATAATACAAAATTAAAAAATCTGCTAAATTCTCCCCTTTCAACCAAAGTGTTAAAACGTTTTACATTGTTCTTACACCCCGTAAAGAACAAGTCTCAAGTCCTATTCCCCACCATTTAGACTATTTAGAAACTAGAAAATTACATTGTATTTATGAGGGTTTTAAACAAGAATTTTTTACATTCTCAGAGCGTTCATGAGCTGCCCAGGATGTTTAAATGCTGCTCGCAGATGGTTAAATGTGCGTAGAAGTTGCTGATTAAGACTAAATTTGCACAACAGAGTCTTGGGTAAATGAAGGAACATGTACCATTGAATACGCAAGCACACACACATAAGCAAGGTACTTCAGTAGCATTTTTGAGCTAATGAGAGACAGATTTCCAATTAGCTCCTCATCTCTTCCCTAAGCACTGGAATATGGCCAAAGCACACATCCATACACACATGCATACATATATCATGGATTCCTTCTCACTTTGTTCTTTAAAAATCAGAAAGCCAAGAGAAATGTACAGAATTTGCACTCATTCATCACAAAATAGTTTCTAAATAACTAGGGTGAATGCTTAATAAGCAACCATCTGCCAAGAACTTAAATATAAATTTAATAAATTTAATTATCCCTTAGAAAATAATATGAAAATTCTAATTTGATGACATAATTGGAAAGTGAAGTGAGTCCTATTTTGTGTGTGTGTGTTGGTGTTTGATTGTGTGTACAGTCTGTGACACATGAAGGGAGTGAGATATAACCTGAAATCTGTTTGAATGTGATAATTGCCACTGTGATTAGCTACTTTATTCTTCTCTGTCTGTCTCTTGTTGTCTCTCTCTCTCTCTCTCTCTGTTCCCAGCAGACTACACTTCTCTTTTCTTCCCTTAAGGCAGAGGAAGGGAGAAGAGGGGAGGGGTGTCGCTTTTAAATTTTTCTCAGTCTAAATTATAGCTGTGAACCATGCAGATAGGAGCAGAATTATACATCTGAAACCAGCGGTGAGTCTGTGTGAGCGCGTATGTATAGTTGTGTCTAGAAGTAATTAAATTTACATAATTATGTCAACAGAATAAATCAGTGAAGCACTTGTTCCACCAAATGTTTTTTTCCAGAGAAACGCAGCAGAAGCTTCAACGTTCTGTAAACTTTGCCTTTCGCTGATATAAATATCAGAGTGCTGAGGGGTGGAGAACACAGCCAGAGTTTTTCTAATTTTACATTCCTTCAATTATACTTTGCATTCAGTCTGAGAAAAGTCTGTCCTTAAACACAAATGGCACATTATTATGGGTAGGAGAGCTGTGTGTTTAGTGAGTGTGTTTGTGATGGCCTTACTGCTGTGAGTCTGGTAAGAGGTTTAATGGTTGACTAAGTGGCGGACGCTCCCATATGTCTGTTGCAGAGACAGAGTACAAAGTGTGTGTTTGCCTGAGGCCCATATGTCTTCATGAGAGTACTTAAAATACGCTTTGCGTTCACGTTCAACGACCAATTGAGCCTCACAACTAAGTATTCAGTTAGTGCGTTGTGTGTGTTTTAACGAGATGATGTGCAATGAGATCAAGTGTGAGAGATATGAGTCTTTGTCTCTTTAAAACACACTCAAACAATTGAACTGACACATTTTGTCTCTACTTAACACACTTTTTCAAACTCTCATCCTCACAGTGTACTGTGAGGGTCTCTGAGTAGTGAGTGCCACAGACACATGCTCATGCACAGGTGCATACACACACACACTCTGTAACAGAAGTAAATAAACATTAAGTACTTAAAAAAATGTAAAAAATGCAGCAACTGTGGCAAAGCAGACCAGGCCAGTTTGAGCACTCGCTGCACCGTGAAGCACAGATCTACTTGAATGAGTACAATGATCCAAACATAACTTGAAAATTCAGAGGGGCACCAGTGAGAGATCTAACATTTTTGTAATAAGTAAAAAAGCCAGAGTTCTTCAACATGTCTCGCAGGACACTAAGCTCAAATGCTGCTGATTTTTTTTTTAAAGTTCTCTGAATTGGGTTCAGCTTCTATGAACAATAATAATAAAATAATAATAATACAATTCTGCATAACTCAGTGATGTCTTTAATGTGTCGCTTGAAAGACAAATGACTTAGTATTTATCAATGTGTCTGTTTGTTCGCAGTTAAAAAACAGTATTGTACGCGTTTAAAAAAAAATATTTTAAAAATAAGTATAAAAGACTTAAACGGGTTGATTAAAAACAAAAGCTACATTAAATCGTTTTATAATGCTTTATATTTACTTTAAAAACTAATTAAAACATTATTTATTAATATAATATTAATAGAATTGTAAACAGTATGATATATGAAAATAAATCAATTTAAGTTTCATGACATTTTATATGCACATGCATGTATCTGTTACGCATTTGTATAATATTAGCTCGTTTTACAAATAAAAGTTATTACTAATATTTAATTCTAATTTACGGTGAGGTTATAATTTCTAAATGTCCCATTTATGATTTCAGGTCGCCTCCAAGTTTTTTTACTCTTCTTTAAAGGGCCCAACTGAGAGAGACTCCTTAATTAAAATATTCCCCCAGACTTTAACCGAGATGAAAAACACATGTGCACTACTCCTGTCCCCCCGCAGTGGCTGTATCTCACAACCTTTTGAGCTGCCTAGACAAAGTTGTTGCTGCACGCACATATGATGCCCAAAAGGAAGTCTAGCTGTCCAAAAATCTGTCAAGGTAAGTAGTTCACAAGGATTTGAGAAACCAGTATTCCGCACTAAACACAAAAATGAGCCCAAAACGAGACAAAACTATTTTGTGTTAACTTACTTACTAAAATAAAACTATAATATGATGCAAAATATGTTAATTAATTATCTATTCAAGTTAAAGATCTGCATCACAACTTTTTTACATGCAAAACTCAAACAACAAACTTTCCTTATTGTTCTGTTGAGTCAAGCTCCAGTGGCGTCTCGAGCCATTATTCAGGTTAAGTAAACATGTTGGACGCTCCCTTGAACGTTTTATGAGCAGCAATCAGGGAGATTTTATGGCCATCTAGGAAACCCCTGCTTAAAAACCTATTAACTCTCTCTCTCTCTCCACTGAAGTGCTACGACATAACTCTGATTTGATCAATATGACAGGCTCAAAGAGCCACCGGGCCGCCGGGATGTGTGCAGGCCGGTAGCAAAGAGTGAGCTCGCCTCTCCTGGGAGTAAGAAAATGAAAGGATGTGCACGCCGCGAGGGCCGGAGGGAGAGTTGCGTGCTAACATTTAGAAAACCATGAGGACGGAACAGTAGCATATCTGTGGCTATTTCTAATTTTTGAAAGTCTGTTCGGAGGAATAAAGCCCACTGTGCACTATTCAACAGAACTAGTTAAAAGTACACTGTATTATGTATGGACATTTAACGAGGTTGTCGTACTCGCGTGGAATTGTCGACTAACAGCTCGGCGATGGATATTGTGAGACGACGTAAAACATTTGACTTGTAGTAAAACAGTTAACATTTGTAGTACGACAGCTCACATCCCCAGGAGAGCGCGCTAGCACGGTCACTACAGGCTCGAGTTCAAGCCCAGCCTCGACACGAGCAGCTTTCGGTAGCCCGAGCTTCATGCCATCAAACCCCAGAGCCGTGACACAAGTAACGGATATTTTCAGCCCTGTCACACTGAGCTGGTGTTCTCAAACTGTGTGTTTGTTGTTTTATGAACAACATAATCCGAACTAGTAATCCTAACAGTCTGTGACTGTCCAATTCACGCGCTCTCTCTCTCTAACGGATTCTTAGGAATTTTCCGCACGCGCACTTACTTTGGATTTTGCGAATTCCAGACGACAGACTCCAGTGATTTTGCTGCTGGTAACGCGTATCTGCACATGAATGTCAGAATCCAGAGGTAATATTTCCACGAGCCGTCGCTCCCTGCCATCTTCCACGGTACTCGGGGAGACCCAAACCTGCTAACCCACGAGAAGATAAGATCCTTTCGGTCGATTGTACTCCGGGTTCCCGTTCCACATTCAACAGAGTAGCATGTGGGTCAGGCGTCCTCGCGGAGGGGCTCCATGGCTCAGCGTAAACTTCTAAATCCAATATTTTTGCGTTGCCTTGAGAAAAAAGTGTGTCACGCAATGTTGCACAGATGGCTTCTGGGCCAACGCGTGTTACCAAAATCGCTGCTACCTTGCACTTTGGTAGACGGCAGCGCGTGTCAGTTTTATTGCATTCATCTATTGGTCGAGTTTCTTATGCTGACATTACAAAAGGTCAAATCACGCCTGATAAAGGGTAGATGACACGCACACAGGTATAACGAGGGTCTGTCCGAGATTAGGGCCGTCAATCCAGTGTTGGATTTCGGGCTGGTGCACAAATCCGGTCGTGATCATGTGTCAAATTTAAAATTTGACCCACACGCTTTTTGTTATTCCAGTTCACAGAGTGTGCTTAAATCCTGAGATTATTTGTGATACCCTAACAGTTGTGTCCGAAGTTTACCGACCTATATCCATGTTCACAAGTGTCCAGGAACAAAGCTGAACTATCAGTCATGGGACAGCCAAAAATATATGTCCAGTGCCAGGTGCATGTCTCATCAAAAAGAGAAGTAAAAAGTGAACAGCTTCTTAGATTGTTTGATTTGGCAGGAGTGATCAGTCGTTTCAGTGCACGCTTCGTTTTGATAGACGGCTAATCAGCTACTGTCCGCTCCTGGTTCTCGTGCCAAACGGTGCACACACTTTCATCCCAAGTATATCAACAGATTGGAAACTCCAGCAGTTCGGAGCTTATTCAGGGAGTTAATGAAGCGTCTTCCTACCCTCGATCTTGTCTGGAGTTGTTCGGCGCACGACCGTGAATCCGATGCGTCTACAGTCAGTCCCTCACACCGTAGACGGCGCAGTGGCTCGCGATCCATCACCTCCCCTCCCACCGTGCTGTGAAACCCCGCCCATTTCCGAAACTGGCCAATCACGGCACGCTTTTGGGGTGACGTCTCAACATGGTGTCCCTGAGACACAGCGAGTTTCGGAGAAGTCCTGGCAGTAATGAATTTACACATTGTACAGCGAGTCTGGCCATTCTTTTGAAAATAATACGTTTTGATCTTGTTTGCAACTTTGCAGACTAATTATGAATATTTTTTTGGGGACAACGTGTGGCGAACCTGACTACTTCGTGATTGTTACGTACGTGTAAGTTTGTTTTCCCCTATTAACTTATAATAATAATAATAATAATTTTACCTAAAAATGTATTTCTTATGACAGAAAGCCTAATCTGAAAACCATCATTTTAAAAGTATGTTTTAAATTGGTTTGAATTCATAACGCGTCACAGCTTACAACAGAATACACGGGTCCTCGCACTGTATAAACGTTTAATAACAGATTTAGGATCATTATCCCAAAGACATCCAAGAGAGTGACACTAATTATATTTGATGGTCAAACAAAGATAACATTAATCCTTTCAGTGGTCAATACCGCCCCCTATTGGTTATTCAGTTCAGTCCACACCGCCTCCATCTCAAATGAATACATCTTTTTGGCTTTTTATTTCAGTAGAACGCAACAGTATAGTTAAAATAAAATGTAGGGCAAACGGTGACACAAGTTAGAATATAGGCTACTCACAAAAATACTATTTTGAGCCAATGTGACGCTTGGCTTGTTTCTTGATAATTGAAGTGTCCTGCATGTCTTTTGGCAAATCAATCTGTAAATAGGGTCAATCATGTTTCATTTTTATGAACTACTCCTCCCTGACTTATGTGATTCTGAGTGACATATAGTGCCCTGTCATTCAATACCACCTGTGTGTGTGTGTGTGTGTGTGTAAGTTTAAGTGCTTTACGAGGAAATTTTTTTAGGTTACAAACTGGTAATTACAAAGGTATTATGCTATAAATGTGGTTTATGAGGACATTTCTAGTGTCCCCATAATTTCAATTCAAAAGTTTAAAAATGTAGAAAGTTTTATTTTTTTTGAGAGGGTTAGGTTTAGGGATGTGTGTGTGTGTGTGTGTGGTTCTTCAGAGGGCCATATGTCTTGCGTGTGTTTAGATAGCATGAGTGTGGTTCAGCTTTTGCTCTTTGAGTTCTTGTGTGTGAAATGTCAGTTTATTCATTCCCCACATTTAAATCAGGGCCAACCACACATTTAGAAATGATATATATGGAGCCATGTGATCTGTTTAAGCTGAATATTGTTGGCTCTAGCAAAAAGAGAAGTGTCTGTTGTGAGACAGTTGACTTTATGTTAGTCGGGGTCAGAATGTAAAGTGTGCTATGAGAGGCACGTTTTTGCATCTGTCTCCGGTTTTGTGCTTAACGTTTGAATGTCCTCTTGCACGTGCACAAATGTCTGACCTTTTCTTTAAAAAATATCCCTATACCTCAACCAGAGTGGTACTATGACCTTTCAGCCAGTACAAACACCCACTATCTCCTTTCTTTTTAGTAGGCTCCAATGAAAGGATTTGTTGCAACAAGCGCTGAGAGACCAAAACCACACGCACACATCCCATAGTTGTAATTACAGGAGGGCATTTGTCAGCAGCTATTCACTAATATGTCCACACTGAGGCTTGCACATGGCTACTAATGAACCCCCAAAGCACACTCTGACACACGCACATGCACACACACACACCAACACATATGCACTTCTCTGTCTGCACTTTGAACTTTTGTAGAGAGCAGAGTGGTAATATGTTTTAATACTTGTTTATATTTCAATGTATTGTATATTTCATGGTTTTGAGATCTGGGTAAAAAAAACACGTTTTTTATTTTCAAATAACTTTTATCTTTGGAAACATTCATTATCATTTACTGTTGTTATCCTAATTTATTTTCATTACCTGTATAACAATGTTTGCTCAAACAATGTTTACTTCTATGTTCAGTTTTCAAACTAAATATAAGAGTTACACCAGGTTACACACGGCACAGTGTGTGTAGTGTATATGTAAATATTGTTTTTACAAGGAAGCAGGAATGTAAGTGTTGATGAAGATCTGAATTAGATAAGGTGATAAGGATGTGTTAACATAACTCTGTTTTGGTGACTTCTTCGTCTTGCTTCTTAATTGTTAGTTAAATTTTGTTGGCATGCATGTATTTGCCTGTGTCTGCATGAAAGTACATTTGTTAGTGCATGTATACGTGGGCGAGGGCCTTACATTGTGTAATGTTGAATTTGGTTTTGGTCCAAAATAGAGTAGATAAACTAAACAATGTTCTGGAATAGTTTCACTGGAGTAGGTGAATGAGTATGTGTCATGGGGAGATGGAATGAAAGTAATGGAGGAACTCGGGAGGGTGTTGATGGAATATTCACGCAGATAATAGACCAATTTCACACACACCCCCACCCCAATACACTCACTTCTCTCTCTTATTCTCTCTCTCACACACTCAGTCAGTAGGGAATCATGAATGACAATCCAACACTGCCCTGCCCAGAAAGCCCCCGAATGGCCCAACTCAACACACACTCAGCAGAGTTACAAAATTAGAATCGGAATCACTTTTTTGCAACTGCAGGGGTGCAGCAGAATTTACTTTGGTTATCAGCACAGAGCAAAACAACAACAATATGTGCAGATAAAAAAATTGCAAACAAAAGGAACCATATAGTCCAACAAAAAACTGGAAATATAAATAAACGTGGAGAAGTAAAAAAAGGAAACTATATTTTATTTATACAGTATAATGTACTGTTTTAACAAATGTATAATATATGTTTTAACTATATATATATATATATATATATTAGTAAATATTGTAGAAATTATATATACTGTATTGTAAATATATAAAATATAGTTTTCTTGTTTTTAAAAAAATTGAAAAAAAAAGTAACTATACTAGGACAAATAAAAAAAAGTTTATATAATTTCTACAATATTTATTATATCCCATATATATATATATATATATATATATATATATATATATATATATATATATATATATATATATATATATATATATATATATATTATGATATAACTATAGATTAGATGGTACTGTACACATCATAGTTATACTGTGTGTGTGTGTATATATATATATATATGGGATATAATAAATATTGTAGAAATGATATATACTTTTTTTATTTGTCCTAGTATAGTTTTTTTTTTCCAATTTTTAAAAAACAAGAAAACTATATTTTATATATTTACAATACAGTATATATAATTTCTACAATATTTAATAATATATATATATATATATATATATATATATATATATATATATATATATATATATATATATATATATGTAAAAGTGAGTACACACTTGCCATAAAGTGAAACAAACCTACGCTCTTGCATACACACAGTAGAGTTTAAAAAGCATTTGTAAACAGTGTACAAGCAAAAACGACACATCTACACAGACATCCACCAGTCCCTTTATGAGTTTGCACATCTGGGAACACCGCCATATGCAGATGATCTGGTTGTCACAGTGAGCAATGGGCTTGGAAATCTTGTGCATGTCTCAGTATGTGTGTCTGGTTGTGCGTGTGTGTGTGTGTGTGTGCGTACGTGAAATTGTGGTGGCGACTGTGACAGATCTTCATTTCCACTCTGACAGTGGTGCTCACACTCGCATTACTGCCTTTGTTCTTATATATAAGGTTGGAGAGAGAGTGTGTGTGTGTGTGTGAGAGAGAGAGAGAGAGAGAGAGAGACAGAGTCTGCTTTCATGTATATCAAATACTGAATAAAAGCTGCGTTAAGTGTCCTTAACGATTGTTTAAGCAAACCATTATGTTAGGCAAATGGATGCAGTATTGATTTAATGTCATTGTACAAGTGCCCATGTCTCAGGTTTGATTGTCTTTCCTGTCTCTTAAATAATATATTTCGAATGGACTCCACTTACATACTCCACTTAACATGACAGGATTACAATCAATCACTGATCAGTAACCTTCAACCTCTTGCGTGCAGGTTGCTCTTAACCACAGATCTGTATGCAGTTCAGAAGCAGAGCCAGCTGCTGGTTAAAAGTTTTTCATCAGAACAGGAAGATTTTTGGTGAATTGTGTCATAAATAAACTCACACACAGGCCTTCCAGTCATTTTCTTCACTGTTTTATCTTAATTCGCTTTATTTATAGTTTAATTTTAAATGCTGTCTGTTGGTAAAAAAAATCTTTCAAGTTTAAACATCATGTATGAGAAGATGTTTAACGTTATATTAATACAATAAAAAAGGGTATTTCTCAGAGAGAGAAAATTAAAATAATTAAAATAAGAGAAAGGATTTCATTGATGAAACTAGAAGGTTCAAACATTTGTTACATTTAACATTTAACATTCACTGTGTAATTACAGTAGCAGTGGTATTAAAATGAGTCAATTTAGTATGATAAAGTAAAAACAAATGTACATCAAACATTCTCATGGGCATGTCTTAATTCCATACATGTTTTCTAGACAAACTCTAATTCACATAAAGTTAACAGAGTTATTCGCACGTAAGTTAAACAGATGGCAAAATCCTTAGATAAAAGGATATATATATAAAATGTACAACTTTAATTCCCATTAAAACAAAACAATAGAGGTATCTAATTTTATGTAGCTTCCTATACAAGATTTTATTTTAAGAATGGCAACATCAGTAAACAAATTGGTTAATAATTTGATATTTAATACATATAAGTCATTAGCCTGGAAGTAATACATTTCCCTCATGTCTTTACAAACCTGTATGTTTTTTTCTTTCTTCCATTTAATTTATGTTGCTATTATTTTCATATAAGTGAATGAGAACTGGGACTGTTGAGCCCAAAAAAAGACCACCAAAAAAGTACCATGCTTGCTGTGCCCATGCTCTATATTTCAAGTGCACTGTCTGAAGCAACATGCCATATCTTTAAAAAAATCTGTTCGTGGTTATTTGATCTAACAGCAGTTATTTGAGACAACCGCAATCATTGGCCATTCAAATTCCAGTCACATTTTAATGCTCAAATACGGGAATTGTAAGCGAATATACTGTATGTATGCCATGAACGGCGCCTTTGTGTGTCATTCAGTTGAACTCCGAGTCTGAGCGTCACTGAACGTACCATGGAGGTCAACAAGCTCCTGTACAGAAGTGTGCACGCTGTCAGAAGAGGCTTACGCCAAACTCCCACAAAAATATAAACAAGCATGAATACACTTTAATAGGGAACGCAAAGTGATCTAGTTTCACTTTAAACGATCGTGTAACAGCAGGTGTTCCTGGTTTAATCACACAAGCTGTGTTAATGACACGCAGTGACAAAGAGGAGGAGACGCACCTTAATCTATTTCTGTGGAGTGATGAAATGATGAAACGATATCTCGAAAGTTTTGCTTCATGACAAATAAGGGCTTGTGGGTTTATTAACCAAAGAGCATTAAAATAAAGTGTGAAAATGAAGAAATTAGTAGGGATGTTCCGATACCAATTTTTGAGAACGAGTACGAGTATGTTTTTTTTTTAGTACTTACCGATACCGAGTTCGATACCATTTTTTTTCTATATAATAATAATATATACATAAAATTATTTTTATTTTAAAATATAAAATATATGAGAAAAGCATGTAAAAAATTTAAAATAAAAAAAGAGACATATTTTAAATATTTAGAATTTTTTTTATATTTAAATCTTTATTTTTCATGTCATGCACATTAAAGCCTTAAATGTAGGGATGTTCCGATACCATTTTTTAATGAGTATGAGTACCAATATTGTTTCTTAGTACTCAGCGATACGGAGTCCGATACCTAATTTTTTCAACTCGATATCAGCAGTTTATTTCAATTTTATAATCAAAATCGTGTTTAAATAAATTAATTAACTAAAACTTTAATCATGTTAGTTAATTTTAACAATTCATTTTAACATGAAATTTTATCATTTTCATCAAATTAAGTGATTTTATACAGAGCCTCACAGCACTATCTTAAATACAACATTGGAGTTATTTTTGTCAAATAAAGTGCTGCCTAACAGAGCATCACAGATGTTAGATACTGCTTAAGTATAATACAGTTAATACTGATGTATTAGTAGTAGTAGTTCTAGTAGTATAACAGTGAACATTACATAACCCATAACTTTTCATTTAAATTGAGCTTTTATTTTAACAGAGCTTTTATTTTAAAATCTTTCTGTGTTGTTAGACCAAGGAGCACTGACATAATGACGGCAGATACCCAATCCAGAAAAGTAGCTCATTATGTGTATCACAGTGATTATTAAACCGCAAAAGGCTACTATATACACTGGCGGCCAAAAGTTTGCAATAATGTACAGATTTTGCTCTTATGGAAAGATAAGTGTCATTCAACTGATCACAATGTATAGTCAGGACATGAATAATGTGAAAAATTACAGACCTTCTTAAACTACTTAAAAGCATTCTCATCAAAACAATACTCCATGTGCACCAAAGACAGCTTTGCAGATCCTTTGCATTCTAACTGTCAGTTTATCCAGATACTTAGGTGAAATTTCACCCCACACTTCCTGTAGCACTTGCCATAAATGTGGCTGTCTTGTCGGGCACTTCTCACACACCTTACAGTTTAGCTGATCCCACAAAAGCTCAATGGGGTTAAGATCCATAACACTCTTTTCCAATTATCTGTTGTCCAATGTCTGTATTTCTTTGCCCACTCTAACCTTTTCTTTTAGTTTCTCTGTTTCAGAAGTGCTTTTTTTTTTTGCATTGCTTCCCATAAGGCCTGCATCCCTGAGTCTTCTCTTTACTGTTGTACATGAAACTGGTGTTGAGCGGGTAGAATTCAATGAAGCTGTCAGCTGAGGACATGTGAGGCATCTATTTCTCAAACTAGAGACTCTGGTGTACTTATCCTCTTGTTTATTTGTACATCTGGGCCTTCCACATCTCTTTCAACCTTGAGCCAGTTGTCCTTTGTCTTTGAAGACTGTAGTGTTCACCTTTGTATGAAATCAAGCATTGTATAGCCTTCATTCCTCAAAACAATTATTGACTCATGTGTTTCTAGAGAAAGCAGATTTTTTATTTGTGCCATTTTTGACCTAATATTGACCTGAAGACATGCCAGTCCATTGTATACTGTGGCAACTCAAAAACAAACACAAAGACAATGTTAATCTTCATTTAACAAACCAAATATATTTCACCGGTGTTTGATATAATGGCAAGTGATTTTCTAGTTGCAAATTAGCAATTTAGCATGATTACCGACTCGGTTACTAACGTAACCTCGGTTCCCTGAGAGGAGGGAACGAGTATTGCGTAAGTAGCTTACGCTATGGGAAAACTCAGTTTCTCGAGAAATATTGAAGTCTTTATGTAAAACGCATTGCAGCTGCACAGCAGACAGCGATGAGTGAGGCAGCTTGGTCATTGGCTGTGCCGCGGCAACTGCTCGAACCAATGATGGGGCGACTCTGAACGCGCGACCAATGGGCGCGCGCCTCACGTTCGCGCGCTCAGAGTCTGCCGAAATTAGCATAGGCAAGCTATATAATGGGCACCCCGTCATGCGAGTTCCTTTAGGTTCAATCGACTGAAGCGAACTGACCAAGCACAAGCACGGCAGCTTACGCAATACTCGTTCCCTCCTCTCAGGGAACCAAGGTTACGTTAGTAACTGAGTCGTTCCCTATAGAGAGGTCTCTCCTATTGCGTAAGTAGCTTACGCTATGGGAACACCATGTAAAACGCTGTGCTTGCTGACTTCGCTCTATAAAACCAGAGGCAGGTGCCTGAGCTTTAAAGCAAAGTGATTATTCCCCGAGCCGGCCAACGGCGAGCTATATACAGGGATATTACAGAGCGTCCTTGCCAAGGCGGGCTCTTTGTACAAACACAAGCACACATCTTATGTACTGAGCTTTTTATGTACTGGTACGCATAATAAATCCTCTAAGTCGGTCAGAGACGGACCTTATAATGGAGGAGGTGATGTCCAGCATACACACACTCTATTCCATTCTATAGTCAGGCTGATAGAATGTTGGAATGCAATGAGGGACCTGTAGGTTATAAAACCTGATAAATGTCGAAGGTGAGGCCCAGCCTGCCGCCGACAAATATCTTCAATGGGTATCCCACTCGACCACGCCCACGAGGAGGCCATGCTCCTCGTAGAGTGAGCTCTGATGCCTAAGGGGCATTGAAGGCCCTTGGCTTCATAAGCCAGCTTATAGCATCCACTATCCAGCACGATATTCTTTGCTTTGAGACAGCGAGACCCTTAGTTCGGCCGCCAAAGCATACGAATAATTGTTCCGTCTGTCTGAACAGGGCAGAACGTTCCAAATATACTCTGAGCGCCCTGACCGGGCAGAGTAAATTTGCGTCGCTTTCGTCTGCTGGGGACGATAGCGCTGCCAGAGATATCACCTGTGCTCTGAAGGGTGTAGAGAGCACTTTAGGAATATACCCGTGCTTTGGCCTAAGGACAACTCTGCAGTCGTTAGGTCCAAATTCCAGGCAAGCAGCACTTGATGACAGCGCGTGCAGTTCGCCCACTCTTTTAACTGAAGCGAGCGCCCGCAAGAGCGCGGTTTTGAGCGAGAGCTGCTTAAGGTGCACGGTTCAGAGAGGTTCGAACGGGGCACCCTTGAGTGCGTCCAGGACCGTGGCCAGGTCCCAGATCGGCACCAAAGGTGGGCGAGGAGGGTTCATCCTCCTAGCGCCTCTTAGGAAACGAACGATCAGATTGTTTTTCCCTAATGAATGTCCTTTATCAGGATTGTGTGATGCCGCTATGGCAGCCACATAGACTTTGAGCGTCGAGGGTGTGCGGCCCGCCTCCAGCAGCTCCTGCAAAAAGGCGAGTACACTTGGTATCTCGCACGTTTTGGGGTTCAAACTCTTGGTATCACACCAGTCACTGAACACTTTCCACTTTCGGGCATACAAGCGCCTTGTAGAGGGCGTCGCGCCTCAGTAATGGTTCTCAAAACTCCACTGGGGAGGTTCTCGGGAACCCGTTGAGGGGCCATGCATGGAGGGCCCACAGATCGGGCGGGGATGAAGAATAATCCCGCTGGCCTGTCCGAGGAGGTCTTGCCTCAGCGGAATCGGCCATGGGGCAGATTGCATCATCTGTATCAGTTCTGGAAACCACGTCTGGTTTTTCCAGAGTGGGGCTACCAGGAGCACTGCACATTTCACCTCCCTGATCCGACTGATGACCTGAGGTAGCATCGCGATCGGGGAAAAGCATACAAGGGGCGGCTCGGCCAAACTTGGGCGAACGCGTCCGTGCTTTTTGAGAAGAAGAGAGGGCAGTGCACGTTTTCCTTGGAGACGAAGAGGTCGACCTCTGCCTCGCCAAAGGTTTGCCATAACCACTGAACTGTCAGAGGGTGGAGAGACCATTCTCCTGGGAGAACCTTGTCTCTGGATAGCATGTCCGCTCCTTGGTTCAGGACACCTGGCACGTGCGCTGCCCTTAGCGAGCGCAGGTGGTGTTGTGACCATAGAATGAGCTCCCTGGCCATAGAGTGCAGGGAGCTCGACCTGAGTCCACCTTGGCGATTTATATACGAAACTACCGTCATGTTGTCCGTTCGGACCAGGACGTGTTCGTTTTTTAGGTACGGAAGCAGGGCTCTGAGAGCCAAGGCGACCGCTTTCATTTCCAGACAGTTTATGTGTAGGCGCTTTTCCGGGTTTGACCAAAACCCGGAGACAGGCCTGCCCTCGTAAAGGGCCCCCCATCCTATTTTGGAGGCATCTTTCATGATAATTTTTCTCCACGTACTCACGCCCAGACTCACGCCGGTTTGATACCAGTTGATGGCTTTCCAGGGCGTCAGGGCTTTTATACAGCCGTGATTCGCTCTGATCAAAAAGTGGCCCGAGCGCCACGCGTGAGTGGGGACACAGCTCTTGAGCCAGCGCTGGAGAGGACGCATGCGCAACAATCCTAGCTGGAGTACAGCTGATGCCGAGGCCATGAGACCGAGCATTCTTTGAAATCGTTTGACGGGGGCGTGCGCGCCCGTTCTGAACGATGTTGCAAGGCGTCGAATAGAGGAAGGCTTTTCTCACTTTCGTCTCGACCACCGCTGAAAAGCGGGGTGATCTGCGAGCGAACTGAAGTGAGTATCCGTGTTTTATTATGTTCAAAACCCATTTCGCCATCCCAGGCTTCTGCTGGGGTGGTTCTGCAGGGGTGAGAAGCTCTGGCCTTCCATCCAGCGGTGGAGGGTGGGCATAGATGGTTGGCCATGGTCTCCTCGAGGGGCGGAGTTGCCTCGTAGCCTCTTTCTCTCGCGCCGTCCACTGAGGAGAGCGAGGAAGAAAAAGAAGTCTTTAGGCGAGCAGAGTGCGGGGCTTTCCACGACTTTGTGAGCTCGTCGTGGACCTCAGGGAAGAAAGGAGAGGGTCTCTGTCGGGGGGCCTTCTTCCGGGGAAGACCAGTCGAGCCCAAGGTCTTCCACGGCTTTTGACAGGATACGGACGATTTCCGAGTCCATGCTGGTGCCCGCGCTTGTGTCCGCTGATGTCGATGGCACGGGGTCGAACAAGCCCAGCCAGTCGTCGGATGCAGCATCAAGAGAGAGGCTGTCATCCTTTCCATCGTCGTCTCCTGATGTGCCGAACGAGACGAGACCCACCGCTTTGTTGGAGGGGTTCAGGTCCGCTCTCGTGAAGTGGTGATGTACACGGGAACTGAGCCGGCGTGACGTCACCGAAGTCGGCGTGCTCTGGCAGCCTCTGTGAGCGGCGCTTTTTCTTGCGCGGCTCGAACGGAGGTGGCAGCACGATGGAAGCCGGCTCGTTTGCGGTGAAAACGGCAAAGCGAGCGCGCAGCTCGGCGAGGCCCAAGGAGTCGCATTCGGGGCATCCGCCCTGAATGAGTGCAGCTTCTGCGTGGTCCAGACCCAGGCAGCGAGTGCAGATGATGTGCCGATCTCCGTTGAAGAGGGCCTCTGCACGAGGCACAGGCTGAAGGCATTTGAAACAACGCCTTGGAAAATCACTCTTTTACTTTTAAAAGCGTCGTGGGGGCGAGCGCTTGCAGTAAAGGATATGCGATGCGCGCCGGATGGCGTAGCAGAAGGCTTCGAAGGCGGCTGAAGGCGCCGGCGTCCTCTTAGCAGTCCCGCTGTAAGATTATCAACGGCGGCGAAAGACTCCAACAATCCGGAGGATCCAGCGAAGAGAAGGTCTTCGCTGAAGGAGATTAAATCTAAAGGAACTCGCATGACGGGGTGCCCATTATATAGCCTGCCTATGCTAATTTCGGCAGGCTCTGAGCGCGCGAACGCGAGGCGCGCGCCCATTGGTTGCGCATTCAGAGTCGCCCCGTCATTGGTTCGAGCAGTTGCCGCGGCACAGCCAATGACCGAGCTGCCTCGCTCATCGCTGTCTGCTGTGCAGCTGCAATGCGTTTTACATAAAGACTTCAATATTTCTCGAGAAACTGAGTTTTCCCATAGCGTAAGCTACTTACGCAATAGGAGAGACCTCTCGATAGGGAATCAAGGATAAGGTGCTGGAAATGGGTCCTGTCTAGATTTGATAAAAAATGACAAAGAGTGATGGTGCTGTTTTTTACATCATTAATGTCCTGACTATACTTTGTGATAAGTTGAATGACACTTTGGTGAATTAAATTACCAATTTCCTTCCAAAACAGAAAAATCTGTACATTATTCCAAACCTTTGGCTGCCTGTGTAAATAAGTAAATATGTAGTCTGTATATGACTTACAGTATAAAAAGTGAATTAGTGCTCTTCCTGCTATATCTTTTAAAAACAAATTATGCAATGCTCATAATAGTGTTTTCTGTGTATGAACCAAGGATCTCTTTTGTGTCTCTTTCAGTTTGTGTCTCTATGTCAGCACAACACCTGCTCCACACATTCACAATCACTCACATTTAAAATGCGGCACATGCAAACAATCTATTTTTCTCATTAAATCACAGCTTTTGCTGTTAAATTATCTCACTAGGACATGACGTGATTTTAATCTGTTTGCTGAATGTTTACGTAATAACGTTCTTAAGTCAGATGGTATCAGTTTTTGGTATTGGACCATTTTTGTTATACTAATAATAATAATAATAATAAATCAGTAGTAACTATTATATTCAAGCAGTATCTAACATCTGTGATGCTCTGTTATGTAGCACTTTATTTGACAAAAATAACTCTGTATTCTTTTGTATTCTCAAAAAAATGGTTTCGGAACATCCCTAATGAATATACACACAAATCCACACAAGCAAACATATACATATATGAACACACACAGGACAGAGAGGGGAAAACTACTCTCAACACACAATTATCCAGAATTCCTTTGTAATTTGATATGTTGCTCTCTGTCTCTCTCTCTACCCGTTTTCTCCCTTTGTAAGGAGAAAATAGTCGAACAATATATGAAGTAAAATGCAAATATATTCTGTACATAGATCTTTGTGTTTTGTTTTTTTTGTTAATTTGTCCCTGTGTTTAAGATGGTTACACTCCAGCCAGCAGATATTAGATTAGACATCTGATGTAATTATTTTGTAATTGTGTGTGTTTATGTGTATCTGTTTGTATATGTCCCAATACATTCGCACCAAGATGTCTGGTCAAATAAATTAGTTTGAATTGTCTCCCTGTTTCTCTCTCTCTCTCTCTCTCTCTCTCTCTCTCTCTCTCTCTGGCTGATTCTGTGGTGTTGCCTGCAGCTATAGTCTGTGATAGAAGATATTATCATGAAAGAATTTTATGTGATTGCGAATGGGTGTGTGTATCTGAGGAGTTCTGCAAGAGCCATGTGAATTACATCACCCTCTCTTTTCACACAATGGGATTTAACAGCGAATATATTTCACAGTGTGTAAGTGTGTGTTTGTGTATAAGTTTTAAAAAGTATTTATTTAAGTATTTAATAAGTATTTTTGTGCTTGAGTGTGGGTGTCTCTGCAAATGAGTGCGTGTGTCTTTGCGGTAACCTGAGCAGTAAAGACTGTCCTGTTTCTTTAGCACCTGTCATTCACTGCTGACCTCACCATACCGGCCGTGTAAACTCTTCAAAAGGTTTCTTTTGTGTGTGTGTGTGTGTGTGTGTGTGCATGCGTGCGTGTGTGTGTGCGTGTGTGTGTGTGCATATTCTGGTGAAACACGATGACAGTGAACAGAATTCCCATATCCATAAAATCAGACTAACACAACTCAACACACAGTCATGTTTTGAAATTCCACCACTCCACCACTTTTCTAAAGTCTGTAATAATATTGAGAATGTCAGCATTTAAGTACAAAAATATTTAATATAATATTTAGAAATGTCATAGAGACATTGATTACATAGGTCATGTAAACATACTAGAACTCAACTGAACCCTGGTAAATGTAATTCCTCTACATTAAAACTCTAGAATCCCCATTTTTTTCTTTCTAAAATGGTATTGTGTCTGAGATTTCTTTAACGAGACTGAAATACAATACAAGCCAATTATGTACACAAGCTTAAAGGTGCCAAGCAACCAAAGGACCCTGTCATTCATTAACCCCACTGTTCGTGGTGTGTGCGTGTGTGTGTGTGTGTGTGTGTTTGTGTGTTCATTAGTGTGTGCAGTTAAGCATGTCTAAGTGGCACAGTGTGTAAGTAAATGGAGCTGAACAGACTCTCAGCTGTGGATTTAGACGTGTGTGTGTGTGTGTGTGTGTGTGTGTGTGTGTGTGTGTGTGTGTGTGAGAGAGAGAGAGAGAGAGAGAGCCTAAATGTTTTGAGGGTGGAAAAAGAAGTTCGCCTTTATCTCCTGTTTTCAGAGTGAGTTGCTTTGACGTTGTAATTTTGCCAATGAGATGTGCTTGTACTCGGCAAAGAAGTTCCAATGTAGCTGTGCTACAATACACATTTTTAATACAAGCTACGACAGATGTAAAAACTGAAAAATAAAGAGGCCATTTGCATATTTCAGTGCATGTGTGCATTTTTCTTGTTTTTCAGAACTGAGGGGACAGATGTCACTAATTGAGGTTGCCACCCCTCCCACTGTCCCACCTCTTCCCCTCCCTATCAAAGGCCTGGGAGTGCCAGAGTACACATCAATCATTCTGAGTGACAGGTAGGAGTGTGTGTGACATTGTGGGAACATGTATAGTGTGTTAGTGTGTGTTCAAACACAAGAATTCCTCTGTCCAGATAAAGACATTTTATCTACTGCTGTCTGCCTGTTCAGACATTATTTACTACTGCCCATCCCCGCACACACTCCCTCTTTTTGAAGAGGACAAAATTGTCCCTCTTGCTCTCTTTTTTGAAAGTACGATCCGTTCCTGTTTCCTTCTTACTTGTGTCTTGCTTTTTTCTCTGAAGTTTCTAGAGTCTACATTCACATTTACTTTTATTTGCTTGTCAAATGCTTTCTTGTCAAAGCACCATTAAAGGAATGTTCCAGGTTCTGTACAAGTTACGCTCAATCAACAGCATTTGTGGCATAATCTTGATTACCACAAAAATTCATTTAGACTCGATCCTCCTCTTTAAAAAAAAAAGAAAATCGAGGTCACAGTGAGGCACTTACAACGAAAGTGAATGAGAACAATATTTGGACAGAAATGTGAAGCTTATAATTTTATAAAGGCACAATAGATGCTATTTGCCCTCTAGTGCAAATAGTGTCAGATACTCTTACACCCCTGTTTAAATATTAACAGACAGTAGTGGCATCACTGCAACATTTTGATTGTGTTTATTTGGAGTCCCACAGACACCCTATACCAACCCCTACCCCTAACTATACCTTACAAAATTGAATGATGCTTTTACTACAGTAACCATAGTATCACCATGGTATTTTTCTAGTAAAATCATAACAACCACAAATTGACTGCTATTAACAACATGTTACTGTAGTAACACCATGGTTAGTACATCAGAACTTTATAGTTTCCATCAAAGCACATATTTGCTACAATATTACTACAGTAAAACCATGGTTAATTTTATCTGGATCAAATCCTTCTCTCAACTCCCCAACTTTCACTGTGACCAAATCACTGCAAGGAATCTCTTATTTATTACAATAAGTAGTATTATAGGAAGTATTAAAAGTAGAGACTATGTCAAGGTGAGGGATTCGAACCCAGATCTTCAGCATGAACACATACACATACTGTTGTTACACCCAGAGATACTTCAGTTGCATATGGGGGGTGCAGTTTGTCATAAAATCCTGTGTTTCCATCAGTCTATTGGAGCGCAAATAATCACTTAGTTATCTAATCTCTTAATCCACTAAATGTCTAAACCATTAACCAGTTTAATCCTCTGCCCCAGCACGAATTCTAATATGCCTGCCTTCATTTGATCAGCAGTTGACCCCAAATAAATCTGTTGTGGCTTTCTTGAGTTTGGTCTGAACTGTGTTGGGTGGAGTTAGAGTAAATAGCCTCTCCCAACAAGATGGGCTATTTGCACTCCATTTTCCACTTTCATGAATTCTTCTGTTAAAGGTTGTGTATTATTTGAGTTGACTGTATTTTTACAGTCATAGTTTAAGTTTTAGGGTTTGCAGACATTACGTAAGTTGTGAAATTGGTTATAACTTTACATAGAAAAGGTTAGTTAGTGATTTTATAACACTGAAATCATGCTTACATTCATATTGTCTTGTGACTTTACTTTTGAAATAGTGAGTATTTTAATGTTCAAAAATTGGCCGCCATTTAGTTCCATAGTAATGCCTCACTGGAATCAAGATTTTTGCTTTTTTTAAAGAAAAGGAGGGATGAGTAAAAATAAATTCTTGTGGTACTCAACATTATGCCACAAATGCTGTCGATTGAGCTTAACTTGCATTGAACCCGGAACATTCCTTTAATTGTCATAAAGTAGTGCAATACATAGTAAAGCTAATCACACATGGACTTATATTTCTATGAACACACTGTAAAAAAGTGGTAACTCACAATTGTAAAGTTAAAGGTCAATATCTATGTAACAGGTAAAGGATGGGCAAGGAGTAGGCGGTAACTGGCTGAACAGTCAACATAAACTTTAATGATATAAATGAACTTAAAACAACATAAAACATAAGGACACAGGCACACATGTAGTGCGGCCACATGCATCTCTCTCTCAGGCGTCTCGGCTCCCCTTTATAGTCCTTTTCACACTCCTGCCCTGCCCAATTCACACCGGTGCGCCATCGGATCTCTGGAGGGGAGACACTGCCCTTCCGGCCATTCTGTCAGTCAGTGCTCCACCCCGCATCCTGGGAACATGTAGGAGAGACGAGGGGAGGCGTGGGGAGAGAGAGAAAACTTGCCCGCCGGTTTCCGAACACAGTCGCCCAGTCCTCAACTGCTCCTCCCCTCTAGCGGACGACAGCTCGTTCCTCCCCCAGTGGATTGCAGCGAACCCTCCGACCCCTGGCAGACAGAACTGCTCCTCCCCTTCTCAACGGACGGCAGTGGTTCCTCTGGCTCTCAGCTGCTGTCAGTGACACCTCCATCCCCAGGCAGACTGCCGCGGCTGCTCCTTTGGGCGGATGGCAGCTGCGAGGACACCGCCACAGTGCATTCCTTCTCTCTCCCAGGTTTCTGCTCCACTGTAACAGGTAAAGGTTTGGCAAGGAGGATGCGGGAACAGGCTGAACAGTCAACATAAAGATTTTATGTTATAAATGAACTTAAAAGAACATAAAACATAAACGAAAACAGACATGCAGCACAGCCGCGTGTGTCTCTCTCTCTCGCTAACTGGCGCCTCCGGCTCCCCTTTATCTCGCTCTCCCACTGATCAGCTGATTCGGCACCGGCCAAGCCCTCCACCACGTCACTCTCCTCCCCCACCCGATTCAGGCCATGGTGCCACCAGACTGACTTACACCCCCCCGGAGGGGAGATGCTGCCTCTCCGACCATTCCGTCAGTCAGTGGTCCACCCACCTCCTGTGAACCTGGGGGAGAGATGAGGGGAGGCGTAGGGAGAGAGAGAGAGGAGAGCGAGAGAGAGAGAGAGAAGAACTTGCCTGCCGGCTCACAGACAATCTGTTGCCCTGTCCTCAACTGCTCCTCTGCCCTCTAGCAGATGCAGGTCGCTTCTCCCCCGGTGGATGGCAGCAAGTCCTCCAGCCCCAGGTGGACGGAACAGTTCCTACCCTTCATCGGCGGAAGGCAGTGGTTCCTCTGGCTCTCGGTGGCCAGCAGCAACCCCTCCACCCCTAGGCAGATGGCCACGGCTGCTTCCCTGGTGGATGGCAGCGGCGAGGACTCCACGACAGCACATCCTTCCTCCCTCCTGGGTTTCAGCACCACTGTAACAGGTAAAGGATGGGAAAGGAGGAGGTGGGAACCGGCTGAACAGTCAACATAAACTTTAATGATATAAATTAACTTAAAACAACATAAAACATAAAGACACAGACACACATGCAGTATGGCCGAGTGTGTCTCTCTCTTGAACTGGCATCTCCGGCTCCCCTTTATCTCACTCTCCTGCTGATCAGCTGATTCAGCACCGGCTATGCAGGCGTGGCCACGCCCTCCTCCTCTTCACAATCTACTTGACTTAAGCCTTAAAAATCCCTTTTGATGCTGTTGCTATAACCTACAGTATTCAGGTAGATTTACTCAAGTTAAATAATATTTTAGATTGGAATAATTCAAATGTATTAGATATTTTAGATGTTGCAATATTAAGTACATTTTGTTGGATAACTGACAGTTTTTTTTTTTACAATGCAGTACAAAGATCTGCACTGGGGTAAAATGTGTGGTTCATGTGGTAAATTAACTGGCTTGATTCAAGTAATAGAATAAATTATATATAATACATATTATTATATTTTATTATATAGTATGTCTTAATCAACCTGACTACATTAGGTTAAACCAACAAATCTATTTTAGGGTTAAGTCCGGTACAAAAAGCTCCTTAAGGTACAGTAACAATCACAAACCACTTTTACAAATAATTTCATGTGAAAGCTAAAGCTAAAATTGTCATACCCCTTGCTTCACTGATAAAATTATTTAATTTTAAAGATGTTATTTTTTTACACCGGGTTCACACATCCTCCGTGAGTGGTCATTTTCGTTTCAGCACCCATATTAATAGATTACACTGTTCACACTGCAAGCGTGAGTCGCAATGTGATGCATCACAGGCGTGTCAATGATTGAATAGTTTAAGCGTTGAGCCCATTTTTGCCGCTTGGCTCACACTGAGCTCAACGGTTCTGGGTGCAGTACAACACTAAACTAATCAGGAGATTATAGAAAAGACACAAAAGCAAATCAAAATGATTAAAAACTAACCTATAGCTCACTACAATTTACATCTCTACATTAAATTAAACTCAATAAAATAACTTAAAAAAAGGAAAGAAATAAACTGTACAGTACAGTATAGATACAACATTAACCAGTCACAACCAATTCTGCTGATAAAGGTGAAGTGCACGTCACTGCCCACTGTTGTCCTTGAAGCAGCAATAACCTCAGCTTATTATGACCTTATTGAAGAAAAGAATTGGTGCAGGACCCCATACATGACCTTATTTCCTGCGCAGAGGCGCTGCTGTTTCTCGCGAAAGAGAGGCGGCCAATGTGAACATCCAATGCGACCGCTCACACGCTGCTCGTACCTCTCTCACGCCACGTTCATGGAGGATGTGTGAACCCGTCATCAGGGAATTTCATATATAATTATTGAGTCAATTTAAAGTTGCATTACACTTTGAATAAAGTGCCCATGAGTGCTGGGAGACAAACAAACTGCTTCAGGCAAAGTTGAATGTTAACACTCAACTTTTAGAAATGTCAGTTAGTAAAGTGAAAGTATGAAAATGTCATTTCTCATAAATGATTTGTTGTCAATTTCCCGGCTTTGTAGCTTTCATCTTCCCACTTATGATATGCTGTACTCTTTGCTTGACCCGGACAGGGCGAATCTAAGGTCATAAGGTGGGTATTTATATCCATCCAATCAATGGTAGCAGAAGGTTAAAGGATAGCAGCGAACTGATTGGTTTCCTTCCTGAGAAAGAGCATTCATAAGCCAAATTTCTTTCAGAGGAAGTTATTATAATGTTTTCAGCACAGAATGAAGAATTACAAGTGAGATATGCAGGTTCAGACAGAATATTTTTAGCTTATTATTCAGTTTAAATTATGAAGACATTATTTTAGTAAATCAGACATAATTGTCCCATTACAATGAGTTTTTTAATTTGTACATTTATCGTATAATGTCTATAATGTCTTAGTTTATAGAGTCAAATTTATGTTATTGCTTTAATGGTTAAAGTTGACTGAGCATTATAATGTAGAGTGGTCGGCTGTCTGGACAGCTGAGTTTCATTCTCTTCCTCCCTTTAAAGTGCAGGAAGTTTATAATCTTTTTCTCTTTGATTTTGTAACATAATTATTAAATCAGAATAATGAATGTCGGGAGGTGCAGGAGGATGGATTGAAGTTTGAAATCTTAAACTCAGAATATACTTCCATTGAGCTCAAACACACATTGTCATGCTTCACCACTCACCATGAACAGTGACATAGCGAGGGAGGATGATGTGGAAAGGTGGATCGCTGAAATAGAAGGAGGACGCCAGTGAAAAGGGAGTGAAGGGGTTTGGTATGGAACCAGTCATGGCCTGCAATATCTCACTGAACATCACAACTACAGTTTAATTAATCTCTGTCTTTCTCTCTCTGACTGGACAGATAAATTCCTGATGTGGACAGTAATTCATAGTAAAGGCATTTGTTTTTGGCCCTCATACACGGCAAAAAAAGTGGTAACAAGCAGTTGATACCATAAGGATTTATTTCTACTTTATCTCACCCTTAAAAATGACTGTTGTTGGTGTAACCTGATGTAGCAAGGTTAATTCAGTTATCTTCTTCTTATGCAGTCCATCGATTTCGAAGATGATGTCATTTCTAGGATGCATTGTTGGAATGTTGAGGCAACCGCTGCTGACGGCGGTGCCATTGAAGGTGGCTGTGAAGCCCAATCCGGGAGCCACATGTCCTGCCGCAGTAGGGACATGTGAATGCTGAGTCTAGGTATGGATATAGTTGTGGCTGTGCACGTTGGTGTCTGCGCTGATGCAGCTCAGTTCTGTGTTGAGTGCGCTGTAATTCGATCTGTTGGGCCTCCAGATCGCATGCAGAACTCCATGCCTGACAGTTGGCAGCTGTTGTTTCCAGGACACCAGGGTTGATGCCACAGCTTTTCAGGGTCTCCTTGAGGTGATCCTTGTAGCGACGCTTCTGACCCCCAGGTCTCCTGTTGGCTGCGTATATCTGCCCATAGAGGACTTGCCGGGGTAGGCGGTGGGAGGGCATGCGGATAACATGTCCAACCCATCGCAGTTGCCGCCTAGCAAGGATTGCCTCCATGATGCTGGAGTTGGTGCGCTGTAGGATGTCCGTGTGGGGGATTTTGTCTTTCCATGTGACTCCTAGTATGCGCTGGAGGCATCTGATGTGAAAACCCTCAAGACACCGAATATGCCTGCGGTAGGGAGTCCATGCTTTTGCACCAAACAGCAGGGTGGAAACGCAGACTGCCTGGTAGATGCCCGCTTTGGTGAAGGTATGGAGATCTTTATTAACAAAGACTCCAGATCGAAGTCTGCCGAAGGCAGAGGAGGCGAGATTTATGCGTGCCTGGATCTCGTTGTCTATGAGGCAGGTGGGTGTTAGAATGCTTCCAAGGTAGCAGAAGTGCTGAACAACCTTTACCGGTGTGCCATGAATGTAGAATTCAGGGGGTGTGGGGGTTGGGACCGTGGTCTGTGCAATGATCTCTGTCTTTTGGATGGTGACTTGTAGGCCACAAGCTTGATACACTGTGCATACAACATCCAATGTGTGCTGCATTGCGGTAGGGCTGTGGGCTAGGAGGGCACAGTCATCGGCATATTGCAGTTCATGAATTGTGAGGGCGGTGCACTTGGTGATGGTTTGCAGGCGGCGAAGGTTAAAGAGGTTCCTGTCCAGACGAAACTGTAGGTAAACACCCTCGTCGGGGCTGAGGGAGTTGCGGGAGAGGAGGGTGACTGCTACCAGGAAGAGGTTGAAAATCACTGGAGCCAGTACACACCCCTGTTTCACTCCTACCTGCACACGAAAGGAGGGGGATTGAGATGTACCCACTATCACACGAGCCTGTATGCCAACGTGAAACTGTTGTAGGATGTACAGAAATCTTGGAGGCACCCCAAACTTCTCCAGAATGACCCAAAGGACTTGACTGTCAATGGTGTTAAAAGCCTTTTGCCAGATCCATGAAGGCAATGAACAGGTCTTTGTTCTGTTCTCTGGCCTTCTCCTGCAATTGGCACAGGACAAAGATCATGTTGGAGGTGGACCGATCCTTCCTGAAGCCACACTGTGACTCAGGAAGTATCCTTTCTGTGATGCTCTTGGTAAGACGGGATAGCATGACCCTCGTTAATACTTTCCCTGCCACAGAGAGCAGGGATATGCCACGACTGTTTCCACAGATGGACTTGTCACCCTTTTTCTTATGGATGGTAACAATGTGTGAGTCTTTCCAGCCTTGTGGAACAGTTTTTTGTGCCCATATTATCTGGATTACAGGCCATTCCTGTTTATGTTGCCTAATCCATGTTTCCCAATTACCCCAGACCAGAGCATGTTGTTGGTGCCTACTCTGGCATTGAAGTCTCCCAGAAGCACAAGTTTATCATTGTGAGGAACTTTGAGGAGAGCTGTGTCAAGAGACTCGTAAAAAGTGTCTTTGATGCTTTCTTCTGCATCCAGAGTTGGTGCATAAGCACTTAGCAAGGTTGCATAGCGACCATTCGCAAGAGGAATGTGCCAAGTCATCAGCCGCTCACTAATTCCCACAGGAGATTCTGGAATGTTCCTGAGCAGTCTGCTTTTGATAGCAAAACCTACTCCATGTAGACGGCGGGTATCTTCTGGAAGACCCTTCCAGAAGAAGGTGTATCCTTGCCCGACTTCTATTAGCAAGCCGGGTCTCACTCAAAGCTGCAATGTCAATGTTGTATTTGTTAAGCTCGCTCGCAACCAGGGCAGTGCGTCTGCGGGGTCTGTCAGTTCCATTCTGCACATCAAGAAGTGTACGTACATTCCATGTAGCCAAGATTAATAGTTTAGACTTATATTTATATTTTCGACCACGTAATGGGATGCCTTGGTGACAGCGGTGGGCCGCCCAGGAGTGTAGGGAACAGGCAGTGTTTGGGTCACCTTTTCTAGACCCTCCCCCTGGCAGGGGGTGAGCAGTGCGGACCCTGAAGAGGGCTGCTCAGTCACACAAGAAGCTGCCAAAGGTGGACGCTGTTCCAACCCATCCACACAACGACCATCACGCTTTTGCCGCCTCCGTGCAGGGCTCAGGCTAGAGGCTGCCAGTCTGATCCAAGACCTGCCTCCGTCACATTTACCCTGTCGCCGAAGGACTTGTACGATGAAGTGACAGCATACGCAAAGAGTGGATTTAATGTGAAGAGAGGGGTGCGCAGACCCTATCTCCACAGCTTCACTCCAGAATCCAGTTTCCAGTGGCAGGAGATGAACTCTAGACAACCGGATGGACGGTGGAATTGCAGGGGGCTGCCAGGTCTCTGTCTGTTGAGCCTGCCTCTCGCGTGTCCCCAATGCGGCCTTGTCTTGAGGAGACGAAATGCTCACGGAAGACGACCCACAGAGCAGTGGAGGCAGCAGTCTTAGTTGATGGCAGACTGCACTCGCCATGTCGAGGAGTATCATTGGCATAAATGGAGTTTTTGCAACGGATCTAGTGATGCCACTCATCTAGTCCCTCCATACCTGATAGACCTCCGCTGTTGGTCAACGGCTACTTATTTGACTGGGGACCACCGAACGGAGCCCCCAGCTTATTTCGTAGCTTACCTTCATATCTGAAGGGTTGTCCATTATCCGCCACCTATGGACGTGGTTGGTAGCAGTCAGCTCTGCCCCAACAATTCAGTTATATTAAATGTAGGGCTGCACTTAACGATTATTTTTTTATTAATCTATAAAATCATCGTTAGATTTAATTAATCTAACAATGATATTTTTTTTCAATTAGTTGATTAATCTAAAGACTAATTTGCCGATTTTTCTAAAGATTTTGTATTATTATTTCTTGATTAATATAACAATTAATATAAAAAATATAAAAAACTTGTCTCATTAATATTTCAATATTTGAATAAATTATCTTCTCTTAAACACAAATAAATGTACAAGAAACAAAGTGTGCACTGCAGGGCATTATTCTGCAACAAAAATAGCCCTGTTTTAACTGGTAATCTCCATTTTACAGTCCAACATTAATTTTATTTTTGGAGAGATTATATGTTGGACTGCTAAACGTTTGGTTACGTATGTAACCTCCGTTCCCCGAGGGAGGGAACGACACGTTGTGTCGGAGAAGCGACACTAGGGGTCACTCTTGAGCGCCGATATTCACCTCTGATCTTATTGAAAAGGGCCAATGGGAGTTGGCAGTCAGTATTTGCATACCCCGCCCCCGGACATACGGGTATTTAAGCGGGGCAAATATGGGAGTTCATTCAGGATTTTTCTGAGGAGCCGAAATGGTCCGGCCACAACAGTGGCTCAGTTCAGCGACATGGCGGAGGAAAGACACAACGTGTCGTTCCCTCCCTCGGGAACGGAGGTTACATACGTAACCAAACGTTCCCTTCTGTCGCTCTCTCCACGTTGTGTCGGAGAAGCGACACTAGGGGACCCATTCCAATCTTGCCATGCGCTGAACCTTGTACGTGGACCGCCGATACAGAGGCGGCAGGGATTTCATCCAGTGCCACGCATCGTCTGTACCTGGCTGCACGCACTCTTCCCCAATGCCCCATAAGAACATCGGAGTCCTTCTAGTTACCCTGGGAGGGAACAAGGCGATGTTTGCCAACATGGGAACAGGCCAGCCTGGCTGGGCCTTTTTTCTCTCTATGTTTCTCGCATAGAGCAATCACAGCCGGGGCCCTTACACGCATATAGGGAAGGGGGTCTTACCCAGACCCTGCGGAGACCACACCTGCCCTTTTTCTTGGGGAGGAAAAGTGGTAGACACGTCACACGGCCGTCTTAGGGCTCGTGTGGAAAGTATGGTGCGGTGGTAGATCCAGCCTCGAAAGGGGGGAGTTGCTACAGCACGGCGACCGAGGCAGCTGTAACTGCCTAAGGGAGACATGGGGGTCCGCCCGTAAGGGGACAGAACCGTGGAATTATACACAGGGGGAGTCCGAGCAGGAGGCCTTACCTGCAGAGCACCTATACCAGTACAGGGTAGCCATCAGGGTACCCGCAGTGGCTTGGGTCAGCGAGTTCCTCCGCTGAACCGCGGACCCGGAGGGCTGGGGAGGAATCGACCAGGGGCCCGACTCGGAGTGGGGCACCCTGGGAAGAAGGCGCACTACTTTACATTGACGTCAGGAAAAGGGCGCTGGGCGCAAGTGATCCACCCGGCCGGTCGGTCTACGTGTTACCGAGTTCTACAGGCTCGGACCTGAGAAAACACGAGACGCAACCGACTCAACGCGGAGGTTGTAAAACCTCGCGAAGGTGTTGGGTGTTGCCCAACCCGCGGCTCTACAGATGTCTGCTAGGGAGGTGCCCTTGGCCAGTGCCCACGAGGACGCAACACCCCTTGTTGAGTGAGCTCGGACCCGCAAGGGTAGAGGCACGGCCTGGGTGTGATAAGCCAGTGTGATGGCATCGACAACCCAGTGGGCGAGCCTCTGTTTGGAGACGGCATTCCCTTTCTGCCGTCCCCCAAAGCAGACAAAGAGCTGCTCAGAGCGTCTGGTGCTCTGTGTGCGGTCCAGGTAAATGCGCAGGGCGCGCACTGGACACAGCAACGAAAGGGCTGGGTCTGCCTCCTCCCGGGGCAGCGCTTGCAGGTTCACTACCTGATCTCGGAATGGTGTGGTAGGAACCTTGGGCACATAGCCCGGTTGCGGTCTTAGGATCACAGACGTATCTGCCGGACCGAACTCCAGGCAAGTGTCGCTGACAGAGAACGCTTGCAGGTCCCCGACCCTCTTAATGGAGGCGAGCGCGATCAGCAGGGCCGTCTTAAGAGAGAGGGCCCTGAGTCCAACTGATTCGAGCGGCTCGAAGGGAGGTCTCTGGAGTCCTGTCAGACTACCGAGAGATCCTAGGAGGGAACTAGGCCTGGCCGGGAGGGATTCAACCTCCGGGCGCCTCTCAGGAACCTGAGGATCAGGTCGTGCTTACCCAAAGACTTGCCGTCTACAGGATCGTGGTGGGCGGCGATAGCGGCAACATACACCTTGAGGGTGGACGGGGACAGCCTCCTGTCCAGCCTCTCCTGTAGGAACAGAAGCACTGACCTTATTGCGCATCTCTGCGGGTCTTCGGCTCGGGAAGAACACCAATCTGCGAACAAGCGCCACTTTAGGGCGTAAAGGTGCCAGGTAGAGGGGGCTCTGGCTTGGTTGATGTATTCACAACGGTCGCCGGTAAGCCGGCTAGCTCTTCCGCGTACCGTCCAGGGACTAGACGTGGAGGTTCCAGAGGTCTGGGCGCGGGTGCCAGAGCGTGCCCCGTCCCTGAGAGAGGAGGTCCTTTCTCAGGGGAATTCGCCAGGGAGGAGCTGTCGCGAGGAGCCTGAGTTCTGAGAACCAAGTCTGAGTGGGCCAATAGGGGGCCACCAACGTGACTTGCTCCTCGTCCTCCCTGACCTTGCACAGCACCGGTGCAAGAAGGCTCACTGGGGGAAATGCGTACTTGCGCAGCCCCGAGGGCCAGCTGTGTGCCAGCGCATCTGTCCCGAGGGGAGCCTCTGTTAGGGCGTACCAGAGCGGGCAGTGGGAGGTTTCCTGGGCAGCGAACAGGTCTACCTGGGCCTTGCCAAACCGTTCCCAAATCAGCTGGACCGACGGGGGGTGAAGCCTCCACTCCCCGCCGGGCAGGCGTTGTCATGATAGCGCATCCGCTACGACATTGAGCTTTCCGGGGATGTGACTTGAGTTGCTGCTGGCTCCATAGGAGGAGACGGCGGGCGAGTTGTGACATGTGGTGGGAGCGTACGCCGCCTTGGCGATTTATGTACGCCACCACCGTGGTGCTGTCCGATTTCACGAGGACATGTTTGTCCCGAACTAACGGGAGGAACTTCCTGAGAGCAAGAAGGACGGTCAGCAACTCCAGGCAATTGATGTGCCAACGCAGCGGGGCCCCTTTCCAACGGCCCGCTGCTGCGTTCCCGCTGCACACGGCACCCCACCCGGACCGGGAGGCGTCGGTTGTGACCAGGATGCGTCAGGACACCTGCTGCAGGGGCACTCCTGCCCGTAAAAAGCAGATGTCTGTCCAGGGTCGGAGTGTTTTGAGGCAGGCGGGGGTGATCCTTACCCGATGCGTGCCGCGGTGCCATGCTTGTCTCGGGACTCGAGTCTGGAGCCAGTGCTGGAGTGGTCTCATATGCATCAACCCCAGCGGCGCCGACCGCCGAGGAGGACGCCATATGCCCCAGGAGCCTCTGGAAAAGTTTTAGAGGGACCACTGTGCCTGGCTTGAAGGAAGCGAGGCAGTCCAGCACCGACTGAGCACGCCGCTCATGAGACGTGCTGTCATTGAGACTGAGTCTAACTCCAACCCGAGAAAAGAGATGCTCTGAACCGGAGTGAGCTTGCTCTTTCCCAGTTGACCTGAAGCCCCAAGCTGCTGAGGTGCCAGAGCACCTGGTCTCTGTGTGTGCATAGTAACTCTCGAGAGTGTGCTAGGATGAGCCAGTCGTCGAGGTAGTTGAGAATGCGGATGCCGGCTACTCGTAGCGGGGCAAGGGCCGCCTCTGCGACTTTCGTGAAGACGCGAGGGGACAGAGACAGGCCGAAGGGGAGGACTTTGTACTGAAACGCCTGGCCGTCGAACGCGAACCGTAAGCAGACAGACCATCGGCTCTGAAGAAATTTTCTGAATGAACTCCCGTATTTGCCCCGCTTAAATACCCGTATGTCCGGGGGCGGGGTATGCAAATACTGACTGCCAACTCCCATTGGCCCTTTTCAATAAGATCAGAGGTGAATATCGGCGCTCAAGAGAGACCCCTAGTGTCGCTTCTCCGACACAACGTGGAGAGAGCGACAGAAGGGGAACTCGAGGTTACACAATGTTTTTTTATTCCTGCTGAAAGTGACTTGAATTTTACATTTGTTTAATTTATTTTGTTGTTGGATTGCTAAATGTAGATTAGCTACTTTAATTTTATTTTCACTCCAAATCACTGAGATCACATTTTTCCTCCATTCTGATGGTTGATGTGAACAGAAGCTCCTGACCCATATCTGCATGATTGTATGCACTGCTCTGCTGCTACACGATTGGCAGATTAGATAATCGCATTGATGCCACCTAGGCTGGTTTGTGTATTTCTGTAACTGCTAATCTCCTGGGATTTTCACACAAAACTAGAATTTCCTCAGAATGGTGCCAAAAACAAAAAACATCCAGTGAGGGGCAGTTCTGCAGATGGAAATACCTTGTTGATGAAAGAGGTCAACAGAGAATGGCCAGACTGGTTTGAACTGACAAAGTCTACGGTAACTCAGACAACAGCTCTGTACAATTGTGGTGAGAAGAATATCATCTCTGAATGTTATTCTGAGATGTGGGCTGGTGCTGTTTTGGAGGCAAGAGGGGGACCTACACATATTAGGCTGGTGGTTTTAATGTTGTGGCTGATCAGTGTATACACTAATCAGCCACAACATTAAAACCAATGACAGGTGAAGTAAATAAAATTTATCTCGTTACAATGGCACATGTCAAGGGGTGGGATATATTAGGCAGCAAGTGAACAGTCAGTTCTTGAATTTCATGTGCTGGAAGCAGGAAAAATGGGCAAGTGTAAGGATCTGAGCAACTTTAACAAGGGCCAAGTTGTAAAGGCTAGACGACTGGGTCAGACCATCTCCAAAACAGCAGGTCTTGTGGGGTGTTCCCAGTATGCAATGGTTAGTGCCTAACAAAAAAGGACACCCAGTGAAACGGTGACAGGGTCATTGGTGCCCAAGTCTCACTGATATGTGTGGGGAGCGAAGGCTAGCCTCATCTGGTCCGATCACACAGAAGAGCTACTGTGGAAAACATTGCTGAGAAACTTAATGCTGGCCATGATAGAAAGGTGTCAGAACACACAGTGCATCACAGCTTGCTGCATATGGTCTGTACAGATGCACAGCGGAGGAAATGTGATGGTCTGGGCCAGTGGATCCCAACCTTTTTCATCTCACGGCCCACACAACCAAAAACATATGTTTCCGTAGCCCACTGCAAAATTTTAACTGACCCGACTATTTGTGTCAGGTTGGTAATTGAGGATTCAGAAGTGGAGATTGAAACAGTCTTTATTGAATAAACTGGCAATGAACAGAAAATGCTGATAACGGGTCACTGAGCCTCGAGAGACTCGGGCTCGCAGTGCTCAGGAAAATGGGAAAACCAGATCCAGGCATAGGTTGGCAGCGGGTAGACCGTCAGGGGAGCAATCAGTCAGAGGGAACAGGCATAGCATGGTCGAGATGATCAGAGCCAAAACAGGCAGACGACTGGAGCACTGGACATAGCAAGGCAAGACTAGAGTCAGGCTCGATTGACAAGCACAAAGCGAGAGCAGATATAAAGCGAACAGTCAATAGTGAGAAAACAGGTGAGAAACCAGTGAGCAACTGCGCTGCGTGTAGCTGCCACGTTGAAGGTAAAAACAAAAACACGAGGGAAACACAGAACTGAGAAGACAGCAATCAAACAGGTGTCCTGACCATTTGTAATTTGCAATGTGAGAATAATTTGAAAGCAACAACCATGAAAAAATCTTAGCTAAATCTTTTCGACTTGTTCACATGACAATTAGACCTCATAAACTACAATCATTGTGACTCACCTAATGTGAAGGTTGGTGTAGTTTAGCATTTACTAAGTGCTGTATGTCGAGCTGAAGAGAAGAAAGTTGCAAAAGTAGATCAAGCTCGATGTGAAGCTTTTGTCTTGAGTGCCACCAACGCAGAAAATCCAGCTTCGGATAAGTATGTTGTCGGAAATGTCATCAAAAACTTCAGAGCTTTGTCAGAAAGATCAGGATACTCAGAGAGAGATTTTTGTGACAACAGTCATTTTAAAGCACTGTCACAAGATAAGTGAATTAGGCTGTTGTGCTCCTTTGTGCTTAAACCTCAGACGGCTCCCTCATACAAGTTTACGAAGGAATTTCAATCCAAGTAAACTGAACATCTGGAGATGGAAAGTAGTTGCGCAACTGGCTCTTCAGACCTTGGAGATGCTCTTCAATCAGCTTTGCAACCGATGCGGGTAGGCTCATGGTTTCTTCTGTCAAAGGAGTGACAAACTCTCAAATAATCAGAATTTGATTTGCAAATACGCCCAGCCCACATGTCCAGTTTCTTTATTGTGGCTTTTATTTTGGACTTGAAATGCTGTCACTGATTTGATTTAAAGACTCAAAATCAGACCATTTTAGTGATTGAAAATATCAGAAAGGTAGGACAATTTTGCAAGCCACTTAAAATCACTGAGGTGGTCCGAAAGGTGAAATTTTGAGTCAGATAAAAAAATGTGTGCTTCGTTGCATAATTCGAAGAGACGATTAAGCACCCTGCTCCGTGAAAGCCATCGTACCTTAGTGTGTAAAAGAAGCTGAACATGGTCACTGCTCATTTCTTCATAAAGACGTCGAAACAAACATGACTGAAGGAACCTAGTCTTTATGAAGTTAACTATTTAACCAAGTTAACCAAGACACATCTGAGATCTGTGGGCATCTTCTTGGTAGCTAGTGCTTCCCAATGTAAACTGCAGTGGACGGAGCTCATGAGCGGCGCTACCGTTCACGCATGCAATGACTCCGTTGCAATGCCCCACCATCGCTATTGCTCCGTCTGTGCTCGACCCACGCGTTTAGACCACTCTATTCCATTTGACACAATATATGCATTCAAAATATCAAATATAGCTTCGGCAGTTGATTGAACCAGCAGCAGCTTACAGAAAAGGAATTCCTCTTGTAATTCTCCATTATGTACATACCGTACATAAGCAAGGAGATTGGAAAAGTTTGCAATATTGGTCGATTCATCCAACTGTAGGGCATAAAAGTGACTCTCTCTAATGTTTTTAACCAACTTCTGAGTATATCATCTGCCAATTCATTTATTCTTCTCTCAACTGTATTATCTGAAAGTGAAATCAGATTTAACTGCTTGCTGGCATTTGCTCCACACATCATGCCAACCATTTCTTTCGCAGCAGGTAAAATTAAATTTTCACCAGTTGTGTGAGGTTTTCCAGCCTTCGCGATGAACTTTGCTACACGATAAGAAGCCTCCACTGCTTTACTGTTGTTGTTGCCAGAGCATGCAGTTTCAAGTGTTTTTTTCCTGCTTTAGTACTCTTTAAGTTTGTTCTCAAAAACTCAATAGGCTTGGACACATATTTGCTATGTTTTTTCTCCAAGTGCCGTTGTAGTTTGTTCAGTTTCAAAGCTTCATTTGACAAGACTTCAGAGCATAAAGCACAGAGTGGCTTCTCCGCTCCCACACATGTGAAGTATTTTCAGTGTCAGGCATTGCTGAAGATTTATCCTTACATTTATCCTGAAACATCTGTATTTGTCCTTTTCAGTGACCCTATTGATAACCATTAATCCATTTTTAAATCTGTTGTAGCCTACAGTTACTGTATGCAGCTAAAGATTGCTGCAGATCATGTACACCCCTTCATGGCAACTGTATTCCTTAATGGCAGTGGTCTCTTTCAGCAGGATAATGCACCCTTCCACGCTGCAAAAATTGTTCAGGAATGGTTTGAGGAATATGACAAAGAGTTCAAGGTTTTGACTTGGCATCCAAATTCCCAGATCTCAATCTGATTGAGCATCTATGGGATGTGCTGGACCAACAAATCCATCCATGGAGGCCCCACCTCGCAACTTACAGGACTTAAAGATGGGTAAGTTTTTTTAATGAAAAACTTAAACAAAAGACACAAACATCAACACACGATGGTCAGCTGCCCATAAACGATCTCTCTCTCTCTCTCTCTCACCACCATCCGCAGTTGGCCTTTTTCCCTCTCAGAGGATTAATTAGCCTGATAAGGGACTGGGTGTGTAAAATCACGACCCAGCCCTGCTCTCCGCCCTGTCATATTGATGTCTAATGATGTCGCAGTACTAACCTGTTTCTCCCTTTAATCTGACTGACAATGGAATGCTTATCCTGAATTCACTGGTAAACTATAACTGGTAAAAGTGTTTGAGTGATGACTTCATCAAAACTTCACTTCATCTGTGTGTTCCTGACAGAGATTAATTGGAAAGTGTAGTTGTCTTTTCTTAATTGCGGAAACATCTGTTTGTTTGTTTGTTTGTTTGTTTGTTTGTTTGTTTGTTTGTTTGTTTTGTTTTAATCATCAATGCGGTGGGCTGTGGGCATCTTTTAAAATGGTAAGTATTTATTTTCTGCTTGGTTTTAATTTATATTTGTTTAAATAATTTTACTCCCAAGACTTGGAAAATCTTTAGAACATAAGCAAGATAAAGTGTGACAACTGTCTTGCTTGCTAACACATAAGCGTTTCATAGCTAATGTGAAGTAGTCAAAATGTTTTTAAACTTCCTTTATCCTGCCTTCTTTAATGTGTATGTGTGTGTGTGTGCGTGTGTTTGTGTGTGTGAGGGCTATTAAGGTTTGTGTTATTAAGGTCTTGTAGAGGAAGGACAATGTCCAGACCTCCAAATATAGCCTCAAAGGTCAGGGAAAAGGTTAGCATGCCTGAAAAATTACCCAAATTTTTCTTGCGTGTGGGGAGGGGAGGTTGCAGGTGCGGATATTTGTGTGTGTGTGTTTGTTCAGGTGTGGGCATGGATGAGTGTGGATGTTTTTGAGGAGAGTTACAGTAGTCTCAATCTCATTTGATACAGTTAACTCATGCTCATTTCAAGTGTTTAACACTAATTGATAGCAGCAGGTTCTGGCTTGTCAGAGTCTCTGCTATGCTGAGTTGTCACTTGGCTGTTCAGTGGAAATGTATGACCCTCATTATGTCATTATATAATTATAAACATTATGAGAATAAACAAATCAGAACACAAATGCACATGGGGGGGAGGGGTGTACCAAGGTCATCTCGCAGCTGAACTTTAAAATATCTTGTAACTTCAAGCTGCAGTGTGTATTTGTGTGTATTGTAAGGGATGTGGGAATAATTATGTTAATGCCAAGCTTCTGAAAATATGTCTAACCTCAACATGTAATTTTAGTTTTCCTTAGTACATGGTTAACTACAAACATTCCAGATGTGTGTGCGTATTCATGCAAGTGACCGTTTTTTTTTATTTTATTTTTTTTATCACAAACACATGCACAAACAAACATATACACCCTGCTGTGTCAAAGACAACAGCTCTATACAAACTGCACCTGTTTGACTCGTCTTACTCAGATTAGGTTCTCACCTGTCCATGACCTGACCAGTAAATCACACATACATGCACACACATTCAGTGCACTAAATCATCCCAGCTTCATAAATATGCAGACATAATACACGCACAGTATCATATACAGTATACACAAACACAAAGTGAAACTGACCCGTATTGTGAGTGTAAACACATCTAACCTTCTCAGCTCACTTCAAACTCCACGCATTGGCTGACATGCACACAGAGCACTTTGGACAGAGTGCATTCTGACAGGTGTCCATAAACAATGACTATTTGTGGCTTTGTAGCATGGCAGACATGTCTCTTCCCTGCTCTCAGGGAGTTTTGCCTTGCCATTGTCGCATGACTCCGGGGTAAGTTCTCTGTGAGCCCATTTTAGTCAATTGATGTTGTTAAAAATTCCAAACAAATCAATCAGAATTGAACTGATGCAAACTCACAAATCAATGGATTGACAATTATTTTTAGTCCTTCCATGATGTTATGAAGATCCAGTGTATCTGTTAATGAATCAGACATATTGACCTTACATGACAAATCACCGCTCAAGATCCACAATTTTTGATTTTGTGATTGAGCATGTGTGAGAGACATACTGACAGTGTCAGTATGTCTTACACGGATTATATTTAATAATCCGACAACGTGTAAGCGCCTTTAACAGTTTTCTTTTATAAGGGAAAGGTCATAAGCTGTTTAAACAAAAATAAGCAGCGCACACAGATTTTTTCCCCCATAACCCTGGTTTTACTAAATTTTTCATTTAACTTCATCAGACTTGAGGATTTATCTCCATTGTGTTTCTTTACATGTACAGTGCAACAATCAGCTTATCAGCTCACCAACCTTGTTGATGTATAGAAACACAATGGAGATAAATCCTCAAGTCTGATGAAGTTACACTCAGTGAAAACATTTTACATTGCCGTGTTCAAATCACATCTGTGGAGGATGTCATGAATTTCAGACTAATAAGTTCTTGTTAGTGTGCAATAAATCTTAAGATGGAAGGTTTAATAGTATAAAGACTTCTTTCAACAGTTATCTAAAAACTTCTTTTTTTAATAAAGTCCACATCTTGACGTGATTTCTGACAACTGACTTCATTATCATGCACACAGCCCCTGACAAAGCATCCATCAATTAAACATGTCCATCCCCCATCCCCTCCTCTGGTCCCACCCTCCCACTGAGAGCTCCCAGCATGCCCTCTGAGAAGCATTCTTTCTTTTCTTTCCCTATGTTATCAATGTTCTCTTCGTCTGTTTGTTTGTTTAGCTTTTGCAATTGCCGAGCTCCCTGTATCAGAGGAAGCAGCAAGCTAAATCAGTGTTTCATTTTATGAAAGTTTTCAGGTTCAACATGGAAAGTTAAATCCCAGTGGGCCCACTCGTGCTGTCTTCAGTTTATTAAGACGTTATGGAGGCAGTGACAGTTATTAGAACTTGTGTCCTAGACAGCGACTCTTTAATAGGGCAGTATTTCATAACCCCCACACTGAATAGAGACACTTTGTTTCTCACTTCCTGCACCAGGCAGCTCTCAAGTCCAATTTCAGCTGTCATTTAGAAGTGCTATTTTCTCATTTCATTATGTATCTGCATCAGCAGTCTGTCATGAGACATTCTACTCCGTCATAGCAATGTCAAATTAATCTTATGATTTATGTAGGTTTTAGTCCATTATCCGTCAAAAGTTTGTTTCTTGAAACTGTGATGATCTTATCTTAGTCTTGTTTCTCTGGAGAGTTAATTTAGTGTTGCAAAGCCACAGGTAACCACACACACACACACACACACACACACACATTCCTCTTCCACAAATCTGAATACCAGGATTATAACAGCATCCTGGCGGGAGATGAGAGAACAACCTTGCTGTGTGTGTGTGTGTGTGTGTGTGTGTGTGTGTGTGTGTGTGTGTGTGTGTGTGTGTGTGTGTGTGTGTGTGTGTGTGTGTGTGTGTGTGTGTGTGTGTGTTGGGGGGATGATATCAGCAAGAAGGAGACACAAAAACATGCAGCATGTCTATCCTCTCAAGAGGGGAATAGTGAAATACACTTCGTCAGTCTGGGGTCAGTGTGTTAGTTTAGGTTAGCTCTCATCACAGGAATGATAAACAGACTGCAATATTCCATTTGTTCTGGAGGAGGAGAGAGATGGGGGGGGTAGATATATTAGCTGAAGTTTTATGATCTATCTGCAGTAGATCTGTTAGGGAAGCATTTAATTATTCTGCATTTAATCTAATACACATACACATGGACACACATACGCCCACACAAACCTCATGATCATACCATGTAAATTACCTTAATCTTCTTTCTTTCTTTCTTTCATTTTGGCTCTGCAGATTTATAATTATTAAAATAAGATAGGTAAAGTTGGTCAAGGCTAACTTGATGTTGGCTTGACAAAGCCTTGTGTAAAAGTTTTAACTAGTTTTTAACTAGTATGGTTATTCAGAATAACAGAAAAGTAAACAGACAGCCAGATGGCTAGATCAGAAAAAATGGATGGATGGATGGATGGATGGAACCAGCAAGTAATTACATTTGCATTACATTTGATGTCCATCCTTCCATCTGTCTGTCTAGACTGATCTCACATCGATCGATGTGATTTCTCAGATATATGATTGTCCGCTGTATGAAAACCATAATAAGTTCAAAAAATCATAGCAACCTGAGTCAGAAAAGTCTTACGGCCTGTGCCAAGTATGGATTTAGGAAAAACAGTGTCTGTAGAATGTCAAGCTAGCATAATATACAGTGTGTGTGTGTGTGTGTGTGTGTGTGTGTGTGTGTGTGTGTGTGTGTGTGTGTGTGTGTGTGTGTGTGTGTGTGTGTGTGTGTGTGTGTGTGTGTGTGTGTGTGTGTGTGTGTGTGTGTGTGTGTGTGTGTGTGTGTGTGTGGGGCAATATAATGTAATGGAATATGTGCTGTTAAAAGGTATTTCGAACCGTATTAATTCAAATGATCTTTGATTTATAACTGAGCATAAGAGAGAGAGAGCGATAAGAGAAGAAGAGAGATAAGAAAGATCACTTTTACTGCCAAATCCTGCTTTTCTTTAATCTTGTCTTCAAAAATCTATTTTTTTTCTCTCACAGACACAAAGTAACATTCGCATTTGGCTGAGCTCATGATGTTAAACAACAGTAAATACGCCAAGATTTTCTGCCCTCACATGCACACACATCTCTCTGGCTCTGTATTGTTTAGGTTGGACGTTTTCTGCATTTCAGAATCTCTGACGTAATTTGAGTAATTAAATAATAGTGTGGTGGCTAAGATCTGATGTTGAGAGAGAGAGAGAGAGAGAGAGAGAGAGAGAGAGAGAGAGAGAGTGTGTAACTGTAACTGTTCCCAATGTGAAAGTTGCAAAAATAGGTGTAGGCAGATCCAGAGGGGGGAGGCCTATCTGTGTATGAAGCGTTACTGATTAACTAACCTTACATATACAAAACACACGACTACAACACCCACATGCAAACAAACACACAAATGTACAAACCTGCCTCGCACTGCATCACTCAGTTTCTGTCAGACATTATCCATCTGTGATCTGGGATGATGAGAACATTTTATGTCTAAGATCAAAATAAATAAACATCTTATAGCATGCAGTGGAATACATTTCTCAGAACAGCAATACACAATTAGTGAACTGGACTAAACAACCTGTCTTTTTCGATGCCTGGGATAAATCTGTGCTCTTCAACCTTTCCAGACTGGGCCTCAGGGGAAAATCTGAGCTAAATGTGTGTTTTGTTTTTTTTTCAATATTAATGTAATACCTTAACAGTTACATTTTGTGTGTATAACAGCACAGGTTTAGTTCAGAGCCGTGACATAGTAGCGCACATACTCACGGCGTGTTGGTGGCACATGGTGCTTTCGTGACACAAGGTCAGGTCTGGATTGTGTCATTTCCAAATCCCATTTCCCCCTCTCTTTCCCACTTCTTTCCTGTCTCTCTCCTGTTCTGTCCATTAAAAGCACCAAAAGGCCATAAATAAAAAGCACAGGTTCAGTTGGAGCACAGCAGCTGTACATCCCATCATACATCAGTGATGTACCCCCAGGGCAGACAGCAGCAGTGGTAAAGCACAGCTGGTGGATTGAAGGTATGATCTGTGGATGTCAACTAAATTTCTCTCCCCCCACTTTAAAAAGTGGTAACCACACCTGTTCCTGTTGTTACTTTAAGGAGCTATTTCTACCTGATCCAACCCTCAAAAAATGAATACACTGATCAGGAGGGCTAGTTCTGTCCTATGGTGTCCCTTGGGCTCCATCAATGAAACAGGTAAGAAAAGGATGGTTGTCATCCATCAAAAACAAAACCTCTTGCTCCCTCCATGAGACATTCAGTGGCAGGCTCATTCACCCACGCTGTTCTAAAGACCGTCTGCTATAAGACTGTTCAACCAACAACAAATGATTGCTAGAATGTTTTTTAACTTCTTTATATGCAGTATTTGTTATTTATATTTCTAATTGGTGTAATACTAAATTGGTGCATTACTGTTTGCTGGTAAAGTGTTTAGATCTCTTATATATTTTGTTTAATTTTTGTTTTTTAAATGGCCTTTATTTTCTATCTTTTAACAATTTTTTCTACAGTTAAATAGTTGTTGTTGGTGTAATGTATTCAAGTTGACTCACTGATGTTAAATAATAGTTTTGACTGGAATTTGAATAGAATAAAACCAGTTAATTTAGATGTAACCACATTAAGCACTTTTCTTTTTTTTTCTGTAAAAACAAATGGTGAGGTTACCAAAAAAAAAAAAAAATGCTTAATGTGATAACATCTAAACTAACTGGTTCAAGACAAATTTTTTATTTCATCTGACTAAAATTGCCTGACAAATTAGATTACACCACCAAGTAATTTTTATGGGTTACGTGAAGTAGAAATAGATCCTTGATGTAACAATTGCAGGTTACCACTTTTTTTCAATAAAGAATCAGTGAGTTGTTGTTTTTTTTTTTGTTTTTCTGTTGTTGTTGTTGTTTTTTTTTAATTATTATTAACAATTTTGTATTGATTTCAATCATAAAATACCAACAACTAGGACATAAAAATTATTTTTACATTTACATAAATTACATAAATAATAATAATATCTTTATAAGATTTTCACACTTTCAAAAAACAGCAAAAGAATCAGTGAGTTCTTGATCAGTTCTGCCTAAAAACATGTTAAATGCATTCTTCATATACAGCACAGGGATTACTGAATGCATCATAAAATCGAAATAAGTTTTATTTACAATATACAATACTTTACATATATTTCTAAATAGTGTGTTGGTTAGTTTGTTTGTTTGCTTGACTTATCTCAGACAATTTAAAGCCTAAGTGTGTCATTTCTGCACCTTCAAACTGAATTCCAAAGTTAAGCATTGATTTTTACAGCTTTTTCCGAACACAGCCTAACTGCATATTAGGCTGGGATAGAAGAAAGTATTTTATTTACCTTAGAGATATTAATGAGCAAAGAATGTTTTACACATGTGTAATTAAGCTGCACTTGACCTGTTCGTTTGAGTGCAGATTACAACAATTTATGACCCTGTTCATGCATTTCATACAAAAAGTTACAGATTTAAATTTTACCAAAATTTGAACACTGTGGCTCTGTGGTACTATCAAAACATTGCTCTGTTTTTTTTAGCATCCCGACCAGCACAACACAACAACATTGGGAACTAATAGCAGATTCAGGGCCTGTTCAGGATACCTGTTTTTAAAACAATAACTGGTTTTGCATTTTTTTGGTGATGCCAGTGGTGCAGAAATTACACACTTCACCTTTAAGGTAAAAAGTGGATATGATAAATGCAGAAAAGTTAAGGGTGAGACACCATATACATATACAGTATTCAAATTCCACAACAACAAGCTGGATAAGAGTCCAAATACAGTATTTATCATTAAACATTTTCCTTTTTTATACTGTAATTCTTTTTATTCTTTCATTTATTTATACATCAGTATCTACAAAAATGTGAGGGCAACTCTCCAAAAACTACAGTTAAAGACCGTCATAAGACAGCCTAATTCATCTGACACTAACTACTCCGAGAATTTCCCAATGAGCCAAAAGGACACATTGGCATGTGAAGTGGAAATCACACACATCTGGAATCAAAATCCATTTTTAATCAAAATAGATCATATTTAGCTGTAAAACAGAAAAGTTTTTTCTGTCTGAAACATGACTGTTGTTGGCACACTGATTCAATTCTCATGCAGTTCAGGTTCCTCTTCTGTTTGCTTTAAAAACATATTTATATATACATAAATCAAGGATATGAGGTTTCTGTATATGCAGTAGTCTATTTTGACATGAAATAATTTTGGAAAGCTGACATATCCAATGGATAGAACTTTTGTTACTTTATATGAATCGAGAGACGTTGCATTGTATTTCACTGCATTGCATTAAAACCATTAAAGGAACATAATAAAATGTTCTAATGTTTTAGTTTCGATAAAACAGCAGGTAAATGTTTAGTTGCTCACTTAAGAAAAGCCAATTGAGACACCTGAAAAACAGAGCTTGAATGCAGATAGGAATTCTCTATTATTTTTGAGATCGTGTCCATGCATGCTGTTCCCTTACGAGGGAACTCGCGATGCGTCGATGACGCTTTGGGAACGCCTTTGCGTGAACACCCCTGAAGCACGTATGTCAACTAGTCCAATGGAATGAATGAATGCCACGGGCGGGTGACGTCATGACCAGGAAAGGATATAAGCACATCCGTTGCGTTACTCGCGTTAGCTTTTGTGCCTCAGGAAAGCGCTCTGTGTCAAAACTGTCTGTCTTATTTATTGTTGTCTGTCTCTCTTTATATTGATCAATATTATGGCGAAACAACTATTTAAAACCTGTGCTTCTCCTTGCCCTCGTTATATCACGGGCGGAGATACACATGAGCTTTGTGTAGTTTGTTTGGGAGTGGAGCATGCGATGTGAGCTTTCGAGGGGGCTGACTGTCACCATTGTGAGCGTCTGCCGCTCCGCATGCTCCGCTCCCGTCTGTCCGCATTTGAGGATGATGTACAGGCTCGCAAGCCTCAGGGTTCTGGACCCGCGGCTGCCGAGGCAGCTCGGAGAAGGCTCTCTTGGGGTTCGCAAATGGATCTCTCTGCGGGGTTGAAGACGGGCTCTGCCTTATCTCCTCCTTTACCCGAGGGATCCGTTGCTCTCTTGCCGGTGTCGGAAGCCCGTGCTGCGGCTTCTTCCGCCCGAGAAGAGAGCCCGATGCTTCGGTGCTCTAGCTCTGAGGAGGTAGAGTTAATGAGCATTCATGAGAGTGACACAAACACAAGGACTGTACTTACGGCTAAGAAGGCTTCGGCTCAGAAAAAAAGGTCATGATGCTATGCACGTCAGACCATCGAGGACAGCCCCAACTGAGGTGGAGCGGTGTACACCTCAGAATACGGTGCGCGCTCCACTTCGGGGTCCTCATGGGACCAGTCTGCCAACCCCGCCACCCTTAGTGCTTCGGGGCGCAGTGGTATCCAGCAAAAGTTCAGCGCAATGTCGACTCGACGTTGTGTCGGACATGAGCCCTCTGAGGGGGGTTCAAAAACAGTCAGTTCGGTGGTTTCCTGCCAATATGCTTCAGGTCGCCGAAGTGGCTGTTCCTTTAACAGGGTGGAGCAGTGGACACCTCAGAATACGGTGCCCGCTCAACTTCGGGGTCCTCATGGGACCAGTCTGCCAACCCCGCCACCCTCGGTTCTTCGGGGCGCAGTGGTATCCAGCAAAAGTTCAGCGCAATGTCGACTCGACGTTGCGTCGGACGTGAGCCCTCTGAGGGGGGTTCAAGAACAGTCAGTTTGGTTGTTTCCTGCCAATATGCTTCAGGTCGCCGAAGTGGCTGTTCCTTTAACAGGGTGGAGCGGTGTACATCTCAGAATACGGTGCCCGCTCCACTTTGGGGTCCTCATGGGACCAGTCTGCCAACCCCGCCACCCTTGGTGCTTCGGGGCGCAGTGGTATCCAGCGAGAGTTCGGCGCAATGTCGACTCGACGTTGCGTCGGACGTGAGCCCTCTGAGGGGGGTTCAAAAACAGTCAGTTTGGTTGTTTCCTGCCAATATTCTTCAGGTCGCCGAAGAGGCTGTTCCTTTAACAGGGTGGAGCGGTGTACACCTCAGAATACGGTGCCCGCTCCACTTCAGGGTCCTCATGGGACCAGTCTGCCAACCCCGCCACCCTTGGTGCTTCGGGGCGCAGTGGTATCCAGCGAGAGTTCGGCACAATGTCGACTCGACGTTGTGTCAGACGTGAGCCCTCTGAGGGGGGTTCAAAAACAGTCAGTTCGCCAAAGTGGCTGTTCCTTTAACACCAGAGGCCAGTCTCGAGAGACTGGTACCCTTAGTACGGTCTAGCTCTGTCACCCCGCAGGTTCAAGAAGTGCGTAGATGCAGCTCTGGCCCCTTTCAGGCTGCAGGGCGTACGCATTCTGAACTACATCGACGACTGGCTGATTCTGGCGGAATCAGAGCAGTCAGCGGTTCGGCATCGAGATGTCGTTCTCGCTCATACGAAGAAATTGGGGCTGAGACTCTATGCCAAGAAGAGTGTGCTTTCTCCATTACAGAGAACCACTTTCCTTGGTGTGGTATGGGATTCAGTCACGATGCGGGCCACACTATCGCCCGTTCGTGGAACTGCTATCATCACAGCCACAAAAGAGTTGAAGCTAGGCCAGTCACGCACTGTGAAACAGTTCGAGAGACTGTTAGGCCTCACGGCAGCAGCGTCCAATGTGATCCCCTTTGGCCTGCTGTACATGAGACCTTTGCAGTGGTGGCTCAGGACCAGAGGGTTCTCCCCGAGGGGAACCCACTTCATATGTTCAAGATCACGCGGCGGTGCATCCGCGCCTTGATTATATGGAGGAAACATTGGTTCCTGTCCCAGGGTCCGGTGCTGGGAGCTCTTTGCCATCGAGTTGCTATCTCGACAGACGCTTCTCTCACCGGCTGGGGAGCGGTAATTGAAGGCCGCTCAGCTCAGGGTCTATGGAGGAACCATCATCTCTCTTGGATTGCCTGGAGATGATGGCCGTCTTCAATGCGTTGAGACATTTCCTCCCAGATCTGAGGGGCCATAATGTGCTTGTCCGTACAGACAACACATCGGTGGTCTCTTATTTAAATCGACAGGGGGGTCTGCGCTCGCGTCCACTCTGCAAACTGGCGCACCAGATCCTCTTGTGGTCCCTGGGTAAAATACTCTCCCTGAGGGCAGTGTATATCCCAGGGTACCAGAATATAGGAGCAGACACCCTGTCGAGGCAGGTGTTGACAGGGGAATGGAGACTCCACCCCGAGGCGGTGGAGCTCATTTGGGAATTTTACGGCCAAGCAGAAGTGGATCTGTTTGCATCTCAGCTTACGACGCACTGTCCACTTTGGTTCTCCCTCACGCAACCAGCCCCCTTGGGGTTGGACGCTATGGTACAGACGTGGCCGAGGCTACGTCTGTACGCATTTCCCCCTGTTGCTCTGCTCCCAGGAGTTCTGGAGAGAGTCCGCCAGGACGGAGTAAGTCTATTATTAGTAGCTCCACGCTGGCCGAGTCGAATTTGGTTTGCGGACCTAATTCATCTCCTCGACGGCCCTCTTTTCGAGGTACCCGTCAGGAGAGACCTTCTGTCTCAGGCAGGGGGCACAATATTTCACCCCCGACCGGAGATTTGGAACCTATGGGTTTGGCCTCTAAGGGGGCCCAACTTTTAGAGAGTGGTCTCTCGACTGAGGTCGGTGAGACCATTCTTAGCTCCAGAGCTCCAGCCACGAGGAAATTATATACACTTAAGTGGAAAGTTTTTCACGTCTTGGTGTCACCAGCATCAGCGAGATCCAGTTAACTATTCAGTCAACACAGTACTTGAGTTTCTCCAGTATCGTTTTACATCAGGTTCATGTCCTTCTACCTTAAAGGTTTACGTGGCGGCCATTGCGGCCTTCCACGCCCCTGTGGGTAGGACATCTTTGGGTCGAGACCCCCTGATTATTCGTTTCCTTCGTGGCACCTTGAGGCTGAGGCCTGTGGTTCAAACTAGGGTGCCAACCAATATTCCAAGGCCTATTGTACTGCAGGCATTCTGTCCTCCTCCGTTTACATCTTCGGACCAGGAAAAACTGAATCTCTTGTGTCCAGTGCGAGCACTGGACACTTATGTCCACAGGGCTGCCCCATGGAGAAGATCTAATCAGTAAGTGGATAGCTGAGGTTATTTCTCTTGCATATGAGTCCTCTGGCCAGCCGTGCCCTTCGGTGGTCAGAGCTCACTCTACTCGAAGTATGGCGGCCTCTAAAGCCCTCGTATCAGGAGTTTCCCTTCAGGAGGTTTCTGATGCGGCAGGTTGGTCCTCGCCGCTAACTTTTGTGGGGTTTTATAGCCTGGACCTGGAAGTTGCCCCAGGATCCCAGGTGCTTTTTACTGATTTGCCGACAGTTTTTATCATCTGGCATTTTGTAATTATGGCGTATTGGGTATTATCGTTCCCAAAGCGTCATCGACGCATCGCGAGTTCCCTCGTAAGGGAACGTCTCAGGTTACGACTGTAACCCTAGTTCCCTGAGAAGGGAACGTGACGATGCGTCGATGACGCTTTGGGAATGCCTTTGCGTGAACACCCCTGAAGCACGTATGTCAACTAGTCCAATGGAATGAATGAACGCCACGGGTGGGTGACGTCATGACCAGGAAAGGATATAAGCACATCCGTTGCGTTACTCGCGTTAGCTTTTAGAGCCGAAGCAAAGTCGATCGCAGGGATGCAGGAAGTATGGCAGGGCGACGCATCGTCTCGTTCCCTTCTCAGGGAACTAGGGTTACAGTCGTAACCTGAGACGTTTCTTATTGCTGAACACAGATGACCTACAACCTGCAACCCTGTTGAACACATGTACAAGAATGTTGCCTATATATCATAACTCAAATGTGATTTAATTGATCAAATTGTAGTTCCATGAATCTCTGCCATGATTTGCTCAAGCAAATGAGAGGGAACATAAGGCCAAGTCCAAACAAGCAGAAAGAGTTTTGGATCTGCTGAGAAGAGGCAGTTAATTTCATGTTACTGTAAATTTCCCTTGTAGTCCTTCCCACCTCAAATTGGTTTTGACTTAACTGTCTTGAGACTAAACGTACCCTTATGATCCCTCCCAGATAAGATCTTTCAATGGAATTTGCTGTATTACTATGTTGTCTATCACAAGTCTGCTGTAATTTATTTAGAGGAGTGACGAGGCACTGATGAGACACTGATGAGGTAATAGTTAGGCAACTCTTGTATCACATTCTCACATTTGGTGTGCCTTTACAGGAATAGCTGTTTTACAATGGTGTTTTGCACTTTGACTATTTTTAAACATAAATTATTAATTAGTCATGAAACCAATATATAATTTGAAAGCTTAAAAGTCAACATGAAGTCAAAATGTACTCTTTTAATACATTTCTGATCTATTTGTACACACCTTATTCCAAAGAAAAAATGGTGTTCATCTTATTAAGTTTATATCAAAATGCATTAACTAACTCTGCCTGTGAGATTTTCCTTTTCTGCTGCTTTCTGCTTTCAAATGCCGTGCAGGCTATTGGTTAATGTTAACAAAATTTTACCAATAGCCAAATAGCTATTTAGGAATTACTGTATTTTAGGCAACTGTTGGTAATGTAACCTTTTAAAGTCATGCCAATAGCTAATGCAGTAATTTAATGTCGGGAAAATGTTAAAGTAATACAGTTTTATGCAGTAATAGTTTCCATTGGGGGTTGGCTCCATTCTGCTGTGTAACATTCACTTTTCACAATCGTAATAATTCCCAGTAAATGAAAAAGTCTTGGGGTCTCAAGATTGGGGTATTGTGTCACATTAGCAACCTAGTCACATAGAATGAACCTTACCATAACTACATTTTTGCAAACTGACTTTTACGAGCCGAATTTGCAGTGTAATGATGAAATTAACACTAGAAGAGCTACAACAACTGTGTGTTTTATTCACTTTCACACAAATAAAGACTACAATGGCTGATTATGACTTTATAAACGCTTTTTTCTCTCTTTAGTGCTCATATACTGCTATGTTATGATATCGAAACAGTTACACTCCAACACATCATTTGAAAAAGAATACATTTTATCACTTGTATTACAGACCGACCTACATTTTCACACTTATTCTAATATGATTAGCTTCCATTGTAGCTCAGCTCACCCAATAGAGTGTTAGACTTTTGACTCTGACTCTGAAGTACTTGGTTCGAGGCCAGTCAAGCAAGCTAGCTGACACATGAGACGAGAGTGTCATAGAAGCAACACAAGATGATATGGTTGCTTCAGAAAAATATGCTTTTATTTTCTAATTTTACCTTTCCCATTACCTTACTCACCACTATAAATTATACACAAAAGTCAGTTTGCAGTCACTTACAAAATGTAGACTTTGTCATTAGTATACATTTAATTACAAGGCAATTTTAGGAATATTACCGTTATTTATCTGTTTTCATGATGTGGAAATGTGGTTTTTATGGACTACGCTCAAGATATTGTACTCATGACTGTTCCTTAATCTCACTCTGAAATGCTTTTCTGCAGCATATTTTTGGAACAATTTGCAATCTGTCTTTAAACTTCAAGATGTTATTACTCAGAGGGAATTTAAAATCATTGTTAAAGCCAATGAATTACAATCTTTTTATTGTAACTGTTCTTAATGATTGTGTTTACATGTTGTTTTAAATTATGTAGATTGATGCGGAATACTGTAGATCTGGTTGCTCCCTTTCTTGGCCAGGTCTCTCTTATAAAAGAAATTAAAATATTAATGGTACTAACCTGATTAAATAAAAGTTAAATAAAAAATTATAATAATTAAAAAGCATTTTGGACACTATCGGTTAGATAGGTGTTGGATAAGGGTAAGGATGTCTGTTTGTTTACCTTTCATTTGATTTTAGATCACTGTTGGTTAGATTAAGTTTAAAATTAATGGAGGTTGGTGGCCTTGGTAGCTCAGCAAGTAAAGAGGCTGACTACCACCCCTGGTGTCGCAAGTTCAAATCCAGGGCATGTTGAGTGAATCCAGCCAGGTCTCCTAAGAAACCAAATTGTCCCGGTTGCTAGATAGGGTAGAGTCACATTGGGTAACCTCCTCGTGGATGCTATAATGTGGTTCTCGGTGGCGCACATGGTGAGTTGTGTGTGGATGTCGCGGAGAATTGTGTGAAGCCACCGCGGTAACGCACTCAACAAGCCACTTCATAAGATGCACGGACTGACTGTCTCAGACACGGAGGCAACTGAGATTCGTCCTCGCCACCCGGATTGCTCTGGATTTTGATCAGAAAAGTTAAATTGTTGTTAAAAAAGATGTTAAAGAGCACAGAATGTTTTACACGTGTTATTAAGAAGCACTTGAACTGTTCATTTGATTGCTGATTACAACAACTTATTACAAACCAGAAGTTAGCATGTGTGACATGTCTGTTTGTGCCTATTGTGTCAAAGTGATATGTGTTTTTTTTTTTTTTTCTTGCTGGCACGCTGCACTATTAGGATTCGTGCATTCAGTACGTCATGACCAGTAGTGCAGGTATGGTCTGCCAAGCAAATAAATACAAATTTCTGATTGCACAGAAGATTTATTTCAGGGTTGTAGCAGAACAAAGCAATGGATAGATTTTCTTCTCCATTTTCAGACTTAAGTGGCTCTGAGACAAGAGTAGCGTGCACACTGAACATCTCATTTAACTACACACGCACACACACACGTGCACACACATACACACACACACATACACACAGCCATTGCACTCCTTTCTAAATGCTCTTTCTTCATCGTGGCTCTCAGAGCCTGCTGATGAAATCATATTTCAGGCCTTCATTAAGAGAGTTCGGATGAAATAGATCATTTAGAAAGAAAACACATTGCTGGACATTTCCTTCATCTGGTGGTTTTGGTCGGTTCTTTCATCAAACTGGTAATGTGCAAACTTTCATTCTTTACGTCTCTCATACTCATTATCCTGCAAGCATTTATGTGTGTTTGAGAGAGCGAGTGTGTGTACCTTTTATTTCTCTGTTAAAATTGAGAGGATACAGCTGCTCCTTAAGATTCCCCAAACATCCCAAGACCAACTTTTTATTTATCCTTCTTCTCAAGAGTGTGAATTACAAACAGCTGTACAGACCTTCAGTATTGTGTATGTATGTGTGTGTGTGTGTGTGTGTGTGTGTGTTGTTACTGTTGCCCAACCCCTTCATTTCCTGTGTCTGTGTAAAAGTTCCTGCTAATTGTTCCTTGGGGTTGGAATTGGAGACACAACCCAGCGGCTGACCACTTCCGGGAAATACTCACACACCCTTCTCCTGTCTCTTTACTGGAGCTTCAAAAGAATGAGAGAGAGGGAAGAGAGAGACTTTATATTTGTGTACGAGTTTAGTTTGAACATAACGGGAAAAACAAGTTGTCTTCTGTTTATTTTAAATAATTTCACAGTTGAGTGAAAATAATATGCAGAGAAAAATACCTAAAAGGGCCTTCAATCAGCTAACCACATTATATACCAGACTATATTGTCTTTGTAGCCCACAGATTGTTCTCCATCTTTGTGTTTTGGGGATGTGTGTGGGTGTTATTATTTTAACCATTCTTGAACTTGATGACTGTTTGCTTTGGAAATTAAATTATATTTCTCACAGCATACACATTCTCACTTACGTACATGTGCTGCTGTCTTGCTGTCACCGGCCCTGTTCCTCCCTCCTCCATCCAGCAGGGACTTGACAGCACAGGGAACTACAAGCCAGCTCTTTGAGTGTGGGTTGGTAAAAGGGCTCAGCCTAGATTTGGCTCTCACCCCTGTTGGCTTTGGTTTGCTTGCTGATTCCTGTTAACAAGGCTGGCTGTACTCTCTGCTGAAATGTTTGGCCGTTGCATTAGCACTGATTTAATTAAAGAAATATCATGCTGGTCTATTCTGTGGTGCAAAGGCAGAGTATATTGAGTACACGTTTTGTCAAAATTAAATTATGACTAAAATTAGTCTCTTAGGCTAAACTGCTAAAAATGTTAACCTAAAGAAATCTGCTTCATGTGGTAACATCTAAATTAATTGGTATTCTTCAGCTCAGAAATATTGTTTAACATCACTGCATCAACCTGAGTAGTATGGATAGGATGATAGGATTTCAGACTTAGTCATGTGTTCTTATCCCATGGAAACCAGGAAGTAAAAGTGTTCACAGGCTTGGGTTTTGGGTTAGGGAGTAGGTTTAATAATATTACCTATTCCTGCTGACTGTATTACATCATTTACAACAGAAAATACTACTTATTTTTAACACCACCTTGTGGACATTTCACCATTACAACACTTCCAGCTGCGCCCACTGTCCAGTGACAGATGGGTGCTTAACAGTGTTCAGATTCACAGAAAGTTAAGAAGGTGAAATTGCAGTTACTTAATAATTCACACTTGTTTTCTTTAAAAAAAAATAAAAAATTCTAAGCTTTTGTATTGATGTTGTTACTGCATTTTGCCTTTGAGCCAGTATTGGCATAACTACTCCTGTTGAAACCATGTTCAGCGTGTATAAGGCATCCACCTAGCAGAACTATGTTGATTGGATGACATGCTCCAAAAGTGCTCAATCAGAACACATCTTTCAAACGAGTCAATATACATTTACATCATCTGCATTGACAGTTGTCTTTGGAAATGGTTAAAGATTAATGGAGCAGCCTTTAGTATTTAACAAAATAGTACAATTAATGAAAGCAGCTTGCATCACTAAATCCCAGTGTGAAAGCCCAGAGTAGAGCACCTCCCTTTCTGCTACTTTTTGTTATGCAAAATTAACAGTTAATCAAAAAAGGGGCTTTCTGAGGTCTTTTATGTCAGTAAGGGTAGTCACTGGTAATGCCCCACCCTCTAATGCTACACTATAGACTCAACCTTTAATGGCACAGTAAGGGCTGATTCTGCACATGCTGAGAACAAGAGATGAAACAGCATCAGTTCTAGTGTCTCAGGACAAATAAATAGTGACAGAGAAAAAGAGAAATAGACAGAGATGAGAGAGAGAGAGAGAGAGAGAGAGAGAGAGAGAGAGAGAAAGAGAGGAATGAGTGTCCTCCAAAGACAGGATGTTGTTTGTGCAGCACTTTTTATTTGCGGTCCTCCTCTCTTGTTGTCTGTGGTTGATTAAGAGTACAGATTTTATGACAGAACACGTTCGCCTGTGAAGGGAGAGGCTGCATTTCACAAACCACAGAGAGACCACTATAGTTCAGTTCTATAAGCATGCCTAAAACCAGCTGAGGATTAAGATCTTTGTTTTTTCTGGACCATGAATACACTCTGCCGGCAATGAGAATGAGAGCCAGAGTTTTCTTCTCTTTTAATCTGAATTTTCTTTGCATAAGTATGAATGATTTATTTTGAAAACCTCAACAGTATGTGTCAACAGCTTCAAAATGCATTCAAAATGTGCGTGTGAAAATATCATGGATATGACAGAATGATACATCAATCATTACACAGTGATATGTAGCACTTGCTTTGCGCTGTAGAACTTAGATGTTCCACATTTTTATAAGCAAGCTCAATTTGGAGGATTTATGCTCCAATTAACAGGTCAGAGGGCTTTATTTATTTAGTTGCATCTTGCTGCTCGCTTGCAGTTTAGGTGCAGAGTTGCCAGTATAATAGATCTGCTGTGGGCCTGACTGTTTTACTCCATCCAAAAAGCCTCACATTTCACTGTTGAACACTGTCATCTTCTCCTCTGGCCTTGTCACAGTCAGCAGTAGCAGCCAAAACACTTTGATGAGTAAATTGGATGTTTTGAGCAGAATGGGGGATTTTGGCTTCACTGCATTTATGCATTCAAAGTAAGTGGCTGCTTCCTGAATTCTGCTCTAATTCCATCTTTTACTTTTCCGAGAGGCAGCTGGAGCTGTGCAATGCTTCGCTGAGTGAGAGAAATAAAGAGAGACAGTTAAAAGAGCAAAATAGACAAAGAAACAAAAAGAGAGACACTCTGTCTCAGTAACAAAGAAAGAGAGAGAGAGAGAGAGAGAGAGAGAGAGAGAAAGAAAGAAAGAGAAACTGAAAAAGGAGTGAGACTAAGAAACAGAATGGCACAGGCAGAAGATTTCCTGAGCTTACACTTGAGCTTGTGAAAATTTCTTGGATATTGGATCCATCGCAGTGTTTTTATTTTATATAGCCTGAGTGTGTGAAAAAGAGAAGTCCTGCCAATCGTATGTTGCATGAGTAATCAGGTTTTGACCGATCCAGACATAATTTATCTTTTCCCATGAAGAACTCACATGCTATTACACCACTACACAATGTCCAGAATGAGAACAGATTAGACAGCATCTCTGAATTTCTAACACACAAACATACAGTCCACACACACAGATTTAAGAGTTCTCATAAGACCATATGAAATCGCTTGGCGAGCACAGTTTCCTAGGCAGTCTCATATGGGAGGTGTCACCATAGCGAATCATTGCTTACTCCACAAAAACGTCACAGTCATTCCGTTTTCACCTTTGTTCGGATGATTCCATCACAGGCTGAAACATTTTCAGATTTATCACGTTTAACTGCTATATGTATTATTATTCTCACACGCCTGTCCGTTGACGCGATGCACCGCAACGGCATGAGGCTGTCTAAACTGGACGTGTCGATGCGAACATTCTAAACCATTTCGTTTGTGTAGTAGCACCAGCGTGTGCAGCGCAAAATGAAACGCAACACCCGTTTATTGTCTTCGTGACAGACGTCCCACAACAGAAACTTCCAATGTCATTCATTTAGTTACGTTATACTATCATAACAATATTTTAGAACTTCTAACCCAATTCCTATTATTCCTAATCCTAGCCAACTGTCAACAATATAAAACATGTATAATGCAGATTAATAACAATAATTTTAGTTACATTATTATATAGATATTTTTGAGCATTTCACCCAATCCCTACACCTAAACATAACTCTTTAACAATATAAAAAGTAACAATCAGATAAAATTACAGTAAATGGAAGTGGAGCGTAGTTCTAGCGGGAAGATCAGCAGGTGTACATCATCACATCATTAGCTGGGTAACTCCTAGCCAATCGCACGCAAGCAATGCTTTATAAGTTCGCTCACAATCTATCACATTGCTGTTTCGGTGTGCTAACACTGCAACCTCCACCTCCCCACCACCACCAGTTGAGCCCTGTCCCGCAGGGGGGTAGGCTCCTCGCCCCTGCCTCCTATCTCCGGCAGGACATGACGGTTCCGGGTTCAACTCCCTCGGACTGCCGGACGGGAACTACGCCAAAGAGAGAGACATCACCTCCCGTTTTACATCTATCAAATAAATGGCATCTCAAACTTCACTCAAGCCTGCGTGTCTTCCCGATAGAACAATAATTTATTCCAAAATGACAAACAGCTCTATAAAAGTATTCCAAGCAAGAACTCAAGGGCTAGCTCCATGTGAAAAACAGAGTGAAACCTTCCTCGCTGTGAAGACAGTCACATCCCATTCAAAAATATACATCCAGACATTATAGCATGTCCCAACTGGTCACAAGACACATGAGTCATTGGCACTTGATGTTGTTGATATCAAAGCTGTCCTAAATTTTTTTGAATGCTTGAATGAGTGTGGGTCTGGATCTGACTGTTACTGTGGATGGGAACAATGGAAATTAAATAAAGACTTAAATTTAACATTTTGCTCCTAATACAAATTGAACCACAGCATATGAATAGAGGATAACTTTTATGATCATTTTATGGAGTTTTTCAATTTGCCACAGATTGGACATTCTGAAAAATCCCTTTGTGTCCCACGGTAAACTGAACAAAAATTAAAGGAAAACATAATGAGTAAATTATGTGAGAATTAATTTTATTTAAAATAATTTGTAAAGTATTGCAATCATCTGAAATGAATATGAATACGGCATCAGAATGACATTTAAAATTCATTTTGGTGGTGCAGGCAAAAATTAATAGGGATGTATCAGTATAGGAGTGTGTTCACCACACCTTTAAAGAAACAAAAAAGCCCTACATGCAATGAACTGTGATTTGCTACTTACTTGTTGGTTGCATGTCGTAATAGGGGGAGGAAAATTATCATGCTTGATTGTAAAAGTCTGAAGTGTAAGATGAGTCATTAATATTTTTTCAATTTCCTTGAAGAAAAAGACTGTTTATTTTAAATGCGTACTGTACAGTATTGTCCTATCTGCTAAAAGTAATTTTGTCAACTTTTAGGAGTAAGCCTCCACTAGCACATAGATGGCTTAAAAGCTAATAGACATGGAGTAAAAGCCACAAAATTCCAAATTTTTATTTCATTGGGGGCTTAATGGATTGTACGTACTGGACCATTCAATCTCTTCCTTAGGTCATGATGTCTCTCCGAGGTTGGTCTTTTCATAAAATTCACAGGTATACTCACTAACTCTTGCAAAAACCAGCTCTGTGTATCTTTTATCAACAAATTTCACATAACAATTTCGTTTTGTCCTCCAACTTCTCTCTTTTTCATTTATTTTCTCTGCAGTCTCAGGGACTCATTGCAAAGGATATGGTTAGAACAGCAACCCCAGAATACAAAAACAACTCTATTTCCCATCAAAATAAAATGTGCTTCCATGCTTTTGGATGCATAAAGCCGATCCCTAATCTGAGTGTGGCCCAGATCACATGATTCAGATTGAAATATCTTAAGTATTTAGGTATGGATCATTTAAGTATCTAAGGTGGCATGCAGCTTTGTGCTTTTTTGTGCAAAGACATGACCACTGAAGACTAATATTGAGATAATTTGGTGTTTCTGTGTGTGAGAGAGAGAGAGAGAGAGAGAGAGAGAGAGAGAGAGAGAGAGAGTGAGTGAGAATGTGTGCCTACATCTGTATAAATAGAAGGTGTTAAAAGTTTTCTTAGCAGGAAGGCAACCACGATGAACCAGTCAGCACTGAGGGCTCAAAAGGAAAGACACTAATTTATTAACTTTTTCAGACCAGCGTTTTCCATGGTATTCCATTAAAAAGTTGTTTTGGTTTATGCATGCATCAGCCCAAAGAATTATGAAGCTGGGGGTGCATTGTCTGTGTTGTGTATCTTTTTTTAGTATATGCTAAAAAAATATATTTAACAATAAGCACAGAACTTTGTCACTGTATTAGATCTCTCTTTATCTTTCTTGCTTCCTCCGATCCGAAGTGAATTGCCAGTCCTGTGAAGTTTATGACAGTTTATGACAAGAGGAAAATAAATCAAATGCATGGCGTCATTTCATTGCCAATTATTAATTCAAATACCATTCAATATAAAACAAAGCACCCACACACCCATGTTTTCTTAGCTATATAAATGAGGAAATACCAAAGACTTCTATTGTTTCTTTATATTTATTATAATGATTATAAAATAAACTTAACACAATCCCTATTCACCCATTTATATATATATAAAGTAAATGGAATATATATATTATTTTTAGAATATAAAAATAACAAAATGAATCATGTTTCCAATTAAGGATGCCAACTGGTAACACTTTATAATATGGTTTTATTTGTTAACATCAGTAAATGCATTAGGTATCCTAAACTAACAATAAACTTTATTTTTCAACAGCATTTATTAATCTTGGAATCTAAATATGTCACTTGGTTGATGTCTATGAATTTTCTCTGAAGATGTGTGAACCAGATCTTCTGGAGTTTGTGAGTGGGTGTACTGTATGTGTAGGTGTTTATGAGAGTGAAAGCACACATGTTTATCAGGGTGAAAGCGACCAAAAGGAAATTGTGGTAGCTTTTGTAAAATATTAGCTCTTTCTCGGTGGCCGGTAACTGCAACATAATACAATAATTGGTTTAAATCAAACTGTAAAAATAATAGTCTCAACCTCAATGATGTAAGTGATGTGAATGACTCAGATTAAAGACCGTTTACTGAAGAAAACAGCTTTTTTTCACATGTGCCGTTTCAATGTGGAGCCTGACTCATTTCAATTGTAATGCTGTGAGTGATGCAAATATCAATGCTGTTTTCAGAAACATGCAGGGGATGCTAAACAACCACTGTTTCGTAAGGGCAAAATATATATATTTATAATAAAATATTACAAATTACACTTTCATGGCCAGCATTTATGACTAGTAAATGTTCTCATTTCACTCACCACGGGCAAGTGTCAAAATGTTCTTTTGGACCCTGCACACACATCTGACCTGACCTACTATATGCATGCACACATGCCTCACCTCACCTCTCCTTTGCACTGACGCTAATGTAACTTGGCAAAGAGGACCATTTTTCTGTCACCGGGGAAGGTGTTCGAGCCCATGGACCACACATTCAGATACTGGCTCATATGCACAGACTGCAATACAATTGTGAGTCTGTGTTTGTAAAGCTGAGCCGATACTGCCTCTCAGAATGGCTCTTGAGGACAGAGAAGCACAGGAACCATTGTCATTCATTCATACAAACACACACACACACACACACACACACACAAAATGATGTGTCTCACATGTCTGGGGGTCTGATGTTCTGACTGCAGGTGTTACAAACTTTGCTAAGTTTTTAGGGAAAGGGTTGGGGTTATTCTGTTGTAATTCAAATTCAGTTATAGGGCAAAGTAGCTCAAGAAGTATTTTAGATGCTACTCAAAGTAGCTTATAAAAATGTGATTAATGTAAATGACATTGGACAAGATTTGTTCTTGATGGACTAGATCTGCTTTAGTCACGCTGCTGGTGCTGCTGTTGCTGCTGTTGCTGCTGTTTGACATTAGTCAATATGCTTCTGCTTTTAGAAGAGAGAGATGCTGTTGCTGCTGCTGCTGCTGCTGCTTAACATAAGTCATTATGCTGCTGCAGTTGGAATCGTGCTGCATCTGAGACGAGAAACATGCTGCTGTTACTGAACAAATCCACTTAAACCCCACTAGGTGAAGCAGATCTGGACAAGTGGAGCTGGGGAGGAGGAGGGTGAATGCTATGCAAGGTTGCGCTGCTGAACTTGAGTCAAAGCTGATGAGGTGACTACAGTTTTTATATGTTTAGGAGGGTGTAATTGTACGATGGGTTTATGTAGAGGCATGTCGGGACCTGAACCTATCAGCCTGCACCATGTAGAGTATCCTAACTGAACTTAATAGAACATTTAGGTTTCTATAAAAACAATGGAGGTCTCTGCCTCAATGCAAAGGCGAGAAGGAATAACTATACATTTAGTAAAAACTGAATTGTAACTGAAATCGGATCTCTTAAACTATCATTTGTACTGTGGCAGATGGGTTTGGCTCAGCTTGCTCAGATTCTGAGAAAACAGTGGGAGCTTTTGAAGCTCTGAACTTTCTGGTATGTGTGCATTTACACTGTAAGTAAAGGTTTGAGTGAATATTAGGAAGTAGTTCTGACTTATTCCTTCAAATCAAATGGCCATCCAACAGATCAAGGTATACTTTCCAGGTGTAGTGGACAAAGAGGTACAAAGACACATGAAGCCAAAAGGGTACATCTTTTTTAAGTGCATGCATTAAGTGTTTATGGTTAATTCAAGACTAAAGGACTAATGAAAAGAGTCTGGGGGAAATAGTGACAGCCCATCACTCAACTCCATCTGTGAATCACTGTGTGGGGTCTCATGGCTTGGACATGTGGGGCTGCTACCAGCCCTGTTCACATGTCTTCATGGATCATTTAACTCTCCCATCAACTCACAGTAGATGGATGAATTCTTATCTATCAAAACATCTTACCCACTCAGATATAACAAAACATTTAAAAAACATTGAATGTGGCTTCATTATATAATACAACTCTCTTGCTATTTTATTATTAATATTATTGTTATTATTATCATATCAGAAGTTTGGATTCATTTAATTTCACAATAGAAATCAAGATCAACATCATACATTTGTTCCCAGCAAGTAAACTATTAGTATTTAACCAGAAGACAACCACGCATATGTATCTGTGTGCCTGAGTGACAAACCAGATGGGGTTTCAAAAGGTTGAAAAAATTCCACAAAAACATCAAAAGGGCATGGCACTGAGAGGTTTGCTTTGAGCTGCAATGTTGAAAATAAGTCTTATCGCTTTACCCAAAATTCCTAAATCTCTACACATGCCTTTATACTGTTAAAAAAAAATACAATTAATAGTAAAAACAATCTTCACCTCTTTACATTGCTTGCTATACCAATAATGTTTGTAGTCCAGTTCTAGTCATTTTAAAAATGAGAACCCAAGAATAGAATGTTTTACATTTTATTCAATTAGACTGAATGGATAGAAATGTTTTATATTTAGTACCAGTGTGTTAACAGCTGACTGAGATCAATTCTATATAAAAGGAACCGTAATACTGTTATAAGAAACAATTGAACTGAATGGCTAGGACTAATGTGTGTTTTGGTACAGATTTGTGGTTTCTATGGCTCCTTATGAAGCAAGTGGGCTGTATTTCTGAGAATTCTGAAACAAAATCAATCAGCATATTTCATTACACACACACACACACACACACACACACACACACACACACCCACACGTACACACACAGTCCAATGTTGTTGTTTTTTAATACAAGACAGATTATGCTGCCCTCTTCTGTCACTTTATCATACTGCAGCCATCCGCTGCTCTATGACACAAACTTTAAATTAAGATGTACCACATATAGTCTAAATCACACTGTAAATCCAGAGCATATTATGCTTTCACTTTTTGAGAATGACACTAATTGACACAAAGGGATTTCTTTCTTTCTGATAAGTGGTGTTCTGTAAACCTCGGCACATTCCCTACGTGACCTTTTTCTGTCAGGGGTCAGATGTCAAGAATCATGATGAGTAACACAATCATGTGGGGTGACCCACCAATTCCTTTCATACATGTCAATCCCAGTCAAAGGCGCAAAAACACTAAAGTATCAATCTATTAAAATTTCCTTGAAAATCAGGATAATATAGTTTAACAATACATAACGTTTTGTTATGTATTGTGCTATATGTAATTGGTTCAGTGGAACTGTCTCTTATTCCTGTCCTCATTTCTTCAAAAATATTTATGTGTGGGTGTTAGATGTAATTTCTCTACATCTGTTTGCAAGTAAAAGCATGCATTTGTGTTCTTAGTTGGTGTATATTTCATTTTATCCGTATCTCATCTTTAAAGTTTGACTCATGCCCCCTCATCTGTGACCCCATGTTGCTTAAGGCTGAGGAAAGTTCGGGTAATTCGTTCACAAAATGAATATAGCTCACATGCACATTCACTCAAAGATTTCCTTGAGTCAGCTATCTAAATGGGGAAATACCATAGAATTCTATTGTTATTATATAAAGGTAATTATGATTACACTTACCTGACCATAGCCTAAAGAAAATTGCATTTTTTATATATATCCTTTTTTAGATTAAAAAATGAATCGATTGTCTAATTGAGGATGCCCCTCAATCTCCCCAAAGGGAAGTTTTGCCAGATTTACCTCTTAGAGAACAGCCATAAAGCATATAGCAGTTAATAGAGGAGGGGGAGAAAAAGAATAATGGTATTGAAAAATAGAGTACCATCATATACCTTCTCATTTACCTTCTGACATTTACAATGAAAACGTTTTTTCACTGTTACAATTTTGATTCTTGATGTACTATTACACATAGAGAACAGTATCAGAACATAGAAAGAGCTGGTCTGGCACTGCATATTGAACCAAAATGAAGGACAGGGACATCAGGCCTGTTTATGAGGTGCAGAAAAAGGACAAAGATTGAGCGCCATGGCACCAAGATCGCATAAGATATGAAACAAAAACTGAACAACTTGCTCCAAGAGGATTGTCTATGTAATTAGTGTTTTATATTTTGCTTTTGGAGAAAAGCTATTATTTAGCATACTACTAACCAAAATGTTCTCAAACCTCAGCAATGAACCCAATGATTTCTGGATGAGAAGTCAGAGTAGCGCACAAAATCATTCAAAAACACGTGCGGTTTGAGGGGAATAGTAACTCTTTTATAAGTCCTACAGGGCTTGCAAATGCTCTAAAGTTTATTTAAAACCAGTAAAAGATCTTGACAGAGCTTGGCCAGGAAACACACCTAGTCCCCCTAGGCTTATTATACAGCAGAATCAAAAGTCCAGCAGATAAATCACACTTCTCATCTCAACACTTTCCAGAGACCCTCAGTTCAGGTTGTTTTCTCTGATACTGCAGCCATGCTTTGCACTACAGTCTGTTTTTTTAGGTTTATGGTGTCATCTAGTGTCCAAAGATCAGCTGCAGCTTGTTTGTATGGGCAGGTGGGGCAGAGTCCCACTAAAATATTAATCCACATGAAAATTGTGATTCATTATTTTAATCCACTGACACTCCTAGTTTCAACAGGAAAAAGGCCTTCAAATTTTGGACATTGGGGGTCTTGGAGTCAAAAAGGTTGAGAACCACTGACTTCAACAACTCAATTGTCTTATGTTTAAAGAATAGGCTCTGTTGCACTAAGAATAACCATAGCTTTCTCTCCCTCTCCTTCCTGGGGTACTTAAAACAACACTTAACATTATGAAACAACATTTTATTTAGATTTTGATGTTCACCACGTAAACATTAAAGGAATAGTTCACCCAAAAATGAAAATTCTCTCATCATTTACTCACCCTCATGCCATCCCAGATGATGTTCTTTCTTCTGCAGAACAAAAACAAAGAGGTATCATTTGTTAACATCAGTTTACATGAACTAACATTGAGCAATACTTTTGCACCATTTATTAACCCATGTTGTGTTCCAGTCATTTTGACCCAGACAAAGTGTTTTCATACATTTTTTTTTTATTAAATCAATTTGAATAAAATTCCTTGTCTTAATTCTCTTTGTAAAAATAATTCACAACAGAAGGTTTTGAATAAAAGTCATAAAAATGTTTCTTCTTTTTTTTTTAAAAGGTAGCGAAGGGGGCCTTTTAACCCAAACCTAGGGTAAAAGGCCCCAAGGGGGGTTATATTAATATAGTGTAGATACTGGGGTAATAGTTTTAGGGCACAATTTGTCAACTTGAAAATACTTTTGAGACAGCAAGAAGGTTTTTTTGAGATTTTGTGTATTTCAAATAAGTACTTCAGAAAAGGGTGCATCATTTCTTGTTCATTTCAATCACATTTAACATTTCAGAAATTCTCAAGTATTCTATTAGCAAATTAATCTCCATTGTCAACAAATCTACTCCCTCTTAAGAAAAACAATGTGATTTATGAGGACCTTTAGCCCACGCAAAAGGGGGGCTTTTTACCCCAAATACAATCCTTTCACTTATTGGATTATTTCTGATATTATATATATATATACAGTGGGTATGGAAAGTATTCAGACCCCCTTACATTTTTCACTCTTTGTTATATTGCAGCCATTTGCTAAAATCATTTAAGTTCATTTTTTTTCCTCATTATTGTACACACAGCACCCCATATTGACAGAAAAACACAGAATTGTTGAAATATCACATGGTCCTAAGTATTCAGACCCTTTGATGTGACACTCATATATTTAACTCAGGTGCTGTCCATTTCTTCTGATCATCCTTGAGATGGTTCTACACCTTCAATTGAGTCCAGCTGTGTTTGATTATACTGATTGGACTTGATTAGGAAAGCCACACACCTGTCTATATAAGACCTTATAGCTCACAGTGCATGTCAGAGCAAATGAGAATCATGAGGTCAAAGGAACTGCCTGAAGAGCTCAGAGACAGAATTGTGGCAAGGCACAGATCTGGCCATGGTTACAAAAACATTTCTGCTGCCCTTAAGGTTCATAAGAGCACAGTGGCCTCCATAATCCTTAAATGGAAGACGTCTGGGATGACCAGAACCCTTCCTAGAGCTGGCCGTCTGGCCAAACTGAGCTATCGGGGGAGAAGAGCCTTGTGTGAGAGGTAAAGAAGAACCCAAAGATCACTGTGGCTGAGCTCCAGAGATGCAGTCGGGAGATGGGAGAAAGTTGTAGTAAGTCAACCATAACTGCAGCCATCCACCAGTCGGGGCTTTATGGCAGAGTGGCCCGACGGAAGCCTCTCCTCAGTGCAAGACACATGAAAGCCTGCATGGAGATTGCTAAAAAAACACCTGAAGGACTCCAAGATGGTGATAAATAAGATTCTCTGGTCTGATGAGACCAAGATAGAACTTTTTGGCCTTAATTCTAAGCGGTATGTGTGGAGAAAACCAGGCACTGCTCATCACCTGTCCAATACAGTCTCAACAGTGAAGCATGGTGGTGGCAGCATCATGCTGTGGGGGTGTTTTTCAGCTGCAGGGACAGGAAGACTGGTTGCAATTGAGGGAAAGATGAATGCGGCCAAGTACAGGGATATCCTGGATGAAAACCTTCTCCAGAGTGCTCTGGACCTCAGACTGGGCCGAAGGTTCACCTTCCAACAAGACAATGACCCCAAGCACACCTCTAAAATAACGAAGGAGTGGCTTCACAACAACTCCGTGACTGTTCTTGAATGGCCCAGCCAGAGCCCTGACTTAAACCCAATTGAGCATCTCTGGAGAGACCTGAAAATGGCTGTCCACCAACGTTTACCATCCAACCTGACAGAACTGGAGAGGATCTGCAAGGAGGAATGGCAGAGGATACCCAAATCCAAATGTGAAAACTTGTTGCATCTTTCCCAAAAAGACTCATGGCTGTATTAGATCAAAAGGGTGCTTCTACTAAATACTGAACAAAGGGTCTGAATACTTAGGACCATGTGATATTTCAGTTTTTCTTTTAATAAATGTGCAAAAATGTCAACAATTCTGTGTTTCTGCAATGCTGTGTGTACAATAATGAGGAAAAAAAATGAACTTAAATGATTTTAGCAAATGGCTGCAATATAACAAAGAGTGAAAAATGTAAGGGGGTCTGAATACTTTCTGTACCCACTGTATATAATCATGTTGAAAATAATTTAAAATGACAAATTTTATTTTGTCTCAAAATAAATGTGATAATTTCCAGGATATTCATTAGCTACATAAATGTACAACATTTTCTAAATAATTAAATATTAGATCAATTGACCTTAAAATCTTATTTTAGACTTTACATGCAATGAACTCATGGATCAGGAAAATGTTCCAGTGTATAGTGACAAACAAGTGTTTAGGAAATACCTGTGCTAGTTTTTGATGCTATTTAGTGTTTTAGGAAAAAAGAAAATCAAAGGAACCTTTTCCCCGAGGAGCATTTAGACGCGTTGTACCCTATTACAAGGTGCTGGGTTTTGATCTAACACTGGGATTTAACACTGTGGACTGTTAAATCAATGCTTTACTAGTATGTCACAATAATGTAATGTATTTGAGTTAGTAGTTCGGTGGGGAGCCCGCCCGTGTGTGAAAAGGTGAATTAGCACTTACATTTTGCCTGATTTTTTTACATTTTTTTAACAAAACTTGGCTTGGCTTCAGAGGAATTGAAATACTGGGCACAAGTGATATGGATGACTTTTATAGTGTTTTTGGAGCTTGACAGTCACAACCACAATCCTCTCATCCCTTATTTTTCACAAATGGAAAGAAGTAATACTGGTTCAGAAAAGGGTGAGTAAATAACAAACATTTCAATTTTGGTGTGAGCTAGTATATTTAATCTTGCTGCTGCAAGCAGTATCAATTCTTTTTTTGTTCTATTTTTATATTTATATTTTTAAGAATTTATAGGCATAATTTAAATGTCATGCATTTATGTGACAGAATACAGAAAATAACAAAAATATATGCTTATTGGTTAATATATGACTCGCAGACTTGAGTGAAATTTAAGATGACATTTATTTGATGAAAACAGAAATGTAATGCCTTTCTTTGGCGTAAGCCCCATCTGGTAGCCCGAAGAAGTTCTCGGAACCGTCATATCCTGCGGGAGATAGAAGGAAGGGGCAAGGAAACTACCCTCATGCAGGACGGGACTCAACTGGTGATGGTGGGGTGGTTGAGGTTGCCGTTTTAGCACACTGAAACAGCAATGTGATGTTGTGAGCAGACTTATAAAGCAATGGCTTACATGTGATTGGCTAAGAGTTACTTAGCTAATGGTAAGATGATGTACAGCTTCTAGTCTTCCTGCTAGAACTATGCTGCACTTACATTTCTGATATTTTTTTTCTTTTCGTTTTTTTAGCAAAACAGTGAAAACTGAAAGAACACAATGTCCTTTTTTACAACTTTTATTTGGTAACATGAACTTTAAATAAAATGCAGTTAATGTTTTAAAGAAGGTTTTTCAATAATAATAAAAAAAATGTAAACATGTTTTTGTTTTTCCATTTTTCAATCCGGTTATGTGGTGGGGTACGTAAAAGTTTTTCTTGTTTCAAAGGAAGGCGTGACCAAAAAAAATTTGAAACAGGGATATGAATTATCTAAATGTATTTATTACATATATTATTTATGATTTGAATATATTATATTGCAAATGTATGTATGGCATATATGGATATATATATATATAATTGGGGTAAATATTGATATTGATACATGCAAATAATTGTTATTAATTTGTCTAATTTATAGGCACATAATATAATTAATTCAATCAAATTTGTTAAAACTGATTTGTCAACTTTCAAATTTGTCAAAAACTAGGTGGTTGCCATTAGATACTTTAAATCTTAAAAAACCCTAGGGCCCACCCTGTGTCCCACCTACCACCTTGCAGGGCACACTCAACTTCTGGCTGCAATGATTCCCTGGAGTGAACTAGCAGCCCTGCTCCACCCTGCATCCCATGTCTAGATTCCCCTTGTTCAATGGAGACTGGATTCCCTAAACTGGAGCCAGGTACCTGATAGTTCTGCCCAGAGTGCTGCACCGGAGCTAGGAACTAATCTAAAACAAATGGCAAGCACCTCGAAATGATGGCGGGATTAGATTCATTTCAAAAATAATTTTTAACCCTCACTTTACATCACATTAAATGATGCACAAAATCTGTAATCTCAATAAAATACCAATTGTCACACTATTGCACCCCACCCTACCCTGTCAAACACACACTTTCCACCCCATTCACCTTGCAGAACTTTCACAAAAGTGTTCTCGAGTGAGTCCTCACCCAAAGACAAGCAACTCTGGGCTTTATATAGCCGCAAGACATTCCATCACTAATTCCAAGCATTATGATGTTACAAAGGGCCAGTTCCAGATTCCATGACAATTAGTGGAAGAGACAGATGAGTGTGTGCACAGGGTCAGTATTATCAATACTCCTCTTTACTAGAATCAAACTGCACAACAAGGCATAATCAGTTTGGATCTACTGTTTTAAACTAATAAATACGGATAAGTTTTGAAGTATCAAGATGTGATGATAACCTTGATTTTTATTAAATTAATGTATATTTGATAATGTTTATAGATGCACAGTGTCAACCAAAAACAACAACTTAGGTATAATATGAGCACTAATTAAATGCCACAAGACAAATAACTGAAAGTGACAAAACAAAACAAAAAATCAGCATGCATAAAATAGGCATAAGTAAATAGTACTCCATAATCTCCATATTTTATTCATTCTCCAGTGCATTGCTGGTAACTCGCTTGGAAGTTGCTACCACATCCTCTATATTATATCCAGAAATTCCACACCTTGCTGAAAAATGCTCCAGTTTGACAGATATCCAGAAAATAAAATGAAAGATTACTTTGTGCATGCCTATTAGAGTCTTAGTTACTCTGTTTAAAGCAATTTGAATGGCAGATGGCTTTTCCTGTTTTCTCAAGAATATTCTGGGAATAATTATTTTCGACACTCAACTTGAAAAGATGCAGGAAGTGCATACAATATGAAAATATGAGGGGAGGGGGAAAGCAGGATGCCTTTAGCCTCGAGGGCCACACATGTTTTTCCTAGCCTAATTATTATCATTTTATTTATTTAATTTAGGAGTGGTGGTGGTGTAGTGGTCTAAACCACATAACTGGTAATCAGAAGGTCGCTGGTTCAATCCCCACAGCCACCACCATTGTGTCCTTGAGCAAGGCACTTAATTCCAGGTTGCTCTGAGAGGATTGTCCCTGTAATAAGTGCACTGTAAGTCGCTTTGGATTCATATTAATTAGAGTAGCACAGTAGCTCACTGGGTAGGACTGTCGCCTAACAGTAAGGAGGTCCTGGGTTCTAGTCCCAGCTCAACTGGGCCTTTTTGTCTGGAGTTTGCATGTTCTCCCCATGTTCCCATGGGTTTCCTCCAGGTCCTCGGGTTTCCCCCACAGTCCAAAAAGACATGCAGGTTAAGTTAATTGGAGACTCTAAATAGCCTGTGTGTGTGTTGCCCTGTGTGGAACCGGCTACCTGTCCAGGGTGTTTCCCTGCCAAAGACAGGTTAGGGTTAGTGTTCAGCACTACCCACAACCCTGCATGGGACAAGTGGCTATCTAGAAGATGGATGGATATTAATGAGGCAAGTATGCTAAATATGCTATTTAATACATCATGGAAATGTAATTTACACATAGCCTAATAAAGCTTAATTCTTGTAAAAGTGTGGTTCTTTGGAAAATAAAAACTGTGATACACAGTATACAGTATTATTATAATAATCATATATGAATGTATGCTTCCTGTTTTATGTATTTATTTTAAAGATCCACACTTTTACAAATGTACCACAGCAAAATGCACCACAAAGGCTCTAGAAAATCGGCACCTAAATAATCATGCACATTAACAATTTTATGTGATGAAAACATCATGCAGGCACAACTGGCCGCCTGTTGAGGACCATGGAATTAAGATTATACATGGAATTTAAGAAAATAACTACTTCAGAAAAGGGTGCACCATTTCCTGTTCATTTCAAACACATTTGGCATTTCAGAACATCTCAAGAATTTTAAACAAATGAATCTCCATTGTGATTGGATCAGTAAATGTGAGCACACTTTCAACATTTCACATAAAAACATATTAAATATTAGATCAAATTGCCTAAAAAATTTCCTTTTTAATTAGGCATTACACGCAATGATCTCTTGGATCAAGAAAATGTTTGCAGTGCATAGTGACAAACAGGTATTCAGGAAAGTGCTGTGGTACTTTTTGTTGCCATTTAGTGTTTTGGGATAACATAAAATAAAATGTACATTTAGCCCCGTTATATGTGTATATAGTTATTACTTATATTGAAATTTGATTATTTTTAAAATACTGTATGTTTAATCTTTTTTTTTTTTTTATCAATTCATGTGTGCACATAGTTCTGCCCACTTTTCAATAATTTTGCACCAAATAAACATTTCTATGTAGTTATGGTAGCTGACATGAAATTTTAAGCATTGTCTAAAAGTTAAAAAGTGATTAAAAATGGTAAATAACTTGGTGACTTGTCATTATACATACAGAACCATATAGGGCATTTTAACCAAAAATCTTGATGTTTCATGGTTTTCAACTTCCAGTTCCCAGCCACAGGGCACCAGCTATATGTGCTTTTTATTTCATTGTTTTCTCTATCTTTAAGTGATGATTTCAGCTTCTGTTGAAGCCACCAGTCCGCATCATTTCAACATTATTTCCGGTCATTCTAGCTCTAACGCTCTTAACCGGGAGCTTTGTACCTGAACGAGGAAGTAGCACACTGCTATTCCTAGAGGGGCTGTCAACGATGCGTATTGTTCAATGGTGAGCGGAAGGTGAATGAAGTGTCAATGGAGGAAAGGATGCGCGCGACGGCGCACGCGTCACACCCCCGCCTTCAATTAAAACATCTCAGGGTTCGTCTGCGTGCGAGCGAAGATGGCGACAGAGTAAAGGAGACCACGGGAAGATGACAAGGCCTCTACCGTCAAACAAAGCTTTTCATCCCGCCTAAGAGATGCCCGTGAATGAGTAAGATTTGGATGCGTACGATGTGTTTTCAAGGCGATGCGGGGTAGGTGATGGGGAATCTCGCAGCATGTGCTTTATTATGCACTGTCTCGGCAATTCAGACGCAGGTGTTTTCAGAGCAGATACATTTTGAGCACCATGTGAAAGAGATGCTTCGATCCATCATGTAACCGCCGCGTTGGGCAACGTCACGGGGGAAATATTGCGGAGGAGTGAGCTCGCGCTTTTGCCTCCCCCTCTAAAATATGATCACGGGCACCTGGCGGTGTGGAAGGAAACTTGACGCCCCGTTAGAAATCTGCTGCGTGACCGAACCAATCGACAAACCGTGCGCGGAGCCGGAGAAGGTGCAGAGATGGCGCATGAGCCTCGCATCACTGCTCTTTTTCACGGCGCTTCTGTCTGATCACCTCTGGCTCTGTGCGGGAGGCAAGCTCCGCTCGAGAGACCGGAATCACCGGAGAACGTGGAGCAACGCGAGTCACGACGCCCAGACGGGCCTACGCGATGAGGACTGCGGGGTTCTCTTGAGCAATCTGACAGAAAACGGGCCGGAGTGCGTGGAGGCTGACGCAGAACGCCGCGCGCCTCTGGAGTCCGCGTGCTCTACGCTTTACCGGCAGAAGAGCGGCGCAGTGGGCTCCTCCTATTCTGTACCGGTGCCCACAGTGCCTCCTCACGCGTTTTTAGAGTACTTCCGGAATTTTAGCTTGTCGTTTTGCGACGCGTTGACGATAGCGGACCTGCTGGAGAGCATGGCCAGCCCGGACGGGATGAACTGCAGTCTGGTCCGTGTCATTCGTGACCTGTTCAGCGGCGGACCGGAGGACGGGGATGTGTGCAGCGCATGTGTGCACGCTTACATCCGGCTCGACCAACACGCTCAGGAAAAATATGAGGAGTTTGACATCCTTACGCGCAAATACATGGCGGATGACTACTCCGTGCGAGCGCACACTCACCTGTGTCAGGTGAGAAACAAAGTGCTCTTGCTGTTACTACCAGCAGCACTCGACTTTGTTCTGTTTTTCTTCTTTTCTGTTCCACACGCAATTAATTTTATGGCTAGCTGTATGTTACTGTATTGCTTGATATTCTATTTATAACTTGGTGTGTTACATACAGAATAAATGTTTCATTGTGTATATGTATTGCAGGCTGTGTATAAAGCCTGGCTTTGTGCAGAATATTTTCCGGTTCCCCAGCAGCAATGTGTTAGGTGGCTTCCATGCAAGCACTACTGTGGAGAGGTCACAGCCAGCTGCCCCTTCATTCTACCTGACAACGACAGACTGCTGTATGCCGGCCTGCCCAGCTTTCTCTGTGCAGGTAAACATCAGTCAACACAGGTAACACAGCACATGTTATTAGATATTTATCAGACACTTTTATCGATACATAGTTTACTGGTCCCCCTGGATCAAAATGGGATTAAATGCCTTGCTCAAGGGCACAATGGTGATAGTTCTTTGATCCCTCTTTCTGGGTTTTGAATTTAAGAATATTTCAGTTCCAAGCCCAGACCTCTTACGCTTACATCATCATCATCAGCTGCTACTACAGGAGATATGGCACATTGTATCTGTAAAGAGAATAACTTTTTTGTTCACTCAGGTTGAAGAAAGACTAGCTGGGAGGATCAGTGGTAACACAGCTAGAATAGCAGTGACAGAAAATATTTATTAAGGGGTAATATTTGACCCTGGAATTGATTTTCTGGGGCTCTTTTTTTTGTACATTTTTGAGAGCAAATTTTTTTCCCTAACAGTATAAAATCTCACACTGTATCATCCTTTTATCTCATACACCTCAGTTAAATAATTGAAGTTTTAAAGTGATCATGACAAAAAGGAAATACATTTTTATATGTAAGAGTTTATTGTACTATAGAAACTAGGGATGCACCGATACCACTTTTTATCTTCCGATTCCAGTACCTGAAATCTCAGTATCGGCCGATCCCAATCCGATACCAGTGTTGTTTTTTGTATATCAGTTTATAATATCTTTACATTATTGTGTGGAAGTAATTGGGAGTACTCTTTAATATGTAGAGAAACACAAACCTCCAACTACACATTATTTCAATATAAATGTATAGCTTATTAAGAAAAACATTATTGTTAACTATTCTACTGGATAATGTAGCAACAAATCAACAGTAATTCCAGTATAAGTCTTCAGTAGAAAAGAAGCCGTTTTCTTTGATAAAAAAAACTTTTTTTTTGGTCAATTTAGTTGTAAGATTTCACTTCAGTTATTTATTGGAACCCATTCAACTTAATATAATTTGTAAACCAATAATAATAATCATAAATTGTATTATTATTTATATTATTATTGCCTTTTAGAATTTTAAATACAACAGTAATATATTTCAGTTATGTACCTTTAACTTTAAAACCCTCAGGCTTTTATTTTGACATTCTGAACTAGGGATGGGCGATACACTTGTTTTTTTTCCATCAGATACAAGTATTTTTAGGCCAGTATTGCCAATATTGATACCAATACCTATAATAAATTGAATTTTTACAAATTCTTTGGATAAAATGTGTAACTTAAATTATTTCTAAAATATTTTATATATTTATAGGCCTAAGCAGTCAATTATTAGGCTGTTTTGTTTACCTTTTAAAAATTAGTAAGTATAAGCCACATATAAAACCACAAAATGAACCATAGATATTATTATATGGTTACAACTACTAAAAACAAGTTACCATATGGATACTGCAGTAATGCTGTAAAACCATGTTTAAGTGTGTCAAAACCTTATAATAATAAAAACAAATAACATGGTTACTACAGTCATGGTTAATACAATATCACTTACAGTAATCCATCGTCAATTTTCTTAAGGGTATCATTTATTATGAGGATTAAAGATCATTATCAATATTAATATAATACCTCTTAATTTAAATAAACCAGTAAAAATGGTCACACAAGCCCATTATAATACGTCACATCTAGATTTGTCATTGATTAGTGTGAATAACTCCAGATGCTGTTTTTCTGTCATTACCTCAAAAAAACAGTGTTCCCTATTTGAATGAGCGCTGTTACTGAAAGGGTGAGCGCTGTCTGACTGATAGTGTATTTTAGCATTTCTGCGAGGCAAGATGGTTGGAAGAAAAAAATTGTTCCAGTGCCATGCAATAATTAATTCATACAATTATTCTTTTCCACTTCAAAGCTTAAGGGATGCATTCATATTCATGATATCTAAACAATAAGATCACTAGTTAAAAAAACAACAACATCAGAATCGATATTTTTATGTGAGGATCTATATTCTTGATAACACATTAGTATCGGAAGTATCGATACTTTAGCATTGATACACCCATCCCTATTCTGAACTCCCCAGTAAGTCCTGTCTCTGTTTGTAGGCAAGTTCACAGTAGTTTAATTCACTTCTCATTCAAATTCTTGTAAAATGCTCCTCTGATGCCATTCTAAGTGCAAATTATATGTGAACCGAACTATTGAGCATCTACATCTGAGATGTTGTTCGTGAGTAGCACCCAAATATTGCGCACCACGTGAAGGCTGAAAATAGCTGCGAGTGCCTCACCAGCCTGTGCATCGTGCTTATGTGCATGTGTGTGAACAGAGCAGCACCATTCATTAACGCGCTGGCACTGCAAGTGCAAACTATAAATTTACTTATTAAGCACAGGCTTTTGCGATTCAGAGCTATTGCATGTCTTCAAGTGGTTTTGAATAAAATGCACGAGCCGTATCAACTACATTGTGATGTCACACTGTGGTAGATATTTGCATCTGGAGCCATACATTAAATAAAACAAATTATTCAAATTGCTGGTACACTCCATATAAAATACTCCTGGAGAATAAATTGTTTATTATTATTTACACAGACAGTTCTCGTATGGATAATTATTTAAATGAAAGCTAAAGTAAACATACTGTATATTCATGATTTAGTTTATAAAATCTGCAAACTTGGATAATGAGTAGCCTAAAAATCTCTGTCTTTCTTACCACAGTAAAATGAAATTGAAAGGGATTGGAGCTGCATACGCCATAATAATAAGCTGTCCCGCATCAACATGAATTCATCATGAAGAGATGACTAGAAGCTTTTTTTAAATTAAGAAAAAATATAGTGGAGAGGGGGGTCTTCTTCACAAGATCAAGGGATGTGTCTGATGATTTTATTTTCAACAAAGTCATCTCAGTGCTGGCTTGTTTTGTGTTTGATTCGGATGCTGCTTAAAATGATGTGGGCTAATAAAAAAATTATAAAAAGTCTAATTTGGATGAACTAATTTTCAATGAGTTCATTTCTGACCATACTCTAATAAATTGGTTTTAATCCAAGAATGTTTTGTAGGCTATGCTTTAAAAATTTAAGAAACGAAGACATTCTCCTTGCACGTGATGTATCATTCAGCCATAGCCACTGCATGTCACACTTACGATAAAATGTGGAAAATTTTTATTCCCATAAAAACACCAGCAGAAACAAATGAAAATTCCTCTTCATTTCCCTCTTTTATTGCCGTGTGTGTGTGTGCGTGTGTGTGTGTGTGTGTGTGTGTGAGCGTGTATTTATCACTTTGTGGGGACCAAATGTCCCCATAAGGATAGTAAAACCCGAAATTTCTGACCTTGTGGGGACATTTTGTCGGTCCCCATGAGTTTGTACATATAAAGTTTGTACAGTATAAAAACAATTATGTCTATGGAAAGTCCCCATAAAACATGGAAACACTACGTGTGTGTGTGTGTGTGTGTGTGTGTGTGTGTGTGTGTGTGTGTGAGTTTGTACATAAAGTTTGTACAGTATAAAAACAATTATGTCTATGGAAAGTCCCCATAAAACATGGAAACACTACGTGTGTGTGTGTGTGTGTGTGTGTGTGCGTGTGTGATTTTAATGTGTCTGTCTTTTGTGAATTTTATGAGCTAACAAATACATACAAACACTAAGGAGCTGAAATCAACTTAACCATCTTTATTCAACACTCCTTTTCCAAGTTTAACCATCCACATAAAACAATAACATTTCAAAGCGTCACATCGGGTTTTCTGAATGACTCTTCCCATAGAAACCATCATTAGTTACAGATCTCAGACTAAAGGCATTCCAATGCCGGATGCTCGGAAGATGATGTTAAATGAAACAAAACTGTAACGGTCCGGTTAGCTTAGCAAGTGTTTGACTGTCACCAGAGATGTCTCCTAACAACCCAATTCATAAACAATCTGCAACGCTAGCATTTGTGCTACATGTGTACGATTATCAAAAGAGAGTATAATTTACTATGTTTTGAACACCTGCTACTCTGATAATATTGGCTAAACAAGCTTTATTTGTATAATGTAGGAACTTTGAATAAATTATCGATGTTAATTAATAAAAGTTCATGTTTATCACTTATTTTGTGCAACTTCCTGTGTGCCGACATGATTGTGTGATGTCACACACCTGCATCTCGGAAATCGCAGTTTAAAATTTCCGCACGACTTTCCAAGTGGAAGTTACGACTTCAAGTGGCATTCCATAGCACGTTGTAGGAAGTTGGAAAATCCAACTTTCTGAGTTTAATGAAATGCAGCAAGAGGCAGATTGCTAACATTAGCTAGCTAGCTTTGCTAGCATCACTACACTTAGCTTACCTTTCTTTATGTTTGTGCCGATAAAATATGGAAGTGGTCCCAGCCGTCTCGTTCAATGTGCATTGAAAAATTTGCATACTGCTGTGTTTTCTTTTGGATGCTTTTTTTGTGTGTTTCTCAACCTTGTTGCTGCCATGGCACACTTTTTACGATAAAAAAAAAATCCCATGGCACACAACTATACAACAAACATCGTCGATAGTTTTCCTTTTCAAGAACTTGTCCATGATGTCTGTCTTAGTAGCGTGAACATAATATTTGAAATTCGGCTATGCAAAAAATGCAAGTAATAAAGGGACGCTGTATAATGAGAACTCAGATGCCAAGAGCACTAATTAGATGAGGAAAAAACAACAAATTTGTAGATCAGTTCTTGCAAATTAATTAATTATTGTTTAATTACGCGAATAAATAAATTATTTATTTATTTACTGTATTTTCCTGAAATAAAGTCACACCTGACTATAAGTCACACTGGGTCAAAATCAGAGGAAAAAACCCACATAATTCATTCTGACAGAGGTTGTATCCTGCAGGCACTATGACCCCTGGAGCAGACGCCCCGCCTCTATTCAGCAGTTCAGATGTCAAACACACTTTGTGAAGATTACAGTACCTCAGAATCGTCTCAGGTTACGACTGTAACCCTAGTTCCCTGAGAAGGGAACGAGACGATGCGTCGATGACGCTTTGGGAACGCCTTTGCGTGTTTACCCCTGAAGCACGTATGTCAACTAGTCAATGGAATGAATGAACACCACGAGCGGGTGACGTCATGACCAGGAAAGGATATAAGCACATCCGGTGCGTTACTCGCGTTAGCTTTTAGAGCCGAAGCAAAGTCGATCGCAGGGATGCAGGAAGTATGGCAGGGCGACGCATCGTCTCATTCCCTTCTCAGGGAACTAGGGTTACAGTCGTAACCTGAGATGTTCCCTTACGAGGGAACTTGCGATGCGTCGATGACGCTTTGGGAACGATAATACCCAATCCGCCATAATTACAAAATGCCAGATGATAAAAACTGTCGGCAAATTAAGTAAAAAGCACCTGGGATCCTGGGGCAGCTTCCAGGTCCAGGCTATAAAACCTCACAAAAGTTAGCGGCGAGGACCAACCTGCCGCATCACACACCTCCTGGAGGGCTTTAGAGCTCGCCATACTTCAAGTAGAGTGAGCTCTGACCACCAAAGGGCATGGCTGGCCAGAGGACTCATATGCAAGAGAAATAGCCTCAACTATCCACTTACTGATTGTCTGTTTAGAAGCAGGAAGACCTTTCTTAGGTGAACCAAAACAGACAAACAACTGATCAGATCTCCTCCACGGGGCAGCCCTGTGGACATAAGTGTCCAGTGCTCGCACTGGACACAAGAGATTCAGTTTTTCCTGGTCCGAAGATGTAAACTGAGGAGGACAGAATGCCTGCAGTACAATAGGCCTTGGAATATTGGTTATGCCGGGACCCTAGTTCGAACCGCAGGCCTCAGCTTCAAGGTGCCACGAAGGAAACGAATAACCAGGGGGTCTCGACCCAAAGATGTACTACCCACAGGGGCGCGGAAAGCCACAATGGCCGCCACGTAAACCTTTAAGGTAGAATGACATGAACCTGATGTAAAACGATACTGGAGCAACTCAAGTACTGTGTGACTGAACAGTTAACTGGATCTCGCTGATGCTGTTGACACAAAGACTTGAAAACTTTCCACTTAAGTGTATATCATTTCCTTTTGGCTGGAGCTCTGGAGCTAAGAATGGTCTCAACGACGTCAGTCGAGAGACCACTCTGTAAAAGTTGGGCCCCCTCAGAGGCCAAACCCATAAGTTCCAAATCTCCGGTCGGGGGTGAAGTATTGTGCCCCCTGCCTGAGACAGAAGGTCTCTCCTGACAGGTACCTCAAAAGGAGGGCCGTCGAGGAGATGAATTAGGTCCGTAAACCAAATTCGACTCGGCCAGCGTGGAGCTACTAATAATAGACTTACTCCGTCCTGGAGGACTCTCTCCAGAACTCCTGGGAGCAGAGCAACAGGGGGAAATGCGTACAGACGTAGCCTCGGCCACGTCTGTACCATAGTGTCCAACCCCAAGGGGGTTGGTTGCATGAGGGAGAACCAAAGTGGACAGTGCGTCGTAAGCTGAGACGCAAACCAGATCCACTTCTGCTTGGCCGTAAAATTCCCAAATGAGCTACACCGCCTCGGGGTGGAGTCTCCATTCCCCTGGCCTCAGCACCTGCCTCGACAGGGTGTCTGCTCCTATATTCTGGTACCCTGGGATATACACTGCCCTCAGGGAGAGTATTTTCCCCAGGGACCACAAGAGGATCTGGTGCGCCAGTTGCAGAGTGGACGCGAGCGCAGACCCCCCTGTCGATTTAAATAAGAGACCACCGATGTGTTGTCTGTACGGACAAGCACATGATGGCCCCTCAGATCTGGGAGGAAATGTCTCAACGCATTGAAGACGGCCATCATCCCCAGGCAATTTATGTGCCAAGAGAGATGATGGTTCCTCCACAGACCCTGAGCTGAGCGGCCTTCCATTACCGCTCCCCAGCCAGTGAGAGGAGCATCTGTCAAGATAGCAACTCGATGGCAAAGAGCTCCCAACACCGGATCCTGGGACAGGAACCAATGTTTCCTCCATATAATCAAGGCGCGGATGCGCCGCCACGTGATCTTGATCGTACGAAGTGGGTTCCCCCTCGGGGAGAACCCTCTGGTCCTGAGCCACCACTGCAAAGGTCTCGTGTACAGCAGGCCAAAGGGGATCACATTGGACGCTGCTGCCGTGAGGCCTAACAGTCTCTCGAACTGTTTCACAGTGCATGACTGGCCTAGCTTCAACTCTTTTGTGGCTGTGATGATAGCAGCTCCACGAACGGGCGATAGTGTGGCCCGCATCGTGACTGAATCCCATACCACACCAAGGAAAGTGGTTCTCTGTAATGGAGAAAGCACACTCTTCTTGGCATTGAGTCTCAACCCCAATTTCTTCATATGAGCGAGAACGACATCTCGATGCCGACACGATGACTGCTCTGATTCTGCCAGAATCAGCCAGTCGTCGATGTAGTTCAGAATGCGTATGCCCTGCAGCCTGAGCGTGGCCAGAGCTGCATCAACACACTTCGTGCAGGGGTGACAGAGCTAGACCGAATGGAAGCACCCGATATTGGTATTCTTTGCCCCCGAAAGAAAACCTCAGGAACTTCCTGTGTTGAGGGAGGATGGAGACATGGAAGTAAGCGTCCTTCAAATCTATTGTGACAAACCAGTCCTCGGATCTGATTTGAGTCACTATCTGTTTGAGTGTGAGCATCTTGAATTTCAATTTCATGACTGCACGATTCAGCAAACGGAGATCTAAAATTGGACGCAACCCCCCATCCTTTTTTGGAACAATTAAGTATCGGCTGTAAAACCCTGATTCTCTGTTGGGGGAGTACACCTGTTCTATAGCTCCCTTTGCTAAGAGAGACTCTACTTCTTGCTCCATTACCAGAGCCTGCTCGGGATGTACTACCGTGAGTAACACCCCGTTGTAACGAGGCGGAGGAGAACCAATTGGATTCTGTAACCTTCCTCTATAATCTGCAGGACCCAAGGAGATATATTCGTCAGATTCTTCCACTCTGTCAGAAAATCTACTAAGGGTACCATTCTCTCGAGACTGGCCTCTGGTGTTAAAGGAACAGCCACTTCGGCGACCTGAAGCATATTGGCAGGAAACGACCGAACTGACTGTTTTTGAACCCCCATCAGAGGGCTCACGTCCGACGCAATGTCAAGTCGACATTGCGCCGAACTTTCGCTGGATACCACTGCGCCCCGAAGCACCAAGGGTGGCGGGGTTGGCAGACCGGTCCCATGAGGACCCCAAAGTGGAGCAGGCACCGTATTCTGAGGTGTACACCGCTCCACCCCGGTTGGGGCTGTCCTCGATGGTCTGACGTGCATAGCGTCAGGACCTTTTCTGAGCCGAAGCCTTCTTAGCCGTAAGTACGGTCCTCAGATCCGGCTTAGACTTAGCCGACTTCGGCTGAGAGCGTTGGCTCGGTCCCCAAGATTTATTCGGGGGAGCACGAGACGCAACACTTATTTTCTGTTGCACACGGTGCGAGGAACTTGGCTGGGGATGCTCATGCCCAGCATCCCCAGGGGGATGGACTCGGTGAGGAAGGAATTTTTTTAAAAGCCTCAGATTGTTTTTTATTTTCTTGAAACCCTTCAACAACCGTATTCATCGAGTCACCGAAAACACCAGAGGGAGACATAGGGGCATCTAAAAGAAAAGCCCGCTCTTTATCTTTAATCTCTGCAAGATTTAACCAAAGATGTCTCTCAGTAGCTACGAGGGCTGCCATAGACCGCCCAATACCGTATAAGCCTTACCCTCTAAATTGGATGTGGTTTTTAGTGGTTTATTCGGCAACACGGGATCCTTCAGGGACGATGCTGACCCAGGAGACAGATAGCTCGCGAGCGTCTGTTCCGCTGGGGGCATCAACCCATAACCAAAATCTTTCAGCCCCTTTATATTTGAATATGTGTGAACATGGGAACTAAATGACGAATATGGTTTATTCCATGATCTACATAGCTCACTATGTAGATCATGAAAAAATGGAAGGGCCCGTGGTTGAGATGAAACATTAGATGTGAGAAAACGCTCGTCTAATTTGCTTTTAGGACGAGTATCTCTTTTTTTCTGCTGGCCAGTCAATATTTAATTTATTAACAGCACGAGTTATCACCTCAATAAGCTCCTCATATGCTGGGGAGAGGGATGGCGAATCCTCTCCCCTTATTGTGTTAGTGTTTGTGTCACTCTCATAGATGCTCAGTAACTCTACCTCCTCAGAGCTAGAGCACCGAAGCGTCGGACTCTCTTCCCGGGCGGAAGAAGCCGCAGCGCGGTCTTCCGACACTGGCAAGAGAGCAATGGATCCCTCGGGTAAAGGAGAAGATAAGGCAGAGCCCGCCTCCAACCCTGCCGAGAGATCCATTTGCAAACCCCAAGTGAGTTTTCTCCGCACTGCTGAGGTTAGCGAGCCTGTCCATCGCCAACGCGAGTAACGCACCGGATGTACTTATATCCTTTCCTGGTCATGACGTCACCCGCCCGTGGCGTTCATTCATTCCATTGACTAGTTGACATACGTGCTTCAGGAGTAAACACGCAAAGGCGTTCCCAAAGCGTCATCGACGCATCGCGAGTTCCCTCGTAAGGGAACTACACGTATCACAGTATTTTTTGGACTTGTTAAAAACAGGAGAATTTGCTTTTAGTAATCGTATGTAACATTTTCACATATTCATGTCATGAAAGAAACTCTAGATGTAAGCCACATCTGTTCATAACATCTTTAGCTCTATGCTGTGCACAAATAAACAGCGTTTAGTCTTTGAGTAAAACAATACACCTGTTGTATTCTATTAATTCATTCGGTTCACTGACTGAATGTTTTTACTACAAGTGTGATGATGAAGCATCATTTTGTGTGCATGTGCTGCATTTGACAGTGGACTAGAGTTTGTTAGAACAATAATGTTATGATGGACAACATATAAAAACTGGTTGCATAAAATACTTTGTAATGGAAAATATACTGAATTGGCAACTTTAAAACTCTTCTACCATCTCTATGCCTTCACTAAAATACCGGAAAAAAATATTTATTTATTTTGAGCAATTTTATCATTTTCCTTGGCACACTTGACAATCTTTCATGGCACACTAGTGGGCACAGTGGCTGCGAAACACTGGCATTTTTCTGACATTGAAAATTTTAATTTAGAAATGAGTCAAGTTATTAATTGCATTTGAAGCAGGAAGCTATACATCCAATCACAGTAATAATTTTAACAAATAAATCAGGCAATGCGCTGGCAATTTAGTGATATCCCCACAGTTGTGGCCTTGATCGGCCTTGAAATAAAATCAGAGTCCTCTTTGTTTGAGACTGAGACAAGACAGAGTAAAATTGCAGTCGATTCCGAGACGAGACCTTCAGAAAGTGGTCTCAAGACTGATCTCGAATACTACAACACTGCCCTCCACAACAACACATGAACATCTACTTTGCCATATCACTTCCGTAGCCATCAGCGGTGAGCAGTGAGATGGCAAGGAGAGAGCAGATTAGTCAAGAGCAGAGAGCCAATCACAAACATGGGCATTTACTGTTACATGTAAGTCTTAAAAGAAAAGCAGCATCAAAACTGAGTGTTTCTGACAGAGGGTCAGAATTAGGGTGCACATTTCTTTTACTTGTATTACAAGTGAACCAAAAGGAACATTTTAAAATAATAAAAAAGGCATGTCATAACCCCATTAAATCTGAACAGTAATTGCTGTAAAATCCTGTAGAATTCAAATACAAAAGGAGCAGTAATTAATGCACCAACTTTCATAAAACAAATAACTGCACTGCTAGAATACATTAACTGTAAATAATTGGCCAGTCTCTATATTAGGTTAGAAAGATCTCTGCTGTCTACCATTACTGTAAATTTATTTATGTAAACACTGTTTCATGTTTTGAAATTTTTAGGAGTGCTTTCTTCACATTCAGTGTTTTCTCTGTGTGCTTTTGGCCTGATAATAGGTTTTCAACAACATTTGCCTCTTGAGACAATGAATACAATTATGAATACTACATTGTCTGCAAAAGCAATAAATCCTAAAATCACTAAAAATTATGAAATAAATAAAAAGTTATAAAACACACACACACACTCACATTTATATATCAGGAGCATTTTTGCACCAAGTCCTGTTAAGTTTCTGCTAGGTAACTCATTGTTTCTCTCCTTCTCCTTATCAGAACTGCAAGAAGAGTCTTTGTCCATTGAAGGTCCAAATTGCTGTGATGTCAGATGGAGTGGGTGTGACTCGGCTGTGGGGGCTGCGTGTGCTTTGGCACAACTCCCGGGCTCATTTTCTTTGCATAGGAGGTTATCATCAGGTGCTGCGTCGTCTACAAGTCGTCTCCATGGCAGTAAATTTAAACTGTGTGTGCTTGTTCTCTTCTTATTGCAAACTGTCATCACTATAACAACCTTGCAGCATTGCAGCACTGGCTCCTTGGAGACCATAGTACCTCTTGACGAAGTTTCTATGAGGGAGGAGTAAGGAACTGTAACAATTCCCTACTAAATGGAAGACGTGCATGCTGTAAAGTGTTTTCCTCTGCTGTACATGAGATGAACCTTGCCAAATGCCTGAAATGCACAAGAAGTCTCACAAAGTGTGTCGGTGCTTGTCTTAATGAGGGTTGGAACATTGGGCCTGATCTAAGCATGTGTGCATTTTTGTTTTGAGTGAGTGTGTGTGTTTTTAACAGTTTTTCAGTGTTTTGTTTGTTTTATCAGGACTAATCTCCATATTTATGTCTTGTTTTAGACAACATTCTTGGAAACAAAAATGAATGTATGAAGAATGTATGACAATTTCTCCTCTAATAAATCTAAGTTCTGCATACTTTCAGATAGTGGTCATGAGAATCTAAAGTTTAGGTTAGTTTGTGTCTCAGAACATTTTGCCTCCTCCAGTCCAGATGTGTACACTGGGTACAGGTGGTTGCTGATCTTATACAATCTGAATTAAGAGCAGTTTCTGCTGGCATTCTCAACTATTTTCTTTTTCTTTTTGTACTTCCTTTGGACAGGATAATTTTCTGGACTATGCTTGTTAATCTGTTACCATCCCTCTTACTCTCATTCTAAAGGCTTCAACACACTGCTCTAGCCAACACCAATTAACGCCTTTCACTCTCATGAATTTTATGTTAGTCTTGATGATTTGGGGCTGTCTAGGGGGCTTTGGTAGTCACTGTACCATTTAACAGATGCTTTTCTTCCAAAACATCTCACAATGCACAAATTGGAAAAATATTGTGGGAAAAACTTTGGAAACATTACAAATCCACTCCATGTGGACTGTCACATTTCTGCAAACTCTCCAGCAACATGATAGCAAATGTAAATTAATTATGGGGGGGGACTTTGCATAATGATCAGTGATATTCACTTTCATAGTACTATATTTTATTATTTTGCTCTGGCTGTCAGTCTGTGAAGCAGGTCACTGAGGTAAATAAAAGAGCTTTGGAGATAGATTGCTTAGACAGCAGACACAGAGTGGACACAGAGGATCTATATAGAGTGCAGTGGAAATGTCTGAGGGTAAGGGTGAAGTTTCCACATCATGTTGATGCGTTGTATGCTAGTATACTGTATATTTATTTTAATATGGTGATAAGGTCTCATGGCTTTGCATAAATTAAATGCCAAATTAAATATAATTCAACTTTGTTGTAAGGCCAGAACAACACTCGCCTGGTTCAGATTGGGTCTATAGTAGTAACAGAAGCTGACTCTGTTTTATCAGACCATTTTACCAAACAGCCATTTCATCAGAGATCAGAATTATATATTGTATAATTATAATTGTAATCAGATTACTGACTTTACTGATTACTTCATCAAAACGTAATGACATTATTGGTTATTTTTAAGTTACTTTTTACAACACTTCACAAAATTAGTTTTGGTTTTCCTCTCAACAAATTCAAAATAATGTCTAAATTTCATCCTTGTTCATTGTCAACACATTTCTCCCTAACGAGGACTTACCAGTTGTCAAAGAAATGCAAACAGACATACATTTAAGTAATACATTTTCAACAAATAACATACAGTAAATATTGTTTTAGAAATGTATGCAATCCAAGTAATATACTTAAAAGTAATTAACCATATTGAAAGTCAGTAACTTGTATCATCGAAAAATAGGTTCCAAGGGACCCTTCGGTAATTAGTTGTCTTACATTTACATTTATGCATTTGGCAGACGCTTTTATCCAAAGCAACTTACAGTGCACTTATTACAGGGACAATCCCCCCGGAGCAACCTGGAGTTAAGGGCCTTGCTCAAGGGCCCAACAGTGGCATCTTGGTGGTGCTGGGGCTTGAACTTTGAGGGTCAGTAACCCTGAGCCTCAACCACTGAGCCACCACTGCCCTCAATAGTCTTCATTGGATTAGATATTTCATAGAACAACTCTAAAAAATGTCAGCAATAAAAATGTGGTTTGCGAATCTAATAAAGGCTGTTTTATCGGACAACAGAGAGTGTGCCTATTTTTCGATGATGAAAGTTGTTTCCCCTACCAAAGAGCACCTTCCATATAGTTTTGATTTTTTGAGCAGACTGGATCTTTTTTGTTGTTGTTATTTCAGTAACTTGTAATCTGATGACACGTATTTAAAATGTAATGTGTTACAATACTTTTTGTACTAAAAATGTAATTTGATTATGTCTCAAACTGTTTCTTCTGTCTGTGTGTAATCACACAGCTCATTGTAGAATCACATGTAAAATTTACTCAAGGGCAGCTGGACTTATCTGTTTTTTGAAGATGTTTTCCCACTCATCTTAGTGGTTTTCTATGAGAGTGTGAGCAGTGTGTTGAAGCCTGAGCAGATTTTTGGCCTTTTTCTGATATAATTTTCTCTAGGATTATCTGGTCAAGGATCTGAACTCTTTGGAGAACTCTGATGTCAGTTCTCCACGTATGGACTTTGAGTCTGTGCTGTGGCAACCCAATAAAGCATCTATATAACATTTATTTTCATTATGAGAGTGCATGTTTTTGTGTTCTATATACAGTGATAGGCCTGCTAGAGTGTGGGGTTTTAGCCAGTAGGAGTCAGTGTTTTCTCTCACTCAAAAATGACAATTCTGTCATTATTTACTCCCCTCTTGTTGTTCCAAACCTGCATGTATTTCTTTCAGAACACAAAAGAAGATGTTTTAATGAGGATCCCTTTTTGTATTTTCAATACAATGGGAGTGGATAGTGCCTCACTTTAAAACTTCAAAAAGGATACACAAGTATCATAAAAGTTGTCCATGCCACTTCTGCGTCATATTCCAAGACTTCTGAAAGAATTGGATAGGTTTTTGGTAAGAAACAAGTGAGAATTTGAGTAATTTTTCAGAAAAAACTTGATGTCCATTGCAAGTTCATGAGCATGAGACTAAATTCCCATTTGAACTTGCCCACATTCACACAGGCAATGATTGGGATTGATAACCATATTTATTGCAGGTGTGAGTTTGTTTGTTCAATCAACAGCTTACAGTAGCAGCTTGAATGTTTGAATGAACAAATAACTGAAGTCACAGCTGTATTCTATTCTCCCGATAGATTGAGTAACCATATTGACAGACTGATTTCAATATCAAAGATGATGACGGCCATAACTTCAGAAATTTTTATCATAATTGGCACAGTGCTATTTTCAGATCATAATTAATCAACAGCGGCTTTAAATACATTTAAGCCAAGTGCAGAGCTCAGTATTTGTGTCGTGCTGCTCCCACTTGCAAGCAGTTACGGTGGAGGACAGCAGCTGGATCTTCGAATTACATGCAGCTCATATCTCTGTCTCCATGAGGAATCGTTTGCCCAAAAATGAAAATTCGCTCATCGTGTACTTACCCTAATGCCATTCCAGATGTGTTTGACTTTCTTTCATCTGCTGAACTCAAAAGAAGATTTGTAGAAGAATTTCTCAGCTCAGAATTTCTAGCAAAAATGGACATAAATATTGATCTGTTTCTCACCCACACCTATCATTTCACTTCAGAAGACATGGTTTAAAACTCTGGAGTCTTATGGATTACTTTTATGATGCCTTTATGTGCTTTTTGGAGCATTACAATTTTCTCACCCATTTACTTGTATTTTATGGAACTTCAGAGCTAAAATATTCTTCTAAAAATCATAATTTATGTTCTGCAGAAGAATGAAAGTCATACACATCTGGGATGGCATTAGGGTGAGTAAATGATGGGAGAATTTTCATTTTTGGGTGAACTATCCCTTTAACGAAACCCCACATGAAATGCTCAAGACATTGTACAATGGGTAACAAAGTTTGTTCCTGGCAGGCAGCAGATGCCCTAACCCTGCCCCCACCTTAATCTTAACCATATGGAGCCTGTAAGGCTGAGAACCCTGCCTTGAACAACATGAGGCACCTTTCTCCCATTGCAGAAAATGTACAGGTATCAGTTTGATTATACTGTAGAATGTGGAAGTCACTCTCGTAAAAATGTTTTAAAAAAAAACATTGTGTGTGAATGTAACCATATTAAGTAGCAGCGGTTCAAGCTTGTGTAGCGCCCTGGGCGAAACTCCCTTCAGCACCCTAAACCCCCACCCCCGCTAACAAAAATAGTTGACGGAGGGTTGGAGATGAGATGGCTGGTGGACTATAGGGCACCCACTTGTTTGTGTGGGTGTGGGGGGTTATGCTTGACATGGCTGCCCATGTCACCTATGCATAAATCTGCCACTGGTATTAAGCACTCAAATACAGGACTGACAACCATTTTCTGCTGTTGTGTACGTGACCTTTGTGAGCCTCTGTGAACAAGTCCTCTTAAAACGTATTTATTTGCAGCGTATTGCAAAGACACAGGGGACCTTCATTAAAACATCTCCTTTTGTGTTATGCATAAGAAACAAAGTAATACTGGTTTTAACAACATGAGGGTGAAAAAAATGTAATCCATTTTTGGATTTAATACTCTTTTAATTGTACAAATCAGCATGATAACATTCTGTTTCCTGAGATGATTGGTTTCCCCCACAGTCCAAAAAGACATGCAGGTTAAGTGACCCTAAATTGCCTGTGTGTGTGTGTGTGTGTGTGTGTGTGTGTGTGTGTGTGTGTGTGTGTGTGTGTGTGTGTGTGTGTGTGTGTGTGTGTGTGTGTGTGTGAGCATGTATTTATCACTTTGTGGGGACCAAATTTCCCCATAAGGATAGTAAAACCCGAACTTTTTGACCTTGTGGGGACATTTTGTTGGTCCCCATGAGGAAAACAACTTATAAATCATACTAAATTATGTTTTTTGAAAATGTAAAAATGCAGAAAGTTTTCTGTGAGGGTTAGGTTTAGGGGTAGGGTTAGGTTTAGGGGATAGAATATAAAGTTTGTACAGTATAAAAACCATTATGTCTATGGAAAGTCCCCATAAAACATGGAAACACAACATGTGTGTGTGTGTGTGTGTGTGTGTGTGTGTGTGTGTGTGTGAGCGTGTATTTATCACTTTGTGGGGACCAAATTTCCCCATAAGGATAGTAAAACCCGAACTTTTTGACCTTGTGGGGACATTTTGTTGGTCCCCATGAGGAAAACAGCTTATAAATCATACTAAATTATGTTTTTTGAAAATGTAAAAATGCAGAAAGTTTTCTGTGAGGGTTAGGTTTAGGGGTAGGGTTAGGTTTAGGGGATAGAATATAAAGTTTGTACAGTATAAAAACCATTATGTCTATGGAAAGTCCCCATAAAACATGGAAACACAACATGTGTGTGTGTGTGAGCGTGTATTTATCACTTTGTGGGGACCAAATGTCCCCATAAGGATAGTAAAACCCGAAATGTTTGACCTTGTGGGGACATTTTGTCGGTCCCCATGAGGAAAACAGCTTATAAATCATACTAAACAATGTTTTATTGAAAATGTAAAAATGCAGAAAGTTTTCTGTGAGGGTTAGGTTTAGGGGTTGTGTTAGGTTTAGGGGATAGAATATAAAGTTTGTACAGTATAAAAACCATTATGTCTATGGAAAGTCCCCATAAAACATGGAAACACAACGTGAGTGTGTGTGTGTGTGTGTGTGTGTGTGTGTGTGTGTGTGTGTGTGTGTGTGTGTGTGTGTGTGTGTGTGTGTGTGTGTGTGTGTGTGTAATTCATGTTTTCTTAAACTTTAGCACCCTCCAGGACTCAGTATGGGCTGGATTCTCTGTTAAGTTAATTTGTATAATTTAATTTAAACTGCCCAAGGATTAAACTGCCCAAGGGCCTCAGACCCTACCTGCATATTCATTGCAGTATTTCTTTGCTATTGTAATGATGCTTTTATTAAATTATTTTGTAATATCTGCTTCTAGAGATTCACCACGAATTGTTAGTGAGAATTGTCAGAGTGTGAGAGCGTCACATGGTTGTGTGAATGATGTGCGATGAATGGATTCAGCAGCAGTGCAGCTGTGAATATTGAAGTGATTTAAGATTAAAGAGTCTGGAGTGGAATAAAACAGCACCAATTTAATATAAAACCATTATAAAGAGGCTTAGCTTTATGAGGTCACAGGGGATCTGCTGTAAGCAGAGCAAAAACAGAGGGAGAGAAAAAGAGAGAGAAAGCAATGAAGAGAGAGGTAACATCAGATATGTGGAGCTTAACCTAAGGTCTGATAGTAAGAAAGTACCCACCAGCCCTCTTGGTTTGCTCTGCAGTCTTTCCCTCTGACTATGGGAGATTTCACACAACAGTTATGATGACTCAGGGAATTATTCTGCACCATCTTTACCAAATGTGGAGTTTCGCAGGGCTAAATCCTTGCACCTCTCGTGTTCAATCTGTGCTCCCAACAGGCCAAATGTTGCACAACAGCAACATTTCTCACTAAAGCTATGCAGACAACTGCTCCCAGATCTACCTACAGTAGATTTATTGTCAAGTGTGAACAGCCCTATAGATTCTCTATGCCAGTGCATTGATGAAATTAACAGTTGGATATTCCATAACTTCTTTCAATTATACAAAGACAAAACAGAAGCCATCGTGATTGGCAACAAAGATGAAATACCTTGACAGGTTGTGAATCTTTGTGTCATTTTGAAATCAGAGCTAAGTTTTCTAATGCGTTTTCGGTTGAAAATTAAACATTTCCTAATGCCATTATTTTCCAAAGTATGTGAAACTAATGAGCTATGTGAATAACTAAATCTGCCTACTATCACAAAAATTTGGTGTTTTAAAAATTAGAGGCATTTAATATAGTAGCAGGGATACTGCAACAGACTCTTTACTGACCTTCCCAAAAAGACCTACAGCTGTAGCCGTTGGTGAATTATGGACCGGGCCAATGGGGCCAGTGCCCTGGGTCCCTTAACTACCAGGGGCCCTGGGATACAAGGTCTCGCTGCCCATCAACTCTGAAAACAAATGTTTATATTTGCTTAAATATGTGGGCACCAGAGCTTATACAAGGCCCCCTCAACAGGGCCCTGTGACTATAAGGGCCCCCACCCCTCTTATAGGACCCTTTTGCCTTCCTGATTCTAATGACATTTTTTGGCCAACGCCACCTGGAGACATTTTCCATGCTCTTCTGGAAGTAGAAGACCTTGTAAAATAATTTCCAAAATAGCTACCTTCATATTTTGATGCACTCATCTTTTTTATGTGAAATCTTTGATGATTTTGATAAAGTTAAAATTAACAATAACATTTATATTTTTACCAATATTTGAAAATTAGTATTTATTGAATTCAAGCAACATGTGCTTTAAATGTAATTAATTTATAGAGAATGTGTTTAAACAGGTTTAAAATATATAATTTTCTGACTACTATATCATATTGTAAATGGTCTGCATTTATATAGCATTTTTTTTAACTTTAGAGGTTACCAAAGCACTTTACACTGAGTCACACACACACATACACACACACACACACACACACACACACACACACACACACACACACACACACACACATGTTGTGTTTCCATGTTTTATGGGGACTTTCCATAGACATAATGGTTTTTATACTTTACAAACTTTATATTCTATCCCCTAAACCTAACCCTACCCCTAAACCTAACCCTCACAGAAAACATTCTGCATTTTTACATTTTCAAAAAACATAATTTAGTATGATTTATAAGCTGTTTTCCTCATGGGGACCAACAAAATGTCCCCACAAGGTCAAAAATTTCAGGTTTTACTATCCTTATGGGGACATTTGGTCCCCACAAAGTGATAAATACACACACACACACACACACACACACACACACACACACACACACACACACACACACACACACACACACACACACACACACACACACACACACACACACACACACCAATGGCAGCAGAGCTGCCATGTAAGGCACTAGCCTGCCATTGGGAGCAACTTGGGGTTCAGTGTCTTGCCCAAGACACTTCAGCATGTGGAGTCGTGTGGGCAGGGAATCAAACTGCCAACCCTGCGATTAACAGCCGACCCGCTCTACCACCTGAGCCACAGCCGCCCCACCATATGTTAGGCTTTATATGATTAAGCTTTATTCTTTGTATAAAAGGCTGTCGAACATTTAACAAAACATTTATTATACTATTCATTGCTATAACTGCATGTTTTCCCTACATTACAAAAAATTACTTTACTTAGGAAAATATTTATATTTTACTCTGTGTGGTTCAAAAGTACTGATTAAACTAGATACATAAAGTTTGCTGAGACAAAGTATAATGTTGATCGCCAATTTTTTTTACAGGTTTAACAGTAAGAAAGAAGGTGCTGTAAGTGATTTTTCAATGGAAATATGCAAAAAAAAAAAAAAAAATCCTACTCCCTTAAAGATATTAATAAAATAAGTGTCCTGAGATATCTTTGTGACAGCTGTAGAATTTGTAAACAGCAAACAAAAATGTGTCTGCGGGCCGTGGAGAGTTGAAGTTTGAACACTGTTACACTGGCTTCCAGTAACATTTTAAAATAATTACAAAGTGCTGTTTATTACTACATTGCAGATATGAAAACATTTTTGTTGACCTGCATTCACTGACTATGCACAATGCTGCATTGTGTTCATTTTATTTCAGTTTGCTTTTTTTTTTTACATAATTTTTTCTTTTCATTTTTATATATTTAACTTTTATTTATTTTTTTATTATTTATTTTTAGTTCTGTTTCTTAAGTTTTTTTTCACTTTATTGTGATTATGTAAAGCAATTTAAAGTATATTTTGTATGATATGTGCTTTATAAATAAACTTGCCTTGTCAATGTAGATTTTAAAGAAAGCTAAAAGTAGCAATGATGTTAAACCTTTTCTTTTTGCATATCATCCTTCCTCTAACTTTCTTTAGATACATCCTGCTTTCTCAACACCATGAGAATGAAAGATTGTAAAAAACTTTATCTCTCTCTCTCAATTTTCAATTTCAATTTAAAAGTACTTGATTGGCATGATTGTATTTACATACAATATTGCCAGAGTATTAATACACAAAACAGATAATGAAAAGACAAATAATAATGATAAAATAGTGACAAATAACAATAAAGATAGAAAATAAGGTGCCAGGTAATGAATCAAATAAAAACTATAATAACTCTCTCTCTATCTGTGTTTGTGTATATGTGTGTGTCTAGTAAGAGAGAAAAAGATAAATGAATACCCAAATATTATCTGTGTTTCCCTATTAGTTGTTTCCATGGAAACCTGTTAGTCATCTCAAACAGCTCATAGCAAAATGCTTTTGCCAATATAATAAATAATCATGCTTATTTTGAATCACATTAATATGGTGTGTGCTTTGGTACATGACAGTATGATAGATGCGTGTAGCTGGAGTCCATGTATGTGTATAATTTCTGTTTGAAAGGCAGTGTGTCCCTGTGAGTGAGTGAGTGAGTGTGTGTGTGTGTGTCATTTGATGTTTTTTGTTTGATTGGCTGTCCTGTTCTACTTTTAACACTCAGTCTCCTCTGATTCCCAACATATGCCACAATTACACTACTATTCCTCTGTTCTAACACTTTAAAGATGTGGAACTTCACACACAATCTCACTGAGTGAGCCTAATGTACAAACATGTGGCCAGGGAAAGAAAGAAAGAAATAAAGAAAGAAAGAGCTTGCAGTACTGCATACTCAAAAGTCTAACAAACCATAGGCTACTGTAATGAGTGTAAACTATAACTGTCATAACTAGAATCAACAGAACTGATTTTGGAGACTAGTAAGATGAATCTAGTAATGAATCCAACAATCCATCCAAACTTATTTTGCAGATTTTCCCTTTCAGAGGTTACAAAGTGGGAAATAGTTTGTAACTGGCAGATAAAGTATGACGGTATTGTCGCCATTACAATGATATTGATAGCCAAAAAAAGAAAAAAAAAAAGTGACACCTCGATCGCACGCATCACGTCCTCAAACTTAGCCCCCTATGTCCTATCTGGAGTGCCTCGCGCTATTAAAAGGCCACTTTTCCGCGGGAGGATTTTCAATGAGATGACGTCGCATCAGCAGCCAATCAGCTGCGAGGGGGTCGGTCTGTGGAACTGGCCGTAGTAGGTTATCAGCCTGGATCCTCGCACTCCAAGGTCAGGAAGCCAGATGAGCCCGCAGAGAAGCTCGTGCTCACCTCGACCAGCTGAACCCGACAGTCGTTGAGAGGACGTTCGGTATGCAGAAGCAATTCTGACTGTCCTGCACGCAGCTATGGTTCCGAAGCGCGACCGGGTGAAGTTAGAGGACAGAGAGCACACAGAGGCGGCGTGTGAGTGCCAAAGTCAATGCAACAACTACAAAATCTTCCTGAGTTTATTCATCCTCTCGCTCTCTCTACACCTCATCACGCTGTTCTGCTACATGGACCTGCGCTCGGAGCTCAAACGAGAGTTATCGCTGAAGAACAAAGATGATGTGTCATCCACGGGGCCAATGCCGCACTATGAAACCACAGCGCCAGTGCTCCGGTTACCGGACACCGACAACCCAACAATAGGCGACCAGGTAAACTGAGTTTTCTGTTGTTCTATAAAGAGCAAGTTAATAAATAAAAACTACACTTTAAATCGTTTGTTTTCTCACAATTCGTTTGCGTCAACTTATGTTATTGTATTAAGCATTTCAAAGGCGTCCTTTTTATTGCCTTCCCACCCCAGTCTATTGATCGTGTTTGTTGGCGACCTATTGTTAGAGTCCACGTCCTCGAAAAAGTGACTGTATGAGACAGAAAGTAGGTTGCAAAGATATCACAGACTGTGGGGGATGTAGATGGTAGCCTACATTGTCAATTTTACCAAGCGTCACAACATTTAGTTTATTAAGTTATGATCATTATAAGAGGATATTTATCCAGATATATGTAGTAATTACTGACTAATTTGCTATTATTTAAAGCGACAAGTTGGCGCAACGGGTAATTCTAGCGGTTGTTTACGTGGAAAACGATTGGAAAACAGCGCGGACAGTCGCACATACGCGTTCGGTGTGAACGGCCCCACACAGCCCTCTGGAAGGAACAATCCGTGTCCTGCTCGAGGGAACATGTATTGCAGAATCTTGAACTTGCACCCTTCCAGTTACTAGCGCAAGTATTGATACACCTGGCAAGAAGACATGCCTAATTCTACCGAAAGCGCTATAGAGACTGCGGTTTATATCAGCGTTCTCTCTCCCCACAGTCACGCGGTGCGTCAAAACGAGCTTCTCGTTACTGTGAATCGTTCACCTGCGGGCGACATTTATTCTGTTTAAACAACATCTGTCTATTTTACGTGCTCTCTTCATCAGAGCACTTTTACTGTCTGGCGGCACAGGTCGCTGTTTATTTAGCCTTCGCTGCGGTTTGGCCCGGACTCGTGTTTTATTCTTTTGGCAAAACTCCAGGCACGTCGCAGCGTTTCCTGATGTTCACCCCGCGGGCAGCACCTTACTGCTGCATGCAAAAGAGCACAGCTCAGGGATGCGTTTTATTAACATCACTGGAGGTCAATGGCTTTGTAAAGGTAGAATACGTACACCGTTAATGCAGTTTGTACTGCTCCAACTACAATTCATTTTGAGGGTGCAAAAAAATTTAATGACATATCAATAGGCTATGGTTTTTAAACTGATGCACAAGCAGCAGCTTGTATGGTTTAACTAGAACACATCAGTCAGCATATTTGTTCATATCTCCAGCGATATACTGTTGCTTACTCAGTTTTGTCATGATTTTGACGTGTGCAGGTGCTGTTGTACAAATAATAGCAGTAAGGAACTGTCATTTTAAAGGGATAGTTCACCCAAAATTGTAAATTATCTTATCATTTACTCACCCTCATGCCATCCTAGATGAGTATGACTTTGTTTCTTCTGCAGAACACAAATTGAATTTTTTAGAAGAAAAAGATCTGTAGATCCATGCAAGTGAATGGTGCTCAGAACATTGAAGCTAAAAAACAAAGCACACAAAGGCAGCATAAAAGTAATCCATACGACTCCAATGGTTAAATCCATATCCTCAGAAGCGATATATGTGCGAGTGAAAAACAAATCAATATTTAAGTCCTTTTTAGTATAAATCTCCACATTCACTTCCACATTCTTAGTTTTTGGTGATTCACATTCTTTGTGCATATCGCCACCTATTGGTCGAGGCAAATAAAAGGTGGAGATTTATGTAAAAAATGACTTTTTTATTGATCTGTTTCTCACCCACACCTATCATGTCACTTATGAAGACATGAATTTAACCACTGGAGTTTAATGGATTACTTGTATGTGCTTTCTGGTGTTTAACATTTCTGGTCACCATTCACTTGCATTGTAAGAACCTATTGAGCTTAGATATGTTTCTAAAAACCTAATTTGTGTTCTGCAGAAGAAAGAAAGTCATACACATCTAATGTGGCATGGGTTGAATAAATGCTGGGAGAGTTTATTTTTGGGAAAATATTCCTTAATGTAACTAGATCATTTACAGGTGATCAGACATAACCAGACATAACCCACAAGTTATTATGAGGTTTTCTGTAATTTACTGTAGACTTTATTGTAAAGGGCAGTAACAAGTTTGCTTACTGTGGTTTAGCCCAGTGGGACATGTTTCTTGATCAACCAGATATCAGATTTTATAGTTGGGCTAGGGGATGGGGTTGTGGCTTGAACAATTTTTATGGACCTAGCATTTCCCTTTGATTGTACAGGGAGTTGAAGGGATAGGTCACCTAAACATGCATGTTCTGTAATCATTTATTCACTCGTGTTGTTTCGAACCCATATTTCTTTCTTTCATCTGTAGAACACAAAAGAAAATGTTAGGTAGAATGACAGTGTGGGTCATCGTTCACTTTCATTGTATGGCTAATGCAATGAAAGGAAATTGAGGCCTAACATCTCTTTTTGTGTTCTACAAACGAAAGAAAGTTCGAAAAAACATGAGTGAATAAATGATTACAGGACTTTCATGTTTAGGTGAACTATCCCTTTAATGATTAAAGTTTGAGTTGAGGCTTGGGTAAGGACTTTGTTTGTTTGAAAGGAATGTTGTTCCAGGACCATCAAAAGACACTGATCCAGGTACACATCCTCCTTGGCAAAATCACTGTTATCATACTTGTTTGAAAGCTTGTACTTATTTGCATTTACAACAATTTCAGCTTGATTTGTTTTTTACTGTCTATTTGTTAGAATTTGTCAGAATGAATTTGCTGAGCTCAGAGCAAAGGACTTGTCTTTTAGACAGAGATATTTTAAAATCCAAGGCAAATACACTAATTCCTCCCAGAGCAACCTTTCTCAAAGCATAATCTCAGTAAGTTTTTGAGAGTTTGGAACACTCTTACATGGGATCAAACCTGTGACCATTGACCTGGCATCTATTTTTAGTGTTTAAAATACCTCAGTTAGGCCTATATTGATATTGTTCGTTGTGTGACGGTTGAAGAGGGAGCGGGAGCTAGTTTTCACACGTGAAACTTTTTCTCATGTTAGTCCACGTGAGTCAACATTTCATTCTTGTTAAATAGCAATCACTTTTCAGCATACACACATCAGTTTTGGCCTTTCAGCACTCAAACAAAACACTCCTTAGAACACACAGTTGGTTTCTCTCCTCTTTCTGTGGACTGGGCCGTCTTTTTTTTAAATGTATTTATTTATAAAAAAAAATTCCCCCAGTTTTGGAATGCCCAATTCCCACTACTTACTAGGTCCTTGTGATGGCGCGGTTACTTGCCTCAATCCGGGTGGCAGAGGACAAGTCTCAGTTACCTCCACTTCTGAGACCGTCAAACTGTGCATCTTATCACATGGCTTGTTGAGACTCCCACTACTCTCCGCGATCCACGCACAGCTTAACACTCTCCCCATTGAGAGCGAGAACCATTATTTGTGACCATGAAGAGGTTACCCCATGTGACTCTACCCTCCCTAGCAACCGGGCCAATTTGGTTGCTTAGGAGACCTGGGTGGAGTCACTCAGCACACCCTGGATTCGAACTCGCGACTCCAGGGGTGATGGTCAGTGTCAACACTCGCTGAGCTACCCAGGACCCCGACGGTTCTGTCTTCTATCTCCCACGACTCTCATTGTGAACATAGAAATGATAATTAGTCACAGTTCATCTCAGGTTGATGTCCTTGCCGCTTTCTCTCTCCCCAGATCTCTCCCCACCCTCACCTCCACAACATGGTTTTACACAATCACCTAAAATTCCCTGAGGTGACTCATTTTTTGCCTCAGATCAAATGTAAGTGTTTGTGTACTGTACATGACATTTGCGTGCGTATGGGGGTGTGTCTGTGCGTGTTACTGTGTGCATGTGCGTGCATATTTTTGTGTTTGTGATTATTTCACTGATGCATGTCATTTCTTTAGAAGGCGTGTAACCATGAAAACTCTTGAGTGATGGAGGGAGGCGTGAGTGTGGTTAATCTATCAGCCTAAAAATTACATGCAAGCTAACCACAGAAAGAGAGAGTGAGTGTTTGGGTGTCATATGACCGCTCTACTGCTATGTGAAAACTGCTATACACAATGTAGTTTCCCATAGCAGACAAAAACATGCGAAATCATTTTTATTTTATAAAATATTGTTTTCTGTTTTGTGTAGTTGACAGTTTTTTTTTTTTTTTTTTTGTTTTTTATCCAAATAAAAGTATTCAATGCCAGTTTATGTATGAGTCCATAAATGTAGCACTCAATATCAGTAACAGCTGTGGAAAAATTCTGTTCACCTCTAATTACAGTACAGATCAAAGCCATCTCTTTTAAAGCTAGACTATGTAACATTTTCTATGTTAAAAAAATTATGTTATTAATGAGAGAATAAAACAAAAATCCATCTTCCCAATCATGTATTTACTTTATGCAAATACACTTTGATAAACCTATAATAATGATATTATATTATAAATGTTTTAGAGCTGTCGGGACGGATTTCGTGGGAAATTGCATACATGCGTCATTTGCCTGTGCATGTTCATGTCATATCCGTACATAGAGAAAATAAGCTCCGGCTACTGTAGCACGTGTGTGGTGTGGGAGTAGCGTGTAGCTGAAAGTCTGTTGTCACAACGAATGAGAAAAATGAACCATGGATCATTCAAAACCGCAAACCTCCAGGGAATCACTTTTTAAAAACAAAGAAACCACGAACAGAGCAGTCTACAAGCAAAAAGGGAAAGTGACAGCGTCCGTAATGAAACCCGAATCAACATCGGCTTGGCTTTTCAGAGGTAAATTTAAAAGCGATCCAAAGATGGCTTTTTCTTACTCAACAGGTAAGATATTTTATTGATATGGTTTATGTATAATTGTTTAATCACTTCTCTGTGTGTAGTGAAATGCAATAATTGTACTGTAATCAGTGCAGAACTTTTCACTTGCTAGCACATGTGTGTATTTTTCCTTATAAAGGCAATAATTTATATAAATAAATCCTTTAGTCCTAGGCTTTCCAAGAACATGTGAGTCTTGAAATTATGTTGACCACTGGTTGGTAATGATGACAATCTATAAATTAGTTACTACTAGAATATTCTGCAGTTATGAAATCTTCACAACATTTGACCTTATCAAACATGTTATGTCTAATGTTAACGAACGTTGTTAACAAACTTTTGTAACGTAATTTATTTCAAAACACGTATGTTTCCAATAAGTCAAAACAACAACATAAGATATGACACTTATCTACTCAAATTACATGTTTTCAGATAGCTGTCTTTTCTTTCGTTATTTATTTGTCCATTTGCTCTAAGATGTCCTGTATCCATGTATACACCGGTGCCTCGAACCACATCCATCCACGCAGAGAAGCAGAGCCAAACCACAATTAAAACAATGTTCTTCCACAAGACGCATGCAGTTTGTAGGGTACCGATAGAGGGCCAAAAGTTACATAGTTTTGCTTTAATGTATCAGTCAGTCCTGGATGTATTCCAATAAGGATCATTCCTGTTACAGTCTAGATCAGACCCTTCCTTTGTAATTACCAGTTACAAACTGGTAATTACAATAATCTCCATAATTAAAATCTCTTAAACATACTAAACAATGTTTTTTTTTTTTTTTTAAATGTAAAATGCAGAATTTTTTTTTGTGAGGGTTAGGGGATAGAATCTAAAGTTCGTACAGTATAAAAATCATTGTCTGTGGAGAGTCCTCCATAAGGATGTGAGAGAGAGTGTGAGAGAGAGAGAGTGTGAGAGTGTGAGAGAGAGAGTGTGAGAGAGAGAGTGTGTGAGAGAGAGAGTGTGAGAGAGAGAGAGAGAGAGAGAGAGTGTGAGAGAGAGAGTGAGTATGGGAAAGAGAAGGGAATATTTTCCTCATCAACGTCCCCCCCTCCCCTCTCTCTCTCAGGCATTATGGCAGGTGGCCAAATCGCAGTGGGAGCTTTCTAATGCACACACACACACCAAATTCCTTATTAAGCTTTGTAGGTTTGGGATTCCTCCTTGACAGGATATTACATTAATGGATGGACTCAGCCAGATTCCAATTACTCTATTGAAATATTTACCACTGTAACTAACACACACACAGTGTGCCTGAGACCTTTGTCCTTTGAGTTAGTAGTAAGGAGTTAGCAGTAAGGAATTTGCTTGTTGATCAACATCTCAGATCTGATATAGTGTTAGCCATATATCCCTGAGGTGTGCTCTGTCTGATTACAAAAGTGTGTGTGTGTACTAATGAGGGATCGGGTTCACCTCAGCCAAACAGGTGTTAGAGAGCTGTGCTCTGTAGAAACAGAATGTTTGCATGACTTTAATTGCTTTACTTTAAACAGCTGGATCTATTTAAGGAGTCCCAGACAACAGCCCACAGATGTGTGTAAGTTTGGGAACAAAAGCTTTAAAATTACACAATAAAGGGGATGGATGGATGTATAGAGAGATGTGAAATACCACCAAAAATTAGGACGTGGTCAGACAAATGGATGTATGTGCATTGCAATCCTTTTGTTGGTATTGTATTGATGGGGTGGGTCTTAACTTTCCTTTTTGCAGAGGTTATTCAGAGCTGAAATGCTGCAGGTTCTGATGTTATCTGTTGCTCCTTTGTGTCCTTGAGCAAGACAGATGCTCAATTCAGTGCAGATGCTCCCTGACATCTGACCCTTTACACAAGCCCTGCCACCTCAAAAAGAAGTGGAAATGGCTCAGTGTTAATTTAAATAAATTAACGTTCTTGAAAATTGAAATAGAATTTGATTTATATGAGCCTTTACTCACCGGCAACTTTAATAGGTACAGCTGTACATCTACTTACTCATGCGATTATCTAATCAGCCAATTGTTCTGCTGCAGTGCAATGCATAAAATCATCCAGATACAGGACAGTGATTTATCAATACAATGCCGATAAATCACACAATTTAATAAAGTTAATAAGATAAACATAAAATTGCTAAACTTTTATTTAGCACTCTATTTATTAATTTTCACACTAAACTTTAACTCAAAATATTATTTGATACTTTTATACTATTATAATTAAAATGGTAGATAGCAGTTTCTTCTGATTTCTCTTTAGTCATGAAATTTGTGTCATTTATTTGCACGTGAAGAAATTGTTAATATTAGGAAGAGGGAAATAACTGTACACACAGTAGTCCAGCAACCATGGATGGTATGTCAACATTAACAATCGCATTTTCTCCAAAAATACCAAATCAAAGCAATTGTACATACAGTGCATAGTGAATAATACATTTACTCATGGTGCGTGTGAAGTGCTTTGAAGTTGCACTCACCTGCTTGGATCCAGCAAGAGCAGCAGCAATCACCTGACAGTTTAAACTGCTTGGATCACCTGCTTGGATTGTCACGGAGTGACCGTCATGATTTGTGAATCAGAGGAACTTTTGAATCTTCTGAATAGATTCAGAGGAAGATAAGTGATCGACAGGATGAAAACACTAGATTTTCATGAGGTTCTTGAATTATATCTGTTTAAACGAGATATGTGCCTATTTGCAGATGGTATATGATATTAGTTTTATTGATATTTGCCTTTTGTATCATTAGACAACACAGTTAAATGTTACAGGGAACTGTTGAGGGGAGAAAAAGAGTGAGAATGAAACAAGCAATATCAGAATATCATCCAATTTATCAACCTCGTGATATATCGTTCAACCATTAGTCTCTACTATTGTAGCCCATCCGCCTCAAGGTTCGATGTGTTGTGCACTCTGAGATGCTAGTCTGCTCGCTACAATTGGCCTAGGGCTGGGCAACTTTTAAATGTACTGTAACATGATTCAAATTGCATGTTCTTTATTATAATTCAAGGAAACCTGGTTAGAGAAATAATTTATTTCATTATAGGAAACAAAGGTGTGCAAGAACAATGTACAAATGCACCATGGGGGGAATATGTCATAGTGTAAATGTAAAATAAATTAAAAGCTAATAAATCCTTATGTTCAGAAAAAATAAGAAAACTGCAAAATACATCTTGGCCAGTGTAGGTATTCATTTGATCTAAACCAAGAGTATTTAGAAAGTTATCTAGAAATCAATATCTATAAATTATCAAGTTTATCTAGAAAGTACTTATTGTATATCAAACAATTGGTGTGTATATTCATAAACCCCTACAGATAGAGACGCACCCTCTATCGATTCTTGCTGAGCAGTGCAGCAAAATTAAATAATTTATCATTACAATTCAACTCGCAAAGCTTGTGAAAATAATCGCGTGCCAGATTTTGGCTTTTAGATGCAGTACACTTGAAACATGTCACAGAACAAAGCAATAATTAGCGATCTTTTTGAATCATCATGTTAAAGGGTGTGGTGTATGTTTGATTTTACTGTAGCCTATCCATATGATTTTAAATGAAGCACCCATAACTGTCACGTAACTAACACTTTTTATGAGTAAAAAGAAAAGGAGACAGTTCATCAGCATGCGCACGCCGAGGCTTAAGCCGGTGTTGTATACATACATGATGGACGAAGTTGAGCTACAATCACACTGTGTACAATCATACTGGGAATTCGTTACCGCTGTCTTTTATATCATTCTCTGTGTTGTTAACTTGTCACGTTCATTTGGAGCTCGCTCACACGTGCAGCTGATCAGTTTGGGAGCAGCATTAAGACAAGTGCTGTGAATTATTTTTCTCTTCCTTATTCAGCCTTTGGTTGATTTACAACAGATCTAACTATATCGTTTGCAATGTTTTTATGCAAAATTTAGATTTCTCGATTGAAAATAAAAAAGATTGAAAAACCACCTAGCCCTACGTTGACCTTTCCTATTTTCCTTACTGTTGATGAGCAGTGGGTCATTCTGTCAACACCTATGTTACTGAATGTACTGCAGGCCTACAGAGCCCCCTTGAGGACAAAACTAGAACATGTTTAAATGTATTTTACAAGCTGACTAACTGATAAAAAAAATTTAAAAAAATGCCGGTCAAACAGAAAATGTACCCACATTTGGCGCTTTGTGGGTGTTCATTTTGGACCATGGACTCCCTCATCAACACTGTGTTTCTCTCTGTAGAACTGCCACTTACTGAATGTTTTTTGTTTTTGGCACCATTCTGAGTAAACTCTAGAGACTGTTGTATGTGAAAATCCCAGGAGATCAGCAGTTACAGAAATGCTTAAAACAGCCCACCTAGTTGTCGAAATCACTGAGATCACATTTCTTCCCCATTCTGATGGTTGATGTGAACATTAACTGAAGTGCCGGATTTTATGCATTGTACTGCTGCATTGTACTGCTGCCACATGACTGGCTCATTAGATAATCACATAAATAAGTAGGTGTACTTAAAGTGGTCGGTGAGTGTATATTGGTTTTGACTGGAATCTGAACACACTACCCCATTTTCAGCACAGCTGTCCCTAAATAACCCAGTCTGTATGTCTGCTTGCCTGAGATATCTGTTTATAATTTTGTTTGTTTGAGTGTACAAGTCGGTCTGTCTGTTACACTCTGAGTGTGTATGTTTGACAGCGAACGTATAATAACAGCCATTATTCTGGTCCTACTCATTTGTGAGGAATGCTCTGCCTTTCTGTTGTGGTGTTTGTTTGTCTGTATCTGTTAATATCGTATTCTGTCTCTGTTGGTGTGGTTTAAACTTTTCACAGTGGTTTGTGTTTCCTGGTGGTTTCCGTCCTTGTTTTGACATTTGTGTGTGTGTATGTTTGTGTTTACATTGAATGGAATTCCCTCTGTCCAATCTTAAACAAGTTTGGTTCATCCTGGGCTTCACAGACTAAGAAATTCAGGAAAAAATGCATAATTCTCTGTGACCACACAATGATCTGTCATTGTACACCCAGAGAGTGTGTGTGTGTGTGATATTACAGGAACCATTTGTGATTTCAAAGTATATTGGCCTCTCCGAACAAAGGCAGTTTAGATATTTCAGTATTAGATGTGTGTAATGTGTCTTTGGATTAATTAAGGATGGTCAATTAATTTGAGCATAGCTTGGTTAATATTTGATCATTTGGAAACAGAACCTTCATGTTTGGTGAAACCTCAGTCTATTTGGAGAGGTAAATAAAAAAGAAGGAAAGAAATAAGAAAGGAAGATGACTGAATGCTTGACTAAGCAGGACAATTTTTCTCGGTGTATGTGATATGTGAACCTCCCTGTGGTTTGTGATGAGAGCAGAGGTTTCTGTTGTTTTTAGATTCATTACCAGCATATTCTTGATGGTTCTCTGAGAAGCGTATGGAATGTGGCTCTCAGTAATGTAATCTATATGTAATAACATGCTTCTAATCTAAATCTGCATTAGTCTGAATGTGTGGACATGCACATCTGTATGGGTTGTGTTGTAAAGACTCCACATACCCTCAAGAGATCATAAAGCTGGAAAAAGGAGTGATGGTGACATTTGTAGAGATCTTGCTCTCATGGATATATGCTTTTATTTCATAATTGTGGCTATTCTTTTATTTCTATGCTCCTTGTTCTAATTTCATATCCATGTTTTGTCCCATTCTCTAAAGTGTCTGGATCTTTATGATTTGTTCTCAATGTGATAGAACTCATAGTAATCACTAAGCTCTCAAGCAAAAGTGCACGAGCCAAGTTGCTTGCTTCAAATTAGTCATTTTCATAATTGATTGTCATTGAAACTAACAATGCACCGCTGTCAGTGCACCGCTGTGAAGGGAAGGAAGTTGTGCTAGACAGAATGCTTATGTATAAATATTCTTTTTATAATCTTTGGAAGGCGAAATCTAAAATAAAATCAGACTAATATCACAGATCTAAAGTGTAACCAGACTATGTTTGAATGTTTAGTTCTGTCACTCATTAAGCAGGGCTCGCGTTGTGCTCGCTGTGGCACCGTGTGAGCGAGATCTCTCTCTCTCTCTGACTGCGAATAGCTAAATTGCATCACAGACAAATGGTTTCATATTATTATACATAGAAATGGCTGGCGAGATAAAATAAGTTTCTCTTTATAGCAATAATAAATGTATTTTCTTAATTTCTCCAGTACTGACAGCAGAACCGATAACGTCCGAGCTTACCAAAGCCAGTCCTTCACTAGCCTATAGTGCGTTGGTATCTTTTTTATTACTTATTTCTCTGCATTGAGTGACAACCCTCTCAAATATAAGACACACAAACAGAACAAATACAAGTCTCAGATTCACTGTCTGTAATTGCAATATTCTTGCTTAATTATTGTGACATGATAGCAACCCTTCTGCTGTGATAATGCAACTTCAACTACGCTATCAATATCCAAAGTAGCCGCCTATAGCGTTTTTTCTTGAAGTTGGCAGTAACATATCAAAAGTTTTTAATTAAATATAAAGGAGTTATACGAATTTAATCCTTACTGTTTTCTCCAAGGAACTTAGCTCCTTCCTTAGGCACTGGATGAGGTCTGATCACTCTGCTGGAAAATGACTCTAGGGGCAGCGTGCGTCAAACACATGTTCCACAACAACACTAGGCTGCCCACAGATGCGCCTGCCTAATAATCGGCTTGATATACTTTGATATTGGCCGATGCCGATTATGTTAAAAAATTAACATAGCCGTGACATCTTCTTAAATGCGACACAAAACACGACCGCTATCTGTTAGCTACTAGCTCATTATGCTGCATAAAGCAGTTGTTGCATGGTGATTTTACCCAAGTGTAAGAGTTAAATTGGCCTGGTTGTATTTGAAGCAAGCTTTCCAGTAGCTGGTCAACTGAATAAAATGTGAAGCTTTCAAGCAGAGTATAGAGTTAACGTACCATCCTCCATCGTGTACTCCAGCAGCACTCTCCCTCCCATTGCTCGCCTGTCTAGATAGCGTCCATTTGGTCGAACCACTTCCACTTTTCCTTAAATTTAAAACTAGCAGGTTGGTTCAAATCCAGTGCTGGTAGTGATGATTCTCTCTGACCAATCGGTGATCTGCATGGTTTTGACGTCACATGTAGTATTGGCTGTGCTTGCTTGGAACCTCGACTGAGGTGTTACTAAAAAAGTACCAGGTACTATCCACAGTGGTAAAACCCCAAAAAGCGAGCAGAGTCGAGTTGCACCGTGCAGTGGAAAAGGCCCATTACATGATTGCAATCTGTTCCATTGAACTATATGCCGGATTACATTTGGTGACATCTGAGTGAGGCTGACTGTAATTAATCTGAATATGAGTGGAATGCTCCTTTTAGATTGTATTACTGATTTATTGCAGCTTATACAATTGTTCATGTTTGTTTTTGTTTTTTTTTTCTGGCTAGACTGATGCCCTGCATCACATATCTACCAAGTCTCTGGAAATTCATTTGAATTTGGGTATGTATACAGTATGAATGTTTCCCTGCTGTATACATATGGAGGGCATATTAAATAATTATGTTATTAAATGTGAGGCTTTTATTAAAATTAAAGTTTAAGTGTTGTTGTAGACTGAAAGCAATCATAACAATGTGAAACGGCATTCCTATAGCACAATGGGTAGACAGTGGTGCTAGCAACACTGAAATTGTAGGTTTGATTCTCAGGGAATGGATGGACTGTTAAAAATGCAAACCTTAAGTGCTTAGGATAAAAATGCAGAAAATGCAAATGCACTGAATCCAAACCATTAATAAATCAGTCAAACACTGACTTTGAAGCACAGACACTGATTTTATAAACCCTCTGAAACATACACTTCTTAATTTCTCCTCATCTTGTTTTTTCTTTCTCTTTCTCTTTCTCACCCTCTTTCTTTCCATCCTTTTCTTCTTACCAAGAGTTGCATGTTCATTTGAGTGCCTCTCAAGCTGTTGAGCAGATGTCTCTCTCTCTCTCTCTCTCTCTCTGTAGTCCTGCTCTCTATCTCTTTCTCTCTCTCTCTCTGTTTCTTGTGGTTTGTCCCAAATTGGAATTGTTTAAAAGCCACAACACAGAGCCTTTTACACCAGGGAAAGCAGAGGAGGGGGAACAAAGCCAGTGAGTGAGAGAATAAATCAAGAGAGCAGGTGGAGAAGAGTATGTGCCAAATTGCAGACAGGTGCGGCTCAGCCTTGACACCAAGCACACAACAGAATCGCCATACACTATGTCCTACACATAAAATACTAACCTCTTTCTGACCTCAAAGAATGCCCACAGTGATGTGAGGTGAATTCCATTTGAAAGTGAGCATCACTGTGCCCTTCTCACTCCAAAAGGGCATAGCACTTAAAGTGAGTCCTGGGCATTACTGTCACATATGTGGCTATTTGGAACACAAAGACATACAGTATGTCACTGTCAGTTTATTTTGACCTGAAGTATTATGTTTAGTTTTTTTCTGAAAGGCTATTTTGCTTCAGCTTTGTATTAGATCCTGATTCTTTTTTTTAAGTAGGCTTAAGAAGTTGATTGTATATTTGTAATTTATTGTCTTATGTAGGCCTACCCAGAGTCTATTTAGAAGAGACAGCTCACTTCTATTAAAATGAATGGGAGGAATTGGAATGCCCAATGGTCAACAGATGTAGAAAGCAAGTCCCGCCTTACAGGTAAACGAGCCAATGTCCTATTAGGTACAGACATCGCCTGTCAATCAACTTGAGAACACGCATGCACATTAGCTATACAAGCAGGGAAATTTTTTTTTTTTAGCATAATCTGAGGTAAAGCAGCACAATGTCAGATTTTACTGCTGATTTGAAATGTGATCTTTGATCATAATCTTGACTAATCATATTGGAGATTTCTGTCGGGCTACTCTGTTTCTGAATGTTTGGTGTCTCTCTCTCTCTCTCTCTCTCTCTCGATATGATTAGTTGGTGTATTGATGCCTTTTGGCACTTTGCTTTCAAGTTGGATGTCTTGGGAAAATGTGTAATATAAACCTTTAAAGCTTTATGAAGGTTTTATCCCTGAGGTCCCTTGTGTCCCACCATGTCTCAAGAGAAAAGAATTTCCTTTTTTTAAAGGTGTTTTAATGAAGCCATTAAAGTCTGGCATTAAAAACAAAATCTATTGAAAAGGTGGCGCAGAGACTCGCTCCAGCATTCAACAAGATGTTGAACACATTCCAGACACATGTGAGTGATTTGTATGCACACATTTCTCTTTAAAGGCAATAGATCACTTGTTAATTTAATGTTTGTTCTAAAAAGCCAGACTGATTATGGTGTGAATCTGTGAGTGATCAAGATAGCCAAAGCATGTGCTTGTGTGTATGCTTATGTGTTGATGGGTGGGTTTTCTTTTGCACCAGAAATCATCTGGCAAGTTCAAAAAGATTCTCAGAAAAGCAAATTACATCTTGAGAAGTATATATTCATCAGAAAATACAGTCTGCTGCTGGCACACACGTTTGTCTGTGGAAATATTAGTTGTTTTCTCTCTTTTTAAAGCTTTAGCTACTGAGAAAAATGTGTCTTTATGTCACTGTGAATTTAAACAGTTCTGAGATTCATCAGTTTGGGGTAGTACTATGTCTGAGTTATTCACTACAGGCCTCCTGTAAAATGTCTTTTAAGAAAATTTAAATGTTTATAATTAAGCCTTAAAAGAACTTTGGGTTGTAAATGGTTATGAAGGAGCAGGTAGATGAGACCTCACTCTGAAGCCCTTGGAAATATTGAAATGGTAAGTTGTGAAACATTATTTAAAAGATTTTTAGTGATTTTGAAAATATTTGGAAGTTTTGATGATGAAAGACTTCTACTCACAGAAGTTATTGCTCTGTATTATTATTGCTATGTTTGTCAGTGCTATTGTATTACCATCATTAATAATGAATTCATTTAAAGACCTCATCTGTTTGTATTTTTAATGGGATTTCAGTGTTACACAAAGGTAAAATTTCTTTAGTTTAAAGCCAGTCCTAGTAACTCACGCAGCAATCATTACAGAGAACATTTCCAGTGAAGGATGAATATGGAGAAAAAGAAGCAGAAAAGAGAAATAATGAGAGGATGATTGAGAAACCAAAAAAGAAGAGAGAAAGAGGGATTGAAGTTGTCGAGGGCATTCTGTATTCTGTTTGCTTCATGAGCCAAGCCTTTTGTTTGAAGCTGTCATGGTGTGCATACAACATAAAACACAGTCAGATGTACTGAATAATGATTGAAAAATATGTGGAGTTATGTGGGGCTCTGTGATCTCTTGCTTACATATTTCCCATCTTAGGTTGTGGATATTTATTTGTGATGTATGTTTAAGATTCTGTGTGTAAGTAGTTCAAGCCACAATTAATGTCTCATGTTGTATGTTAGGACAGTTGGGGTGAAAGTGAGTGTACTGATCTGTTGGATTACTTTTTGTAGACTTGTGTGTGTGTGTGTGTGTGTGTGTGTGTGTGTGTGTGTGTGTGTGTGTGTGTGTGTGTGTGTGTGTGTAGAGAGAGCGTGTATTTATCACTTTGTGGGTACCAAATGTCCCCATAAGGATAGTAAAACCCGAAATTTTTGACCTTGTGGGGACATTTTGTCGGTCCCCATGAGGAAAACAGCTTATAAATCATACTAAATTATGTTTTTTGAAAATGTAAAAATGGTTTAGGGGTAGGGTTAGGTTTAGGGGATAGAATATAAAGTTTGTACAGTATAAAAACCATTATGTCTATGGAAAGTCCCCATAAAACATGGAAACACAACTTGAGTGTGTGTGTGTGTGTGTGTACTGTAGATTTATTGGTGTGCAGTAGTGGAGTGTGTATTAAGATGGTGTTTGCATATTGGGGGGGGGGGGCTGTGATTTTTAATTAAGTCAATTTTACCTCACAAAACTTTATTGATATTCTAATGCCAAACAATTATATTTTAGTAAAATTTTTCATATTCATATTTTTGGGAAAAACAGATTGAATTCTTTGAACTTATTTCTATTCTAAAATGCAAACTCATAGCAATCTAAGAATATAAGTATCAGATCCTTCATACAGCTGGACTTCAAGGATTTTCGTGTAATGATAAAAACGCTGGAACCTCGAAAGAATGCTGGACTCGTTTACGGACATTGACGTGCCTGTACTCTTCCTTAATTCTATGGCTCTAAAATGAAGCAAAGCAGACAGTTTTGCACTCATTGCGCCAAGCACTTGAGTCCAGTGAAGATGAATTAGAAACAAGTGAGTACAAGATTGCATTACAACACAGTGCTGAATCACAAAAACTATAAAGAATCACAATATTATTGTATCGCTAGTCAAGACCAACATATTTCTGTGTGTGCGTGTGTGTGTGTCATTTTGGGGTGGTGTTTTATTGATTCAGCGAGGAAAGAAACGGACTGTGTGTCCGGAGAGGTTTAGATGAAGCTCAGGGGTGAAGACTAACAGATGACAGAATTGACTTCTTTGAGCTGCCTCTGATTTTCTCTCTCTCTGCAGCTGTTCACTTCTTTGCTGTATTCTGTTCATCAGCTGGTATTAATCCTTCCAAACACTCAATACCCTTCAGACATACGTGAACGCCTCACTTTACAAACCACTTATGGCACCAGACACACGACCCTTGGTCTTTAGTGTGTGTGTGTGTGTGTGTGTGTGTGTGTGTGTGTGTGTGTGTGTGTGTGTGTGTGTGTGTGTGTGCCTTAGAGAAAGAGAGATAGAAAGGTAATGGATCCTAGTGTCTGGTTTTATTTAAGAGGGCAAATACATGCACACTTACACTCTCTGGTGCTGGAGGTTTTGCAGTTGTCACTTAGCTACAGGGATGACAGCAGAAATGGACAAAGTTTAATTGGGTGAAATGGGGCTGTGATTTTGCACACATGCTCTTTTGCAGTTTTGCCGAACCGTGCAACACTTGCCATCTTGTTCATATTGAACTAGAGCCCGAACGATATGGGATTTTTGAGACCAATACCGGGTGAAACTCATCGATTACTGATTTTGTGGCCGATATAGTTCATTTTTGAGCTGGAACGAAAACAGATCTTTTCTATGTGGATTGTTCTCCAATTTTGCACTGATATGACTGCATACTGTACTCGGAAGGCTGCTTTCTTATACAAATATTTTGTCAAAGAATATTTTACATTATTATTATAATACATTGTCATCATTGGAAAAAGTAGTGGAGAAATGGAGTGGAGTGGATGTATAAAGTAATAGAAAATGTCATGGTAATACTCAAGTAAATTACCTCTAAATTGTACTAAATCCAGTTTTCTTGCTTATCAAAACATCATCAACAATATTTAATGTATAACAAAAGAGTCACAAATAATAACTCCTGGTTCTCTGCTGCCAAGTCAAGAGTTAAACAGCGGCAGCGGTGTTACACCCTATTTCAGTGGAAAACCAGACTTTTAAATATTACATTTTGTAAATGCAATGACTGGAATTGATCGGTTGAAGTGGGTACCAAACTGCGAATCCTGAACAAAACCGTTTGGTGAATGCATGTTTACATATAAGCTTCCACGCAGCTGACAAGCTAGTTGTCATGGAGAGTAAAAGATGGACTTTATTTACTTCCAGATTTGCGTCTCACCAACTAGGTAACAACATAGCATGAAATCAACACTCAACAGACACAATCCACCACCGCACTGTTGTCTGCTGAGCTGAAAAAATTACTCTGTTGCTTCATTACTTACTGCACTGACAAACTATAGCTGGCTAACAGCAAACAGATGTGATAAACATAAGTCACATGGTTGTCAGGGACAGGGTTAACTTTATATTAGTTATATTGAAAAGGGAAAATGACAGAATCATTGTTTATTACATTTCCAGTATGTATTTCACGAACTAGTTAGCAACTTACAGAGAAGACGCCACTTAGCTCCATACCACTTAACTCCGCACTGTCTGCAGAACCACGTCAGCTCAGCTCGGAGCATGCTTTGCTGGACTATGACACCAATTCACCTAAGCATTGTTTTCTGCATTATATGTTCTGAAAAAAAAGTTTTAATATCTGCCCATTTCGGAAAACTTATACATTGATATATCTGTGAAAGGCTAATATCGGCTGACCGATAAATTGGTCAGACACTACATACAGCTAATGAACCAAAACTGAGAAGACAAATTTGAGCCTAAAGTGTGCAAAATATTTCCCCAAACAATCCCCCCATCTTTCATTAGTCAGACAAATAAGATCCAATCCCAAACCATTGGTCGAGCCATTGAGCAGATTATGCTTAATAAGCCAACAATTTGTAAATTTGTGTTAATGCCTTTAAACCATTTATGACCTTACCCAAATGTGGGAAAACCATTTAAACGAAAACTGATTGGCACATGTAGAGTTTTGGCCATTACCCCAATTGCACCCCATGTAAAGACCTTTACTGGTGTTCTCACCTGCTTATCCAATTTGAGCCATTGTGTGTGCATGCCTGTTCACATTTTGACGTCAATAGCAGAGAATAACTGATGGTTTAAATCTCTAGTAAATGTGTGTAAAGCAGTCAATGGAAAGGAGGAAGCGAGAACCAGCTTGATGATATAAATAATATTTTAATGTGTAACTTAAACCAAAAGACAAACACACACACACGACGGACATGTCTGTAAACTACCTCTCTCTCCCGCACAATCCTCCGCAGTCGGCCTTTATACCTCTCGGAGGCTTGATTAGCCTGATAAGGGACCGGGTGTGCCCTGACACATTCCTCCCTCATTCTCTCAGGTAGGGGAGCCCCTGGCCTGACGTACACCCCCCCCCCCTTTCCTTGGGGAGGGGCGTGCCTCTTGCCCCGTCTGCCGGCAGGTCATCCCCGTCTACCTGGACGAGGGAGGGGACAAGGGGAGGGAAACTTGAATAATTAAATGGGGGGGGGTACTTCCTGTAACAGTGTAGTACCCCCCAAAAAAATTTAACATTTAAATGAGAGGGAAAAGGCCAACGCGGAGCGGCAGTGAGAGGAGAGGGAGAAATAAAAAAAAAACACTTACTCGCCAGTTCTCCGATACGCCGTAGCTTGTTCCTCGGCCACTCCTCCACCCTCTAACGGATGACAGCCACGCCTCTCCGGGCGGATCGGAGGTAGTCCTCCAGCCCCTGGTGGACGGAACGCCCCGCCACGTTCTCGGGGAACAGAAGGGGTCTCCCCCGCCCCTGGCAGCGGTTCTCCCGCTCCAGGCGGTCGGCAGCGAGCCCCTCCCCGCTCACGGTCGGCGGTCTCAGACCCCGCCGCATTTCAGCGGCTGATAGGTGACTCCTCCGCCCCTGGCAGCGGCCTTGACCGCTCCAGGCATTCTGTTAGGAGCCCCTTCTCCCCTCGCGGTCCACGTGCTCCGTTGGGGTGGACGGTTGTAGCGAGAACTCTACTACGGCATATCCCTCCTCCTTCCCGGGTTTTGGCACCAGTGTAAAGCAGTCAATGGAAAGGAGGAGGCGAGAACTGGCTTGACAATATAAATAATATTTTAATGAGTAGCTTAAACCAAAAGACAAACACACACACACACATGACGGACATGTCCGTAAACTATCTCTCTCTCTCTCCCGCACAATCCTCCGCAGTCAGCCTTTATCCCTCTCGGAGGCTCGATTAGCCTGATAAGGGACCGGGTGTGCATGATCATGACCTGGCCCCACCCTCCGCCCTGCCACAATGTGGTTTTCTTGCATTGTCAGATTTTCTGAATAAGCTGACTTTTGGTAGTTATCAAGGTATTACTGTTCAAGTAAACACACACCTTTTTTTAGGTAAGCCTTTTTAGGTATTTTCACTCTGAACTACTACTTTTCATTGTTTTTGCACATTTATCCATTTGGAAGGACTTTTTTAGCTCCTACTCCAGGTTAGGTACATTTTGGCATACGTGGGTCTGTGGGAGGTGCCGTAACCTCTGATTGGTATAGCATGTATGATGCACACAGCAATGAGAAACATGAAGAGTTTCATAGAGTAAACAAACATTTAGCAGCTAGCCTACTATGCAGAAAATTGCGCTAATTTTATAAATCCCAGAAATAATAGTATCCATGTCCGTTTCACATATGTGAGATCTGCTGCATGATTTCAGCAGGAGACTCTGTTTTGAGTTTATTGCATCTGTACTGTTCTTACATCGCATCTGTATTCACAATATAGAAAGTGATTTTTTTTATTATTACATTGAATTTTTGCTGGTATAATGGACATAAATAATAAGATGTTATCAGATAAATTGTTATTGAGAGTGGGTAATTGACATTGATTATAAAATTAACAGTCATGAAATCGAATTTACAATTGCGTGGTGAACTTGCGTACATCTTTTTTTTTTTAAGGCAATGGGTGAGTAGTTCAGTACAATATTTTATGTTGAATCATAAAAGCCTTTATTGTAAAAGATTATGTTGACAAATAGGTTTATAGTGCATTTTTAAGCTGAACATGTTTTCCACTGAGTTCAGCGCGCTTCATCTCTTCGGTCACTGTGGCTTTAGGGATGCATGTACCAAGCGACTAATGCACACAGTGTAAAGACTGTAATCTGCAGACACAGTTTGTTTAAAACGGCTCTAAAAATTTTTTAGCTCTGACCCTGACCACCAGTGTTGTTGATTTTGTTGTGCAAACAGCCTTAGAAGAAAAAAGGACGAAACTAGATGACATCACTACGGGGTTCCTTTTGTGTGTACGAATACGAGAGGGAGCGGTCTCCCCGGATGTGCAGTTCCTCTGAAAGATCCCATATTATGCTCCTTTTCAGGTTCATACATTTATTTTGGGTGTCTATTAGAATAGGTTCTCTTACGAGAGGTTCTCTCGTATTGCGTAAGCTAGCTTACGCTACGGGAAAGATTAATCTTTTCTGAGATATTGAAGCCAAAAAATTATCCTTAATTTTGTATCATTTGTCAACCCAGTGCAGCAACTGCAGACCTTGAGCGGGCTAGCTAGCGAGTTCATTGGTTGCTCTGCGGCAACTGCTGCAGCCTATAGACGAACTTGCGTGAACTCGTGCCCAATGAGAGGCGCCCGCGCGCTCACTGTCCCAAAGCCCTCCAGAATGGGCGTGGCTAGGGTGCATATAAGCGCAGTTCGTAGGCTGGAACCCTGATTTTCATCTCTTCAGCGAAGCTCTTCGCATCTCTGAAACTGCAAGAAGCTGCGTCGGCGTTCGAGGGGCATCAAGCAAGCTTGGACAGCGCTCGAAGAAGCCGGCTGCCGCCACCTTCAGCCATCCTGCGAGCTACGCCATCCGGCGACGTATCCTTTTTTAAAGCAAACTAGTTCCTCAGTGAACTTCACAAAAGAGCACGAGCGTCTTTTTAAAGATGCCTCGCACCTTCGGTTCATGCCGCACCCCTCTCAGCGCCGGAGACCGCCACATCATCTGCGCTCTCTGCCTGGGACTGGGGCATGCAGAGCCAGAGCCTCTCCCTCGAGCATCGCGTTCACCCTCCCCGCCCCCCCCCGGGACGCGCAGTTGCCGCCGAGCGGCCGCACTGCTGCCACCTCGGAGAGCGAGGCGGAGGACAAGGGCTGCTGTTCCATCATGGCTTCGGACAGCGAGGAGTGGTCACAAGCCTCCTCACCGGCCCAGGAATCCAGCAGGACCCGCGCCGGACTCGAAGGGGAACTGATACGCCTCCTCACACAGGCCGTTGACCGCCTCGGGCTCGAGTGGTCACCGCCCCCTGAGCAGGCTCCCAACAGACTCGACGGCTGCTTTCTTCAAAGCCGTCACCTCACGGTGCCCGCGGCCCGGGCCGCTCCCTTCCTGCCGGAACTCCACGCTGAGCTCTCTAAATCGTGGAACTACTCTTCCATCCCCCCGGTCGAGGATTCGGTAGCAGCACACCTTTGCCCGCCCTCCACGAGATAGCGGTCTAAGCCAGTGCTCCCGTCTAAGGCCTGCAGAACTACTTCCGCCTGTGTTGGCCGCGCCTATTCCGCCGCCGGCCAAGCCGCATCTGCTCTGCATTCCATGGCCGTCTTGCAGATCCTCCAAGCGGACCTTCTTCGGGAATGGGATGAGAAAGGCAGGCACCCAGAGGCTGTTACAGATCTAAGGAGCGCGACGGACCTCGCCCTTCGTGCCACCAAAGCTGCAGCTCAAGCCCTAGGGAAGTGCATGGCCTCGCTGACTGTAACCGAGAGACACCTGTGGCTAACGCTAGCCGACATGGGAGAAGCTGAGCGCTCCACGTTCCTCAACGCGCCGCTCTCTCCGTCAAGTCTCTTCGGTTCCGCGGTAAGTGGCATTGTTGACCGTTTTTCGGAAGCCCAGAAAGCCACCCAAGCCATGAATCTCTTCCTGCCTCGCCACGCTAGCTCCTCTGCAGGCCGCCCACGTAACCAGCCTCCTGCACGAGCATCTTCACAGCGCCCAGCTCAACAAAGCCAGACTTCCCAGCGTCAACAGGGCGGCCGCCCCAGATCGCGCTCAGACAGCCGCCGCAGACCGCCGCCCCCCCCGCGGGCCTCAGCCTAAGATTGCGCTGAAACCTGAACAACCGAAGTCCTCCTAGCTTTGTTGAAAAAACGACGGCTCAGTCCCGCCACGGCCGGACCACCGTCAAAGCTTCGCTCCCTGTCAGTCCCCTTCTCTCAGGCTACTACAGTGGTGAATTCAGCAGCCAACAAGCCGGTGTTACTACCCGCTTGCCTGCACTCAAACGCCGTTTTCACGGTGACACAAAAAGATCTTGTAAAGAGCAAACATGTCTTATGTGTAGAAAATGTGCCCACAATCCAGTGTTCACCCCTATACACAAGCATTACACTTCCCGTGTTCCTATCAGAGCACACTCACATAAAGCGGGCACAGCCCGCTCGAGTGTTAGAGTCAATAAACGCGCCCACGAGCCCATGCGCGCTTCCCCTCTCTGCCGGCTCTGTCACAAGGCCAGCAAACACCTCTCTATGTGTAAGTCCCGTGCCCGTGACTATGCTCGCGCATCACTTAACAGATGTGACTCTTTCCCCATTCATCTCAATCGGGAAGTCACTCACAGAACAGCATGTCCCTGCTGTCTGCGAGCAGTCATGCATAAGCACAATAAGCGTGCTCACACATTCTGTTCACCCCGCTGTGTACGGCAATCAGGGCTGACTCGGCCATTCACCCTCTAGCGCTACGCTTCAATGCGTGGGAAGCTATCCCAGGGATATGCAAATGGGTGTTAAGCACAATAAAACAGGGCTATTTGCTACAGTTCGATCGCCGCCTCCCCGCTTCAGGGCGCGGCTCGAAACTACTGTGAACACGGAAGCAGCCTGCATGCTTCGCTCAGAAATAGCAAACCTTCTGTGCAAAAGGGCCATAGAGAGAGTGCCGCTTCACTGAGCTGAGTCGGGTTTTACAGCCGTTATTTTCTTGTCCCCAAGAAAGACGGCGGCCTTAGACCAATATTAGATCTCAGGGTTTTGAACAAGGTGCTTGCAAAAGACCGCTCAAAATGCTTACAATCAGCAAACTCCTCACGCATGTGCGCCAGGGGACTGGTTTATTTCTCTCGATCTGAAAGATGCCTATTTTCAGATTCAGATAAATCCCGTCACAGGCCATTCTTGAGATTCGCCTCGACGGTCAGGTTTATCAATACACCGTCCTTCCGCTCGGCCTGTCCTTAGCACCCGTACTTTCACGAAGTGCATGGATGCGGCGCTCGCACCCCTGCGGAGTCAGGGCTTGCGAATTCTGAACTATTTGGACGATTGGCTGATTTTGGCACAGTCACATACGGAGCTTCTGTCTCACAGGACAGTTCTCCTCAGTCATCTGAACAGTCTGGGTCTTGCAGTCAATTGGACCAAGAGCTCACTACAGCCCAGTCAGGCAATTTCCTTCCTTGGAATAGAACTAGACTCTGTGGCAATGACGGCTCACTTATCTACACGGTTCAGCGACTAGCCACGTCTTTTCAGATGAACAGCCTCATGCCTCTGAAAAAATTTCAGAGAGTGTTAGGTTACATGGCCTCAGCCGCAGCAGTACTTCAGCTGGGTTTACTGTGCATGCGCCCGCTTCAGCATTGGCTAAACACCCGCGCGTCTCGCCGGGCGTGGGCCACAGGCCGCCAGCCGATCAGAGTGACTCAGACCTGTATATCAGCTCTGCAGCCTTGGACGGTGGCCGAATGGTATCAGCGGGGAGTGACGATGGGAGCTGTATCTCGCCGAAAAGTCATCTCGACAGACGCGTCCAACACGGGTTGGGGCGCGGTCTCGCGAGGGCTCGCCGGTTTCGGCCTATGGTCAGTTCAGGAAAAGCTCCTTCACATAAATTGTCTGGAAATGATAGCGGTCGAGTACGCTGCTCGTGCGCTTCCTCCCGGTCATTCAGGGTCACCACGTCCTGGTCCGTTCGGACAACAGATCTGTGGTATCCTATCTAAACCGTCAGGGCGGTGTCAGATCCAGGAACCTCTTCCATCTGACAAAACGCATACTAAGTTGGTCCCAGGGCCACCTGCGCTCGCTGAGGGCGACGCACTTGCCAGGCCACCTGAACGACGGCCCAGACAGACTGTCCAGAGGCAATGTTCCCCCAGGGGAATGGTCCCTGCAGGCTCAAACAGTCCAGAAATTATGGCAAATATTCGGCAGAGCAGAGATAGACATCTTCGCGTCAGAAGAGAACTCTCACTGCCCAGTATTTTTCTCGAAAAGCGAGGACGCGCTGGCCCAGGACTGGCCCAGGACTGACCCAACCGCCCGCTTTATGCCTTCCCTCCCGTCTCGCTATTGCCACAGGTAATGCAGAGGATCAGGGAAACGCGTCACTCGGTGCTCCTCATAGCCCCGCGCTGGGAGAATCAGACATGGTTCCCGGAGCTTACGCAGCTGTCACTGACAGCCCCGTGGCCCATCCCAGTGAGAGCAGATCTCCTCTCTCAAGCTCGCGGCACGATCTGGCATCCCCACCCAGAGCGCTGGGCGCTGCACGCGTGGGTGATCAACGACTACCCGTCGCTTTGCCAGAAGGAGTAATGAACACTATCATACACGCTAGAGCCCCTTCCACGAGAAGACTCTATGCGTCCAAATGGTCGGTGTTTTCAAAATGGTGCACCGACAGAGACCTGGACCCACGGACATGTGGGGTGTCATCACTGCTCGTGTTTTTACAAGAGCTGTTGGATAAGGGCAGATCCCCATCCACGCTCAAAGTGTATGCGTGGCGGCCGTCGCGGCGTTCGCCGAACCCCTGCACGGCCAGTCACGGGAAAAAACAGGCTGGTCATCCGCTTCCTCAGGGAGCTAGAAGGATGAACCCCGCGCCTCCATCGGTTCCTATCTGGGATCTTTCTGTAGTTCTCGAAGCTATGAAAGCCCCCTTTCGAACCGCTTGAATCCGTGGATTTGAAATACCTTTCACTCAAAAACGTTTTCTGACTGCCCTGTCATCAGTTAAACGTGTGGGAGACCTTCACGCGCTGTCTGTCAGCTGCGTGTATGGAGTTTGGACCAAGTGACTCCAAGGTCATTTTAAAGCCTAGACACGGCTATGTCCCCAAGGTGATCGGTACTCCTTTCAGAGCACAGATTATTTCCCTATCGGCTCTGCCAGCATCCGATAGCTGAACGCGACACAAATCTCCTTTGCCCAGTCAGAGCACTGAGATTGTATACTGCGCGCTCCGCCTCTTTCAGACGCCGCTGAGCAGCTTTTCGTTTCGCTCGAGGGCGCACCAAGGGTCTCGCCACCTCGAAACAGACACTGTCTAGATGGATAGTGGACGCTATTGCTGCCGCGTACGCCGTCGAAAGACCTGCCATGCCCGTTAGGCATTAGGGCTCACTCCACCAGAGGCATGGCCTCCTCGTGGGCATGGTCCAGCGGGATTTCCATTCAGGACATATGTGTGGCAGCGGGCTGGGCTTCCCCTCCACCTTTGTTAGATTTTACAATCTGGAAGTGCCCGCTCTGCAGGCAAAACTACTAGCGGTTTAATACGCTACAGCTCCCCTGGTGAGCTGCACTAATGGGACACATTCCACACAGACCGGCACCGCCGCTCTGTTTTCCCTTCCCACTATGTGCTTATGTATCACACACACACTGACCCGCACTCTTGCCGGCCAAATATTATTTCCCCACTCACAAGGGCTCCCCGGGTCCCCCACCCCCTGGGGCTCATGCAGTGGATGCTTGGTGCGCACGGTGTTGACAATGGGTTCCGTGAGCGTAAGCTAGCTTATGCAATACTGAGAGAACCTCTTGTAAGAGAACGTCTCGGTTACCTCACGTAACCTCGGTTCTCTCTAGATGAGGGAACGAGTATTAGCGTAGCTGGCCGTGCTTCGCGCACCCAGCGATTTTCGCTTCATTCAATGAAAACCAGGGTTCCAGCCTACTGAACTGCGCTTATATGCACCCTAGCCACGCCCATTCTGGCGGGCTTTGGGACAGTGAGCTCGCGGGCGCCTCTCATTGGGCGCGAGTTCACGCAAGTTCCTCTATAGGCTGCAGCAGTTGCCGCAGAGCAACCAATGAGCTCGATGAGCTAGCCCGCTCAAGGTCTGCAGTTGCTGCACTGCGTTGACAAATGATACAAAATTAAGGATAATTTTTTGGCTTCAATATCTCAGAAAAGATTAATCTTTCCCGTAGCGTAAGCTAGCTTACGCAATACTCGTTCCCTCATCTAGAGAGAACCGAGGTTACGTAGGTAACCAAGACGTTTACATGCTTTAATGTTCAAAAAACACATTACTTTTCTCATACTGTACATTGCTGCAGCCCCTCTTTTCAACCTCTGTCTGAAACACTCTGTTTTAGCTCCTGTCTCTTTAAAGCCCCCCTTTTCGAAAAAGTCCAGTCTGTTGTGATTGGTCAACCGCTTGGAGCGTGTGTTGGAAATGTAGCGCCCCTTACCATAACTAAAGTTTCCCTTAGGTGGGCATTATGCAAATGTTTTCCATAGTATCATAGCTAAGTCACTGAAGTAATGGCTGGACTGCAAACCAGGCATTTCAGGTAGTTCAGGAGCAGTGTTTTCTGTGGGAGAGAGTAACTCCCTTTGGTGTGGACTTAGCAGACCTTTTTACATGCACATTCTTATGTAATGTTGCTTTGTCAGGTTGGTCGGGATGCTCAAACATACAAATGGCTTGCTTCTAGTTTACACCACACTGGGATCGATTAGGAAAAAGCATTTTTATATCGAAAAAATTACACATCAGCTTTAAATGTGATCATTTTCCAATTGTATTTCTTCGGGTGAACTATGATGGACATCAGGACAAAATAACCCAATTTGAGAAAATGTGTAGTTGCCAATTTACTGATTGCTAGATTCATATTTTATACCATTGCTTCAGACTTTCTGTATTTGCTCTGGGAGCAATCATGATCTGATAATTTACTATGTTCATACATAAATAAGGCCTCACCAGGACAGTCCTCTGAGAATCTGAAAACTCACTGTAATGTTATAGTCTGATCTGATTGCAACCTCCAAAGCACATTCTGCACTCATTTGGTAATATCCATGGTAGGGTGTAACAAGGCTGCACGACTTTAGGGGAGGTCTCTGAGGATTCAGTTATGAGGTCTGGGTATATAGAATGTGAACAGAATGACTGCTGCTTCAAAGCTTTTTTTTTTTATATTGATTGAGTATTAACAAACCATATGTGCGAGTGAGCTTGAACAAAACATTGACCAATGATCAGTCAAACAACCTACGCCGTTTCCAATTAATACAAATTGATAAAATTCGAGCAATGCTTTTTTTCTATACCAAATACCAAACCCCAGCTCTGCATTAAAGTTTGGATCTGTCAGCTTTATTTTGACAGTAAATGTCTTCAAAAATTCTCTCTTTCTGAGCCCATATTTATTTTATTCCACTATTTTAAGGCCAGTTTTACGAATTGAATAAAGCATGCACTTTGGTTATGGTATGTAAAATGAGGAAAACGAAGACATTGCATTAGATATTCATAAGGTTAGGAATGGAGAACCAGTTCCTTTTTTTTTATTATAGCGGAACCATATGATTTTTCATGACTTTTAGTTCTGTTAACGGTTCCAGAATGTGTAATGTAAAAATATATTGTCTGCTCAATGTCCTGCTAAAAAAAAAGGCACCTTTGATATATGCATTATATTTTTTACGTGTTTGACATTTCAATCTTTTATAGAGTGCAAAAAGTATTTTCCGGAAGTAAAAATCCCATTAATTTATACCATAGACTAAAGGTTTTCAAGTTATTGTTGAAAATCACTTCGAGGCAGACCTAGCTTTTGTACGCAGAAGCGTACAAAATTACTTCACATTAACATTAATCCGGTGTCCTGTGTTCAGATGCATTTGAATTGGAATGAATGTGTGTGAAATATACAGTAGTGTGACTGCCCCTTTACTGTGTTATGTAATGATGTCCTTAAGGCTTGTTGTAAAAGCTACTTCAGGCAGTGCAGTAACTTATAGATATGATACTTATATAACTTTTATAGAATAATGAATGAATTTGATTGGATTTATTCCTCAAACTCTTTGTAAAGACACCTTATACACAAATTGTTTTTAATTTATTTCTATTCCGTTTAAATCTGAAATTCTCATCATTTGGCAACAGGCTGCTGAGGGCATTAAATGCAATAAGAATCGCATTCTATTTGTTTATTTATTTTTTCAAATAATTCTTCCTCAGAAGTGCTAAAAGAATTAATTGAAACGTTAAGGAATCGTTAAGAATAATCGGAAGCAGAATCATTAAATCCTTACAATACCTTCCCTAGCTATATAGCTGTAGCTTGCTATTCATTTGCTATTAGAAATCTTGTTGGGGTATTGCTGTGTTTACTATAATTAGGGGTTTAATGGCTGTATCCCCTTATTCCTTTGTGGCTTTGCTAAGAACTCTGATGTATTGGTTGGCCACAAATATACGCAGTAATTCAGTTACAAACTTCTGTGTGTCATTTTATTTTACTGCTGTAGTGTGCGTGAGTGTGTAATGTGAGTAAATGTATATTTTTTACAACAATAAAAAATAATAAAATCCAAAATTTTCCATCTTTCTATCTTTTGCTTTATCTGTCTCTCTCTCTCTTGCATCCATTCTTTGATGGACGTGTGTGAGTGTGAATGTGTCTTTTTATACCACAGTGATTCACTTGAGAAGCAGGCTGTCCATTTTAAGAATTGTTTGTTTGAAGGTAAATGGATAAGCTTTGGCTTTACCCTTTCAGTGAGTGAATTTGGAGAGTGAACGGTTTTCTTCAGGTTTTTTGCTCAGTAGGCCTACTGATTTTCTGTATATGATCTCCTCAGAATTTCCACTTATCACTTAGTTCCAGTACCCAATTTTCTAAGGAGTTTCACTCATTACTTTTACTCTTTACTGGTTTTGCTAAAGTCTAGTTCATGATTTCCTCTAGAGATTCACTGCATTTTTATTTCCATTAAATTTCCTCAAGTTCTACTTTGTAATGAAAGGTTAGCTCATATTTTGGATTTTAAATCTGTTAACAGTCTATTAATTGTAGTGAGAATCACCCTTGAACCAATTAAAATGAATCGGGCTTCATACAAGACACCAAAAGATGTGGTGATTTTTTATATATATAGGTGTGTGTGTGTGTGTGTGTGTGTGTGTGTGTGTGTGTGTGTGTGTGTGTGTGTGTGTGTGTGTGTGTGTGTGTGTGTGTGTGTGTGTGTGTGTGTGTGTGATGATTAATATCAGATGGCCCCTCCCTTCATCCTCTGGGCACCAGCTAAGGAATTTATCCTTAATAGTGAAAGAATGTAAATCGGAGGGAGTCGTCATCTGATTAATCTGAAGGATTCGTAAAATTCTGCCTAACCCTTTACAGATCTTCTGTATCATCAACGCAAGGAACACACAATTGTAATATGAGCAAAATAGTACTAAAATGCTAAAAGACAAAAATAAATGAATGGGTAAATAAAGTGCATTGGATGGAAAGATGTAAGTGGTTGAATTTGATTGTAAAGTATGACTATTATCTTAATTAGGTGAAAACCTTATTTCCATTTAAACGTATAACTCAAAGTTTATTTGCAAGACATTTGATACATGGCTTATGCAATCTAAAGAACATTTAAAAAATCATAAACTGATGGTATACACTAATGCCAAGGTCTCTGGAAAGAGGTTTAGTAGTGATATTTACCATTCTCCTTGATCGATCGATGAGATCGGTGACTGCAACATCTTCCACTGGGGCTCAGGGCCACATTACAGTGGGGAAGGAGCTGGATTCCATGACATGAAAGAGCTGAGGAATGCTGATCTCCTGTAAGCAGCACAGAGAGGGTTCTTGCAATCTGTAACATACAGATATACAGCCCTTATGTCTGTGCAAGATTCATCATCTGGAACACACAGATGCATGAAACTTGAAGAGAAGGTATTCTCGCCAGAGCTAAACCTTGTCGCTGTAGTTATATCCCTGGTATAGGGATTCCAAACATGGTATGCCGCCCGAGTCACAACGCGAAGGCTGAGGTTCTTTTCTCACAGATGTTTAATGCATTCATCGACAGACACTAACACCGACATCAACACCGTACAACTGAATAAAAAAAACGTATATGAAAGAAAACATCTGTAACACATTGAGTTACATAAAAACACACATATGACTTTAGACTCTAAATAAACAGAAAATAAATCTACATACCACTTTTGCCTGCTTGTGAGCTAAGAGAGGGTTTTGTATCTTGAGGTTACTTAATCGGATGGCTTATGCTTGTAGAGAAAAACACCTGATTTCTTAGCGATGATAACATCATTAAATCTCTTCATGCAAACGATAAAACAGGAAGTTCAGTATGCACGATGGGAATAAATAGAATAAATCGTTCTCAAATAAATGACAGTTGAGTGTAAAAATCACTAAGTATTATGAAATAGTCAAAATATAAAAACAAACAAATTAAACTAATCAAAAGTTACTGAAATAAATGAGTGTTTAAGTAAACTCATGCCATCTAGTGGACATAAACATTATAGACACAGAAAGCTTTGTGACTCCAATTTACACATTGCGTTGCCATAGTTTCTTGTAGTGACACTTGGTTGATCTTTTGTCTCTCAGATGGAGACAAAGAACATTTGGATGATCTGTTATCCTCTCTCCCATGGAGTGAGACTTGGCATGTTGAATGGTTTGTATTCTGTTACATCTACCACTTTACCTTCCAGAGATTCAGAATGTTCATCATTATTCTGCTATTGCCTCTCTCGTAGAGTGAGACCAGAACAAAGGTGTGGCTGTTGAAAGTATGCTTTATACCTTCCTGATGAGGAGGATATTTCAGTTTGGCTCCTTCCTATTTTAGGGTCATGATTGGGCCACCTCCGATCTCAGCCTCCCTTTTCTGTGTGGAACATTTTTACATTTTTAAAGTACATAGTTTGAACAATGTCTTTAAAGTCTCATCTATGTATTGTTCCTTTCCCAAACCTCATAAAAAAATACCTTTTTCTGAAGATATAAAGATCAAACATGATATTGAAAGATTAAATATTACACATGCATTAATTTATACCACCAAAGTTCAGTTTGTGTGAACTATTGTGTTAATTGAACAACTGCAATTTACATAGAGTTCTGTGAACAAACATGGAGTGGATGTGTTTCAGTTGGTGACCATATTGGGAATTAAAGTTTGTAAAATTCTTAAAAATCATAATTTATGTTCAGCAGAAGAAAGTAATGCACATCTTAGGGTGAGTAAATGATGGGAGAATTTTAATTTTTGTGTGAAATATCCCTTTAACACTGGGGTTGACGGACGCGCCGGCGCGTCCTGCTGAATATTTTCATCATTACAGCAGAAACAACTTAAAATACTCCTTCCTTTTGGGGCATACAGATAAGTGTAAGACATCATTAGAGACTATAATGGGTCTACTTTTATTTGTGTACACTCACAATAACAACAAAATCTTGTGCTTTTGTAAAATAAAGAAAATAAATAGGGTGAGCTGTAAGCAGTCTCTGGGTTTGCGAGCATATATCTGAAATGCGTCACAAAAATGAACCGAAAAAAGACATTTTAAGCTTTCTTTAGACATATGTTTCATGTTTGTGTGATAAGTATTCACGGAGATTCGGTTCATTTTTGTGACGTGTTTCAGATATATGCTCGTGAACCCAGAGGCTGCTGACAGCTCAACCTTTTTATTTTATTTATTTTACAAAAGCACAAGGTTTTGTTGTTATTGTGAGTGTACACAAATAAAAGTAGTAGACCCTTTATAGTCTCTAATCATGTCTTACACTTATCTGTATTCCCAAAAATGACGGAGTATTTTATGTTGTTTCCGCTGTAATGACGAAAAAATCCAGCAGGACGCGCCGTCAACCCCAGAGGGTTAATAAGCTGATACTGCATTCCTTTTCCCACAAATTTACATATGTTTGTGGAAGATTTGCAGAAATAAGACAGAATTGCATTCAATGTTGCGATTGCAAAGTTGAAAAATCTTGGGACTGTTCAGTTCATAACTTCCACTTAAGTTGCACTCTCGACAATTATTGTGGTGCGAACTGATAGTATCTACCCAACATATTTTGTGCCATGCTATCATCACCATGCCCTAAAACTTTTATAGTGACTAGCTTGAAATGGTTGGAGATTAATGTTTTATTTTATTATTTGCATGTTGAAATGATGATATAATGCATTTTTTGCTCTCGTGGGATGTAACATGAAATAGAGCAATAATAGATGAAAAGACAGAGGGAAATGAATCCAACACTAACAGCAGTATCAAAGCATGAACACATGCTTTGATCAGATTCAACACTGAAAACTCTAGACTGAAGTGCAACTGGGTCATCAAGAGGTTGTCTTTTTATTTCCATTTATGTACTTTTCATTCCAGATTTCTCTAAAGGTTAGCTCATATTTTGGATTTGAAATCTATAAATAAAATCATATTAATAGTCTATCTGGTGATTTGATCTTAATAATAATACGATCATATCTCCTGGAGGAAGAATATTTGTAGATGTCTTGAAGGTCAAACTTTTATTGATGGGTAGCAGAGAGGAGGAAAGGGGAGAGAGGATGGACATGACGATATGTAAGACAGAAGAGGAAAATAAAAGGTTCTATTGATGAGGATCCAGTTAGTTTATCACGCTTTGCATCTTGTTTCGTGTTTGTGTGTGCATGTGTGTTTGCACATCTCATCCACATTTGGTCCCAGCTGGGCTCCAGCTGTAGGAGCAAATAACCCAAATCCAGCTGTGTGTGTGTGTGTGTGTGTGTGTGTGTGTGTGTGTGTCACACTGGCCTCTGACTTGAGAAACTCCCCACCGCTTATGAGGTGAGAACATGTTGAGACCACTGTCACATAAGGTCTGGTACTGTTCCTTTTTGTGTGTGTGAGTGTTTTACAAAACTGCCAGCCATTTAACCACCATTGCAGTGTTCCCTACTGAAAAGACCAGTTTAGACCAGCATGGATTTTCTATGCTAGTGCAAGCAGATTTGTACTGATCTAGATGTTGGACCAACACAGCTTAAAATGTCTGGTCAACCAACATGGTCTGCTAAAGCTGGTTGTAACAAACATCACAAGTCCACATTCCAAACGGGCCAAACACCGCTCTGGCCTGCCAGTCAGTATTGTATGGTCGGATTCATGCTCTGTGTGTGTGTGTGTGTGTGTGTGTGTGTGTTTGAGCAAATATAACTCTTGCCAGAGAACATTTGATTTCTGATGTGCTCTTAAGCCAAAGCAAGCAGAGCTGTAATCAGATTGCCACGGTAACAAGATCTCTCCACCGAGGGAGTGACATCATTAACTGTGAAGGTTTCTCACTCTTGTTCGCAATCTAACACCAAATGTTCTGCAACTTTTACATATGTTACTATAACACTGCTAGAGACTTGACTCTTAAACTTTTAGAACTTCAGCATCATTTAAACCTTTTTTACATACCTACCCTGTTAAAAAGACCAACATTTCTGGTCACCAGCATGGGATGCTGGTATGGTGTCTTAACCAGTGTCTAGAGAAACTAGGCTGATGACAAAATTTGCAACACACGCACGCGTGATGTACCGGCACACAGAAAACATAATTATATTTTGGCCATAATCCTTCCTTGGTCAACTCTCCTCATCAGAAATACCATGCATTATGCTGGAGAAAAATATGGCTATATCAGTCCACCAGCTAGATCAGCACCAAACCAGCATAAACAAGCTTGAATTTCTATGCTGGTCTATAAGCTGGTCTTTACCCCTTTTCCAGCAGAGTAGAATCCCTTACAACACTCCGATAATTCCATCAGCTCTCCTGAAGTCCTTTACAAACTTTTTCACTGACATGTACTGTACAGTGTTGTTTAGGAAAAACAGCCTTCGGTGCAGAGGTTTGTACACTAAAACATCCTTGATCCTTATCTAAAATGGCTAAAATATCGATGATGCAGAAGATGTACAGTTCAACTTGTACTCAGTGTGATATTTAGTGGACCAGTCACATAGACCGTTCCCCTGGAGGAACACAGGATTAAGTGGCTTGCACAAGAGCACAATCGGGACAGAGCTGGCTGTGATCTCAGAAACTCAGTTTCCTGGAATTACATCTTTCAACAAGAGGCCCCAATCTTTAACCACTGAACTATCATGACCTGTTTAAGCAGTGACAACCGTCTGACAGATTCTTCCATGTGACCTGCATGTATAGTATGTTTATGCAAAAGAGACACATGATGAATCTGTAAACAAGGTAAAAGAGACTATAGAGATTGTAACTTAAGTCCCAGATATTTTTACTCCAGCATTGCAGGTAAAAGCAGCCCATTTAAAGCAGAAATGTAGATGGGCACATTTCTACCCTAACCCTACATGTGCAAAACATCTTTATATCCCATTTTATTTGATTACATTTTAATGCAATTTCTTGCTTTCATACACATGCATACGTGTGCGTGTGTGTGTGTCTGTGTCTGTGTGTGTGTCTGTGTCTGTGTCTGTTTGTATGTGTCTAGAGGACTGTATCTCTCAATAGGATTTTTATTATATGATGTCAAATTCAGCTTCATTGGTCCAGGAGGACTGCAGTCATTCACAACCATTAGAAGAGCTGAGCCAATCTGCTGAAAGTGAGTGCTGTCTGTCTCTGTGATTTTAAGGTCATATGCCAAACTAATCCATCCTGATGTCATTATCTTTCTTCTTCTAGAATATTGACAATTCATCATGGAGATTCTGTCATCAGATCTCTGCCCATCAGTGTTTAATCTATGTTAATGGTAAATGTACAATATGTGGATGGTTTATTGAAATATTTTAAAGTAATTTATTACTAGACATCTGGATTCTTATGGTGGTTGACCCTTGATCTTTGAGGGTTTTATGCATAATGGTAAAAAAATCTCACTGTACCACTGAGTGCTTTCACACCAGAACTTTTGGTGTGGACTGTAATACTTTTGATGTCAGAATTCTATTGAGAACTAGAACACATATGTGGGTCAAAACTGAAACTTTTTACAGGACAATACTCATGGAGCAACCTGAGTTTAAATGCCTTGATCACGGCAAGAGCTCAATGGTCCTGGACCACTTTGTAATGTGTTTTGAATCTGCAACTTTTCTTTTAAGTACGCCTTGCCAGTCTGAATGACTAATATTGATACATAGAATAATATATAAATGTATTGTCATTTGCCAATATAGAGTACATAAGGATGTTGATCATATTTCATTGTACTTGTAGGACAATGAACGTTGTATGTATGTGTTTATGTTGGTAGAGTTGTTGAGACGTTTCATATTTTTCCACCAAACGTGAAAATTGTCCATATTTCTGTTATACAGGCTTTTTTGCACGGTCACCCAAATCTCCTACTTCATTTCAAATGTGTCTGAAATTCTTTAGAATTTAATAAAAGATACTATATACCAACTTTTGTTTTTAATGACTAAAACTAGAATATTTATATTTCACCTGGGTCTTTGATGACCAACATGTGCATTGAATGAGAGTCATGTTACAGTTGCATTTTAGGGTTCATTATGTAAGTGAGTCCACTTGAAAAGGTGATCTGGAATAAGGTTCATAGCAACTCCGATACAGTTTTTACTCTGATGAACTGAACCACAATTGATAACATATTAATAGCATTTTTGCATGTTCTCGTTCACACTTATTGTAATGTCATGCCTTCCTTAATGATGTTTGTTCCCTGCATAAATTGATATTGGAGAGCAACTTGCAATATCCACATCTCTTCAATTCATCCATGTTAGGCAGACTTCAAGGGCTGTTCTGTAACCATTTTGGTGGTAAATCTGAATGGACAGATACTTGAATAACACAGTGAAGCTGGCATCCTCTCCTACCGAGTTATTACCTAGCTACAGTTGTAAACAGCTGTCGCTAATACTCAATGTCGGATCACACTAATGACGCAAATGTGCAATAATATGATCCCAAATAATAGAATGCGAAAAGAGACCAAAATTGTCCTCAGAAGTTAGCTAACTCTGACAAAACTGCGAACAGTTAGCTAACAATGGTTAACAATAGATGTCTGCCTGGTATGTCCTCATTTAGGAAGCCAGGTAAACATATGTTGAGTGTTGAATTCTCCAAGTTCTTGGCCGTCTAGACCTTGTAACTTGACTCTAGGGTGAGACACAACACTTCACCTGTCTCTTGTTTTAAAACACACATGGTAACAGTCCACAAATATACACCGAACTCACTTGTTTCCTTTATGTGTGTCTCTTAAAGGTCATTAGAAACTTTATCTAATTGCAGTCTCATGGGAGATGCACAGTGGGGTTTACTTATACACATACAGAGTTCAAACGACCAGTGGAGACAAGTTACCGAAATCTAGAGTGTAGATTAGTCTTCTCACAGACCACCCACAACCTGATTGGTGAAAGGCTCCATCAAGCTAAAATTGCTTCTTTTTTCTCCCTAAGATTGCAAATGTATGTCCATGTGTGTGTACATTTCTTCATGCTTGTTAGCAGTGTTTAGGTGCTCACAATCTCATGTTTTACATGATGAATATTTGTCTGTGATCAGTGTGTCAGTTGACACAATGGACATATACACTCACACCCTCAAACATACATTGTGCTGAAACAATATTTTAAATAAGAGTAAGTGCTTTTTTAGGTAGAATTTATTTCTGTTTGAATTGTATGACATTGTGTGTTGAAGGAGTTGCATGTGTGTGTGTGGTCTGAGCTAACGGTAGCATCTATTCCACTCATATTTATTTTGACATTTTCCATTCTTTCCACCAGCAGCCAAAGAAAAACGACCCTTTTAATCAGAATGACCACACACACACACTTACAACACGCAAACTCACAACACAAACACAGACAAATATAGCTCAACAAGAGAAAGCATGTGTGTTTCACATTAATACACGCTACCTTCTGTTGACATTATGCTTGTTTATCTGAAACATTACAGGCAATTCTTCGAAACTTTCCCTCTGAATTTTCATCTGATGAACCGAGAAACATCTGAAACCACATGCAAGAGCACACACACATTCCTGCTGAAAAGACCAGCTTAACCATGATGATGCTCTAGACTGGTTTATGTAGCTGAGAACTCTAGCTGGCCATGTTGTTCACTAGAAAAAGCTGTGTTGGTAAAACTGGTCGACCTGGGGTGTGTTTCCCAAAAGTTTGGTTTGCCAACTATGATTGCATGTTCCATCATTACTAACATGGTGTCCTCAGACTATTTATTTTCATGTCTGTAACTGGTGTAACCTGGTGTAATCATTAAGATCATAAGGCCCATTATACCTACAGTATATTTTATATTTATACCCCATATTAAAAATATATTGAAATAAATTAACAGATAAACATTTGACCCTGACAGCCTTATTCTTGGTATTCTGCCCCCATTACTGAGAACTAAGATCTAAATTACAGTGATAGACTTTCAGTGTAACTAGAGTTTCAGCCATACAGCAAATTACAAAGAAAAATCAGACTCCCCACAAGAATGGAGTGAAGACAAAAAATATCAAGGATGAATACAAGGATAGTATATTAGGTAGATTAAGAACCTTCGGTTTTAACACTGATGGGAACTGTTTATGTAATGATATCATATTAAATTATGATTATTCTTTCTTTGAATTTTCTGGTTAAATGGAAATGTAATTAACAGCTATACTGCCCTACAAAGGCAAAACACAAAATTGAGTTATGACTGAAATCAGGTCTTGGACTATGATCTGTCCTGTGACAGACAAGTTTGTCTAATGTGGTAAGATTTGAAGAAAACTTGATGTGAAGATGCAAAATTCAGATAAATTCAATCAATTCAAGACATATATCTGTTTCAGAGTTGATGTAAATACTGAGTTTGGCCTTTTGTAGGATAGTAAAGGGTATTGTTTTTTTGTTTTTACCAGTGAAACTAAACATGTGTAAACTAATTTTAAGTAAACATACAGCAATTTGGATGGATGGATGGAAGTTAATCCCATGTCAGCGCCAGATTATAATTTTTTTTTTTAGCTGTCATTCTGACAGACATTCAGCGTCCGCTTTGTGATAGTCCTCATATATATTTGATTTGGCACAAGTTTTATGCCGGATGCCTTTCCTGATGCAACCCCCAGTCTCTCACACACATATGGGGAAATTTAGAGTCTCCAATTCACTTAACATGCATGTTTTTTGGACTTGTGGGGAAACCGGAGGAAACCCACACAAGCACGGGGAGAACATGCAAACTCCACACAAAAAGGCCTTAGTTGAGCCGGACTCGAACCCAGGACCTTCTTGCTGTGAGGCGACAGTGCTAACCACTGAGCAGAGTGGCACAGTGTGACTCCCTATTCACATTTTACGCAGTCTCTGTAGGGCACCAACTCCCTAGGTGCACCATCTTGGCCTATGGGGGCACCAGAATCTCCACCAGCTACCCTTCCTTGCATGTTATACATTATTCAAGGACCCGATAGCAGTAGCGGAACACAGACGATCCCCTCAAAGCATGCACCATGTCAGATTATCTCTCTCCCTCATAAGCCAAGAGCGTACAAAGCCTACCTTGAGGTGAAGTAGTGCCAGGAAGCACAGTTGTGTGGGTGATGAGGAGGAAGCGACGTGTTCTGAGACTTTCTGAACGCTGCTCTGGAGTTGTTGAATCATAGATCATTGAATCATGCTATCAGTTCTGCCATGGCTTGGTTGGAGGTGGAGAGCTGTTTCTGGTAGCGGACAAGTAACACACCTTGTTGGGAGATTGCTGCTTGAAGACTGGCTCCATCCACTGGGTCAGTGTTGGCCAGGTTGTTGTCACAGTTCAGTAGAGAGGACCCAAATGCGGATGAACTATTAATGGTATTTTATTGAACAGCACACGGAGGGGAAACAGTCAATAATCCAAGCACAGGCTGCAATAGGAGAGAGGAGGTAATATGGCGAGTGAGCTGAGGCACCAGGGCAGCGAGGAGAGCAGGTAAGTCCACAAGGTGAGTAATGATGCAAGAGAGTAATGTCCCATAAACCGGACCCAGCAAATCTGACCGGCAGCACTGCGACTGGAACAAACGAAACCGAAACAATCTGACAGCAGGGCTAGACTGAAGTGAGTATTTATACAGATCAATCCGGCAACAAACTGCAAACACGATGGAACATAGGTTTGGCACTAGTGCAGAAGATCTACTGATGAGGGGCACAAATGATCATAACCAAGGAAATGCTGCCCGTTTTTATCAAATGTTTGTTTGGGTGGGCAAGACTCATGTTTGGGTGGACTCTGCTCACCCCTGCCCATACCTACATCTGGTCCTGAAAGGCTGTAAAGAGAAAGCGCTTCAACACTCTGTTTCTGTCAGAAAACACAGCTTTTGTGTGTTAACATCATCGTTGGATCATTATTGCAGTGATTAATATGTTTCAGCTGGCAAAAATTATTTTAACTCTAACTAATACAGTGTCTAGCTTCTCATTTCTTTATCAACCATGTCAAAAGCTGTATACCGTGGTTGTGGAAAAGATGCTGCTGTGTTTCAGAAGGGGCAAAATATTGGCCTGTATCAAGAAAACAACTAAAGAGATTGCTAATATCACTTGAATTGGGTTAACGGGTGGGTGAAAAATTAAATGAGGGTTGTATGTATCCCTGAGGCCAGTTTGCGAAGGTTCGGAGTGTAAAACAAAAAAAAATTAAATGTAGGTTTTGATACGCATGATGTGCAGATATAGCATGTTAATACGGTACTGTCGACAAAGAACTCACAATCTGATCCACCCTCCTCTGCTACAGTCAACATCACTGAGGGTTTTGAGAACACACACTCCTGATTGCATTTTTTCATCAAACCCCCATTTAACTGCACATCCAGGGGGCTCAGACTTGTCATTCAAGGCGAGATGAGCCACCCTCCCCGGCTTTGCTCACCGTGAGTTAGACCCCGGAGGACACACGCTCCCAGTGCTTTGACTTAGTCATTTTTTCTCTGCTTTTGCTTTGCCGTTCACACAGGGCCTTTAGCCTCAGCCTCAAGCTGAGAGGTGCCACCCTCCTTGGCTTCAGTCACCATCACCAAGGGCCTGGATGAACCACTCCTCCCGACTGCATTTTATCATCAAACCCCCTGTTCAACTGAACATCCAGGGGCTCTTGAATGTCATTCAAGCCGAGATGAGCCACCCTCCCCGGCTTTGCTCACCGTGAGTTAGACCCTGGAGCCCACGCGCTCCCAATGCATTTAATTTTTTTTCACTGCTTTTCATTCAGTTTGCATTGAGAGCAGGTGTGCTCAGGCTTCACTGACGGCGATCGAAACCAGAGAGAGCAAGATACTTTTGGCATGTAGCTTTTATTGTAACTTGCTACATTCTCTGAAGTGTAGCTTTTAGCTTAGCTTAGCAAATTTTTCTGTTGAGAAGTTGGTACCTTATCTAGCTACATTTTTTGAGTGGCTTGCCCAACACTGCTCACACACAAACACAGACACACACCCTGAGCCAGAACATCATGTCCAAAGGCTAGAACATCCTCTGGCAGGAAGACAGGCCTGAAGTGTCAGATTTCTAACACACTGTGGATTAAAAATGAAGCTTCACACAGCAAGGTGTTTACAAATCTGAAAGTGTCATCTTACTGGTAAATACACAAACAAACTTGCTTTCACACGCACATATCAAAGTTGTACACGGATACATACACATTACACCCAACACACTCTGGGGCTGAGATTGGTTATATAGTGGCTTATCTGCTCACATAAATAATGTGATTTCCCCCCCCAGCTGCATGACCTCGATAACCCAGCTGTGTGTGTGTATGTTATTTCAAACTGCTTCCTTCAATAATCCTCTGATTATTTACAATAAGAAAAAAAGCAATAAAGATGACAATGCCAGTCTAGACCTGGTAACATGACTCTAGTGTGAAGCATAGCTGTTCTCTGTCTTCCTGAAACACCGATATGTGTGCTACTGCTCTCTATCTGTATCTCTGTCTGTCCTCTTTTAATTATCTCAACCTGTTTTTCCTTTTCACTCTTTACAATTACACATACATGCCAACTCCTGGGTGTCCTGAAGAATCCTGACTGGATAGTTAGTCCTAGATTTAAAGGAATAATCCTGGTTCAATACAAGTTAAGCTCAATCGACAGCATTTGTGGCATAATGATTACAACAAAAATGTATTTTGACTCGTCCCTCATTTATTTAAATAAAAGCATAAATGGCTGTCAATGTAATGCACTTATAATTGAAGAGAATGGGGCCAATCCATAAATGTTAAAATACTATGTTTTTTTAATATTGCCACAAGATAAAAACATTGTTCCTGTTAACATGATTTCAGAGTGATAAAATCGCTTTCTAATCTGAACTGTGTAAAGATATATCAATATTACAATTTTGATGCCATGAGGAGGTAACACTGATAACCCTATTATCTGGTAAATGCTGTATTACACTGAAATCATGTTAACAAGTATAATGTGTACGTCTTGTTTTTTGCTTTAAGAACAATATGAGGGGTGAGCTGAATCCAGAAGAATCACTTAGAGATGTATGAAAAACAATGTGTGACTTTTTGTCAAAGATCTGCCTGCACAGTAAAAAATAATATTCTTTGAGTATCTTGGTCTTTTCCAGTAATACAATTTAAATATCCTTAAAGCAAGATCAAGGCTTGGTTTCAGAGAATCTACCTTTTATTTATTTTTTTATTTTATTTGTATTGTTATTTATTTTTCTTGTGGCAGATCTTTTTTTTTTTTTTTTTTTTCTTAAATAGTTTTGAGCATAAGCAACTTTCAGAGAAGTTAAAATTTGATTTCTAAATAATTCATTATCAAAGTAAGCAAGACTTGTGTCTCTTTGTCTCTTAGTATGTGCGTGTCTGTGTATTAATTCCTTTAGGCTTGTAGCAGTATTGCTATGTTCTGTAGCTCTTTATTTACTCGAAGTGTGTTTCTGTGTGCATTTAGTTTGTAAGTACTGGTACACTGAAATGAATTATTTCCCTTCTAAATAATTCATTAACAAAGGTGTGTGTGTGTGTGTGTGTGTGTGTGTGTGTGTGTGTGTGTGTGTGTGTGTGTGTGAGCGTGTATTTATCACTTTGTGGGGACCAAATGTCCCCATAAGGATAGTAAAACCCGAAATTTTTGACCTTGTGGGGACATTTTGTCGGTCCCCATGAGGAAAACAGCTTATAAATCATACTAAATTATGTTTTTTGAAAATGTAAAAATGCAGAAAGTTTTCTGTGAGGGTTAGGTTTAGGGGTAGGGTTAGGTTTAGGGGATAGAATATAAAGTTTGTACAGTATAAAAACCATTATGTCTATGGAAAGTCCCCATAAACCATGGAAACACAACATGTGTGTGTGTGTGTGTGTGTGTGTGTGTGTGTGTGTGTGTGTGTGAGCGTGTATTTATCACTTTGTGGGGACCAAATGTCCCCATAAGGATAGTAAAACCCGAAATTTTTGACCTTGTGGGGACATTTTGTCGGTCCCCATGAGGAAAACAGCTTATAAATCATACTAAATTATGTTTTTTGAAAATGTAAAAATGCAGAAAGTTTTCTGTGAGGGTTAGGTTTAGGGGTAGGGTTAGGTTTAGGGGATAGAATATAAAGTTTGTACAGTATAAAAACCATTATGTCTATGGAAAGTCCCCATAAAACATGGAAACACAACATGTGTGTGTGTGTGTGTGTGTGTGTGTGTTTTCAATTTACATGGTGACATTTATTTTATAAAGAGGTGGATTGGTTTCATTGATCATGTCTTGGCTGAAACTCAACCAAATGTGAAATGACTCTTGAATGCTTTGAAATTTTACTCTTTGGATTCTATTTAAAAATACTTTTTCCTTCATCTCTTCATCCTCACAGAGCAGATGGAGGGATGAACTTACAAGAGAGCTTGAAACAGTCATTCATCGTACCAAACGTTCAGGTAAAAAAACTTTTATGTGTGTTGGTATTCTTGAAATTTAGAGCAGTCGGTGCTTGTGTCTGTGTGTTTTTACATGTATGTGAGTATACAGCCTGTGAGATTGCCAGTGTTTTTCTTTGATGTGGTTTAGAGTTTAGAACGAGATGCATTTCCTTCATTTGATCATGCTACCTCTCTCTCTTTCTCTCTCCCCCTTGTTCATTCCTTCCATCTTACTCATTATTGGGCTATGCTGTGCTCACCAGTAGTTTATACATAAAATCCCTCTCCACGCTAGTAGCTTCTACCAAACTGATAATACATCTCTCTCTCTCTCTCTCTCTCTCTCTCTCTCTCTCTCTCTCTCTCTCTCTCTCTCTCTCTCTCTCTCTCTCTTGTTGGCTGACTGAAACTTTTGATACCTTGTTGTGATTGGCTCCAGTTGGCAGAAGTTTGATTGGCAGGTGGTTTTGGCTTTGATTATGGCTGTGTCTGGCTCCGATAGGGAGTTCTACTGTTCAGCTTTTGCACCTGTGTGTGTGTATGTGTGTGTGTGTGTGTGTGTGTGTGTGTGTGATGTGCCAAACCAAATACCGATACAACACAGATAACGCACAAATATACTACACAAGTATTGTACACCCTTTCAATCTCACACGTGTAATCATTATGTTGACTGATATGGGATATTCATTTTAACAATGCTGACGTTTGCTGAAATAAGTACAAGAATACCACACAAACTTAAACAATAGTAAAAGATGGAATTAGGATGCAATTTTTGAATAACTTTACACTGGGGAATGTTTGATTGTGTAGTAGATCCTTCAAAGTATGGTTTACCTAACAATGAAAATTGTCACCATTTACTCATCCTCTCATAATTCCAATCCTGTAGGACATTCTTTCTTCCATGAACAACAAAAGCTGTTTAGCAGAATGATAACTTCAGTCACAACTTTTGCTAGTTAATATTCTACCTAAGCTGTTATCCCTCCCCCTCTGAAATATATGACAGTGTGCACTGATTCTTGAACCATAGTTTAAATAAAACTCAAAATCAGTTTTAAAATTGACGTAAGAGAATATCTGCCATGAACCACTCTGAGCAAACAGCATCAATGCTGCCAGCGCTCCAAATATCTGCATGCACAAATATAGACTCGCAGATAAGTTTACTGCATCACAATGACTCTGAAAAATGCTCACTGCAGGCACCAGAAGGAAAATCTGTTTTAAGATATCTGATAACGTATCAGTCTGTTTAATAGATCTCCAAATACCTTCAGTTTACTTCAGAGACTGAATTAAACATTCAAAGAATACAACATCACTCCGATTCTCAAACCAAACGAGTTTATTAGCTGTAGAGGGAAGGTCCAGCTTCACCAGTTTTTTTCGTTATGCATCCAGAGCAGAGGTCGACCGATAACCGATACGATAACTAGAGGTAAAACAGACCAATAACAATTAATCGGTTGGTGTACAGTAGTGCTGAACATTATTATTACTTTCCATGGCGATACTTTTTTGTCTTGTCTTTTTTTTCCCTCCCGTTTTCTGCCCCAATTTGGAATTCCCAATGTGCTCTTAAATCCTCTTGGTGGCGTAGTGCCTCAATCCAGGTGGCAGAGAATGAATATCAGTTGCCTCCACGTCTGAGACAGTCAATCTGCACATCACGTGACTTGTTGAGCTTATTACCACGGAGACTTAAGGCGTGGGGAAGCTTCACGCTATTCTGCGCGGCATCCATGCACAACTCGCCACATGCCCCACCGAGAGTGAGAGCCACATTAAAGCGACCACGAGGAGGTTATCCCATGTGTCTCTACCTTCCCTAGTAACCGGGCCTATTTGGTTGCTTAGGAGACCTGGCCGGAGTCACTCAGCATGACCTGGATTCGAACTCGTGACTCCAGGGGTGGTAGTCATTCCATGGCGATACTTTAATACATTTCTTCCCACACTGGTACCTTCTTCAAAGCATTTTCCATCTGAAATTAATCAAAATATTAATTAAAAATGCATTTGTTGTTCAGTATTAACATAAAACACTGCCTTACAAAGCCAAATAGTGACTGTATGCTTCATCACTATTGACTATGTTTATTATTTTATTTTATTTTATTATAATTTTAAATCTATAAATTATGTACAAGAAAGGGAGTAAAAATAATCTCAAGTCTTTTTAAAGGTAATTTTAGAATAGCATTGTCTATTTGCATGTACCCTCACATGAACACATTATGTTATAATAATTATATAATACTGGAGTGGTGGTGGCGTAGTGGGCTAAAGTGCATAACTGTTAATCAGAAGGTTGCTGGTTTGATCCCCACAGCCACCACCATTGTGTCCTTGAGCAAGGCACTTAACTCCAGGTTGCTCCGGGGTATTGTCCCTGTAATAAGGGCTCTGTAAGTCACTTTGGATAAAAGCATCTGCCAAATGCATAAATGTAAATGTAAATATAACAATGAGCCCTCATGAATATCAAACGGATATGTTTTACCATGCTCTTAAGTTTTTTTTTTATCATAACTATACCATAAAATTAGGAAGTTTAGACAAAAGTTAGAACAGAGAACAAAAACTTTAAAAAAATGTATAGTCAAATTATAAAACTGTTCCTTTGTGCGTGAATTCACACAATAAAACATGCTCGCGCTTTGTCTTCTGAAGCAAACGAACGACAGTGCAAAATCAAAAACTTAGGTAGCATATAAAAGGTTGCCATTAATGCTGTACTTAATACTGGTAAGTAACTTATAAATTCACTTAGAAACAAAACCTCTTCAGAGCGCTCATGATTTTAATCTAATTGAAACAAATTGGATGCACCTCTATCTCGGAAAAAAAGAAACCTCAATGGATATGCACAAATTCATAAGTGACTTTTTTTTTTCAAAATGGCAAATTAAGAGTAAATTGGAACATTGTTCTAACCATTTGAAAAGCTAATGTTCAGCACAGCAATTTAGTTTTAAACAAATTTATTATCAAAGCACCTTTGGTTGTCTTAAATTACTAATTTATTGTACAATGACAATAATAAATATAGCTGCAAGCAGCAATAATGGGTCCAAGCATAACTCATCCCTCTGGCTTTCAGAAAACAATGCAAGGTGAACACATGCATTTGGGATGTGACATTATTCTAAACAATTTTGAAGAAATTTGGGTAAATATGAGGACTATTTTAAAGTCTGTCGTAAGAGCCACACTTCCTGCTGCCAGGTGGTGGGGCTATGACCGTAACCCAAAATAGTAAAATCCATGTGATTAGCCCCCAAGACTAAACATTTATCTTAATTTTGATCTAAATAAAATATTGCACATAGATGATATGAGACACTTCCTGTTTCCCATTTTTTGGCATTCCATTCGATATATCAAAATATGTTTGCAATTTAGCATGTTCTATGCCTTAGCATACTGTTGTCTAAATGTGTTGACAGTCACATGAATCCCCTAGGAGTATTTCAAATGTCAACGACTGCAATATATTCAAAAAAATACAAATTAAATATTCAAAATGGCTGACTTTCTGTTGGACGGACCTAATGACTATAATTATGGAAGTTGTCCAGCTTGATAACCATTTATGTACCAATTTTGGTGGCTGTAGGTTTAAATGGGGGTGCTACAGAGGCCGTCTTACACACCCATTTTAAACAGGCTGCTACAGACCCCCACCACCCTCCAAATGCACACTCAATCCAAAATGACCGACTTCCTGTCAGGCGGAGCTAATGACTTTAATGTTGAAAGTTGTCCAGTTTGATAAGAACAATATATGTAGCATGTTAGGTGACCATAGAAGAAACGGACCTCACCACTTTTGTCAAAAGGTGGCACTACAGAGCTCCCCAGCCATGCCCATGTGTTAACTTGTTCCCAGGCCTGACAGCTCTGATGTATGTGCAAAATATTGTGAAAATTCAAGCATGCCAAGTAACTCAAAAACTTGAGAATATGTATAAAAAGGAATAATGACATTTAATGCATTGCTATGTCAACACTATTTAAGATATTATGGATCTCTTAATAATTTTAAATCTGCACTGTCTTGGCATTATTCTAAAAACAATTGATGCAACTCAGGAAAACATAAGAGAGAGAGATTTCATAGTCTGTTAAAAGTTGGTGGTGCTACGACCGTAATACCCAATAGCCACATCAATGTAATCAGCCCACAAGGCCAAACATACGGCTCAATTTTAATGTAAATCACACGATGCACATAGAAGAAATTAGCCACTTCCTGTTTACCTTTTTTACATTACTTTATCATGTTGCCATGGCAACACTGTTCAATATATAAAAAATTAATTAGCAATTTAGAATTGTCATTGTCTTGGCATGATGTCGCCCACATTTGGAACCTGTAACATGAATCCCCTATGAGGAGTATTTCAAATTCCAGAGCATGCATTTTTCAAACAATCCAAAATGGCCGACTTCCTGTTGGGCGGAGATTATGACGGTCAGTGTGAAGGTTGTCCTGCGTGTGAACTTTCAAGAGTTTTCATGCATGTTAAGTACCCTGAAAGTACCAAAAACCTTAAAAAGAAGTAGAATCCTTAGAAGAACAATATTCCCTCCGCACTTTCATTGCTTGGGCCCTAATAATAATAATCCTTAGAAAAACAATAGGGCCTCCACTTTCAATGGTTGGTACGTTTTCTCTCTCTGTGTTTTAAATCCACGTTTGAAGTTTCCATCGCTATAAATAGTCTAGTCATATGTAGTCAGTGATTGTTTTATTTAACTTCTAGAGGGCGCCGTTAAACAAATATAAGATGGAGGGTTTTGCCTAAGGATTCCTTCAAAGCAAATGTTTATAGGTTCAACTAAAATTTACTTTCATAATTATTTCAGAAGTTTTTGAATGACTTTGAATCATTTTTGCTCATATCGCTCTACCCCAGCATTAACTACAAGCATACTATAATAGCTTACAATAGATATCCGAAAGGCAAGTCTAGATTTGCCTTGATTCTGTGTGGTCATTTGGCTGGGATGAACGGTAGAGCTGCATTTCATTGATATACAGGTCCTTCTCACAAAATTAGCATATTGTGATAAAGTTCATTATTTTCCATAATGTAATGATAAAAATTAAACTTTCATATATTTTAGATTCATTGCACACCAACTGAAATATTTCAGGTCTTTTATTGTTTTAATACTGATGATTTTGGCATACAGCTCATGAAAACCCAAAATTCCTATCTCAAAAAATTAGCATATCATGAAAAGGGTCTCTAAACGAGCTATTAACCTAATCATCTGAATCAACTAATTAACTCTAAACACCTGCAAAAGATTCCTGAGGCTTTTAAAAATTCCCAGCCTGTTTCAATACTCAAAACCGCAATCATGGGTAAGCCTGCCAACCTGACTGCTGTCCAGAAGGCCATCATTGACACCCTCAAGCAAGAGGGTAAGACACAGAAAGAAATTTCTGAACAAATAGGCTGTTCCCAGAGTGCTGTATCAAGGCACCTCAGTGGGAAGTCTGTGGGAAGGAAAAAGTGTGGCAAAAACGCTGCACAACGAGAAGAGGTGACCGGACCCTGAGGAAGATTGTGGAGAAGGACCGATTCCAGACCTTGGGGGACCTGCCGAAGCAGTGGACTGAGTCTGGAGTAGAAACATCCAGAGCCACCGTGCACAGGTGTGTGCAGGAAATGGGCTACAGGTGCTGCATTCCCCAGGTCAAGCCACTTTTGAACCAGAAACAGCGGCAGAAGCGCCTGACCTGGGCTACAGAGAAGCAGCACTGGACTGTTGCTCAGTGGTCCAAAGTACTTTTTTCGGATGAAAGCAAATTTTGCATGTCATTCGGAAATCAAGGTGCCAGAGTCTGGAGGAAGACTGGGGAGAAGGAATGATGGTCTGGGGTGCCATGTCAGCTGCTGGTGTTGGTCCACTGTGTTTTATCAAGGGCAGGGTCAATGCAGCTAGCTATCAGGAGATTTTGGAGCACTTCATGCTTCCATCTGCTGAAAAGCTTTATGGAGATGAAGATTTCATTTTTCAGCACGACCTGGCACCTGCTCACAGTGCCAAAACCACTGGTAAATGGTTTACTGACCATGGTATTATTGTGCTCAATTGGCCTGCCAACTCTCCTGACCTGAACCCCATAGAGAATCTGTGGGATATTGTGAAGAGAAAGTTGAGAGACGTAAGACCCAACACTCTGGATGAGCTTAAGGCCGCTATCGAAGCATCCTGGGCCTCCATAACACCTCAGCAGTGCCACAGGCTGATTGCCTCCATGCCACGCCGCATTGAAGCAGTCATTTCTGCAAAAGGATTCCCGACCAAGTATTGAGTGCATAACTGAACATAATTATTTGAAGGTTGACTTTTTTTTGTATTAAAAACACTTCTTTTATTGGTCGGCTGAAATATGCTAAATTTTTTGAGATAGGAATTTTGGGTTTTCATGAGCTGTATGCCAAAATCATCAGTATTAAAACAATAAAAGACCTGAAATATTTCAGTTGGTGTGCAATGAATCTGAAATATATGAAAGTTTAATTTTTATCATTACATTATGGAAAATAATGAACTTTATCACAATATGCTAATTTTTTGAGAAGGACCTGTAGATAGCAATGGTAGAAAAAGCCTCATGTGCGACTGATTGATCCCTTAAATACACCTGTTTGATTTGCCAGTGAAGTCTTCAAAGAAAACATTAATTAAGTCCATAAACGTCAAATATAGTCCATTCGAAGGTGGGCTTCTGACACATCTATTTCAGATTATTGTTCTGGTTGTGTGTGGAGAGCAAAGCTTGTGCACTAAATTATGCATTAAATTGTCTTATAAACACACACGCACACATAGAGTGGCACACTCAGGTGTGTTGCAGATGGATGAAGGAAACAATTCCTGTAATATGCTGTGCAGTAAATCTCAGTGTGTTTGATTCAGATCCAGACAGAGTGCATGGATGTTTCATAGACTCTGATAAATCCTTAACATACTATTATGTAGACATATAGGATATTGCATAAAGATCAATGGGTTTGTTTGAAACTGTAGACCTCATTCATCACTGTGATCTAATTTTGAACATCATGCCACACACACACAAAACTTGCATTGTAATTGATGTTTTGTGGCTTAATTCTTTTATTTCCCATGAATGCATTGGATTGTTAGGTGAATATTAAGGTGGGAGTTACTCTGTCTGGGGTCAAACTGTGTCTGTGCATCTGTCTGTTTGCATATGATAACAAATGCTAATTTATTAAGGATTCCATTTGAGTCCATTCTGCGTTCACGTCGTACTTTCTTTCTTCCAAATTATGGGTGAGTTTGTGTATGGCTTACACAACGACATACACAAACTCGCACACTTTGTGTGCCTTTGGCCTCATAAACATGCAGTTTGTGAATGTACAGATGGTGATATGTTTGTGCATGCAGTTTGTGAATGTACAGATGGTGATATGTGTGCGCATGCAGTTTGTGAATGTACAGATGGTGATATGTGTGTGCATGCAGTTTGTGAATGTACAGATGGTGATATGTGTGTGCATGCAGTTTGTGAATGTACAGATGGTGATATGTGTGTGCATGCAGTTTGTGAATGTACAGATGGTGATATGTGTGGGCAGCTGGATGTTTGGTATGAAATATGGTTCCATTATTGACTCTTTGATGCTAATTTGTTCCATTCATTAAAAGACTTTTAACACTCATTCTTTTGTCTACCACTTAAAACAAACAGCGCCATACCACTGTCAAGTAACCTCCCTCAAAATTCTTTGAAATCTACACAATTTTCATGCACGTAAATGTGCACACACCTGCAGGCAAATTTCTGTTAACATTTCAACAGTTAAAAGCACTTGTTACTCGACGTATCGCCTTTGTGTGCTTTTTTATTTATTTATTTCAAAAGCACTGCTAAAAGATTCTCAGTCAAATCAGCCAACATAATGTGTAAACTTGATAATGTGTCAAATTTTCTTAAAATGATCTAAACTCTCAAAGCTCACCAGCAGAGAGTTAATTTGTTCTGTCAAAACAATGATGCAGATTTATCAACAATTTCAGAAACAAATGTGATTTAATAAAAGTGCATGGGGTGAGATTTTAAATGGATTATTTAATTTAGGATTTTAGGATTGTTTGATACACAGTTGGTTGGGATTTGGCTGGTATTTCTGTGGTCACAATACGAATAGTTTAGCAAAGAACTTGCTAATAAGGTGTGTGTGTATTTATAAAGCTAACGTGATGGTTTTCAAAGGTTTGGTGAAACATTGTGACAGAACTTGTTATATAAAAAAATTGTAATGATAAGATTTTGTAAATGGTAATAAAGAGTACTTGGATAATACTAAATATTTAAATTACTTAAATTACTAATTTATTGTACAATGACAATAATAAATATAGCTGCAAGCAGCAATAATGGGTCCAAGCATAACTCCTCCCTCTGGCTTTCAGAAAACAATGCAAGGTGAACACATGCATTTGGGATGTGACATTATTCTAAACAATTTTGAAGAAATTTGGGTAAATATGAGGACTATTTTAAAGTCTGTCGTAAGAGCCACACTTCCTGCTGCCAGGCGGTGGGGCTATGACCGTAACCCAAAATAGTAAAATCCATGTGATTAGCCCCCAAGACTAAACATTTATCTTAATTTTGATCTAAATAAAATATTGCACATAGATGATATGAGACACTTCCTGTTTCCCATTTTTTGGCATTCCATTCGATATATCAAAATATGTTTGCAATTTAGCATGTTCTATGCTTTAGCATACTGTTGTCTAAATGTGTTGACAGTCACATGAATCCCCTAGGAGTATTTCAAATGTCAACGACTGCAATATATTCAAAAAAATACTAATTAAATATTCAAAATGGCTGACTTTCTACTAATGACTATAATGACTATAATGACTATAATTATGAAAGTTGTCATTCTGTGATGATAGTGTTGTTTATTTTTATGTTGATTTTATATTTGAATTTTATTATTATTATTTTAGAAAATTGCAAACTTTTAATACACTCATATCATAAATTAACTTGGTATTTGGCATTTTTTGTTTGATTTTGTCACCCTAATGTTGCTCCAAACCTTTATGACTTTTTTTTCTTCTTCCATAAAACAAAAGATGTTAGGCAGAATGTTAATCTCTGACATCATTCACTTTCATTGTGTCTTTTTGCAGTTAAAAGAAAGTGAATGGTGTCTGAGGCTAACATTCTGTCGTATATGTCCTTTTTTGTTTCACAGAGGAAGGTCATAAAGGTTTGTAACACCATGAGAGTGAGTATGAACTTTTGGGGTGAACTATCCTTTTACGGCAGGTGAAGTTTTGCTTATGTCATGTTTTGCTTGTTTTATGTTGCTTATGCATGTTGTTTATCAAATTATGTACTTTCTCTCTCTCCTTCTGTTTTTTTGTATTGAAAAAGGGAGGATTACAGGAAAACATTAAAAACACAAAGTTGTTTCTCTTCACTTTTGATATTTTGTGTTTTGAGAAAGAGATATCGCGTGCGAAGCTCTCCAGACAACCCAATGAAAACAGCAGTCATTTACAAATGACTTGAAGTAGTTTTATTGCGAAAAAAGAAAACAGAATATGAGCCAACACAAACACAGAGTGACCTCAGGTCTTTGGAACATAGATTACTTTCCTGAAAGTGGTTGTGTGTGTGTATGTCTGAGTGGTTGTGGGTTTTTAGACTAGTCTTTAAACTATAAAACAGTTGATTTTGTCAGACACGTATAATTGTTATTATAGATGTGCTCAGTTTGTAACATTAGAGCACACAAACACGATCTTACTAGAAATGTTGGGATTCTTTTGTCTACATCTGATGCTTCAACTCTATTTTAGAGAGCAACAAACTTGATTACATTTTAAAGAACATGCACACACATACTTGTGTATGGGGAAATGTGCAGAAAGAGTACAAAGTTAAAAGGATAGGTTTGTTTCTATAATTGTTTATAAAAAAGAATGTTTTGTCCCCAAAAAAGTGTGTGTGTGTGTGTGTGTGTGTGTGTGTGTGTGTGTGTGTGTGTGTGTGTGTGTGTGTGTGTGTGTGTGTGTGTGTGTGGTAGACCTAAACAAGAGCAATTGTCCTTCAAATTAACTTTGGGCTTATTTTTCTGTGGTGGTGTGAGAAAAACAGATAATGATAGACAGTCTCTTTGAATAAATCATCTTTTCTTGAATTTTAACAAAGAGTTCCAGAGAAACATTTACTTGCATTGTGACAGACAAGATTTTGAAAATATGAGATGATATATCTTTAATTGACTTCTCTCTTTTCCTGCTGGTTATCCCTGTTTTCAGAGAGCAATGGAAAAAAGAAAGGAGAACGGAAAAAAGGTAATTTCATAATTTTATTCACATCACGCTAATGCTTGATTCTCTTGAGGAGGTTTTGGTGCCATGTTCAATGACAGTATCAATTCAGTTTCAGTTAAACTGATATTACTTTCTCTTAAGGCAAGAAAGGGCCCCCTGGTGCTCCCGGACCTCCAGGCCCACCCGGTCCACAAGGCCCTCCCGGAATACCAGGGATACCGGGCATCCCAGGCAGTAACGCAATGGGTCCCTCTGGCCCTCCTGGACCAGCAGGGCCTCCTGGACCACAAGGGCCACCTGGACCACAGGGACCTACAGGTTTACAAAGACACTTGCCTTTACACACAATCAAACCAAGCTGGTAATCTAAAGGCCTATTCACACCAAGAGCAAAGCAACAGAGTAACATGAATTTCTAAAAGACATGACAGAGCCACAGAATTTTACATCCCAAATCTATACATTGAACCAGAATTTGGCCTAGTTTTTTTTAAGAGACGCACTTGGATGATCAAATGTCGTTTTTCAATCTCATTATACCAATGATCTATTGTGGGAGGTTTATCCTTGATACAAAATAGTAGTGTATTATGATTACAAAAAAAATTATAATTTTAGAAAACAAAACTAAAGTTTTATTTTTAACACAAGTTAACAATCAAATTTGATATTATTAATGTTTCATTCTACTGTCTAAAGGTTACAAATAAATTTAAAAAAAGAATTGTTCATACATCTAACATTACTCTAATAGCAGGACCTGCGGTCAACTTGAAGGAATGTTCCGGGTTCAGTACAAGTTAAGCTCAGTTGACAGTATTTGTTGCATAATGTTGATTACCACAAAAAATTATGTTCATCACTAATTTTCTTTAAAAAAAAATAAAACAATAAAGTTTCCAGTGAGGCACTTGCAATGGAAGTGAATGTGGTCAATATTTGGAGGGTTTAAAGGCAGAAATGTGAAGCTTATGATTTTATAAAAGCACTTGCATTAATTCTTCTGTTAAAACGAATGTATTATTTGAGCTGTAATGTTGTTTAAATAGTAATTTTTACAGTCATTTTAGGGTTTGTTGTTATTACATCATGGCTTTCGAAGTTGTAAAATTGGCTAGATCTTTACACAAAAAGGTTAGTAATTTATTTTATCACACTAAAATCATGTTTACATGCATATTGTTTGTTTTGTGTCTATACTTTTGAAACAGTATTTTAACGTAAAAAAATTGGCCCCCATTTACTTCCATTACAAGTGCCTTTTTTTTTTGTGTGTAATAAAAAATAAATAAATTTGGTAATCGATATTATGCCACAAAATACTGTCAATTGAGCTTAACTTGTATTTAATCGGGACTATTCCTTTATTACCAAGTACTTATTTTCCAGATAATAATTCAGTTCTTTTGGCTTTAGTATAACAACAATATAAAATCCAATTATTTAATTTAGCAAATAACATGTCAATATCACACTTACTATTATTTTTTTACTGTAAAAATAGGTTCTTCAAATATGAGAATATATATCTGCCTTAATATTTAGAGAGGGGGTCCCTTGCAAAGGGATCCTCAGAATTAAAAATCTCCTGTGCTAAATAACAGTAAAAGTATTAGATGTACAGTATAAGCAAATTTCTATTTCCCTGTGTGTCAACAGGTGGTGCAGATAAAGGCAAATACAGAGAGACACAGGTATATATTTCACACTGCTGATCTTTCCATGTGACACATCTCTCTGTATTTGTGTTGGGAGATCAGAAACAGAAGAATGTGCAGACACGGTTTGAATATGCTATGTCATTTCACCATAAGGAGAAAAAGAGTATAGCACCTTTTTTTGTGTACAGAATGGTAAATGTTTCTTTGTGCAAAGTGTGTGTTTTTGAATTTGTGAATTTAAACATGATATGTTTCTGTAGCCAGCTGTGGTGCATCTTCAGGGTCAGGAAACCACTATCCAAGTGAAAGAAGGTAAGAGTTAAATAATGTTCTCTCACACTCACACAGCAACATTTGGATGAGAATGTCAATTGATATTGTGTCTTGGGATGTCCCGATACCACTTTTTCCACTTCCGATCCAATATCGGAAATCTCAGTATTGGCCGATCCCGATCCGATACCAGTGTTGTTTTTTTCATAAGCAGTTTATAATATCTTTACATTACTGAGTGGAAATAATTGGGTATACTCTTTAATATGTAAAAGACAAACCTTTAAAAACACATTATTACAATATAAATGTATAGCTTATTAAGAAACACTTTATTATTAACTAGTAAACTGGATAAAAAAAAAAAACGTTTTTGCCAAAATTTCTATGGATGACTTTAATGGAATTACTGTTAATTTTGCAAATTAACAGTAATTCCATTAAAGTCATCCATAGAAATTTTGGCAAAAACTTTTTTTTTTTTTTTTGTATCTGGACTTTAAAGGATTCAAATCTCTTTTTTGTTCAATTTAGTTCACAGTCACTTTTTGGAACCCATTCAACTTAAATATTATTATAATGATAATAATAATAGTAATATATTGTAATAGTAATATATCTCAATCGTGCAAGTTTCGTCAGTGCATCACAGCACTCCCTGAGTTCTGATTACACGCACCTGCATATCATTAGTGGCTAATCAAAGACTGCATAAATAACACAGACACACACACACACACACACACACACAGCCTATTCTCATCAATATTATCTCTGAGACTCCAAAACTTTCTACTATGACAAACATACCAGTGTCTTCATTATTGCCTGCAAGTATCATAAAATTGTTTTGAGTTATCGCTTTCATTGTGTCTATACACTGTCTGGATATTACTCACCTGTTGTTTGACACTCTGCTCAACTGGATTTACTCACAATGTTTACATTACTGTTTCAATCCTCTGCTCAATAAACCCTGCCACTGAGTTTATATATCTACCTCCTTGAGTCTCTCCATAACAGCTTTAATTTATAAACCCTCATGCTTTTTATTCACAGTTTAATTCGCTTATTTAAATTCTGGAAAAATGCACCTGGTGCCATTCTAAGTCCATATTATAAGTGAACCGAACTGCTGAGCATCTACATTTGAGATGTTGTTCGTTTGTAGCGCTCAAATATTGTGCACGTGTGAAGGCTAAAAATAGCCACGTGCGTGTAAACAGAGAAGCACCATTCATTAACGCACTGGAGCTGTGTGTCCATTTTATATGTTTACTTATTAAACACAGCCTATTGCGATTTCAGAGAGCTATCACACGTCTTCAAGTGGTTTTGAATAAAATGCCTTTTTTTTTAGCTTGACAGGAACGAACATGACTAACACAGAGTATCAGATTTGGGTCGGGCTCGTCGGACCGATACCTGATCCGTCTAAAAATGTCAGTATTGAAGCCGATACCGATCCAGGTATCGGGTCGGGACATCCCTAATTGTGTCTATGTGTGTCGCTGGTATCATAACAGATGATTGAGTATTTACTGATGTCTGTCTGTGAGATTTGTCAGAAGGTGTGTTGAAGAATTGGAGAATGATCTCAATTCATCAGAGAGTGTTTAAAATGCACTCACGATCTGGAGAGCTGGAAGTCTTAATTGATGGAACATACTTTATATATAGTCAGGTAGAAGTGAGTACAGTCCCTGGACTAACTCTAGTCATTATACACAAACATATTTACAAATGCCTGGACATAAATAGATGGCTAAATATTTATTCTGAATTAATAACTATGGTTCTACTTTCCTGTGTGTGTGCTTGTGTGCGTGTGCGCGACAGGTATATTACCTGAATTTTACGGACATAGCAAGTTACGAGGTGATGGTGGATAAGACTCCATTCTTACGCTGCACACGAAGTATTGAGACCGGCCAGCGCAAGTTCAACACCTGTTACACAGCAGGGGTGTGTTTGTTGCGAGCCCGCCAGAGGATCTCCATCCGCATGGTATACGAGGACACCTCCATCTCCATGAGCAACCACACCACCTTTCTAGGCAGCATCCGCCTAGGGGACGCCCCATCTGCAGGACACACCTGAGCCAATCAGCTCTTAGATTGATATTGTCAGACACATAGATCACAACCACTGAATGCATCTGATCCAGTATGTCTCATTAGCCCTACCCCATGGACATACAAAATGTAGAGCCAGATCAGACAATTTTTGCACTAATGGGTTCATCTACATTTCTACCAAGCTAGTGCTCCCTTGAGCCCGTCAGCCTGCGGTGTGAATCAGGCTCAAAGAGGAAATGTGTCTGTGTGGTTTCACCAACACTGAAAAGCATTCACCACTAACCAAACTATCTCTTAGCACTGAAATCCTCTACCCATCCTCATACATAACCAACACAAAGTTCAACACAGACAAGGAGTCAATGTCTATTTACAAATCAAATCAACAGTTCTAGAAAATTTCACACATCAGGTGTTTGTGAACAGTGGAATTGGATCGCCTCTGTGCCTTCACTGCTGCTGTGGAGTATATATGTTATGTGCCTATCCAGCAACAGCACAAGAAACTACTGCATGCAATAAATACAGTGACTGGAGCCAATGAGAGCTGATCAATCAAGGGGAAGTGTTTTATGTGAGACACCCATGTGCTCGACTTACCAGAAGTAACCTGTGCTCACCAGAAGCTCCAGTGCAACAGACAAAGTCTCTATAGTATACAACAAACACAAATGGTGAACCTGTGTAATATTCTATAAAAAATAAGCACTGATAATGGAAATGTATATAAAACCGAATATCTATTTTCATATATCTCTGATCCTTTACATACCCAGTCCAGATATCCATTTTTATATGAAATAATGAAATTCTGAACATGACAGCGATGTAAAAATTATTTTGGTTCTTTTCTCTTTAACAGGTTCTTTAATCATCACATTTTGGTAGGGGGAAAAAAGTGTTTACTTGTATATGATGGCAGTAGTTCAGTCACTGAAACTGATGATTCTTCAAAAAGGTTTAATGTCCTTTTAGAAGGAATGTTCCAGGTGTAATACAGGTTAAGCTCAATCGACAGCATTTGTGGCATAATGTTGATTATCACACAAATTGATTTAGTCTCGTCCCTCCTTTTCTCAAATTTTCTTTTTACAAATCGAGGTTCCAGTGAGGCACTTGCAATGGAAGTGAATGGGGACTATTTTTTGTAGGGTTTAAACAGAAATGTGAAGCTTATAATTTCATAAAAGCACTTTCATCTATTCTGTTAAAACCCATGTATTACTTGAGCAGTGAAGTTGTTTAAATCATATTTTTTGTCATTTTAGGGTTTGTTGACATTTCATCTTTGTGGCAACAAAGTATAAAAATGTATAACAGAAAAGGTTAGTAAGTGATTATATCACACTAAAATCATATTTGCACCCACATCGTTTATGTCATGTGTTTATACTTTTGGAAAATAATTTTAACTGTAAAAAAAATTGGCCCCCATTCACGTCACCATTTGTAAGAGCCTCACTGGAACCTTGAAAGTAGTGATGAGTCAATAATTTTTTGTGGTAATATTATGGCACAAATGATGTTAACTTGCAGTGATCCCAGTATATTCCTTTTAAATCGTCGCTTTTTATGATCGTTTTAGACAACTTGTCATATTCAAATATATTATAATTAAATTCCACCATGAAAGTCTGCACATGACATCCCCGCTCAGTGGTGAGGATTTAATTTATAAATGATCATTTCGTTTAGAAAGTAGATTACTTACAACAATATTAACATCACCTGATGTTTAACAACACTTAAAAAGGAACGGACATAATAATATTTTCACCATGTTTTCCTTGATACATTCCTTCGCTTCCACCATGTAACACTGAGCAAACGGCATACGAGTGCTTCGAAAGACCAAGAATTTCAAACAAAAAAATAACTAGTTGTTACACGACAATGAATGCCATATCAAACATATGTAAACTGATTTTGTCTAGATTAAGGTTTGCAAACCCTTAAATTAATAATACATGTATTGTTCAACTATATAGCAACAGATAAAGCAATAAAAGCATAAGATTACATGTTTACTGAGAGTGGCACCTGGTGGCCAAGGTTGGAGACAAAGAGACAAAAAATATTTTTAGGAGGAGGAAAAAAACATTTAAAACTTTGGCTCAGAAAGGAACTGAGACACACTTTTAATAAAAAAAAATTGTTTCACCGTTATTTTTAATTAATTATTTTCCACCTTGCGGTTCAGGGCTTCCGTAATGATGTTTCTAATGGCAATGAAGTTGTAAAATGGGATAAAACCACAGAAAAGGTTAGGCGATTTTATCACACCAAAATCCTGTTAACTCCCATAATGTTTACAGCCATGGCCAAAAGAATTGGCAGTGACATACATTTTGTGATTGCAAAGTTTGCTGCTTCAGTATTTGTAGATTATTTTTTCACATGTTTCTATGGTGTACTGGAAAACAATGATGAGCATTTCATGAGTTTAAAGGCTTTTATTGGCAAAAAAAATTCAATATATGCAAAGAGTCAGTATTTACAATGTTGACTTTTGTTCTTCATAACCTCTGCAATTCACTCTGTCTTGCTGGATATCAGCTTCTGGGCCAAATTGATGGCGATCCATTCTTGCCTCATTAGTGCTTGGAGTTGATCACAATTTGTGGGCTTCTGCTTGTCCACTCACCTTTTTGAGGATTTATCACAGGTTCTCTATGGGATTAAGATCCAGGGAGTTGCCTGACCATGGATCCAAAATTTCAATGTAATGATCACCGAGCCACTTCATTATCACTCTTGGCCTATGACATGGTGCTCCATCATGCTGGAAAATGCACGGATCATCACCAAATTGCTCCTGGATCGTTGGGAGAAGTTGCTCTTGCAGGACGTTTTGATACCATTCTTTATTCTTGGCAGTATTTTTGGGCAGAATTGTTAGAGAGCCCACTCGCTTGGATGAAATGCAAACCCACACATGGATGGATACTTCACTGTTGGCACGACACAGGACTCATGGTTGCGTTCACCTTTTCTTCTCCCAAACAGTCAGAATGGGGCTTCATCAGAGAAAATATATTTGCACCAGTCTTCTTTTGTCCAATCCTTGTACTTCCTGCAGTCTGTCCTTGATGTTTTTCTTGGAGAGAAGTGGCTTTTTTGCTGCCCTTCTTGACACCAGGCCATTGTCCAAAAGTCTTCGCCTCACTGTTCGTGCAGATGCACTCACACCAACCTGCTGCCAATATTGAGCAAGCTCTGCTTCACTGCAGTTGAACCTCTCTCCTTGAAGTTCTTGATGATCCGGTAAATGGTTCTTTCAGGTGCAATATTCTTTGCAGCAATTTCCTTGCATGTGAGGCCATTTTGGTGCAAAGTGATGATGGCTGCACGTCTTTCTTTAGAGGTAACCATTGCTAACAAGAACACAACGATTGGAAACACTTTTCCCCTCCTTTTTTAGCAATCAGTCTGCTCTTATAATCCAATCAGAATGATGGAGTGATTTCACCTGACAAGAAGTCGTTCACACTTTCCCAGGTGCTGCTGATATGATTAGTGAAATGATGGTAGCTAGTCATTTTGTGCCAGGACTAAAAAACAATGAATTTTGTGTTTTTGTGATAAAGTTGCATCTGAGCACTCTGCATAATAATCTAGAAATAATGTGAATCAACACCACAACAACTGAAGCAGAAAACTTTGCGAAACAAAATGTATGTCACTGCCGATACTTTTGGCCATAGCAGTACATCTGTGAGTGTTTTTTTTTTTAACGTTTGATTGGCCTCATTAACTTCCATTGTAAGTGCCTCACTGTGACCCAGATTCTTTTGTTTTATTATAATTAATTAAAGCAGGGACAAGTCAAAATAAATGTTTATGCCAAAGCGGAATGTTATCACTCTATGATCCTGTGCTACACGGACGGGTTTAGCCGTTGTGCACACTGTCTGTGTTTATATCAACATTTAACTTTTATTGAAATAGGAGTATTATTTTTAATTATGATTTATCTCCCTGAATGCAAAATACCACATGTCTCCAATAAGCGTCAGTAGTTCAGCAAGTTGAGCACTGAGAAGTTTGGATGAGTATGTTCAGAAAAGCATACTACAAAATACTACTATTAATATTGCTGCAGTAGATATTATACTGTGTACACATTTTTTAAATGCATTAGGGTTTGCAACCAGATGGCCGATTACATTTACTGTACTGTAGTATACAACAGAGCATATTTTGTGGAAAGTCTGTACAATATAAGACATTCGACTAGACTATTTCCAGTGTGTTCGATGAACCAGAATTAAAAGCAGTTGTGATTTTTAACATTTCTTTCTTGGCTCACTTTTGATCTGTCTGACAAATGTTAAGATATTTTTACACAACTGGATGCTGCTCACAGAATTCAACACGCTACGTGATGAGGTCATGTGACGACAACAACGTAGCATTCTATGCATAATGCGTTCTGTTTCTCATGTTTTGTTTTTTTATAGGCAGTATACTGTACATACTGTACGGTATTCGGGAAGTAAGCTTGTATTCCATTCGGAACAGCCTTTTGAGATGCTCATGGCTTATTAATACTTTGGTTCATTTACCACACTGGAGTTTTCTGTACAGTGTGCTCTGTTTTGCGCTGCATTTCATACAGAAACTTTGCATAGCTACTACACTACAGAAATAGTAAGCGTAGTCTTTGTTTCTTTATATTACACACACACACAGGTAAATCACAAAGTCATGAATCTGTCCTGTAGGCAGTCTCCAGCTCCTGACTAACAGTTTAGGATTGAGGATCTGAATGAGTTAATTATGTGTGTACTTTGGTCCATGAGAATAGATGAGATCTCAGATCCTCACTGTGAGGACAAACTACTTTATTGTGTGTTCAAAGGGGAATTATCTGGAACTTTCTGAAGAGCGCTGGTAATCTGCCCTCAGGTTTTCTCTGCATGTTTCCTCAGTATCCACATGGAAATGTAAAACTGAGGAAGAATGGACAATGAGAGTCTGAATGTGATTATGTTCTGACAGATTTGTTGTTTATATCTCTTTTGTCTTCTCTTAACCCATTGACATGTACAATCAAGAGGGTTAAACATCAGATTTGACCAACTTGTTTTAGTTTATATTTGTTTTCTGTGGCGTTTTTGGTACAAGCATCTTTGTAGGCAAATGAGGTGTTTACTTCGGTGTCTTACGGAAGATAATGTATATTTGTATACTATACAGGGACTGTAAATATGTACATAAGATCTTTTGCTCTTTTGTAAAAATATTGTCATATTAAATTGTTTTTGAAAGAGTGGTTTTATTCTTTAGGGTCACACATAACAAAAGAGAGGGTGCCACCTATTGTCAATAAAAACTTTCTTGTCTGTTTTCCAACACCTTTGAAATCTGTGACATTAAAGTCAAACATGATCATGATTATCTGCTTGCATGTTTCTAATATGCAGAGACAATTCAGCCAAAAGATCTGCTGTTCATCAGAGCTAGAGACTGGGTGTAATTAAAGTCGATTCAACATAAGTGGAGCAAACAAATCAGTTAAACCAAACACTAAAACTCTGAAAGCAAAATATATGTCAGCTTCATTTATGTCTGTACCAAAAGTTCATTGTAGACACTGTGTGTATTCAGTGTTAAGTGGTCTACATGGTGCGTAATGGCTAATAACACCTCTGAATGTCCTTCTTTCAAAAACATGAAGACTTCATCACCTCTGTTTCCACATTCCTCTGTCTTGCAGGCAACATTCTGCACACTCAAATGCAAAGACAAGTTACTCTCTCTGTGCAAAGCTTTTGTCTTAAATCTCAGGACAATTAAGTCAAAGAGCAAGAAATACAGAGAAATACCGTCACAAACCCTCTGACTGTTTCAAACATTTCAATTCAGTTACAGATTAGACCATTTATTTCAAATATTCAAGTGGTTTTTAGGTGAGATTTCTCACTTCATTCTGCACATGGAACTACTTTCACTGTCCACTGCTTATTCTGCGCTCTCCAGAAACATGTTTCTGTTTTGAACTCTACATTTAATATGATGTGTAAGCATAGGCAATTGGCTTTGTTTCAGTTATACTTTTTTTTTTATCCAACTTGATTTTTAAAATCTCACAGCTAACGTCTAGCATATTAGACATTTCCCACATTTTCTCAGGACCAAAAAACCTGAAACCTGATGGGCCTGTAATTATTATTTGCATATTCTTTGCATGTCTTGGCTGCTTGAAACCTGTTTTTTTATTTTATTTATTTAAGTCATCTATGAATTGTTGGTGTCTGTTGCAGTCCAGTGTTTTGCCACCAAGAATAAGAGTCCTTATTGTGGCATAGCTGACCAGGCCTTATTTTCTCTGCCCACTGAATCAGGCATGCCCTGTCTGAATACATCTTGAACCTCCAAAGTTTATCGACACCATAATCTTCTATCTTACCATTTGTAAATTAAAATGGTCACTCACCCAGCTCATACTGCGCAAAGTGATTTTCCATTATCTCATATACTTCTTCATGAAATTAACTTTGAAATAGGAAGGATAGGATGCAGTAGATGTGAAATTGTGTCTTGCAAATTTTGTAAATGTGACGACATTGCTAAAAGGATAGTTCACCCAAAAAAATTTAATTCTGTCATTATTTATAATGTGATTGACTTAATTCTGCAGAACACAAATGAAGATTTTTTTGGAGAATATTTCAGCTCTGTAGGTCTAACTGAATGGGTAACAACATTTTTAAGCCATTATAAAAGTAATCCATACAACTCAAGTGGTTAATTCCATCTCTTCAGAAGAAATATCACAAGTGTGGGTGAGAAGAAGATCAATATTAATGTCCTTTATTACTATCAATCTCCACTTTCACTTGTACTTACACATTCTTCGTGTTGTTTTGGCAATTCAAATTATTCGTGCATATCGCCCCCTACTGGGCAGGGAGGAAAATGTAAGTCAATTCATTTTTATTTGTATAGTGCTTTTCACAACACAGGAAATCATGCATTAACAAAACAATTAACTGTAATATCTATAAAGTCTTTGAGTGATCATTGTTATATTTATAACGTTCCCCTCTGGCTAACATCATGAATAAAATGTCAATATTACTTGTAGTGTAAATCGTGGTTTAAAATTTGTAAATTAAGCATTAAGGTCCAGTGTTTTAAAAATAATAATAATTTCTTGAACTGTAAGTTTAATGACTAATGTCTTTGAAGTCCTTTGTTAGTTGGCCAATGAAGGCTTTTGTTGTCAGTTCAATTATAGTCTATGTATTCCATTTTAAGATTGTAGTCCATCATTAAACCAAAGTAATGCAGGCAGAGATCAGTGTGGTGCATTGTAGTTCAACCAGCAGGTCATTTTGATGAGGTCTATCCTAAATCCAAGGTTCAGGCAGTGGCAAATGAAGTCTCATGTTGACATACATGTCTTATTGGTATCAGTTAATCCTCTGAAGTAAAAAAAAACTGAAGTGATCTCTGGTTAGCACCTTTACAGCACAATTTACTGATGTACATACGTCGCTTCTTTACAGGACGCAACGTTCATAAAGCCTGTCGATTACGCCTCCGATTATGTCAGGATTTGTTGATCGGATTAGGAGCCCCGTGGGGCATTTTATTATTCAGGTTCCGTTAAAGAAAAGAGAAAAGGTTTGTTTGATCTTAATCCCGACTAATTCATGCACTCGACTCGCGCATACAAATCAATTAAAATTCTAGTTTGGAGTTTCGGCCCACTGGTAGATCAATAACCAATCGCTTCTTGATGCCAGCTTGTCCCGACACTTTCAAGCAGACTGTATGCAAAACTGAGTCGAATTGAAGAGCTGTTATCGCCTTTGCGTGGAGTGAACGAGAACAAAGGTGAGGGTTATGTTATTTCTGATTGTCTCGGACTGAGTATGGCTGTTCTAGAACATGTGAATATTCACACCTATATGATGATCAGACTAGAGCGATTAGCACCCGCAGGACAGTCTCTGCGCCACTATCTGTGCGTCAAGTCGCCCTCAGCTCAATAAGAAAGATTGACAATATATCAGCTATATATGTTTTATGGTATAGTTTTACAGAGCGGTGTATTTTTAGTGTTGACCTTTATATTAGTGATAAATCAAATTAGATTTAAGTGGAAGAAAAAAAATTTGGGCTCGTCCGGGATTTGAACCCGGGACCTCTCGCACCCTAAGCGAGAATCATACCCCTAGACCAACGAGCCATCACGCTATAAATTTTATTTTGTATAAACTTGTGTGAGCGTACGTGCATTTTAGAGGTAAATCAAACAGGGTGGTGTCGATAAATCTAATATTTTTTTTTTACTTCAAAACTGTTTACAATATAATTATATGCCATTTAAATGTCATGATCTCGTGATGCTGTGCTCTGTTACAGCGACGACCTACTGCTGTTTAAGATGTTTGCGCTTGTAAGGTTTGAGGAACGAGAAATCCGGTTTATCTCCAGGGAAAAGCCGAACCAACCCTATTTTAATGTAAATGAACGGGTTGTTGATCCCGTTTAGACAGACATCTTCAAAAAGACCCAAGCCTAATTGTTTCCTTTGGGAAAGCTGTGCTTGCCACTGGCTTTTCTTGCCCTTAGCCTCTACAAACCTGTTAAAAAAACACAGTTTACACACTTAGTTATGCGGAAAGTTAACAAAAAATAAACCATAAAGTCTCTCTTGAGAGTTTATAAAAGAAGAAAAAACAAGGCTAAACTAAACTTTGCCTAAACATTTTATCTGCAAGATAGTCCAAATTACTCAGTTTAAGTTGGTCAACTTGGTACTACTTTGAGTAGTATGTAATTCCACCATAGGATTTATTCGCTGTTTATGATAACTAACATGTTCATTTTCAAACTCACTATCATCTATATCGTAATTACTCCGCGCGCTTCTTGAATCTTGTGACCGCCCACACTTAGAGGGGCGGGTCGAGCCCCATAGCTGAGCAATGAAAGAGAGAGAGAGGTTCACTTGACTCACATTTATCTCAGTGAGGTCATAGTTCTGTGTGTACCTTGACTAGTCATAGACGTAAAACCGGACTTCGCCAGGATTATTAAACAGCGGAAGAGCGATATGACAGAATACAGCAGCTTTCTTTTGTTTTTCGTGGCATCCTTGAGAGTGATGTGTCCATGCGCAGGAATATCATGGCTGTAAGTATATCTTTACTAATTAATGGCAATTTATATGGGACATACATATCTGATCGATATTTTACCTTAGACTCTATATGTTTATTTATTTATTTTAGTTAATTTATAATTTATTCAACCTATTTTAGAAAAAACTATTCGTCTTATATTTCCTTACGACTACCCACTTGATTTTAACATGCTTAAGACACTCAATTCTGAGAGTTATACCCTTTCCGTCTCAGACTCTCAGTACTCGACTTTTTTCAAGTTATCTACTAAAAACAGGTCACGTTAACAAGTCTAAGTAAAAGTGTTAACCAAGACAATAAAGTTAAATGTATGTTTTAGACACGTCAATATGGTGTATTTGTTTCCCTAATGAACCCCGTGTTTGATTTATAGTGGTTTAACGGTAAATGGGAGCTCGGTCGGATGGAACCAAACGTATCACTGTAAACTCCTGGACGGACTTGTGCCAGATCAGCAGCAGCTCTGCAAACGGAACCTCGAGCTCATGCACAGCATCGTGCACGCGGCCAAACTCACCAAGAGCGCGTGCCAAGGCACCTTCAGCGACATGCGTTGGAACTGCTCCTCCATCCAGAGCGCGCCTCACTTTACTCCTGACCTGGCAAAAGGTGAATGAATATATTACAGCCTTTGTAAATGTATTGTCTTTGGTTCAACATGTTGAAAGGATGGTCATGTTTGGATAGTATAGTTCTGCTTTTGCATATTCAATTCAATGCATATTTGGGTTGCCAAAAATGGTTCCATAGTGTCCTAACATTGGTGTCTCTGTGTAGGGACGCGTGAGGCAGCATTTGTGTTCTCTCTGGCTGCCGCAGTGGTCAGTCATGCCATCGCACGTGCCTGTGCATCTGGAGAACTCCCCAGCTGTTCCTGTGCGACAGCGCCGTCAGAGCAGGCGGCCCCAGATTTCCGTTGGGGTGGCTGTGGAGATAATGTCCGTTATGGCCTTCAGATGGGCTCCGCTTTCTCAGACGCACCCATGAGGAACCGCCGCTCCGGACCACAGGCCTTTAGACTCATGCAGCTTCACAACAATGCAGTGGGAAGACAGGTAACCTCATTTTGTACATGACACACTCTCTGATATTTCACCTCACAGAATTTCCTACTCAAAAGTAGGGTTTCCACAGTCATGGAATACCTGCAAATTGCAGGGAATTGATGATTGGCCAAAGCCATGGGATTAATAAAATCTTGTGTTTGTGTTGAGAAACTGAACTTGCTTGCCATAATGCCATAGTGCCATAGTGATGTTCTATTTGTGAGCAAATCATTCTCTTGAGTCAGTTTTTATTAATTGGTCTTACCCCTTTACAAATCGGTATGGAATGGAATGTACTTTATTGTCCCCGTTGGGGGAAACTTGGGGTGGACTCAATAGGCAACATTTCTATATTCTCCAATCTTAGTAATTCTTTAGCAAATTGTTCTGAATCAGGGTAAAAAGAAAATCCTCATTGTCAAAAAGTGTAGAAACCATTTCAAAGCTCCAAATCGGTTTGTTCACACACATGTTCTACATGTGAAGGCAAACTGCAACATGGAAAATGTGTAATCTTGAATTTTCAAACGATTTTTATATGTGCCTACCGTTGTTTATCAGTATTTCATTCATGTATGTGTCTGCTGATTTTGTTTCTGTGTAGGTGCTTATGGATGCTCTAGAGATGAAATGCAAATGTCATGGTGTTTCTGGGTCCTGCTCTGTGAAAACCTGTTGGAAGGGCCTTCAGGACATCAACACCATCTCCGCTGATCTCAAATCGAAATACCTGTCGGCCACCAAAGTTATTCCGCGCCAGGTAGGCACCCGCCGACAGCTGGTCCCCCGGGAGATGGAGGTGAGACCTGTCGGAGAGAATGAACTCGTCTACCTGGTCAGCTCACCTGATTACTGCTCACAAAACGCCAATCAGGGGTCATTTGGAACCACAGACAGGTGAGAACATCAATCAGAATTTTTGATTAATGATGTGTTGCTCTGGCTTTAGTGTGTAAGGGAGAGAGCAATCCTTTCTCAGTCACTATGATGAATGAAGTATTATCACTAATCTGACAGAGAGGACAGAGCACAAAAGAAAAGAGATGCGTGAATAAAGTTGGCTAAACATTATCGCACACGTAGAAGCACAATACTTGCAGTCATACAAGCATTCACACAAATGGTGCTGATAAAATTATGTTCAGATTGTTATGTGTGAATAATCCTGACCATCTCTGTTTCTCTTTCTGCAGGCAGTGTAATAAAACTGCAACAGACAGTGAGAGTTGTGGGCTCATGTGCTGTGGGCGGGGCTATAATGCCTATACAGAGGTGCTGGTGGAACGCTGTCAGTGTAAATATCACTGGTGCTGTTACGTCTCCTGCAAAACCTGCCACCGCAGGGTTGAGAGATACGTCTGCAAGTGACAAACCACCACACGCATTATCTCCATCTAAAAGCTTTGGAGATCATGGAGAGGAAGAAAGAGAGTTGGTAGCAATGCTGGTCTCAAACTTGTATGATCTTTTTTGAGCCGTAAGTTAGTGGATGATCCTCTCTAAGTGCTGTAAGGATGGCATGAGAGTGAAGAAAAAAGAGCTGGAATAAAGGAATAAGGGTTGGTGAAGAGTTTACCATTGAAAGAGAGTTAATGAATGGCTGTAAAATAAAGAACCCTGTGGTGAGGCCCCAAAGGCACCCTGCAGAAAACCAGGGTGTTAAGTCCTAGCCGATCGCAGCAAAAACTCATCAACTCCAGCTAAGAGGAAGAGACTGGGGGAAGGGTAAAACTGTTAGTTACTTGCTGATAAAGTCTCACATTTCACGTTACATCTAATGGTCAGATACAACCATATGATTCTCGTGTGGATAATGTCATGGGTATACCGGTGCAAGGGATGGACATCAAAATGTTTAGTTTGGTTAGCCTAAAAAAATTTCTGTACTCAGGATTGATTATGAAAGAATGATGATACTATTTTATAGTAATGTATCCCATCTTTTTGTGAAGTTGTTCAGCTTAGTTTTTTGTATTACTGAAAAGACCTTTCACCCAGGGAAAACTTGTACATTTATGTCAAATAGAAAATGTGTATTTATTTTATTAAAGATGTTTAATGAGAAGGACTGGTTTGCAATTTTTCATCTAAATCATCTAAGATTTAATATCTGACTGCAAATGGTTTATTGACGCAATCATTGAAAATCTGGATCATGCTTTGCTTACAGTCAGTCGAAAGCAGTTCAAGAGGATTTATGATCGCTCAATCTGTTAAACATCCAAATCACCATTTTATAGCGGTTTTCTCTCTGTGTGAATGTGAGCACAAGTTCTCTGATCTTTCATCAACATTCTTTCACATCAAAGACATTTTCAGGATATCAGTGCTATAGAGAGATTAAAAACCCAGATTCTAACCATTCAACAGCAGTTACAGTAGAAACCTGTTCTGCAGTTCCCTTTGTCCTTGGATTTGCCTGATTTTTATCTTGTCATTGTAATGAAAAGAAAAAGGGACACACAGACTTCTGGGCTCTTTACAGAACAGACTTGAGCCTCTGAGGGGTTTGTTGTTAACTGAGAGGTCTTTGTATTTTTTTATTTTATTTGGTGCTTGTTGAAATTAAACACTGTATTAACTACACTTAGTTACTGTTCTAATGACAGAGAGGAATGGTGAGTTATATTGCTAAAATATTAGCAGTGATATATATATTATAATATCTTATCAGAGTCACAGGTTCTTGAAGATGTTGATCACAAGGACTTTATCAGACATGGGAAGCTAGAGACAGTACAAAGCATTGTGAGAGGGTTTTGATATACAGTAGGTTTGAATGAGTGGGCTTGTAAACCATCCTGGAATCAGTTGTTTTCCTAGAGATTCTGGGTGAAGGAGAAGAAGATTCGGAGTCAGACTGCAGATGTGTTTCTTATTTCATGGTCAGTTTAATGCAAAGTTGCTATCTTTGACTAATAATGTTGATCTTTTCTTCAGAGATAAGATTATTCTCAGTCCCTATCTGTTAACTATGCACCTGGTGTGAATCTCAGAGGAATGCAGCTCTCCATTTAACCAAGTGCAGTGTATTGTTTACTGAGAGTATAACACCACACACTCACTCGATGATTATTTACACACAGTCTGAGGAAGTTTAATAGTGCTTAGCTGTTTGCTAAGTGATTGTTTGTGGAAACAGATGCAAGATAACCCCATGATCTCTGCTGAAAGAGAGTCTCATCTAAACCTCTCAAACACACACACATGATTTGTTTTCTCTATCACAGTGGGCCTTCCATTGTTTTTGTACTGAGCTAATGATTTTTTTATCCCCTACCCTAAATCTAACTCTTGCATATTTTTATATGTTCAATGAGACATAGTGTTTTTCTTTAGCCTTTTTCCTTGTAGGGGCTGTTGGCTGGTCCTCACAAAGTAGACAAAACCAGAAACACCTACTCTTGTTACTATCTTGTTTTATACCATTGTCTTCTATTGTTTTATATTGAGCTAATATATTGACCTACAATACTATCGTATGCTCTAAGCCTACACCTATCCATTACAAATGGATATTGATATTAATATAATAATAATTTAGTCCCTTAAGGCATTCTCCTCAAAAAGAGCATTGGGGGGTGAGGCATTTGGTCCCTAGAGCAAAATGTGACGCACACACATACTTAACTGATGTGATTAATTTTGCTTTCCGACCTGTAGATGTTTCCATTACAGTTCTGCTAAACAGCAGCTCTTGAGCTGTGTATTTGATTGCATGTGTAGCACCTGTCAGGTCTGGTTTCAAGGAGAGATCAAGGTTAAAGGTCATGTAAGGTTTAGGGTTTGTACTCTATAAAGGAATTTTTTTTTGTGCCCATTAAAGTGAAGAAAATCATGGTATTTTTACAGTACACATGATCTCACATCTGCTGAATGGTCTTTATCTGCAGACAGAAATTTAGAAGAACAATTGGTGTGGTTAAGCATTAGATATAAAAAAAAAACCCTGGATCAGGATCATATGACTGAATAAACACATTTGCTTAAGCCTTGAAAGATCTCATCTGTCACTGTAACAGCTCTAATGTGTCTTTGTTTCTCAACAGCTGATCATGACAGAGGTTTAGCAATACAACAACCTGGGAAACTGAGTAATTAGAGTTTCTGCAGACCTGTGGGAATATATCTGAGACCTAAAAAAGGCTCAGTTTTCAACTGGACCCGGACTCTGTTATTTATAAAGTTTTTGTCCTATACAAAGTTTGATTTATTAAATTAAACACATACAGGCTCTTTTAATGCAGGTAAACTCATTAATGGCAGCCAAACACACAAACTTGACTTGACTTGAACTTGCTCTCATACACTCACAAGCAAAAACAATCCAGCACAGTGTAATGCATACAGTGACCAAGACCATACTGAGACAAATGGCTCCTGAATGCTAATGTTGTCACAGATCTGTGTTTATACTAAGTACTAAAGCTTTCTAAAACGAAAACTGAGAGGGCCTCATGTGGGAGAACCTTTTTAAGCCCTTTTAATAAGAATATGATTTGGAGTCAATGCTTCTAAATAGTTACTGTCATCAGATGAGGATGTAATGGGACAACTATTTAGAATGGCTTCCACTTCACAAAAGAGTGTTTGCAACCCTTCATCATCAAGACTTTTTTGTTGCAGGATAGAGTATAGAATTTGTCTCACCATGCGGATTACCCTCTCCCACACTCCACCATGATGTGATTTTGATACATGATCTTTTGGATCTTACTTTGGTTCCAAGGTGCCAATGAATCTTCCAGCTCTTTCTTTGCTCCAATCAAATTTGTTCCATTATCAGAACGTATATGTGTAACTTGACCTCTCCTACATATGAAGCATCTTAGAGCAATAATACAAGAGTCTGTGTCTAGACTATTAGCCACTTCGATGTATACTGCCCTGCTTGACATGCATGTGAAGATAATGCCATACCTTTTAATGTGAGTTTGACAGGCCGGAGGGCGGGGCCAGGTCGTGATCATACACACCCGGTCCCTTATCAGGCTAATCAAGCCTCTGAGAGGGATAAAGGCCGACTGCGGAGGATTGTGTGGGAGAGAGAGATAGTTTACGGACATGTCCGTAAACTACCTCTTACCTCTTGCTCATATGGTCTTAAAGGGTCCAAAGTAATCCACTCCCACATTGCTAAATGTCGGTAAATCCGCTCCAAGTCTCTCTTGTGGTAAGTCTGCCATCTTCTGTAGCCCTGTCTTTCCTCTGACATGCCTTCATAAAACACATTTGGATAAGATGCTTCTGGCTGCAGAAATTGCATTTATAATCCAAAACTTTTTCCTGAGTTGTGACAAAACATGATTTCTGCAACCATGTCCTACTTGCTCATGAATATGACGTAGAATTAGAGATGAGACATGAGTGTCCTTTGGCTGGATAATTGGACGTTGGCCTCCTCAGGCATTGCTGACCTGCTCAGATGCCCTCCCACTCCCAAAATGCCATCTTCCAATATGGGATTCAGTTTATATAAGCTGCTGTTTTTAATCACACTTTTACCTCTAGGTGATGCCTTGAGCTTTGTAATCTCCTCTGCAAATCTTTGTCTCTGACAGAATTCTACAATGGCTCTTTCTGCTTGCAATAAATCTTCCATAGCGACAGTCTGTACACCTTGATCTTTTTTCTTTTTGAACTGATTGAATGCAGGATATTTTTCCATTTAAAGAACCAGGCTACTGCTCCTTTTAACTTTTCCCAACTTGAAAAGTAGGTAAGTAGCTTACTTGTGGGATTCTTATCATCTTTGATGATAGCATTGCACAACATGAGTTCTTTTTTAGCTCCAGGTCATCTGGCGAGAGTGAACTTGATTCCATGCAGTCCTAAGGCCACTACTCTTGCCTTCCGCAGAAAATCTGGTCCATGTATCCATTCTTTTCGCTTTGCCAGAACATTGGCACTTACTCCTCTTGAAGCTATGTCAGCCAGATTTAGTTTTGTTTTAATGTACCGCCATTGTGATACATCTGTGTTCTCTCTGATGGTTGCTACTCTATTGGCTACAAAGGTGCGAAACCTAGTGTGCTCGTTGGTTATATACTTTAGAACTGATTGACTGTCTGTCCAGAATATTGAACTGTTGAGATTTAGCTCCAGTTCCTTTCTGAGGATCTTATCCACTTGGACTGCAAGTACAGCAGCATCAAGTTCCATGCGTGGTATGGTAATCTGCTTGAGAGGAGCCACTCTAGCCTTTCCTAGCATGAATGAAACATGCTCACTGTTAGTGGTCAGTCTTAAATAACTTACTGCGCCATATCCATTTTCGCTGGCATCAGAGAAATGATGTAGCTCAGCTTGTGTTGGTGTACCGAATCCTGCTGGTTTTATACAACGAGCCACCTTGAAGTCATCTAGCTTGTCCAAGTCGGCAATCCATCTTATCCATTTGTTTGCTGCCAACGCAGGTATCTTCTCGTCCCATGATTGTTTGCCTTTGCATAGTTCCTGGAGAAGTAACTTAACAGACAATGTAAAGGGACATAGGAAACCCAACGGGTCATAGATAAAACTTACTATTGATAACATTTTCCTTCTGGTGTGAGGTTTTTGCTGAATAATTATGTTAAACTTGAATTCATAATTTTTTACACACCACAGCAATCCATGTGTTCTTTCAATGGGTAGCTTGTCTTTGTCCAAATTTAACCCCTTTACCTCTTGAGCTCTTTCTTCCTTTGGAATGCTAAAGAGTATGTTGCGGCTGTTACTCACCCACTTAGTGAGATGCCACCTTTGTGGCAAAGTGCGGTGAGATCCTTCACCAACTCCACTGCTTCCTGCTCTGTGGGCGCTGGTTTCAATCAATCATCCACATAAAAGTTATTTTCAATAGTGTTTACCACCTTTGGTGAAAAGCAACCTTTGTTGTCTTTAGCGATTTGTCTTAATGCAAAATTTGCACAACTTGGAGAAGACACTGCACCAAAGATATGCACCACCATATGATGTGCTTCAGGAGTTTTGCTGAGATCACCACGAGGCCACCAAAGAAAGCGCAAAAAGTCAACATGAGATTTGGACACCCTGACTTGATGGAACATTGACTTAATGTCTGTCATTACAGTGACGGGCTCTTGCCGAAATCTTGTGAGAACACCAAACAGTGTGTTGGTTAGATCTGGACCTGGCAGTAGATCTGAGTTTAAAGATATGCCCTGGAAAGTTGCACCGCAGTCAAATACTACCCTAATAGTCCCTTTTTTGGGATGGTATACACCATGGTGTGGAATATACCAAACATTGCCATCAGATCTTTCCAGCTCATCTTGGGGCACTACTTCTGCATGTCCTTTATTTATTAGCTCTGTTAACGGTTTTGAACAATTAACTCCTTTTAAATTGTCTTTGCAGACTTGAGAGGTGTTGCACTGCAGCTAAGAAGTTATTGGGCATGACTGGGTTCTTTTTCCTGAAAGGCAAGTTTAAACTAAAATGCCCATCTTGCAATTAGATTTTGCAATTACATTTTTTGTCTTCCACATACATTTCCAAGTTGTCTTCAGTTGAATGTTCGATAAAGTCATGGTTATATTGCTGTATCAATAGTTCTTCTATTGAAATTCTGTTTACAATAACATAAGGAAAGTCACTCTCACCTGTGATGCTACTGTCTTTAAGAGGACCATTAACCACCCACCCAAGATGGGTTTTCACTGCATGTGGTCCGTTATTATGACTGTTAACAATTTCCCAGGGTTCAATAGCTTTGGATGCATTGTTTCCAATCCGTAAATCAACCTCAGCTTCAATGACTGGAATTCTCACCTTTTTCAGGTAAGGCCATCTGGAGAGTTCATCCTTTGTAGGTATACTGCTTGTGTCTACTGGCATATTCTTTTGTGTATACACCTCTGGCAACGTGATAAAAAAGTTTTCCTCTAGCGCAGAGACCTTTAATCCTGTAGCAACATATGTGGGCACAGACTTTTCTTTACTCATCTTACGAAGCATGATGTTGGTTTTTCTTCCTGGAATGTTGAGCTTGTGCATTAGGTACAGGGTCGAGAAATGCATATGTATGTATAACAGTACTCGCCTTAGAACTTTTTACTTGCACTGGGACAAGAGATAGCACACATTCCCTTTGCACATTACCTGCACCTGCATGCTCACCAACATGCACTGCTTACTGGTGTTTTTTGGAATGCTTCTGCTGATTCTTTTGCCTAAAAGTGAATATGAAGAAAACTTGGAAGTTGCTTGCTGCAAAATTTGCAAATAAGACGTCTAGTACAATACTTACTCATATGTCCATCCCTTCTGAGACATCCAAAACAGAATCCATTCTTTCTTAGACAGGTTATCTTCTCCTTGTGTTCTTGCTTCTCAAAATGCGGGCCGTCGGCTAATTAACGTTCACCACGGCAGAATAGACATGAGAGGTTTGGTTTTCTGATTGTTGGCGGCGGTGATGACTATGTATTTACACTAGTAGCAAAACTGCCCTTTTGATTTGGTTTTTATTGTTGCTTTGGACTTTGATTTTTGTGTTTGAATCTTGTATATCTCAAAAAATTGGGTCAGAAATTATGCTGGCCTGGGTTTCAGTGAAGCAGACTAGGTCAACCATTGCCACTCTTCTTGTCTACCACCCTTGCAGCTCAAATGCCTTTGCACGCCATTTCTCCCTAAGTTTGTAGGGTAACTTGAGAGCCACATTTCTCTAGAGACAGTGTTAAGGTCTTCCATTGAATTGCAACAGCCTCTCAGAAACAGTGCAAACTCCTGCATAGCCCTTTGATCTTCAGATTTATTTGTTGGCCAGTTAAGGATTCTCTCCATATATGCACAGGAGATCTTATACTTGTTGCCAAACTGTTCCTTCAACAGAACTTTGCCTTCTTATAGCCTTGTTCTGGAGACATGTGCTGACAACTTTTAATGAGCTCTTGAGCCTTTCCTTTTGTGAACTGAAGGAGGAAGAGTAATCTGTCTTGGTAATTGTCCATCATGCTTTCTACAATGTGCTCAAATGAATGGATACAATTCTTATATTGAATAATGTCTCCTTCAAAGACTTGCAATTTACCTTTAGGCAAAGTGGGTAAACTTTGTTGTTTCACTAGAATTCTTGTTAATTCAATTTGTCATCTTAGGATTTCTGAAACACCATAATTTCTTGAATCATGTTCTTGACGTTCTTGCGTTGTGCTAGGGATATGCATGACCCTTTTCTGATCTCTTTAAGCACCTGTTAACACCCGTGTAGATTGATGAGGCCCATGTAAAGCAGTTTGATGCTCTTCTACCTTCACAGTACTGCTGCCTTCTGCAGAAGTCTGCTGTGGACTTGTATTATTCAAATCAGGAAACTGAACTGTAACACATTCTTTCAGGCGTGTAGCTGGAGCATTTTCACCAATTGAACATTTTTCTTTAATCCTAGATTAATAAGAACTGAGCAATACTCTGAGAAAATTGTTGCTCTTCTAAAGAGAATATTGTGATTCTGATATTGCGATTATGCTAATAATCAGAGTAATGATAACTGCAATAAGATCTGTGGAGTACTCCTATTTTAATCACTTTATTCAGGTATGTAAACACTTTAATCACATTTCTTCTACTTTGACCAAAGTGGGCCTGCTCCATTGCTGCAGACAAACAATGTTACACTCAAGTACAGGTTCAAAAACATCACAAAAAGCTTAATATGAAACAGCAGTTCCCTTTCGATTATGATTCATTCGACATTGCATTAGCAAGCTGACACTATGGGGAATTCCTTCTCCGAAGACCTAGTTGAAACCCTTGTACTATCACGTCAATCTTGTGATTGGCAATGGTGTTTGTGCCTGTTCGTGTCTGCCACACCTCTTTTGGCATGCATTTGGCCTATATAAGCAGGAGCTAGAACACATTTCTACAGAATTTTCTTCCTTCAAGACTGCAAGCATCTCTCTCATCTAGAAGGCTTCTACTACTTTGCTGTCAGAGCCATATAAAGAGAGAGTTGCGACAACGGAAGTTCTAAATGCTTGATCGTCACGTGATTCACGTAGACTTCAGATAGTTCCAGGAAGTGCTTTTGCGGTCATTCCAAACTGTTAGAGTAGAGTGACAGAACTGCGATTTCTGGTAATTCGTAGTCAATAAATGCATTTATTTGATATATTTATGTAACACACCGACATATGTATGTAGCATGAGTATGTTGTTACAGCGATGTTGTTTTTTAAAGATCAAATCAGCTAATATTTGAGGATTAGTGTTCAGCTACCGTTATTTGCCTCAACTTATTTCAGGCTATGGTTTCTGTTGCCTTTTTATGTTACCTCATGTTCATTGTTTTCACTAATCTCATGGTAACTAATGTCATATTTATGACTTTTTAGATAGTACAGAGACAGGCTGGTGACAGGTGATTTCCAGCTCGCACAGCACAATGGGTCAATGAACTATTAACTATTAGCAGCAGTTACGTAAATGTAAAATTTTGTGAAATGAAGCTTATTGTTTACAATTCTTACAATTCTATATATAGTAATATAATTATTTATGTATTACAAATATTATATATCTAATGTATAATTCTTACAATACTTATTCATATACACAATATATTCAGCTTTAAAACAACTTAAACATACTCGTATATAAACTGCCGTTCAAAAGTAATGAGGCTGAAAATTCAGCTTGGCATCACAGGAGTAAATTACATTTTAAAATACATTAAAATAGAAAACAGTTATTTAAAATTGTAATAATATATTACGATATTACTTTTTTTGTATTTTTATTCAAATAAATGCAATAACTATTTACAGCAATTCATGAATACATTTCTAATAAATTAAATAGCATGCCAAGCATTTTGTATGTGTCCTTTCTTTCATGTTGTCGTTGCATAGTCTTCACCATGGTTTGCTGTGCTGCATGGGGATGCTCCAATCGCTCAGAGAAAGGTGTGCGAATGTATGGCTTCCCCACTGACATGGAGAGGAGAAAAAAATGGTTGGCTCAAGTCAAAATTACAACAACAAAAAAATGTGTGAGGTATTTGCAAAGATTTTACAATTAATAGGGTGTTCGTTACAAACTTTATCCAGATCCAATCCTTGCCTAATCTGTTAGTTATCCGATAACATCCCTTATCTCCTACTTTAATGAGTAATACTCAACTATAAGGTTTTAATTTACAAGTTATTTTTATTTAGATGTACTGATAATATACAGAATAGGATAATATTATTCTTTAAACGTCTCACCTTTTAAAAGTGCGTCGCAAACGGTTTGTTCTGCTGCATCTGTACAGTGTTTGCTGCTACTTCCGGGAACTATTGAGAGGCTCCACGAGCCGCCATTGCTGTAAAAAAAAACGTTCCATTGGAGTCAATGGAGTTGTCGCAACTCTCTCTTTATATGGCTCTGTTTGCTGTCGACATACACAAGTCAGCAGACAGGATCCTCACGGCAACGAGAAGACTCTCCGCTCCCCTGCAAAGTTCTGGTGAACATTTACTCCACCTCGCCACTTGATGCTTTGCTAGTGAACGGGCCGCTACACCATCCTGATTCCCAGCAGCGCTTTGGCAGGAGTTTTGTATCCTTATGGGATGTCACTCTTAATATTGTTTCTGTGTATTGCGTTCAATAAGAACGTTCTCACAAAAGAGCAAAGTGCAAAATTGCATGAGATGCACACACATTCTACTACATGCTCCAATATGGAACACCAAAAGGTTAATTTTTCACCAATGGTATCCCATTGAAAAATGGGGTGTGATGGTGCAGTATGCAGAAAATTCACAATCTTCTGTCAGAAAACACGATAGGAATTGATTTCAACTGTAATGCTACACGCTCAAATATAGAGCATCAAAAGGGTCATATTTCACCAATGGTGTCCTGTCATCCACAGTCCCATAAAAAATGTGGTGTGATGATGTGGTGTGGAGAAAATTCACAATCTCCTCGCAGAAAATGTGATGGGTTGAATCGCGTGCTCACAAAGCTTGTTCAGAATGATAAATCTGAAATGACTGGTTTGCATCAATAGATCTGAAGGAAATGTACTTTCATGCACAACTTGCACCTCATCACTAGCTGTTTAAGATTTGCATTCAAGGGAGCAGCGTATCAATTCAAGGCCTTCCCTATGTTCTGTTTATTGCTCCTCGCATGTTCACAAAGTGTATCAATGCAGCACTCACCCCTTTGAAACGGAACAACATGTACATTTTCAATTATCTCAATGATTGTCTATTGCTAGCGCATCCAGAGGCTCTATGGTGCGAGCAAAGAGATTTAGTACTTCAGCATTTGAACAGTCTGGGTCTCAATGTCAACTGGGAGAAGAGCAAACATTCCCCCAGCCAACAAATCTCCTTTTTAAGGGGTCTGACATGTGTCACACATTTGCATTGCCTTAACTCACCCTGTCTGGCTACTCTAGCACCATGGACAGCTCCAGCCTTTTGACATCATAATGTTATTATGGATCAGGTTTTTAGGTGAAAAAATTGTGACCATGGATGCGTCCAACACCGGCTGGGGTGCATGGTGTGATGGATGCCCAGCCTTCTGTACCTGGACAGGTCTGAAGAAGGCATGGCACATCAACTACCTGGAACTGTTAGCCATCTTTTTAGCTTTGTAGTCTTTTCATTCTAAGATACAGAATCACCACGTGCTGATTCGGTCAGACAACATGATGGTGATGGCATACATAAATCACCAGGGCAGAATTAATTTGCAGTCAATGATGAGCCTGGCGTGACGCCTCCTTTGGTGGAGCGAGTGCTGTCTGCAACACATGTCCTGGGTTGCCTGATCTGTGAAGCGGACCTAATGTCTTGACATGGGATGATACCAGGAGTGTGGAAAATTAATCCTCAGATGAACACCATCTTACTGGCTAGAGCACTGTCCACGATGCACTGAAATGGCACGTGTTTGCAAACTGGTGTTCTACACATGGTGAAGACCATGTGAATTGCTATGTAACTTGGAGGCTGGTCTTACTCTGTCAATGCTTAAGGCCTATATAGCAACTATCTCAGCATATCACGCCAGAGGCTGACCTAGTGATAAAATTCCTCAGGGGAGTGAGGAGTTTGAATCCCCCTCGCCACCCTACAGTCCCAACTTGGGATTAAACCCGGTGCTAAAGGCACTCACTGGCCCCCCGTACAAACCTCTTGAATCTGTGGAGTTGCGCATGCCTTCTTAAAAGATTGCACTCCTGTTGGCTCTGGACTCAGTACAACGGGTGAGTGATATGTAGGCCCTGTCATTTGATAGCACATGCTTAGAGTTTGGGATGGGTCTTTCGTGAGGCACCATCAAACCCAGGAAAGGCTGAGTACCTAAGGTCTTGACCACACAATTTAGGGCTCAGGTGGTCCACCTTCAAGCCTCTTCTCCTCCACTGTTTAATTCAGATGAAGAACAGTCAACATATTTGCTATGCCCTGTAAGGGCATTACATACGTATGTGGAGCACACCCGACAGTTCATACTGTCAAGATCGGCACTTTGTGTGCTATAGAGGATGCACAAAAGGCATGTCCATCTCCAAGCAAAGACTCTTTCACTGGATCGTTGTTGCGATTGCCCTCACTTATGAATCATAGGGCAGGAGTTGCCAAAACAGCGCCAACACGCATCTCAGAATATAATTTTGAGATGCTATTCTTCTCACCAAATTTATACAGCGCGGTTAGCTTTGTAAGTTCAAACCAGTCTGGCCATTCTTGGTTGACCTCTCTCATCAACCAGGCATTTCTGTCTGCAGAACTGCCGCTCACTCTATGTTCTTGGCACCATTCGGAGTAAATTCTAGAGTCTGTTTTGTGTGAAAATCCCAGGAGATCAGCAGTTATCTCAGCAGCATGTCTGAGCCCCTGAATTGAATGTTGGTGATATAAAAAGACTGTATACTGCAAAAAATGGCAAGTACTGTATGTCTTTCAAATGAGTTTGTCCTCGTAGGCGGAACACAATAACATCCAGCGCATGTATTCCAATTCACAAACAAGTGACTCTTATGAACCGATTCTTTTTAGTGAGTCAAAACAGACAGGGCATCCAATGTAGTCGAAAATGACTTTATAATCCAGTTATTTAAATAACTCATTCAAAAAGAATGATTTTCTTTATCCCAAGCTATATTTAAAGATACATATTTGCAACAAGATTTTTTTGTAAATATTATTTTATATAAAAAAAAGCATTAAAATGCATTTAAATGGGATTGAAAAGGTTTACCCAAATCATCTAATAATTTCATCTAATGATTATTGCAATAATCAGAGTATTGGTTAGTAGGGGAGAGCAAGGTACAAACTAACCCTGGGCTAGTTGTAACACACGTGGTTTACACGTTTCCACACACGCTGGAAAGGCGAAAATTTACCAATCTTTCAGCTGAGGAAATAATTGTGAACATCTAAATTTCATCGTCTCTCTCGCATAAACACTCAGTATGAACAACACATCTTGATAAATGTTTGATGCTATTTGAGGAAAATATGTTAACTCAGAGCCTTATTTAAAGGATCTGTTAATGATACCAGAAGTGCTTCATGAATTGCATTCTAATTCCATTAGTATTGTTGACATGCTTGAAATTGTCTACCTATAAAAGTTTGTTTTGAGTGGCCTGCTTAGACCCCACCCACCAATATTACTCAACCAATGGGATGAGTTGGGGGTGGGACTCTCTGACTCTTCAGTCAAAAGCAGATGAGGGGTGTTTTCAGAAAACAATTTTGAAAACATTGTTTATTTTTGCAATTCCGTGTTGATAGTGTCGCAGAAATTACATACTTCAGCTTTAAAGTCGTATAACCTTAATTGATGTATAAATATTGTTTCCTTTAAACAGGATAGTTCACCCAAAAATTAACATTTTCTCATCATTTACTCACCATCATGCCATCCCATATGTGTATGACTCTCTATCTTCTGCAGAACACACATATATTTTTTAGAAGAATGTCTTAGCTCTGTTGGTCCTTTCAATGAAAGTGAATGGTGGGCAGAACTTTGAAGACATCATAAAAGTAATCCATACGACTCCAGTGGTTTAATCAGTGTTTGTCTGAATGGATCAAATCAATTTTGGGAGAGAACAGACCAAAATGTAATTCTTGTAATTGTACATATTGACAGCAGTCTCCTTGGCTGACCATAATGGTGATGTTCCAATGTGCCCCTCAGCAGTTACATGGTGCACCACCTATGGTGGAAGTTGTAACTTTTCACTTCCCTTTTTTCCAGCAGATGGTGAAAAAAAATATATGCTGTATTCATGAAACAAGACCGCATATTTGTACCAGACATGTCAAATTTAGTTTGGTGCGAAAAGTGCAAATCAATCCCAGAACATCAGCAAATGACCTTGTGAAGATGCTGGAGGACAAGCATCAGAAAAATTTGTCCTATATCGAAATAACCTCAGAGGTTGCTCAGCAAAGAAGAACCACTGCTCCAAAAAAGCCAGACTAGAGTTTGCAGTTGCACATAGGGACAAAGATCCTACTTTTGGAGAAATGTCCTCTGGTCTATTGAAACAAAAATTTAACTTTTTTGCCATAACGACTACCATTATGTTTGGAGGAAAAAGGGTGAGGCTTGCAAGCCGAATAACACCATTCCAACCGTGAAGCATGGGGGTGGCAGCATAATGTTGTGGGGGTGCTTTGCTGCAGGAGGGACTGGTGCACGTCACATAATTGATGGCATCATGAGGAACATAAATTCTGTGGATATATTGAAGCAAAATCTCAAGACATCAGCCATGAAGTAAAAGCTCAGTTGGAAAAGGCCTTCCAAATGGACAATGACCCCAAGCATACTGTAGCTCCAAAGTTGTGGCAAAATGGCTTAAGGACAACAAAGTCAAGGTATTGGAGTGACCATCACAAAGCCCTGACCTCAATCCTTTACAGAATTTGTGGGCAGAGCTGGAAATAAAAAAGCATGTGCATGCAAGGAGGCCTACAAATCTGACTGCGTTACACCACTTCTGTCTGGAGTAATGAGACAAAATTCTAGCAACTTATTTTGAGAAGTTTGTGGAAGGCGACCCAAAATGTTTGACCCAAGTTAAACAATATAAAGGCAATGCTACCAAATACTAACAAAGTGTATTGAAACTTCTGACACACTGGGAATGTGATGAAATAAATAAAAGCAGAAATATATAATTCTCTCTACTATTATTCTGACATTTCACATTCTTAAAATAAAGTAGTGATCCTAACTGACCTAAGACAGGGAATGTTTTCTATGATTAAATGTCAGAAAATGTATAAATGTTTTTTTTTTTTTGTATTTGGCGTATGTAAAATTCTGACTCGACTCAACCCTACTGACCGACTGGTGTCAGTAGGCTGTGTATTTGCTTGCTGTTTAAAGAATATTTCACCCAAAAATGTAAATTCTCTCATCATTTACTTACCCTTATGCCATCCCAGATGTGTATTACTCTCTTTCATCTGAACTCAAATTAAGATTATTAGTAGAAGTGTCTCAGCTCTTTTGGTCCATACAATACAAGTGAATGGGTTCCAAAAATGTGATGCTCCAAAATCCACATAAATCAGCATAAAAGTAATGCATAAGACTCAAGTGGCTACATTTAAATTAACTTGCATTCTTTGGCCCAAAAGAGCTGAAATATTCTTCTAAAAATCATAATTAGTGTTCTGCAGAAGACAGAAACACATACACATCTGGGAAGGCATAAATGACAAGAGAATTGTCCTTATTGGGTAAACTATTCATTTCATTTGGAGGTAAATAGTCTTTTTGACTTTGACCCTCTCAACGCTACTGATTAAAACAGATCGGAGGCGCTGTGATCTCTGCTGCTCTCTAGAGTGAAGCAACGGAACTGCAACACGGGAGTCCAGACCGGATACAAAACAACCGGAATAGACGGAAGCCGACCTGGCACATAAAAACGTTTTGAGAAATGGCGGCTGCTGAAGATAGTAACTATTTACAGAATCCCAGCGGTTCAGAGGCTCCGAAACTGTCGGATTTACTAGACCGGGGCTGGAAACTGTATGACGAGGTGGACAGCACTAATGAATCGAGCAGCTCAAACGCCGTGCAGGTGAAAGTGAAGCGCGGCATCATGCAGCTGGAGGAGGCGACGAGGATGGTCAGTCAGCTGGACCTGTTCAGGTTAGACAACAACGCACTCTGGTCGCACCGTCTCCACACTGCAATTAAACTCTCTCTCTCTATAATCAACGAGGCTGTCTTCACTGCAAGCGAGACACGGGCTGTTTATAATAGGAACTTTATATATTGCAGCGTAATGTCGCCAGCAGAGTGTGTGTGTGTGTGTGTGTGTGTGTGTGTGTGTGTGTGTGTGTGTGTGTGTGTGTGTGTGTGTGTGTGTGTGTGTGTTAATGTTAATGTTAATGTTTTTATGGAGTGTGATGATGATTCATAGTTCCTCTGTCACTCCATACATTTCAGAATCCACACCTCTGCTGCATTAATCTGTATTGAGAGATGGTGTGGTGCTCCGTCACGTCCACCCTCTGTGTGGGGTTGTGTTTGTTTACTTGGGGCATATTTAGGCTTTCATTTGTAAATGGAAACCCTCCTTACAAGAATATATGGCTATGTAATAAAGATTTCAACGCTCTCAAAACATTTCAGTAATAATACAGAATTATTTCTGTAATTATGACAAGATAATAGCTACTTGATTCTTTATTTGTCACATGATTATTATGAAACCACATTTAGATTAAAAGCATCACAGTTCTTATAGAGTTCTCTCATTATATACTGCAGTCGTAACGAGGCACTGGAGGAAATGGCCACAGCGGATGTGAAGTACCTTCTGTTGCCGGCTCTGCTGGGTGCTCTCACTATGAAACAGGTGAATCCCAACAAGAGACTGGAGCATGTGCAGACAGCCCGTGTCTACTTCATGGACTTCCTGGAGAGGTGCAAGGAATATGAAGTGTGCAGTTTCATGTTGCCCAGATCCAATGAGAACAAAGCCGACACTCCTACTGAGGAGCAGCCAAATCCAGTTGTCCCATTGCCAACATCACAGCCAGACCTTATTGCCATGGCAACACAAAGACAAGCCAAAATAGAGAGGTGGGTTAATTTGCTATGGATTTTGTATTTGGTTAATATTAAAATTAACAAATTGTGTTTAAAAGAAATGACATGTAGCCTTTATTTCTCACTTAGTAAATATTGCTTGTGTTTTTCAACAAATTATTCAAGTAAACAGTCAGTAAATAAGAACAAAGAAAAGCTATTTTATGTTTATTCTTCATTCACTTAAGACATAACCGTCAGTGTCTACATTGGCCAAACATGCAAGAAATGCATTTGATCATTCATGCGTGCAGTTGCATTATTGTGAATGCTGGTCACAGAAAATGCACACAAATATTCAATTAAAAAAAAAATAGTGTTTTGAAGCAAACGCCAGACTGAGTCTGTACTTGGTAATTCCAATACTGTAGAAAGACTTGCAGTATATAGTCAAATATTTGCATGTTAGTTTCAAAGTGCTGGTACTTTTGAAATTCCATGATACACTTAGTTGCTGCAGAATGTTTGTTTCTTTCCATAAATCATGCTAATATTTATGTAACGTTTATGTGCCGTATTTACTCTGTAAGTTGTGTCCAGGTTTAACCAACGTAAGGAGACTGAGGCTAAACTGAGTGAGATTAGAGGGCTGGTGGAATCCGGCTCAGCCGAAGAAGACGTGGTGAGAGATTTTTACCTGCTGCATGTGCGCAGGTGGATCACACTAGCACTGGAGGAGATTGACTCCATTGGCCAGGAAGTAGAGATACTGAAACGGATGGAGGCTTTCAAGCAGGTATTTGATTACCACTCTGTGTCTGAATGAGCACATGTTCTGTTAGGACTTTGTGTAATTATCCTTTTTTGTTTCTGTAGAGCGCGCCTCAGCCATCTCCACCGAAAAGACTTCCCATGAAGCCTTTTATCCTGACTAAAGATGCTGTGCAGGCAAAGTATGTGTGCATTTGGAATGTATCTGTCTGTGTAGTTGATATTGGTGTTTTTGAGTTTTTTTTATGTGTAATGTTTTCTCTGCGTACTGTAGAGTGTTTGGTGCAGGGTATCCCAGCCTTGCCACTATGACCGTTGATGACTGGTATGAGCAGCACAGACGACAGGGCTGTTTACCTGATCAGGGTGTACCACGCAGCGCAGGTGCTTATACTCATACAAACACATTCGGTTTAACTGAATCATGCATAACATAAACCTTTCTCTTTTGCAGACTTTAACTTCAATTCCTTTACGTTTCAATTTCTAATTCTTGTTTACACATCAACACACTGCAACATTATGCTTTTTTTTATTTTTATATATATATATATATATATATATAAGAAATTCACTTTTGACTGATGCATTTTAAATGTACAGATCCTCTCTTCAGGGAATATGGTCTAATATATGAATGCTTGCTCAGTTTTTAGTCCAATCAAATGCTCTCTAGAATAAGTATGCCCCTCCCCTAATACCATCTGTAATTGACAGGCTAGTAGCAGTCAGAACATGTTAATGGCTTTGATATAAAAATAAAGCCTTTTGGCTATTATTTCTTTTATTTTTTTAAAGGGACAAGCCTTTTGAAATGTACCATTCAAACATCCTGTTTTTAACAGAAAAATAAACATAACAGAAAATATGGAATATAAACTTTAAAAAAAACAATAAATAATGCGCACACGCATTTAAAACTACAAATCCCTCTTCACTGCCCCACCTGAGAACCCTTCCAAAAAGGCCAAATATCTACCCCAATTCCTTTTAAACAAATCTAGGTTTCCCAGCCTTCTGCATGCCACCCAACTTCCTGTTTTATTAGGAAATGGATCAACACAGGAAAGCCAGTTTGTGGGGCATTTAAACTAGCAGAATGCTTTGTCTTTCTCTCACAGCAGATGGTAATGCAGTGGATGACGAGAGAGCAGAAAGAGAGAGAAAGGAAGAGAATGATGATAAAGAGGCATTGCAGAAGGCACGTGACTGGGATGATTGGAAGGACACACACCGGAGAGGATATGGCAACCGCAAGAACATGGGCTGATCTCACTCTCTCTCTCTCACACTCACACACACATACATATACACAACCCTTCTGTTCCCAAAAATAAATTTCTCCCAATTCTGCCAATATGTGAAATGGACACAACAGAGGATGGCACTGTTGTGTTTAATTAATTTGGTTACATTTTTTCTAAACTGAGTTTGCATATTTGACATTCTTTTTATAAGGCTATTTAATTCTTAAATGTTGGTGAGCTGTAATGAGACCTTAACCCCTGGATCATCTTTAGAGATTTAAAAGGTGGATGCGTCAGTCTCTTTGCATATCTCTACTTCACTCTTTCCTATATTAGTAATCGTTTGTCTTTTCATGAATGTTGTTTTGAGTTCAACATTTGTGCTGTAAATTAATCCCAGTTTCAGTATTTTTGGATCATCAAACTAAAGTTTTCCTTATACTGTCAGTACTGGTAGCTATTTTTGTCAGAATCAGCCCACTCTGAAGATTGTTGTCACCCATACAATTACAATTATGTGCTATGTGATTTGGAGCTCACTAAGGTTGCATGTTATTTAACTGTTAGCAAATACTTGTAAGACTCAATGTTGTTTTCAGTTTCCAGCAGAGACAAGAGCAGCTGGATCCAGAATCAGCACTTTCCTGGACCCGGATAATGGGGTTCAGAATGGCTGAAGAATCTGTTGAAAATTTGGAACAAAATGTCTAGACTGCCTTTTTATTCTTAAATGTATTTATTACATTATCTGGAACTTTTCTTGTTCTCTCTCTTTGAAAATATTTGTAAGGTGAACCCCTGGTTCCTGAGTAAACCTAAAGGAAAGTTACCTATCTACAGCCTTATTCTCTGTTTGTGCCTCAGTACTACATATGTCCCTTGTCCCATATTTGAATATGCAGATTACTTTTTTTTACCCTTATAATGTTCAAGGGGGAAATAGTTCACCCAAAAAACTTAATTCTCTCATCATATATTCACCCTCCAGCCTTCTCAAACTTGTATGAATTTGTTTATTTTGCGAAACACAAGGATATAATGTAGATGAAGGATATACAGTGTATTCAGACCCCTTCATTTTATTTTCACATTTTATGTTGCATACTAAAATGCTTTAAATAATTTTTCACATCAATCTTCACTCCATACCCCATAATGACAAAGCAAAAGCCAGATTTTTGATAACTGCAAATTTATGAAAAGAAAAAACTGAAATATCACATTGACATAAGTATTTATACCCTTTGCTATGACACTTGAAATTTAGCTCGGGTGCATCCCATTTCACTGGATCATCTTTGAGATGTTTCTACACTTTGATTGGAGACCACCTGTGGCAAATTCAATTGATTGGACATGATTTGGAAAGGTACATGCCTGTCTATATAAGGTCTCAGAGCTGAAAATGCATATCAGAGCAAAAACCAAGCCATAAGGTCAAAGGAACTGCCTGCAGAGTTCTGAGACAGTATTGTGTCGAGGCACAGATCTGGGGAAGGCTACAGACATTTTTTGACTGCATTGAAGGTTCCCAAGAGCACAGTAGCTTCCTTAATTCTTAAATAGAAGTTTGGAACAACCAGGACTCTTTCCAGAGCTGGCTGCCTGGCTAAATTGCAATCAGGGGAGAAAGCCCTTGGTAAGAGAGGTGACCAAGAACCTGATGGTGGTTGAACTCCATAGATCATGTGTGGAGATGGGAGAAACTTGCAGAAGGACAACCATCACTGCGACACTCCACCGAAATGGGCTTTATGGCAGAGTGACCAGACTGAAGCCTCAGTGCAAGACACAAAATAGCACCTAAAGGACACTCAAGACTGAAATGAAGATTGAACTGTTTGGCCTCAATTCCAAGCATAATGTTTGGAGGAAACCAGGCACCGCTCATCACCAGCGCAATACCATCCCAACGGTGAAGCATGGTGGTGGTAGTATCATGCTGTGGGGGAGTTTTTCAGTGCAGGGACTGGGTCATGGTTGAAGGAAAGCAGAATGCAGCAAAATACAGAGATCTGTAATGAAAATCTGGTCCCGAGGACTCCGGAACTGGGCAGAAGTTTCACCTTCCAATAAGACAATGACCATAAGCACACAGCCAAGGGAACTCGAGATTGGCTTAGGGACAACTCCATGAATGTCATCGAGTGGCCCAGACTTTAACCCAATCGAACATCTCTGGTTAGACCTGAAAATGGCTGACCACTGAAGGTCCCCATCCAACCTGACAGAGCTTGAGAGGATCTGCAGAGAAAAATCCCCAAATGCAGGTGTGCAAAGCTTGTCGCATCATACCCAAAAAGACATGTGGCTGTAATCACTGCCAAAGGTGCTTCAACCAAGTACTGAGTAAGGGTCTGAATACTTATATCAATGTGATATTTCAGTTTTTTTTCTTAAATTAGCAGTTTTCAAGAGTTTTTGCTTTGTCATTATGGGGTACGGAGTGTAGATTGATGTGAAAAATTAATATTTTGAAGTATTTTAGCATAAGGCAACATAACAAAATGTGAAAAAATGAAAGGCACTGTATGTGTTTTTGTCTGCACAATGCAAGTCAGTGTCGTCCAAAACTCCAAAAAGGGCATAATGGACATCTATACAACTCAAATGTGGTTTGATTCATGTCTTATGAATGTCATATGATCGTTTTGGGGGAGAAACAAGGAATATGCAATATTGAGTAATTTTGTAGTCGAGTACTCTAACCCACAAAAAAACAAGTAATTGATTACTTGTAAATAACACGTAAGACGTACATGAAATCTATATTTTGTTTTATTCACAAACGATACCAAGAATAGTTTCAAAATAAACATTATACATTGTAATAAACACAATAAACACGCAGGGGGCCTGGAGATGGACTGCGATCATCATAGGGGTTTCGGCTGGGTGAATCTTTGGCATAAGGGTTACTAACAATTTAACTCCAACCTGCTGCATTGCTACAATCAAATAGAAAAACATACTAAATTAACCAGGATAAAAAATTATAATATGCTTACACACACACACAGAAGATCTCAAATAGGAAACATCGATGAATAGGTCAAGAAACAATTTATAGTTGCTAACATTTTTAATTTAAGATCCAAGAAACATTTAGATTCATAAAAACTGTTTAATAAGCTATATATGCTACAAGTAGTAACTACAATATTACATTAGCTCTTGTGTGTCAAGTCAAATTTCACTTTAGATCTTGATGTAGGAATATGAATGTATACAATGTTTTATGATCTATTCAGTAGTTATGTTGGCTTGGCTTCCTAGATGAAGACCAACATTTCTGATTGTAAATCCTCCGAGCTTTTAAGCTTCATCCACCAAAATCAGCACATATCTTCAGACAGTTTTGGACTAGTGTTCTATGTCTTTTCCAACTGATCAGAGTTATGGGATTCGCAGAGAAGAGAATTTGTAAAAATCCTGTAGACTTGCATTGACAATATTCAAATGAGTCCACGGAATGCACGTTAATTCAAACTCCCACTGTCAAAAGTTAAAATGTAAATAAACCCACAAAAGTCTTTGATCTGCTGTTGCTCACTCTCTTTCACTCCATCTATCTATCTGACAGTTTATCTGACTACAGCTGTGGCCAAACATATTGGCAGTGACATTATTTTTGTGTTTCGCAAAGTTTTCTGCTTCAGTTGTTGTGGTGTTGATTCACATTGTTTCTAGATTATTGTGCAGAGTGATCTGATGCATTTTAAATAATTGCTTTATCACAAAAACCCACATTTCACAGTTTTATGGCCCTGGCACAAAATGACCAGCTAACATAATTTTACTAACCATATCAGCAGCATCTGATATGTGTATCTGCACGCACAGTGAGGCGAAGACTTTTGGACAATGGCTTGGTGTCAAGAAGGGCTGCAAAGAAGCCACTGCTCTCCAAGAAAAACATCAAGGAAAGACTTAGATATTTTCTCTGATGAAGCCCCCTTCCAACTGTTTGGGACATCTGGAAAATCCATAGTCCAGAGAAGAAAAGGTGAACGCTACCATTAATCCTGTGTCGTGCCAACAGTGAAGCATCCTGAGACCATCCATGTGTGGGGTTTCTTTTCTTCCAACGGAGTGGGCACTCTCACAATTTTGCCCAAAAATACTGCCAAGAATAAAGAATGGTATCAAAACATCCTGCAAGAGCAACTTCTCCCAACGATCCAGGAGCAATTTGGTGATGATCCGTGCATTTTCCAGCATGATGAAGCACCATGTCATAGGCCAAGAGTGATAATGAAGTGGCTCGGAGATCATTACATTAAAATTTGGATCCATGGCTGGGCAACTCCCCGGATTTGAATCCCATTGAGAACCTGTGGTCAATCCTCAAAAGGCGAGTGGACAAGCAGAAGCCCACAAATTGTGATCAACTCCGAGCACCAATAAGGCAAGAATGGATCGCCATGAGTCCAGATTTGGCCCAGAAGCTGATATCCAGAGGTTATGAAGAACAAGGGTTAACTCTGTAAATATTGCAAAACTTTACCTATCAAGTTATTTTAATGTAGCACAATCAACTACCTAGGGGCGAGCTGGACCTCCCATTGGAGGATCACGCATTCGACTTGACATGGAAAAAAAAGCTGCAGCACTTTTAGTTTTATGCTATTTTATTAGATGCTAAAGAGACCTGTCAGATTAGGTAACAGTTTGGCATTCAGTGTGAATGAAGAATTTTTGTCACTTAGAAGTTCTGTGAAAGAAAGAGAGTTAATAGTTTATCAGGTTAGTTTCTGTACCACTTACCTGTATGGCTCATGGTGGGGTCTTCCATCAGCCATTCAATCAGGAGATGGATGAATACTATTGGATTAGCTGAAGAGTGATTAAGTACTTCGATTTTACAATACAAGACAATACATTATTAGAAGACAAATTACTTTCAAACACTATTCAGAACAAAGCTAACAACATTTGGTATTTCAGTTATTTTGTACAACATAGTTAAAAGAAAACAAATCACTTGAAATTTGAATTTTAAACCAAAAAGGCTTTAAGGTAGAAACATTCTAGCACTGCTATCTGTATCATTTTTTTTTTCCTTTTTGTATTCTGCATCAGAATGAGCTTTATTGCCAAGTATGCTTACACATGCAAGGAATTTGTCTTGGTGACAGAATCTTCCAGTGCACAAACAATAGGTCAGCAAGACAAAGATAATAATAAAAATATAGAAGAAAAGTGAATAGAAAATAAAATATATGCATATACACGTATGTATATTCATATTTTTCAAAATACAAATCTGTTATATACTGTGCAGTGCTAGGGAATGTAATGGCAGAAGAGGTGTGGTATGTTTGATAATATAAATCGACTAAGCTGTGTATTGCACATTAATTAATGCTCAATGGGGCAGTTTTAAATGTTCATGAGATGGATAGTCTGAGGGAATTTTTTTTTCCTGTGCCTATGTAGCATTACCTGGCCAAACAGGACCTATAGGGGTGGTTGGACATGGTTGTCATAGGAACATGTCTTGTACAGGTTTTGTATTCAGAGGAGGTTGACCCTTTGAGTATAAAAAATAATCACATGATATGCATTTTTAATAGTTTAAGGGTCACACAGTACGATCTTATGTCATATATCTTTTCTGATTAACAATTTTTGTATTGATTTACATACTGAACAAAGAAAAACAAAACATATATATACAGAATCAACAATTAATCCCCACTATCACCCCTTCCAATCCCCAACACCACTCTGGCCCCCAACAACATCCTAGTGGTCGTACATGATTATAGACACACACACACACAAAAATAATAATAGTAATAATCACACATCCAGCGATGTCAGATATCTGCCCCATTTCTCCATAAACAAATTACATTTCCCTAGTCTTCTAAATTAACCTTCTTCAAAAGCCACCACCCTCCCCATCTCCGAGCACGACTTCTGAAACAAGGGCACTCCAGCTGACCTCCAACCCCTTAAAAGAATCTGTCTGGCGATCAGGATGCTGGTTAGGACCAGGGGTGGAATACTGAAAAATCATACTAAAGTAGAAGTACTGTTACTTCCCAAAAATGTAGTGTAAGCAAAGTAAAAATCTCTACTTTCCTGGTAACTTATTATACCAATTAACACACTCTCTACATCAGGGGTCGGTATTATTAAAAATGAACAATATTTTCAAAAAATATTATTATTAAAATTTTTACCGTTTTATTCTATTACATTAATACTTTTAAAGCAACTAAAGTTATTCAGCCAAAAGTAGTGAGTGGTTTTCTTGTTTCCTTGTTAATGTTGTTTGATTAATAGCCTTTATATGACATTTTGATGCAAATACACTTTTTGTCCCACTGTTTAAATTAACTTTAGACATAAACGACTGCATTTACATTAAATCCTTATCAAGACGGGCATTGGTGGATTTGATCATTTAGCGCATTAGCGCACAAACATTAGCCGCCTGTCAATCAAACAACACGCAGCTACAGACGTCAGGAAATAAAAAGTCAATATTTTATATTTCATCGTGATCAACCAACCAGTGGTGCTCTTGCTATTGATGTAATGAACACCCCTGTTTTAGATGTAAAACATAGGCTAAATATAGAAAACTACTCTAAGTTTGATCGTGGACATCTCTATTTTCCGATAAACATCTAGATAATTTTATTGCCCAGTCCTATTGAAAACATTGCATTAATCTCTCACAGCAGCCCAATAATCTCAGTGATAGATAGTTCAATTACAGGCTACATTATAGACACATATAATCTAGTAATCAGAAATTTACCTCAATATGTTTCTTCAAATTAGAGGCAGAATTAATGCTGATATCTGGCTTGAGCAAGTTAAACTCACATGACACAATCAAGCAATTGGCCTTTTTCACTATGAAAAGCCCTGTCAGGTGCGGCCGAGATGTTCAGCTGTAAACTGTGCTTGAGGCATTCACCACAGTATGCACCAGATCTGCAGCTGCCATTCAAGTTTTTTACATGTGATGTGATGTGATTTGATTTGACGGGAGTCACGAGACTCTCCAGAGACAATAATGTTGAATCAGGACAGGGAAGTAGTGAACACAGACAATGGGAAAATAGCCCAGTAAAAGTGCAGTTACAGCACTTAAAAAATACTCAAGTAAAAGTATAAAATTTATAAACTACTTAAAAAAGTAAAATTCTTGGGGGAAAGTAGTTAATTACAGTAACGTGAGTATTTGTAATTCATTACTTTACACCCCTGGTTAGGACCCAACTCTTTATAAGTCTATTCTCAACATCGATGACCGCCCCATCGCCCAGAATAGTCTGGGGCAAAATGAAACTTGAGTGCCCAATACATCACACAGAAGACTCTGAACCTACAACCAAAACCCCTGGATCTTAACACACCCGCAAAAGTCATGGGTTATATCTCCATCCTCTGATTGGCATCGCCAGCAGGTGAGTGTGTTTTTAAGACCAAACCTATACAATCTAAAGGGGGTCCAATAGAATCTATGTAAAATCTTGAATTGCATAAAGCACACCCTTGCATCTCTAGATGCAGACTTGATGTTTTTTTTTAGAATACTAGCCCACTCTCCCTCCTCCAATACCAAGTTTAAATCTTTCTCCCATAATCTCTTGAGAGAAGTTGAAACTCTGTCCCCCAGATTCTGAATTAGTAGGGAGTAATACACTGATGCCTCATGACCTTTTCCAAAACAGTAATCACCACTCCCAGAGTATCTGCCACTTTAGGGGGGTGTATGCTACTCCCAAAAAAAGTACAGAGCAGGTGGTGCAGCTGTAAAAATCTAAAGAACTGAGATCTGGGAATCCCAAAATGTTGAAGCAGATTTTCGAATGATCTCAACATTCCGCTCTCATATAGCTCACAGAGTGTATTAATCTCCCTCACAATCCACTCTACATAATCTGGTCCATACCGAGTGCAAATGTGAGATAATGGGGTGTAACTTAACTTCTCCGATTAGTTTGATAGAAAGGCTTTGGAATGGCGAAAAATGGGCAAGAACTTCCTGTTCAATACAAAACCAGGGAGGGGCTCTCTGGAGGAAGCGACCAATGAGCCAAATGTCTGAGACCGAACACATAATAATACAACCAAATCTTGGGTAGGCCTAGCCAACCTTTGTCAATCGGCCTATGCAGCTTACTGAAATGCAATCTGGGACATTTCCCATTCCAAATGAAGGACTTCACTATGCTATCAAATTGCTTGAAATAAGAGAGGGGGACATCTATAGGTAGTGACTGTAGCAGGTAGTTGAATTTTGGATTCATTTGAATAACATTAACAATAACAATCATCGTTAAAATTTAATGAAGCCCACTTGTCCACATCGCTCGAAAACCTTTTTATTAAAGGGTCAAAATTAACTTACTAAATCACACAAATTTGCTGGGAATAAAATACTAAAATACTTAATGCCCTGTTTGGGCCACTGAAAGGCACCCTGCTGAAAAGCCGTTCTCTGCATTATGTTGTAAGAGCCAAAGCTTCGGATTTAGACAAATTAACTCTGTATCCTGAGAAATTAGAAAAGGAATTAATAATAGAGACAAGGCATAGATCTAGAACGGTCAGAGATGAATAATAAAATATAATCTGCGTAAAGCAAAAGCTTATGAGCTACACCTCCCACCATTACCCCAGGAAAATTATCCTTCTTTCTTTTCGCGGTTGCTAATGGTTCCAGGCTAAGACAGAACAAAAATGGGGAAAGAGGGCAACCCAGCCGGGTGCCCCTATCCAGAGTAAAATAATCTGAAATTAATCAATTTGTTTGTACCGCCGCTACCAGGTGTCTATAAGGTAACTTAATCCATCCAATAAAAGTATTCCTGAACCCATATATTTCCAAAATCTTAATAAGATAATCTAATTTTACCATATCAAACGCCTTTTCGGTGTCCAGTGAGATGGCCACGACTGGAGTCTGATCATTCGCCTCTGAACACATGATATTGATGAAATGCCTAATGTTATCAGAAGAGCTGCAGCCCACAATAAACCCAACCTGATCTATATGTATAAGAGATGTCATAATTTTACTTAATCGGTTAGCCAGAATTTTTGACAATATTTTTACATCTAGCTGGATCAGGGAAATTGGACTGTAACTCTTACACTCACTTGGATCTTTGTCCTTTTTAAGAATCAGAAGGATCCGGGCTTTTGACATGGTTTGTGGAAGCTTTCCATTCTTTAATGGTTCCTTATAAACTTCTAACAAAAGTGGATCCAGTTCTGAAGCATAATATCTAAAAAATTCAGTGGCAAAACCTGTAGGCAAGGCCTTAATTACCTCGCCAAACTCCTCCAAGTATATCTCATAATAAAGATAATTTTTTTGCTCAGTCATCAGTTTAGGGAGTTCTAATGGTTCCACAAAGTTTCTAATATCCTCATCAGAAGATGTGGAACTATAAAGATCAAGAATTCTTTAAAAGCATTATTAATATCAATGGCTGAGGTAAATATTTCACCACCAACAGATTTCCCTGAGGGAATGGTTGAAAAAGACTCTCTCTGCTTATAGAAAAAGCTTCCCTGCTTTGTCCCCTGACTCCAAGTATGATTGTTTTGCGCTGAATATCCAAAACTCCACCTTCTGCAACAAAATAGTATTAAATCTGGTAAATTTTCTGAGGCTATCTAATGACATTCGGCACTTCAGCTCTGCCTCTGCACTTTTAATATTTTTACACATCCTGTGAAGTGTCAATGTTGCTCTAGGGGTCTTACACACTTTTGCTTCACTATGATCAAGGACTGAGTCCATCAAAAGATTAAAGCCTCCTCACAATATTATATCATGAGGGGTGCCAGCGGCTTGCAACATCCCATCAAGATCTATAAAAAAGCCCTGATCATCAACGTTTTGTGTGTAAATATTAGCCAAAATCAAACTTTGCCCCTGAATTTCTGCTAAAACAAAGACACTTCCTAATGTATCATTACTCTGTTTGAGACATTTGAATTGTAGATGTTTGCTTATCAATGTAATGACCCCCCTGCTCTTACTTAAGAAAAAATGTCCACCCCATATCTTCCAAACTTTTTCAGCTTCCTGCGGGGAAAGATGCGTTTCTTGAAGAAACACTTTATCATATTTTTTACGTTTAAGAAAATAAATAACCTTTCTTCTTTTTATGGACTGCCCCAACCCATTCAGAATCCACATTTGAGAGAGAGACAATCCACTCATATTAACTTTTGACATATTGGAAAAATAGATTGTTTCAAAAACAAAATGATAAAGACCACATTCCAACATTAGAGCAACAAACAAACCCCGAACTTCCCCAGATAAAAAAATATTTAAATTAAAACAAAAATATAATTAAAATAAAGCAGAAAAAAGAAATGTGCGCATTAACCCCGTGCTCGACAGCGCCAACCGGCTTCCATCCCTCTAAACTCAAACAGTCCAATATACACCTACGAGAGTCCACGTGACAACATTGCTCAAGTTTTATTGCTTAAGTCCGGTGCTTCTATTCAAATTTTGGTGAGACAGAATTACACAACAGAAAATAATCTATAAAACAAACTTCAGCCCATAGGCGGGATTAACACAAAGATGTGTAGATTCATCCACATAACTATTCCGAAGGTGTGTTCCTCCACAAAACAAAACTCCAGCCGCTAGGCGGAACCAGCACAAAAAGAAAAAAGGTGCCCAGTTTCCTCGGACAGTGAAGTGAACGTTCATTGCATCAGGCTCACTCGGCTGTTACATGAGTGCAAAAAAATGCTCTAATCACTCCAATGTTTTGCAAGAAATATTCCACAGAACAAACTCCAACCAATAGGAGGTGTAAGAACAAAGAATGTGCAGATTCATCCACAAACTGTACCGAAGGAGAGTTACACCTTAAAACACACTCCAGCCACTAGGTAGAACCAGCACAAAAAGAAACAAAGAAGGCACTCAGTTCCTCGGACAAACAAGTGAATGTTCAGTGAGTCAGGCCCACTTGGCTGCATAGAAAGTATCAAACAATGACCTACTCACTCATTTTACTTTATGAAGGACATTGTTTGCTGTGGGCATGCAAATATGGTGCGGCCATCTGTAGTATCTATTCTCAATTTGGCAAGGATCATCAGTGCAAAAGCAACCTTCCATTGATGTAAGAGTTTCTTGCATTCCTTGAATCGATCACATTTCTCTCTTGTTGAATTCGCAACGTCTAGGAACAAGAAAATGTTGTGGTTCTTCCAAGAAAGCCTTGCGTTACTCAAGATCTTTATCGGATGATCACAGAAATTCAGCCAGAACTGATCAGGACCTGTCTCCCTCAGTGGATCACCAAGCCAGAACCCTGTGAGCTCGTTCGATTTCCAGCTTATGGCCTGTTATGTTGAGCAGACTCTGGAAGAGTCCGTCTAGGAATTTCACCATATCTCGTCCTTCTTCATTCTCAGGAACTCCAATAATTCAGACGTTGTTTCACAGGCTACTATTCTGTTAGTCTTCCAACTTTTCCCAAACGCATTCCAAGTCAATCTTGGTCGCTAGCGGGTTAGCAGCTAATTCCCTCTCTGATGACTCCAGATAATCAAACTGTTTCTCAATGTCCGACGCTCTTGTAACCACCTCAGAGAATTTAGTTTCCATGGCAGTGATCGATCGAAGTATTACAGCAAAATCCTCTTAAGTCAGCAACGACCTTCGCCAGCATTGCCGTCTTGCTTGACAGTTGGCGCTGAATCTCTCCCACCGCACCATCCAAACCAAGTCCCCAGTCTGTGGCCCTGTCTGAGGTATCAGCTTGAGTATGTAAGCATCTTTTAATGTCTCCAGAGCCCGAGGATTTTCAAAAAACAGTAATGGATGAGGGTGTATAGAATCTCCGGTTTATGCCATAAAAAGTATTAAAAACTAGCAAAGTGCACAGAGCTTGCCATCCACACGTCCAACCCTTGCATGCACCATGCGACTCTCTTATGTCATTTATCTTAATAGCCCTCATAAAGTCAAAAAATGTAAGAGAAAAAGTTCCTCCAACACTCCCATAAAAACATTCTGCTCTTCAAAATCAATTAACTTTAACTACATTAAAACAATTTCTAGAGTTACGTTTCTCGTTCTCACTCTAGGTTGCTCTTGGTTGATGATGACTGCATTATTGCGTAGACAGTCACCACCAGGGCAAAGGTCACTGTCGTCCATCTCTGAAAATGGTTTCCGTCAATGTAAAACTCACTTACTTGGTTGTTGCACCTACACAGAGAACAGAAAAAAAGGATCATTATTGGAACAAGCGTGAATTGTACAGGTGAAACTCGAAAAATTAGAATATCGTGCAAAAGTTCATTAATTTCAGTAATTCAACTTAAAAGGTGAAACTAATATATTATATAGACTCATTACAAGCAAAGTAAGATATTTCAAGCCTTTATTTGATATAATTTTGATGATTATGGCTTACAGCTTATGAAAACCCCAAATTCAGAATCTCAGAAAATTAGAATATTGTGAAAAGGTTCAGTATTGTAGGATCAAAGTGTCACACTCTAATCAGCTAAACACCTGCAAAGGGTTCCTGAGCCTTTAAATGGTCTCTCAGTCTGGTTCAGTTGAATTCACAATCATGGGGAAGACTGCTGACCTGACAGTTGTGCAGAAAACCATCATTGACACCCTCCACAAGGAGGGAAAGCCTCAAAAGGTAATTGCAAAAGAAGTTGGATGTTCTCAAAGTGCTGTATCAAAGCACATTAATAGAAAGTTAAGTGGAAGGGAAAAGTGTGGAAGAAAAAGGTGCACAAGCAGCAGGGATGACCGTAGCCTGGAGCGGATTGTCAGGAAAAGGCCATTCAAATGTGTGGGGAGCTTCACAAGGAGTGGACTGAGGCTGGAGTTACTGCATCAAGAGCCACCACACACAGACGGGTCCTGGACATGGGCTTCAAATGTCAAACGTCTTACCTGGGCTAAAGAAAAAAGAACTGGTCTGTTGCTCAGTGGTCCAAAGTCCTCTTTTCTGATGAGAGCAAATTTTGCATCTCATTTGGAAACCAAGGTCCCAGAGTCTGGAGGAAGAATGGAGAGGCACACAATCCAAGATGCTTGAAGTCCAGTGTGAAGTTTCCACAGTCTGTGTTGGTTTGGGGAGCCATGTCATCGGCTGGTGTTGGTCCACTGTGCTTTATTAAGTCCAGAGTCAACGCAGCCGCCTACTGGGACATTTTAGAGCACTTCATGCTTCCTTCAGCAGACAAGCTTTATGGAGATGCTGACTTCATTTTCCAGCAGGACTTGGCACCTGCCCACACTGCCAAAAGTACCAAAACCTGGTTCAATGACCATGGTATTACTGTGCTTGATTGGCCAGCAAACTCGCCTGACCTGAACCCATAGAGAATCTATGGGGCATTGTCAAGAGAAAGATGAGAGACATGAGACCAAACAATGCAGAAGAGCTGAAGGCCGCTATTGAAGCATCTTGGTCTTCCATAACACCTCAGCAGTGCCACAGGCTGATAGCATCCATGCCACACCGCATTGAGGCAGTAATTAATGCAAAAGGGGCCCAAACCAAGTACTGAGTACATATGCATGATTATACTTTTCAGAGGGCCGACATTTCTGTATTTAAAATCCTTTTTTTTTAATTGATTTCATGTAATATTCTAATTTTCTGAGATTCTGAATTTGGGGTTTTCATAAGCTGTAAGCCATAATCATCAAAATTATATCAAATAAAGGCTTGAAATATCTTACTTTGCTTGTAATGAGTCTATATAATATATTAGTTTCACCTTTTAAGTTGAATTACTGAAATTAATGAACTTTTGCTCGATATTCAAATTTTTCGAGTTTCACCTGTATAGCTGTAGCTGTAGATTATCATTGTAAGCCAAAAGGTGCAGATTACCGACAGAATGGTTGTCCATTGAAACCATTACACATGCTGACTTTATCATCACAGTTCAAAGTTTTTGAACAGGGGTGAACATTTTTTACTTCAGCACAGCTAAAGAAAAAAAAATTAACATACTACTGTAAGAGCAATGTAACTCAATTCATAAAACTATTTAATGTATTATAATGTGTAACTAGATATGCATATCAGCACACATTACATTTATTTATCATAAACTCAGCACTTATGTGCTCATACACAAATAATACATGCTTACATTGTGATGTCTGCCCAGTCACCAATTTTGCAACAATTAAGATGAAACACAGGTACAGTAAGACCTTCATCCTTTACCTCACAAACACTGCCTGTTACCTGACCTCCACCGCAGGCAATTGCAGAATAGGAACTTTGCACATGTCTCAGGTTTTTTATGGTGTGTGTATACACACCCAACTGAAATGTAAGAGCCAGAGCATGTGTATACAGGGCCGTGCAAGTTTACACACTTTTGAGAAATGCTGTTCAAAAATAATGCAATGATTTGTATTTTTTTTTTGTCAATGAACTTAATACAAATGGCAGTAAACACAAACAACTAAATCAATATTTGGTGACCACAATTATGCCTATAAAACAGCAGCAACTCTCCTAGGTACACTTGCAGTTTTTCAAGGTTGTTCCCAGCATTTTGGAGAATTTGCCACAGTTATTTTATGAACTTAAGCAGTTTCCATCTCTTCATGTTTTTCCAGGCTGACTCAATGATATTGAGCTCCAAGCTGTGTGGGGATCATACAATCCCTTTCAAATATTCACTTCAAATTTGCAGCAAATTCACCACAGATAAACTTCACATGCAAATGAGCTTTGTGGCAAACTTGCGGAAAATTGTCCATTGTTGCCAAAGGTTTGCCTGAGGTTCACCACTACCGGTGAATATCAGTTTAAAACCCTGTCTTGTCCAATTCACTATGGTAGGCCTTCGCTAATTTTTTTTAATTTAAAAGCAGTCGGAAAGGATTTGGCATGAAATTGCAGGCATACGTCACTCATCCTTGCATGTTAACGTCATGTAAGATCAGAAGAACAGGTTCGGTTGTATCACGACTCACAAACCGCTTGAGTGTCGGGGAAGCGCTAATCCATAAAGAGTCTTCTAGATTACTTTTATGTTTCCTTATTGTGATTTTTGGAGCTACAAATGTCTGATCACTATTCACTTGCATTGTATGGACCTACAGATGAGATATTCTTCTAAAAATCTTTGTGTTCTGCTGAAGAAAGAGAAAGTATTACAAATCTGGGATGGCATGAGGGTGAGTAAATAATGAGAATTGTATCTTTGGGGTGACCTATCCCTTTAAGCGTGCATCTGTCTCTCTATTATAAATCTACTGCCAAATAAATGTAAAATTTTATTATTGTAATTGTTATATTGCATATTATTTTCATGCTCAATAAAATATACATCATTATTGAATCTTTGTTTGTGTGCGTTGCATAGAAATTCTGTTGCAGTATTATGGTTCACTTGAATTGTAGATTACAATTTAAAAATGTAGTGTCTTGAATTTAACTCATATCAGACAGTTCACACGTTACACAGACGTTTTCGACAATACAAATATTAAAGTGTATTGTGCCATGGATAAAACACATGAATAATCTTATTAAAATATAATTGAGAGTTTGTTATCTTCCTCAAAGTAATATATCGGTTATAAATGTTTAAATGAATAACATAATATCAATGTGAAAATAGCACGTCGATTCATGACTCCAGCTGGTAAATACTGTATCTCAGAGACCTCAAACAAATGCGATTAATCCACGCAGAAGAGTAGCACTGAATCATAACTGGCATAAAACGTTGAAAGACAACCAGATCTTCTAGCAGATATTTGCAGGTGTGGTGACAAAGTGTGGCCCCAAAAAGTATTTAGGAGGGACAAAGGGTTTATGAATGACAACAATCACAATGCGTATGGTTCAGATCCATAATTTATTAATGACATTCTTCATCACTGAACCTTTTGGAGCCCCTCAAACAGGCTCAATAAGTCAAATAAAAATAATAACATGTAAAACGCAACCATCAGAACAGTACAAAATACAGTACAAAACAACTATGTGCAACACCATCACCAGCACCAAGACAATTTGGGCACACGTGACAGAGGCTTAATATAAGCGTGTTAGTTGTCTGAATCCATGTCACTGTCTCCTCCAATGGATCTGAATTCTTCACTGTCCTCCTCATCACTGAGCTGAGCCTGAGTGAGAACACTAGGCCCTCTCCTTCGCTCATCCTCATCCTCCTCTTCACTCATCCCATAACACCCCTCTCCATCCTGTTCTCCTGTCCCGGGGCTGGACACCCGTCTCTGCATCTGACTGTCTCCATCATCATAGCTACCATAGCTACAACACACAAACAGTGTAATGAGTGGGAGAATGTATATGTGGTACATGGCTGGGTACTCTGGGGTACTTTTTTTATTTTTATGTATGTGTTAATATAAATATAACATAACAAAATCAAAATATCCACTGAAACACAAAACAAACAAGCAAAAACGTGGTTAGTCGGCCACCAAAAGACTGCAGCATTCTACAATTCTGCAAACTGTATTACCATTTCTGAATATATAATAACGGCATTCTTAGTGCATTATAATGCATTCCTAATGCCTTATAATATGCCTTGCACACAAATGTTCTCATTCAATTGTGTGTGTGTCAAGTCAAGTCAAGTGGTTTTTATTGTCGTTTCAACCATATACAGTTAGTACAGTACACAGTACAGTGTGTGTGTGTATATATATATATATATATATATATATATATATATATATATATATATATATATATAGCACACAAAATAATGAATCCTAGTAACTATATTACTTCACAAAACAAATAAACAACAATGCAACAGTCAATAGCATAGAAACAAGCATGTAAATTGTCAGTTTTACACTAAGCTAAAATGTTATTTCTAGCAATTTTACATGCACGTTACCAGACACAATCACATTTTCTATCAAGAAAATTCACGTTGGATCATAATTTCTAGGAAGACTTTGATATTATGGAATTTTTTTTATTCTTGATGATAATTTTTGTATTGTTTTCCTGTAAAAATATCTTAAGATCCTTAAAACAGGATCAACTTGATTTATCTTGTTTTAGAAACAACACTGCATAAGATATTTAGGTTTTTCAGAGAATGTATTTTTAATGTATATTTTATGTGTATTTTGTCTTACTGTACTAGCAGAGTTTTTATAGTTGAATAGTGAAAAAAATCTACCAGTGCTGAAGAAGTAATCCAAAGTATTAAGAATACGTTACTGACCTTGAGTAATCTAATGCAATGTTCCAAATGACATTTTACTGCATGTATTCTGTAATCTGTAGTGGAATACATTTCAAAAGTATGTGTATGACTTACTTTCTTCACCAAATTTCTAGAAAAATAGAAAAACATCTTAGCTCAGTAGGACCTTAAAATGCAATTGAATGGAGATTTCTCTTTTGAAGCTCAAAAAAAAAAAAAAGACAGTCAGTATAAAGGTCATTCATACGACACCGGCAATTAAATTAATGTCTTCTAAAGCAACACCATTGGTTTTGGTGCGGAAAAACATCAATATTGAGGTACTTTTGTTTTTTTACTCTAAATCATGTTTCCGTTCTGCAGAGGTACGCGTGTGTGACGTAATCGTACTGGCATTTAAAACACACGAGAACTGACGCAAGTGCATCGAAGCCAGAAGAGCAGTGCTGTTTTAAAGTGAAGAGCAGGAACGCTGTACAGAAGCTTGGTTGGTTTTGGTTAAGATCTGTATGGACAATGGTGCGTTTGCGTACTCATCCTGGATGTCTCAACCAAGTGGAGAACGTGAGATTACGTCTGTATCCATGGCAATGCAAATACATCACACAAGAGACCACTTGGACTCCACCCTCTCATAATGCTCAATTGGATTATAGTTAAAAAGTACTTAAATATTGATATTTTTTCACACCAAAAGTGATAGAAGCTAGATTAGTAGAGACTAGAGATATTTTTCTATAGAATTAGACCTGTCTCTGCAAGCATGTTTTGAGTCCTGGTAAAAGATTCATAACTACCTCCTTCAGTTTCTAACTACCACATTCTGATCACTCATACAAGGTCTAAAGCAGGGGTTTAACCCTTTCAAGACCATGGACTCCCTTGGTGGATAGAGAGGAGCAGGGACCCCCTGTTACATAATGTATAACATTGAGTGTCGCATTTTAATAAGCATTGCCTATGATAACATGTATATAATACTAGGACTGGGTAAAAATATAGATTTTCTGATGCAATGCAATGTAATCTTCAATGAATGATATCAATATTTATTCTTATATCCTAAGATTGATCTATTACTCTATGGGAAACCCTCCACTACAACAAGTAAAGATCACTCGCATTTGCATCAAATACAACTAAAAATATCAGTGGTTGGTAAAAGTTCATATTTCACTCACCAGTGATTGTGTAGCAAAGTGAAGAAGTATTCTAGCATGTTCAACAAATCAATGTAAATAGTACAAACTATGCATGTAAACAAACATCCAACAAAATATAATATATGCAATATAATATCATATTTATTGATGAAATACATTGATTTGTTCATTTTTAAAAGCTAAGATGTAAAATAATAATAATTAATTATAATTATTAAAATGTGTATTTTTGTAATGCACCTAGTTAGAAGGTCCCCTATATAATTACCATTATAAGCTGGGAGAGAATTTCTTTCATATGTAAGCAAAATGGGCATTATAACTGAAATATACCCATTTAAAAAAATATCAAATCGAAAACAGAATCAAATTGAGAGCTTCTGAATCAAAAAATCTTTATCATTACCCAGACCTAAATGGGTTTGAAATCAAACAATTGGCAGAACCCCTGAAGTACTGCTGTGGACACCACTGTTGAAGACCCCTGGTCTAAAGAGACCTGTGATTACTATGGTACAAACAAAAACATATCAACACATTCTTACATTGAGGTAGTCACAGTGCACAGTTGTCCCCACACGTCTTTTCTTTTTGGGAGGAAGCTGTTGTTTTCGGAACTTCAGGACCAGAGATTTTCACCTCACTTCATCAGCACTACAACTTTACATTAAACAATCAAATATTAAGCCTCAGGACAATGCTACAGTGCCTAAATTCTAACACACCTCCACCACTGGTCAAATAAAAGTGTGTTACCTCTCAATGAGCTGCTTTCCGAGCACGATCTTGGTTCCTTCGACTTTGATGAGTTCTTCATTGTCATTGTGGATTACGGTCTTCTCCAGCTCCTCTTCCTGTTCTTCAGTCATGGCCACAGGATTAGAGGGCAGGGCATTGGTTTGGTAATACAATGGGCAAAACTTATTAGTCCTCATATGGCCAATTGCACCACAAGCTCCACATTTCAGCTGGAGAATGAAAAGAGTATTAGTTTCTTCGTGCAGGCAAAGATCAATGAGGAATGTACTCTTTTAAACAGTAGGAGACTTTCTGGAGAACATTTTTGCGAGTAGCAAGCACCTTCAGGTCTGGTCGTTCTTTGGCCTTCTTGGATTTTTTCTCAGGTGGACATTTAAATTTGTCTTTCTCCTGATTTCGTTTGAGGCGCCGCAGTTGCTCCTGAATCCTTCTGCGTTCCTTTCTCATCTCCTCTCTGTGCTGATCGTCAAACAACACAAACTTACGACTGCAGACACGCATACCCAGACACACAAAAACAAAGTGGTAACGCACAATTTAGAAAGGCTGGATTTCAAAACTTTCCAACAATATACAATTAAACAAATCAAAGTATCATCACTCTTGAGAATACAAACAGACTCTTACATGAAGTCATCGTCCTTTGTAGTGCATATCCGCAAATAAGCATCAATTACAGATGGTTTGTGGATAGTCTCACAGCGCACATACTCTTTGCCATCCTCATCACGGAATGTGCGATAAATCTTCAGTCTTCGCCCTGTCGCAGAGTTTAGGCTAGTGACGGAGGATGCGTCATCATCTTTGTGAGAGCTGATAGAAAGGGCACTCGCTACAATACACAAAAATATACTGTGTAATTAGGTACAAAGAAGGACATGGATCAGGGTATACAAAAATTTACCCTCACAGTAGCAAAAATATTATGGTACTACTAAACATTATGGAAGTACTATGGTACCATGTCCAAAAAAACATGGTATTTTTGTACTGCAAGTATATTTTTTTGTAAGGGGCACTTTAAAAAGTACCAAAAAGTATCATGGTACTTTTTACGTCTTTTGGACAAATACCATCTAAACACCATATTACGTGAATTTCAGTACTATATACATATATGTCTCAAAGTACCATGGTGTTACCATCTGATATCTTCACTGTACCATGGTACCACCACAGTCCTTTTTTTGTAAGGGTAGACATGGTCTCAAACATGCACACATACAGCCTTTGCGTCGTTCCTTGCGCCCCCTCTCTCTCTCATTGTCCTCTCCCATCAGCATTCGCTGAAGTTCTTTCCTCTCCTGTTCTTCTCTCTCTGCTCAGCTGAGAACTGGTCTTCTTATTCTGCAGCATGTTCTCAATGTTTTTGCCCATCTCCTCAAAATCACTGTCCTCTGCTGAACTGCTATCGGTGTCTGTGGACAACAGCTCTGTGGACTCCAACACCCTAAAACACATAATGTACTTGTGTTAATTGAGACTAAAGAGATAGTCTACCCAAAAAAGAAAATTCAGTCATTGATTACTCGCCCCTTTGTTGTTATAACACCACATGAATTTCTATTTTTCCTAAACAAAGAGACTCAGTGATGTCACACAAAATTACTATTCAGAAGTCGTGTGGTGGTGGTGTAGTGGTCTAAACCACATAACTGGTGAACTGGTAATCAGAAGATCGCTGGTTCGATCAACACAGCCACCACCATTGTGTACTTGAGCAAGGCACTTAACTCCAGGTTGCTCCGGGGGGATTGTCCCTATAATAAGTGCACTGTAAGTCACTTTGGATAAAAGCGTCTGCCAAATGCATAAATGTAAATGTAAGTCTAATAAATTTGTTCATGAGCGTTCACAAGAATAGCAGTTACACTGCACCCACTCGCGAGATGGGGTACTCCTGTTTAAACTCGCTTTGTTTATCTAAAACAGGTCCACCACAGTGATACTAAAAACGTTACACCACTGACTGTTTTTGCAGAGGTCTTGCTCTCTTTAGGCAGAGGTCTGTCTCACACACACACACTGGTTCAGAATGGAGAATAAGGCTGGGCATATAAATACATCTATTCTTGGACTAAAAACTCTGCAGACATGTTTAGTAAGTTCTGTTCTCTGGTTTATGTGTAACTTTGTTGTGTTCTGTTGTTAGTATGGCTGGGGCAGACCCGTTTTTAGATAAATAAATTTAGTATTCACCTGAATGACATTGGAATAATTTTTTTGACTTCTGAATTATACTTTTGCATTCTTCTAAAGCTTGAAGAGGTTGTCACCATAAACTGCCATTGTATGGCATCACGGAGCACAATTTTTTTTTCACAAGTACTCCCTTTGCATTTAGAAAAAAGAAAAAGTCACATTAGGCTATCACAATTATTATTCCTTTAACTATTCCTTTTAAGCAGAAGTCATCTGGAATGCAGAGAGGTGTAGGAGGCTGCAGAACCCTGCGGCATTCGCTAAAGTTCTCACTTGTTCTGCAGGTCAAATATTTTCTGGCACTCCTCTTTATAACGTTCCTGATGTTCTGCTATGGAGAACCGAGACCCACGAGCAAATTTACTCATAGGCCCCTCCCCTGAACGAGCCTGCTCTGTAGACATGGTCCTCACGACATCGATTACCTCCCAACGGGACAGTTTCTTTATCTGCATACACACATGTACATATTAGAAAGCTGGCAAAACACAATTTTAGTGAAGAAACCACAAAATTATCACCAAGAATTGTAATCATTAGGAATCACTAGCCTGCAATCAGTGACTTGGTATCTATGATTATATATTAGCACGTTAAGAGGACTTTCAGTGTCACCTCTTCCTCAGGAACTCCAAATTTGCAGAGCAGCTGTTTGGCATTTTTGAGTGACAGGCGTCTCAGATCTGCATCGGTTCCGGTAACAGTCTTTTTCTCTGGCTGGGGCTCTCGGTCATCCTGAAATAATCAGTGAAACACAGTGTGTGAAGTAAGTGTGTGTAGAATATTCTCATTTGTCTGAGACATTTTTAATTGGGCAGGAGCTGTGCCATATGTACCTTCTGCTGTGTAGGTTTATTAGGGACTTTAACATATGAGAATCCTTCTCCACAACCGGTGGGGTCTGCGACGCCTGTGACCTCCAGGAGACACTTCCCCTTCATGGCTGCAATGAATGCCCGGGTTGTGTTCCATGGAGCAGTGCGCACCTGATCATACACGTACATCAACATAAGCAAACAATCAAAGCAGACTTCCTCCAGTACAGAGACAATATGGAGATGTTCTCAATAAACTCCTTACCTCATCATCAATCTTCATCTGGAATTCTTCTTCATTTTCTTCCTCAGGTGCAAAGAACGACTTCTCACCGTACCCAGCATCCTGAGAGAAAAAACAGTGTACATTAGCTGGTGTGAATCGGTGAGAAAACATTGAAAGAGTCTGTGCATGCGTTTGTGGGCATGTGCATCTGCAACGCATGTACCTTTAGTCTCTGCTCTGCTACCTGCATACTGTAGTATGCACAGCACTGCTCAGGAGAGACCACTGCTCTGATCTCCTCTTCAGTAGGAAGCCGAAAATCAGGCTTCAGTACCCACCAGTTAGAATCCATGCCTGAAAAAGTGAACATGAGAACAGGGCAAACAAGACAGAGTTGAGTCTTGCTTGTGTGATTTTTTTTTTAATGGGATAGTTCACTCAAAAATGAAAAATCAGTCTAGGGGTCCAATTTTCATAATTTGTCTAATTATCGGAATCAGGGCCGTAACCACATTATACTTTGAGGGGGACAAGTCCCCTCCAGTAATCGGATATGGCCAGATATTTTCTTCTTTATGACTTTTATTAATTCAGAATTCTCCCAGGAGTCTTCTTTTAAAAGAGACTAAATTTAAAGGAATAGTTCACCCTTATGTTCTTTAAAATCTATATGCGGTCACTTTTTAGTGAAACATGAAAATAGCTATTTTACGCAGTGGTCCATATGAAGTGTTTTCTTAGCATTAGGATTCCTGAAGAAAATACTGTGTTAAGATTCTACTGGGAGAAAAAAAACAATGAGGGACAACGTGAAGGCAGTAAATCATTTTGTGTATTTTCTTTTTGCAAGCCAGCTGAAAATTACTGTCATGTAATTATAGACACATCAATGATGAAAATAATTTATATTTATATTTGTCTTTTCTTTTAGACAGCACAAAAAAGAATGAAAAGATGACCGAAACAGGCAAATTGCTAGCAATGCAGACACAGTGCATTTAGCGCCTTTACAATATTGAAGGACCAAAGAGGACCAACATATTTGTGACTTCAACACCCGTGGTACAGTTTAATTAAACAAATAAATAAATGTTCAAGACATGGTTATGGCCTTGATCAGAATCATCATTTTGTCTGATCTGATTGTCGATAAATTTTAAAATGTGCCCTGTTATCTCTGATGCTCTACCTACCAATTGAATGTTCTCTCTTCTTTCATCAATTGTTTGTCTATCCCTCTACTAAATGCCTCCATTTCACTGAAATAGTAAAAGTTGGGGGGATGGGGGGCACCTGAGACTCGTAGTGACGGATTAATTGACAACTGCTGTCAGACTCTATGTTATTATTATTCCTCACACGGTCGCAAGACGACATGTACATGAATCTGGCGTGGTGAGCTGGAACCTGCTTACGTCAGCTGTCACCGCTTACGTCACGAAGTACCGCAACAGCCAATAGGAAAATTCAACTGCAGTAGCCACTGTTCAACCTGAAGAGGGCAGCACTCAGACGTTTTTACACCATATATTGTAGAATTAAAACACTTTATACACAAATGTCAAAAAAATTACTTGAATCAATGACCAGTACTAATAAAGCCCCATGCTTACAGATCATTAACTAAAAAAAGTTGGTTTAGGGTTTAGTTACCCTTTAAAAACAAAAATGTTTATGGGAAGCTGGCATATGGGACATTTTTCCTGTAGTACTGGCTTCACATGGACCCTTTGCATCTGTCCACTTGTGAAGGTTGTTGGAGCTGGAATGTTGGGAGTTATTGGAGATGGGATGTTGGTGGTTGTTGAAGCGGAATGGTGGGGCTTATGGAAGGGTGCTTCTCCTTACACACATAAGTCAACACAGAGTTGGGCTTGCCAAAATCACTTTTTCATTAAACAAATAAACAAACTGGCTAACAGTTTGATTTGCAACAGGCTATCAGAAGCTAATATATGATTGTTTGTAGTGCCTTTAAGACTATAGTTAGCAACTCTAAATTCGGCTATGTTAACTTTGCTGTCCAATTCAAGACACCACAATTGTTTTTAACATTAAACAAATAAAACTTGATTCACATTCAGTACTCACACTCTGATTGTTGTCCATCTTGTATTAGTGTTAGAAATACTAGAAATACAGTCCTTGGTCATCCAATTCGCTAGGTGGAACGGTCACCAAAAAAAAACTAGGGTCCTGAAACTGCGGCCTCCTCTACTGCAGGATCAACCTACTCGTGATTCCACCGCCTCTCTGAATGGTTACTGCTTGTAGTCTGGCTCAATGTCCAGCCCACAGTTTTATTGGATTGGTTATATGTCACGAGTAAATAGCCAATCAACACAGTACTCTGTATTCATGGGAGAGAGGAAAGCAGCAAGAGAAAGGTGAATCACTGAGAGGACAAGTTGTTTTCAAAGGTTAGAATGCAGATACTGAAGTTGCAATAAACATCACAATACTCTACGCCACCGGTCACCAACTAGAGGACTATTTCTTCCAGCTGGACAGCTATAAATAACGGCAATGGTTGCACATATCACCATTTCTACACTTAAGGTTACTTTAAGGATAGCAGACCGTAACGGAGAAATACAGTGAGCAGCAATACAGATGGGTGGAAGAGATAAGGACTGATTTAACGTAGTTCTCGCCCGGATGAGTTGGTGTTTTTACATGTTATAGCTGATGATGGCATTGATAGAGGCTGCTAGCTAACCAACCTTAGGAGGTATAGCAAACTTAACGCCAACTTTGTAGCATTAAACCTGCGTTGTGAATAAACGTTGCCCTTTTTGCACTTGACAAAACGAGCTAGCCAGCAAACTACATGAAGAAACATCAATAATGCTGATTCTTGTCTGTTATCACATAACATTCAGTTAAGAACGGATTAGTTCATTATTTTTATTTATTTAAAGTTTCAGTTCAAAAGAAATGCTGCTAGGAGCTCCCTCCACTTTATTTTTGAAAAGATTAATAAATAAATACAAATTTAATTTTGATATGTTGTGTTAGAGTATTTTTCAAAAGATAATATTGAAATATTCTGTTTTGCAGAATTCATTAAACACACGTTCATAGGCATTTAAAAGGATGTTTAGTGTTAGTGTAAATTTGGACACAAAAATTAAAATTTTTACTGCAAATGTATATCGGCCCCAAATATCATTTATCGGTCTCCTTGATTACTAATAATCATTATAGGTATCAGCCCTGATAAAAAAAAATATATTAGTCGACCCCTAATTCGGTCACCATTTATTCACCCTCAAGTTGTTACAAACAAGTATGAAATTCTTCCGTAAACACAAAAGGTGTCAGTTCGAATATTAGTCTTAGACACTATCAAGGCCGGAACCATGTCTTGAACAATGGGGGGGAAACAAACAATTTTGGGGGTGTTGGGGGTGTTGTGTCATGGGTGTTGAGGTCACAAATATAATGGCACTCGGTCCTTTAAAATAGAAAAGGCGATAAAATGTTCATTTTCTGAATAAAGGCTTTAAACGTGTTAATATGTTTTTTAAATGCAACCAAAATGTGATAATTTTTGGTTTTTCATTCACACAGTACAAGACAAACACTGGGTCAGCATTGCTAGCAATTTGCCAGTTTCTGTCATCTTTTCTTTCATTTTAGTGCTGTATCAAAGAAAAGATTAATATAATTTGAATTTATTTTCATCACTGATGTGTCTGTAAAATGACACGGCATCAGCTGGTTAGCAAAAAGAAAATATACAAAATTATTTACTGTCCTCATGTTGTCCCCCACCCAATAGAATCTTAACACAATGTTTTCTTCAAGAATCCTAACAATGCTCTTTTACATACAAAAACACTTCATCCTACCACTGCTGTCAAGGTCCAAAGAGGAAAATCATAATTAAAATACCATAAAAGTAGTCCATACAACACAGAGCTGTTGTATGGCCTCTGAAAGCTTGGAACATTGTCATAAGTCATTTGGACTACTGTTATGATGTCTTTATAATGAACCTTTAATAGTACTTTATAGTATTTGTCCTTTTTGAAGCTCGACAGCTCCTACTCACCATAAACTGTTATTCTATGGAATAGAGCTGCTTACAATATCTATTTTTATGTTCCAAGAAAAAGAACAAAAAAAAAAAACAGCATATGGGTTTTGAACATATGGGTGAGTAAATGAATGAGTAAAATGTACATTTTCCATTTTTAGGTGAACTATTCCTTTGACTGGTGGCTCATTATTTAAACACAGACCTAACAAGGACATCCTCAAATAAAAAAAAGATGACTCTTATCTGTTCTAATCTTAGGGTGATAACGCTCTACTTAGTGTTTTATTGATCATTTTCATAGAAGACAATGTCAAGTGAATTTTCTAAAAAAACTCCTTAAAAAACCTGCCAGATTACCACATTCATTCTATTCCTTTACAATGTACACACATTTGCGCTTTATCTTAAGCCTGACATGCTACTCTGTTAATGTTTACACATTCACAATTATGAATGACCTCCAAATCACGTACTGAACATGACATATTTTCAAAACGGCGAATTTCGTCCAAATGGTGAATAGTTTACTTTTGGTTGGTACAACATAGTAATCATAAAACAGTGGTCAAATTTAGCATGTTTAGTTATACACATTCATCTTACATGACACTAACACTCTTAACTTGAACTGCTTGCTGATGCGTGCCACTGGAATAATCCATGAGGTTTCTGCTTAGCTTCTGAAGCTTGAGTCCCACCTTCATCGATTTGATTGGATTTCAAATGACATTGACGAACATTTTAGACTAATGAGCACGCTAAAATGTCAACTTTTTTAAAACTTTGTTATTCCTGCAACAACTTAATGACAACTAGAAGGCGGTGCATAATTGACTGCAGCAGAACAGCAACAAGGATATCAATTATTGGGGGGACAATCTGGCCAAAATCTGATTACTAATGGGGACCCCCTTGATGTATATTGTGGTTAAGGCACTGGTCACCAGTCACTTTTATTGCATCTTGTTTCCATACAATAAAAGGGCAATGTGACTAAGAGTGTCATTCTGGCTAACATCTCCTTTTGTGTTCCACAGAAGACAAAAGAAAAAAGGGTTTAGAACTAGGGCTGAAACAATTAGTCGATGTTATCGACAATGTTGACAAAAAAATTGTTGATACAAATTTCCATTGTCGAATAGTAGTTTTGATCTCATTTAACATAACATGATCACATTAAACATGAATGATGATGCACGGCAGCAGCACTGCAGCTCACGTCTGACTGAGGAGAGGAAGAATTACACAGCTCATAGTCGAGATGCACTCTAAATTTTCCAAACAACTTCAGGTGCATTATAGATTGCGAAGTACAAGGGAATTATACAAAAATACCAAATAAGTAAATACAGAAGCACACTCGTTGTGGAATAAGCAGAGCCAGAGCTCTTTAACCCTCTGGGGTCTGAGGGTGTTTTAGGCCCTGGAGAAGTTTTGACATGCCTTGACATTTGTGCTTTTTTCAGTTGCTTAAAAACAAATTAATGGCTAAAGTCTGATAACACTGTATTCTGCACAAACTGGGCTAAAGTAATATGTGAGCAACATGTGTACACATGTTTGTATTTTTGAGAAGATGAAGAACGTTTATGCATGGTTTTTGAAAAAACAAAAATTTTAAGTCATTGAAATAAGGCCATATAACACATACTAAACATTTGTCCACAAGTCTTTTGAGAACTGGATCTTGTAGCCTAGAGTTTTTGCTACAAATTTATGTGAAAACCATCCTGATCACTCATTCATACAAAACAATATAGTATCATATATAGGTCATATGCAAGGAGGCATGAGCTATAATGAATATTGATTGTAATTCACACCTGAGGAGACAAAAGACCCCTCCCCTGGACCAATCAACGAGGAATGTGACAGAAAGAGAATGAATGTGAGGAGACTAAATGATAAAAATCAAGTTTTAAGTTAAAAGAAGTAATCTGACTATACCTTTACTTTACATAAAGACTTTACTTAATTTTAGACACTACCATATAAAAGTTTTAGAAGAAGTCTCTTCTGCTCACCAAGGCTGCATTTATTTGATCCAAAATACAGTAAAACAGTGATATTGTGAACTATTTTTACAATTTAAAAGAACAGTTTTCTATTTGAATATATTGTCAAATGCATTTGTGATCAAAGCTGAATTTTCAGCATCATTACTGCAGTCTTCAGTGTCACATGATCCTTCAGAAAACATTATAAGATGGTGATTTTCTAATATGCATTTTACTCATTTAACCTGAACACATATTTGTAAGCACAAGCTTTGTTGATGATAATGAAGCAGCATAAACACTAGTTAAAATATAATCTAAACATTCATATTAATTTTATATCATATTGCATATCATATTTACAGCAGTTAATTTAAATACCTGCTTTAGCCAAAACAGCATTTAAATGTAAATAAAACTTGCTTATTAGGACATATTTCAAATGTCAATACTCTGAATCCTGGCTGCCAAGTCTGGAAACAGTCCCACTAGCAAAATATGTACATATTTATATAAAATAGGATGTCAACTAATGAAAACTAAATGACTTACTCGTCCAAAATTGTATCCTGGGCTGGATCAAGTCTCTCTTCAAAACACAAACGTTCATCGGAGTCCCACTCTTCTTCTGAGGAAAATTGTAACTCTTTGTCACTATCCATGAGTTTTCTCACTTGTGTATCGTGCTGTTTTTCAAACGTGCAGAAAAGTGAATGACTTTGTTTTTAAGGCACAGTCGGGGGCATTTACCATTTGCATTGATCGTCTCAGCACATTAGCGTATAAATGGCGCGCTCTGCTGGTGGGTGTGATCACATTAGAGATAATTCGCTGAGCCAGGTGAAACTGTACATTGCTTTGTTTCATACAGATTACATTGCAGGAGAATATTTGTTTTAAATTTGAATTATTTTATTTAAAAGTAGACATTTTAAGCTTTCTTTAGACATATGTTTCATGTTTTTGTGATAAGTATTTGCAGAGTTTCAGTTCATTTTTGTGACGCATTTCAGATATATGCTCGCAAACCCAGAGAGTGCTGACAACTCACCCTTTTTATTTTCTTTATTTTACAAAAGCACAAGATTTTGTTGTTATTGTGAGTGCACACAAATAAAAGTAGACCCTTTATAGTCTCTAATGATGTCTTCCACTTATCTGTATGCCCAAAAATGACGGAGAATTTTATGCTGTTTTTGCTGTAATGACGAAAAAAATCCAGCAGGACGCGCCGTCAACCCCAGAGGGTAAAAGGAAACACCTCGGCATTACATCTTAAATGCAGTTATATTTAATGCATTATAGCTTTATTTAAGTTCAAATAATATGGAAGCAGATCGTGTAAATAACACATTTCTGTGTGTGGTCAGCGCCTCTATGAGTTGCGTGAATGTCTCGATCTAGGGGTGAGAGATTGAAAATGGATCCGGCTGATGTACACTATGTCGCGGGGACGCTCATCACCCCCTCTCACAGAAGTATAACCAAGAGAAAAAATACACAAAATCCTTAACACAACATACGTTCTCTTAAAGCAAGTCTAAATATATTATATGTTGCTTAAGTAAATGTATCTTGTTTTAAGGAATTTTAGACAAACAATCTTGATAACAAGAGGATTTTTTTTTTTGTAGTGAATTTCTTTACTAAATTAAACTTTATAAAAAACAATTGTCCCTTTTTCTCCCAAATTGGAATACCCAATTCCCACTACTTTGTAGGTCCTAGTGGTGACAAGTCTAAGTTGCCGCCGCTTCTGAGACAGTCAATCGGTGCATCATTCAATCCAGCTCATTGTGCATGACACCATGGAGACTTCGCATGTGGAGGCTCATGCTACTCTCCGCGATCCACGCACAACTTACCACGCATCGTGACCATGAGGAGGTTACTCCATGTGACTCTACCCTCATTAGCAACCAGGCTAATTTGGTTGCTTAGGAGAACTGTCTGGATTCACTCAGCATGCCTTGGATTCGAACTTGTGACTCCAGGGGTGGTAGTCAGGGTCAATACTCGCTGAGCTACCCACCCCCCCAAAAAAATGTTTGCCTTTAATTCAATGAATGTCATTTAGTATTCTTAAAAGATGATTTGTCCACTTTTTTTGTTAGTAAGCACGTTTAATACAACCTTTTAATTCAGGGCGCAAGCTGAATAATCGGTTAAGAGCTAATAATTAATCGTGGCAATAATCATCAATATAATCTTTAGTTGCAGCCTTATTTAGAACAAGATGAAGGGAATCGTTTTTGATTAAACTCACCAGAGTTTTGAATCAATTCAGTGAAATTAACAGTTCAAACTGATTCATAAACTGAACTAACCAACTCTAGCAAAAATTGTGCAACAAAAGTTTAATTCAAATCCTTCCAGTACATTTCACCATCATAATCACTGAAAAATGCCAGTTAGTGAACTTGGAAACTTCATCTGAGGAAACTATTTTATATATATATATATATATATATATATATATATATATATATATATATATATATATAAAAAATAAATAGCATATTATATATATATTATATAAATTAGTGCTGTGAAAATGTTTTTGCCCCATCCTGATTGTGTATATCTAATACTAAATTTTTCAGAAATTTAACAAAATCTAACAAAGCAAGGGAAATCACTGTAAACACAATATACAGTTATTAAATGATAATTTTATTTATTGAAGCAAAAAAAGTTATCCAATACTAAAACTGGGCATGTATGAAAAAGTATTTGCTCCCTTGAAACTGAAACTGTGTTCATAATGGTGTTCAGCTTGACTAGACACATCCAGGCCTGATTACTGCCAGCCCTGTTCAATCAAATAAACACCTAAATAACACTTTTTCAACAGCATGAAATTGGCAAAAAGTTCTCACCCAGTAGCACACTATGCCAAGGTCAAAATAAATTCCAGAAATGATGAGGGAAAAGGTGATTGAAATCTATTTCAAAGGATCTGGGACTCCAAAGAACCACAGTGAGAGCCATTATCTCCAAATGGAGAAACTTGGCACAGTAGTGAATCTTCCCAGAAGTGGCTGACCTTCCAAAATTCCTCCAAGAGCACAGTGACGACTCATCCAGGAAGTCACAAATAAAAAATCCAAAGACAATATCCAAGGAACTGTAGGTCTCTCTCACATCAATAAAGGTGTGATTTGCCAAAACACACATTGATGATCTTCAAAGCTTTTGGGAGAATGTTCTGTAGACTGATAAGTTGAAAGTGGAACTGTTTGGAAAACAGGGGTCCCATTACATCTGGTGTAAATCAAAAAGAATTCCACAAAAATAACATCATACCTAAGGGTCAAGCATAGTGGTGATAGTGTGATGGTGAGGGGATGCTTTGCTGCTTCAGGGCCAGGGTGACTTGCAGTAATTGAGGGAAACATGAATTCTGCTCTCTACCAGAAAATCCTAAAGGAGAACATCCGGTCATCAGTCCGTGAGTTGAAGCTCAAGCACAACTTAATGCTTGATTTATGTAGCAGGACAATAATACAATGTCCACCTCTGAATGGTCCAAAAGAAGCAAAATGTAAGTTTTGGAGAGGTCTACTCAAAGTCCTGACTTGAACTTGATTGAGGTGCTGTGTGGCAGGACCTTAAACGTGCAGTTCTTGCTCGAAAATCATCCAATGTGGCTGAACTCAAACAGTTCTACAAAAAAGAGTGGGGCAAAATTACACCACAGCGTTGTGAAAGACTGATCTCCAGTTATCGGAAGCGTTTTGTTGCAGCTGTTGCTTCTAAAGGTGGTATAACGAGCTATTAAGTTTAAGGGGGCAGTTAGTTTTTCACATGGGTGATATAGGTGTTGGATAACTTTTTTGCTTCAATAGAATATATATATATATTTAAAATTTTTATTTTGTGTTTACATTTGCCTTTGTTTTATGTTATGTCTCGCTTGAAGATAAAAAAATATTTTGTACAAAACAATTTACAAAAATAGAAAACATCAGGAAGGGGGCAAATGTGTGTGTGTGTGTGTGTGTGTGTGTGTGTGTGTGTGTGTGTGTCCACATGAGAGAGAGAGAGAATTGAAGTGCACCTGTGCGTTTGAAGTCTGCACAAAGTTTGAGGCGTTTGCGGGTGCTGCTCTCAGAGTGAGAGGGAAAAGCCTTCTTTATGTCCTCCATACATATACGCCGAGGACGATCTTTACTCTTCCAGAACAGACGATATATAAACACCTACAGAGAGAGAGAGATTATTTAAATACACAAAAAGAGAGGGGGGGGGTAGACAATTTCAAACTTCTATGACTTCTGTGTTCCACAGGAACCGATCATTTTACTCCTGTCTTGTATCATCAGCACTGGTTAGCTGTCTTAGTCGGTCTCCAATAGACAAAAACTCTAACGTCCAAAGCTCTTCAAGCCCTTGCACATCTGTCTGAGCTACTCACAAATACACTGGTGCTTAATACTTTTCATTATTAACAGGCAAACATTATAACATGGGGAGAGAGAACTGGGTTCTGGTGTTACCTGTAGGAAGTCTCGAATGTATGTGTTGGCTCGTTTTGAGTTGGGTCCTGGCACCTCATAGAGAGGACACTCCTGTCCCACCACAAATATGTCTACCAATTCTCTGATGAAGTAAAAGATAAATAGGAAATCTGTCTCGGGCATCTTATGCAGGTAGATCGGAGTTCTGAACAAGTTATTTTCAAAGGCCTATGACAAACAAACATATATATATATATATATATATATATATATATATATATATATATATATATGTTTGTTTATATATATATATATACACACACACACACACACACACACACACACACACACACACACACATGTTGTGTTTCCATGTTTCATGGGGACTTTCCATAGAAATAATGGTTTTTATACTGTACAAACTTTATATTCTATCCCCTAAACCTAACCCTACCCCTAAACCTAACCCTCACAGAAAACTTTCTGCATTTTTACATTTTCAAAAAACATAATTTAGTATGATTTATAAGCTGTTTTCCTCATGGGGACCGACAAAATGTCCCCACAAGGTCAAAAATGTTGGGTTTTACTATCCTTATGGGGACATTTGGTCCCCACAAAGTGATAAATACACGCTCACACACACACACACACACACACACACACACACAAAAACACAATACATTTTAATTAAATTAATCAATAGCTAATTCATTTATAAAAAAAGAATGAAAACATGAGCTTAACACAGTATGAAAAGAGAGAAAAGTGTATGTTGTAGTAGTAACTGTCCAAATTGCAGTGTCATATTGTAAGAGTACGTGTGTGTGTTACCTGCAGCAGTTGTCCAGGGTGCAAAGATCCCAGGAATGGTGATGTATGACAGTAAACAGTCTATCCATATTTACAGTCAGGTGCTCCTGGGTCTTTACCTGGTTTCTGCAAACACAAGCATTGACAATGCCACCATTATCAGCATCTCATTAAAAAACATCACATTTACATAATTCCCAACACAATAGTAAACAATCCTTCGCAAAAGTTACAACCTCTGCTAATACCATAATTTTACCATAGTAATATTTCAGTACCTATGACTGTAATAATCATGACTGCTGTCACCATTTTCTTAGCAGAAATCATGGTTTTGATACAGTTAACCATTGTTTTATGCAGTAATACAGAAGTATCCATTTAGTAACCATAGTAATTATTCAGGGATGCAAATTCATGAGAGATGACAAAAGCCATAGCAGGTGTTCCAGATGTGTATTTGAGTTGATTTGTTTGTTGTGATTAAAGCTACACTATGTAACTTTATTTTTGTTAAAAATTAACAATGGTATTAATGAGGGAGTTAAAAAAAATAAAAATCCTTCTTCCAAATCATGCAATTACCCACTTTTTAATACACTTTGATAAACCTATAATAATGATTTATATTTTAGAGCTGTTGGGACGGATTTCATGGGAAATTGCATACATACGTCATTTGCCTGTGCATGTTCACGTCATTTCCATACACAGAGAAATTATACTTCGGTTACTGTAGCACGTGTGTGATGTGGGAGTAGCGTGAAGATGAAAGTTTGAAGCTGAGCATAGCAAATACCAAACCGTACTGAAACCGTGATTCTAAAACGCGATACAAACCGAAACGAGAGAAATTTTAACTGTTACACCCCTAGAATTTATAGTGACTCACTCTTTTGTAGTAGTTCTTGATCTTCGTCGCCATGCCGACTTGCATGAGAAGGGGAGGATGCTCCTCACTATAGTCTGCCAAAATCAGGTCTCCATCTTTTCCTGTCAGATCCTGTGCTGTACACATGAAGAACATGTCCCCTCCGCCCGAAGCCTGACGCTCCTGCTCTCGCATCTGAGAGAGATTTAAATTAAGTACATATTAGGACAAGTGTGAACTTGCATTAAATATAATTAAGTTACATATAAATTTACTCTGTCTCTGTATGTCTCTGACTAATGGTCGACAGATATGGGCTTTTTAATGGCCGATGCCGACATCCAGAGAGTAGGGTGGCCGATAAAATCTCAAAATGTTATATAGTAAATAACATACAACATATAATTGCTAAAAAAAAAAAAACTTTAACTTTGTAAAAAAAGGATCTAAAAAAAATATTGTATTTTAAAATGGTAGATAGCATTTTATTCTGATTTCTGTTTAGTCATCAAATTTTAGTAATTTATTTGCACATGAAGAAATTGTTAATATATTAGGAATAAAGAAATAACAGTGCATACAGTAGTCCAGAAACCATGGTCCACGTTAGCAAAAAAAACAAAAAACAAATCAAAGCAATTGTACATACATTGCATAGTGAAGAAGACATTTACTCATATTGCACGTGAAGTAGGGCTGCACGATTAAGACAAAAATCCTAAATGTCGATTATTGCCCTTGATATTGTAATCACGATTATTTATGAAGATTATTTGATGAAATTATGGTGACGTCACTAAGCAGGCAACCGCACTTCCGGGTTCTTTATGAACAGAAGTTTATGGGCTGCTCTGCAGTTTCTTTTAAGCATTACATACTGTAATAATGTCGGTTAATGTTACTAAAGGTTATTGTATGTATATATATGGTTCTAAGAATATATTTCTAGGTTCTTTTTGAACTATTGACAAAACCAGTTTTAATTGCAGTCAATATGCCTGTGTGTCATGTATCATGTTGATGTATTCACATCCTCACACATTTAACACCCTTCCAAAGAAAGTGGAAAAAAGTGCCATAAAAATCTAAAACTACCATCAGAAATGCAATACGTGTCTTTACTGCTTAAATTATTGGCCCACATACAGTAAACAATAATATTTTACGTATTCAATAGTCAAACTGAACAGACGACTTAGATTGAAGTTACTCAATTTAAAATCCCACATTGTGATATTGTTCACATAAGATCATCGCTAGATCATATTTGGTCTCAAATCGGTCTCAGCAGTTGCACTTCGAAAGGTAAAATCAGCCAGTTTGTGCGATTCATTAAAATTTTAATCTACTAACAGCAGTTGTATGTCAAATAGGTATTTATCTGAGCAGACGTGATAGCAAAGAAGATGGTTTGTGAAATAAGACGTTCAAGACTTTTTCTATGTCCAAAACAAGCTGACTTCAAAAACAAGCCACATTATAGCTGTTTAATACATAAATACAACTGATATTCTTTTATAATAAATTGTACACAAAAATTTAGCAATGCAACATTATTCAAACTCTCCCATTATAATTACTGAAGCTGTCACTCACTGTTTGAGCCCTGCAGCTCAGCACGAGCTCACTGACACGGAAATCAGTTATTTCAACCCTGTCTGTACATTGATTATAACTGTCGGGATCGTTTTATTTTTTTTACCTATGATATATAGAGCAGCGCGTCAAGCAACTAATTGAAAATAATTCAAAATTGCTCACCTTTGTTCTACAGCTTCTTTTCAAATGTTAGATGATGTTTCTTTAGCACTAATTTTCATGTGCCATCGCAAACAGAGATTAAACATACTGCAAGCAAGCATCTGGACGTCAGGCTATTTAAAACTTGTGCATAAGGATTGATTGTCATGACTGATTGGACTGTAGACTAACTGCATCTCTTGTTTGGACACTGTCGTTACATTGCTCAACGCACACGTCTGGGATTGGTTAGAAACTCAACGCTGCAAAAACACGTTCTAAATAGAAACCATTAATGCAACAGTAGACTTAAATTGAATAATCGTCAGTTTTCATGATTGCATAATCGTGACAGCCGTAATCGCAATCGCAATCGCGATTAGTTTTTCAATTAATTGTGCAGCCCTAACATGAAGCGCTTTTACTTTTAGTTGCACTCACACATTTGTGCGGATCCAGAACGAGCAGCAGAAATCTCCTGATATTTTAAACTGCCTGAGTCACCTGCTTGGATTGCCACAGACAGAACATCATGATTTGTGAATCAGTGGAACTTTTGATCCTAAACCTGAAGTTTTGATTCTGGCTGATATAATACATGCTTCAGAGGAAGATATTAGATGAGCACTTTACGGGAAGAACACACCGGTCTATTAATGTAGTAACATGATGGCACGTAACAACAAAACGAACCATGACTGGTCGTTTATATGTGTCATGCAAGCAGGCGATTTTCGGCACCCTCAAGAAACAAATCGGCCAAGTGGGAAAATGTATTTGCAGATCATTTAAAAAGTCAGAATATAGAATATTTATCGGCCTCAGCGATATATCAGTCGACAACTACCTCTGACATACAAAAAAACACACACATTAATGCTCAGACAATGTTAGTGCACCTTGGCCTTCTTCTTGATGTGTTTGAGGGGGGCTGGACTGGGTGCTGCCCGGGCTGGGACAGCGCTCCAAACGAGTACTTCTTCAGGGATGGCCGATGGAACAAGCGCAGTTTCATGGGTCCCATGTGAGTGGGGAAAAATGGCTGCCTCAACTCCACAGCAGGAATAGAGTGCTGAGACAAGAGGAAGAAATAAAGTGAAAGAAACAGCAATGAAGTTGGAAATCAATAATGTCAGAGTCAAACTGAATGATAAAATTCAACTGATTAATAGACCAGATAACTCAGAAACAGAAAAGTCATCTTTCAAAGACATTGAACATTCCAGGTAAAAATAAGGAGAATTAGTATCAGTCTAGTAACAAACTGTAAGCCATCAGTAAAGCTCTTTCTTCTCTCATTCATTCTATAACATCAAAGATGTTTGTGTAGTCGGTGTTCCATTGCCCTACCTGGATGATGTTTCCTCCAAAGCTTCCCCTGAGCCCCTGCTGTTTGGGGTAGTAGAACTCATCATTGGATAGATTCCAGGGATCTTTCATTTCTGGCTGGGAAATATTCTATGGTAGAGAGAGAGAAACAGTTCAAACACATCACAAATTTTTTCTTGCATCCTTTTTCCACATCCACAATACTACTTTCCTCAAGCCACATTGTTTCTCTCTCTGTTCCTCACCTGTTGAGGCTCATCTTTGATGACGCCAGTCTTTCCATGTAGAATACAACTTTTTTTCAGTGCCGTCTCTTTCTTGTTTTCTTTGGAGGGGGGAATGAGAGGCTCTTTCCTCTTTTTCATCTGAGATCTCTGTAGATGTAGATCAATGTCAAAAGATAAAATCCATATACACTAACATTTATTGCCATGAATGGGGAATGAGAGTCTTTTCCAGTCAGATCATGACAACACAGTTATAATATTTAAGAGTTCCTTAATATTAGAAACTCTATTGTATTTCTCCAGGGACATTGAGGGTCTGGATGTTCAACAACTGAATATGTAAAAGGTTACAAATTAAAAACTATATCGAGTATGATGTTTTCATCATTGGGGTCAAGGGTGAGAATGGGAGGAGAAGGGAGGCAGTCCATGCACTGATCATCCCAGACTATGTGGTCTTCCCAACGACCATAAACAAGCTCCTCATTAGCAATCGGGAATATGGAGAACCACTGGGTGTCATCCTCATGAGCAACTGATGGAACACAGACAAATAAATATGGACAGACAAATAAACCTAACACTGCAGTCAAAGCCTATACAGGAACAGCTGCTTGGCTTGAATAGTTCAATTTATTGATCATTTTACAGTAACAAATTTTAAAGTTACAGTACAGTGATATAACGGTCTTAAAATATGCACAGTCTCGGCATCAATTCTGTCCCCTAAAGCAGTGACTCCCAACCAGATGTACATGTACCCCAAGGGGGTAAGTAGGCAGGTTCCTGGGGGTATGCAAAACATGAATGTTGAACCAAACAAATTCACATGTATGGCTTAAAGTAAAAATAATAAAATTAGGGATTGGAAAAAGTACAGATTTTCAATTTAATCACAATCTTCATTTGAACAATCCAAATATCTATCTTTTACTAAATGCAAAGTTAGGCACAGAGATCTTTCGACTGCGTGTTGATAGTAAAAGTTTGGTTTGACTCCTGTGTAAGAAAAGAGTGGATATGCTTCAAATAATACACACAGCATCAAATCTTTAACCCTGACCTCAGAAAAGTGGACAATGGTCAGTACCTTGATGATCAAGGCTGTGTTTGTCTCTCTTGGAGCCTGTTATGGATGGAGTTTTGGCCAGAGGGGGAGGGGTCGGGGGCACCAGTTGAGAATTACTGCGACTTAGACCTAGAAACCACAAAAACATTTCACAGACACAGACCAGAAAACTATCAGGACAACCTAAATAAGGAAATCTGAAGGTACTAACAATACAATACTAAGTCCTAAGTATTTATGCATCCACCACACATACCTGTATGTGTGTCATTTGTAATTAGTGCATTTGAAGTAGACCTCGACAGTTAGTGGATTTTACCGATAAATGTGGTGGTGGAAAAGTCCCAAAACAGATTAATCGGCTGATAGTTTTTCAAATTCATTTATAGAAACAAGTATAAGATTTATATAAATATGATCACATTACTCCTATGTTAATGTCACCACACTGGCTGCCAGTCCAATTTAGAATTGATTATAAAATGATTTTTGTCTACAAATCATTGAACAACAAAGCGCAAATATATATCTCTGATTTACTGCATCCACACATTCCACCTCAATCGCTTAGATCTGGGGACCAGGGACTTCTATCTGTTCCCAGATCTAGACTGAAGCAAAGAGGCGATCAAGCATTTGCCATTGCTGGGTCAAAGCTCTTGAACAGCCTGCCTGTACACATCAGAACTGCTCCATCTCTTTCTGTTTTTAAAACTAGTCTTAAAGCATATTTCTTCTCACTGGCTTTTAATTCACAGTGAATCCATGTTGGATATGCTGACCTCTGAGTTATTCTTGTTTTTCCTGTGTTCACTTTTATATGTCTGTTTTTTTTTTACCCTGTATATGTATTGTACAGCACTATGCTCAACCTTTGTTGTTTTTTTTAATGTGCATTATAAATAAACTTTGACTTTCCTTACTATGACTGTGTTAATTTGAAGTATAGGGAAATGTATGCCCATGCAAAACTGTGTTGTGCTGCAACAGCTAATCGATAAAACGATAATAATTAATAATGAAAATCAACAACAAATTTCATTATCGATAAGTTGGATATGTGCATGGAGGAGCTTTGTCAGTAAAGTCAGTTTACGGCAGTGAAAAATGCGTTTGCATGATAACTCATTTATGATGAAAAATGACAGACTATTTGAAGCGGAAAAAACACAACCCAAGTTGTCCAGAGCATGAGAGCAATTTATAAAAGTCTCAAACAAGACCATAAAACATAAGTTTAATGTGGACCGGTTGCTGCATCAGGTGCGTTGACAGAGTGCTTGAGCTGTTTGATGTGCTACAGAGTTGTTTCTCTCCAGTGCATAACTTACATTTTCTCTCCACTGCATTTTTAGTCCAACACCAACTCTATGGATTTTTTGCACTTAAATGAACAGTATTTCAGAAAGTTTTATAATCAAAGGAAAGTGTTCTTTCACACTTTATCATTTCAGTTTAAAAACAACAACACACATTTTAATAAAACACAGGAAATACTGGTGGTTTTTTTTTTATCCGACTAATCAAATAAATAATAGATTATCAAAATAATTGTAAGTTGCAGCCCTAGTCGATTAGGTGTATAAATATGCATTTTCTAACCACGTGATGCACTGAGCATTAACATGTGTGACCTTGCATGTTTTCTGTTGCATTATGTCATTGACCTCTCACCCTGCTGAGCATTGTAAGCATTGGCATTACGGGTCATGCTAGTAGGCAGCCAACCGGCCAGACTGGCACGCTGGGTCTTCGTGCCCTTGTGTTTCACCTCCTCTCCATTCCAGATGATGTCATCCTCCCACTGCAGCTGGGTCACCATTAAAAACAACTCATCCTGCATTGGAGGGACCTCCTCCCCCTGCTAACACACATACACAAATTCATGTTAATTGAGTGGTTTGTGACAATTACAATTTACATGAACTTTCACTTCATTAAAATCTAAATCAATCCTAAATATATCAATGGAAAATGTTTCAATGAAGTATAAAGTACTATATAAAAACACAGAGGGCACCAGACCTCAGAATGAGCATCTTGGTGTGATGCCTGCTCGATGACTGGCGCAGATGCTGGTGCATTTGCAGTAGTTTTTGATGCTGTGTCAGTACTGTCCTGCTGTTGGTCATCTCTGAGTTTAAATCCATAATGGAAGCCACTGGTACACCAAGCATGTCGTACCAAAGCTGTGCTGGGCCGTAACGCCACTCTGCCACCTTTGGCCTCACCTCGGACACTTTGTCACCCTCACCAGATACCTGCATGAATTTAGACTCCACTGGAGCCATCATGGTGATCTAGAGAGAAACAATCACATACAATAGTGTTTTTTCACTTTCCATCACTTCATTTTTTGCTATGGCAGAGTAGTCATGAAAGGTTTTATCTGGTCTGGATTACCTCATCTTCAGACAAACATTGCTCTGGTGGTGGAGGACGGGCATACTCATAGTCCCAGGCTGATTTTTTCTTAGCATCTCCCTCAGGTGGATGAATCAATTCATTGTCACCTGGGGCCTTGTCTACCTGTGGCTCTCTCTGCTTTCGTTTCCGTTTCCTACGAGCGCTTCGCCACACAGACGGCATGTTCTTACCAGGACCAAACAACCGCAAGAACCGCAACACCTAGTAGATCACAAACATTTTATATCTTCATGAGACACTGGAGGTAAAATTGGAGTACCGATTTTTAAAAGAATATTTCAGCTATTCACCACTCGGTTCTCCCGATGGCCAGTCCGCCCCTGATCGGCCCCAAAGTGCGTCGGCCCACAGGGAAAATGCCCGGTATGCCAGATTACCAGTCCAGCCCTGCCTCCCATCTACCGGTGATGCTTGATTCGACTTCCCTCGTCTACTACCTGCGCAGATCAACAGCGCAACTGGGTTGTATGTTGCCAGGTTGAGGTCACAAATAGGTTGATATTTGTGTGATGTGTCGATTGTGTGAGTAGGATGCGTTTCATACAAGATCTGGCAACTGGACAACCTTGGAATAATATATTGATGTGATTATTCATATAACAAGGTTTGGGTCATACAAATTACAGGAGTTTCCCAGGAGAAATAACAAAAATCGGAAGATGGTGAAATACGGGAGACTCTGGGAAAAACGGGGAGTGATGCCAGGTATGCATTCTGCTGTGGAAATGACTTTCACATTCAGCCCCTACTGATCAGGGTGGGTCAAATGTGGAGATTGATCCAAAAAAGGATTTAAATATTGATCCGTTTCTCACCCTCACCAATCATATCAGTTAGAAGACATGGACTGAACCTCTGGAGTGATATGGACTACTTTATTCTGACTTTATTTGCTCTTTGGAACTTCTGAGTTCTGGTGACCATTCACTTGCATTGTGAGGACCTACAGAGCTGAGGTATTCTTCTAAAAAATGTAATTTGTGTTCTGCAGAAGAAAGAAAGTCACATACACATCTGGGATGGCATTAGGATGAGTAAATCATGAGAGAAATTTCATTTTTGACTGAACAATCCCTTTAATACTGAGAGATGTAAGCAGAAGCATGTCTCAGTCACCTTTCCAGGTCTGAACTCAGGAAAAAGTTCTGTGACTCCAGGCAGGTCTTTAGCCGCATCTTTCTGCATAATGCCCGCAAGAGGGAGGGTGAGACACGTCTGTCTCCTGTCCTCCTGTCCCTGAACCCCAGGGCGGTCGATCACTCTCACTCTCACTGTCTGATGAACTACTGAAGTCAACCTTATCTCCCGCAGATGACGGAGGATGCCATACTCCACATCACCCACTAGAGAGAAAATGCAGAAAAATGGAAGAAATCAGAATAGGGAACAAGCAAAAATAGACAGGTGAGGAAAAAGGATATAATATAAAATCAGCCCAAAGCATCCCACAAACAAAATCCCTCTATATGATGATAACAAATGTTGATTATTCTCAGACTAATTTATCCTCAAAAGAATGACATCAACTGAACATTCTCTTTTACCAGAGCTGTTCTGAGTGGGTGTATCCTCTTTCTTGGCAGGGATTGGCTGGCTAGGAGGAGGGGGTGGAGGCATGAGTTTGGCATCAACGTCCTCACAATCAGCATCATAGTCAACCTCTTCATCTGCACACCAATACACACACATCAGTAAGCAAGGTGTGTGTGTGTGTGTAAGTCAGAATTTTCAGTTCTGTATCATTTGCTGTTCTTACCTGCTCTCCGTGCTGGCTGCAGGCTGCCCATGGCCTGTCTGTATTTACGGGTTTCATCCTCAGCAACTTCACTGATATCAGAGTAATCAACAGCATCTTCAGTGCTCCTTACCCATCCTACATTCGCACACATAAATACTAAACATGTTATAACTTCCAAAATCTGAGCCTTTGTTTATTCTTCAGGATGAACATTCAGGGCTTGATCAAGGGGTGGAGAATACTGTTCCTAAAATAACTTGTTACTGAACATGTCAGAAACACAGACATCTGTGTTTCTGACATGCAGAAACACAGACATCTGTGTTTCTGCATCAATGTTGCTCTGGTCTGGCTCCTGGTCAGCTGTGTCCTCCTCACTGGCTGTGATCTCTGTAATGAGTGAACCCAAACCCAGAGAGCCCAGACCATCCAGGTGCTTCTTTGACTCCTGGTGCATGCACACACACACGCATGCACGCACGCAGAGAGACAGACAGACAGGAGAGAGAGAGAGAGAGAGAGAGAGAGAGAGAGAGAGAGAGAGAGAGAGAGAGAGAGAGAGAGAGAGAGTATTGACAACAGGGATGGGCAACTAGTCGTCTAACAACCAAATAGTTAATTACTTTACCCCTTAAGCACTGTTCATCATTAAATCACGTTACAGTTGTTCCTGGTCAAAAGTGACCGGAAAAAATAAACGTGTAATTTTTTTAATTGTTATAAAAGAAATGTAACAACTCTAAATTAAATCACATAAAAGCACAAAAGTTGTGCATTTTGTGTTGGTTTTTGGGTATTTAGACCCAATTATAATTTTTTAAACATTAATAGTTTTGCAGCAGTACTTTTAAGGGAATGAATCATGATACTTAAGGATTTTAATATACTGACACAGGGTTCTCACTCCAGGACATTTATACAAAATCCTGCAGCGCAATCCGAAACAACACTAGAGAAATTTTAGTCGAATCCAGTGCTGCAAAACAGAACATCACAGATGTGAGATATGGCTTTAAAACACTGTTATAACTATTATTATTTAACTACAGTAGTAAAATATTGTTGTCTTTTCCCCATTTCAAGCATCCATTTAAGTCAAGCTTTTATCTTGGCATTTCTGTATGTTTCTGAAGGTAGTTTCTCACATCCTGATAAGCAGTTTACAATATAGCCTAGTACAGGGCTAGTCAACTGGCGGCCCATGGGTCAAATACGGCCCACCAATCATCTTTGTCTGGCCCTCCGACTGATTTTTTATCAAATAGTTTGGCCATCTGAAATACCAGAGCATTCGCGATCCTCAGCAATCAATGGTGAGTTTACCCAGAGATGGGTCACTCCTATTTTAATGAATGGGTGAAATTGGAACACCCAACCAAGAATCTCTAGCACTCAACGGTCAATGGATGTTGAAAGGAAGTCCCACCTTACAGGTAAAAGAGCCAATAACCTTTCAGATACAAACACTACCTGTCAATCATCTCGATTGACATGAACGTTCATGTTCATTGGTTATACAAGCCAGAAAAGTGTATTTTAAGGGTAATCTGAGGTAAAGAAGATCAGTTTAAGATACCTGCCTTGTCAGATTCTACTGCTGATTTGAAAAGAGTTATTTGATCGTAATCTTGACCGTTTTTGAGATTTCGGTGTTACCCCATTCAAGTAGATAGGAGCTGCACGGGCAAGACTGGAAATAGCCTCCCAGGGGTGTTCCAAAGATGGCCGACAGTGGCCTTACTTGCTAGAAAGACTTTGGTTTAACAGCGCTCATTGGCACATGCAACCACATTCAGCCATCATCAGTTGTCCAGACCTGAGCACATGTTTATGCTTTTCTGCCGATAGTTTAGTTACACTGCTTTGCTAAACATGGATAGCACCACGCAGGTGAGAATTTGATTGCGTCTTTTTCAATCAAATGTATTTATATAAATTACTTAGTTGTGTGGAGTGCGGTCAAATCTACAGATGTAAAAAATTATCACCGCAGTTGTTAAAGAAATGTTGTCATCACAGAGGCACATCAAAGAGAAATCGATTATGAAAATTGAACATTCAACAAAAATGTGCTGAAAGTTTGCTTTTATTCACTATTCTTGAAGTGTCAAACAGGCGTATCTCATCAGTTGAGGGTCGGTAGTTCTAGTAAAAACAGTGATACGTGAAACTGAATCTGCAAATATCTTGATTATATTTTGTTCTATACAGCTGTGAGTCAGCCCTCTCAATCACAAACAGAATAAACACAGTGTTTTCTTCTTTTGCCCTTGATTATCTGCACAAAATTCTTGCTCCTGGACTGGCTAATTTTATTCACTGAATAGGATGATACTTTATAGGGAAAATGGATTAAAATTAAATTTAAATGCATTGTTAAGTAAACATGACATTTCTATATGACCATTGCTTTCATTTTTGGGTTGATATTGTGAAGGCTTTAGCAGAACTAAATGTATCTCCTTGGATTTCATAATGTGTAAACAATAGCACTAAAATTATTATTATTTCAAATTAAAGTTGATAAAAATATTATTTGTTTGTCAAGATTAAAAGACATGGTTATTTTTCAGCCAGATTGTATGAAGGAATTTATGGCCAGAAATTATAATTCAATATAAATTATACCCTGTGACTATTTTAATATGAATAAATGCACAGTATTACAGGTGTTTTTGAAGTAGCTACTTACTTGTAATGAAAGAGCTAGCTAAGATAAATACTGAAAAACAAATTAGCCCCCTCAAAGTTTTAATCTGGATAATCTGGCCCCCGCAAGAAAGTAGCTGAAGAGCCCTGAGCTAGAATGATAATTAAACACAAAACAAGCTTTGATTTAGCTAAATAAATATAATTGCTTTCTGTGCTATGTGCTTCAGAGTGTTCTGCTCTCTGTCATCTACTATACACACACAGCATGCATGATGATCATGATGAGGTGTTGTCAGTGTATGAGATTCACACATAATTTTGAAGGGTGCAGTACATTTCATGTATTGATTAAATCACAGAATTCTGCAGTTTAATAATCACACTAATATCACGATTTTAATTTGATTAATAATGCATTCAAACATTCATTTTATTCTCAAATATGTCAAATTCAGTGACATTCCATGTTTCATATGTCATTTTTATGACTGGATCCTGTCCGTGTTTTTCACATCGTGGAAATAATTGCACCCTACATGTGGCAACCACATAATAAGTGGACTCAGATCGTTGAATTTATTAAAATTTATTCACCGTGCACCAACCTTGGGGTGTGAACTTTTTAAATCCGCAGTCCGACCATCATAATTTTCTACAGTTTACAGCTCAGATATTTTTGTAGTAAACACAACAGCAATGTTGGAACGAAAAGATATATATTTTGCATCTCAATATCTAAACTATTTCCTTGGAGCAAAGCAGAGATGACAACAGATAATCAGATAATGTATGTGACAGGGCTTCATTCTTTTAAGTCATCCTTTATGTTGTTTCACAATGCACAGCAGTGAGCAGTGACAAAACTATAAAAAATAAAATATATTTGACTATTCCGAGTCCCAATCGTTACTATGTTTTTGTACATGTAAAAAAAAAAACCTGTTAGCAACACGGTCACAAAATTTTAATTATACTAAAATATATTCCAAGGCAATCAATTATTTTCCAGGACATCTAGGTATTTTTAAAACTTTCCATGACTTTTCCATGACTGGAAAACTGCACTAAAAACAGGTTTTCCAGGATGCATGGGAACCCTGTGACAGCGTGTTGTGCTTTAGCATGCATTTAGGCAGACAGCAAGATAAACTCTAAGATCTTGCATCTCTAAATTCAACCTCTTTAAAGCACCATCACTACAGCCATCCTAGCATCACTTGTGTAACAAATTCTAACTCCTCAACAAAAAATATCACTAACAGTACTGTCTGATTTAGAAAAATAAAATGTTTCCACTGCAATGGTGTTGTTATTATGTGTATTCTGTAGGCCTCCATATTTTCCCAAGGACTATGATAATTCTGTGCAATAAAAGTTTATAAATATCCTTTCTGTTTTTGAACACAAAAATGCATCCTATGTGAATGCCCCTAAAAATGACAGCCTAGTTCACCAAAAAAATGAAAATGTCCTTAACATTTATACACATATATTATGTTGTTCCAAACCACATATGACTTTATTCTGTGGAACAAAAATTGAGACATTAGGCAGGATATTAGTCTCTTCTCCTCACAATTAAGTTGAACGATGAATGAGGTCATCATTCTGTGTTCCATGAAAAAAGAAAATAATGCAGGTTGGAAACAATGTAAATGTGGGTACATTATACACATTCCTGTGTGAACAATACCTTTAAGCAGCATGTCTGATTGGGGTCTGGTGGACCCCTCTCCATCACACTCTCTTACCGTATCCAGCACGCTGTCATCCTCCAGCTGACCGTTCTCATTGATGTTGCCAAACAGAAACCCTGTCAAGTGGAAGGGGCGGTCGTGGTCCTCATCGCTGTCAGAGTCTGACATTCTAAACACACACAAAGAAAATATATCAGCATCCATTAACGCTCCAATCATGAATCAATCCAGATTGTGCATCACTGAGCCACTTGTCAGATCTGCTAGTAAGGAATTCATTTAGCACACACAGCAACTTACTGTGCAACATTTATTTAAAAAATCGTCCTGGATCTCGAACCTCCAGCCTTTCAGTGTTCAGCCAAAACCTTTCACCTCTACACCACACCAACAACAACCTCCACAGACGTATACCCACCAGCTGGACAATAAATCAGGATGAATGTAACATATAGGCGGTGTAAACCCTCCAAATAATTAGAGGGAAATGAGTAACTAAACAATGTCACAGACAGTAGTACATCACTACAGCACAGTAACCAATGGAGAAAAGTTAAATTTCTACAGACAGTAAAGGAGTTTTGCAAGTATTTACATTTTTACTCTTCTCACACTCCTCCCTTCCCCCTGTCTCGGCACTTTTGCCTTTACTCCTATCCTCAATTGTACACACTGTTATGAATTCACCACAATAATCTTTGAACACACGTACCGTTCCTCTGCTGCTGCTATCCTAGGGGTCTGGCCGGGGGTTTTGCAGTTTATTAAAACTGCAACTGCAAATGACTGAAACGTTCCTGCTTGCGCAAACAGAAGCAGCGGTGCCATGTCTAGAGGGGATCCCTCCTTCGTCAATCTCGCGAGATTCTTACACGGTGTTCATTTGAAGTCGCGCAGCAACGAGGAGCGCTCCTAAAGCATTAATTTAAATAGTCTGTTTTGATCAATAGTCATTCTTGATGACCAATTCAAGCTCTAAAATAAATATTCAACAAATTTGATAGAATTCGGCTCTACACCTGCTAATGTAGGTCATAAGATATTGTTGGTCAGTGGAGAAGTATCAACCAGTTCTTCTGTTAAGCATCTGACTGGGGGATTCATATGAGGTGCCCCTAGGGACATTATTCAGAATTACCATGCACATACACATATGAAACTAAATTCATTCACATACTATACTGAAATGCTCACACACACACAAGTGAAAAGCTCTCACACACCCAACTGAAACGCGCTCACACACACAACTGAAATTATTACGCTCACACACACAAGTGAAAAGCTCTCACACACGCAACTGAAACGCTCTCACACACACAACTGAAATTATTAAGCTCTCACACACACAAGTGAAAAGCTCTCACACACGCAACTGAAACGCTCTCACACACACAACTGAAACGCTCTCACACACACACACAACTGAAACGCTCTCACACACACAACTGAAATGCTCTCACACACACAAGTGAAGCAGCTCACACACACAACTGAAGCAGCTCTCACACACACAAGTGAAATCGCTCACACACACAACTGAAATCGCTCACACACACAACTGAAACGCTCTCACACACACAACTGAAATGCGCTCACACACACAACTGAAATCGCTCACACACACAACTGAAACGCTCTCACACACACAACTGAAGCAGCTCTCACACACACAACTGAAATGCTCTCACACACACAACTGAAATCGCTCACACACACAACTGAAATCGCTCACACACACAACTGAAATCGCTCACACACACAACTGAAGCAGCTCACACACACACAACTGAAACGGCTCACACACAACTGAAATCGCTCACACACACAACTGAAATGCGCTCACACACACAACTGAAATCGCTCACACACACAACTGAAGCAGCTCTCACACACACAACTGAAATCGCTCTCACACACACAACTGAAATGCTCTCACACACACAACTGAAATCGGCTCTCACACACACAACTGAAATCGCTCTCACACACACAACTGAAATGCTCTCACACACACAACTGAAATCGCTCACACACACAACTGAAATGCGCTCACACACGCTAACTGAAGCAGCTCTCACACACACAAGTGAAATGCTCTCATACATACAACTAAAATGATTACACTCTCACACACACAGCTGAAAAGCATTTCAGTATGTTGTATGAAAGCATTTCAGTTGTGTGTGTGAGAGCATTTCAGTTATGTGTGTGAGCATTTCAGTTGTGTGTGTGAGAGCATTTCAGTTGAACGAAGCACATTTCAGTTGAAGCGGAAGGTGGTTAAAGTACCCACTCCACTCCAGTTGGTGGCAGTAGTGTATGGCGTTTAATTTTGGACAAAACAGCGCATAGCGCAAAAACACAGCAGCGCAAGTGAATTTCAACAGTGTGAGCACCATGACACAGCTTCGCGCGTAAAATTTAAACCTGCAGAACTTGCAAATCACAAACTCGAGCACAAAAATATGATTGTGCACACAAATTAACAAGTCCCACACACGCGCGAGTTTTTTCTGCACGCGCGCAGAACTGTACACACGCACGAGTTCCATACAATGGGAAGCCAAACAAAGCAAAAGTGGGACGAGACAGCGGGGGTTTACAGAGCTCGCACCGCGCTGACATGTCATCTGCGCGGTTCAATGGTCCGAGCCGCGCGGCCAGTTCGTCAGCGCAGCGCGGACGTGTTTCCTAGCGACACCCAATGGGCAGCGCGGCGCGAACAATCCTCAACAGCGCTGCGCTGACCAATTTAAACAGCGCAGCGCAAACCTTACATGCAAATTAATGTACAATAAAGAAACCCTCCTTCCTTACCAAAAATTGGTTCTCTGCTGAAATTTAGCAGTTTTTCCCTACAGAAGACAAAGAAGAAGAAAGACAACATGAAAATGCATACATTTCTTATGTTTAATAGTGTTAGTAAAGAGTAGTGTTGTGCGTCGATACCCTACTTTGAAGAACTGCACATATGTATAGAGGCTACGGAAAGAGCTGTACAAAGCAGAAACTTCAATGACTTTCAATATCGTAGTCGTCTTGAGGAGCACGCCAACCTTCTGCTAAGGTCATTCTAAAACATTAGATATATATATCACAACACTACTCTTTACTAACACTATTAAAGATAATAAACATAAGAAATGTATGCATTTTCATGTTGTCTTTCTTCTTCTTTGTCTTCTGTAGGGAAAAACTGCTAAATTTCAGCAGAGAACCAATTTTTGGTAAGGAAGGAGGGGTTTCATTATTGTACATTAATTTGCATGTATGGTTTGCGCTGCGCTGTTTAAATTGGTCAGCGCAGCGCTGTTGAGGATTGTTCGCGCCGCTGCCCATTGGGTGTCGCTAGGAAACACGTCCGCGCTGCGCTGACTGAACTGGCCGCGGCTCGGACCATTGAACCGCGCAGATGACATGTCAGCGGTGCGAGCTCTGTAAACCCCGCTGTCTCGTCCCACTTTTGCTTTGTTTGGCTTCCCATTGTATGGAACTCGTGCGTGTGCAGAAAAGAACTCGCGCGTGTGTACAGTTCTGTGGCGTGCAGAAAAAACTCTCGCGTGTGTGGGACTTGTTAATTTGTGTGCACAATCATATTTTTGTGCTCGAGTTTGTGATTTGCAAGTTCTGCATGTTTAAATTTTACGTCGCGAGCTGTGTCATGGTGCTCACACTGTTGAAGTTCACTTGGCGCTGTGTTTTTGCGCTTGCGCTGTTTTGTCCAAAATTAAACGCCATACACTACTGCCACCAACTGGAGTGGAGTGGGTACTTTAACCACCTTCCGTTTCAACTGAAATGTGCTTCCGTTTCCACTGAAATGCTCTCACACACACAACTGAAATGCTCTCACACACACAACTGAAATGCTTGCATACAACATACTGAAATGCTTTTCAGCTGTGTGTGTGAGAGTGTAATCATTTTAGTTGTATGTATGAGAGCATTTCACTGTGCATGTGAGAGCTGGCGTTTCAGTTAGCGTGTGTGAGCGCATTTCACTTGTGTGTGTGAGAGCGTTTCAGTTAGCGTGTGTGGCGCGATTTCACTTGTGTGTGTGTGAGCGCGTTTCACTTGTGTGTGTGAGCGCATTTCAGTTGTGTGTGTGAGAGCCGTTTCAGTTGTGTGTGTGGCGCATTTCAGTTGTGTGTGTGAGAGCGATTTCAATTGTGTGTGAGAGCGCGTTTCAGTTGTGTGTGTGAGCGCATTTCAGTTGTGTGTGTGAGCGCATTTCAGTTGTGTGTGTGAGAGCGCATTTCAGTTGTGTGTGTGAGAGCGCGTTTCAGTTGTGTGTGTGAGCACATTTCAGTTGTGTGTGTGAGCGCATTTCACTTGTGTGTGTGAGAGCGCGTTTCAGTTGTGTGTGTGAGCGCATTTCAGTTGTGTGTGTGAGAGCGCGTTTCACTTGTGTGTGTGAGAGCATTTCAGTTGTGTGTGTGAGAGCGTTTCAGTTGTGTGTGTGAGAGCGTTTCAGTTGCGTGTGTGAGAGCTTTTCACTTGTGTGTGTGAGAGCGTAATAATTTCAGTTGTGTGTGTGAGAGCGTTTCAGTTGCGTGTGTGAGAGCTTTTCACTTGTGTGTGTGAGCGTAATAATTTCAGTTGTGTGTGTGAGAGCGCGTTTCACTTGTGTGTGTGAGAGCATTTCAGTTGTGTGTGTGAGAGCGTTTCAGTTGTGTGTGTGTGTGAGAGCGTTTCAGTTGTGTGTGTGAGAGCGTTTCAGTTGCGTGTGTGAGAGCTTTTCACTTGTGTGTGTGAGAGCGTAATAATTTCAGTTGTGTGTGTGAGAGCGTTTCAGCTGCGTGTGTGAGAGCTTTTCACTTGTGTGTGTGAGCGTAATAATTTCAGTTGTGTGTGTGAGAGCGCGTTTCACTTGTGTGTGTGAGAGCATTTCAGTTGTGTGTGTGAGAGCGTTTCAGTTGTGTGTGTGTGTGAGAGCGTTTCAGTTGTGTGTGTGAGAGCGCGTTTCAGTTGTGTGTGTGAGCGCATTTCAGTTGTGTGTGTGAGAGCGCGTTTCAATTGTGTGTGAGAGCGCGTTTCAGTTGTGTGTGTGGCGCATTTCAGTTGTGTGTGTGGCGCATTTCAGTTGTGTGTGTGAGAGCGCATTTCAGTTGTGTGTGTGAGAGCTGTTTCAGTTGTGTGTGTGAGCACATTTCAGTTGTGTGTGTGAGCGCATTTCACTTGTGTGTGTGAGAGCGTTTCAGTTGTGTGTGTGAGCGCATTTCAGTTGTGTGTGTGAGAGCTGCTTCACTTGTGTGTGTGAGAGCATTTCAGTTGTGTGTGTGAGAGCGTTTCAGTTGTGTGTGTGAGAGCGTTTCAGTTGCGTGTGTGAGAGCTTTTCACTTGTGTGTGTGAGAGCGTAATAATTTCAGTTGTGTGTGTGAGAGCGTTTCAGTTGCGTGTGTGAGAGCTTTTCACTTGTGTGTGTGAGCGTAATAATTTCAGTTGTGTGTGTGAGAGCCGTTTCACTTGTGTGTGTGAGAGCATTTCAGTTGTGTGTGTGAGAGCGTTTCAGTTGTGTGTGTGTGTGAGAGCGTTTCAGTTGTGTGTGTGAGCTGTTTCAGTTGGGTGTGTGAGAGCTTTTCACTTGTGTGTGTGTGAGCATTTCAGTATAGTATGTGAATGAATTTAGTTTCATATGTGTATGTGCATGGTAATTCTGAATAATGTCCCTAGGGGCACCTCATAGATTCAGGTTCTAATCCATCTAAATGGAACTTTATATTTTAATAAACAAGGATTGTATCTGCACCTCAGTGGACATACGACTTGACTGGAAAAGAGCGCAAGATACTGAACTTGCAGCAACAAGAAGCGTTTGTGCCCATTCTGATTTCCCCAAGTACATCACCGTGGCACATATGTTGCTATCTTCTTATATCTGTATAATTAACGCATAAGATGTTTTTAACATTAAAATCAGTTAATGAGCATGCCATAATGGGGGCCTGGGTATCTCAGCAAGTAAAGATGCTGACTACCTGGAGTTGCAAGTTTGAAACCAGTGCATGCTGAATGACTCCAGCCAGGTCTCCAAAGCAACCAAAATGGCCCAGTTGCTAGGGAGGGTAGAGTCACATGGGGTAACCTCCTGGTGGTTCTCACTCGCGGTGGAGTATGTGATGAGTTGGCATGTTTACTGCGGAGAATACCGTGAAGCCTCCACACGTGCTATGTCTCTATGACACGCTCAACAAGTGATAAGGTGCATGGATTGATGGTCTCAGATGCGGAGGCAACTGAGATCCACCCGGATTGAGGTGAGTCACTACGCCACCACCAGGACTCAGAGCGCATTGGGAATTGGGCATTCCAAATTGGGGAGAAAAGGGGGAAGAAAAAATTAGCATGCCGTAATTTTACCCAGATCAAACCTTTCACTCAACTCTCTGACCTTCATTGTTATCAAATCACTGCGAGGAAATAAACTTTATATTCTTTTTTGTTTAATATTATATAGTATTAAAATTAAATATTAAGAGTGGAGACAGGTAAAATGATGGGAAAAAACACACATGCATATATACCGCTCTCGCAGATATTGCGGCAACTCATAAAAAAGGTAGTTTGTCTTTCATTTCTATGTTTCCATCAGACTATTTGAGCGCAAGAAGCTGCAGGTATGTACAATTAGTGTAAACAGTTATTCCGTAATAATAGTAATAATGTTATGCTATTGATATTATTTAAGATTTTAATGCTCTCTATCATCTGACGCGCGCGTCAAAAGCACCAGGGCATCAGAATTGAATGCACATGCGCGAGAACTTGACGGGGGAGGGATCCCTTCTAGACATGACAAAGCAGCGGTGTGTGTTTGTGTCCTGTCCGTGCCGGTTGGTTTGTCTCTCCTCAGTTCTAATAATGAGACTGCAGTGCCTCATTAGTCAGTCTCTCTCTTGATAGACCGCACAGCACACACACTTTTCTCTGTTCAGTCTAAGATGCTGATAATTACCTCCATTAATTGAGTTAAAATCAAACGAAGCAAAGTGATTAAACAGCAGGAGGTCCTGAAACACATTAAACTGTTTTCTTCACTTAACTTTTTAAATGAAATGAATTATGTGATACTGTTCATTGATTATATTCCACGATAATAACATTGTACATGTGGTGCTGTGAAGACTGCCATGGAACTACTATGGTGTTTCTTTCCGTATTATAATAAATGGTGATACAATAGTACTTATTTGTTAAGGACATACTGTCCTAAACAAGTGTTAAGCATTCAGGCTTCCACATTAGATCATTACTCTAAGAACAATGCCTCAACACAATCACACATATCCACAGCTGACAGTTCTGTTTATCTGTGATGCTTTGTGAAGAATGTAAAAGAGAGGCAGCTGTTCTTTCTTTTTCTCACTTGTTTTCTCTCATTCCCTCCTTCTCTCTGCTATTACATTCTATATGCAGAGAAACATTGACAAATCTGATATGAAAAAAAAGGAGCCAGGCAGTCTGGTTTAATTTTTAAAACTGGTTTATTTTGTCATGCAAGTGGAGGTATATTCTTTAAAATAATTACAATTTTAAAAAGTAAAAACTGTCTAATACAAAAAACAAAACAAAAAATTGTTTCATTAGTGTCATAAAAACACAAATGTTGATAAAGCAGCCTTTGGCAAAAACAATATACAAAAGGTAGACCTTTAACATATAAAATGTAAATGTGGACCCAAATGAAGCCTAAACCTGAACTTTGAGTGTTTGTGTATTCTAACTTCAGTCTGAATATTTTGTAATTGAGGTGAAGGACAGAGAGCTTATCTCCTTCCTCAACAGTTCGTTGCACGGCACTTCATTGCAGTGGATCAACATTTAAGTTGTCTAAAATACAAAATAACACAAATAGTAGTGGCACTTAAGATTCAATAATGGGGTTGTAAATTCTGAGTATTCAGGAAGGGCAAGCTAAACATGGAAAGTTCTTCATTACTTCCTCAAGAATTTTATACAACAGCACTTTATCCCTTCATTAACAGCTCTAATAGGAGACAGGTGAGCTACAACAGCTCTCTGTAATGAACATAGCCCACTGTAAACTTTCAGCAGCCCTTTCCAGCAATTCATGTCAGCTGGCACCTAAAGTAGCACCCTAGATGAAATGAGCAAGCAAGGAGGCATTTGTGAGATGTCACAGGAGCCAAGCTCTGGCTGAGCCTCTAAAGGCACACTGGGATTTCATAGCACTTCCTGACTTGAAAGGCAATCAACCCAAGAGAAGTCAGTGATCATTTACTGGTTACAATATAGGGAAAACAGGATAGCATAGCACCTATGCCATTCAAACCTATTGGTCTTAGTGTATTGTGTTAAGACACCACACATACTGTATTAGTGGTGTTGCAAGGCCTCATAATGTTTATGTTAGTTTGTAGAGGAAAAGTAAATGCTGTGAAGAGAGTACAGATGTGTTAAGGGAAAAACGGCACCTTCATTGGTTTTAATAAGACACCCAGCCATATTAGACTGAACTGACACTTTGGTGCATGAAATATCCTCTGAGTGTTTCCTAAAAATCATCTTTTTTTGTCTTTATGTGCTGGGGTTTTAAGGCATTCTGGGAAGGCAGCGGTCGTCTATGCCTGTAGTCCTTCAGACAAATACATTTGCTGCCTCTGTCTGCCTGCCTTCAGATTACAACACTGCAGTGCTGTAGTTATGTCTTAGGTGATGATATGCATGTAAAGTTCAAACACAAATACACAAGCACACACAGTCTCAAACTCACTCATTAACAGTCTGTGCACCTATTGCTATCTGTAGTGTAGAGATACAAACATAAATTGGTAGTGACACACACTCACGGAGTCAAATCAACAAGACGATCACATCTAACTTCCATTCCACTCCTCATTGAAACTCACTAACCCTCTCTCTCACACACACACACACACACACACACACACACACACACACACAAACCCTCCGGTAGTTATAACAGCACACATTTCTTGGTATGCTTCTTTGCGTTGGGGTAGAGAACAGCTCTAACAGCCTCGTTGAAGACCTCTCTGACTCCCTCCTGCAGAAGTGCGGAGCACTCCAGATATCGGACCGCACCGATGCTGCGAGCCAGCGTGCTGCCCTGCTGCGGGGTGGTTGGACTCATTCCCTGCTCCTTCAGCTTCTCCAAGGTCTCCTTGTCCACACGCAGGTCTCTCTTAGTGCCCACCAGCAGCACAGGTATGCCTGGGCAGTGGTGGCACACTTCTGGGTGCCATTTATGCCTAACATTGGCATGAGAGGAAGGACTGGCCACGGAGAAACAGATGATGAACACGTGCGTTTGTGGGTAAGAGAGGGTTCGCAGGCGGTCATACTCCTCCTGACCGGCCGTATCCCACAGGTTAAGGCTGACAGCGCGACCATCCACACAGGTCTGAGTGCTGTAGTTGTCAAACACCGTCGGAATGTACTCATCTGGGAAGGCATTAGTGGTGTAGGAGATCAACAGGCAAGTCTTTCCCACTGCACCATCACCAACGACAACACACTTTATGGTCTGCATTTTGCTGCCTGCCTGCACAGGGGTCCCTGAGAGAGAGAAAAAGAGAGGGAGAGATTTCATAACCCAGTGAATATTAACCAACCCGATCTGCTGTCTTTGCTGATAACACTCCATACAGAATACAACAGCGGATACTGCCGTTTGGCCCAATGTTATTGGCCTGCATACAATTCTATTTACAAATCCGTTCGTTGCAAACAACAAAACCCCAAAAACAAAGTAATAAATCTGTTCAGCTAGTGAGTTAGCAGCTGATCCGTCGAGTGAATGCCGGCCTTAATGAGACGATGTTAGTTTGCACCACATAAACATTATGCATGTTGGTAAAAGTGTATTTTTAAAAGTAAGACTTACTGTGTTTGGGTGGCCCGAGAAGCTGGATGAGTGTTTGCTTTGAGCTGCTCAAGTTTCCATCATCGCAGCGGTGAAGGCGCTCTGCTAACCAACTAGCGGATGAGACTCACATTAATCTGTTAATAAACATAAACAATCAACTCTAGAAGGTATGTAACTATGCGTACTAGTCGTATAAAACCTGAGCGAGCGAGAGCAGTTTCAAAATACTATCAAATGAACATAATTGGCGGTAATTAAAATATATTCTTCACTGTGAATCGTACTCCTTTTCTCTCACTGGCTCATTCTTCAACTTACGGGTAACGCACAAGACACTGAGGAACACGCCCATGTCGCAAGGATCTGTGGGGAATGGAGTGAAAATTCAGAGCGTAAAAACTACAACAGTATGTGATCGGTATTTAAAAAAAAAAAATTCTTAGAGTAAAGTAAAACATTTCTAAAGTGGAGTAGCTGTCTGGACACAGAAATTCCTTTTGAAATTCTTAAAAAAGGTAGTTCGATGATCTTTTATTGTTAAATCTTTAAATAAAGAAATAAAGACTGAAACAATTTGTAGCTAGTTTAAAAAATACATCATATCTTTATGAAAATTCACAATTTGTTCATGTCAAATGGAGTAATGATCAAATCATATGTAATTTATAATATTTGTACAAATATTTTCCCTTTCTTTGAAAACTTAATTACTTTAATTATTAAGTTGTGTACTCGTGTATATTCCATGTGCAAAGAAAATTATTTTATTACCTTGATGGTTACACCACTTAATTAAGCACATTTTTGTAGAACATGCTAAAAATAATTATGATTATGCAGTTAAAACAAATTATGAAACCAACATTTACACAAATATTAAATTTCTATGAAATTGACACATGTTTTAAAAATGTTTGTTATTATTTCTTTAACTTCATCAGCTTGGACAACCTTATTTGTCAATTACATACATTTATCTGGTGCTTTTACATGGAATACATGTAACGGGATTACGTATTTAAAATACAAAAATAGTTACAGTTACAGTTTTAATAATTGGTAATTAGAATACAGATTACATTCCAAAAATATTTTGATTACTGAAGAGATTTCTTTTAATTTTATTGTAATTTGTTTAATTTCATATTTTGTCCTTTCAGGTGGAAAACATTTCTACATATAAATGATGCAATCCAAAGTGCATTTGAACAGCAGTGAAACACTTTCTTATGATGTGTTACATTCATACGAGCAGACAGAGAAGTAAGTTTGAAGTCAGTTTGGAGCAGAAGAAATAGAAATAAACCTTGTGTAAATTGTCAGCTTTACACTAAGCTAAAATGCAATTTCTAGCCATTTTACATGCACGTGTTACCAGACACAATCATTATTTTATCAAGAAAATTCACGTTGGATCATAATTTCTATTTTTTGTTAAGACCTTTGATATTAGGGCAAAATAATTATTCTTGATAATAATTTTTGTATTGTTTTCCTGTAAAAATATCTAAAAATACTTAAAACAAGATCAATTAGATTCATCTTGTTTAGAAACAGCACTGCATAAGATATTTAGGTTTTTCAGAGTATGAATTTTTAACATGTGTATTTTGTCTCACTCTACTGGCAGAGTTTTTAAGGTCAAAACAAGTGAAAAAAATCTACCAGCGTTGAAGAAGTAATCCAAAGTATTTAGAGTATGTTATTGACCTTGAGTAATCTAATGAAATACATTACAAATTACATTTTACAGCATGTATTCTGTAATCTGTAGTGGATTACATTTCAAAAGTAACCCTCACAACGCTACAAATACATTTTTTTATTTGTGGCTTAATCAATAATGGGTATAAGAAATTTCCTTTTTTTATTATTGAAACAATCACAGTAAACAAAAGACAAGGACAATTTGTATTTACAAAAGTACATCTTTGACAGTCCAAAATGAGGAATGGTCTAATAATGACTGTTTTTTGTTATTGTAAGATGTAGAAATCATGTGCCTTTAGGTGTGTTTAACTGTCTTTACCTGTTCTGTGACCCACCCATGATCAGCTGTTTTATTTCAGAATGTGTGTGTGTGTGTGTGTGTTATTTGAGAATGTATGGACATTTCTTAAATGTTAATGTTCACAGTTAATACAGCAGTAAACTCAGGAAATCAAACCCAGACATTTAAGAAACAAATATGTGCAGACACCTCCCAACAGATAAAGTATATTTTTAAATCCCTTGTTTAACAAGTTGAATCACTTGAGATGTAGCCTAAATATTTATATAGTTTTATATGCCAAGTTAGGAACTTAGGAAAATCTCCACAAGATTTAGCCTATATAGGTCTATTTTATTAAAGCAGTTGTTAAGTTCAGTTTTATATTCAGTTCTTTATTAATTAATATGAAGAAATGGCAAGACAGGCAAAGAAACCATTCAAACACTTATGTTATTAGCTGTAAAATTGACTAATGTGTGAAGAAAAATGTATTATTTGGGCCAAATATGTAGGACAATATCTTTATTTTCTTGTCCATTTAAGAATTAAAGGGAATAACCTTGAAATGTTCAAGTACTTATTAATTATAAATTATATTAATTTTATTCTACGTACACTTGTCCTCTGGCTCTGTGACAATGTAGATGCGCTGTTAGACGGCTGGGGGCGCCAAATCTCCGTTTCATCCACTGTGACCCAACCATCTAAGAAAAGCGATCTAAACTTCCCCATAGAAAAATGGCGACTTGGGGCAGGTTAGGTGTTAGTTTGCGGAATATACTCAGAAGTTTGTCGTCTCACAGAAATGTATGGTATAGTCGTGCTGTTGGGGTGGGACTGCTGGGCGCTGTTTTGGCAGGTGGATTTACTCGTTATAAGTATGACACATCACACATCGTGTACGCGGAGGAGGCGGCGAAGGTAAATAAACTAATCAGACAACTTTCAAGTTAATGCTAACTAATTTCTTAATGTTGCCCAATAACATGTTATGACAGCCTCCCTGACCTGGAGTCTGTAGCCTGTAGCTTGTTCTGTCATTGTGTTACTTATCATTGTGTTACTTATCATTGTGTTACTTATCATTGTGTTACTCATCATTGTGTTACTTATGTTTGTTGTTCGGTATATGCATATAAAGTGAGACCAGTAGGCATTTAAAAATATAAAATTGGTGTTATACACCTTTTTTCTAATTCTCAATAAAAATAGCTTAATATGCCCTGTTTTGATGTATTTAAATATGTGTGTACATCTTGGAGACGGTTACTTCATTGATATTAAGTTATAGGTGGGGCTTCTGTCAAGGTAAACTGAAAAAGCTACGTGTCTGGTGGTTATTCTACCTAACTGTATGAGTAATGAAACATTGCCTAATGATTAATGTCTTGAACACTGGCAGCCAAAAGTTTGGAATAATGTACAGATTTTTCTCTTATGGAAAGAAATTGGTACTTTTATTCACCAAAGTGGCATTCAACTGATCACAATGTACAGTCAGGACATTAAAAATTTGAGAAATGACTATTACAATATGAAAAATATGTTCAGAACTTCTTGAACTACTTCAAAGTGTTCTCATGAAAAAATCATCCATGTGCAGCAATGACAGCTTTGCAGATCCTTGCCATTCTAACTGTCAGTTTGTCCAGATACTTCCTGTAGCACTTGCCATAGATGTGACAGTCTTGTCGGGCTCTTCTCACGTACCTTACATTCTAGCTGATCCCACAAAAGCTCAATGTGGTTAAGATCCATAACACTCTTTTCCAATTATCTGTTGTCCAATGTCTGTATTTCTTTGCCCACTCTAACCTGGCTTTTTTCTGCAATTATTCCCATAAGGCCTGCACCCCCAGGGCTTGACAATAAGAAATGCCCAATGGCCTGGGGCCAGTGTGAGAGAGATTCGGGCATGCCCGATCAGGCCAGTGCTGCATTTATAACAAGTTGTAAGCAGACACAAAGCGAGAGATTACAAAAATTACACTGGTTTACTGGACACAGTGAGGCACAGTCTGTGAGAGTGTGCAGACACTGATCATGCTCTTATAGAACTGTTCTCACTCTTTTTCCAAGTGACTTAGCAGCAGCAATTACCAATGAGTAGAAAATGCCGGGGTGAAAAAAAACACTTCATGAATTTTGGAGCTTCAGAAATTTCTTTTTAAAGCCATGATGGTAAAAATAGCAAATTTTTTTGTGTTGTGACCAGTGAAAATTTTGGCAGGGCAAGTAAATATCTGAAGCACTGGCCCGGACCTTTGTATGAATTCTTCAGTTTTTTGTCAATTTAAAGCATTGTATAGCTTTCATTCCTTAAAACAATGATTGACTGACCAGTTTCTAGAGAAAGAGTTTTTTTTGTTGCCATTTTTGACCGAATAATGAAGATTATTTCATACTGTGGCAACTCAAAAACAAACACAAAGACAATGTTAAGCTTCATTTAACAAACCAAATAGCTTTCAACTGTTTGATATAATGGCAAGTGATTTTCTAGTAGCAAATTAGCAATTTAGCATGATTACTCAAGGATACGGTGTTCGAGTGATGGCTGCTGGAAATGGGGCCTGTCTAGATTAGATAAAAAAATAACTTTTTCCAAATAGTGATGGTGCTGTTTTCTACATAAGTAATGTCCTGACTATACTTTATGATCAGTTGAATGACACATTGGTGAATTAAAGTACCAATTTCCTTCTGAAAGATCCAAATCTGCACATTATTCCAAATTTGTGGCCTCCAGTTTGTATGATTTAAACAAGGTAAAAATGTGTTAACAAAGCCAGGACTACAACACAATATAGCTGAAAGCAATATCAAATTAGCTCAAACATTTCATAAATGCACATGAGAATACACATTTAATGCTAAAATGACAGTAAACTTCACAAAAATGGTATACAAATGAATCTGGCAACGTGTCTGTTTTGTCAAGAATATACAGGATGATTTTGCTGCATATTCCGATTTAATGTAGCACATCCAAGTTTATGTATTTATTTATTTATTTATTATTTATCCAATTGACAATAATTTCAGCTTTATTGAAAATCTAAATATGAGGACATTTGTCTCATTCTAATTCTCTTCATATTTGTTTGTTTCAGAAAGCGGAGACCACAGTGCCAACAGTTTCAGCAAGGCGTCTGCGATTTAACCAGTTTGCCTCCATGATCTATGAACATGAGCCATATATGACACCTAGAGACTTCCTCCATTCAGTCATGCTGGAGAAGGTGGACCGTAAGTGACCAAAGACAAACAAACAAACAAACACTCATACTGATGCATACATCCACGTGGAAATGCAGATACTCTCAAAAATTACTTGTATGCACTAGTGATGCACCATAATATATAAATTAGAATGTGATATTGTAAATTCCTTTTGTATTCGACTATACTGTTATATTACTTTATACTTTGGAAAGACATACTTTCATCTTAAAAAATATATATATTGTCAATTTTGATTTAAACTCTTGTAGGGCTGCTATCCGCTGACAAAAAATCCATAACAGTGAATGAACTTTACCTGATCACTTAAAAGCCTGCTGAACTACTATGTTAAGCACACACATTTTAAACCAAATGTTTAGGTTGGTTCATTCTGCTATTAATATACAGTATGTATTTTACAGTAATTTCCAGACAATACTAAGACCTCTATTCAATTCAATTCAATTCAATTCAATTCAATTCAATTCAATACTTTATTGCCATACAACTCGGTACAAGTTGTTAGGGATTTGCTACAGTGTGCTCATAACAACAAGATGCAACCAAAGACATAGAACAATTATATACACAACGATATCCCCCACGGGATGACACTTGACACAGACAGATAAAAGTAAAAGGAACACACCGCTCACCACGTACTTGGATGACAGTCCAGTATGCTATAGTGGCTGATGTCAGATAGGAGTGACAATTACATACGAATACAGAGCGCAATCCACAACTCTACAATAGATAGATAAAATCGATAAAAAACACTGATGGTTGTCATAAAATATATAAAAAAATATAATAAAACACTATAAAAACAATTAGTGCCAATAATGCAAAAAAATATGCAAATACTGCAGACTCGTTAAGAGAGCCTTTTTTCCATAAGTGACTGGTTCATGGGTTGAGGGCTGTTAAGAGATTTTATAGCTCTGCAATATGTACTATTGAGGAAGCAGGAGGTTTTTGTCTTAATAGCTCTTAACCTTCTTCCTGATGGAAGTATGGAGAAAAGGTAGTTGGCAGGGTGAGTATCATCTTTGCGACGAATACGGGCCTCGTAGATCTCACAGATTGGGGAGAGTTTGCAGCCAATGATTTTTGAGGCTGTATTCACTATCCTGTCTAGCTGAGACCTCTGCTGGACAGTAGAGTTGCCATACCAGACAGTAATAGAAAAAGTAAGGACACTCTCGATGGCAGCTTGGTAGAACTGCAACATACCCTTGCAAGCAACTCCAAATTTCCTCAACTGTCGAAGGAAAAAAAGCCTCTGATGGGCTTTTTTAGTAATGGTAGTTATGTTATCATCCCATTTTAAAGATGATGATATCAGTAGTACCTAAAAACCTAAAACTGTCCACCAGCTCCACCACCTCCCCATTAATGTACAGGGGCTGGGACAACTTCCCCCTTCTACGGAAGTCAACCACTAGCTCCTTAGTTTTGGAGACATTTAACTCTAAATTGTGGTTGGAACACCATTCAATCAATGCGAGGACCTCTTTCCTATAGGCAACATCGTCGTCCCCAGAAATGAGCCCCACTATTGTTGTATCATCTGCAAATTTAAACATTTTAACAGATTCAGTGTGTGATGTGCAATCATCTGTGTATATTGAATATAAAAGAGGTGACAAAACACACCCCTGAGGGGCTCCAGTGTTAATATGCTTAACATTAGAGATGTTAGAGATGTGCTGACACATACATTTTTCTCCACACTCCCTCTCTCTTTCTCACTTATACTCTTATTATATTTACATCTTTCTAGTGTGAGTGAGTATCACAGTACAAGTACTTTGAATCTTGAAGTAATCACATCTGCATGTTAGGCCTTGTATTCATTAATTCTGAGCATAATGTACAAAGATCTTTCAAACACCACGATGGGCCTCAAAACTTTTTTTTTCCCTGTTAATTCTCACTCTCACTATAAAGCAAAATATTGTCTCAGCAATCCTCAGTCTTCCTCTCTTACAGACAAACTACAGAAAAAGACGCTGACCAAAAGAGTGAGTGAAATCCAAATAAGCCCTCATGAAAGTTGTTCTAAACATGAAGAGATTAGCTCTAAATGAGAGCTATTAAAGTGTGAACATGCATAAAGTTGTATTTGTTTTATTTAGCTGAAAATCTCTTCTGACACCATCAAAGCTAGCTAAATTTTGCTGTCTGTTCATAAAGCCGTTTACTTTTGATTTTTACCATGGCAGGATGTGGAGGAGATGATGAAGGTGGCTTCCAAGGCTGAGGCAGGAAACAATCTATTCAGAGGAATCGGAGACAAAGGTAAATGTTAAGCAAACACCTGTCTCACCCATGACAGAGTCCACCTGCCTCAATAAAGTGCCATGGTCTGTGTGAAACTTCCTGTCACTTATGGTTTAGAAACACATTTCATTTATGTTCCATTTTTGAGGGTTTTAATTCATAACTTTGAATTTGTTTTAATGCAGGATATCGTTTTTGTGTATGTATGTGCATGTGTATATGAGTATAAATAAATTGAATGTTAATTCATCTTCTTTTCTTAATTGTGATTTCAGGGCTTATCTCTTACACAGAGTACCTGTTTCTCCTCACTATTCTTACAAGTAAGTGATTTCCACCCAATATAGTTCAGTACCAGTCCCTCATCTCTACATCACCGCCTAGATGATTTGTGCTTTTAGTTTCTCGTTGATCAGGTAGACACAGATGAGTCTTTATCTTCGGCAGTGATAGTTGTGTAATTCTTTGTAAGTCTAACCTCAAGTTTCTCCACAGTCCCAAAAGTCACTGAAGACTGGTTGTTAATCATTGTAATCAGAGGGATCTGGTTAAAATGTTCTGTAATTGGTTAAATACAATGAGAGGAATGAGAATAGATGTACATTGATGCTGCATGAGATAGAGCTTGCACTATAAAGTGCAGATCATGGAACAACCCAAAGCATCATGGGGCATTCACACTGACAGCGACTTCAGTTACAAAGCAACTGGAAATTGCTTTGAAGTGAAATTATTTGAAGATATTTTATATTAGGGGAGTGCAGAGAGATTATTTAGTAGAGAGCAGAGATAGTTGTTGTCTCTACCCACATACACGGTTATATTATAAGAATATGCGGATAATCGTGTCAAAAAGTGCCAGCATCAGAGTGATTTTGACTGATTCATACATTGATAATCATTCATCTTGATCATGATTTGATGCATGATGCACTTCTGAAATGTATATACAAATTGTATTGCTTCTAGAATGTTTATTTTTAGCAGCAAGAAAATTCCCAAATTAGAATGATATCTTATGTAAGGGGTAATGCACATTCAGCCAGTAATCACACAATAAACCAGACAGGATGATCAGTGATTAGTCTTTTATTAGCCTGAAGGTGTTTATTTTGTGATAACAACTGGCTGACTGTACATTATCCCACTTATTACATGGATACTAATCAAATAAATAAAAACATGGACATAAAATATTGATTTGCATTGAAATTTGGTAATTTGAGAAGACAAAAATCACTGAACAGCTGAAATCAACCTCCGGGGTTGCGTCGGAGTTCTGTTGGAGTTTATTTTGTCTGATTGCTTATTCAGCCTATTGCAATACTACTTGCCAAATAAACAAATAAATGGACATGAAACATTGGTTTGCACTGAAATTGTGTAATTATGTGAGCGGAAAGAAATTGCTGAAACATTGATTGGAGTTAAAATTATTTTATTAGCTTACTTGTAGAGATCGCACAGTGATCCGAGAAGCAGGAGAGACAGCTCGCACTACCCGGATAAGCGGTCTGATATGTGGATGTGCGGTTCTTTCAGAGCAATATCGGACAGCTGGATGGTGCCATTGAACAATCAGAATTGAGTATTCCAGAGAGCAGAGATGTAATAATAAATTATATCAGATATTTAAAATGTATGGCCAGTTGTGCACCAATAACCTTTGGACATCCAGCAGTATGAGCATCTACTGATGACCAAATAGAGATCTGGGGACATCCTGTACAAAAAAAAAAGCAAACATTCACTGTCTGAACGCGGCAATACAAACATACCTTAAGTTAAACTGTTATGGAAGGACAGTTTCATTCTTATTTCAGTCACATGTTTAGAGCTGTATGTTCAAGGGTGTAGATTTGGCTTGAACATTGGGGTGGAAACTGTATGAAGAATTTACATGTTTCCATTGATTGTGTTATTGATATACAGCTTACTTATCTCCCGGCAAATATATTGCTTTGTGTACATGTGCACATAAGATTGCTTGTTCAGTGCTTGCTTATGAAAAATGAAGTGTCTTCTGATTCTTGTTTGATCTGAGGGTGTACTAAAGTATACACTGTTACACCTTAATCATATCACAATTGGATCACAGTTATACATGTCAAATTGACTGACTGTGTGTGTGTGTGTGTGTGTGTGTGTGTGTGTGTGTGTGTGTGTGTGTGTGTGTGTGTGTGTGTGTGTGTGTGTGTGTGTGTGTGTGTGTGTGTGTGTGTGTGTGTGTGTGGTTTACGAGGACTTTTGTTTATGTAACAAACTGGTAATCACAAGGGTATTATGCTATAAATATGGTTTGAGGATATTTCTAGTGTCCCCATAATTCAAATCGCTTAAAAAAACATACTAAACAATGTTTTATTGAAAATGTAAAAATGCAGAAAGTTTTTATTGAGTGTTAGATTTAGGGGATAGAATCTATAGTTCATACAGTATAAAAAACATTATGTCTATGGAGAGTCCTCCTTAAGGATAGCCGCACCAACATGTGTGTGTGTATGTGTGTGTTTGTGTGTGTGTATGGGTGGGGGATTCTTGTTCAGATGAGGGGTTGCAGATTACTGCAGATTACTCGCAGATTACTCGCAAATTAGAAGTCATTGCTTTGACTGAATTTAACTGCATTGTGATTCCAGAACCTCAAACAGGATTTCATATTGCTTTCAAAATGCTTGATATTGATGGCAATGAGCATGTGGACAAGAAAGAGTTTCAGAAGGTATGGCATGTCTTTTCACACCTAATTTTGTATGATATAATTTCAGCAACATGCTTTCTTCCTATTGAAACTGATTTGCGGAAATGTTGTTCAGAATCCATTTGTTTTTATAATTCGTTATAAATTATAATGTAACGATAATAATAATAATCATTATAGTTTTATATGTCACAAGAACTGTGGAATGTAAAAATGGCCTGTGGACGAAAACGTTTTTGGAAAGATTTTGAGGAGTTTGAGAGTGGAGTAGTGTGGTCTTTTGTGTCTGTCTGATGATGCTTTGTGCTTCTCTTAATGCTGACATGAGATGATCAGATTGGTGTCAGGTATTTGGGCATGGTTGATGCATGAAAGTGCACCATGAGAGCTACATAAATAAAATTGTACTTCGTTTAAATTTGGTTTAACATTTTTTATCTGTTCACATCAGTGCACTATGTGGTAAAAGTTGAAGAATCACACAAGCCTAAAAGAAAACAATTAACTTAAATGAATAGTTCACCCGAAAATTATCTCATCATTTACTCACCCTCATGCCATCCCACATGTGTAAAAAGTATGAGAGAATTTTCGTTTTTGGGTGAACTATTCCTTTATAGATCAACATCCCCTTGTCCCTTCTGTATAGTATACACTAGAAGGATGAGTGAATCAGGGCCAGTTACATGAGTGTGCCTGACTGAATCTTTACCAGCAGTCTAATAGCTTTGCTCTCTTCTCTAAAGCTGAAGAAAATAATTCGCCCAAGGAAAAAGCTTCTAAAGCAGGGTGGGACAGAGGTAGGTGTATATTTGTATCAGCAACTTTTCACAGAAATATTAACATTGAAGCTGTTAAATAGCATTTCTAAATAAAAGTTATTTAGAAATGCTTTTATGTTCTTTACTTCTCTACCAAAACACTTCCTAGTTGTGTTAAATATTAAAGTTAAAAGTTTATATTGTGCTGAAATATCTGCTATATGTTTGTAAACATTGCTTTATTACATTAGTGTGTAAGCACACTATGATTGGTACTATTCCTAGTATTGTTTGTCTGCAGGGTTCAGACACAGTTGATGAGGTCAACACCACACTACAGGTGTTCTTCTTTGGGAAAAATGGCAAGAACAAACTCCAGTACAATGATTTCTGCAGGTACAAATAACATTTCCTGTGCCTGTAAGGCAGTCATTGCTGAGGCAACCATCACTATTTCTATTACTCATAGGGATGGGTCAAAATGACACCGAATGTGATGAAAATGTTCCAAATATGGGGGATGCTGGGATGAGCCAGTGGTGAATTCCTCTGTAGCAATAATAAGTATTAATTAAACCTATAGCTGTCAGTCTGTACAAAGTTTCAGAGGCAAATGGTGTTGAATGTGTTGCAAGTATGAAGTGTTTTTTATTTTGTAGAAAACAGCAACAAATGTTCAAGATTTAGAATTTATTTAAAATCAGTGATCCAAATGAAGTATTTGACCTAAATGGACGATACTTAAAAACACCACTCACAATTTCTTTAGAAAATGTATAAATCTAGCTTTGTCTGTGTTATTTTAAATTTAATTATTTGGTAAAACATTATACTGTGATATAAATTATAGTGTCTTTGTGACAAGCAACTTATTAACTTGCCTATACCATTAAACTGTGGAGTTTCCAATCACTTTTACTTGTTTTTGTGTATGATACAAAAATAACATAATTCTGGGGATTTCTGAATTCCAAATGAATATGTTTAAGGTGATGACATTACATATTATATGTTAAATATAGACTTAGAGTTGTAGAATACAACAACTTATATTCTTCATATTAAAGGTAATGCTCGCTACATAGAAGTGATATGACAATATTCTGTTTTAACATTTGTTTGGTGTTCAAAGATGTATTGCTGTTCAAGGAATTGTTATTTTGTGCAGGTTTATGGAAGACTTGCAAGCAGAGGTGCAAGAAATGGAGTTCCTGCAGTTTTCTAAAGGGATGAAGACCATGAGGCGGGAGGACTTTGCTGAATGGCTACTTCACTTCACCAACGAAGAAGACAATGAGGCATACTGGGAAAACATGCGGAAGAGGATCCCCGCTGGACAGGTAACATGTTTTAAACATTAACACTGATAACCCAGATTCAAGTTAATTTGCCACTTGATATTAACTGGAATTGTTTTTATCTAATGGTTCAACTGTAGGTGAGCGTTTGCTAGTCAAACTGTAAGAGGTGAACCCAAGATGATTCACAGCTGTAATTAACTGACTAAGGCAGTCCAACAAAGTACTGCATGATTCAACATTGTTATTTGAAAAGGGAATAACACTTTGAGCATTACTGTATGTCATTGGAAATGTTACAGTCTCAAAGTTTATTTTAATTTAGTAATAATGTTTTGTCTTTGTCAGAACATCACCTTTGATGAATTTAAAGCATTCTGTCTCTTTACCAACCACCTGGAGGACTTTTCTTTGTCAGTCAAAATGATTAGTGATGCCAGCAAGCCAATTGGAATAGGTAGGAAATCTGGATGAGGATATTTAATAACCTAATTCTAGAGAATGTCCTGAATGCAGTTCTCCTCAGGGCATTTCCAATGTCTTATTTACCTATTATGTATTTGAGTGATTGCAATGCATTGCATTCTCCATTTATCTGTATCACCATAGCTCAGTTCAAACGAGCAGTGAAGATAGCTACAGGTCAAGAGCTTTCTGAGAACGTTTTGGACACAGTGTTTAAGATCTTTGACCTGGATGGAGACAACTGTCTAAGTCAAAAAGAGTTTCTCGCCGTGATGAAAGACAGAGCACTTCGTGGGCTCAGGGTGAGAAATAATCTAGCTCATCAATTGAACATTCATTCACAAAAAAAATTGTTTTTACATTATAATGTTGTGCAATTATTAATTGTATCAAACATTATTAGAGTTAGAAGTGATATTGATTGTAAAAGTTGACATTTAAACAATTAAAGGATTTGCAGAACAGTTAAGAGTCAAATCTAACACTACTGAATAATTTGGCAGATTGCGTGTATTAGCTCAGAGCGGTGACAGGTAGGCCTAGATTTCAGTTGCATCTCTGTGTTCCATAGGTTCTACCCCAGTATGGCTTTTCTGATTACTGGAAATGTGTGAAAAGAGAGACACTGCAAGCAGCTAAAGAGGCACTTCGGAACACCGGCAGCCCTGTCTAACAGGAGAAGGTCTGGCTGGCATACAGTATGTGACTGGTCAACTGTGGTTCTACAAAGTTCATATGCTTTTGGGGAGAAAAGTAATACATAATTACTTGCCTACAAATGCCAGGGTTTGTTTATCTTGACTAGTTTTGATGTATAATATTAATGAATACATTTCTAAAAAATATTTTTTACACAAGCCCAAAATATATTGCTTATGAAGTGATATTGTTATTGACACAAACTTATTAAATTGTCAAAAATTAAGATTAATTGTATTTAAAACAAAAAAGGTAGTTTCATGAATGAGCTTTACCAGAAATCTTGAAATAAGAGGTTTCACTACTTGCCAAATCTATGTTGTTGTTTTTTGTTTTTTTTTCAGACGATTTATTTTGTGAAATGTTATGCAATTTGAGGCCTGTGCACACTCCCACAAGATTACACTGTTAGTTTGCAAAGCTTTTGCTTGTCTGGATTGGACATAACTATGTAATGACAAACACGTTTTAATTGTATTTCTTACATGGGATATGGCTGTGGTATTGTTTACATACAGTATAACCTTCATTGTGTCTCATGTTACGCTTTGATGTTAATGGAAATAATAACATTATCCTGTGGATAATCTGCATGAAATGAAGATTTAATGAATCATGTCAAACCTCTACCACACTTTTTCTGGGTGTAGTTGGTGCTGTTTTGTGATTTAACAGTAATTTACTAAATAATTTGCTGTTATTATACATGGCAGCATAAATCACGAGTGGTCAAACTAACCACTTCATTAGAAAACTCTTTGAGATTTGTCCTCTTTGATTTTCAGTTATGGAATTGATTTGACTGAAATCCAGTTTTCTTCATTTAAGTAGAAAGACTGCTGTTTAGTTAGTCACATGTGGGGAATATCAGTTTAACTCCTTTCTTATTTTGGTTGTTGGGGTACTGTTGTTATTATTATTGGGACACTATTATGTTTTCAGTCATTGCTTTTTCAGATTTGTCAAAATCTTTTTTATTTGTTTTAATATCACAGAATTGTGCTAGCTAACAAATGTGGTTGGTAATTTAATTTAGAAAGGAGACGGTTAAAAGACTATCACTTAATTATTCCTCCTTTCACATTTAGAATTTGATAGTTTTGTTAAAAATCTAGTTGTTACACACTAGCCAGTCCCAAAGTTAGTTCCCTTCTTCGATGAAAAAACAAAATAAATAGTCTCTGGAAAAACTCTTTGAAGTTTTTCCAGAGACTATTTGGCTCGTGACGTCAGGAGGTCTCTGGCGCTCTGGCTCACAATTGGTCCAGGGATGCTGCGCGAGAGCTCCATCACCCAGAACAGCAGACGCGCGCTGACCAAGACTCGCGTCTTTGAAACAAAATCTCCAGTTTTACACTCCAAAACAAACGGACTGACAGCGATATCCGCTTCACATCCCGTCCAAAAACTTCCACATGAAACTGTAACGAGGCAAAAGAAACAATCACGCTTCAACTCTTTCTTGTTCTGCGCGTTAATCTCGGTTTGTTTATGTTTTCGTAGTTGGCCAGCGCGAGACAACGATTTCGACAATGTTTTTGGAGAGGGCGCTGCGCGTGAGTGTGTGAGGAAGAGGGGGTTCGCTGAATACACAGAGAGACATCTCAAGTCTCGAGTGCGCGCTAATGAATTGACTTGACTGATCTGAATGGATTTTTCTATTTGGAGCTTTAAATAGCAATAGTGGACAGCGAGGCAGAAACGGACACTTGCAGCATGGCATTTTTATAACATTTAAAGCTCCAAGAAACATACGGACGGCTCGAAGAGGAAACGCTGTTTGAAAGTGGTTTTCGTTGCGGTTTTGTGGCGTAAATAACTCCAGCCGGTGACAAAATGATGGCTGGCGGGGTAGTTCAGCAGAACGGGATCTTCTCCACTCCTCGGCACCTCTCACAGTCACCACAAATGGACTCGGACCCCTCCGATTCTAGAAAGAGACAACTGGAAACACCGACCGAAGCGAGCAGCACCAAGCGCTCCAACACCGGAGGTAAGCTCGACAGTTCTCGGGCCTGCTGCTGTAAATAAGTCTGTCAAACGAGCCACTCCAGTCAGCTTAAGTGTAGCCTAGTCTAGGTTTAGAATTGCATAGGAAAATAACTACTAAAACTTTTGAAATAGGTAAGACTGCAAATAATCCATAGATTTTTGACTTTAGACCGCGGTTCGCATAGCAATACCGTTTAAAAGACGTGGAAATAAGACTGCATTGACTGTGATCGTTTGCGTTTAGGCAAAATAATTAATTAATTTGATTCATTAAAATATATATTTATATTAATATAAACCTGACTAGCCCTTGGTGTTCGGGACTGACCCGGTGGGGTGATGTTCAGTGTGGTGGTGGTCTCTCCTCTGGGAGTTGAGCTAAACTGAGCAAAAAATGAATGAAAGGGAGAAAGCGCACATGCTGCTTTAGTTCAATCCCTATTCACATGCAGAAACAAAAGATTTCATTCCTTACCATGTGGAGCATCTTAATACATATCCCAAAGTGAACTGGGGACTATTTTGATTTTTGAAAGGTTGACATTATTTGTTGCTGATATATTACAAGTCACTTGAGGACAATACAGTACTACTAAACATTGTCAGACGTCCTTACCTTTACGCTTGTAAGTCAAAAAGAGGTTTAGGGTGTTTTTGGCAGGTTAATAGTCTGTTAGATATATTCTTATTCCATTTTATTTCTGCATGATGGTGTGAGTCATTGCTCTTTAAATAATAACTGAAAAGGTAACGGGAGAAACACGCAAAGTTGTGTATGTCCAGGAGCAGTTCCTTCAATCTGTGCTTGCGTGCATATCTGAAATGTTCATCGCCTTTCCAAGACTTTCCCACAGTGGCAGCTGCGGAGGGTTGAAGGGTGTAAGACTTTACCTAACAATTGTCATTGTTTTTATTTTTCTGACTGTGAAATAAACTCAAGTTTTCAGTTCATTTTTGAAGACCTGTATAAGTTTTGGATTGGAGGAAAAATAAAAAGGTTTTCGTTAAGTCGTGTGTACATGTGAGTTTTGCTTTAGTTGAGCGTGATCCGTGGGGCAGCTGCTGCTGTGGAGACTCAGTGCAGCTGTCCATCGAGAGTTTGGACCCGACATCACCCTTCCATGCTCAGCCAGAGTGAATAGGAAAACACAAAACAAACACACACACACACACACACACACACACACACACACACACACACACACACACACACGAGAGAGAGAGGCGGGTGTTTTTCAATGCTGAGAGTTTGACCTCCAATGAGGTGAGTCGAGCGTTGTGTTGAAGGTTTGTGAGTTGATTTGTATGAAGAAAATTAGCTAGATAAACGGTGTTATTAACTAAAGCAAGTAACACATTTTATTATCATGCTACTGCTCATTATATGTATAATTAATACTGATTTAAGTTAAATATTTTTAACTTTGCTCTAGCGACAAAATGTAGGCTACATAATTTAAAGGCAATTGTACAATTAAACTTTTTTATCATTAATTACGTAGTACTTTAATTACTATGATTTTATGACCCATTGTTATTATTATTAAAAGGATAATATCATACTACAATATTCATAATGCTACTAATAATTTACAATACAAATATACATGATTTAAATGTCACTTATTTCCTTTTGTTGTTAGTAATTATTGGTGTTAGTGCATTTTTATAGTCATGTGTAGACCAAAGGATATTTGGGATATATTATAACTGTAGTAAGATTTCAACCCATTTCAATCTTCAATGTTAACCTTTTCACAATTCAATTTGATGAAATTTTGTTATGAAATTGAAATGTGTACATTTATAAAACTAGTTTTTATATTTTTGAGTGTATAACAGTTTGCAAATCCTTTAACACATCAGTAGATTATCAGTGCAATACAGCACAGTAGTAAAAAAAAAAAAAGAAAAGATTATAATATGTAACTATACCTAGATTGTGTAGTGGGAATGTAGTCTTAGGTGTATTAATATAAATCATGTATGTAAGTTTTTGTGGAGACATTTTACAGATTCGTCTTTTATTTGCACAGTCTCTTTGTTCATTGGCAGTTCGGCCCATCATTCATTCTATCTATCCACCTTACTGGCTTTGTTAATTAAAACAATCATGTCAATGAACACTCCCTTCCCCCTGCAAGACCTTTGACCTGATGAAAGTGAAGAGCAGGATGGTAACTGAGTGAGATCCCTCTTTATGCCCCCTTTAGTAAACAGCCATTGATTGCTGATGCTAATTTTGCCAGTGTACACGCAGTTACTTTGTGTGTGTGTGTGTGTGGCCTCTTACCAGATGCAATTGAAATGATATGTTAATGTTGCTAATGGAGGTTTTGGCAGAGCTATTTATGTTGGTGTGTTTTTGTGTGAATTAGTATTAGATCAAAAGGTGTGAGAGAGAGGGAGCAAAAGAGGGAGAGAAGGACACAGGTGCCCTTGCAGTGTGCGGTGACGTGAGTTGACTGTGAATTGGGCAGGTGGTGGGGAGAGGAGGGGCTAGAAAGAGAGAGGGAGAGGGTGCATGTATTCTAGAATGTCCAGTGGATGTGTTGAACGTGATTGGTTTTTCTAAGTAAAGTAGCATCTCTACTCTCTGCATGCTGCATTTGAGACACCCAGCAGAGCGCATCAATATACCTCTATGGATATGTAGAGAATTTATCAACCTCAGCTGAAAAAAGCTACTATGCAAATGAAGTATGACAACTGGGACCACGCTTATACACCCTCCCCCACCAAGCGCAGTCGCACACCCGCGTTGGGTATAGAGTCGTAGGATTTATAGGCAGTAATTTAGTTGGCCGGCCCCTTGGCGCTCTGCGGCAGATCCTTTCTGCCATTTTCAAATCTCTCTCTCTCTCTCTCTCTCTCTCTCTCTCTCTCTCTCGCTGTGTTTCCAACATGGCCATCCAAGGAGTCCAACGCCTCCCAGTTTTTGCTCTATACCTCCTCTCCGCTCACGCAAGGTCACTCCCTTGCACTTTCTCTCACTCTTTCTCTTTTGTTGGCTCTCCACAGCCTCCCTCCATCCTACCTTTTCATATTTCACCTAAACGTGAGCAAGGTGCTACGTCTTTTATAGTGCTGCGTCAAAGGGGCAAAGAGGAAGAAAGCCTTGGTGTGTATATGTGTGTGTGTGTGTGACGCTGGGGAGGGGTGTGGGGTGATTGGACACGCTAGGTGCCTCTCTGTAGAATGCAGCACAGTGCTGGAGCTCTCTCTGAATATGGATGAGAAGGAAAGCAGAGGGTGATGCAGTAGGAAGATTCCCCCCTTCAGTCTGCCTCTGCCTGAACAATACAAGCCTCTTCGCTTCAAACACACACACACACACACACACACGCACACACGCACTTTCATACACATACTCACACACATACACACACAGCAATTGCATTACCATCACACACAATCAGAGAGAGAGAGAGAGGAAAAAGAGAGAAAGAGAGAGAGACGGGGGCTGACTGCGGGTATGGAGGGGAGGATGCGCTGACGTTGTCCCCCTCTCGGATACGAACCTGGGGAAAAAGGTTGACTGGCCACATTCCTTGACGGCAGCAGAGCTCCTATGATCAGCCTGCAGTCGGGTATCGCTCACTGGTACAGCCTCTAAGTGTCCATGGATATCTGAACACCACCTCCAGTACAGTACAGCAGAATGGGTAAGAGATTCTGTCCCCTATTGTTGACTTGTTGAATGTAAGAGAGGTGTGTGCAGACGAGTTGACCATTTTTCTTTTCACTCTCTATTCTTTCGCCCTTTCTGCCCTGTCCTCTGCTGGTATATCTTCATTCATTCTCTGGGAAGGAGAGGCTTGGTTGTCCTTGCAGTGTGCCTAGGACAGGCCCTCCTTTTCACATGCAGAGTGTGTGTGTTTCTTGGGGGTGTGGGGGTTTAACAATGCAATCTCTCTTGACCCACTCCCTCTGTGTGTTTGCATGACACTCTCTTCACACAGTATATGGTGTACGTGTAATCATAGGTTTGAGTCTGAGAGCGTCTGTGAGCGTTAGCGGCTGTGTAAGTACGGCTCGCTGGCAAACATCAGCAACAGATTGTATTATTTACTCAGACTCTCACTGTTGAAAACCTGTTACACCAGTGTTTCTTACATCATTGCCGCAAGCAGGGAGAGCAGCGCTCCCAAAGCGCTGCTCTGAAATCAGAACTGCATAAGAATGTGCTAAGGTGTCCCTTCTAACAACAGGTAACAGACAGCAGCCCTTTCCCATTGGCTCTTTTTGCCTTCAAAATGTCGTTGTGGAAACCATTGTGAGGCTATTGATGGCCAGCCATGATGGAGAGAGTGAAGTTTTCGCTCCTCGATGGCCAAGGTCAAACAGTCCCATGCCGTCACCAATCTGTAAATCGGCTGCTAGCATATACGGTGAGAATCAGTGATTCAGTTCCTGCATTTGACAAGAAATGTCGTGGGTGTGCTGGTTAGGCATACTTCATTGATTATGAGAGCCCTGATTGCCCTTTCGTTTTCTCTTTTGTTTCCATGTCTTATGAACTCGCTTGCTCCTTATCCCTCTGGCTGCACTCTTCAAAAAACTCCATCATGGATTCCTGAGCGTGTGTATAATGTGTCCTGTCCTCTTCCTCCGATCACTGCAAACTTCCCTCATTAAATCGTCCCTGTAACAGTGTCTGCATTCATTCCATTCACACTTGCACCGTCCCCTTTAACAGACCAGTCATTGATAAGATCGGGATCTGCCCAGCTGTGTATGTGTGTGAATCATGGCTGCAGAGAGCATTGTGGATTGGAATCCTATCATTACCTGTCAATCGTGTGTGGCAGAGAGCATTGAGTCGGGTAAGTCGGGCAATGATGTAATGTGTATTCCACTGCGCACCTGGAGGGCTGCAGAGGACAGGTACAGATTGAACCTCTCTGCGCGGTTTCGTTCAGATCCTCATCTTGTTCACTACCCCCTCTCAAGGGCCCTGTGGAGAGAGCTGGTGGTTATCGTTCCCTTGCGTGTTGAGCATTTGTATATGAGTGTGTGAAGTCTTTATGAGATTAAGCATTTGTTGGACGTTGTGTGTGTGTGTAATCAAGAAACATGAGGTCAGTCCCAGTGCAGAGAATAATAAATCTCTCACCCTATGACATTTGCACTTATTCATTTAACAAATAATTTTTTTTAGGAGTGACTGAGCACAGAGCAGAGCCAGTCAGACAGAGAGAGAGGGAGAAAGAGAAGAGAAGAGAAAAGAGAGGGATGAACAAAAGAATAGCAGTGCTGCAGATAACAGCTTTTAGATCTATATACATCTATACAATTTTTATTTGGCCTTTTACACAGTGTAATGCATTTCCATAGAATTGTGTGGAAATGTGAGTGATTGGGTACCTCTGTGTTTTTCTCGAATTGTCTTTTCCATTTAAATTCTGCTCAAGTATCTTTCTAACAGTGCATTGCACATTCAGCTGCGTATTTAGGGATTTGTACTGCGTGTAAGCTTTCTTTCTTTCTGTCTTTGTTTTTCTTCTGTCTTTTTTGTCTTTCTGTTTGACCTGATTATGCATTACAACTGAAGCTAATGTTTGCTTTGATCCTGGTTCCATCTACTAACTGACCCTCCCACTCTTGGCTTGATTATATATGCTTGAGCTGAACAAAATATGTCTTTGGATTTCCCAGATCCTCTGATTTTATGGTATTAATGGGATTTCTTACAATGTTGACCAGACTTGCCTTCCAGTGAGAGTGTGTTGTGTTTCTGAAAGAACCACACAATTGTTCCTCATCAAATGACTCACAGCAGCAATATTGTACAGGTAAAAGTGGTGTTCAGCTCTGTGCTATGTAGCGGACTTCAGTGTGATTTGGAATGTATCAAGCGTTCCCATAGGAGAGTCAATCAGAGTTGCTTAGAGACCATAATATTTTCACCTTCTATCTGCCACCCCTCCCCTCTCCTCTTCTCCTCATCTGTCCTCTCTGCTTCTAGCTGCTGTATTCTTCTACCACTCTCTGAAATAATCTTTCTTTTCTGGTATAATATTCTTTTCTTCATTCCAGACAAATCTTTTTCATGCCATTTTTATTTTTCAGCTTCTTCCCTTTACTCTTCCATCACGTTTTTTAAATGATTGGCTTCTTTTGTTTATTAGTAGCGTGCTTGCTCTTATCCTGCTTACATCCTGCAGTTCGTGTTCTCTTCTGTCTAGTGTCTCTCCTTCTCCTCTCTCTTCTTCCTCTGCAGTGGTACAGGGTCAGCTGCTGGATATTGGGGGTATTTGAGTCTGCAAAATGTCTTAAAACATCTTATCTGTCTGATTTTCTACAGTCTCCAAAAGACACTGATATAATACTTTTACACTGTTTCCCTTTGGTACACATATGTTTACACAACACACTAATGCACTTGAAAGCATCTAAAATACCATATTTACTGCAAACACATTTAAAAGGTTTGTTTGAGTTGTGCCAACACAATGTTTTAGTGGGCTGTATCAGATGTCCAACATGGCTTGAGCATCAGGTTATGATGGAAGTTGTTTTAATGTTTAGCGCCAAAGGTTTTGTTTGTTGACAATAGTACTCAATATTGAAATCTCTGTTATGAACATCCCTTGGCCTAGTAATGCACTCTGGGCCATATGTTTTGTTTGAGATGTCTAATATTGCTGTGGGAGAGGGAAACCTAGTCCCCTCCGGGAACCTGTGACTGACTAGTGTGCTGTTGGCTGGGTTCTGCAGGAATAATCTGAGGATTTAGCATCCATATGCTCCTGCCTGAACCGCCTTCCAGGCAATTACCCACAAGCCCATGGCCTCAATATTGTGAAGCACTACAAACTGCCTACACGCACACACCACCCGTCCCACCCACTACTTAATCCTCAAACTTCTGTCTTTGATACTGTACCACGATGCTGAGGATCTGAGCAGTTTGTCAGTCAGCTGACCATGTGTGTGTTAGAGAGAGAGAGTGAGATGGCGAGGAATATAGTGTAGGCCACAAAACGCAAAGATAGTTTGGTTAAATTTAGACCTCTACCAACCCAAAGCAGGTCACTTTAGCTCTGCATGGGAAAAAGTGGGACAGAGGCACAATCTGAAGGAACTCATCAGGGAGAGAGAAAGAAATGTGAAAAGAGAGAAAGTGAAGAAAAGAATCAGACAGTACCCTCTCATGTTTAGTTTGTTTATTGTTTCAAAAGGACCTGTATTGAGGTATAATAATTCTTTGTTCAAGTAGCCTCTGGTTGACTTCATACGGTTTGCAAACTGTTATATAATCTTACTGCAGAACTGTGTTAGACATCCCAAAATTCCTGTCTGAAATCAACAAAATGACTTCAAAATGCACATCACTAACAATATAAAAAAATACTTTGATATTTAGTACTATCTACTATGCATATAGTAATACTAATACTAATTATTTATTATTATGATTATTAATAATAATAGTATATTAATTATGTAGTAGTTATTAAGTAGTTAGTACTATAATATTATTACTACTACATTATGGAGGATGTGTGTCTGAGAAGTTTTTTGCTTGTGAGTTCTGATTGGTAATTTCCAAACAAGTATAAATAAATTTCAGGTGAAATTTGTGTCAGAGATGTTCAGTCAAAAACATTCACTGTAAAGATGCTTTTATCTCTAATTCTTTTTTGTTTTCTGTGTGTGCAGAGGAGGGTGAATATTTCCTGAAGGTGTTGATTCCCAGCTATGCTGCTGGTTCGATCATAGGTAAAGGGGGACAGACCATTGTCCAGCTTCAGAAAGAGACTGGAGCCACCATCAAACTGTCCAAATCTAAAGACTTCTACCCAGGTATCGTGCATATAAATGCCCATCTTTGGTTGATTATGTCTGGCTTTAATGATGATGGACATCATTTCAGAACTTACTTATTTGTTTATTATACATAAACCACTCCTTTATATCTCATCTATTTATACTTAATGTTATTAGATCTATGTTATAAATCCTTACAGTTAAATAATTTTGTTTATTGTTGAACAGATGTCACAGTTAATAAGGACTAAACTTGAAAAAAAGGTTTCCCCTTTCTTATCAAAAACTATTTTTCAATGGATAGGGTTCTTAAATTAGATATATTGGTAGTGGGAAAACATTCTTGATGTTACATGGTTCCTTAGATCATCCCATATCATTTCTTTTTTTGTTGTTTTTTTGTTTGTTTTGTTTTTAGAGCAGTGTCTCCAAACCTTTTTTTGTCTTATGTACCCCCAGTCAAAAAGGCTCAAGTACTTCTTCATCAACACCAAACCAGAATTCAGTTTATCATATTAAACTGGATTTATCGTTGTCATTAATATGATTACACTCACTTTTTTTATCATATAAATATGTACTGAAATATTCATAGTCATTTTAATTGATTTAATGTTATGTTTTATAGGGTTTTATCTTTACATGTAGAGAATAAAAATTATTTTGAAAATATAAATAACAGGTTCTCTTATGGCATCAGGCTGTGAGACCTTTTTAAATTGTAATTGGAACCTTTATTTTTAAGAGGGAAGGAGTTTTTGCAATGCAAGGATTAAAGAGTTTTGAATGTGCTATTTTATTGTATAAACAATCTTTACCTTTACTGACAGACATTGATTTTCTACATAAGCAGATTTTTGCATACTGAATTTTCTAGAATCTTTTTGAGATGAAAGTGTTTAAAGAGCAACAAGTTTGTAAATGCTCAGAATATTATGCAGTAGGTCTGACAGTCGGCTCAGAGCTCATCCATGGTAGATTAGTGCGTATATATCTGCTTACAGGTGTTGGTCTGTTTTTGTCATTTACTATAGTATCGTTTACACCAAGTATGTCATTAAAAAGCTGCTTGATATTGTAGCCTGAAAAAAATAAACCTGCAGAGAATGATAATGTAAAATGTGCCCATATGGGGGGAAATATGTGAGAAAGCGAGAGAGAGAGAGTGTGTGTGTGTGTGTGTGTGTGTGTGTGTGTGTGTGTGTGTGTGTGTGTGTTTCGCAGCTTTGAAGTGTACATCTTACTATTGTGAACATATTTTGTCTGTGAATAGCTAAGTTTTCATTCATTAAACACACACACACTTTACAGCTTTAGCTGTCTCGAGACCACCTGTTCTGACATTCACCCTTCAACTAACACACACATTCTCGCTCTCCTTTTCCTTAATTGTTTTCTTTGCAAATTCCCCTTTCCACCCAATGGAACAACTAATTTAACACATTGTACTTCTACTTATTTCTATTCAGTGTGTTTATATTAACAGCACAACATCACAGTACAACACAATGTATTATACAGCACAATAACACAGTGCTGCTCTGGCACATACACCAGCACATCCTCAATCGTTCTTTTCTCTGATATAATAGCAGCTTCCCTTTCAGACCTCATTTGTCTTATGAGACACTGAAAAGGAAACATTTAAACTGTCTCTGGTGCACAAGAGAGCTTTAAAAATAATTCACCTACAGCTGAGCAGTTTTACTCCAGCCAGTATATCCTTTACCACACACATACTGAAGCATGTCACACTCGCGCATGTACATTACAATTCAGTCTTTTCTTAAAACTCCTATAACTTCAGACACTTATCGCAAACCACACCTCCTACAAGCAAGAGAAGGACTGAAATTCTATGTGCTTTATTGAAGCATGCTTCATAGAGCTGGTGGCACACACACATTTGACTTCTATTGTATGGTAACACTTCACAATAAGGTTCCATTTGTTAACATAGTTTAACATCAACCAACAATGAACAATACTTTTACAGCATGTGTTAATCTTGGTTAATGTTATTTTCAACATGCCTGTATACTACTACATGTTTAAAATCAAAAGTTGTATCTATTAACGTTAGTTCATGAACTATGAACTAACAATGAACAATTGTATTTTTATTAACTAACTTTAATTCAATATTAATAAAAGCTGTAAAAAGATATATTGTTCATTGTTTGTTCATAATACCTACTTCATTAACTAATGTTAACAAACTTATTGTGAAGTGTTATCTATTGTTTTTATACTGAGCTTATGATATTTTCTGTCCCTTGCCCTTACACCTAAACGTTCTTTAACCCTCACACAAACCTTTCAAATTTTTTTATAATTGAATTCAGACATTATTTAGTATGATTACAATGTTTTTCCTCAAGGAGACTGTTGGCTGGTCCCCACACTGTAAGTGAGGTTTTACTATTCTTGTGTGTTCCCCCACAATGCAAGAAAAACCTGGCCCACACACTCTGCTGTGTGTGCTGTGCTTTAGATAAGAACAAGTGTTTGTGGAGCAGATGTGTGATACTCAATCTGGTGGTAAAAAAGCAGAGGAGCACAGCTGAGGAACAAACGCTTGGTCAAGTATTGTATGTCACATACGCACAACCATCTCTCTGCACTGTTGCCCGGAAACAAACACACACTACCAACAACCTGCATACCCCCACTTCCCACATCTCTCTCCCTCCAAAAAATTAGAAGATGATCATGATAGTATATTTAGGACATTGATGATTCTTTCCTCCCCAAGACTGAACAAATCCTAACTTGAATTCAGGCCGACAATACGCAGTGGATTGTGTAACAGGAACACATTTTCGATTTCATCTCTCTGGCCATGGAAAACTGCTTCCAGCCAGTGACAGCTCTGTGGGTTCTCTCACAGTTACTACAGTATTCTGGACAGGTCGACTGCTTCAGGGCTATGAGATGGCAGAGATTAGTTGTGTGTGTGTGCGCGTGTGCGTGCGTGTGTGCCCGCGTGCCCACCTTGAACATTTGTGTGGTGTGTGGTGTGTCCTGTGGGAGTGATGAAGTTATAGAAGACAAGTTCCGAATTTTAAGGATTCATGATGAATAAAATCATGCAGATATTTCATTTACCCTGTGTTACAAGTCTTTCTGATACAGTTCTGCTCGTACATTTACATACAGAATCATCAATATGTTTACCATTTCGCTTAATTTAGGGATTGTTTAATATTGCCCAGATTAAGTTATTTGGCATAACAGATGCATACACACATTTACATATATTCCACAAGACAAAATGATAAATGAACCCATATTATCCCTTTTCAAAAGATTACTCCCAGTATATTTACATCTTTTGAAAAAGATTATTTCGTTAATTTAATGTATTATTTTGTACCTTGTAGATTATACTTAAATATTTGTTATGCAGCTTCTTCAGGGCAGTACTAAGAAAAATAAAAAGACATTTCATGGTCATTCAACAAAAGGTTTGTAAATGTCTAAGCAGAATTATTTGCATATTATATTGAACAAAGAATTTTTGTGTTTCCATTCCTTTTTTTTTTTCATTTTAAAGCATCAAATCACAACACTGGGTCAGTCAGAATCATTTATAATATTAGTTTACTTGTATGCTTTAAACATACTTTTTTTTCTTTACATACTGATATTATGTGTTTTTATAGTGGCTTATGTGATTATTTATATGTGTGTACATGTTTTATTTCTCAGGTACGACAGAGCGTGTTTGTTTGATTCAGGGTACAGTGGAAGCGCTAAATGGAGTCCATAACTTCATCGCTGAAAAAGTTCGTGAGATGCCTCAGAGCAGTCAAAAGACCGAGCCAGTCAGCATTCTCCAACCACAGACTACTGTTAACCCAGATCGCATTAAACAGGTTAGTTTTGTAAGGCTACTTTTCCACTACTCCACCGTGTTTTCATCAAACCCCAACATGTACAGCAGCAGTACTGTGCAAAAGTCTTAAGCACATTAGATATTTCACAAAAACATTTGTCTTAAGATGTTATTTTATATCTTCTGCTTTAGTGTTTCAATAGGAAATATTAATTTTAGATTTCCAAACATTTCTTTGCAACTAGAAGTAGAACAAGGAGTCCTGCAAAACATGGTATGACCCCACAAAGCCTGGGTCTTGGATTACATGAAGAGCCTAAATACATAGAACTGTGGCAAGTTCTCCAAGATGCTTGCAGCAACCCAACTGCCAACAACCTTGAAAATATGTGTGCAAGTGTACCTAGGAGAATTTATGCTGTTTTAAAGCGGTCACACAAAATGTTGATTTATTTTTGTAATTTTCACTGCACTTTGTATAAAGTTAATTTTTAAAACATCCTTACTATACAACATTTTTCACAACTGCATAAACTTTTGCACAGTATTGTAAGTTTATGTTACTAGTTAGACTTTTATGCATTTGTAAAAATCTGAATCAAATGTGCAGACAAGTTATTCACCTGAACCATATTTTAGTCCAGTAATGTACTATCGTTTTTTTGTTGAATAACAGCACAGACACATCAGCTATTTGAATATCAGCAACGCTGTAAACTTCTGGCAGATATACCGGCCCAGTGAAGGCAGAGGGCAGGACAGGCTGGTGATTGTTCCCCAGGGAAAGAGTGGTAGATAGGGGCAGCAATGTGTGAGAGCAGTGGGTTATTTTTACCTGCTTGATCCTGGCAGAATGAGAAAGAGAGAGGGAGTGAGAGAGAGAGAGAGCAGCTGCAATATAAGACCAGGGATCAACAAATGGCTGATATAAGCACTAACTTAAGAGCCAGACCTTACATAGTCACACACACAAGCATACAGAGTAACATATTGAAAATGCAGCTCCTCAAACAAATTGCAGCCATTCACAAACATTGTCAGGAATTCAAAAAGTGAGCACAGAAAACAAGCATCCACACATAACCAGTATGTGTGCTTTTTGAGTTTAGGGATCTATTTTTGGTTCTGTGTGCAGTCTCATGCATGTAATTCTGTTCCTTAATCAAAGTGACACTCCCCCTCCTCCACAGGCCAAACTGATCGTACCCAACAGCACTGCAGGGCTCATCATCGGTAAAGGTGGGGCTACAGTTAAGGCTGTGATGGAGCAGTCGGGAGCCTGGGTGCAGCTTTCTCAGAAGCCTGAGGGAATCAATCTGCAGGAGCGCGTTGTGACGGTGAGTGGGGAGCCGGAGCAGAACCGCAAGGCTGTGGAGATCATTGTTCAGAAGATCCAAGAGGACCCACAGAGCAGTAGCTGTCTCAATATCAGTTACTCTAACATCACTGGTCCTGTGGCCAACTCTAACCCTACCGGTTCCCCCTTCGCCAACTCTACAGAGGTCTTACCCAATGCTGCGGCGGCAGCTACGGCCTCAACGCTGCTTGGCCAGGCGGGCCTTGCAGGCATGGGAGGGTTCCCTGCCACTATGTCTAGTCTCTCCGGTAATGATCTGCTTGCCATTACGTCTGCCCTGAACACTTTGGCAAGTTATGGCTACAACACCAATATGTTGGGGCTAGGCCTCAACCCGGCCGCTGCGTCTGGAGTTCTTGCTGCTGTTGCAGCTAGTGCCAATCCTGCAGCAGCAGCTGCTGCCAACCTGCTTGCCACATATGCCAGTGAGGCCTCTGGAGGGGGCGGTCACCCTGCAGCACCTAGCTTAGGGGGATTCTCACTGGGCTCTCTAGCAGCTGCCACAGGGGCATCTAATGGGTACCTGAACCCCTCATCCCCATTGGTGGCATCGTCTCTGCTTGGCACAGAGAAGCTGGCAGAAGGTGGAAAAGAGGTGGTTGAGATTGCTGTGCCGGAGAACTTGGTCGGTGCCATATTGGGAAAGGGCGGCAAGACTCTGGTGGAGTATCAGGAGCTGACAGGGGCACGAATTCAGATCTCCAAGAAGGGAGAATTCATTCCAGGCACTCGCAATCGCAAAGTGACCATCACGGGGTCACCTGCGGCAACACAGGCAGCCCAGTATCTCATCAGCCAGCGAATTACATATGAGCAAGGGGTCCGTGCCACCAACCCTCAAAAGGTGGGCTAGAGGTGGACCAGAGTGGGGAGGGGAACAACAAAAATGGGAAGTGAAGGAAAAGTGAGAATGAATAGATGACTGGATAAATGAAAGAGAGGAAGAACGGGATGGGTTGGAGCAAAAAATGTGTGTGTGTGGGGGGGGGGGATCAGAAAGAACTGTGGAGATATAATTTGTTTGGGGAGAAATGTGATATTTTGTGACTGAAATTCTGCTGTATTTTTAAAAGATGTGTTTAGTTGTGTAGGTCTGAGTATTGAGCCCTGGGGGACTCAGAGGAGAAGTTAAAACTTCCTCTCTCTTAGCTGGGGTTTTTATTATTCTGTTTTCAGCTGTTTGCTTCCATTGCAGATTCCTTACAGTTTAGTTCATTACCTGATCCACACTCAGAGCAAGGAGACTTGAGTTTGAAATTGTACCATTTTATTGTTTTGATATTAGTGAATTCAGTCTCCACAACTATAGTGTAGGCCTGAAATGAAACAGTTATCTCGTTGGGTCAGATACTGAGAAGATACCTATTAAGCATTTTACTAACTCATGATTTGCCCCTTTTTGGTTTCAAATGAGACTTGATGACACCTGCTGAAAGCTTTCAATCTGCATTACATAACTGGATCTCTATGATTATGCTCCATCATGGTTGGTTCACACATGATCACACCAATTTCTTTTAGATTTACTCAAACCTGTGATTCCAGGTTGACCTGAATGTATAAAGACTTCCTGATATTGTTGGGTTTTTTTAATATGTAAATTGAGGATCAAACTGAGATGCTGTTTAGAGTAGATACCTAAACTTCAGCCACAGACAGACAGAATATGTCAAAGGTCAGATACTCAACATTAGAGAACAGGAATGTAAACCACACACACACACATTACACAGACACACCTATACACATCTGTATATCAAAAAAAACTTGCAAGTGTAGTTTCATAACAAGATCCCACTATGGTGCTATAAGAAAACACATGCGATCAAATTTTGAAGAGATTTTTTTTTGTTGTCATATCTACTGATTTTAGGATTTATGGTGTTTCTTGTAGTCTTCATGAGGAATTAGAGGGCATATTGAGTGGATATTCAAAAGATCACACCAGAAGAGAGACAAAACAGTTCGATTGTAAAAAAAAAAAAAAAAAAAAAAGTCTGTTTGACTAACTAACTTTTATCTACAGCTAACGTTTGGACACACTACCAAGGAATTTAAGTCCTTAGAATCCTGAACTTGAAAAATAATTGGACCTGTTTAGACAGATGTACCTCTTAACTCTTCCTCTTCCTCTGATTGGAGGAGCCAGGCAATGTCTGTTCCTGTTTCGTTCAAATGGAGCTCAGGTTGTCATACCTCATGTTTGAGAAGGAGAACGATTTACAGTTTGTATGCAGTGCAGCAAAGTCTTGGGTGCATTACAAATGTTGCCTCATTCACATCGCGGTTTATCCCTGTTTGCATCAGGCTGGCAACAGAGGGGCAGTTAAGGTAGTGAATGAGAGGCTAAAATGCCATACAGCTTTTGTGACCTGTTTGAACAAATTCGAAGGCCGGAGGATACCACTGTAATGACTGTCAACCTTCAGCCTTCTTCTGTATAGCAGTGTTACTGCAAGGCAAACTCTTGCAGATGAACTGATCTCATATCTGCTTCCTTTGAGAAACCAAATGTCTAACAGCATTGAGACTGCAGGCCATTGTGTCAGACACACGGCTCCTAAAGTTTTGCTGGAGAGTTATTTCCCACCGCCTTTTCCACCGATCAACAGGTTGTTTTTTGGTGCACCGAAAGGTGGTGATAGTTAATCATTAATTTAATCCACAGTTGTACACTGCATCAAAGTGTTACGCTGCTATCAGCATTTTCGGTCTTGCCAGCAATTGGCTCTTGCATGGGGAGTGAGCAGGAGCTCCTGTACAGAGCGAACGATCGTCTCTGAACAACACTGTGAATCCAGCGGCCTGACGCCATCGCAACTATGGAATGTACTGTACATATTTCACACCATCAAGGGTGCATCTGTTAAGACACAGCATGACGGAATAAAGCAATGAAACAGAGCGAGCACAAGAACACGGGCCACAAGGTCCCGCTGTAGGAACGACTACCTGTAGTTTACCTTGCTCTTTCACCAAACTGGAGGTCACCGAGTGTCAGATTCCCCTGCCGCGCCCAGTCCTGTCATTAATTAGCAGATCACCGTTTGAACCCTGTACTTCTATATATAACAACACTGCACAGCCCAATCTACTGCTGACCTACATACACACTCTAAAAGACATTCATCATCTCTCTCCAACTACAAGCCCTCTAATCTACTCTGTATTGGGGGAGCGGAAACGTAGAAAAAGGAAGGAAGAGACATAGAGAGATACAGTATAGAGAGGGGGAGAGAGTGACCTATTTATATCCATTGCATAATTGCAAGTATTTCTCATCTCTTGTGATTGCTGTTTTAAAATAAAGTTTGAAATGCAGTGCCATACCATACAGTTCATATATTCCCTATAATTATTTACTGTATTTGAGTACCAGCCAAAAGACACCAGGTTTTTAGAGTATTAGTTATTTTGTTTGGAGATCAAACTATGTACCTGATTTCAGAAGCACAAGCACCAGAGTTGGTGCAGCAATATGAGGGTAATAAGATTACTGGCAAGGGAGATTCATTTATATTCTGAAAAATACATTTAATTTAGTTGAAAATAAACTTGGTGTTTAGAGATTTTGATTATACACTCATGACATTAGGAGTAAGTCCTTCTCTCACTCTCTCCTAGTCTCTTGTCCTCCCTCTGTCTTTGGACTACCTCTTTTTCTTCCTGCCCTCTATCTTAGAGCCCCTTGTGTCTTGCTCTTTTACCAGTTCTGTTTTCTGTTTTTCTGCTCCTATCCCCTCTCGCTTTCTTCCTCTCCAGGCTGCCGGTCGCCACGGATGTGTTGTGTGTGTGTATTGTGGAGGTTGTGTCTCTCTGCAGGGGTCGAAGGGTATTCTGCCCTGTGTCGTGAACACCATACCTCTGTAAAAATACACCACATAGTCCAACATTAATACTCATTATTAGATTCTCGTGCTCTTATTGAAGTTCTGCCTGATAATGATTCATTACTTTAAACAAGCTAGAACAGGCAATCTGTATGCTGAGAGAATCTATAGAGATGTATCAACCCAGAGGAAGGTTTTTTAACTCTGGGTGGGGTGGGGGGACAGCGAAAAGGATATGGATGAGATAGCCACCTCAATCTAAAATGATGATGCCGCCATTGTTTGAGCTCAGTGTTCTCTCTTCTCTCTCTGAGAGCTATCTATGATCATTACTGCATTTTTCCTTCATTTAAAAAAAAAAAAAAATGAAACCGTGGAATCTGTCACGTCTCATGTTCTTTGTGTACTTTGGTGTAGTTCCTCTAGTTTGTGGTCTAAATGCAGTCTTGCGCTGTTGGTTTCAGTGTGTGATTTATTCGTTATACTCATGTGGATGATGAAAGTGCCAATCAAGCCTGGTTAAGATTAGCTTTGCGATTTGTTTGTGCATTAGAGTTGCTCTTTTTCGAGTACTGTGTCCATATCTACGTCACTGATTATTTTAGATCGACTTAAAATGTAAAGAACTATTGGAAGCAATATTGTAGCATGTTGTCAAGTTTTGTGTTTTGTTATGTCTGTTGTATGAGCCTTTGGATTTACTACAAATTTTGAATGAATAGGTTTACATGTACTTTTTGTATTACTGTAAGTTGAAAAAAATAAAAAAATGCTGCTATTTGATAAGTGAAATATAAAGAAATATTTTAGTTGAAAAAAAAAAAAAAGTCTGGTCTGTTGATTAGGATTGTGCTTGTTTTTGACCAGGGGTATAAACGAGGTGTATCAATATTAATTACATAGATGCAGTAATAATAGTCAACCTGTGCCAAACTAGACCTTCACAGCTTCTCAACATGTAGGTGTGTGATGAAACATTAGATATCGATTACTTATTTAGAAGCATTGAACAAGTGCCAATCAATCAATATCTTTTAGTTCAAATGAAAAGATAATCAATGAAGGAAAAAAAGTTGACAGCGCAATGTTAGTATTGTTTTACCCCAGCTGCATAGACTAAGAGAAGAATTGTTTTATGCATCCATATGGTTTTAATACACTCAGTAGGGGCATCCTGTGCATTTGTTTGACCTGTGGCTTCCGCACTGCTTTTAAGTCATATTGTCTCTGTAGGTCGGCATGGAGTAGGCATACACATTATAAACATGTTATTAAGCATTCATAACACAGCCATTTATGAAAGTGTGTTTTGTGGATTTAGGTGTTATCTTTTTGCACGTCTCTATTGCATGATATCCAAGTGAATTATTGAGGGGTGGGAAATCAAAACATGAAAAAATTTACAAATTGTTCTGTGTCTTGTGATGCTCTGAGACACAATTCTGCATGTGTCCTCAACGGAGCACCCTTTCTTTTTGTCACTTCATTTGTTTTTCTCTGGTTTGTACTGCTTATGTTTTTTCTCGGTCAGATGGGTGTGTCTTTTAAAGGCCAATACACATAGGCCTAAGAACTGCAGTGTAACCATGGGAACTGGAGTCAATCAGGAATTTATGAAAGCAAAAGGATTCCAGTTTATGACAATGAAATGCGTATGTGTGAGACTCCATCTCTCGGCCTCTAATTTCAGGGGGAAAATACCCATGCATGGTAATGTCATTTCAATTCAGATTTTTTGGCTATATTGTCATATTTTTTTCATACGAGGAATTGCATTCATTGGTTTTCAGACTTCTCTTGTTTCTCAGCTTGATTCTCCTATCCCCACATGTAATTTATGAATGTATTTACATTTGCATAAACTGAAACAAAATGTTATTTCAATGTTAAATGTCTTTTAGGTGTGATGTTTACAGCGGAGGTTGTAAAGTTCATGTAGCTCGATCATATCTGTCAGTGTTAGGAAGGCCCAGAGCCACATTAGCACCCAAATTCATTTCTCTCTTCCTGTCTGCTGATGCATCAAATGCACTTTACTGAGCATTAGGTCCCATCACAAACACACACAGTGTAACCTTCTACTGGATGCAAAACTGAACCAAGCAACCTGTTTTTAACATGGGAAAACTTTGACAGATATATTGTTGTTTTTCCTGTTGTTGTGTTTTTTATTATTTGCATTCTTTGGTCTTTGTAAATGAGTTGTACTTTTTTAGAGTGTGTTTATTTTTGTATTTTTGTTCATTTCGGGTAGGAGAGGTCAGAAGGAGAATGTATGATAGATGTCCTGCATTCCACTGTCTCTCCTACTACATTCCCTTCTGTGCATGTGTGTTAGAGAGCGTGAGTGAGAAAGTTTGCATGGGTGTGTGTTTGTGAGTGTCTAGATAATGACACGCAGACACTATTGTTACCATTGTAAGTGCCAACTGTGTGAAGCTGAACTGCTTTGAAAATGAAAGCTGTTATTTTTTATTTTCAAAACTGTAAGTTCTGTTCAGTTTAGAGGAATGGAAAATAAATTGCAGAAACCTCTGAAAAGTTTCAGTGTTCTCCATTCATTGAAATTTATGTTTCAGGTCACATCGGTTTTGTACATTTAGATACATTTACAGGTAACACTAGGTTGTATACGTTAACATTGTTTAACATGCACTAACAATGAATAATACGTTTACAGAATTAAATAAAAATGGTAATTTTCTGCATGTACAATAAAAAATTTATTTGTAAAAGTTGTACATGATAACATTAGTTAATACATTATGAGCTAACAATGAACAAATAAAAATTAAGATTAATTGATGTACTATATTGTATATTTCTAAGTTAAGATTAATAAATGCTGTAAAACTAATTATTGTTAATTGTTAGTTCATTATACATTGTGAATTACTAAATGTTAACGTGTGGACGCTTATTGTATAGAGTGACCAATTACATTTTTTGTAATGCTATCCAGTTTTTAGCCATAATTCATATTCATCTTTGACATATTTAGACAATGTGCTGTACGCACTTAAGGTTGCATGACAACTGATTTTTATAGTCAACAAGCCCAGTATTCGTGTGGAATCCGACAAGTCGTGAAGTCATTACACCCCCAAAATAACCACTGGACTCCAACATAAAGTGATTTTCTAAACTGTCGCCCAGTCGTGTTTTTGTCGTGACAAGGTTTTGCTGATCATGTTGAAATTCAGCAACACAGTTGCTCAAACTAGCAACAGCAGGTATAATTTTAAAAGATTATGCATAGCACTAGTATTTCTGTTATACAGTTAAAGTCAGAAGTTTACATACAACTTAGCCAAACACATTTTTCCCAATTCCTGACATTTAATCATAAAAAGCATTCCCTGTCTTAGGTCAGTTAGGATCACTACTTTATTTTAAGAATGTGAAATATCAGAATAATAGTAGAGATAATTATTTATTTCTGCTTTTATTTTTTTCATCACATTCCCAGAGGATCAGAAGCTTACATACACTTTGTTAGTATTTGGTAGCATTGCCTTTATATTGTTTAACTTGGGCCAAACATTTTGTGTAAACTTCCACAAGCTTCTCACAGTAATTTGCTGGAATTTTGTTCCATTCCTCCAGAAATAACTGGTGTAACTGAGTCAGGCTTGTAGACCTCCTTGCTTTCTTTTTCACAAACTCAGTTCTTCCCACAAATTTTCTATCGGATTGAGGTCAGGGCTGACCTCAATTGTGATGGTCACTCCAATACCTTGACTTTGTTGCCCTTAAGCCATTTTGCCACAACTTTGGGGGTATGCTTGGGGTCATTGTCCATATGGAAGACCCATTTGTGACTGAGCTTTAACTTCCTGGCTGATGTCTTGAGATGTTGCTTCAATATACCCACATAATTTTCCTTCCTCTTGATGCCATCTATTTTGTGAAGTGCACCAGTCACTCCTGCATCAGAGCACCCCACAACATGATGCTGCCACCCCCATGCTGCACGGTTGGGATGGTGCTCTTCAGCTTGCAAGCTTCACCCATTTTCCTCCAAACATAACGATGGTCATTATGGCCAAACAGTTACATTTCTGTTTCATCAGACCAGAGGACATTTCTCCCAAAAGTAAGATCTTTGTCCCCTTGTGCATTTGCAAACTCTAGTCTGACTTTTTTATGGCAGTTTTTGAGCATTGGCTTCTTCCTTCCTGAGCAGCGTTTCAGGTTAGGTCGATATAGGACTCGTTTTACTGTGGAAAAAGATACTTGTCTACCGGTTTCCTCCAGCATCTTCACAAGGCCCTTTGCTGTTGTTCTGGGATTGACTTGCACTTTTCGCACCAAACTACACTCATCTCTGTCTCTTTCCTGAGTGGTATGATGGCTGCATGGTCCCATGGTGTTTATACTTGCATACTATTGTTTGTACAAATGAATGTGGTAGTTTTAGGCATCTGTAAATTGCTCCCAATAATAAACCAGACTTGTGGAGATACACAAATGTTTTTCTGAGGTCTTGGTTGATTTATTTGTATTTTACCATGATGCCAAGCGAAGAGGCACTGAGTTTGAAGGTAGGCCTTAATATATATCCACAGGTACACTACAACTCCAATCTACATTTACATTTATGCATTTGGCAGATGCTTTTATCCAAAGCGACTTACAGTGCACTTATTACAGGGACAATCCCCCCGGAGCAACCTGGAGTTAAGTGCCTTGCTCAAGGACACCACTCATTTTGATCAACTGGAGTTGTAATTCAAATCAGAAGGCTTGACATAATTTTCTGGTATTTTCCAAGCTGCTTAAAGGCACAGTTAACTTGTGTATTTAAACATCTGACCAACTGGAATTGTGATATAGTCAGTTAAAAGTGAAACAATCTTTCTGTAAACAATTGTTGTAAAAATGACTCATGTCATGCACACAGTAGATGTCCTAAACAACCACCTCACAGAAGTGTAGGAGGTGACATCGTTTCAACAGATTTGTAATGTTGGAGATTTTAAATTGTAAAAAAAGAGTTTGACACTGGAGAGCACCATCATTGTTCCATCAAAATAAAAGCTTCAGGTGAAGTAAATATGACAGGAATATATTACTAATGTATTAAATAAATCCTCAAAATAATAATAATTCAGTATCATATTATAATAATAAACTTGACTGGAAAATAATTAATAATATTCATCTAGGTTCAACTAAGTTGTAGTTTTTGCACATCATATTCATTTACAAAATGTTTTGTAAAAATATAGACAGATAAATATTGCTTTTTAAATACTGTATTGGAGCATATAAATTATATTTATTTTCTTTTTAATTATACCATTCTTCCTTGTGTTCATTCAGATTAAAATCTTTGGAAAACATGTATTCATTACATTTAACTAGATTTGTATTTCTTTAAACATTTTGACTACTTGAAAATGAATTATTTTTAAGATTAGGATTTAAACTCACTTTATGTCATTTTCCCTGGTTGTATGCGGAAAGGGGGCTGGACGGTTGCTTGAGGCCTCGGAAAATGTAACCTGCCCCAGCTTGTTGATGCGTTGTATTGTTGAACAGAGCGACAGAATAAACTAACACCATTTCTGAAGTGCATTCTGTATGTGCTTTATTTATTGGGAGTCTGACAGATCAACACAGCCTACATTTGAGCCACTGCAACTTTTCAGTGCAGAGCCACCAGGCTCCACACCCGCGGTATTTCCTTCAGACGTTTTTTAAATCACATGATGAGCGAATAGTCGACTTCAGGCTGACAGTCTCGACTACGTTAGTTGTACAGATACATCTGACCACCTAAATCTCACATAACATGGTGCCTGTGACAGTAGAGCCAAAAGAAACTGATCTTGAAGCTCTCTCCCATCACACACACACACGCACGCACGCACACACAGACAGAGAGAGAGGTGTTTGTGTGGTAATGCTGTGTGGAAGTGGTATGGTGCAGTGCTGCAGTTTGACGGCGTGGTTTAAGTGTCGTTATGCTGAAAGGGCGAGATCAGAATGAATCAAAAAGCCTGCTCGTGATAGTGTTAGTTCGCTTAAAGCCAAAAAGCCCATGTGCATTTTTTAGATGCATAAGCAAATGACAAATGACAAATATATTACAATTTTAATAGAAAATTTGCACAAATGATTGCTTATAAAATATTAGCATGATAAAAAGATAATAGGACAGACTATGTACATGTTTTACTTGTTAATGAATTCAATTTAATTTTGTACTGCTGAGCTGAAAGGGGCTACCTGGTTGCCTTGGATACCTCTTGGAGCCATACCTCAATTGTCCTGTTTCTTGCTTTATGTAATTATATAGTATCATTTTATTTTATTTTATTTTATGATATAATTGTATTATTTCTTTATTATTTGAACTTAACCAATACATTCACTGTATATAATAATTAGGTAAAAAGCAATTAAAGGGATCGCCTCAGTGGTTGCCATAGCAATGAGACCACTTTATGTCGCAGTTGTGTTGTTATATACAGACAGTAGTCAGAATGAGGAAAATCTGATGCTATCCAGATTAACACTAACCTCAGATACTTTTATTGAGTAAACTTTAAGTATAGCTAAACACTAAACAAACACTATATAGTATAAAATACAGTACACTATGCAAAAGCTTGGCCAGTTAACCTAAATAATGTGCTTCGTGAGGTAATATCTAAATTTAAAAAATATGATTTAATAGGACTAAGTCAACCAAACTACAACAGGTTACACCAAGGGTTAGATCAAGTAAAAATAAATCCCTAAGGTAACAATTGCATGTTACAATTTTTACAGTGCATACTATATAACACACAAATCCTGATGTAATAGCAAAATGGCATACTATAAACTATAACTATAGCACTACCAATATCTAGCGTAGTTTGTGGATGATCTGTGTTCTGCCTGTAGCAATACCACCAAGAAATATTCCTCTAGTTTCAGTTGTTATGCTTTTCTTTTATACTCTGGCTGCAAATTACAATAATAGAGTGAGAGAAATAGACTGTTTTATTCATTAATTTTTTTAACATTAGTCAAATAGGTGTCATCCAGTGGGAGTTAATGCATTAATTGAATATTGTTGAACAACTAAAATGAATCTAGTTGGCCCAATGGGACTAACTCTGTGGGTCGTAAAATCAATTGTTTTCTGTTAGTGTTTAGTAGTAGCAGTAGCACATTTCATTATAACAGACCCAAGGGCTCATTTTCACCACACAAAGCTCATGACAACCTATTAAGCCAATATTTGATGAAGAATAAAAGAACAGAGGGGGTTATTTTATCATGAAGAAATTTAATTGAGGCTCCCACTGTTGCCCAGTCCTTTAGAATCTCAGTTTTATTAATGCTTTTCCATTTGTTCGGTCTATAAACATACACATTTCACAGCAGCAACTCTGTTTTATGAAGAACTGCACTGCACAAATCAAGCTGTGTCTAGATGCAGCACTGTCCATGATGCAGATTGAATGTAAGAGGTTGGTAACCTAACGCATACTTGGAGAAGCCAAAACTTTATCATACCATGTCTTGTTAATACAGTGCACAATGTGAACTTAACAGTACATCTTCTTTCTGCACACAACACCTCAATAAAAGCACCCAAAATCAGGCATCTGGTAGCCTATCTGTGACAGAAAAGGACTTTGTGTGTGTAATGTTTCTTGACATGATTTTTTTTTTAAATTGGTTAGGTGTCCTGGTGTTTTTTAACGAATGAGATTCTGCATATCTGTGTATAGATTAGGGCTGTCAAACCATTCAAAATTGTTATTGCATTATATGAAATGCAGATTATTTAATTGAAATAATCGCATGCATCAATATTTGCCATGAAAGGCCCTTAAATAAAACTAACTCAATATCTAATGAATAAGCAATTATAAAATAAATTAAAATAATTGTAAATACAATAAATATAATAAATAAGAATACAATATAATAGTGCAGTCCAAAATAGTGGGTCAAAATTCAAGTAAAATCGGACAACAATGAGCCTGTTTATATGCACACCGATACACTGATAACTCCCAAAAATCTTTTTATTTAAATATCTGACAAAGCATGAAAATTGCATTGACATGAAATTTGAAATAATCAAGTTATTCTCTGTTTTTGACATCAAACCACAAAGAGGCATGCACACAACACCTGCATACATTGGATAATGCGGTAATGCCAGTAAAGGTGTTTACATGTATGTGAAATCTGGGTAATGGGCAAAAAACTTCTGATGTCGATCAATTTATTCTTAAACCGTTTAGGACCATACATTGACAAATGAAAGCCGTTTAATGCGCTTACATGACCACACACGTTGTCTGCTTATTAAGCATAATTGGTGTAAGAATGTGCATGTACCCACAGTCAGTTATATAATAAATTGTGCTATAGCTCAGATGAAGCGGGAAAAATGCTATTGAGTATGTGTCATGTCAGTATCTAAAATGTGATTGGCTGTTATACCAGAAAGTTGGGACATCTATTTCTATATCCAGATGTGGGTAGAACTGTACAATGTGCGTTGCATGGACAGCTGCAATTGCACTTACTGCCCCCTGCTGACTGGGACTCCTAAAAACATGAAGGTGGTGCAGTACTTTAAGCTCGACTTCCTCCGTTACTAGGAACATTTCTTATTGATTAATTTTAATGTGGTATTTTTTAGATAATTAATGGCACTGAATGAATGTGTTAAATCAACAGCCCTAGTTAAGATATTGATTGACCCTTTTATGTATTTTTTGTGAAGACAATTTAGGGAGCCTGAAACAAAGAATCATTCTCTGTCCCCTCTCTCTCTCTCCACTCTGGCCTTCAATCTGCATGATTTTTATATTGCGAAAGCTTCAAAGTTTACTACTATCCTACAATTTCTGTGCTTACAGAGACACAAATAGAGGGCCCCACTGCAGAATATTACAAGCGCTTTATACAGATAAGACATGATTATTGGCTGTGGTACATTAAATCTTTTCTCACGTACCTCAGACCTTACTAAATATGTCACAAACTATTCATCATCACATCACACACACACTGTACCCCATTCCCCACATTAGGACATCGAGTGGCACATACGCTGCAACAACAACCCATGAAAGCTTTGTACAGCATTACAGCATCGCTGAAAGTACTTTAAATCTTAAAGACATCTACATTAAAACAAGATGGTTGTGTATAATAAAACGGCATTATTTATGCAACATAATTCATGAACTGCATTTAAAGCACAGTTCATAATAATGACAATAAGCTTCTGTAGCCAGGCTATAAACCCCCTTAGAGTGTTCAGACATTATCGGTCAAGCTTCATCTGGACATCTGGCATAATTGTGACTTAATTGAATGAAAGTCAATGCTGTGCACCTTCAATGGGATTCAAGGTCATCAGAATTGCATGAGAATAAAAATACAATACATTCCAATGGCAGAACAGTGTCTTGTGTAATCAAAGTGGAAGGACATACTTAAGTAACCGGTGATATTATGCAGCAGTGTTTGCTGCTGTCTCCTATGGAGGTGTCTGCTTTTCAAAGATAGTTGTAGGGGAGGATCTCATCATTAAATCATGTTGTCAAGGCGACAAGTTTGTGTGGAGCATGGGTTTGGGGACCGTGTGTCAGAACACAGGCATATTCCTGTCACGATTTCATCACGATTTCTGCGTAACCCTGGCAACCTAAACTCTCAAAAAAACACAGCAATACAACCAGGTAAATACATGATACAAAACTCACACAAACAGCTTTGTCAAGAGAGATTTATGGTGCAAAAACAATCTTTTACTGTAAGCATTTCTAATACTCACTACTTTGGTTGGTGATCCGAGCAAAATCCGTAAAGCCAACACAAGTAGTTACATCATTAAACAGTTGTCTTTACTGCAGGACTATGCATAAAAGCCATGGAGTACATTTTGGATAGATATGTTTTGGCACATTTATGACAATATCACAGTTGTTGCTATTGCTCAGTTTATTTTCTCTTCAATATGCACATGAAACAGACATAGACACAAACACTGCAGTGCCCAACATCAACATTTACACGCTGGTCTGCTCCTCTCTTGCAGTGGTCAAAAGTGATGAAAGGCATATGCAGTCTTGCACTGTGCTCCTGGAGTTGATGTTGTTAGCATTATCACACCTGATCAATAACTATTAATGAAGGAAACCATGGCTGATTCAAGATGTGGCTCTTGCCCTGCCGTTACCATGGAAACCAGCACTGCAGCGCTGCAGGCTGAAATTGGGAGTTGGAAGAAAAAGATGGGAGAGAGAGAGAGAAAACGAAATAGAGAAGGAAGGGGGTTGAAAGAAAGAGAGGGAGAGAGGCTGTTTTTCACTGTTCTAACCACAGTGTTTTGGTGTCTAAGAAGCAAAACACCTTTGCTTATCTAATTTGGTAAATAAATGTATTTGTTTTGATAAATAAATAGTACAATTCATATTTTCTTTGTCTTCAGTTTCTTTGGGGGTTACATCTACTTCCTATACTGAAACACAATGCTGTTCTTTCACTTGATTTATGTTCAATGCATAGCTTCTATTAATTTTATTGGTCACAGCGCCCTCTGTCATGCCGCTACCGCTCCAAACCTGCAGATGGCAACGTCAGATGTCTCACCAGCACAAAAACAGTAAACGAGGAAAAGATTGCACACTTCCATACACATCGATGAACTTCTGTTCATTCAGCAACTTTTCAGCTATTGAAATGTTACAATATTGTGTACATTTTAATATTGTATTTGATGGGTTTCTGTGAGGATACTGAGCGTGGCAGCTGATTTTTTCATTACAAATAAAAATTAACATGATGACAACGATGGCAAATCCATGCAATATATCTGCGGACCTGGAAAAGTTCATTGTGAAAGAGGTACATTTTGGCATTGTTCCCATTTTAATGTAGTGTTTGTATGTAAAACCAAGATTAATGAGGGTTCTTTCTTTTTTGATAATTAAATGTTTTAAATTCAGGCTCCTCCAACTGTATATTACATTCCAAATTACATAACTGAGACTGAGGAGGAGCATCTACTGCAACAGGTAAGACTTAAAAGGAATAGTTCACCCAAAATTGAAAATTCTGTTAACATTTACTCTCTCTCGTGCTATCCCAGATGTGTGACTTTCTTCTGTGGAACATAAACCAAGATTTTTTAGAAGAATATCTCAGATCTGTTCAGGGACGAACTAACCATAGGGAGAACCGGTGCGTCGGCCGCGAAACGGGCGAACAGCCGAACACCTCCATCCCCCGCTCAACAAATTTTGGGCCGGCTTTTATTTCAAATCCAGGGCTAATTTCTCTTCCTCGCTCTGTTGGTCCATAAAATGCAAGTGGGTACCAAAATTTGGAAGCTCCAAAAACACAAAGCAGCATACAAGTAATCCATGCGACCCCGGTGATTAAATCCATACCTTCAGAATAGAGGTCTGCGTGGGCCTTAAAATGAAACCCGCCCCATACCTTAGACCGTGTGGTCCGAAACTTCATGGCCCGAACGATACCATCGGATTATAAAACCGAAATCGCTCACTATCTTTATAATTTCTTCGAGCAAGTAGCCTACTGTTGCAATAGGCTATATTTTATGTAAACATATAGGCATAATTCGCAACAGTATAGAAACGGTAAACATACAGTTTTAACAAGGCACGGTAGCCCCTTAGTACACTAGAGCTGAACGGAAAAAGCATCGATTTACTGCTGCGCTGAAATTTGCGCAGAACAATCTGGAATAATAAACAATGCAACAGTCCCCTCTTTACAGCCTGAACTGGTTCAGAATGTTGCATCTTTGTGACAACTTCGTTAAAAACATTCTAGAAGCAGTGCAAAGAATGAAACAGTGCGCAGGTGACTCGACGTGCGTTTTTGAAAAATGTAAGAACTTTTTAACGTCCCAAACTCGTCCGTTCGCGCGTCTGTGAGTGAAAGCGCATGTGCAAAACAAGTTCGTTAGGCCGGTATTTTTTCATTAATTACAAACCCAACCCGAATTCCTACTTGAAAAACTGACCCGAACCCTGCCCGAAACACGTCGGGTTCTCGCGTCCCGTTGCAGACGTTCTACTTCACAAACTATATGACATGTGTGGGTGAGAATATTTAATATATATCAATATTTAAAGGAATATTCCGGGTTAAGTTGAGCTCAGCTCAGCTCAATCGACAGCAAAAATAAAAGGACTTTTTCAGCTGTCTGTAAATCTCTCTCTGTTGCACTGCTGTCTTGGGTTGGCCTTTATCCCTCTCAAGGGCTAATTAGCCTGATTAGGGGCAGGGTGTGCAGAATCAGGACCCGGCCCTGCCACATTCCTCCCTCCTTCTCTTAGGTCAGGGTGCCCCCGGCATGAGTACACCCCAGTCCCTGAGGGGCGTGCCTTCTGGCCCGTCTGCCAGCAGGTCATCCCATCTACCTGGATGAGGGAGGGGACAAAAATAAAAAATGTGGCACCTACATGCCGTAACGCCTATCGGGCCAAATTAACAAAACAATAAAAAAAAAGAGAGAGAAAATTTTTAAAAAATACTCACCGGTTCTCCGATACACCATAGCTTGGTACTCAGCAACTCCTCCACTCTGTAATGGATGAAAGCCATGCCTCCTCGGGCGGATCGGAGGCAATTTTCTGGCCCCTGGCAGACGGAATGCCCTGCCGCGTTCTCGGGAAACAGAAGGGGTCTCCTCCGCCCATTGCAGCGATACTCCCGCTCCAGGCAGTCGTCCGGGAGCCTCTCCCCACTTGCGGTCGGCAGTCGTCACGACCTCGCCACATTTAGCGGCTGTCCGGGTCTCCCCCCACCCCTGGTAGTGGTCCTGACCACTCCAGACGGTCGGCTAGGAGCCCCTCCTTCCTTCGTGGTCGGTGGCCGGGCTCCGTCCCCCGAGAGATGGCCGCAGCTGCTCCTTTGGGGAGGAAATGGCGAGGACTCTACTACGGCACATCCCTCCTCCTTCCCGGGTTTCGGCACCAGTGTAAATGGAAAGGAGGACGCGAGAACCATCTTGAAAATATAAATAATATTTTTATTCTAAACTTAACCAAAAAGACACACGCATTACGCATTACGTGCATTACTGCATACGCATACGCATACGCATACGCATACGCGTACGCATACCGCCAGACAGCTGTCCGTAAATCTTTGTCGCACTGCCGTCTTCGGTCGCCCTTTATCCCTCTCGAGGGCTAATTAGCCTGATAAGGGGCTGGGTGTGCAGAATCACGCCCCGCCCTCCACCCTGCCACAATGATGTGATAATTTTCATTTTCGTGTGAACTATTCCTTTAACATGGATCGGACAGCTCAATCATACCATATTTAACACTAACAGATTATCAAATGATCAGACATTTAAACTGTGCCCTGTGTCTCTTTTACAAGGTATACAGAGCTCCCAAACCCAAGTGGACACAGTTATCAGGGAGGAGGCTACAGAAATGGGGTCTGCTAAAGGATTTCATTGATACCATGCTTTATAAATCAGTACAAGTCACTAAATTAAATACATACATATATATATATACACACACACACACACACACACACACACACACACATTCATACACGCACCGATCAACCACAACATTAAAACCACCTGTCTAATATTGTGTAGGTCCCTCTCATGCTACCAAAGCAACGCCAACCCGCTGTTGATATTTCACTTTGTATGCTCACTACAATTGTACAGAGCTGTTATCTGAATTTCCGTAGACTTTATCAGTTTGAACCAGTCTAGCCATTCTCTGTTGATCTCTCTCATCAACAAGGCTTTTTCATTTGCAGAACGTCCGCTCAATTTGGAGTAAATTCTAGAGAATGTTGTGTGTGAAAATACCAGGAGATCAGCAGTTACAGAAATACTCAAACCAGCCCATCTGGCACCAACAATCATCCATGCGATTATCTAATCTGCCAATCACGTTTTCTGCAGTGCATAAAATCATGCAGATATGGGTCAGAAGCTTCAATTAATGTTCACATCAAACATCATAATGGGGAAAACAAATTATCTCAGTGATTTGGAGTGTGGCATGATTGTTGGTGCTAGATGGGCCTGTTTGAATATTTCTGTAACTGCTGATCTCCTGGGATTTTCATGCACAACAGTCTCGAGAATTTAATCAAAATGGTGCCAAAAACAAAAAATATCCAGTGTTAAGCAGTTCTGTGGACGAAAACACCTTGCTGATGAGAGAGGTGAACAGAGAATGGCCAGACTGGTTCGAACTGACAAAGTCTAAAGTAACTCAAATAACAGCTCTGTACAATTGTGGTATAAGAATATCATCTCTGAATGCTATTCTGAGATGTGGGTTGGTGCTGTTTTGGTGGCACAAGTGCGACCTACACAATATTAGGCAGGTGGTTTTAATGTTGTGGCTGGCCGGTGTGTGTCTGTGTGCATGTATAAATAAATAAATTTAAGTTAAAAGATTAATCAAAATTCTTCAAAAATTTCCTTTATTACTTGTGACATTCTAACTGTGACCTGTGAAGTTGTAACTTTTGTAGAGATAGATTGACATCACTACATCTCACTTCCATAAGAGTTCAGTATGGATCCTTTTCACATATCTGGGCTTTGGAAGTAAGCGATTGCAGGATAAACTTAGATAGCGGTGAATATCAAACCAAATGTCCCAATTTCCAGCAGCCATCACTCCAACAACTTATCCTTGAGTAATAATGCTAAATTGCTAATTTGTACTAGAAAATCACTTGTCATGATATCAAACACAGCTGAAAGTTATTTGGTTCATTAAATGAAGCTTAACATTGTCTTTATGTTCGTTGCCACAGTATGAAATAGACTGGCATGGAGTGGTCGTGGCGTAGTGGGCTAAAGCACATAACTGTTAATCAGAAGGTCGCTGGTTCGATCCCCACAGCCACCACCATTGTGTCCTTGAGCAAGGCACTTAACTCCAGGTTGCTCCAGGGGATGGTCCTTGTAATAAATGCACTGTAAGTCACTTTGGATAAAAGCGTCTGCCAAATGCATAAATGTAAATGTCTTCAGGTCAATATTAGGTCAAAAATGGCAACAAGAAACTCATCAGTCAATCATTGTTTTGAAGGATGAAGGCTATACATTCTGAAGCTTTCATTCAAAGTTGTACACTACACTCTTCAAAGACAAAAGACAACTGGTTCTAACAAGGACGCAAAGAGATGTGGAAGGCCAGATGTACAGTGCATCCGGAAAATATTCAAAGCGCTTCACTTTTTCCACATTTTGTTATGTTACAGCCTTATTCCAAAATTGATTAAATTCATTATTTTCCTCCAAATTCTATAAACAATACCCCATAAATGACAACTTGAAATAAGTTTGTTTGAAATGTATTTAAACACAACTTTCCAAATAAAGAAATAAAATAGCGAGCAATGGAATAAGACTGTCAGAATAGAGAAGATGGCACATTTACTGTCACTCTCTCAACAGCTGGATTAGAAACCTCATGGCCTTTGTGGTAACTCATTTTTAAAACTAATTCCAGAGTAATATAATACAAATGTATAGTGTTCTAAAAGTACACAAACATAAATAGTTTGCAAGATTTACACTGCTAAATAAGGCAGAAACTCTTCATCACAGTCTGTGAAAAGGGTTCATTGCCAAACTGGAAAGAGTTTGGTATAAAGATTTATTTATTTTTTCATATATCAGGTGGGCTGCCAAATCCCAAAGGAATGCTTGCTGAGAAACTCCCTGAATGGCTGCTAAAGTACACTGAGAAAATATCTTCTCTTGGGGCATTTGCTGGAAAGACAGCTAATCATGTGCTGGTCAATGAATACAAGCCTGGGGAGGGAATTATGGTAAGGAAAACAGAATATTTTCCTTTTGTCCTCCTAAACCTATCACTTCAATTTCTCTTTCTTGTCTTTCACCTTTCCTAACCCACCCACCCATCCTATTTTCATATCCATCCCATCATTCTCTCCGTCTCTTTCTCAGCCTCATGAAGATGGACCACTATATCACCCCACTGTAACAACTATCAGTCTGGGCTCTCACACAGTTCTGGACTTCTACAAGCCTGTTTGTCTGACACAGGTATCAGCAGACAAAGTCAGCCCTGTATTGATACACACACACACACAAACAATCTAACTATCAATCATTTTCTTTAATTTCGTCCCCTCTCTCTCTCCTTCCAGCTTGAAATTCCTCAAACAGAAGAGAGCCGCTATATGTTATCGCTGTTGGTGCAGCGACGAAGTCTACTAATTCTGCAGGATGACATGTATAAATGCTACCTCCATGGTATCCAAGGAGTTTGTGAGGATACACTGTCAGACCATGTGGTAAATCTGTCCTCAACGGGGGGCCAGGTGGGTGACGCATTGCCCCGTGGCACCAGAATCTCCCTTACCATCCGCCACGTTCTCAAAGTCATCCGAGCCAATCTGTTACTTGGCAAGAAGTGACACTCAAGATCTTGCCTGAGCTTTTAACTAGATAAACAGGTTATGCCTGTCTAAACCCTCTAAGCAAAGTGTGTAAATGCAACACACAGAAGTGTCTACACTGTAAGGATGTCATACTTTGGATGCTTTACTGGATGGCATTTACGCTGCTTGATTGAAATTGTAACAGTTCTGATTGAGTGGAGAATCTTGATCATTTAGACATCAGAAAACAGCATTAACCTTAGTGCTGCTAACCCACAAGGGACGTTTGTTTATCTGTTCTCTTGTTGCACAGAACTTTAAAATTACTTGTTTCATTTGGACAGGAAGCAGAGCAATAGAAGACTGAGAAACATTTCTCCCTCAAAGTCTCCCTGAATCTTAAATGTCTTTAAGGATTGTCTAATCTTGTGCAAAAATGTACATTGACTATGTTTCAGTGAAAAGATGAAGCAAAAGGCTGCTTTTGCAACTGAATAAATGTACTGCGTATATATATATGTGTGTGTGGCTAGTCCAGTCCTTTGTTTACCTTGACATTTGTACAATAATGTACCAGCCTGAAATGCAAACTAGAATAAGTCGCTCAGTTCTAACATCCCGTCATACAGTACTATTCTTACGCAACTCTCTCGGAATGCGCCGTACCCTGTTAGATGCGCATGCGCACTCTGCTGCTGTTGTGTGACGGGAAACAGTCGGTTTTACCTTCAGCGCTTTACTGGTGAGTTTAGTCTTTCTATGCACTCAACAGCGTTTTTATAAATATGTTTACATGTACTGTAGCAAAAATATTGTCTATTGAATTCATTTTACTTCCAGTTTCGACCGGGTTAATGTTAAGTCATGTCGGATAGCTTGTTTAGCGTGGTAGCATGTTTTTTCTTAGTCGAATGTAGTTTGTGCCAAATTAAGCATAATATAATACGTTCAGGCTTAATTGACTAAAAACAATTTAATTGCCAAGGGTTTCGTTCAGAGGACTAAATGTCTGTTATCAAAGGAAATACGTTTTTAGTCAGCAAGTTTTTGCGCCATTGGCTCGCATTCAAAGCAATTGGCCCATTGGAAAATGTCTCAAAAATAACTTTAAAATCTTTATTTATTGAAAACATTATTATTTTTAAAAAGCTTATAAGTGTCCGTTTATGTATGCATCTTTTAACAATAAGATTAGTTTTTTTCTTATGGTGTAATTCGTGTGGGCGGTGGATGGGTTGCAGTTGGTGTGTCAGCATTCTATAAACACAAATGATTGGCATGCACAAACCCCCTGTGTTATGGTGTTTACGAATTCAAATAGATTGACGAGTGCCAGTGTTAGTCCTTCCCAGGAAAATTTCTTAGATGAACACTAACATTAACGCCTGCTTTTCAGTGACTTCGTCTAACAATCGTTAATGTTGATACATTGTATAGACTTTTACAGAAGTTTCTCTTCTCTCTATCTAGACTGAGCTGACCAGTTGTGCCAAGATGTTCCTAGCCAAGAGACTCATTGGAGGCATTCTTGATGTGGTCAGGTGAGTAACTGTTTAGTTCTAAGTTGCGTATTTAGTTCATGCGAAAAAACATAATATCATCAAAAATAAAATAAAAAAAATTGCGAATAAAGTTGCATGTCCATGTGTGTTCAAAAGAACAAAGTTATCACTTCTGGGATAAATTGGAGCCACTGTGATTTTTATTATTAAAATAATCTCAGTTTAGAACCCAGACAAAACTCTAAAGAACTTGTCTAAGATCTGGGAGCGACAGCGCGTCACACGGTTCTGGGAGCACTATGTGTGTGCGTTCCTCAATCCTTAGGACTTTACCATGCGGATCTATGAGATATTTTTTCAAAAGTGTCAACCAACCTGCTCTTCTGCACAGTTCCAAGTTTGTATTTGACTTATTTGCTCTGCAAACTCTTTGCAGGCTCACAATTTTCATAACACTGTTATTTCAGAATGACCAGAGCAACATTTCAGATGCAATAATTGGTCTGTTGGTTAGTCCAGTTATGAATTAATTATTCAGTCACATGACTTGTCTTCCTAAGTTTATTCGGCAAATGTGTTTCCATCATAGTTTTTGCACAATTCTTCTTATCGAATTTAAAATGTATCCACCTCAAGCGAGTGTATATGTTTAAAAAATAAATAAATAATTGTATACACATTTTGAAGATTTTATTCACGTCTTGGTGTTTCCATCCAGCAGTTTTTATGCAATATCCCAGAATGCGCATAAAATACATGGATGGAACCCCAGCTTTTCAACCCTACATTGATCTATGTATAAGGCAGAACTGACCCCAGTGTACATTTATAGTGCTGATACGTTTGAATTTGTGCATGTGAAGCTGGAATGGTTTTTGAAAGCATAATCATGCCTTCTTTTTCCGTTTCCACAGCAACATCGACCCTGGCCAGTTTGTGCCATCAGAGCCTGTGAGTATCAGGAGCTCTTTTTATGATGTCATACACCAACCTGTTTCAGCAATGAGCTAATGGAAAGAATTCTTCAGTGTTGTAGTGACCTTTATTTCAATTATATAACAGAGCCGTTCATTATACTCATTACAAATTATCTACATTATTGCTACAGGACTCTATTTCTAGGGGTACTACATTTCTTTGAACTCTCTGCAAAATGAATTGTGCACTTGTAATGGAATGTAGCAATTTAGCTACACCTTCATGCTGAAAAAATGTCTTCAAATCTTTTCAAATACTTCTTTTTGGTGCCGACGTTTCAATGACTTAAACCTAACAAATTACTGTGGAAGTAATGTCTGTATCATAAAGAGACTGTTCAGTAAAGCATATTCTCGTCATTATGTTAGCTGGAGTGAAGAATCGCATGATTGAGAGTTCTTGTTAAATTAGCTCCATTTCCTTTGGGAATGTGCTTATAAAGTCAGTAGTATTTTAAGTATTTGAGAAGTTAATGAAATGTGTGCATTTAAGATGCTGATGCTATTGACATCTCTCCCCAGCCCCCACCCCGCAGACCACTGGCTTATGCTGAGAGCAACGAATCTGAGGAAGAGAAACAGTTTCGCAAAGTATTCCAGCAGCTAGCTGGCGAAGTTAGTCGTACACAAACACACAAACATTCTTATATACACTGATGTATTCATACAGTAAACACTGGCTATCATAAACATTTCCTTTGATTCCAGGACATGGAAGTAAGCCCCACTGAACTCATGAACATCCTCAACAAAATAATCTCCAAACGTAAGTAGTGTGTATGTGTACTGTATGTGGGTCTAACCTGATGTGTGTTGCTTTATGGTGGTGATTCACTCTGCCTTGTATATTATTGCAGATTCTGATCTGAAGACAGACGGCTTTAGCATTGAGTCCTGCAGAAGTATGGTGGCAGTCATGGATGTATCCTGCATGATTTGAACTGAACACATGTACAGACATATTGATAAGCAGGCCCAGACAGAATTTGTAGACTGCAGAAGTCTGCAGCACAGTTTTTATGAAAAAAAAAGATCTGCTGAATTCTGTGGATTGGAATTAAATTCGTTAAAATGTGTGAAACGAAGCTGAGAAGACTATGTTACTGGTGGTTGAAAATATATTCAAATGAGCATAAATATTTAATAAATGAACATTCAAGGACCGGGGATGTGTAGAACTTTGTTGAGTTCAACAGGTGCTAATTTGGTTTGGGCCTGGAAATAAGTATTATACTTCATATCCAGAGACGAATTGTGACTTGCAAGTCCCCGGGGCCAATTTTCTCAACAAATGGTCAACAAAGGTGTTGACCATGGGGTGGTGTGTTTTTCCTTTAATGGCCAAAAGTTGTTGAGCGGGGGTGGTTTTCATTGTTGATTGTTTTTTTCACCATAGTTTCCTATAAAATGGTAATTGTGTTTTGGGAGGGAGCTTTGAGATGTTGAGTGTTGATATTGTTTCATCTTGACACTGTGCTCCAGAGTGACAGCACAGGTAAACTGGGCTTTCATGAGTTTAAACACCTCTGGAACAACATCAAGAAGTGGCAAGTGAGTAGAATATTTAACAGCACACACTATACTGATTTGTGTGTTTGTTTGTTTTTTTTTTAATTTTAGCTCGTGTTTATGATTAAGATTTACTTATATTTTTGTTTTATGTGTACAGTACATACTTCATATCTTTTTATGTTACAGATTGAACAGTTTATAAAGAATAACTATATATAAACTGAATTAAGCCCCTAAATTTGTCGAATGGAAGCTAATAAGTGCAAGCAAATTAAATTTGCAAAAAACTAAATGAGACCAAACATGCACGCACCCAGTTAACAAAAGCCATTTTCTGTTTTATAGGGAGTGTATAAAAGTTATGACAGGGATGGCTCAGGAACTATTGGAGCAGATGAGCTTCCAGCTGCCTTTAACGCTGCAGGTAAATGCCCATGATGAAGTCACTTCCTATGTGGTACCTTGAAGGCATTTGTTGTTGTTTTATTCATCATCCCCATTTGTAATGTTAATAAATCACCAATAATGTGTTTTTCAGGGGCTGAGGATGTATATTTAAGACTTCTGGCTACTCACAATAACTTTGTGTGTGTGTGTGTGTGTGTGTATAAATGAGCACATTTGCTCATTTATCAAGTACTGACTCTTGTACCTTCTACAGGTTTCCCTCTGAATGATCAGCTCTTTCAGATGATTATTCGCAGGTACAGCGATGAGAGTGGAAACATGGACTTTGACAATTACATTGGCTGCCTTGTGAGACTTGATGCCATGTGCCGTAAGTTGATTCCAGAAAGTTTAGTCTCATAATAGTGAATAAATACATTTTTGTTTACAGTGTTAGCTGATGAATTTGTTTCTTTCAATGGTTAAGAGCTCTAGAAACAAAATTGTCCACTCTTCGTTATGTATATAATGTTTGTGCACTAAAATGCTCTAGAATACGAATGCCCATTTCCCTAAAACCACCTTTCTGCATTTCTCAAGCCATTTTATGGGCCAATGCTTGTGGGTATTTTGCATCTCAATTTGAATAAATGGTTGTTTTAGACTTGGTAGGATATTTTGAATTGTGAAAGTTAAATTATGATTAAATAGTACTTCAAACTATTTTATTTCAAAAGATCAAACAAAATTAGTTTTTTTCATTATAAGACCCCTTAAGGCTATGCGTTTCAGTAATTTTATACAGAATAAAAGAATTAGTTAATAAAGTGTTAATTTTAGGCAGAGCATGTGTAAGGCTGGGGGAGGCTAAGCCTTACCCCGGCCATGGGCATGATGTGCAGGCTATCAATGAATATCTACTGTAGGTATTGAAAGAGATTTCCCATTGTCACTCAGGGATAATGCCGGGCTTAACTGCTGGTCTAGGATCAGTTTCCCAACTCCACTTAAGAAATGTATTACTATTGAGAACTAGGGTTGCAGCAGTATACCGGTTTCAAGGTATACCTCGGTATGAAAATGAATGGTTATCATACCATGTACATTTGCTTATCTACGGTATTGAGAAAAGAAATGCAACCGGCCAGAGAATATCACCTGCGCGTGCGCATCTCATTTCCTTCTCGACTGCCTGTCAGACTTGTCAACTTGCACCACACACACATGCAGTGGAGAAAATGTTAGAGAGAAGCAAGGCGAGGGGGTCTGACATAATTGCGTGTGTGTGTGTGGTAGAGTTAAAGCAGTATTTCTCAACTGGTGGGTCACGCCCAACAGTGGGTCACAGTTCTATTCGGACTGGGTAGCGGACAGCAGAGAAAGAACAATGATGTGGTTGTCACATTAAAGATATTTCAGCAGCTGTCCAAGTGATAACCTATTTAGGACTGCCGAGGAGAATTAATGATAATCTCTCTGCACTTTCGCACGAGTGTAACGGAACCACCTAGCGATCACAATCTGCTGTTCTCTCTGGAACTACATGCAACAACCGGGCTTCCCTTGATATTGTGGAGCGCAGACTTCAAAACTGACATGACCAATTTAAATTCTAGTTAGACTTTTCTAGTTTAAAGTGTTACGGAGGAACTCAAGTCAAACCCATCAAACAGTAGGCAGCCTGACATGCCAAACAGCACTGAGGAGGAAAAGCAACACTGTGTTATGCGCTAAAAAAATTATTACACACCATCACCTGTACAGTCTTGTTTCAGGATTTTACATGAGTAAAAGTAACTGTTATATTTTGACATATTAAAGTTATAGTTTCATATGAAATAATCTAATGGTAGAATCTATTAGACCTCATTTTATATCAACAGTGACCGTTGTAGTTAAAGTTTCAAGATGTGTTTCAGCTAGTACTTATTTTTTCATAAATACTATAATTTGTTATTATTATTACTATTATTTAAGTCTAGCTACACTGACCGTAACATGGTAATGAGGAGCCTTTCCTCCTGTGTAATATGTATGTTCCGTTTGAATTATGTTTCAAATTAGGATAATGGTTAAAATAATGGTTACAAGTTTCAATTATAATAAAGTGTTTGTTCAACCAAAAAAAAAAAATCCTTTGTTTTCACTCCTTTAAATATCATTGTAACTGATAATAATAATTGTGTAATACCATGATATTTTCTGAGATGGTTATCATACCGTGAAAATCTCATACCATTGCAACCCTATTAAGAACAGAAAAACCTGACTCTAGATCAGTGTCTAGGGCCGAATTCATCTTCTGTCACTGGCTACGGCTGAATAATACGGCATGTGCAAGGACAATGTCTTTGTTTCTTTTTTAAAGCATAGCCTACATAAAATGTAGTAGTTAATTTCTTGGATTAAAACCTATTTATTAGAGAATAGTCTGAAATGAACTCTTTGAAAATTGGATTACGTTTGTAACGTTCTTTTTATTTATTAGCCAACATAATTTTAAGCAGCGTCCGAATCAAACTCAAAACAAGCCAGCACTGAGATGACTTGGTTGACAATAAAATCATCAGACACATCCCTTGATCTTGTGAAGACCCCCTCTCCAGAATTTTTCTTAACTTTCAAGTTTCAAGTCATCGCTTCATAACTTCATGTTGGTGCAGGACCGCTTATTATTATGGCGTATGCAGGTCCAATCTGTTTCAATTTCATTTTACTGTGGTAAACTTCTGTTTAAGCCACATTAAGTTTGCCATTTTGCAGATTTAATAAACCAAATCTTGAATATACACTTGCTCTACCTTTCATTTAAATAATGAATGAGTGTATGCCTACTCTCTATGCAAATAATAATATACAAGTTATTCTTCTGGAGTTTTTTTTATGGAGTGTGGTTTTGTGTAGATTGTACCTTCAATTTGAAAAATAGTTTGTATTTAATATATGGCTTGAGATTGCAAAATAAAAAATGTCATTTATTATTATTATTATTTATTTTCTCTGAAGCCTTACCCTGTAGTTCGTTTACCCTCCGCCTATGACGTTAATGTAAACTGATTTATGCCATATGCATTTAAACCAGGTGCCTTCAAGACTCTTGACAAGGACAACAATGGCACAATCAAAGTCAATGTACAGGAGGTAAGGGAATTATGACTCTTTGAATTATGATCTTTAAACGTAACTCAAAACATAAAGCTACTTCATTTTAAAAATGTTTATACTTGTGTGTGTGTATACTGTATATATCAAGTTTTCTAAGAATAAAAGTTTCTATAATACATAATTACAAAACCTGTCTCCACAGTGGCTGCAGCTGACCATGTACTCTTGAGCAATGTGAACTCCTGGAATGCTGTCGAAACTATCAGTTCTACGCTTGTATGCAATAATGATTATGTGCTTTGCACAGCTCCTTCTTTTGTTTCTCACACAGTATAGCACTAATTCTAGCTAGCATGGAGCTGGAGTTTATATGGGTCACTTGACTGTGACATTTTCTTTGTTTCACTTTCACTTCGTGTCCACCCCCAAGTTAGTGCCATTTCTGCACGAATCCAAGGCTAAATAAGGGAGATGAATTAATCCCACAAATAAAGAGATGTGTGAGAATCCAGTGTCAAATACAATTTTATACTGAATTAAAAAAAGATGAAAAGGTTAAAAATGTGTGTTTCTTCAGTGGTTTGAAAAATCAGGTTGATTTCTCCTGAAACAGTGGACTTCAACCCTTTTTGAGGCCAAGTGCTCCTTGTCTGTATCGTGTTGCATTTACATTATATTTACATTTATGGAGTAATTTAGAAGACTTTTATCCTAAGCGATTTACAAACAAGGATCATGAGCAAGTCATCCTTCAAAAGCAATACAGGTGAAACTCGAAAAATTAGAATATCGTGCAAAAGTTCATTCATTTCAGTAATTCAACTTAAAAGGTGAAACTAATATATTATATAGACTCATTACAAGCAAAGTAAGATATTTCAAGCCTTTATTTGATATAATTTTGATGATTATGGCTTACAGCTTATGAAAACCCCAAATTCAGAATCTCAGAAAATTAGAATATTACATGAAATCAATAAAAAAAAGGATTTTAAATACAGAAATGTCGGCCCTCTGAAAAGTATAATCATGCATATGTACTCAGTACTTGGTTTAGGCCCCTTTTGCATTAATTACTGCCTCAATGCGGCGTGGCATGGATGCTATCAGCCTGTGGCACTGCTGAGGTGTTATGGAAGACCAAGATGCTTCAATAGCGGCCTTCAGCTCTTCTGCATTGTTTGGTCTCATGTCTCTCATCTTTCTCTTGGCAATGCCCCATAGATTCTCTATGGGGTTCAGGTCAGGCGAGTTTGCTCGCACAGTAATACCATGGTCATTGAACCAGGTTTTGGTACTTTTGGCAGTGTGGGCAGGTGCCAAGTCCTGCTGGAAAATGAAGTCAGCATCTCCATAAAGCTTGTCTGCTGAAGGAAGCATGAAGTGCTCTAAAATGTCCCGGTAGACGGCTGCGTTGACTCTGGACTTAATAAAGCACAGTGGACCAACACCAGCCGATGACATGGCTCCCCAAACCAACACAGACTGTGGAAACTTCACACTGGACTTCAAGCATCTTGGATTGTGTGCCTCTCCATTCTTCCTCCAGACTCTGGGACCTTGGTTTCCAAATGAGATGCAAAATTTGCTCTCATCAGAAAAGAGGACTTTGGACCACTGAGCAACAGACCTGTTCTTTTTCTCTTTAGCCCAGGTAAGACGTTTGACATTTGAAGCCCATGTCCAGGACCCATCTGTGTGTGGTGGCTCTTGATGCAGTAACTCCAGCCTCATTCCACTCCTTGTGAAGCTCCCCCACACATTTGAATGGCCTTTTCCTGACAATCCTCTCCAGGCTACGGTCATCCCTGCTGCTTGTGCACCTTTTTCTTCCACACTTTTCCCTTCCACTTAACTTTCTATTAATGTGCTTTGATACAGCACTTTGAGAACATCCAACTTCTTTTGCAATTACCTTTTGAGGCTTTCCCTCCTTGTGGAGGGTGTCAATGATGGTTTTCTGCACAACTGTCAGGTCAGCAGTCTTCCCCATGATTGTGAATTCAACTGAGACCATTTAAAGGCTCAGGAACCCTTTGCAGGTGTTTAGCTGATTAGAGTGTGACACTTTGAGCCTACAATACTGAACCTTTTCACAATATTCTAATTTTCTGAGATTCTGAATTTGGGGTTTTCATACGCTGTAAGCCATAATCATCAAAATTATATCAAATAAAGGCTTGAAATATCTTACTTTGCTTGTAATGAGTCTATATAATATATTAGTTTCACCTTTTAAGTTGAATTACTGAAATTAATGAACTTTTGCACGATATTCTAATTTTTCGAGTTTCACCTGTATATGCAGTTTCGCATTGCTAAATTTTAATCCTGGCATATAACATCCGTATGATACCATAATCATGAATTTATACTTTTTGTGATGCTTACATTGCAGACGCCTACTTGTATGTTACGTTTTGATTTTACTTTATATAGTCTAATGTTGGAGGAACAATAATACAAAAAAAAAAAAACTGAGCTTTTACTTTAGCTTTGGTTGAAGTTGACATAAAAAAGAGAATATTTAGCAGAGACGGGACACTTCTTTTTAAATGCATGTGAGAAATTTTAACGCCCAATCAAGAAGCTCTGAGCGCCCAACTGTCAACAGATGTAGGAAGTAAAGCTTTACAGGTAAAAGAACCAATCACCTTTTAGATACGGACATCGCATGCCGCGCATTAACATTAGCTTTACAAGCCTGGAAATTTGCGTGTTTTATTATTTATTTGCGTAGTCTGAGGTAAAAGTGTTGTCATATTTGACTGTTGATTTGAAATGATCTTTGATCGTCGTCTTGACTGCTAAAAGCCTGTGTGCTGAACCCTGCGCAACAGCGCTACACTCCAGAGTGGTCAGACCTATTAACCGCACACACCTGGCTACGCCAAGGAGAACAGAAGGGAGCCAATGCGCTTGCGCAGCGAATACGCAGCTCTACGAAGTTTGTGGATATCTAAACGCAACGCAAGATATTAATGACATTTTGACCACTTTAAGGTATGTTTGACAACATTTTCAATCTTAAAGTACTCGTACATGATTATGGCGTTTCAGGACTTTCAAAAGTGAGCGAAAAAGTGATTGTGGAAACATATAACGTGTAAAATAGCTTGCTAGCTAAAATAGCTAATCAGTGAAAATGAAGCTGTTGGGAAATGAGGACGAAATATCCGGCCGTATGCAAGACGGAATGAATTCTGTAAAGAGTTTTTAAGCAGGAAAACGTCAGTTACGTTTGCTCATAAATTAATTTGAGTGCTGCTCGGTGATATTTGTTGTTGGTTCAATTCAGCGGTTTTACCACGATGGCGCTGAAGAGAGAAACAAAGAGCGAAGCTGTGATCGCAGTATCGTTATATTTACAGGAAGAGCATGTCTACGATCTTAAGCGCTTGACTGTAGCCAACACGATTAAAGCGCGTTAATGAATGAGCCGGTGTTTTGATATGAGCCAGTATGTGAAAAAGCAACAAAATAATCAACCAAAAACAAAACAATCAACCAAAAAAGGAATTACCGATAGCAGTTGCTTCACTCACGATAACACGTACGTTTTCAGATGGGATCACTGCACGCCTCAAAGAGAAAAACATGAGTTTTAATATGTGCTTTTATTTTCTTCTGTTTTGAATGCAAATGAAATGTAGATGTCATAGTGCAGTTTAACTAAAAACGAGCCAAGGATTTGAAATAGGCTAGTAATCATAAAGCGCTGTCAGTGTACCACAGCAGTACCACCAGGGTCGTAGCAAATAGGGGTGTAACGGATTGAATCACGGTTTCGGTACGGTTCAGTATTTGCATTGTTAATAAGTAATAATAATATTACTACCAAATCCAAAGAATAATCTATTTGGGAAACATTTCAACAGGTTTGCCCTTAAATAACAATCATTGTTTTACAACATGGTTACTGTCATGGCTACAATATATAGTAAAATCAAGGTTACTATATAGGAACTACAGTATAACTGTTTTAAAACCATGCTTAATTGTATCAAAACCATGATGTCTGCTCAGAAAACCATGGAGACAGCTGTCATGGTTACTACAATGTTACTATAGTAAAACCATGGTTTATATTCTTCAGGGTCCTTAACTTAAAAAAACGAACATTTTCTCTAATTACGAAGTCAAAATTTTAACTTCATACCTGCACTAATACACTACATGCATCAACATAAAGTGCACTTCAAACTCATCTCAACATATTAAATGTTCGGAAACTGTACATCACTATAAAAGGAATAACCTTGCTATTAGAATGCATATGAGAAGGGATGTTGTGATAATGCTGCTTGAGTATTTTAATCATACATGGAAATCCCACATGAATACCCCAAGCACTTTAGTTATTGTTTAATTTCTGTCTGAATTAGCACCGAGTGCCTACTTAAAAATTGAAGGGAGTGTGTGCCATTTCAGCTCACCTGCGTCTCTTTCACTGAGGTGATGTCGGTGTAAATGATCAATCATGTATCAATGCATTACTACAACGTAGGGCTGCACGATTTAGGGGAAATGTTATATTACAATTATTGAGGCTAATATTGCGCTATGCGATTGCGATATAATAAACAAATGGTAACATGAGTCAACTTGCTTGGTTATCAAGGAAAATGCAAAAAAAGATTACTGATAATGCTGAAATGTGCATTATCAGTATAAGTAAACAGTGTTTTCAAATTAAAATTATATAAATGTAATTATATTTTTACAAAATTAAATAATAACATCTTTGCATTACTGCAAACTTGTTATTTTCTCAATATTACACCTAAATAAAATGGAACAATAAATAAGAACATACACATTTTCATGAAATTAAGATTGTACAAACAAACAGGGACATTTAAGCAGGATGTAACATGTACTTTCTATAAACTATTTTGAAAAGGAAACTGGATATAAAAGTGTAGTTCACTCAAACCACTAAAACTTATTTATTTTATTTTTTAAATGAGAACTGGTATTTCCAAATCCTCTTTCTAAAAAGTCATGCTTATCGCTGGTATCTCTTGTCCAGTGTGTGGATCATTTTCTGAATTCTCACTTTTCTACTTTTCTCTGTGCTGTTTCATATAAATTTGTCGTGTTGCCACGTGATGTAGCAACTTAGATTTTGCACAGTACTGCTCTCTGCTCTGTGTCGGTTATCTTAAAGTCAAAACATCGCCATATAACCAGGGTTTTTCCTGGCTCAAAATGAGGCGGAGGTGGTAACATACTGATCAAAAAAGTGACGTTAAAAACACGTAAATGTTGGCTTTGCATTAATACACTCGTAATGACCTGGCAACTGAATACTAGTGTTAATTTTGTCATCTGTTTTTTTTCCTGTTCCTGTGTCAAATGTCCTTTTTAGTTTTTATCATATTTAGTCAACCTTATCCTATTTCTATTTATTATTTTATTCGTTTTGTTTGACAAACTCTGGGCATTTTTTATGTCGTTTTGGTCAATGAAAACTGTTGACATTTTAGTCATATTTTAGTAACATTTAGTCATATTGATATTTTAGTCACTGAACACTGTAAACATTTTAGTCATTAGAGTATTATTGATAAGCATTTGTCAATCTAGTCTATCCAAAACATATATATATTTATTGTTGTTGTAATTTTAGTGTTATTTTTCACACATGATTGATCTTATCATGATAAGATCAATCATGAGATCATCATGATTGATCTTATCATGATGATCTCATGACGATGACTTTGCGAGCTGCAGACAGCGGGGGTGATAGACGAGTGTCTCCGTTTTAGAGTGCGCATCAGCCGGTGGAATTTTAAATCTCTCCCGCTCTGATTGAGTCTCTTCCGCGACTGGTTGAAGCAGCTCTGACTGCACAGAGAATGACAGTTTTGGAGTTTGTGCTTATTTACATGGCACGCTCCCGTATTATTTAAAGCTTAATTAAGGATGAAATAAAGATATATCCCCAAGCTGTGATCTGTGTTTCTATCAGACACTCGAGCTGCAGTGCTCCTCTCATCTCGCATGTCATCATTATAAACTGGTCATCTTTTTATTAGCCGTGTAGAAAATGGGCAAACAGCTCTCGATAAAAATCGCTTATATAATCGCACAGGCTGACATCGCGATTGCGATATGATTAATCGTGCAGCACCACTACAACTCTCCACTTGCCATTTTAAACTTCACACAACTCTTGAAGAATGGTGATGTCATCAAGTTGACCCACGTGAAACACAGGTGGAGCATATCTATTCACAGATCAAAAGTGTATTAGCGGAGGTTGTAACTGTGACTGTCTATTTGACACTTTGTTTTCTTGACCAAAACTTGTGCTCTAGATGCGCCATTAAACATGAGGTGAACCGACCGCGGTGACAAGGCTTCCTGAACCATGGGTGTTTTTTTTTTTACGAGAAATATTACACCTGTATTAGCAAGTTATCATGGCCCCCTGACTTTATATTGCTCTGGCCCCTTTCTTATTAATACATACAGTTTAGAATTTGTTGTGGGGCCCTTAGAATCATTACCACCTTTGACCCCATTTGCTATGGCCCTGAGTACCACCACAGAAATAGGAAAAGTTTGCTTCTAATTTCTTCTGGCATATTTTGTTATAAAAGTCTTGGAACACTTGATCCAGATAAACAGGATTACTAAAAAAAAAATGTACGAAATTGTGACTACTTTCCTATGCCACAGACCCACCCCCCCTCCCCCCCCAAGCTGGAGCGAGAGTGGTAATTTGGAGTAAAGATGTCTGTGTCTTCCCTCTACCTCAATCAAGACAAAACAGTGCGCTTCAAGAAGAGGAAAGCCCGCTTCTCCTTCAGTGAAGTGCACATACTGCTGGATGAAGTGCGGAAGAATCGTCACATTCTTGTGGGTGAGTTTTACATGCATTTGACAAGTAAAAAATGGCTGAGCCAAAATGGAAAACTACTGGTAAATGGATAAACCGTGCTAATACTTTTCCAAATGTGTGTCTGTGCATAGGTAAGTTTAATACCGGCGTTCCATCTGATGTGAAGAAGAGGAAATGGGCAGAGATCACGGCACGTATTAATGAGATTGGAGAGTGTGACAGAGAGATTATGGAGGTTGTAAAGAAATGGTCAGACCTCAAATGCGACACACGGCGTAAAGTGGCTGCCCTGCAGTCTGGTGGTAATTTGTCCCTGTCCCAACGTTTGGCACGGTCCAATATTGAACTCTCCCCAACGGAAGTCATAGTAGAATCCATCCTTGAACTGGACAAGAAGCCATGGGAAGCTTCCCAAAGGACCCCAATTCGAAGTTACAGTGATGAACAAGAGGGTGGAGATGAGGAAGAGGAAGATGGGTCGTTGATGGGGCTGGGATCGGTCCACAGTTCGCCGGGCAGAGGAATGGATATGGGAGGGATGCCTGCTGCAATGAGTGGAGCTGTGGTTGCATCAGAAATGCAGTATGATGGCTCCAAAACTCGAGGTAAACAAACATGCTTAAATCAATCTACATCAAGAATCTCCATTAAATGTAGTGCCGAGTCATGGCTTTTTACACAGAGATCCTTAATCAGAGAAAGTTCACTGAAAGAATTTTCAATGCACTCAGCAAAACAAACAACAGTGGTTGATTGTGTCAAACTACCAATCAGGTGAAACAGAGCAACCCCAAATTCCTTTTAGTCTGACCTCAATAATAAAAAATCTTATGCACACATCTAAAGACATTAGTCCAAAGAGCAAAAAGGGCTTACGACTGTGACTGTTGTAACTTTGAGTGACTTCTTGGTAATTAAGTAATTAATTTATAATGGATGACTAATGTTACATACTGAAGCAAAGATTGGAGTTTCTTATTATGCATTAAGGCAGTGCTCTCAAGTGTTGTTACTGTATATTGCTTACTGGGAGTTATTATACTAATAATCAAATCTAATCAATTTAGATTTATTTGACCATTAGTAAAAATAAAAAAACAAAACCAAGAACTTATTCTGATTTTAATTTGACCAAATTTTTATTGTATTGTTTACTTGTTTGATCATAGATCCCGAATCTAACATGGTAGACTCAGACGAAGATAGCCATGACCACCTCCCATCTTCCTCTATGGTGTCTGTCTCTAACTCTCATTCCGAAGTGGACGGAATTGCAACTAGAGGCAATATTGGACACGTCGCCTCCACAGTCAATGCCTCCAATAAAACAGCTTTCTCAGGAGTCGAGCCAGAATGTTCACGTGAGCAGTTAGCGCACAATGCTAGCCTTAGCGTGCAACAGCAGCACGCTTCTAACACACTTCTGTCCACAGTATCCCGTTCACTTGAGATTCTTGCAGAGTCGGTGCAACAGCTAGCAGAAACACAGCAGGAGTTTGCACGTGAATCACTGCAGCTACAGAGGGACACCGTGCAGGTGTTGCAGGAATTTGCCTCTGGCACGCTAACGATACTGCAGGAGAAGGTCAATGGAAAACCTGTGTTGTGAAGGCTTTATTTATCACCACAATAGTGCAAATTTTCTGAATGAGAATCATTATAAAGAAGCATTAGAGTGTTCAACACATGGTCTTTGTTTGCTATTCCAGCCATGCAATAAACATTATTAGCCACAAACAGAAACAACAAAGAACAACTTCTCACAGAAACGCTGTTAACCATCAGAGGGCGCTGTGTACCATTGGACAAAATAATTTACATTATAGCAAGCTGATTGCAACTATTTATGTTACTTAAGATATTTGACTTTAGTTCAAAATACTATGACATTTCTTAAAGAAAATCAGTTTTTCCAAAATACTAATACAAAAACTATGACATTTGTACCTCGTCTATTTTTAGGGATTAACTTCAGGTTTGTGTTTTGTCTTTTTGTGAAGCTCAAGAAAATAGTGTGATCACTCCAGAAATTTTAGGGTAAGCCATTCATAAAGTGAATGTGTTTATGCCTATATTAATATGGTCTTCCACAAAAAAAAATATGTATGTTTATTCTTCCACATCATCATCACATAATGTTTGTTGAGACTAACCTGTTATGGGGAAATTCATAAAGTTTGGACCTTCCTTTAAAGTTGGCTCAGATGTTTGTATTAAACAGCTTTATTTAATGTATAGGTTTTATCACAACGCCTGATAATGTAAGAATAAAACAGTCGTGTTTATAATCATGTGGTAAGGCATGATGATGATTTGAAAGTTTTTAATGATCTTAATGATAATGTATTGAATATGTGTTTTATTCACCTTTCCTGGCACATACACAACTTGTATACATGAATTGCAGCTCTGTAAGTTATGAGGATTCTGTGGAGTTTTGGTGCTATTCTGAAACTTTCAGAGACAGGAAGCACTACATTTATATGCAGCCATCTTTTTTTGGTTTAAGGACAACTGAAAAGTTTCAAGATCTTAAAATGTAAGTCCAGTAAAAGGCCTTTTTGTCTGAGATATTAAAGTTACATTCTTTTCCAACATAATTTTCTAATTTTATTTTGATGTAAAATTTTCATTTGATACACATGTCAATATAAAAGAGGAATTTACAGCTTAGGCATTAAATCATAATTGGTTATTTTGTCACTAGTGGGCAGTGTGCCTTTTAATTGAAACAGCATATTTCCTAATGTTCATAGAATAATTCAGTGTCAAGTTTTCCCACTCTAGCAGTTTGATGTGTGTATTTTTGGTTTATGAATTAAATTGTTCACCATAATTTCACATGTGAGCCAGATATTTTATAGTTCATTTAAACATTTTAATTGTAAGTTTTAACTAGTGTTTTGTTGATTCTTTTTGAGTTCTGCCCATGTTATGCTCCTTTTGTGTACATACATGAATGATTTTTGTGTCTATGGCTGTTGTGTATAAACTCTGAACATGGCCACACAGTTTCTTTTTTAATGCTTGTAAGTTTAGGGCAGAAGTGGAGTGGGAGTGATTAGATTGCATGCATTGTTCTCCTGCACTCCAGGGCTGCAGAGCTCTGCTTAAACAGGTGTGTGTGTGTGTGTGTGTGTGTGTGTGTGTGTGTGTGTGTGTGTGTGTGTGTGTGTGGATGCCATGGGTGTGTGCTGTGGTTAGGGTATGCTTTGAGCGTGTGCAAGGCTGCAGCTGCTAGAGCTATTGTGTACTTAGGGACCACTGCTGAATTTTTTTCACTTTATTGTTTCAGTAGGCAAAGAGATTATGTCTGTATAATGTAGCAATAATTTATCATTTAGTCCATTTAGACTTGACAGAACACCAGATATATGGATAAAATATGGTCTTGGTTTCATTAAACTGCTTTTTCTGGATGTTTTGACTTTATTTCAGCCACGAGGTTGCTTTTAATTTATTAGGCAGAACTTTAAATAACTTATTCAGCTTTTCAAGCTGGTCACTTCAACCTTTGAGGTACATTCTTAGTTCAAGCCAAACAACTAAACAGGTAATATGGCATGACCGAATTAAAGTTTTTTTTTTTTTAAGTGCATGTAGCATGTCTATATTTTGACATGATTGCACTTTGGAAACTGCCACACATCAGCTGCCATCTGGAACAAAAGAAACAGATTGGGAATGAACAGCGAATAGATTTATCGACTCGACCCCCCAGTACAACTCTGTCCTTCCTCCCCTTCTTCTGTTGCTCTGCTGACCCCTTCACCTTTTCTTCTCTCTCTTTCACCCCTGCTGATTCTCCTGCCCTCTCTTTTATCCTACATCTGTCAATCAGGGATCTTTAATAGCCTTCCTTCACACAGAGGTTTACATGGTGGGGCCTCATCCAGAACCGTATGAGCCAATCTTGTGTAGTTGCAGTGTGTTCAGTGCACCTATTCTGACATGTGAAATGTGTAAAAAAATATTTACACTGATCAGCCACAACATTAAGCCACCTGCCTAATATTGTGTAGGTCCCACTTGTGCCACCAAAACGGCACCAACCCACATCTCTGAATAGCATTCAGAGACGATATTCTTCTCAACACAATTGTACAGAGCTGTTATCTGAGTTTCTGTAGACTATCAGTTTGAACCATGGTCTAGCCATTCTCTGTTGATCTCTCTCATCAACAAGGTATTTCCATCCGCAGAACTGCTGCTCACTTTTTGTTTTTGCCATCCTTCGGAGTAAATTCTAGAGACTGTTGTGTGTGAAAATCCCAGGAGATCAGCAGATACAGAAATACTCAAACCAGCCCATCTGGCTCCAACAATCATTCCACGGTCCAAATCACTGAGATAATTTGTTTTCCCCATTATGATGGTTTGTGAACATTAACTGAAGCTCCTGGACCATATCTGCATGATTTTATGCACTGCACTGCTGTTGCCAGACAGGCTGGTTTAAGTATTTCTGTAACTGCTGATCTTCTGGGATTTTCACACACAACAGTCTCAAGAATTTACACTGAATTGTGCCAAAAACAAAAAATACACAGTGCAGGGCAGTTCAGAGGACGGAAATGCCTGTTTTGAACTGACAGTGTTTATGGTAACTCAGATAACCGCTCTGTACAATTGTGGTGAGAAGAAACGCGGGTTGGCGTTGTTTTGGTAGCACGAGGAGGGGTCAACACAGTCAAGTCAAACTTTATTTATAGAGCACATTTAAAAACAACAGAAGTTGACCCAAAGTGCTTTACAAATTAATCAAATATACAATGACAGAATTATATACATACAAAAAAAAAAAAAATAGATACAATTAAAAACTGCATCAAGTATTTACCTAATTTAACCTATTAAAATTCTAAAGTGCTTTTGCTAAATGTGCGAAATGCTAAAGAATATAAATACGTTTTGAGCTGACCTCAAATGGTAAGGGAGATTATTCCAGAGTTTAGGACCTACCACAGAAAAGGCACGATCACCCTTAGGTCTACAATGTACAATAAGTTACAATAGTCTAACCTTGATGAAAGAGAGTGGATCACAATTTCCAGGTCTTTGCTGGAAAGAAAATGTTCGATTTTAGTGATTGATCTCAGGTGGAAAAACCTACCCTTGATAACGGCACTAATTTGTTTATTAAAATGTAATGATGAATCTAAAATCATTCCCAAGACATCTTACATGATATTGTACATTTGACGACAGATAATCTAACTGGGCAGCCAGGCCAGGAAAAGAGAAAATTGAGGGACCTAAAATCCGAACTACAGTTTTGCTTTCATTTAATTGTAAAATATTGTTTGCCAGCCAATGTTTAATATCTTCGAAGTAGTTTAGGATGTTATCAAATGAACACTTCATGTCTAAGCTCACTGTTAAGTAAAATTGGGAATCGTCAGCATAACAGTGATAGGATATCCAACTGTATGTCTGAAAAATAGAGCTCAGAGGATGCATATACAAGGAAAATAATAAGGGTCATACAACTGACCCTTAAGGAACACCACATGATAAACAAGCCAATGTAGAAGAGAAATGTCCTACCTTTATAGAAAATATCCTATCTTTTATATTGGAGGCTAACCACTGGAGGGCCATATCCTGGATGCCAACCCTACACTCTAGATTATTGAAAAGAATGTTATGGTCAATAGTGTCGAACGCAGCACTAAGATTTAATAAGACTAAGACAAGTCAGTAAGCCTGAATCCATGGACGGAAAATTATCATTAGTTACCATGAGCAATGCAGATTCAGTGCTGTGCTAGGGTCTGAAGCCAGACTGACAAGATCTTGGAAATAAAAGGCAATTTAAGGATTGGCCTATAAGTATTGGGTATTGTAAGATACAAAGAAGGCTTTTTTAACAAAGGATGTAGAATTGCATGCTTAAAACTGGAACAACTCAATGTCACACTGGAACTAATAGTTGTAAAAAAGGCGTGGAGATAAAATATCCAGGTTGTAACTGGAAAACAACATCTTGGAGACTACATCTGTTAACTGTTCTGACGAAACTGGTTCAAAGTGATTCAGGGAGCTGGATGGGGAAAGTATTAGTGGTTGATCAAATTATGAAGGTACAATAGCACCTTTAATATGCTCGATTTTGTGAGTAAAAAAGTTTAATTATGCATCACAGGTCTCTTGAGTAGCGTTCAAAAAAGCGTCTCTCACAGGGTTTAAGAATGGATAATATTAAATGTGGCTGATGTTAGTTTTCCATTTTCACCTGCCTGTATTCATTTACTCACCCTTATGTTGTTCAGAATGTATGATTGACTTCAGTGAAACCCAAAAGGACATGTTAGGCAGAATGTTTGGAACTGGCAGTGACAGTCATCATTCATGTTCTTCCCATCTTTTTAATTTCTGTGAGGAACACAAAAGGCCAGAACGTTAGCCTCAGTCCCCTCATTTTCATTGTAGGGGAAAAAAAGACGAGAAAAAAGTGAATCGTGACTGATACTAACATTGCACCTAACATCATCTTTCGACAGAAAAAAAGAAAATCATACAAGTTTTGGTGAACTGTTTCTTGTGTTGGGCATGATTTCAAAAAGCAAACTTAAAATAAGTTTCTGTAAGATAATTCCTGTCATCATTCCTTTGTTACCACCCATTTTTACTTTGAACACAGCAGCTGTACATACACACATCCACACTAGCTCCAATCCTGTAAATATTGAAATAGTTTGATCATCGGGCAAAGATCAGTTTTTCCCTCAAGGCCGGCAGATTTGGTACGCGTATGTATGTGCATGTGTGTGCATGAAGCACTGGTCTGTTGCCCCAAAGGGCTCAAAGGCCAACAGATGCAGTTCGATATTTAGTGTGTGTGTGTGTGTGTGTGTGTGTGTGTGTGTTTCGTCAGGATGCTGGCCTTGTATGGGTCTCTAATGTAGGCAGATCTTGTGTGATGTCCTAGGGGAGCTAGTCTTCAGGGCAAGCAGATGCCATGACGTGTGGAGATCTTGGGGTCGAGTGTCAACTATAGAGTTTACTGAGGATAGGGCAATGTACGTTTATGAATGTCCAAGGTTGGTCTGTGAAGTATGTTCACTCAAGTCTGAGGACTATGGATGGACATCACTGTGTATGAACCTATGTTAATATGTGGTCGAGTATATGTGCCAGTGTTTTATTTTCTTTCAGAGAAGGTGTGCCGTTTTTATTCAAGAAATCATCTCAAGCTGGAAGTTAGGGTGCTGATTATTGTATGGGGTGATGTATAATGTTTAAAAATAAATTTGGCCTGTGTATTTTTCTTGCAGGCCTGTTTGCCTGCACATATTTTTTCATGGAGATTTGAGGTATCTGGATGTGGGGTCATAAATATGGATGTATGTGGAGTGAGGGGTGTTCTGTAGTTCCCATGCTCCTGCCACGCTTGTGTCACATCCCAAGGGACCACCATCCCCCAACACACGATACAAGACACAAAACAGTCATTGCCCATCTGCACCAAACACACACACACATGCAATACAAACACACACTCATTCTCTTAATCAGATACTTTTAAATTTGGAATGAGGATGATTGAATAATTGGCCTAATTAATAAATTATATTGAAATAAATCCATCTTAGGATCTGTCCAACAGGTTTTAGCAAAGTGCACTTCTTAAAGTTGAAATGTGAGCTGTAGTATAAATATGATTTCACAATATACTGATTCAATCATACGATCCTCTTAGATTTGGAACAAGAGTGATTGCTTTATGCTTAATGTAGCAAGGAATTATTTTGGATTATTCTGTTGAACATGCTCAGAAGTATTTATATATATTTTGGTGCCACATATTTCTGTAAACCTGTTTTGAAATTATGTTGACTTGACAATATGAACAGTAGATAGATCTTAAATGGCCAAATAGGCACTGTGTTGTGTTATAAAGACTTTAATTTTAATTACTCACTGATTGAGATGTAGGACAAAACATCTCAATGTTTTACCAATTACTTTTCAATAGTCTCAAATGTATCAATATTTCCACTTTGAAATTAATCAGAGGAGATGAATGTTCACAAGAAAGATAATTTTATCAACATTTTGACACGCACGCACGCACGCACACACCACCTTCACAAACCACCTGTCCTCAGTCAATAAATCAATACTCAATAAATCAAAACTGAAAAAAGAGTACCTGCAATTGTTACCTCAGGGATCTTATACTTGGACTAACCCATAAAAATGACATTTGTTTGTGTAACCTAATTTGTCAAATTAAATAACTTTTTTTTTAATCAAATAAAACCAGTTAATTTAGATGTTTTAAACTTAAGAAATATAAATAAAAGATTAAGAAATATTATAAAAAATATGTTTCACCAGGTACACAATCTCCATTTAGTTTATAGTACATTAATATATTTTCTGTACATAAATTCCCATTTATGTCCCAACCATGTTATATCAACTGCATCACCCTAATTGTAAAGAAATTGTTTTGGGATTTTTGGATGCATTTAATACATGTGTGAATTTCTACACAACAGTGCTGACAATTCGGTAGATAGAGCTAACAATCAGTTTGGAAACATCCTGGATTCTCAGTTCATTTTTACTCTAATCTGTGAATGCTTGTCCATCATTATTTTTAATGAATATTTGATTATAACAGTACATATCATGTTTGTATCTGATAGTGTTGACACATTAAGTTAAGAGAAAGAAGCAGGACGTGGCACCAAAAACATTAATGACTTCTGAACATGTTCAACAGCTTAATTTAAAATAAGTCTATTTGCCACATAAAACTTTCTTTATATAGTCCTGTGGCCACGTTTTGTCCAATGTCTAAATAAAATCAGTTAGTTACAGCTCATATTGTAATGAAGATAATGTCTATCATGCTGGCTAGGATCTCAGATCTGAATGGTAAAACTGTCAATAAACTGTGACAGTGAACAAATTTCTCTTTTCTCTGTGGATGATTATCAGATTTTTTGTTTTGTTGACTTGTTTACCCTCTCTAGCTAAGTACCTCTGAATGCTGAGTTGAAACTGTCTCTTTAGAAAAGTGGTTCTCTATCTTTCTTTGCAGATGTCAGGGGTCTCCAAAGCCATTTGTCAGCTCTCATTTAGAGATGACACTTTCTTGCATGCCATTATTGCTGTTTTCAAATACATTTTTACAGTGAATAAATGCATAACAAGCCCAGAAGATCTGTCATTCGTAAAGGTTATGCTTTTCAAATTCCTTACATGTTGTATTTATGAAATATTTTGGCTAATTTCATGATGCTTTTAGCTACCAATAAGAGTGTAGTACTATTGGGTTCATGTAATACTTTTAGCTATGTTTTAAATCCTTTCTGCAGATTTTCCCTAAAAATCAGTGCAGAAAATTTGAATTAAGTCCACAGATTCTGTATGGGCCTTTGCATTACTCAGTTACTGCATGTTTTATCTAGAGACAACTCTGTATCTCCTGAAGTCCTACAAGCTCACAGACCCACAGAAATTATGCCTATGTATTGAATGGGTGCCGGGTACCTTAAATGCATCTGGTGTAGAATTGAATCTATCTTTATAATTGTATTGATCTCAACCTCCCATGCAATTTTATTGTTCTTTTTCTCACCTGACTCATCTGTAATTCTCTGCCGAAGAAAACAACAAGGTTAGAGACACTGGCATTAAAGGTGCACAAAGTAAGATTTTAGCTGGCTCTTGCTCATTCCACCGGTCCCAGTAGTACTTGTGGTTTTGGACTCTATACTGACACCCATCATCCTGGATACACCAAATGCTGGTGCTTTACACCAAATATGTTTATTTATCTTCTGTTTTGTTACTTTAGTCTGTGTTTTTATCTGTTTCATAATACACACACATCCCTATAATGGATATTCTTATATACAATCCAAACAAATTTTCGTGCGTTATTCTGCACTAGACTGTGCTATCAAGTTCTATGCCCCGCTAAACACTGCTTTGTGCTCACGTTTGCCTTTCGATGTCGTGTCGTTTTTTTAGTGAGAGCAGCAGTTAGAAGCAGTTTATTATATGACTCCAGCAGGGACATCTTGTTTGTACATTTCATCTTTCCTCTTGCACTCATTCTGTTCGAACTGTCTGGCGGATCACGCTCTTGCTAATCAATACCATCACTCTGGACCATGGCTGGTCTGGGAAGAGAAATCGTCCTGGGATTTTACATGGCAAGTGACCCAATTGCGGGATTATCACGGTCCATTCGGCACGTTTCCCAGCCGACCCGCTGCCCACTCGGTTCTCTCGATGGCCATTCCGCCGCTGATCGTCCCCAAAGTGCGTCTGCCCACCAGGAAAATGCCCGGTATGCCAGATTACCAGTCCAGCCGTGCTCTGGATGATACTCTTGACTTGGGCTCTGTTGTTGTTTGTAGTAAGTATATAGTGTTTGCTGTTATATTGTTTGGTTTAATTGTTTTGTTTATATGTACTTTTATGTTTGAGAATTGGCTGAAAGTGCTATATATAAATTAAACATGTTATTATTATTGTCAGTATTGTACAGTGACTCAGTCAATCACATGACACACGTTATGTGCTGTCAACATGGTAAAATTAAACATCTTTTATTGGTTTTCTGATATGACTGGGAAATTCTCGGTGTTCCCTGGCCGATTATTAACTTTACACAATTTGTATAGGCATATTTATTTACAAGCATCTGTGGTCTTTGGTCAATTTGTTATGAGGTATTTTAAAAGACATTAGACGCATTGTTGTTATGGCTTGATGAAAGAGCCCTGAGGCACGCGTCACTCATTTCCATAACAACAGCAATCTTGTGCCTGACTGACCGCAAACACACACAAACTTCCCAACTTCAGCTTTACCTTTGAATAAACAAGATAAAGAAAAGTTCACCTAGTTTAAATGAAAATTGAAGAACATAAGCTTACAGTTTAAATTGTTCTCTGCTATTTGGGTTTCCTTTATTGTATAAGTCACACAAAACATATATGTGTTTGTGTGTGTTATATCTGTTATAAATAATGTACATTAAAATACTTTATAAATAATGTAAGTGGAATGACTGTAAGCGTTTTGCACATTGCAACAGATTGTTGGGTGAGTCCAGGCGGTTTGAGGTGGACAATAAATGACCATGTGTCGCCTGTTAACATACAGCTGTTGGCGCTGACCCACACAAAAGGGCCATCATGATATTTCCACCACCCATCCTCCAGAAAAGTCTGCGCGTCTGCATGCGAAGACACACACACACACACACACACACACACACACACACACACACACACACACACACACACACACACACACACACACACACACACACACATCCATGGATTGAATCACATTGGCGCGTGTGGGCAGGGGGAGGCCATACGTTTTTATTTGCAATGTTCTTTGTGTCTGCGGGCAAAGAAGTGTGTGTGTGTGTGTGTGTGTGTGTGTGTGTGTTTGGGACGGATTGAAAGACGAAACGTGCGCTCGAAGGAAAGGTAGATATGAAGGGCAAAAACTGTGAAAAAATAGGCCATAACATAAAATATGCTGCCAAAACCTACAAGATAATTTCTCAAACTGTCGCTATCAATTCAGAAAATGTAAACATACCAAAGCAAATAAATAAATACAAATAAAAAAAAATAAATACAAATAAAAATGGTTGGGCAGCTCACAATTTAAGCAACAAAAACGCATGTAGCCTACATTGATGAAATTCAACGGTTACAGTTTTTAGTAGGCTTACATTAACTTTCTATTTGTGCTGCACTTGAAAAGTGATTTGAAGATTTGCGCATTTTAGTGTATTAAAAACACCTTAGTATTTCAAGTATTACTTAAAATTGTTTTAACAATTACACAATTCTATATTGAACTTCAATAAAAATGTTCATTTTAATAAACACAAACATATAAATTACTTAGACATATTAATACATTCTTCCATAATTATTAAGTTGTATATGCTTGTAGTAGCCTAGCTATAAAGTTCTATAAAGTGCAATATGAATAGGCTTTACTGAAATGTAACGTGGGCGTCAAACATTTTGACAACTGAACTAATATAACACAGGACACAATGTGGAACAAGTTTACTCAAGGGTTGCATTAGCTATTTCACAAAATCATGACAATAAATAAATACAATACAATACATTACAATAAAATATTTCAGTTAAAAATAGCGGGAACATGTTTGCATACTTCAGCAATGTGTGCCCATCTGGTCAACAGCTGTAATTAAAATTCCCTGTGTTGATATAAACAGCAATGTGGCTAACTCCAACCCCATCAACACGCTGCCACATCGAGCGGATCAATTTAATCAGCCCAGTATTACGCCATACGGCCTCTCTGACGTCATGCGGAGGGGGGCAAGACGTATAAAGTTGCCCATTCATGAAGTCGTGCAATGAAGACAAACCGCACCGCACCGCACAGCACTGAAGAACAGAGGTGAGAGGAGGGCACAGTGGACTTACATGGATGTGTCAAGGATTTCGAACAAAGACACATAACTTTTTTTTCTTGAACCCCCAAAACACTTATTAAAGCTTTGGTAGTAACGGATGAAGTTACCCGCGTGAAACTTTTGGATTAACTTGACACTGAGCGAGAGATGGCGCATCTGTCTTTGTACTACTGCCTGACGGCGCTGTCGTTTTTACAGTTGGTAAGGGACCACATCAAAGCTTACATTTATTCTATCTGTTCGTTTTATCTTTGAAGTGTGTTGTTTATTTGTATCAGAAGAGGTAATAGGCTACTCACCTGTGGCTTCTCTCTTCTCTGTCTGACAGGTGGCCTCCTCGGGTGTATTTGAATTGAAAGTTCACTCGTTTAGCACAACACGCCGCTTCTGCAGGAGGACGACGCGAGACTGCAACATCTTTTTCAGGATTTGTCTCAAACATTCAGAGGACGTCATCTCCGCCGAACCACCGTGCACTTTCGGCACGGGTCAGACCAGTGTCCTCCGGGCGGACCAGAGCTCTATAGCCAACAGCGCAGCCATCCAAGTGCCTTTCCACTTCAAGTGGCCGGTAAAGTTGAATGAGATTTGTAAAATTATTGACTAGATTTAGGGACCGTTCAGACCAACGTTGACGGTTTTTTTTAAACGCGAGGCAACGGTCAAAAACGTCCATCTAGCTCGTACAAAATAAATAAACAAACAAATAAATATAATGTATAGGCCTATGTTTTTTTTTTTTTTTTTTAACAGCACATAATGAAACCGCAAAAACGTGTTCGGTGTTAATATTTAATTATTAGTGTAACAAACAATATTTAATTATTAGTGTAACAAACAATATTTAATTATTAGGCATACCTGTCTCGTGGTGTATTTATTAAGCTGATTTGAGATTGTACAGGTGTTAGTCAGCCTCTTAACATGTAAATCTATAGGCTACAAAGTGGATAAACAACCATATAAAGCAACGGTCTGAAAATGTCAGCTCATTGGAAAGACCATAGAGATTGTTTATTTATTGATTAGCTTCTCAGTTTCATCATTCGGAATAAGTGAAGATCATTTGACCAAAGTTTTTTAAGATTTGTACTAACACTTCTTATTCTTTTCAGGGGACATTCTCTCTTATTATTGAGGCATGGACTGCAGAGTCTCCCAAAGAGCACCATGACTACACAGGTGGGTCGCCCTGTTTCAGAGGTCTTATAGAAGCTTGATGGAAAGCAAAGAAGATACATTACTAAATAATCTTTTTAAAGAGATACTTCAGGATAATTTTCCTTATTTACCATTTTTTTTCCCACTACAGAGAATCAAAACAACCTGATTAGTCGTTTAGCAACACGAAGACGCTTGGCAATTGGGGAAGACTGGTCGCAGGATGTTCATTTTGGCGAGCAGAGTGAGCTGCGCTACTCGTATCATGTTTTCTGTGATGAGTTTTACTTCGGCGAGGCATGTTCAGATTACTGCCGTCCCCGTGATGATACGCTAGGACACTACACCTGTGATGAGAATGGGAACCGGGAATGCATGCAAGGATGGCAGGGAGACTACTGCTCTGACCGTGAGTAGCACCTGCCTGTATGTCTTTGTGTTTGTCAGATAGTCAGAGATCTGTTCAGTCCTTTGGGAGACCAGTTCTGGTCTGATTTCTGGTCTGATGTCTGGTCCACCCCCTCTGATCACACTGTATTTATAAGTGAGTGTGAATGTGTATGATGTGGAGGGTGTGTTGGAACCTGAGCATCTGCAATACATCCCCCTTATCTGGACCTCATCTTTGTGTGTGTGTGTGTGTGTGTGTGTGTGTGTGTGTGTGTGTGTGTGTGTGTGTCTGATGGAAGCTGAGTAGCTTCTCCAGAGCTTCTGCTCTTCTTTTGTTTAGCTGAACAAAGAAACTCAACAGATACATGCTAGAGAGTCGTTCTGTGTGTGTGTGTGTGTGTGTGTGTGTATGTGTGAGCGTGTATTTATCACTTTGTGGGGACCAAATGTCCCCATAAGGATAGTAAAACCCGAAATTTTTGACCTTGTGGGGACATTTTGTCGGTCCCCATGAGGAAAACAGCTTATAAATCATACTAAATTATGTTTTTTGAAAATGTAAAAATGCAGAATGTTTCCGGTGAGGGTTAGGTTTAGGGGTAGGGTTAGGTTTAGGGGATAGAATATAAAGTTTGTACAGTATAAAAACCATTATGTCTATGGAAAGTCCCCATAAAACATGGAAACACAACATGTGTGTGTGTGTGTGTGTGTGTGTGTGTGTGTGTGTGTGTGTGTGTGTGTGTGTGTTTGTGTGTGTGTGTGTGTGTGTGTGTGTGTGTGTGTGTGTGCGCACTTGTCCACAGCTCACATACAAAAGAGTGCATTACCTCTGTCAGCTCACCAGCTGCTGGCCCCAACATTTAACACACCCATTCATCTGCCTTCTCCAGGGGGTGTGGTGTGTGTGTAACCCCCCTCTTTCTCTCTCTCTCCTCCCACAGCCATCTGCTCTTCTGACTGCAGTGAGCGACATGGTTACTGTGAGTCACCCGGTGAGTGTACGTGTCGTCTAGGATGGCAGGGGCCATCCTGCAATGAGTGTGTACATTACCCTGGCTGCCTGCATGGGACCTGCTCACAGCCGTGGCAGTGTGTATGTAAGGAGGGTTGGGGTGGCCTCTTCTGTAACCAAGACCTCAACTACTGTACCAACCACAAGCCCTGTGCTAATGGCGCCACCTGCACCAATACCGGACAAGGCAGCTACACCTGCACCTGCCGGCCAGGATATGGTGGCACCAACTGTGAGCTGGAGATTAACGAGTGTGACTGTAACCCCTGCAAGAATGGCGGCAGTTGCAACGTAAGCCTGACCATGATGAGACTTCTTAAATATATATTTATTATAAGTATTGAATTGTGGTATAATAATGATGTGATGACACCATTAACAATATGCTTGCATTTAAGATTCACATACATATTTTTATTCAGAATACTTATAATGCCACAGTTTAAGTGTCACAGTTTCCTTTATCTGCAAATTAAAGGAATATTCCAGGTTCAATACAAGCTAAACTCAGTTGACAGCATTTGTGGCATAATGTTGATTACCACAAAAATTTATTTGTTCCTCCTTTTCTTTAAAAAAAAGGAGCAAAAAACGAGATTAAGTGAGGTACTTACAATGGAAGTGAATGTGGCCAATTTTTGGAGGGTTTAAAGGCAGAAACCTGAAGCTTCTAATTTTGTTTGAAAGCGCTTACATTAATTCTTCCGTTAAAACTCATGTATTATTTGAGCGGTAAAGTTGTACCCTGATTTTATTTTTTTTGTTTATTTTACAACTTCATGGCAGTGAAGTTGTATACATTTTACATAGGAAAGGTTATTAAGTGATTTTTATCACACGATCGTGTTTACATGCATATTGTTTGTTTAGTGGCTATACTTTTGAAAAAGTTTGTATTTTAACTTAAAAAATTGGCCCCCATTCACTTCCATTGAAAGTGCCTCACTGTAACCCATTCATCCATCCATCCATCCATCTTCTATAGCCATTTGTCCTATGTAGGGTCGCCGGTAGTGCTGGAGCCTATCCCATCTGTCTTGGGTCGAAGGCAGGGAAACACCCTGGACAGGTGGCCAGTCCATCTCAGGGCAATACACACATACATTCACACTCTCACTCACACCTATGGGTAATTTACAGTCTCCAATTCAATTAGCCTGCATGTTTTGCACCCAGAGGAAACCCACGTGAACACGGAGAGAACATGCATACTCCACACAGAAATGCCCTGGATGAGCCTGGACTCAACACGGTGACCTCCTTGCTGTGAGGTGACAGTGCTCACTGTAACCAAAATTTTTGCAGAAGCAAATGAGGGGCATGTCAAAATACATTTTTGTGGTAATCAGTATTATGCCACAAATGCTGTCGATTGAGCTTAACTTGTATTGAATCCACAATATTCCTTTAACACTGAAGAGTATGTCAAGCATATGGTGAACTGGGTCTTTTAAACTACAGTACATATAAGTATACACATACTGTATGTTCAACAAAATGTCAAGTCATTGACATACACTAATAATTTATATATATATATATATATATATATATATATATGTGTTTATTATAATCAGATGTGCATTGTATGCACTTTGGGTCAGGACTTTCTTCACTGGGGAACAATTGGAAACATTACTCTAAAAAAATTTAAATAAAATGGCAGGACATGTGAATTTAAGCTTATTGCCCTGCTTTGGATTGACATTCAAGTTTTTAAGACCTTTATACCTTTATTGTTTATGCTTCATTAATACATGTATTCTTCTCTTTCACTGCAGGATTTGGAGAATGATTACTCCTGTACATGTCCACAGGGATTCTATGGGAAGAACTGTGAGATCATTGCGATGACGTGCGCAGATGACCCTTGCTTTAACGGAGGGACATGTGAGGAGAAATTCACTGGTGGCTACATATGCCGCTGCCCCCCAACCTTTACTGGATCCAACTGTGAGAAGCGACTTGACCGCTGCAGCCACAAACCATGCGCTAATGGTGAGAGTTTGTGTATGTGTGTGTTTAGGTTTCTTAATATACATCAACAAAAATTTTTGCAAATTTATTTTAGATTACAATGATTTAATCATGAGCTTACTGACCGGAGACAAATTTAATGAAACAACACAAGTAAGGCATTATGTACAGTCAGCCGGTCTTTATCACAAAATGTTCCTAGACAGAGTGATCGGATGAAGTGGAGGGGTCTTCCTGATAATGACCAGCTGATTGTACATTAACCCGCTTGGCGCTTATAATATCAAATAAATAGATAATTGGAGATTAAATATTGATTTGAGCTTAAATTATTTATTTTGTGAGAAGAAAGAGACTGATAAAAGAGATATAAAAGTATGCCAGAGAGCCATGTAATTTAAGCTTTAAACATTTTTACGCAACCATCCACATGCACATATGAAACTGTTACAGTCTCTGTTACAGGCTCAGTATGCAGTGGAGTGTTCATCTCTCCTGCACCTAGTCATATCTAATCTCTGGTTTCTCTCTTGTTGTAGGCGGTGAGTGTGTGGATCTGGGTGCTAGCGCTCTGTGTCGTTGTCGCCCTGGTTTCACTGGTCCTCGATGTGAAACAAACATTGATGAATGTGCTCGCTATCCTTGTCAAAATGCTGGAACCTGCATTGATGGCATTAACGGCTATACCTGCACCTGTACACTAGGCTTCACTGGCAAAAACTGCAGCCTCCAAGCAGACGCTTGTCTCACAAACCCATGTCAACACGGAGGAACATGCTTCACACACTTCACAGGGCCAGTGTGTCAGTGTGTGCCTGGGTTCATGGGTCTAACGTGTGAGTTTCCTGTGCAGGCAGGTTTAGAGCTGATGGCTCCCCGGTCTGGGCAAACCTCACCTTCAGCTGTGGCAGTGTCATGTGTGTTAGGTGTGTTGGCTGTGTTTTTGGCAGTGTGCGTGGCACTGGTTGTGATCAGGAGGAGAAGGCATAGGCTGCGCAGACAGCAGCTGTGCGATTCTGTGTTTAATGATTTGGAGACAGTGAATAATTTAGACAGGCAGCACTATCCCTATGACAGAGACTACAGTCACTCTGTGAGTCAGGTGAAACCCTGCAACACTGAGGGCAGACTCAGTCTCTCACTGGCTGGCTCTAACACACTACCTGCAGGGCAGGACTTCCTGTGGAGTGCTGGAGGAGGGCTAAGATGAGACAACACATGCATACATGTGTGTAAATGGCTGTAAACTCACAAACACTCATGCATTATCACACTAATGTGTGCATAGGAAGATATACACAGAAACACACAAATATGTTCACGCACATACACTCACATGCAGGGATGAGAATTTGGATGTAGCACTTGTTTTTGTTTTGATTTTTATGAATCAATGAATACATTAGTGAATGAATGAATGAATGAATGCATGAACGATTGTATTAATGTATGTATTAATAACAACTGAATAAGGAATTGGACCTTTGCCATCTGTATAGGTGGAAAACTCTGTAAACCAAAAAACAAACAAACAAAACCAACATGCACACCACTGTGTGCTTGACTGTGAATCTGTTTTCATATGAAGGCAGACAAAGAGCCCTCAAAGCTAAAAAAAAAGACTAAGGTTACAGAACTCTATAAACAGAGAAGTGATGTCTTTATTCAAAGATAAATGAATTAAAATAACTCTATAAAAAGAGAAGTAATTAAGTAAATACCTCTAAGAGAATTGAAACGTGTTAGTAAAACTGAGAAGTATAACAAGGTTAGGTGCTCTCCAGTGAAACTCTGGGCACAGTTTACAGTATAAAACTGATAAAAACTGTCATTTTTTTTTTGTCTTTCCCAAAAGGATATATGACCTTATTTTCTTATTTTTACTGTACGTTTGTCAGAATGTTTCTACACAAAATGATCTACCAGCAACCGGTGTTTTAATAAAACAAATAAAAAATGTAGTGAAATGAAGCAAGCAGAACAGTTAGGGATATGATCAAACTATGTTCTTAAGACCAAATGGAAAGGTTTTCCTCCAGTTTTGTACTATGTATTAAGCAGTGTGTTTTCTATCTTGACTAATATGGGGAAATGTTTGTCAATGGTTATGTTAAATTACATGAAAACAGATATCAGGAGTTTATAATGAATGTTTATTTATTTTGCCATTTCCCATTAATTTAAGCCTAAGTTTATACCTAAGTTTCTATTTTGCATTTTTGTACTTTTGCTTTCAATCATTGTCTTGTCTGTGTAAAGAATTTATGTTAATTTATTTTGTATATGAGTTTGTTATGAAAGACTGAAATAAATTATATAAGAAACACCTCATTCTCTGTGCTCTTTCTGAAGACAAATTATTTAAAAATGCTATTGATATATTTGATGACACATTTTTTTAATGTACTTTATGTCATGTGTCCCCAAACAACTGATTAACCCTAGAACACTTAAAATATGTGGGTCATAAATTACATGTCTAGTGTTTAGGGCATAATTTTAATATGCCACTCAAGGTATTCCTCAATTAAGGTGTCTTCTATCATGTTAAGTGGCTTTTTATCATTTAACATAAGATAATTTGCATCACTACCCTTAGAATGCATATGTGGGTCCTATTTAACACATATGTGTGTACTATGGTATTCAATGCATTTAACACTGGCATTATTTTTGTAAGAGTGCATTGATTGTTTTCAGTTTCCATTTGATTTGTACTGAAATATATGTTGCATACTATGTTCACATTCATATTTATATGTAGTATGCAAGTATTGAAAGTTGTCACTCCACAGTGCTTGGACATTCCCAATTCAAGGACAGTCCTAATGTAGCAACTGGACCACTTCTTAATGTATTTGGACCACTAAATGTAATTTTTCAGTACACCTGTACATTCTGAACAACTAGTATTGCTGCATAGAGTAATATAGAAATATGTTGTCATAGGCAGTATAGAGTAGCCAACTTAAGGTTGTAATATGACAAAGTTTATCCAAATTTTTTGTTGTTGTTGTAATAAATAAATATTCCAGCCTGTTGTACTTATATGTATGTGTTTGTGTGGGTAGAGTTGTTGAGACATTTCATATTTTACCACCAAACATGGAAATTGTCCATATTTCTGTTATAGCCTACAGTAGGCTACAGGCTTTTTTTTTTTTTACAGTCACCCAAAAATGTCTTAATTTTAAATGTGTCTGATATTCTTCAGAATTGAATAAAAATATATATAAACTACTTAAAAATGTAATTAACTAATACAATTTGAATGAGCTAATTTTCCGGGAAAGAAATAAAGTAATAAATAAAAGTAATTTTATAAAGAATAAGCATCTAGATTTCTCTTTTTTTTTCCTTTTTTTTTTTTTTTTTTACCCACAAATGCATTGAATGGGGGTGATGTTACATGCGTTCTAGGGTTAAAATGCCATATATTTCTTGCCGCCTCAACAAAAGACGTTATTACATCCACTAGCGTCCAAGCACGACCTTCAATGAACTCAAGCGTTCAGCGTCTTCTGTCCGCGCGCTCCTCCACGCGCTCATTCCCAGACAAGCACAGGCACATGAAACATGGCAGAGCAGACACATACCGGTCATTCCCCGGGTTTAGAGGAGAAACATCCAGCTCATTCCCCGGGGTTAGGCACCGCTCGAGAGCATGGCATGAATCTACAAAAGAGACAAGCGCGAGTTACAGTAAAATACAACCGCAAGGAGCTCCAGAAAAGGCTGGACGTGGAGAAATGGATCGACGACTCGCTTGATAAGCTATTCGAGGGCAAGGTGAGCGTAAGGCGCATCATCACAGGTGCAACAGGTGCTGCGTTGTTGACTGCACTAGAGGCTACAGGTTGATTTAATCTCATTTGATATGATAAACTAATGAAGTGTGATGGAAAACTGATTACAGTGTTGAACGGACGTGATGCATGTGCTTTTCAAACAAAGTTATGTGGAAAGACATGCTGGTTCATACATTTCTGTCTTTAGAACAGATGTTAGAACAGATGTTCTATGTATCACATGCATCATGTATCTGCATCTTGTAAAAATAGTTCACCCATAATCTTACTTGAAAAATGTCACATGCTTATGTCTGCCTTTGTATCTTTATATGGAGTGGGAGACTTTGCTCTTTATGTGTTTATTAATCTCATAATAAACAATAGGAAAGCTTGCAGCCTTTGTGTGATGGATGCTGTGAATGCATGTTTCGGAGAGAAAGAAATGAGGTGTTCATTGATCCAAGTGGGCTGCCCATAAAAGGTGAAGATAAATGGACCTCCTGAGGTACTGCTTTCTGTCCCTCAGTTACAGTAGGGGATCACTTGTTTCTGCAGCTACCATAAATGGGCACCCCATGAGAACCAGTCAGCAACAACAACAAGCAGGAAGTTTAAAGATAAGCTGTGTGTGCAGTGAGAGTGAGAAGTTTTATGAAGCTGTCCCACAGTAAGAGAAAATAGCGATCTCTTGGGAATTTTGTTTATTATGTGATCTGTTATCTCAATTTCCTCTGTGGCTCATGGGATTCAGCTGATGTGTAGGAGAAAATTTCCCACTGAAGTTATGGAATATTGAAAGTTTGTGTGTGTGTGTGATTTTATAGTTTTTTGTTGTTGTTGTTTTACAGTGCAAGGCTACAGAAAATTTGATATTGACATTTTAAAAACAACAGATAATTGTGACATGAAATGAAACATTTGAAGTCTCTCCTCTGCAATTATTCCAGCTCTGTCCTTTTCGTTTTAATTGTTGGAATTACATGTTACACTACATTAGACTCTATATACTGTAATTATCCATAATGTCAGTATTGCAGTGGCATATTATTCGCTTCTTAATATTTTTTTGTAAACAGTGTGTACTTTAGCTTTCAGTTCTCATGTGCAATGTACTATTATTCTTTGGTGATTTTGTATGTATTTATGTTGCAGGACATGCCAGAGGAGGTGAACATTGATGATTTTTTGGATCTCCCGAGTGATGACAAGCGAGCACAAAAACTACAGGTCCCATAATCCACCTTGTCATTGACACCATATCCTATGCTTATGTGGCCTTCATGTGGAGTCAGAAATATTGTAATTACAAGTTCGGAGCACATGAATAACCAATTAAAGCTGTATTTAATATTGGGAAACTCGGAATTCTTGGTGATAGCCAAGCTGCCGAGTTGTGAAGTTGAAAAGGATGTGTCGACATGAAAGATGATGGAAAGCAATGATTTTGAAAAATGATTACAATTTAAGTGCTTTAGTTAAATACAATTTATTAAATAAAGTCATATCTAAATTATGTCATATCTAAATTTGTTATATGACAGATCTTATCATCAACTAATGATAAGTTTGTTTTATGCAAATGAATAAATAATTAGCAAGATACCATGCATTCATTAATATAATTGGTAGTGTACCAATTATATCGTTATATATATATTATGCAGGTGCCGTCACATATGCTTATTCGCCAGTAAAACAGAAAAAAGATCTTCTGCCTTCATTAATTGTGTATTTGTTTTAGTTTGACTTCTTTCGTATTTTGTTTCTGACTTGAATGCATGACATGTCTTAATAAAGAATGCCCGGTTTGAAAGTAGGTTCACTTGGTGCACTTGAAGGCAGTGTATGATTTCCCTATTGAATCACCTAGATTAAAATTGCACTGCGAACATTATATTAAATTAATATTCTCCTATATTTGTACACAACTGCACACAAATTTAGTTGACTCTTTATGAAGTTATTGAATGAAGTTATTTAAATTGACAATCAAGAATTATCTAAATTAATTCATTTTAATTTTTTCACAGGTGCTATTGCAAACCTGCCCCAGCAGCACTGAGGTACACTTTATTTGTCTCTCTCTGTCTTTCTGTCCTGTCCTGCCTATTCTTCCTTCTGTATATCCCTCTCTTTGTCTTTGTCCTAATGTTTTCCTTGCTCTGTTTCAATCTTTCTGGCCACTCATCCTCAGTACCCCTCTACGGGCTCTCTCTCTCTCTCTCTCTCTCTCTCTCTCTCTCTCTCTCTCTCTCTCTGTGGCTGACACTTATTTCTATGTTTTCTTTCTCACAATGGTCATTTGTTCTTTCACTCTAGATCTCCCTCTGTCTCCCCATGTCCCTGTTGCTCTCTATTAGTACAAAGACACTCATTCATTAGGGTTCTTCAACAATGTTCACTCTCGGCCCCTTGGTTAGTGTGTGTGCATGTACAGATGCTTGTGTGTGTGTGTGTGTGTGTGTGTCCATGAATTGCTGACACATCATGGAGTATCAGCAGAGCGGAGCACTGACCTCACACACAAAAACATAAACACACAGAACACTGGCATCTGAATAAAACACTGTAATCAGTTTTATGTGTGAGATATAACAGAGCAAATTTCTCACCGTATTCAATTTGACTATTCAAGGTTGTGAGGCTTAACATTGTAAACATATTAAATGATTACTGGTACAAACACACACACACACACACACACACACACACACTGTCAGCAGAAGGTATTTACCAGTTCAGTTTTAGAAAGTTAAATAGGTAGTTCGCCCAAAAATTCTAATTCTCTCATTATTGACTCACGCTCATGATATCCTAGGTGTGTATGACTTTCTTTGTTCACCAGAACACATTTACAGAAACATAGAAAAAATATCTCAGCTCAGTAAGTCCTTAAAATGCAAGTAAATGGACATTTTTCGTTTGAAGCTCCAAAAATCAGAGTTAGCATAAACTTCATTGATACGACTCCAGCGGTTAAATTAATGTCTTCTAAAGCATCTTGATCACTTTTGGTACAAAAAAGATCAATATTTATGTACTTTTTAAGTGAAAATTTCATGAGATGGTGGACTCCAAGTGGTCTCTCGTGTGACGTATTCGCATTGCCATGGATACAGACGTAATCTCACGTTCTCCACTTGGTTGAGACATCCAGGATAAGTACACAAGTGCAGCATTGTGTGAGTAAAGAAACAGATCAATATAGATCTAAACCAAATCCAACCAAGCTTCTGTACAGCGTTCCTGCTCTTCACTTTAAAACAGCACTGCTCTTCCGGCTTCGATGCACTTGCGTCAGTTCTCGTGTGTTTTAAATGCCAGTGCAATTACGTCACACAGGCGTACCTCTGCTCACCAGAAGCATGATTTAGAGTTAAACAAAAGTACTTAAACATTTATCTCTTACGCACCAAATGTGATCATGTCGCTTAAGAAGACATTAATTTAACAGCTGGTGTCGTATGAATGACCTGTATACTGACTGTCTGTGATTTTTGGAGCTTCAAAAGAGAAATCTCCATTCACTTGCATTTAAGGACCTACTGAGCTGAGATATTTTTCTCATGAAGGTGAGTATTCACCCTTCATGAGAGTGAGTAAATAATGAAAGAATTTGTACTTTTGGGTGAACTTTTATACAACCCATAGATAAATCTTGATAATTTCTGCAAGTTTCGTGTGATAACAATTCATAGCAATTAACAATGTATTTGGTTTTTTTTGGTTTAACATATGGGCACCTGATGCTTGAGATATGCTTGGATTTTGTTTTTTCAGCATGGAGCTTTAAGGCTAAAATGTATATGAATGTATAAAGGAAAGTTTATGTCTTGGGTCTTGTAACAATAATCATACAATTATTTTCCACATTTGTTTTAAATATAGTTTTAGATGGAGTAGAGCATGTCACACAGCAGGACATGTCAACTTTCCAGAAGTATATAGTGTTTAATAAATTTATGCTATTTGTAATTACGGGAACAGAGCTTCTATAGATGGAAAAATTATGATTAGGCTGTAATGGGAATCAGCACTGGGTGGATTGTGACTTTTGATTAGACAAGATACCAGAAAAGCGTTTAAAAGCAATAAGTGTTTGCAGTATTTGTTATTAAGCTGATAAAAAAATAACACTTTAGTATTTACAAAGGTGCATCCTCTAAATTTTAACATATACTAATTTACAAATATTAATTGCTAAGTAAACTATATTTTTAATGTGTGTACATCCAAATAAAAAAAATAAAATGTTTGTGTGCAATAAAAAAAAAAATGAAAGTTTTCAGTCAGGGTTAGGGGATAGAATATAAAGTTTGTACAGTATAAAAACTATTATGTCTATGGAAAGTCCCCATAAAACATGGAAACCCAACATGTGTGTGTGTGTGTGTTTGTGTGTTCAGGCCTTCATTGCTGAGTTGTTGCAGAAGTTGCATGGTCTCCATAAACAGGAAGACTTGCAGAATGAGGGAATTGAGCATCCTTTTCTCCACAGTTACCCTCATCATCATGGCAACTTCCATCACAAAGACAGATATCAACATCAGACACTGTGATTGTATCCCAGCGCTGCAGTTTGCAAAGTTTTATTATCACTGGACTGAGCTAACTAACACACAGCCTTTGGACATAGCATGCCCAACTTGTTTGCAATCTGTAACAATAAGGTGTTTGTTTACAAACTTATATTAGTGGAAAATTAACTTTTTTCAGTTTTGAAGGGATTACAATTGGTGTTGTTTATATATATTTGTATAGTAGAGTTGTCCTAAAAATGAATATGGTTGCAAAGCATTTGACTGCTTTGTGAACTGCAACTGTGTGATGTTTGGTTACTAAAGTTTGATTGATTGCAAACTTGCATAATGCTAGTCTCACTATTTAAAGTTAAATCTGGTGCCAATAGTTTTTATGGAGTCTTTATCTGTGCAACTTAACAACAGTTTACTAAGACACATGTCCAGTGACAGGCTCGTAAGGAAAATAACAAAACTGAGCAGTTGTTATATTGGCTATATATGGAAATATAAACAAGTTTAATAATATTTTATGAACTGAAAGATTTGATTAAATAAAAGTTTAACAAAAGAAGGACAGTTATTTTGAATCTGCGTGTGCAGCAGAATGGTACTCGGGTGTGTTATAACGTAGCGTCCACTAGAGGACGATATAACACTGAAGCGTTGCAGAGATGAACTGGCCGTATTTCCACTGTAGGGCCAATTGACCATAGACAGAACAAGAATGTTAAAGGAATTAATTGTTTTTATTTATGCGTTTATGAATTTGCTCATACAAAAGAATGCAAAACTAGAAAAAAGTTCTGTTTTTATGTTTATAATTAATTATATAATAATTTAAATTTTTGACCAAAACAATGTTATTTGCAAAACACATGACCATCCAAACAGTATAATTATTCTTTTTTTTTTTACGTCTTTCATGTGCTTAAAAAATATATTTTAAAGGGATAGTTCACCCAAAAATGAAAATTCTCTCATAATTGATTTACCCTCATGGCATCCCAGATGAGTATGACATTCTTTCTTCAGCAGAACACAAATATCTTTATTTTTTTCAATATCTCAGTGAATAGAATAGCTTCTCAAAATGCACAACACATCAAATCTTGAAGCGGACGGATGGGCTACAACAGTAGAAGACCACGTCGGGTTCCACTTCTGTCAGCCAAGAACAGAAAGCTAAGGCTGCACCAAATCTCACCAAAACTGGATAGTTAAAGAGTGTAAAAACATCACCTGGTCTGATGAATCTTGATTTCTGCTGAGATACACCGATGGTAGGCCCACTGCAGCCTCAGCTTTCTGTTGAAAGAAGTGGCTGATAGAAGTGGAACCTGATGTGGTCTTCTGCTGTTGTAGCTCATCCGTCCGCTTCAAGGTTCAATGTGTTTTGCATTCTGAGATGCTTTTTTGAGATGACTTGTACAGAGGGGTTATTTAAGTTACCATAGCCTTTCTGTCAGCTCGAACCAGGCTGGCCATTCTCCATTGACCTCTCCCATCAACAAGGCGTTTCTATCCACAGAACTGCCGCTCACTGGATGTTTTTGTTTTTGGCATCAGTCTGAGTAAACTCTAGAGACTGTTGTTCATGAAAATCCCAGGAGATCAGCAGTTACAGAAATACTCAAACCAGCCCGTCTGGCACCAACAATCATACCACTGTTGAAATCACAGAGATCACATTTTTCCCAATTCTGATGGTTGATGTGAACATTAACTGAAGCTCCTGACTTGTATCTGAATGATTTTATGCATTGCACTGCTGCCACACAATTGGCTGATTAAATAATTGCATGAATAAGTAGCTGTACAGGTATACCAAAGTGTTTGGTGAGTGTGTGTCTATATAAAGAGAAATCTCCATTCACTTGCATTTTAAGGACCTACTGATCTGAGATATTTTCTCATGAAGATGAGGAGTATTCACCCTTCATGAGAGTGAGTAAATAATGAAAGAATTTGTATTTTTGGGTGAACTTTTATACAACCCATAGATAAATCTTGATAATTTCTGCAAGTTCCGGTGATAACAATTCATAGCAATTAACAATGTATTTTTTTTTTTTTTGGTTTAACATATGGGCACCTGATGCTTCAGATATGCTTGGATTTTTTTTTTTCAGCATCGAGATTTAAGGCTAAAATATATATGAATGTTTAAAGGAAAGAAGGAGCCTATACTACCATGTTTCTTATGCTATGGGTACAGTTGTCCCCTGCTGATCACCTTGCATGTTTGCCTGATTTTTTTTTCAGTGACTCTGCATCCTAGCATGTCCCAAAATTTTAAGTAGACAAATAAACAACAGACAAAATTTCCTTTCATGGTCCGTCACTAGTAAAAGTTTATTCGAAAAGAAAGAGGAGTAAGATGATAAATGATAAAATTACCCCCAAAACAGATTTTTTTTCATAATTTAGCTATAATGTGGGCTTCGTCCTTGAAATGCAAACTGCTAATGCAAATGTGCACACTAATAATGACATTTCGAACTTGCATGAGAAGGGAAATATTCACAGGGTTACAACTGTATACATTACTATACATTAATCTGCATAATTTATCCATGCTCCCGTGCGTTGCTGGAAACTCATACAACATACTGTATATTAAGCTACTGAATGCAGAAATGTGCTGAAAAGTGATCCCATTAGAAAGATAGCTAGAAAGAAGTAATTAAAAAGATTACTTTGTGACCACATTTGAGTCTTTGTGGCTTAATATGTTTAACACACTTTGGATATCAGATGCTTGTCAAAGCATAAGGATTGTCACGTTTTCTCAAGAATATCCTGGGAAACATTTTTAGACACTGCAAACACAAATATACTCAAGAAGTTCACACAAAATGAAAATATGCACAGTTAATCTGCAAAATAATTGGGTTATTAAGAGGTATGTGTATATACTTATTAGGCCCTAGTTATATTTACATCTGTTATTTTTTTTTAAAATATATTTTAAATACGTTGTGTTTCTATGTATAGGCCATAATTAAATAATGTAATCTGATACATTATATTTTACATTTATTTACATTTTCACATAGTTCTGCCCCACTTGTTGTATTATTATAATTATTATTTTGCACTAAATAAATGTTTTTACAGTTATAAGCTAGCAGTTGACATGGAATTTCTTGCATTGCCAGGAAGTAAAGATATATTTTGTTGAAGGCTCCAGGCTGCATTATTCCAACTTTAGTTTAAAAAAAAATCATAATGGAATTTCAAGTGAAGAACTACACTATCATGCAGAGAAGGATCCAACGTATTGTTTAGTTGTCTCTTTAAAGAGTGATTTTTGCAATCCATATGAAGAAATTAATATGAAAAATACTTCCTTTCATAAACTAGACCATTGAAAAGGTGGGCAGGCACTGTCCTATTATAGCTTATTGAAGTAGTTCTTAAAGTGTGGGGTGTGTAGATTTACAAGGATGCACAGAGACTTTTCTTGTTCTAAAAACTTGTTCACTGCCACACTTTCAAATCTCATGTGAGAACCAATATGATACTCAGTCTGCCATCATTGCTGTTATGAATGGAGGCAGACGAGGAGAGCGGATCTAAATGCAAACTTACTTTTATTAACTGAGACAATCAAGAAATACAAAGGAAAACCCTCAATGGGGAAATGAACATAACACTGAACACATGATGAAAACAAAACGGGCAGCACACACACACACACACACACACACACACGGAATGCAAAAAAAAAAAGTGACAAAAAAAAAAAAAAAGGCAAACAAGAGGGAACAGTGAAACAAGACGAGGTATGCCTAACAGAGCCCCCCCCACAAGGATCGGATTCCAGACGATCCGAAATAAATAAACAAATAATAAAACAAAAACAAAAACAAAACACCAGGAGCAGACAGGCAGACCAGGGGGGCACGAGAGCAGGCAGGAAGTCCAAGGGGGCACAGAGGGCAGGCAGGGAATCCAAGGGGGCACAGAGGGCAGGCAGGGAATCCAAGGGGGCACAGAGGGCAAGGACAGGTTCAGGTGGTCTGGGAGCTGGCCACAGGACAGGGGCCGGGTCAGGAGGCCTGGGCGGAGGCCACAGGACAGGAACAGGGTCAGGGGCCCTGGGAGGAGGCAACAGGACAGGGGCCAGGAGGCCTGGGCGGAGGCCACAGATCAGGAACAGGGTCAGGGGCTCTGGGAGAAGTCCCTAGAGGTGGAGACCTGGAAGGCTCTGGCGGCGGAGCTGTAGAAGGCTCGGGAAGCGGAGCCCAGGAAGGCTCGAGAGACTTGAGGAGCAGAATCCTAGAGAGCCTGGGAGGCAGAGCCAGTAGGGAGGCTCAGGGAGGCTGGAGCCAGTGAGGAGCGCTCGGAGAGGTGGAGCCCTAGAAAGCTCTGGAGTCTCTGGGAGCAGAGCCGTAGGAGGCTCGGGAGGCGGAGCCGTAGGAGGCTCAGGAAGAAGGGCCGTAGAAGGCTCGAGAGGCTTGAGGGGCGGAGCCCTGGAAAGCTCAGAAGTCTCTGGGAGCAGAGCCGTAGGAGGCTTGGGAGGTGGAGCCACAGGAGGCTCGGGGAGAAGGGCCGTAGAAGGCTTGAGGGGCGGAGCCCTGGAAGGCTCGAGAGGTGGAGCTCTGGAAAGCTCGGGGGGGCAGAGCGCTGGAAAGCTCGGGGGGTACTGGCTCTGGGACGGTCGAGGCTACGGGCGCGGGCTCGCTGGCCGTGACGGGCTCGCTGGCCGTGACGGGCTCGCTGGCCGTGACGGGCTCGCTGGCCGTGACGGGCTCGCTGGCCGTGACGGGCTCGCTGGCCGTGACGGGCGGAGACTGGGGAGCAGAAGCCTTTCTTCTTTTCCTCCTCCTCCGGGCGGATGAAGCTGGCAGCGCTGGCTCGTTGGCCGTGGCTGGCACGGAAAGCCCAGAGGCGGAAACCGGGATCGAGAGAGGTGGCTCCCCGGTAGCGAGCTCCCTCAAGACCAGACTCACATACTCAATCCACGTGAGGTCTCCGGGGTCCGGCAATTCCCTCTGCCGGTGTCTTGGTAGCCCGAGCCGGTAGATGGTCCTCAGGGATGTGTCGTCAAAGCCGGTGTGGATAAAGTGGGAGTACTCGCGGTAGGTCAGATCCGCCTGGGCCAGTTCCATAAAGAAAGCTGCTAGATCCATATTTGGCGGTCTATCGTTCTGTTACGAATGGAGGCAGACGAGGAGAGCGGATCTAAATGCAAACTTACTTTTATTAACTGAGACAATCAAGAAATACAAAGGAAAACCCTCAGTGGGGAAATGAACATAACACTGAACACACGATGAAAACAAAACTGAGAAACCGGACAGGGAACACATACCAGGCTAACAACATTCAACGATAGACAAGGACTGAACCAAAAACCAGGGTATATATACATGAACATAGAACTAAGGGGCCAATGAACAAACAGAACACCAAACAAGATAACGAGGGAAGAAACAGAGGCAAGTGGCAAGTTAACGAGGGACAGGTGAAAGCAATGACGGAAAACACGAACGATAACAAAGAGACTATGGAGTTACATACGGGACAAAAGTGAAAACTATGGAATGCAAAAAGTGACAAAAATGGCAAACAAGAGGGAACAGTGAAACAAGACGAGGTATGCCTAACAATTGCACACAGATTTTCTATTATATTTGCTTCTGTGCTCTTAACTAGAAGAGCTCTGCTGAAATACTGAAACAGCAAACCAATTCTAAAGACCATCAGGGTAACATATGTGAGATTTAAATAATGCAATAAACATGAACTAAACTATGTCAAATATAACACAGAACACCCCAAAGTACATAACTGAGATTAAAAATAAGAAGATACATAGCTATTCCCATAAAATTTAATGAAATGCAATGGGTCACATAGGGAATTCTGAGAATGCCCGATTGTTCTTTTTACTGTAATTTTTTAAATAATTTACTGTAAAAAGTACATGCACTCTCTTGTTAAACAAAATGTACATTTATACCATTAATTATACAGGAAAATTATACTTTTTCATCTAAAAATTGTTGTAAAAACTAGTGTATTGTCTTAAATAGTAACTAAAATATTTATACAACTATTTACTTTACATTTAATATTCATTAATCAATTAACGTTTTGTTTCTGTAGCATTTTTACAGAATTATTTTTACAGTGTATGTAGTTTGTGTTTGCTTATGAATGTTTGTGGGCACATGTGTACCTGTCCCTGTGTGCAGGTTTACATGTGTTTTTAAGTATATATATTGTTTGAGTGTGAGTGTAAAGTTTTACATGTGTAGGGCAGTTTGTATGTGTGTGTGTGTGTGTGTGTGTGTGTGTGTGTGTGTTTGTTTAGGGAGGGTGACTCTTTTTCCTCAGGAAAGATCATCATCATCTGGTTGCAAACTAAACGGCTGCCTCCGACATTCCAACAGAAGGCCCCAAAATCTTGGAGAGAGGAACACACACACATACTCTTACTGACTCTACTGGCTTTCTAACACAGAGACTCTGGAATGGATTTGCCCTGAGCTGACTGCACACTGCAGTGTAAGGTAAGACATGTCTGATTGTTTCAGGATAAAATTAGGGTATTGATTTTTGTTTTTGTGTTTTGTCGTTTTCATACCAGTCAATGAAATAAACACAATAAATTCAATTTTACAGTTTTCTTAATCCAGCTGGTGTATTAGTCAGGTGACCATTTAAATTGTAAGATTAGTACATGTACTGCAGTAACATATCATTATTTACCAGAATTAAAGCATAAAACTTTTTACAAAATTATGTAGAGGCCACCTCACAATAAATAAATAAACAAACAAATAAATCAATAAGAAATCTGAATTTAGTAACTCCCCTTGTTGACATTTATAGATTTTTAATATTATTATTAATAGTTTTTTCAGATTTAATGAATTCATCTGCACTTTACAGTTGTTCCTTGAACTAAAACACTTATGAAACAAAGAAAAGAAAATTAACAATTTTTAAAATATTATTTAACTTATATTTAATAAAAAATAAATTATTTTAAAATAATTAATCAATTAAAAGTTAATTAACAATCAATGGCTATTAAATAAGAGGTGTATATATCCTCATACAGATATAATTTAAAATATATTAATATACTTTACTAAGAAATATACAGTATGTGCATATATTGCAATCTAGGTGCTTGGTAAAGTATAAAGCTTTTTTTTAAAAAAAAAAAAAAAAAAAAAGAATCCAACTGCAGACTAGATGCACTCAGAGCCCTGCACAGTGCTCTGTATGCCACATACCTATGAACACAGCCCACAGAGAGTCTGCAGCGTCTTAAGAAGCCAAGAAAGTAATGCTATGGAATATAACTCAGAAACTAAAACTGATGATCAGACTTTTTTGATTTACAATATTTTTAAATTAAGTTGTTATACTTTCCTTGTTGTGTGCTTGCTTGTTTTTAACTTCTTTTCTAATTACTTGTTAATTATTTTCACAGTACAGATATTTATCTGAGCTTTATAGAGTACATTTCAAGCACTTGTATGCCTCTATAAAGCTCAACAATTTATCATGTTTTCATTTCCTTTATGGATGTATGTGAAATCTAAATCTGACTATTACATTTTGTGGCAGGGCTGCTTCTACAGTGCAGTGATGATAGAGACAACTGATGGATTGTTTAGTCCATGAATGTTTGTTTAATGTTTTTGTCTCTAAAATGATACAGTACATATTATTATGATGTAGAAATACACATCTCTTTCCTCTCAAAACAACAAGGTTTACAAGTGATGGTTTCCCTGCTGCTACCAGGAATTATGTAAGAAAAACTGGCAGAAGGTTCACCTGGAATCCAGACAGAATTTTTTTTTGCCGGTTTAATTTAGGAGAGATGTAAGTAGTCAGTTAACGGATGCAGAAATGCCTTGCTAAAGGCTACAATGGAGTTAGCTGATGATTGCAGGGTTTGAGCCTAAAATCTTTTGGAGTTGAGTTTAACCACCACACCAGAGAAACACTGCACAGGAATAATGCAAAGCAGGGAGGCTAAAACACAGTACAATAGGGACATCTCCACCTCTGCATACTATACAATGGCACATCCCTCTCCCTTCCTTTTTCTGTCTCTCTCTTGGCTTCTCTCTCCTCCTATATCTATCCTATATCCTATATGAGGCTGATAAAACCTCATAATTATCAAATTGCAGGAGAAATATTTAAAGGGGTCATGACATGAGAAACCAAATTTGCCTTGATCTTTTGGTATATAAGAGGTCTTTGTATCATTAAAACGTCCTGCAAGTTTAATATTTTAAGACGTCCTCCCCATTCTAAACGAATCATTTATTTAATCAAGCTCAAAATACAGCTCGTTCTGGATTCATGGTTAGAAGTGACGTGACGGTTAGAAGTGACGTACCAGCGTTTGCATATGACCGCCTCCAGCACAAGATAACTACGCTTTAAGCGCAAGACAATTACGCTCATTTCGTATCGCCGTGCGCCTCACAAGTGTTCAGTCGATGGACAGCGAGCTCTGACAGAGACTACTTGTGCACAGGAAAATTACGATGCCACACAGATGTGCTGTTCCTGGCTGCGGTCAAACAAAACCTCTGAATAAGCTGCCGAAAGATCCAGACGTCAGGGAAAAATGGATGCAGTTTATTTTTTGCGGACGTCCCAGTCACGGCAGTGTTAACTTAAGCGTTTGTTCTGTACATTTTAAGGATGACTGTTTTGAGAACAAATCTCAATATGATGCTGGCTTTGCCAGAAAACTGTTGCTCAAAGATAAGTCTGTGCCGACTATTCTGGGAACAACGACGATGCAAACTGTAAGTAATCTATTTTAAACTTTAAACTACTTTTTAAAGCGCAATTTCATTCATTATGAATAATCACAGTGTTTTTACTTAGTTTACTTGCATATTGTTCTGGCTGGGGGCGTCAATAATTGATACATAGGCACTGACGTTAGCCAATCATAACAGTGGGCGTTAACACTGAAGTCTTAAATGGAAAACGCCCCCAAAACAGACTGTTTGAATCAGAGGATGAGAAACAGGGTGGGAAAAGGTCATAAATCACTAGATTTTAAAAGTTTTTCTTAAAAAAAAATATATTAATACTATAATTGCACCTAAGGGAACATAATAATACAATAAAAAAACCCATGTCATGACCCCTTTAAAATTCAATGCTAACCTATTGAGATGGAGTACTACATTATCGTCAACTTTTAACCTGTAGATTGTGACATTTATATTTTAGATTGATACTTTATTAATCCCATGAGACACTCCAGAAAGTGTTTGTGTGTTGTTTGTGCATGATTAAATAGTGTGTATGTTCTGAGAAACAGGAAACTATTCTGACACATCTGGAAGTCAGATTCCATTGAAGGAGCTTAAAACTGCTAACGTCTTCGAAGTACAGACACATGCACACACATATGCTGTTAATGCACTCAGCTCACCGGATTACTGAACAATGAGCATGCAACAAGGCAAAGTCATTTAAGAAAAGCCTGATAAACATGGTTTGAACAGGTTTAAACCGTTGTTACCTTTAAGCAGCACATTATAGACATGCTTTTGACATAATACAATGTGACGGATGAAAATCTTTCAAATTTAAATTAAACATGTCAAAAATGCATTTGACAAAAGAAATTCTGATTATTTAAATCTAATTAAATTACATTTCTTTGAACTTTCATAAGTGCTGACCTCACTGGAGAAGAATTTAGCCAATCTATGGCACAACTGATAACTAAACTAAACTGTTCGGCAAAAAATCTACCATTAATCTTTCTTCCCAGAATATATTTCAAATGTATCAAAACTCAAATATAAACTTGTACTGTTGAGCAGTGTTCACTCAGGATGGGAGGGTTGTGCAGTTATCAAGCAACCCCAAATGCAAAATTCACGTATAGCTCATGTACTTGAAATTGGAAATGGCAAACTGATAGATGATTCTGACCAATGTAACAATGGCCATTTTGTTTTGTAGTTAACCAGCACCAGAATGCCCATCTTCAAGAAACTGCCCAGGAGGTTCCTAAGTAACCACAACAACGGAGATCTCATCCAAAAGAGCAACCTTACAAACGGTGAACTAATCCTAAAAAGTAACTGTAGCAATGGGGATCTCATCTTGCCACCATCTGATCTGAATACGTTTGAGGGGGCATGGGCAGGTATGGGATGGAGTAATGAAGATGGTGGGGATTGGGAGAACGAGCAGGGCCACCAAACATCATCTCAGGTGAGTGAGGCACAGGAGAATGAGGCAAACACAGAGCAGCATGGAGGGTCAAAGGTTACTGAGGGATCAAAAGAAAAGAGAGGAACTCTGGAACGAATCTGTGGCTCATCACCATTGAAGACACTTGGGAAGTTAGGCAAAGGGCTTCGTATAACAGGAAGAAATGTGTGGGGCGCTACGCCTTCTCTCCGGAGTGCCACCCTCCCAGCAACACCCTCCTCAGGAAAGAAGAGGAATTATCGACGAGCCTCAGAGGAGATATTGACCTTACTTAGGTGAGAGTATGAATATAACTGGATGTCAATTTCCTTTTTTTGAGGATGTTTTCTCTGTAACCCCCTTCACACTGTGTGTGGAAGAATCTGCTAATGTCTGGTACTGAATACTTGTGAGAATTACTGTACAAATACACAACAGGAATACATAAGAGAACGTTCACACAAACACACATTTAGGCCAGGGCTGTAGCTAGCTTTTTTGGTATGTAGGTGCTTGTGAGAATGTCTGTTTATGTTTCAAGCTCCAGATAATGTATAAAGCCTTTATCAAATAGCTGCAATGGGTTGAAAATGGAAAATAGTTTGACATTGCTCATGAAAAATGTATTTAGATAAGTAGGTGGTAGCAGATAGATTTAGATTTTTTACCCCAAAATATAACTTAAAAATATGATTATACTCTATATTCCAATGGTACCCATTGAAGTTCAACCATGGTATCAGGCATCATTTATGTTATTTAGCAAAGTCACATTATTTCATTTATTCAACATGCCTGATTCTCCAATCTGCTCCTGGAATATCCCAGCACTGGATATTCCTTGGTTTCTTTTTACTAACATACCTATTTTAGGTGTACAAATTACAAATTAAATCTCTTAAATTGTAATCCAATTACTTTACTAATTACTTCATTGGAAATAAATTACATTACTAATTACTTTACATTCATACATATTTTCTAAAACACTTTTCCACTCAACAAATTAAAAATAAAGTGTATATTTCCTCCTTTTTCATTATTGCACCAGTCATACACTTATCACCTCACATTCTTAAGCTGTCACATAAATGCAATAGACATACGTATGAACATAATTCATGTTTCTAAATCTATTTTAAATAAATAACATTATTTTAGAAATATATGTAACCCAAGTAATGCCCTTAAAAGTAATTCAATTAATTAAAAATCTGTATAATCTAATTACAAGTTAAAAATGTAATGTATTACACTACTTTTTGACTAAAGTAATTAGATTTCAGTAACTGATTACGCTGTAATCGGATTACACCCAACACTACTAATGAGGTGTTGAGTTGAAATGAGGTGTGTTAAATAAGGGAGGCTTCCAAAATGTGCAGTGGTGTGGCAGTCCAGGAACAGGATTCAAAACCACTGATATAGAACATTATTTTTGTGACAAAGTAACTTCTGCGGTAGTTGTGAGAAGGAACAGTTGTTCCATTCTTAGTGGATCTTCTCTACTCAGGCTGGCAAGTCGTCGAAAGGAGAGTGAACGCAGAGAGAGTCTACCTGCAGGAGATCTGACCAAAGAAAATGAAGAAGATACTCGTAGACGGCCCTCATTCTTACAAATGGTCAGTTTGAGTAAGCTTAGAGGAGACTCACTAACAAACTGCAGCTCCCAGGAGGACGAGCAAGAGATCGTAGAGGAAGATCAGCCAGTCAAACGAAGAGAGCCACTGTCAGGTAAAATTTTATGTGTGTGTGTGTGTGTGGGGGGGGGTTATGTTTGTCCTTGTTTGTATCTTTTGCAAGCACGTACAAAGCGAAACTTTATTATGCTCATTGTTAGAGGTCTCCATGTTTGACCCATACTACCTTGCTCTCAATAAGTGTTAACAAGTTCCAAAAATCCCCGTGAGTCATTGACCAATCAACAAACACAGAGACAGGAAATTATACCTTCTTTGTGCTGCAGATCCTACCTGATAAGCTCAGTGCAAGGATAGAAAATCGGAACTTTGTCAATATACAGTACATTCCAAAGACAACAACGCACAAGTGAAAACCTCAAGTGAATTAACACATGGCAGCATAAAAAATGAACACTACTTAAAGGTGCTGTAAGTGTTAACAGCCGTTCTGGAGCTTCCACTAGACACTGAATTAGTCACACACCTTCTTTCTGAACCACGCCATACAAAATTACATTGTATCATTAAAGGGATAGTTCACCCCAAAATGAAAATTATCTCATCATTTACTCAACCTCATGCCATCCTAGATGTGTATGACTTTCTTTCATCTGCAAAACACAAACAAAGATTTTAAAAGAATATTTAAGCTTGGTAGTTCCTTACAATGCAAGTGAATGGTGGCCAGAATTTTAGGTCCAAAAGGGATATAATAGCAGCAACAAGTTATACATAATACTCCAGTGGTTAATTCCATAACTTCTGAAGAGATATGATAGGTGTGGGTGAGAAACATATTAATATTTAAGTCCCTTTTACTGAAAATCTACACTTTCATTTTCACTTCCACATTCTTGTGTGAAAGTATCTTTCACATTCAGCCACCTTCTGGTTGAAGGTGGAGATTGATCTGTTTCTCATATCACTTCAGAAGACCATTGGAGTCATATGGATTACTTTTATGCTGCCTTTATATCCTTTTTGGACCTTCTGATTTCTGGAAATCAATCACCTGCCTTGTGAGGCCCAACAGACCTGAGATATTCTTCTAAAAATCTTTATTTTTGCTCTACAAAAGAAAGAAAGACACACATCTGGGATAGCATGAGGGTGAGTAAATTATGAGATGATTTTCATTTTGGGGTGAACTATCTCCCTTTATGACCATTGTAATCAGAGATGGAGAAGAAGTGCATCAGCACGCCTCCTCAAAGTTGCTGTCAAAGTTGTCAAAAGCAATGGTAGCAAAATAGCTTTTGGCACGAAAAACTAACAACTAAAAAACTACATATGAAACACAATATGGTGTTTAAAACTTGAATGATTTGCTACAATTACCATGCTCTTAGCTTCCTGCTTCCCATATATGGCACAAATATACTGCATATTCTTTGTGTCATTCCTTTAAACAATCTCTTAGAACAACTTTTATTTATCTTTTTCTCTCTCAGTGTTAGAGATCCTGCAGTTAGTCAATCAGAGAGACCTGCTGCTTGCAGACACCCATATGCAAGAGCTTGAGCGGGAGTGTGAACTTGATCCCTCATTTTGGACACAAACCACACCCACCTCAACCACACCCAGCAATCCTCCCACACTGACCTTGCCTCCCTGGTTCCCTCTTTGGTCTGGTTCAGGCAATGAGGATTCTGGTCCAAGCATGTGGGATGCTGGTCTGCGTAAAGTGAAAGACGTAGAGCTGCTTTACGAGGCCCTTCAGAGAGAGATGTGGGATGTGGTGAGGGAGTCACTACGTCAGCCCTGCACCGGGCCGCAGCTTGGCCTTGTGGTGCTGGTCATACAACAGGAGGAGCAGGCTGACAAGGTTTGGGCCTTTCGCCAAGAGGCCCAGTCCAACCTCCAAGCTGGTGTCCATTCCGAAGATCATTCTGTCTTGTATGAGGGTGCCCGACCCGCAAAGAGACCCAGGAAGCTGCATCAAAGGTGGGTGGAGGCTGTCAGGCAGGCAGCTGACTGGTGTCTTCCTCAGCCAGGTGGCATTGCTGCAGGGCAGATGGGCAAGTATTTGGAGCGTTTGCAGGGCAGGGTGGTGGAGGATATGGATGCAGCACGTCGGAATGTGGTGGCGGTTTATCCTGAGGAGTTCAGTGTGTTTCAGGTCTACCTGCAGAGTTATCACAGGGCTGTAGCAAAAAGACTGAAGACCATCACTTGTGGGCCCATTCAGATCACTGACACTTACTCACTGCTGGACTGGATCTACAACATTTACAACAGGTACATGCATAACTGTGACACTGAGGTGAATGTGATGTGTATTTACTATGCTCTGCAAAGCCGAAATGCAGTTACAAAGCCAACACAAAAAAATAGCTCCAAAGTTACTTGGTTTAAGCATTATTTTTGTAGTTACTGCAGTTTTCACACTCAGAGCATAGTTGACTCAAACCCATCTGTCACAATACAGATCAGTCTAAAGCCCAAAGTATACTTCGGTTTTGATGCATACGCTTTGCGTATGCACACAATCCAACACTCAGCCTTTCAAAGTATACTCCACTGACTGTGCACATATACACAGGTAGTTGGTGCATGCACACTACGACTGATATGAGATACTAGACTATTTTTCTTCAGGAGTTTAGACCTATAAAGATGTCTTTATATTCCTTCGGATTAAGTTATACAAATGCAGGTATATCCTGACCACCTCAACATGTGCCCTTGAAGTGCACATCCACTGTTGTTGTTTTTACCTTCGTCTCCTGTTGTTTACTGGTGATTGTATCTTCTTTATGCACATTGCATAAAGTGTTGCCACCTTTTGAACCCACTAAGTGCACATAATGCAGGTGTATGTGAATACTGTATGTTCAGAGTATGCACGGTTAAACAAAATTGGCCGAACGCATACAGTGCTCGAGCACTTTGGTGATGACCAAAATTTTGCCAAGCGTCCTGTACCTGTATTCTTTGGCCTTAAGGGACACGATTTCGGTCATCACTCAGTTTTGACAAAATGTGTTCTGACATCTACTGTATTTTGCCTTTGCACAACAGCACAATCTGTGTTATTTGTATTACCCAGTGTAAGAATTGCCTTGAAGATTCATTGTTTATCAGTACAAGGATACTGAATACCTGGGGAGTGACTGTACATATACACAACACTGATACACAAGTAAATGTGGACACTTGACACATTTGAATACACACCATTACACATAGATTGACACTGTGTGTGTCGCAGGGATGTCTTGGCTACAGTTGGAGCAATGGGCACCATAGTGTGTGAAGCTCTAGATCCACTCCTGCCTGAAGATGTCATAGACCGGCTGGAAGAGGGCTGTGTTGACACTGTTTGGGTAAAACTCTGAACACACCACACCTTCTAAATCAAAGTATAAATCAATCTCTAGGAAACCACAGTTCAACTAATATGTACTGTGTGTGTAGGAGAAGGTGACTACAGAGCTCTCTCAGGTTTTGGATGATGAAGAGAAGAGATGGGCTCAGACACTGCACATTGAAGAGTATCAGTCTGGTCTCGCTTGTTCTATTATACAGGTAATACACCACACACTTATAAATGTAACATAATTGTAAATGTCTCCTTCACATGAGGCAGGTATTTTATTTTTGTGCTCTGTATGCATGCCGTGTGTGTGAGTGTGTTTATAAGTTCTTTGTGAAAAGTGTCTTTTTCTCCATCTGTCTGAATTTGTCCCAGAGGGTGAAGGTAGATTTGGACAGATCAACAGCTGTCAGTCAGCCACTTGGGGCTCGTATTGCTCGATGCACATTGAATGGACTTGCAGATTTCTTGTACAGGTGAGATTCGGAAGATGAAGAATGCCACAGCAACAGTAATGATCAAAGATTACGATTTTTAAAAACTCTATTTGTCAGTGATAATATGATCCATTTTAGTATACACTAAAGTCAAACGAAGATCTGTCATTTGCCACAACAGTTAAAGTCATGCAAAACAGACTCCCCAAACTGTTAATTGAATATCTCAGAAGATGCTCAGAGCCAGTCAACTGCTTTTATGAGTAAAACAATCAGGTTTATACTGCATCTGCCTTATACAGTAGTTTAGAAAATGTTGCCTTAAGTGTATTTTTCACATCCTTTTTAAATAGGATAAATCTAAACTAATGAAATGTATGTGCTTGTGTATGGTTTTTAGTTTCCAGAGAAAGGTTGAGATGTTCCATGACACACAGTCAGAGTTTGGAGATCGTGGGGATGGATATGTCTCCAGGACGATTGCTCTTGTCAACTGTGTTCCACCATTCAGGTTTTTCATCTTATTCAACATATTAACTTCAACTTATTCGTTTAATGCAAACAATTTGGTTGAGTTTGCAGGGGGTCAGGTTAATTTTAGGAGTATAAGAAATAATTATGTAAAAGTGTTTTGAAATATTTTCTACATTTAAAAAATCAGTACAATTTTACCCAAAACATGAGTGTAATATTCTATTTATTTTACATGCACATAGTCTTTGAAGAAATTATAACATTTTTGGGAGTTAACCATAAAGAAAACATCTTTGGTTACACATGTAACCTCGGTTTCCTGAGATGAAGGCAACGAGACATTGACACATTATGGGAATTCCTTCTCTACAACATCGTTGAAGCCCTTGTACAATGACGGCAATTCTATAATTGTTTGAGCCCCTCCACTTTAGGCATGCAGTTGACCCATATAAGCAGGTGCTTGAATGACCATTTCTTCAGATATTTTTGACTGAGGGACAAGGAGTGCATAGCTCACACCTTGAAGCTCTGGGTCAGTAGTGCGGCCAGCTTATGCAATGTCTCATTCCATTCATCTCAGGGAACCGATGTTACATGTATAACCAAAGACGTTCCCTTTTGATTAAGGTTCACTCAACATTGCGTCAGAAGCTGCTGTCTACTGACTTGATGTCACACCCCAAAGACGGGCCTTGCTATGTATAGGATGTCACAGGCCACACAGGACTGTCTTTCATGGTGTGTAGAGTAATGATTAATCTCCCTTCATAGTGAAAATCCAGGATTTAAAAATTTATCTCAGACTGGGAATTTATATGAGCCTTATAAATAAACACAGTATAAGTTTAACCACTTCACAGCCAGGTTTGGGAAGACATAGTTTAATAAGAAGTCATTGTGACTTTAATGGGTATTTTTGACAATGGCCTGTACACCGGCAGCTGTATAAAAATTATAGTAGATAGCCCACTCCTAATAAAGGACCCTGGGCTTGCCTGCTGAGTGTAGGAACAATTATCTCTCTAAGACAGTGAGGACCTATGAAGAGAAAGAGGCCACATCAAGGTTATAAAACCTGGCGAACGTGCTTGGCTAAGAATAACGTCATGCAAAGACACACCGTTTACCCTTGCCCATGAAGAGACCATACCTCTGGTTGAATGCGCTTTCACACCGATGGGGCATCATGCACCATGCGATTCATAGGTGAAGGCAATTGCATCAAAGATCCAATGAGAAAGCCTTCGTTTGTAGATGGAAATACCTTTAGTGCATCCAGCAAATCAAACAAAGAGCTTGAATGTGGATGACTTGAGCCCTAAAGGGCATGGATTAAACTTTAGGAAAGCAGCCTTTTCTGGGGTTGAGGGTGGCCTTTGAGAGATCTGGCCTGAATTCCAGACATGAGCTGTCGACCGACAGCGCTTGCATATCACCCACCCTTTAACTGAGGCTAGAGCCAGCAGGAGTGCCTTTAGAGAGAGTACACGTACTAAAATAGTTTCCAAATGCTCGAATGAGGGGCTTGTGAGCACCATCAGCACCAAATTTAGGTCCCAGGTTGGGACTGCAGCAGCGCAAGGGGGTTTAAGCACCTCAATCCCTTGAGGAACTTTAAAATGAGATCATGTCTCCCTATAGAGAAGCCAGCCTCCGGGTCGTGGTATGCCGACATATTCGCTACATAGACAGTAAGCATCTACGAGGTGAGACCTGTGTCCAGCCACTCTTGGAGGACTGTAAGCATCTCAGCTATGGAGCAATTCACAGGGCCTACGTCACATAAGGAGGAGCAGCAATTTCCAAACACACTCCATTTTAGCACCTAGAGGTGTCTCATGGATGGTGCATGTGGAGCGGAGGGGGGTGGGGCTGGGCTGGAATGTCCCACACCCGGTCCCCAATCGGCCTGATGGGGCGCGCGAGGGATAAAGGCGGCCGGTGACGACGGTTCGAGAGAGAGACAATTACGGGCATGCCCATCGTGTGTGTTTATGTTTGTGCTTTTTGTTTTGAGTTTAATTAAACATTATTTATATTGACAAGCCGGTTCTCACCGGTTCATCATCCTGCAAGATGGTGTTCATAACTGATGGGCATGTTTGGCGGGGTCCGTTCAGGGGACAAACCTGTGCAGGTTCTAGAGCTCTGGCTGGGAATGCCAGATCGCACACTGTGCTTGAGAGGGGAGGTTCCTCTTCAGTGGTATTTCCCAAGGGGGACTGATTGGGCCATTTCTGTGCAACCAGTAGAACTGCTTCCCTATCCTCTTTTTGCATTTGTAAGCCATGGCATCATCACCTAATGGGGCTCGGGACATGGAGTAACAGAGGAGACAGTGGGTTGTCTCCGCAGAGGCGAACAGGTCCACTTCCACTTTGTAGAATATTCCACAAATCCCCTGGCATTTTCTGCAAAGCAGAAGCCTCTATTCCTCGTTGCATGACTGCAGATCCTCACCACAGTTGGATCGGAGAGGAGGTGGTGCTCGCTCCAAAGTAGGAGGCACCGTGTCAGTCTCATCATTGGCAGTGATCGGATTCTGCCCTGGCAAAAGGGTCAGTCTGGGATGAGTAGGGATAACGTTTCCTCATGTGCTCCGCGTGGACTTCCGGGAAGAATGGGACTGCTCTTTGGGACACAGTCTTTTGATGGTGGCTGGACTATATGAACCATTTATCCAGGCAAGATCTTTCCAGCTCGACTGGAGGGGGCCACTGTAAACCAAGCTCCTCAACTGCCCGTGAGAGCACACGAAGCAGCTCAGCAACAGTGGCGTGTGCACGCTCTTCACCCTCGCCAGGGGAGGGGTGGCAACATACTCCACCAGGCCTGATCACTCACCTACCGATGCTGCGAGGGACACGGCATCATCCCCATCGTCAGATCCACCGAATGCGATAAGGCCGTATGCTTTTTTTTTATATATACTCTTTTAGATATATACTGTATATAGTAATAAAAGGATACAAATGCCTCCTCTGGAACACTACAGGGGAGCTGGTCAGTCGGCTCACTGCAAGCTCTGCATTGTCAAGGCGCTGAGTCGTCTTGCTCATGTCTGTAGGTGAAGAACCTGTCTGCTGGTGGAATGTCTCTCAACTGAGATGAGAGGGCTTGTCAAGAGGAGAGGTGATGTCGCTGTCTTGAGGTAAGAAAATTCTTAAGAAATGGTGATTTCGCTCCCGCTTACAGAGGCCAACTGCGTGCCTAAAGGGGCGGGCTCAAACACTAAGCGTCAATCCCATAAGCATCAGCTTCTGACACAATGTGGAGTGAACCGTAATCGAAAGGGAACATTCAGTTCACACACATGATAATTGTAAAATGTTCTAGTTGTTCAGTTTAAAAGTTTATAGAAAAAGTTATGCTCACTCATTTTATAAGTATGTGTATTTAATGACCAATTTGATGACTTAATTGCGTAGATTTAAATGTTATATTATGTGTAGGAGTTTTGTGGAGCGCTGTCGTCTGTGTGACACTCTTGGCACTGAGGACGTCTCCAAACGAGCTCATTCCTCTCTGGAGAGAATTGTCAACCAATCAGTGCAAGTTCTCACTGACATACTGTTTGAACACATTAGGGTGAGACACATGCACACACTCACATTCTGACCACTCACACTGACATTTTTTTTAATACTTTCATTAATAAGTTTTCTGTCATGATTCCAGCCATTCTTTGATAAGCTGGTGAAGAGGAAGTGGCTGGATAACACTGAGGCCTATGAGAGCATTGAGGCAACCATAAAACAGATCTTTAAAAAATTCCGCAGAATGGACTGTTCTCCATATCAGGTACAACCTGAACATATGCAAGCACACATACACTACTCAAACACAATGACTAGTTGATTGATTGCTTGTATCATTCATTGACAGACATTGGTAAATGAGGTGCATAGGCTGGTCCTTGTTGAATATGTTCGTGCCATCATGAGGGGGCGGGTCATCTGCACATCACTCAAAATGAGGAAGAGAGTGGCATTCCGTCTGCAAGATGAAGCCAAACAGCTGAAGGCTCTTTTTAAGGATCTGGTGAGGTTCTAATTATTCCAATCAGATTATACCTCATATTATTTCATGTAATCACTGGACTAGTAGAATCACTTATTTACTCAACCTCATGTGCTCCAAACCAAGTCTTCTGTGGAACAAAAATTTGATATTTTGAAGAACTTTCATGCAGGACTTCATATTATGACAGTCAATAGTAACCACAGCTGTTAAAAAAAAAAAAAGAAGTCACTATATTTCTCTAAATGCACTAAAATGCTCTCCCTTTGTGTTGGGAACAGACCGAAATTTAAGTCCTAATTTTTTTCTAACATTAATTTTTTTCTAATTTAACAAATCTGACGAGGTGATTTAGAAACCATCTGCAGAATTCATTGGATGATCTCAGTGTAGATTAGTCCAATGAATAAGTAAATAAAATAAACAGATGAAGAAAACATAAATACTGTGTTCAGGAGTAGTTCACCCAAAAATGAACATTTGCTGGTAATTTACTCACCAGGAAATGTAAAATTATAATACATACAGTGTTCGACAGAGACAGAAAACAAGAGAAAGTAAGGTAACCAAAAAACAAGAAATCCACACCACAGTTACATGAAAGTGAAGTAAGTTCTCTCTCTTTCTCTTCTTCTCAGGAGTCAACTGCCTCCTGGTTGGAGAGTGTGATTATTCACCTGGCTGACATTATAGTTTTGGAGGACACTCCCTCGATTCAGATGGAAGTTGGGGTTTTGGTGAAGGAGTTTCCAGATATACGGTAAGACCACCAGGACAGTTGGCCCTTCATGAATTCTGAAAACTGGCATGGAGAGGAATGATTTTCAGTAATAAGTAAGAAAATGATTAAAAAAATAGAGAAAGATTGTTCCTGATTGAATAATGATCTCCATGGAAGATGTTCATCAAACATCATTAGAATATAATTAATAAAAAGTAAATGATAACATTAAACACACATTTTTTTCCTTTATATTTTTATTGACATATAGGCCCCTCCCTGTATGGTTTACAATCACATACTATACAATTTTATTTAAAAGCAGAATGTTACTGAAGAAGGAAAGAAAGTGTATTATAAGCTCTTAGGTTAACAGGCACTCAGCACTCAAATTTTTAGCACTTTTTCCGTTTATGTATCTGCTTCATTTATAAAATTTGCTGAACACTTTTAGACCTGTGGAAGGTTAGAACCTGAACTCTGTCTTAAAGTGCTTTCATTCATGAAAAATCTGACATGTTCCCCTCTCACATCCTTGTCCAGTTGAGGACTATTTTTTACATCATCTCATCTGTTTCCTGAGGTCATTCTAAAAATGTCTAACTGAAAATAGTTACTGTGGTGCTCCATCTCCATGCCAGCTTTCCTTTATGTGGAAAGCACCCAGTGCATGAGAGGGAAGAGCTGACAATAAACAAGAGAATGGGTGAGATGTGACCCCACTTTAGCCTACAGTGTTTTTGTTTAAAGAAGCAAAGTGTGTGTGTGTGTGTGTGTGTGTGTGTGTGTGTGTGTGTGTGTGTGTGTGTGTGTGTGTGTGTGTGTGTGTGTGTGTGTGTGTGTGTTTGCTCAGTCACTGGCTGGCAGCCCTCCTGCTTGTTGACGCACAGCCCTCTTCAGTAGACAGGAAGTGGCTGTGGAGTTCTTTCTGTTCCTGCCAGGTCATAGGAGACGAACTGGTGCCACAATCCTTTTAAACACACATATATGCACCAAATAAGATCAACAGCAAGAAAGTGGAGGCTAGTTAACCTGTTTTTGACTGTCTGTCTTATGTTAAAGTCTGTCACAGACACACACTGTCACATTGTTATATATAAGCAGGACATGTCATCTTCACAGAGTTTAGAGCAGCGCTGACTTGGGGTTTATTTTATGAGGCATGACCAGTGTCAAGGGAGACGCATTACAGAGAAACACATTTGGCCAACAGTACTCAGTTTTCCCTGAATTAATTTAGGCACTTCTATTTTATGTAACATTGTTTTTGAATATTGTTTTGATCATAAAGATTACGCCTACTCCCTTTCTTTGGATTATAGTTTCCATGGAATGTGATTTAACTCATTAGAACTAATTGATTAAAAACAACTAAATCAACAGAATGATTCGCTCACAAAACTTCATCACAATCGATCAAGCAACTGACAAAACTCCCTTAATTCTGAGTGGGCCAGTGTTTTTCATCTTTTGGCGGGGACAGTGACTTTTGTTGTGTTATGAAATATTTTTTTTTTTTTGGGTATTTAGTTTTTTAGTTAACTAATGTTAACATATATATATATATATATATATATATATATATATATATATATATATATATATATATATATATATGTACAAGATCAATGCAGTATAAGTTTGTTTATTGTTATAAACTCAGCAAACTTTCAATTGCTTTTATTTTCAACTATTTGTATGAACACAAAAAGACATAAACTGAACAAGTTTCACAGACATGTGACTAACAGAAATTTAAGTATGTGTCCCTGAACAAAGTGGGGGTCAAAATCAAAAGTAACAGTCAGTATCTCGTGTGGCCACCAGCTGCATTAAGTATTGTAGTGCATCTCCTCCTCATGGACTGCACCAGATTTGCCAGTTTTTGCTGTGAGATGTTGCCCCTCTCTTCCACCAAGGCACATGCAAGTTCCCGGACATTTTTGGGGGAATGGCTGTAGCCCTCACCCTCCGATACAACAGGTCCCAAACATGCTCAATGGGTTTGAGAGCCGGGCTCTTTGCTGGCCATGGCAGAACACTGAAATTCTTGTCTTGCAGGAAATCACGCACAGAGCGAGCAGTATGGTACCACATGAGAGAGGAGGATGTCTTCCCTGTAACACACAGCGTGGAGACTGCCTGTAATGACAAAAAGCTCAGTCCAATAATGCTGTGATACACCACCCCAGACCATGATCGACCCTCCACCTCCAAATCAATCCCACTCCAGAGTACAGGCGTCGGTGCAACACTCATTCCTTTGACTATAAACGAGTCCGACCATCACCCCTCGTGAGACAAAACTGTGACTCGTCAGTGAAGAGCACTTTTTGCCAGTCCTGTCTGGTTCAGTGAAGGTGGGTTTGTGCCCATAGGCGACTTTGTTGCCGGTGATGTCTGGTTAGGACCTGCCTTACAACAGGCCTAGAAGCCCTCAGTCTGGCCTCTCTCAGCCTACTGAGGAGGGTATTGTGGACAGTCTGAGCACTGATGGAGGGATTGTGCGTTCCTGGTGTAACTCAGTTAGTTGTTGTTGCTCTCCTGTACCTGTCCTGCAGGTGTGATTTTCGGATGTACCAATCCTGTACAGGTGTTGTTACACATGGTCTGCCACTGCGAGGAGGATCAGCTGTCCTTCCTATTTCCCGGTAGTGCTGTCTTAGGCATCTCACAGTATGGACATTGCGATTTATTGCCCTTGCCACATCTGCAATCCTCATGCCTCCATGCAGCATGCATAAGGCATGTTCGCGTGGTTGAGCAGGGACCCTGGGCATCTTTCTTTTCATGTTTTTCAGAGTTAGTAGAAATGTGTCCTAAGTTTTTATAACTGTGACCTTAATTTCCTACCATCTGTAATCTGTCAGTGTCTTAATGACCGTTTCACAGGTGCATGTTCATTAATGGTTTATGGTTTATTGAACAAGCATGGAAAACATTGTATAAACCCTTTACAATAAAGATCTGTAAAGTTATTTATATTTTTCCAAAATTACCTTTAAAATACAGTGTCCAGAAAAGGGGACGTTTCTTTTTTTTTAGCAGCATCCACATATTTTTGAACATGCTGCGCGTTGTCGGTGTGTCCTCCGTGGGCAATGGAAAAGCAGGCTCCACAAATCTCACACCTCACTTTACTAGACAATTTCTTTGACTCCTTTTTTTAGAAAATTAAACTCTTTTTAAAGATTCTCATTAAACGAACATGCATGCTTCCTTGACATTTTTACAGCCGCAATTTCATCTGTGTGCTCTTCAAATTGACTCAAATTCAATCAGTTCACTAACTGGATGTCCATTGATAGACGATTGTGATGGGATAGTTTAATCCAATCATGTACTTCAAATAACACATGCTATTTTATTGGTTTTACAAGCTGTATCCTTGGCTTTGATTTGAATACTCATGTGACTGAGAAAGCCACACAGGTGATAGAGTATTTTTTTGGAGAGGGGAAATATGGGATAAAACATGATTTTTTTCAGATTAAGTCGGGACACCAGGAAAAACGGGATGTCTGGCCACCCTATATATAACTCTACTCTCTCCACCAAAAGCTGGTGTGTAGTGAGTGTAGCCTACTAGAGCACTATAGCTGCCGTCACATCATGGTTGTGGTGGTTGAGGAGTGTCCCCTGTACTCAATGTAAAATGCTTTGAGTGTAGTGTAAGAAAAGCACTATATAAATGTATCGTTCATTCATTCATATATATATATATATATATATATATTGTATTTATTAACATTAGTTATAACACACACACACACACACACACACACACACAATTAGAACATTGCTGTGAAAATAGCCAAAGAAGCTTGCATGGTATTAAAAAAAACAAACAAAAAACAAAAAACTGTTTGCACCCAGAATTAATTTCTTATAAAGGTTAACATTGGTTCTAGAAAGAAATAATAAATCTGGTTATTTTATGTAATGCTTTTCAGAGAGGCTGGTTAACTTGAGAGAGGAAGCTCAATATTAATATGCAGGAGCCATACTGTTAAATCTTTGTGTATTGTAAGTATGTAACATACCATTATTCTCTCTCTCTCTCTCTCTCTGCTCACAGAAGGAGACATATCTCTTCTGTGTTGAATGTCCGTGGGATGGTGCATCAGACAGATCGTCAGGAGATTCTAGCCATTGTCCGGGACTTAGAGACTAGCGACAGCGCCTTTAATCTGCCCAGAGATCACGCCTTTTTCTCTGAAATTGCAGTGGCCAAAGACATGCCCTGTCTGGGGCTGGTTCTGATCCGTTGCGCTTGGACTGTGACATCATGGGTCACCAGTGCCCGACCGCACCATAAACACAGAACAAGAAACCAGAATGAGAAGAAGCATGCAGACAGCAGACTGCAGTCAAACCGAACAAAGCATTTTACAGAGCCTTAAACTTAATAACATCTAACATACAGTGACTGTAATGCAGAGCATCTTAAACAACATTATTAAAAAACATCACAACAAATACAACAGAAACAGATCAATGTATAAATTAACACACAACACCAAAAGACTGCAGGTTTGTGGATACAACATAAACGTAGTTGGAGCAGAGCGCAAATCCAATGCTCAGTCTGTTCTCACACAGATATTTGTCTCAAACTAGGTAAATGTGGACAGAATATCGCCAAAAGGGAGTATAAGATGAGTAAAATCACAACAATGCTTGTCCTTCAGAACACAGCTGCAGCTGAACAAGTCAGTTTACACTTCAAAAGACAGGAAACAACTATAATTCTTTAAACAGGCTGTTAGTGGCTGCTGTGTTTTGACCAGCTGGATCTCTGTCATGTGAACAGGCAGAAGGTTTGAGAGGAACAGCAGGAACCTCACCTCTGGAGAGTTGGGACAAGAAGAATTTGAGAATGTCAGTTTATACTTGTACAGGCTTGTTCAAGATTGACTCTAAATCACACGACAGAGCGTGTACTGTATAGGATGTTATCAAAACACCAGGTACAGTTCTACAATTAATATACAACTTGTAAGTTTGAAATGACATGTTATTTAGAGAAGAGCAAACATTTAAATGGTTTATACATGGTTGGTCTGTGACATTTAAAGAACATGCTTCTTCTTTTTTTGTACTAATGTTTAGGATTCTGTAAATGTAATTTCTAACCTCTATACAAATATGAGCTACTGAGATTCCTGAAAAAATCGTATGTGTCTGAAAATGAATATTTGTAATATTGTTTCAGTATCAGATAAAGAAATAAAGACCCATTGATTGGGAATTGAAGTAAAACTTGAAAAGAAAAGTTGCTTTTTCTTATTTTTCTAACAAACCCTAACACTATTCCATATACTTTACTGTTTAAATATTCTATGAATATGCTTTTCTTTCAACCATAAATCAATTGAAGACTTGAACTGTAGTCCCAGACAGATGCAGCACAATCACCTGCTCCTTAAAGCTTTCTTTAAGTTCTGTGGATTTCGGTGGGTTCGGGTTGAATTAAGGTTGAGCTCTGCCCCCTGTAAACTGAGGGATGTTTTGGTAACTGGTCTATTCCTGCTGTTCTGAGAGGTGCCAAACGAATCCTCTTATCAGAGCCAATACACACCGCCACAGGCAGCCACTTCCTTTTCAACACAACAACCCTGTTTTTTCTCCCAAACAAACTCTCAGAGAAACACACATACATGCTCATGCAAACAGATCTGACCTTTTTAAACCAAGATTTTAAGTTTTATTTTTAAAGAAAATTCCGAAATAGCTCAATTACTGCACAATGTCATTTGAGATTACAGGAGCTCCCACATTAAAATGTGCTATTGTCCTGCTGATTAAATCATCATAATATATGGAAGTTCATCTAAGGAATATATTGAAAAGAAACTAGGACTTGAATAAAAAAGACTAGCAATATAGAAATACACAATTTTCTGAGCATGTTTAGTGTGTTATACTTTTTTTATTATTATTAAATTGCTCGTATGAATTGAAGAATTGGGTAAAACACAACACCAGGTATATAGTTTTGTGGGGCTGTTATCCTATAAAAATCAAAAGGTTTATCTGGGCTTTTTACAAACGTGCATGGTGATCAGAGTGACCAAAATAATTTGAGATGATACAATGTGTTTAGTCCTATTGTAAGTATAGGTCAATTATGAGATCACTTCTTACCTTTAAACCCTTGTTAAAAGTAAATTGACCATTACAGTGGTGCGTCTAGATAATCTAAGATCACGGCCAGAAGTAAAAGCTGAGAAATTATAGTTGAAATGTTTTTTTAGGTACAAAGTTAAATTATTTTCTCAGCTTTGAAGTGGCCTGATGAAATCAAGAGACAGAAAAGATTTTACAATAACTTGGAGAAGCAAACTGTTTAAAGCACTCTGTTTATTTACAATTTTCTTAACGTCCTGACTGTGTGAGGCTTTAGGACACATTTATAGACACATTTCTAAACTGAAGCCAATGTCCTGAAACATTACATTTACAGTATAAACTTGTAATTTAGCAGCTGACACCTGTTGTTTTCAGGCTGATGATCACACTTGAGTCAAGTTCGGACATTTTCAACAATGGTTATTAATAAAATGCACTGATTTAAGTCAAAAACTGTGGCTCTGTCTGAAACCTTATGGAAGGCATCAAGCAAGTTTGAATTCTCCTATTTTTGGCCACCTATATTTGGTTTGGCAGTTGGCAGAAAGAATGGAATTGACATCAGTAAGAGAGCACTTCAAAGAAAGCTTATTAATTCATAAATGCCAGGGGGTTTTATTTCAACTTACCATTCAATTTACCATCAGTTTCTACTGAGAAATAAGCATTGTTCATAAATATACAGTATATAAAATAAGCATGCCTATATATTTTGTTTTATCTTTTGCCTGTTTTATTGATGTAGTTTTCTTTTTTATTTTGTCAGTTTTCTTTGTTACATGTTCTTTATTGTGTTTTTGCAGCTTTCTTGGCCAGGTCACTCTTGTAAAAGAGATTTTATCAAATTTATTTTTTGTCCTGGTCATATAAAGGTTACTAACTATTGTAGTCATTAAATATTTGCTTGGTTATGTCAAAAGCGCTTTAGAACTTTTTCAGGTCAGTTTCCCAACCCTGTTCCTAGTAGTCCCCCAACAGTACACAATTTGGATGTTACGCATACTTAACACACCCATTTCAGGTCTTGGAGTACTAATGGGCTGACGAGTTTAATCAAGTTGTATTTGATTAGGGAGACATCCAAAATGTGTACTGTTGGGAGACCTCCAGGAACAGTATTGCGAAACTATTTGTGACATTATAGTGCCTTTGTAGCCAGTTTGAAAACAGTTTCCTTAAGAGGTATCATCATACAATAGATACTGCCTGTTAAGTCATTGATTAACTGGGATTACTTTTATGCCCTCTTTATGTGGAATTTGGAGTTCTAGCCATCATTCACTTGCATTGTGAGGACCTACAGAGCTGAAATATTCTTCTAAAAATCACAATTTGTGTTCTGCAGAAGGAAGAAAGTCATACAAATCTGGTATTCCAGTGGGGTGAGTAAATCATGAGAGAATTTTCATTTTTGGGTGAACTATCCCTTTAATACCAGCCCTCTCAAGTTTACCCCTGCCATTGGCCTCTACTGACAACAAGTTGATTACTTCATCAGACGTTCCAATCAGTGGATGCATGAAGTGCTACTGAATATAGGAATGTTACATTGGATTTCCCAGAAAATGTCTTACTGCTTTCCTTTCATTATGGAGAGCTTTGGAAACCATCAGTACCTTTCATGTGTTTGTTTTGGGAGTGTTGCTCACCTGCAAGCATGGTCATGAACTCTCCTTCCCAGGAGGGGTCCCTATCTACCCTAACACTGTAAAAAGTCAGTCAGTCATTCACCTCTGTTGCACCTCTAATGTTGAACAATGGAGGTGTGTATTCAAGCAAACAGGACATCCTTATTTATCGCAAAAAATTAACTTGCATACACACACACACACACACACACACAAACACACATGCGCACAGACGTTGTTGTGTATTATGTACTGTGTTGCTGCTGTACAAAGTCTTTTGAGACTTTATGCTTTTGACATTTGCACACATACTGTACATCAGACTACAAGTCTCAGATGCAATAAAGTCCTAGTCATATATTTGTTGAACTTTTTAATGTTAGCCATTTCCACATTTGACATATTTCCACATTTTTGGATTATTTAACTTAGTAAATGTGTAAATAATGTACTCGTACCTCAATATTCTTACACCAACTATAGTCATTTTTGGGTTAGATCAAGTAGTAATACATCTTTAATGTAAAAATTCCATGTTACATCTTTTCATTAGATTTATTAAGAAATAGGTAAATATCACAAACAAAGTGTTTCTTTTTTTGAATGAAACAAAAACATTTGCATTATTTTGTTTTCTAATGTGAAAACCATTTGAATATGAACTATTATTCAGTGCTTCCTCTGCTCCTTATCATGTAATGCTCTTGAGTAATCCACATCCCTTCACATTCTAATGTATTTTTGAATGGCAGGAATATCAGTGATTAACATCATCACATCTTGCATAGGCGTAAAACAGATAAGAACTCCATAAATACTGACGGTGATGTCAAAGACACCATAAACAAATGACAATGTGGCTGATGTGTCTTTTCCTTTTATTAAACATTTGTGACATTTGAATAACCATGGGATTACAGCACACAGATTGTTTATGTCTCTGTGTGTGTACAAGTGCTTAATTTACCACAACACATCCCCTCCTCCTTAAGTCAACCTAGTGGGCAACAACCTTATACATGCACAGGTCAGAAAACACACTCTTCTGAAAAATGCAACATTCTATTTTAATACACACACCAATTGTACAACAGGGTATGAACCCTGGTATAGGATGTCAAATCATAGGACCTATTACAAAACAACTGAAGAACTCTAGGAAAAAAGACTTGAGGACTTTATAAATAGGTAAAGTGTAGTTGACTAGGAAAAGTGAGGGCGTGTTTGTTTGGTGGGTTTAAGTGTGGACAGAAATTCTAACTGAAGAGCTTTCTTAGAATAGGCGAAAGTGGGGACATCTGGCATAATTTCACTCTCTTTTCTTGCTGTGAATGCTCTTACTATTATATAACAGAGTGATAAATCATCTTAAATTTGTTGCCCTAAGTCACTTTCACATTAGTCAACAGGAAACTATAGAGGACTATTCTGCGAGTACAGTACTGTGCTCACTTAAAACCTTTTTCCTTTCTGTGCCTTGACCTTCGCCCTTATATACCTGTAGGCAATCATAGAGTTGAACTTGGGTTGTGTTTGTACTGGGCAATCAATCTACAGGAAGACGACATAGAGCATAATCAGCACATCTCTGACATACCCATGCCGAACTCTTACAAGAAGTAGAAGTGACCTACAGTCATCTCACTCTATATTAAATAATAAAAATGCACACCATAATGCATCATTAAACAACACATTTGTTGTTATATACAGTGGGGTTCAAAGGACTCTAATCTCTGTAATGTATTATTATTATTTCATTTTTATCTATAAATAAACAGTAAGTTTTAGTATTTTGAGATATTTAAAACAAAGAAATGCTATAATGTAAAATTAAGAAGAAATATGTTTTTAAATCTGACGATCCATGTTAACCTGTTGAATCGTTTGTAAGCTGTTATTTAAGAAAATGGGATACTTTCCAAATACCAAGAAAATATTCTAAAATGCTTTCAAATTTAACTGATTGAATAGTCAATTCAAATTTCACAGAAATTGTTATAATGATTAAATGTTTTGTTATTCAAGTATTAATTCAGAATTTTTTTTAAATTGAAGCATAGAATCTTTACAAATTGCCCACTGGATGTACATACTGTGTAGAGGTTAGGATTAGGGCTGTCAATCAATTATAATGTTTTAATAGAATTAATTACATGATATGCTGATTAATTAATAGAATTACATTGCAATTAATCTCATATATAAACATTTGCTGAGAAAACTCAACAAATAACAATAATGCAATATATAATGGTTTAATGGTTATAAATAGCTATATTTTAATCATTATAAACATAATATATATTGTAAAAATAATAATTCAGATAATTTAAATGCATTACATTATTGTGGTAGATCATTAAAGCATTGATAAGACAAAAAAATGGCTTTAGAAGGCAATACATTTATTTTCATATTGAACATAAGCCTATTATTTGCTTAAAGCATTCCATTATGCAACTGAATTTGTCAAACGGTCCGAGGTATATTTATTATAAGGGCTTTTCTAAAGACACATTCATGGACATATGCGTCAGACGGACACTTTTAGAGCATCTCACTTTGGTTATATTGCGTCAAAAACAGCATCTTTGGGACGCTGTGTCAAGTTTAACAGTTTGAAATTTAGAAAACCACTACTGATCCATTCATTTAGAATTGCGCTCCACCCAGCTGTTTTTTAGTGCTACACTTTCTGTACACATCTTGTGCTGTTGCAGGTGTCAAACAAGCCTGACTGTGGTTTGCTGTACAGCTGAATGTTGTCTTTACAGTTGGAGTTTCGCTTACTTCCACCAGCTGAAAACAGGTGGTATTTCAAGCTTGAATTGCTCTGATGGTAGGAATATTCCTTATTGTCCGGGACACGATTAATTGCATTAGCGTTTAACACGTTATTTTATATATAAAATTAATCTCACCAAATTAACTCGTTAAATCAACATGCCCAAGTTAGGATTAGATATGAGGTGGGAAATGCTGACTGAGTTTGTTTATAGTTTTTAGGAATCGACCAACCATTAATGTTAACAGTGACAGAAAATGCTTTGAAGACACTGAAGACAATAAGCTTGTTAGGTGTCTCATTGGTTAATGAAGCAGACTGATTTTCAAGTTCATTTTGAAGTGATTTGAAGTGAATGGTCAAAAAGAAGAGTGAGGTCACCGGGAGGATTGTTTTTTGGGTGGGTCTTTTGTGCCGTTCTTAGAACATTCTGGGGCCCATTAATGTAAATAAATTTGAATAAACTTGGACTAGCTCTTATCCTAACAGAATCCTTTTGTTTAGTGTACGTAAACACCCACAATATCAAACACATAATTTTCATGACCTCTGACAGCCCACCTGAGAGCTGAGCACAGCCAAAAACATGTCTGTGATTCAGAGTCATACACTAATTTATAGTGTCTCCAGGGCAGAAGGAGAAGGAAAGAGAGAGGAACAGGGAGGACAGGGGAGAAGGACAGAGAGTAAACGAGAAAAAGAAACAATAGCATGCATGTTGAAATATTACATTGGGCGGTTGACCTTTGCCCCCTTCACACAGGACTTTACGCAAATAGGGCCGTGCTTCATCAGCCAACCAGTCTGGAGGACGTCCCGCAGGAAACAGCAGCGTGGGTCTGAAACAGGACAAAAACTCAAGACATCACACACACAACGTCAACACACTTATCACAAACAAAATGTAAACTGCTAATACACACATCAAATCATTAAAACAAACAAGACATTTCTGTTGAAAAAAAAAAAATGAATTTACATGATAATCCAACATGGTTTATGCTGGTCTAGCTGATGGAGCAGCACAGTCATGATGTTCATCAGCAAAAAATGTTTCATCTTTCTGATGAAGTTGATTGACCAAGGGAAGGTTACTGGTTAAACTACTACTAAGATGCACACCAGCATCCAAAACCAACATAAGCTGTGTTGGTCTATTCAAGCAGCATGGCATGCCTTTCATAACATGTGTAAAGAAGATCGATTACATGAATGAAAAGAGGACACTGTTACACTAGTCATTCTCTCACTCTTCATTATCTAATCCAACACACTGTCTATAAAAACATACAGCTAACTGCAGGGCTCATCACCAATAATCAAAGGGTTGATGATGCTGGTTTGAGTCCCAAATGGGGCCTCTGAGGATGTTGACATTGTGTGTCCATAAAGATGTTGGATTTGCAGGCGAGAACAGTCGGTTCTAATGTCACTGCCCTTCCTCTGTTCACTTATCAATGTGCTTTAGAGCAGGGCACTTAACCTTTATATGTTTAAGAGGCCTTCCTGCGGAATGGCTCATGCTAGTTACCCAACAAGCGAAGTGGATTAAAATATGGTATTTCTGCAATTTTAAGATATTTTTTTACATTTCCATTCCTTTTCTCTCTTCCAATTCATCGTGAAGTTATCTTGATATTAAACCACTTCTATGAGAACATATTTGTACTGTCTCGGACAGGGACGTGCACAGACATTTTGTGGGGCAGGGGCTCAAGTGGAAAAAAAGGGCACTTCTCATAATACTTTTTTTTAAAACAAAACGTTAAATATATTAACACAACTCTGACTTCCTTACCCATTTATTTTAATTCCATCTCACTTTATGCAATTGTTTAATTCTCAAAAGACTTCTAAAAAAATATTTAGATTTTGATATATTTTGCTTCCATGTCTTCTTTTACTCTAATGGAAAGAAAACTTCCAAAATACACATTTAGATGGTAATTGTTTTAAGCCTACTACTCTCCGTCTGTTTGAATTTGTAGATTTCTTCTAAATTAACCAAAACAACCTAATTTGCAATTCAAGGGAAAAAGACTCTTATATCAGATCATCTGGGATGGTATGAGGGTGAGTAAATGATGAGAGAATTTACATTTTTCGGTGAACTGTTTCTTAAAGACTACACAGGCATGACTTTGACTAAAATTTTATTGAAAATAATTGACATATTCTTGTCTTTTTTCAGACATAGGCTACTTAATCAGTCCATGTGCCGCATGTGCCAAGCATTCGCTGTACTTGTTACAGGAATTTGTCAAATGAGATTAGCACAATGAGCACTGCTGGTCCTACAAACAGAAAGTGGCAGTCTTTATCTTTGAACAGACGACTTGAGGCGCTATCCAAAATTAATCTGACGTCAGATCCCCAAATTATGTTAGAACGCCATCTAGTGGCGTTTTGATGATCAAAAACATTCAAACAAATGGAACAAAATGTACCAAGAAATTGTTCCCTTTTTTGACAATAAAGTGATGTATATTCACATGAGATGAAGGGTCCAGTCACATCAGTGGCCCCAAAAAGGATATTTTGTTCTATACAAGGCATCCCTTCATGGTGGCCACCAAATGTTCCATTTTGAAAAACGGAATAAATTCTCAGTATTTGTATAAAGGCAAGAGTAGTACTGACAAACGCATTTGTGTAGGTTTACATATTGTTAAAAATCAGTTGCACAGACTAGCTTTGAATGTCCAAGACACAATTGAATTATCAAACACACATCTTCTTGAATTTGCATACATGTCAAATTGTTGCCACAGTTGGAATGCAGGTAATGGCCAGTGCTTGGGCACTGCACTCAGTAAGCATCCTAATGGTTTAAAGAAATTTCCTCTGTAGAGCTGTGGAAGTGTTTTCCTGACTGCAGTAGGGAACAGAGACCACTGTTTGGATGTTCATGTCCTGTTTGTCTTGGAGCAAATGACCTGTAAGGTGAGAAGAGCATTTCTGATGATTGTATCACTCTCTGCAGAACTTTGCATTGTGATGTGCAGTGAATTCTTTGGTGCTGGAATTATGCTGTAAAATGACCTTAGTATCTCAGGTCATCCTCAACTTCCTCAGGAGTCTGAGGTTGTGAAGGCACTTGTCAATCAGTTCGACTGATCATTGTGGTCTGGCTGGGGTGTATGGTTTGATGATTGATTGAATGCCCCACAAGACAAGGCTTTTGGCAGCTGTGTAAACAGTGTCTTGAGTGTAATTCTGGCAGGAAATGGCAAGTGAAGAGAATTGAGTAATAATGTAGAATTAATACAAACTAGAATTTATACATCTTGGCTACAGATTAAAAACAAAATGCTGTTCTTTCTAAGGAGACTCATTGTTTGCTGTAAACTGTTTGAGTTTACCTACATACGTTTGGGTTGTTTGTGCAACCTCTGCTGAGGCTGTTGCACCATTATTTTAATTTGAGTTATCACTTATAGTTGCATGTTGATCTATAGTATTACTGTGGTATCTTCAAATTCAGATTTGCATCAATTTTAGAAGTCAAGACAGAGAAAGCAAACTGTGTTTAGTTAGTTTACTTATAGGTTAGATGGCTCTCATCTAACTAAGAGGGCAGTTCTAGGCCTAAATAAGGTGCAAACATCCAGTCATTGAATTGGTGATGTACATGATTGACAGTGTTTGGAACTTAAACATTGCATTGCTGTCATTTAGTCAAATGGAGTGTGCTTGGCAGTACAGACCCTGGTACAGACAGTTGTAGTACATTTAGTTTTGTGTTTAAAACTTAGCTTGTCTTTTGCCACAGCATTGCAGACACCATTATAATACATTAGAGTACATTAGATATCTGTGCTTCCTCTCTTATGGAAGCCACCCTGGAATGGTCTTGATTTAAGCAGAAAAATTGCTTTAATCAGCTGGCAAATTTTCTTTGGTAAATTTGTGTCCAAATATAATATAATTCTCACAGAATATAATAAAGTCCCTAAAAATTACTTTTCACTCAAATAGCTATTTGGAAAAGGGTTGTGATCCACAGTCAGGGCACTCAATGATAGACAGGACTTACACCTCATTCTCTTTCATTTTCTGAAAACATACAACATATCCATATTATAAATTGTGGTCAAAACATTGTAGTTCCAAAACATTTGGAACTACACTTCATATTGCCCAAAAAAATTAAACGTTCTTTGATCCTGAAGGAAACTGCTGAATCACACATTTTTTTGCCTAAATGCCCATTGTGGATGAAGCATTCTCTGAATGAAAACCTTTTTAACACTACAGTATGCATAATTACTTCATACATGCACAGCTAATCCATGTACAAGGAAAATATTACTAGAGGTAAAAAGTAGGCTACTTTTCTCAGTTGTTTCCAAGTCATCACTGAATTATTAGATATGTTGCATTAATACAGATTTAATGCTGCTGGGTTTTGACTCAGAAGTAGATCTGTAATTAAAATGATACTTTACTGTTAATTACTTTACTTAACTGCTTGTTTTTATTTAGATGCCAATACATCCTCCACACAGGAAAAAACTAATTGCTAATTTTCACATATTTTGGTGAGGCAAGTGGCTTATTTTGGGCTTGTTTTTCCAGACCATGTTGCTTGTTTCTCTTGCAAGATCTGGCAACAATGCAGTTGATTTTTTTTTAATTTTATTTCACCCACCCCTTAGAGAGGAGCGTTGCCATTTTTTAAAGAACGTTATTAACCGTTCTTTTATTTTGTTCTAACCAGTAACCTTTTGGAAAGGAGGCTGGAGAACTTCTGAAGTGGAACAAAAAAAATCAGTTTTTCTTCGTTTTAGTCATTGCTTCTAACAATTTATGATCCCATCCGAATCTTTCAGAAGAAAAGAAAAGAAAAGAAAAGAAAAGAAAAGAAAAGAAAAGAAAAGAAAAGAAAAGGAAAGAAAACAAAACAAAACAAAACAAAACAAAAACAAATGGAGAATGATACTTTGGCAGAAAACATTGTTACCCAGGTAAATTTGGTATAGGTATTTGGTAATACATTTGGTAATTTGCACTTCAACAAGGCTGTTTTGAGTTACGTCAGTCTCTCGCTATCATCCCAAACAATACTTTAAAATTAAACCTTTATTTGATTTTATGGATTTTATTATAGAAGTAAGGATTAAATGGTTTATTGTTAAAAAATAAATCTGCAAGTCTGGAATCGATAGACATTATAAGAGAAAAGGCGCACATTCTGTAGTTCTTATAGTATTTTTTCTTAATTGTACGTGAGAATCTGTGCCTTTCTCCAAGAACAGCTTTTAGTTGGTAAAACCTTTGTCCAGAAAAGGACGACTGATTGACAATGTAAAGACGGAGCATTTTTACATACTAAGTTACCTGTCAGTCTGCGTCCTCTCGTGTGGAGATCTTTCAATACACCATCAGTTGTAGCAGTGCGCGCGTGCGTTCACGCGTTTGTCAGTCAGTCAGTCAGTCAGTCAGTGCGCGCTAGCGGAGGCAGCAGTGGCGCATCTCAAATATCCGCCGCTGGAATAAAACGGAATGTGAAAGATCTTCGGCCCCGTCACCGGCCAAAGCTTCTGTTTTTCCCATGACAAGCTGATGCGAAGAGAGGGAGAGCGCGAGACAGTTAACGGTACAGAGAGAGGAAAGATAAGCAGTATTATTATGAGAAAAGAGGACGGAGTTTTCGGAGCCCTATTTGTTTTGCTCGCGGAGATGAGGCGGGGGGTAGCGAGTCGCTACAAAATTGTTGGGCTCCGGCCAAGCACTGTTCGGTTTTAGCACATTTATACCGGCGCGCGTGCGTTTTCATCGACAAAAAGACGCTTTTGATCGTACGGTGTGCATCACAGAAAATAATGCACCTGTCTCGAGGACATCTGTGAGATTTGCGGACTGCTGTTGCCGCTGCCATGACAGACGCAGGCTTTCCATCTCTACCGGTCACCGAGCAGTCGGTGTGAGAGAAGCACGGCCCCAGCTGCAGCATCTCGGCCGATGTGGGCTGCCTTTACCGGGGGAGATTAAATCTGTAAATACTGTTCGGTTTATTCATCTCTAATCGTTTGCGATCTCAGGGAAAATGTCCTCTCGGTCTGCTTTACCGACTGCGAACGACCGGAGCACAGATCATGTAAGTGTCATCGGTTTCAATAAATTATTTTCAGTAGATCATCGCTTCGTTTCCACCAATGCATATAAATCTTGAATATTGCAGCCGTGATTTCATGCTCTTCGTTGCCCGATATTGTTCATGGGAGGATGGAGAGGCAGGATACAGTGGCCCAAGTAAGCGTAGCAGGTTCTTTGGGGAAATGGGCCGCATCTTTGAATGTGCAAAAGCGCCGTTGCGAAACGCGCATGCAGCACAGCAGAGCGCAGGCCATCCGCATAGTGTAGACATCAGTGCATCATCTGCACACGAGCGCGCTCAACGCAGCTCCGTGCAGGGAATGATAGCGCACTCCCCTCACAGAAAACTGTTTTGCTTTATTGGCAACATTTGCGGTAGAAAGTCAAGGTAACGGAACATCACTATAGTGTGGGAAATTAATATTACAACCCGGCACAGAGTCTGGCCTGTGTGTCCAGGGGAATGGGGCTTTAGCGTTTGCTATGATCTGCCATCTGTAAGTGCCCTGTTAATGTAAACATGCATATCAGTGCAGCTTCAATTTCTCTGCTATTTGACAGCTTAATTCTACACACAGAGTCAAAAAGAGTGATTATTGAAACTTCCATCCATCCATCCATCGTCAACCGCTTATCCTGTGTACAGGGTCGCGGGGGGCTGTAGCCTATCCCAGCTAACATTGGGCGAAAGGCGGGGGACACCCTGGACAGGTCGCCAGTCCATCGCAGGGCCACACATAGACAGACATACACTCACACTCACCTCAACATCCACATCCACATCCACATCCACACCTAGGGCAATTTTTTTGGAGACACCAATTAACCTAGCCTGCATGTCTTTTGGATGGTGGGAGGAAGCCCACCATCCAAAAGTACCCGGAGAGAACCCACGCAGACACGGGGAGAACATGCAAACTCCTTATTGCAACTTGATCAATAATAATAGAATAATTCTTAAAGTAAAACTGTAACAAACCCAGCTGATGATAAAGCACTCAAATAGTTTATACATTAGAGCGTTTATGTTTATGTATGGTCACTCGATGTATTACTGTAAATTATATGCAGAGTTGCAAGCACACATGTAAATTAATGAACTGCATGCAACGAATATATGTAACCAGATTTTGTAAAATGAAAATTACTGACATTTTATGTGAGGATCTGAGAACACTGTTCTTTTGGAGAAAAATAATCTAATGATTATTACTGGTAACTCACTTGCAGTTAAAGGGATAGTTCACAAAAAAAAAAAACGTATTATTTAATCACCCTCATGAAATCCCAGATGTGGATGTCTTTCTTTCAAAGATTTTTTTAAGAATATTTGAGCTTTGTTGGTGTGCCACGTGAATGGGTGCCAGAATTTTGAATCTCCAAAAAAATCACATAAAGGCCAAATAAACATAATCCATAAGACTCCAGTGATTAAATCCATATCTTCAGAAATTATATGATAAGTGTAGTTGAGAAACATCAATATTTAAGTTTATCCTTTATAATATAAATCTCCACATTTGACCAGCCCTGATTAGTATTTGTCGATATGCACGAGGAATGTGAATAGCCAAAAAACAAAAGAAAAATTTGAAAATGGACATTTGTTGTCAAAAAGGACTAAATATTTTTCTGTTTCTCACCCACACATATCATATCGTTTCTGAAAGCATGGATTTAATGATAAAATTTAATCAAACTGTTGATATGGAGTTTAGGATAATAAAAAAAAAAAACAGGTATCGGTCTCAGTATCGGAGTATCGGTATCAGAGTACCAAAAATGAAGTATTAGTACTTGTTCTCAAAAAAATTATATCGAGACATCCATATACATAATATATATATCTATATACATAATATGAGGTATTAGTGCACAGTGGTGTGGGGCACAGTGTGTGTGAGTTAATTGTTTATTTCAATCCATCCCTGAGCTGTAATCCTTTGGTCAACAGTTCTAATGGGGTTCTGGGCATGTTTTGATTTAAGCTCTTTCCTCTTGCATATAAATAGGGAAGTTGGATCTGTTCAGTAAACTTTATCAGATGTTCGTCTGAGTGTTCTGGGCTCAGGACAACTTTAAATGTGCTGATGTAAATGAAAAGTTTAGTTTCAGCAATTACATAGTCAGTCAGAGTAAACCCTCCATGGCAAAGTAAGTTAATCCTGTATTATAGGGTAGAATTACTCGCACACACCAACACTGACCTCAGTTTGCCTGCAAACACTTCTGCACATATGCCATAATCACACCAGCGATCCATATGATTATGCAGATGATGATTGGTTGTGTATTTGTCTATTAATATTATGTGGTCCTCTGTGATGGTGTATTATGATTTTACTTCTTCAATACTCACTCCATAACAGTCTCAACATATTCTCATACAATTCTCAAGTTGTTAATTGTTATTTTTGGAAATGTCCATGCCATCATTTAATCAATCAGAAAATACAGTAAAAGTGTTACAGTGGCCTAAGGCCTTTGAGGTAATAAAATAAAGTTAATAGATATGTAATAGATAAAAAAATAAAATACTAATTACTTGGTTCTTTGTTTTGAAGATGGCTTATTTATATTAATTAGATTAGACTGACTGATTTTTGTGTGTAATAGGAGCCTTAATCAGTGAGTGATTATTTAAAGAGACACCGAAAAATTTGCATTCTCTCATTATTTATTCATCCTCATGTTATCCCAGATGTGTATGACTTTCTTCACCAGAACCCACTGAAGAAAATAAGAATAATATCTTAGCTCAGTTCCACAAGAAAGGCCTCCAATGTGCGGTAAGACTCACGGTGGTGGCTTGTGTGTTTACATCAAAAAGAACTCTATGCTAGTATCTAGCTACTGTTCATCGGTGTTGGAGCTTGTGACTGTTAGATGCAGACCTTTTTATTTACCACAGGAATTCACCACAGTCATAATAACCAGAGTTTACATCCCCCCAGTGCTAATGTTAAGGAAGCGCTCTGTGAACTGTATGGGGATATTAGCGAACTGCAAAACGCTCACCCTGACGGACTGTTTATTGTCGCCGGAGATTTCAACCATGCGAATCTCAAGACAGTACTCCCTAAATTCCAACACGAACATGCTTGATCTTTGTAAAACAGTTAAAGGATGGGCAAGGAGGAGGCGAGAACCGGCTTGTCAACATAAATCATATTTAATTAAACTCAAAACTCAAAGCACAAACATAAACACACATGACGGACATGCCCGTTATTCTCTCTCTCCAAACCATCGTCACCGGCCGTCTTTATCCCTCATCGCGTCAATCATCAGGTCTCGATTAGCCGGACGATTGGCGCGATATTCCGACCGCCCCGCCCCCTCCGCTCCACAATCTTGTTTACACAAACATCCCAGGCGCGTACCGGGCTGAGCCCCACCCCCACCTCGGCTACTCAGACCACATCTCTGTTATGCTAATTCCAGCATACAGACCGCTCATCAGATGCACAAAACCGCTCCAGATACAGGTGAAAACCTGGCCAGCAGGATCCATCTCTGCTCTTCAGGACTGTTTTGAGTGTACTGACTGGCAAATGTTCAGGGAGGCTGCAACATATGGCGACTCTACCAACTTCAGGCAGAAGGAATATACAGCATCAGTGATCAGCTACATCAGAAAGTGCATTGATGATGTCACTTTATCCAAGACCATCACCACATGCTCCAACCAGAAGCCGTGGATGACTGCAGAGGTGCGTGCGCTGCTAAGGACCTGAGACTCTGCTTTCAGAGCAGGTGAAAAGGCAGCCCTAAGAACATTGAGGGCCAAACTGTCCCGGGCCATCAGGGAGGCAGTGCGCAAACGCACAGAGAATCCATAGTCACTTCCAGGACAGCGGCAACACGCAGCGCATGTGGCAGGGCATCCATGCCATCACCAACTACAGGACAACATCAGTTGCCTGTGACAAAGATGCCTCCCTTCCAGATGCGTTGAACGATTTCTATGCTCGGTTTGAGGCGCAGAACAATGTGGTGGTGAGGAAGACCACCACTCCTCCCATGTGCTCTGTCTTACTTGAAAAACTCTAGGCAGTGTCAACCCACGGAAGGCTGCTGGACCAGACAACATTCCTGGCAGAGTGCTCAGAGGATGTGCAGACCAGCTGGCAGATTTTTTTACCGACATCTTCAACATCTCTTTGAGCAGCGCCGTCGTTCCAACGTGCTTCAAGGCCACCACCATCGTCCCCATGCCAAAGAAGTCTTCGGTGTCCTGCCTCAACAACTACCGTCCCGTCGCACTCACACCCATCATCATGAAGTGCTTCGAGAGGCTTGTCATGAGGCACATTAACACCCAGCTGCCCCCTCACTAGACCCACGGTAGTTTGCGTATTATCACAACCGTTCAACAGATGATGCCATCACCATCACCCTCTATCTGGCCCTCACCCACCTAGATAAAAAGGACTCATACATTCGAATGCTGTTCATAGACTTCAGCTCAGCATTCAACTATCATAACAATCATTCCTCAGCACCTGATTGGAAAGCTGAACCTGCTGGGCCTGGACACCTCCCTCTACAACTGGATCCTGGACTTCCTGAATGGGAGACCTCAGTCAGTCCAGATCGGTAACAGCATCTCCACCAACACACTGAGCACTGGTCCACTGAACATAGACGGCTCCTCTGTGGAGATCGTCAAGAGCACCAAATTCCTTGGTGTTCATCCTCACTACATTCTATAGAGGGACTATTGAGAGCATCCCGAGCAGCTGCATCACTGCCTGGCAAAGCCCTGCAGAGGATAGTGAGAACAGCTGAGAAGATCATAGGGGTCTCTCTTCCCTCCATCAAAGACATTAAACCGCTGCATCCGCAAAGCAACCAGCATTGTGGATGACCCCACACACCCCTCACACAAACTCTTCACCCTCCTGACGTCTGGCACGAGGTACCGAAGCATGGCCAGACTGTGTAACAGCTTCTTCCCCCAAGCCATCAGACTCCTCAATACTCAGGGACTGGACTGACACACACACACACATACACCTGTACACCATCCAACTTCTGCACATGTCCAGAGTTGCACTGGCTGCTACCTCAATAACTGCTATGTCCACAGAACACTATTTCATAGTATGTTATGTTTACATTTAGCATTACAAATGTGTACTGGTCGGCGCTGCACTGTCTCTCACTGTGCCTATTGTCCTGTTCCTTTTAGTAATTTATTGTACTGTCTCGTACTTTTTGCACACGTTTGCATGTGCACTTTATGTAGAAATGTTATTTAGGCTGTGTAGTCTCACGTGGTTCTGTGTTTGTCCTATGTTGTTTTATGTAGCACCATGGTCCTGGAGGAACGTTGTCTCATTTCGCTGTGTACTGTACTAACTGTATATGGTTGAACGACAATAAAAACCACTTGACTTGACTTGACTCTGAACAAACAGCAAATCAGACACGTGCATTGACAACTTTTCTTTTGTCTATTCTTAAAAATATAATAAATTGTGTTTCTTCAAGCAAGTCTCTTTGTTACTAACAGCATTTCTTGTCATGTGCCACTCCGAGACATCTTACAAATCACCTGCCTGTCTCGGCTAGATGAGCAAAATTACCCGTGAATGAAATACATTTGGACGAGGAGCTTGCGAACTGGATTCAGCCTCGTCGCATTTGGCGGGTGGCAGGTGGTAGTTTCACACCCTGGGCTACTGTTTAATATATTTGCTGACTTCCCAGATCCATGGTTTTGCCATTTGATCGATATTGTCGATCATCGTCTGACAACTGAGTGTCGCAATTGGCATCAGGACCTTTGTAAGATATTGTCGATATCTGATTACATCGTCCTATTGCCTAGCCCTAAGTGGATGGTGATCCATTTTTTAAGCTCCAAAAATCACAGGCAGTCAGCGTAAACATCATCCATAAGACTCCAGCTGCTGTCTAACAACCACAGATATCGCATGAATAGCTGAATAGCTCCTCACCTAGCCAGTTCACATAGACACAAGAGGCACATATTCAGAAAGGGTATTAGAAAACTGCTTAGAATGTATAAGAGCTGTCCCGCAAGGAGGAACACGCTCAAACAAGAACAGGGACCAAACCAACAGGTAGGTCTAAAGCCTATAAGCATAAGCAGATGTTTGCACACAATAATTCTACCTGTACTCACTCAGGAAAGGGAGATAGTTGCAAAGATTAAAAATGGCAAAGTCCCATTTATTTTAATTAAGCTTAGTCCCACTTCGTAGAAAGCACCTGGGATGATACAGAGAGACAGTACTTGTAAATTAATAAATAATAGGACACTTTTTGGACATAATAGGAAAATTGTAAATTATATTAATAAAAGGACACACTATTTGCCAACACCCAAGAGGAAGCCATTCCTCTAGTGGAGTGCACTTGAACTCCAATTGTGCAGCACAAGGCTAGCGAGTTGTAAGCTAAAGCAACAGCATCAACGGCCAATGAGAGAGCCTCTGTTTGGAGACCGCCAAACACTTGGATTGGCCCCTGAATCAAACAACTGGTCAGTTAATCTGAATGGAATAGTATGCTCAACGTACACTCGCAACTCTCGCACTGGGCACAGCATGTGAGGCAAACGTTCCCCCTCAGACTGAAAGGGAGAAAAAACGCTTGCGAGATAATGACTTGCGCCATGAAAGGAGTAGACAAAACTTTTTGCACGTAGCTCGCCTTCGTCCGGAGGACAGCTTTGGAAATGCCTGGGCCTATCTCCAAACAAAAACTGTCAACAGAAAGAGCCTGTAAATCCCCTAAACACTTTACATAAGCAAGAGTAATGAGCAATGCGGTCTTCAACGAGAGCATGTGCAAGCCCATACTCCAAAGGCTCGAAGGGAGAGCCTGAGAGCGATTTCAGGATCACAGAGAGTCCCTTAAATGCACTGACTGTGGTCTAAAGTGCTTTAGCCATCTTGCACCACGCAAAAGCTTGATGACAAGGTTGTGCTTCCCCACAACATGGTGTGCAGTAATGGCAGAAACATACACTTTAAGCATGGAGGGGGTGAAACCCACATCCAAGCGCTCTTGAAGGAAATTAAGCACTGTTCCTACAGTGTAGAATACTATATCCTCATTACAAAAAGAACACCTGTCATTAACAACTCTCCACTTAAGGGCAAAACGGCACCTCATAGAGGGGCTTGAGAAATGTCAATCATTGTGTGTGACAGCCCATCTAAGAAGTTCAGCTGCCAAACATGCAGATTCCACAGATCTGCCCATGGATGCCAGATCGTGCATCCTCAAAATCCTCAGTAGGATTTTCCAAGGAGGAGCAAGCAACAGCTGTAACAGCTCTGGAAACCAAGCTTGATTGGGCCAATACAGCATGACCAAAAGCACTGTTTCCTGATCCTCCCTGATTTTGCACAATACTTAGTGCTGTAGGCAGATCGGGGAAAGACATGCTTCCGTTTCCATCATTTGTGAGCCAGAGCATCCATCCCCAACAGAGCCTGCATCAGAAAGTACCATAACCGACAGTCTTCTGGGAGGCAAAACGATCCACTTCTTCCCCAAAAATCTCCCATATCTTGCAAACAGAGTGGGAATGAAGTCTCCACTTGCCCTAGAGAATTACTAGATGTGGGAGCACATCCGCTCCACAGTTTAGGCAACCTGGGACGTGCACTACATGAATAGACTTGTGGTGAGTTTGACACCACAAGAAATCAAAATCATCATCGGACGCAACCGAGCACCTCCTTGGCAATTGATATATACCATTACCGATGTGTTGTTCATCCGGATTAGCACATGTTTGTTCTGGAGTTCTGGATGAAATGTTTTTAGTGCCCGTCGCACAGGGCTTCCCAGCCTGTCTTGGACACCTCCATGGTGACGACTTTGCACCTGGTCATCTGTCACAGCGGGACGGCCGTTGGGAGAAATGACACCTTCTTCCATGGGCTCAACGTTGAAATGCAACGTTGCATCACCAGAATGCGCAGAGGTCCGTGACGCAATGCATGGCACGGATCTCGCGCTCTGAGTCACTGCTGGATTAGTCTCATATGAAGGAGGCCCAGCGGCATAACCACGGCCAAAGTGGCCATGAAGCCCTTTGAAAAAGAAAAAAAAGGGACCAGACTCCCTAGCTTCAACATTTTCAAGTAGCAGAGATTAGACAGGATGCAACAGAGAGGCTTTGTAATGGCACTGAATCGATCTGCAATCCCAAGAATGAGATGTTCTGCACTGGCGCAAAGATGCAAACGCCCCTCGCTTTGAGAGGTGTGAGCGCCGCATCGACACATTTCATGAATGTGCGAGGTGCCAGGGACAATCCAAAGGGGAGGACCTTGTACTGATAATGAATCCCCTTGAAGGCAAATCTGAAGAATGGCCTGTGACGTGGGATTTTCTCTGAACGAGAAAATAACGGCTGTAAAATTCTCTGTGAGTATCGCACGGGGGAACGATCGCTATCACTTCCTTGTTTCATTCACTTCATTTTTTACCTTGGAGCGCAAAATGGGCACGTCCCGCACTGATACCGTGGAGGACAGAATGCCGTTGAAGTGAAGTGGATGCATCACGAACTGTAGCGTGTAACCATGATTTATACAGAAACCACAGAGAAACATTCGGTAGCATGCGCCACTTGGTCGCATTATGCACGAGAGGGCGCAGGTGCTACAGCAAGAGATGCAGGTAGCTGCCGTTTATAATATGGGAGTGATTTACAGTGGGCTGTGGGTTAAGATTTAGACAGTTATACAGTGGTCTATTTCGAGATAGTATGTTTGTCTCGTGCCGACTTGGCATCAAGGTACAATTTCTTAACATTAGAACCAGGGACGGAGAGAGCAGGTGAAATCCGAGCCAACTTCTGGGCCGGACTTACAAAGAAAAGCTCCAACTTTCTCTTGACTGATCCTTAACAGTCAGGAATGCTTCTGGCATCCCTGAGGGTTATTCCCACTGGAACATGGACCAGGTAATGACCCTCTGTTGCAGGGCCACAGGCTCTAAGGTTTCACTGCTGGCTCGGCGGGGGTGGGCGTAGCCTGGACTGCAGTGTTGCCAGACTAAGCAGGGCGCTGTCCGGATGATGAGTGTGAGCGTGGCGGCTTCCCAGCTGCTGCTGCTGCCAAGTGTTTGATTGCCTGGGATTACTTTCTGACAGCAAGGAATATCTCAGAGAAATCATCAAACGTATCACCGAACAGGCCCCTGCATGATACAGTGGTGTCAAGCAGTTTTATCTGTTCTGCCTCTCATATCTCTGACAGGTTAAGCCAAAGATGGTGCTCTAATGCCACCAACAAGCCCATTGATCTGCCGATGGCTTGGTTCGTGGCTTTCATGGCATGCAGTGCTTGATCCATCATGCTATGCAGTTCCTTAAAGAGTGAGAGGGCCATGCTTGTGTCTTTCAAGATCTTGGATTGGTATACCTGCAACACTGGATTGTGTGCATGCAGCACCAGCCTGACCTGAAGCCATATAGGACGTAAGCCTACACAGCTTGAATAGGAGCGTAGGGTGAGATTTTCAGGTAGGAGCATACCTGGGTCAAAGATGCGTGGTGATAGCTTCCTCTACCTGTGGCAATTTTTAATAGCCCTTTTGCTCAGCATGGTCAAGCTTTGTAAAAGCGGCAGCACCCGAAACGTGAGAGTGCGTGGAGAACGGCCCTTGCCACGTTTTGGAGAGCTTGTCAAGAGCACCTCAGTAAAAAATGGAAATGGGTGGCAGGGAAGTGTTTTGCACCGGCTCGCATCCAGAAACCATTGATCGAGCCAAGAGAGTTCGGTCTAGGGTGGAGGGGACCACTCGAGTCCAAGCTTTTCGACTACCCGAGAAAGCACGCAGCTCAGCTTGGCATCGGATTCGTTAACTCTCATGGCTGCCCCACTCACAAAGCAGCAGGGCGAAACGTCAACTGTGTTTGACCAGTCCTTGCTTTCATATGCAACAAGGAAATTGTGCCGTGCTCCTCCGGGGAGGTACGGAGATTTCTTTTGACATAAACCACAGGCGGAGGCATTACAGGTGGGGAGATACTCCTAAAAATCCCCATGCTCCATATCTGAGTCATGCATGCCTTCCTCAGGGGGCATTGCAGTGGGCCACACACGTGTTTGGGCTCTTATCAAAGGGCCAACTAGGGCTGCTCCTAATAGTTGACCAAATGTTAGTCAATGAGAAGAGTCTTTGTTGACCAAGTTTTGATTGGTCGGTTTGTCACAGAGAAAAAAACTCCACAGGAAGTCGGCAAAGTCACGCAGTCAGTGATGGACAGACATGATCGTTTACATGGCTAGTCCATTTTGTAATTAATTATGTCGGGCAGGAAATCCAAAGTGTGGGATCATTTCGAGAGGGTAAAGAATGACCCCAAGAAGGTGACATGCAAAATTTGGAAGCAAACTATCCTTCATCACCCTCAAACATGGCTTATCATTTAAAACATGTTATTAGTCTAACATTTAACACTTCGCATGGCAACTTGCTCTAACGTTCGATAACCTTGATAATTATGTGCTATTAGGCTTATCCAGGTGCTTGTTTGGAGTGGGGAAGCTAAATGAGTTCCTTGCTTACTGCATGTTTAACTTAATATGCATTTCTCTCTATGAATTCCAAAATGTTCAGACAGTCTCCTTGCTGGTTTTTCCGACACATTCAGAATCATCACCACTTTGGGCAATGTCGCTGCAGCTTGCTTTGTGCATGCACTTGTTAAATGTATATTTTAAAGGCTATATAAAATAGCTTTTAAAGGCAATATTTTTATAATTAAGTATTTCTCTGTAACGCAGAACAGTGTTAACAATGTTACCTATAACATTCTTTCTCAGCCCTGGAACTCAAACCATTTTCTGATGCCCCCTATAAAAATATGTATCATAAACTAGTCGACTAATGGCTTAAACTAACGACTACCAGTCGACTATGAAAATCTTAACACCAACTGGGAGCGCAGTGACCACAAAGAGCTTTGCTGAACACTGCAGAGAGAACCGTCGGATGGCGGGATGTATCTCCCACAGTGAGGAAAACATTTGCGGAATTCCATCTTGAAAAAGACAAATTTGCAAATGTGCTCTTTATGAGACAGCAAGCGCACAAAATAATTAAATCTTTATTAATTATTTGCTAAATGCGCTAAGAGCAGGTAAGGATACAGGGATTTCGCCAGTGCACCATGTACACTGCAGCAGAACTGTGCAGGTGAAAGCCACTCATATGTACTTTAGGTAGACAGGAAGGTGTAGGTACGCTGAAAGGTGCTTTTCTCTCACAGCGATAGAAGTCGAAGGCGTGTCCATCAGGTGAAAAGCGTCTCAACACTGAAGAAGTTCTGATGTTAAGATGAAGTTGGGTGGAGCTCCGAACTTCTTCTGCCAATGGAATTGGCATGATGGTATTTAGTTCAGAGTGAGATCGGGCTCTCAGGGGTGACCGCTAACATCAGCTTTTGACATAAAGTCGAAGAAGAGACCAACTTGAAAGGGAACTTGTTTCATGGCAACGCAAATATGTCTCATGAGAGACCACTTGAACTCCACCCTCTCGTGAAGCTTACTGGAAGCGATGATTTAGAGATAAAAAGTACATAAATATTTGATATTTTTGCACCAAAAGTGATCATATCACTTTAGAAGACATTAATTTAACTACTGGGGTCATATCGGTGATGTTTATGCTGACTGTCTGTGATTTTAGGAGCTTCAAAAATCGATCACATCTACTTGCATTTTAAGGACCTACTGAGCTAAGATATTTTTCTTCAAATGGGTTCTGGTGAAGAAAGGAAGTCATGCACACCTGGGATATCATGAGTGTGAATAAATAATGAGAGAATTTGATTAATATATGAATATGAATATTATATTTATTTTTGGGTGAACTATCCCATTAATTCAGAAATCTGGTGCAGTCAGTCAGTGCTGCAGCATTAGACCGATTTCTGTTTCACCATAATCTCCCTTTGTAAGAAAAAAAAAATTATTTTAAAACTAAAATCTACTTTTATTTTGTACATATATAGACATATACGTAATTTATGATTTTGATAACTAAGATCTGAGCTAATTACTTGTCTGTATAAAATAGAGGCACAGGCAAATGGCCTGCCTTTTTGAGTCTGGCTCTGAATGAGATGTATTTCTTTGATGCCAGTTCTCTTTGCTTCACTACCAAAATGTGTTCCCTTGTTTAATGCAATCCATTTGTTATCAGTAGAACTCTGTTAATTTGAATACATTTTGATCTCTGTCTGTCTCTTTGTCCAGCATGCGTCTCTGGTGGCGAGTCGTTCAGAGAAGGGGACAAATGTGTCGAGTCGTTCACTGGGTGCAAGATGTCATAACTCCATGGCATCTTGCTCAGATGATCTGCCACACATTGGAAACTACAGGCTCCTTAAAACCATTGGCAAGGGCAACTTTGCTAAAGTCAAACTTGCCCGCCACATCCTCACAGGCAAAGAGGTAAGAGAGAAAGACTGAGAGAGAGAGAGAGAGTGAGAGAGAGAGAGAGTTCAATTAGGAATAACCACAACTTTTGTGATAAGATGTTGGACAATTATTGCTGATAGTCAAACCTGAGTTGTGTGCTGTTATTCTTTGGGTATATTTTGAAACTGGTCCAACTCGAGTGTGAAATTTTCCACACCCACGTTTACTTTTTATAAATCAAACCTGATATAGTGTGATTTTAGTGGGCAGAAGAAAGCTTTTATAATCTTGGACAATAATAGAATGTGGAGATGTTTAAAGAATCAGGTGTGCATACAGTGTTAGAATGTTGAAATATCAATTCTAGAATTGTAATGCCATAATAGACACATTCATCCATCTTGGACTTGCTAATAACTGCTCAAGGCAGTCACACACCGAATGAGAAGTGCAGCTAGGACAGCATGCGTCAATGCTGTGCATTCACACAATAGTTCAGAAGGTTTTTGTACTTCTCTAGGAAAGAACAAATTTATGTTGATGAGTTTGCAGGTTAGTAAATGAAACTTGTGCAACTGCATGATTAGAAATGGTGACATTTATTATGCAGTTTGTATGAATAGGTTTCCCACAAAAAGACATACTTGTAATTGAAAATACATTGTGGAGGCTGTATGAAAGATACATATACCATACCTGCCAACACTCCCAATTTTGTTTGCTGTACTCCCAATTTACAATTTTTGCTCATGAGAATGTACAGTATAAGACCTCCAGGTAGGGTTGCCACCCATCCTGTAAAATGTGAAATGATGCGTCCTATATCGAATCAATACATGACGTGATTTGTCCCGCAAGCTGGTCATATTGGGTCATGGTGAAATCATTCCAGATCGTTAATTTAACATTGATACAAGTTGGACATTTTTTCATATGGGTGGTAAGAGGTCGTCTGAAAAGTCCACACATTGTGCTGAAACGTGCTAATGTGGAGGGTGTGATAAGGAACCATCTGAAAAGTCCACACATTGTGCTAAAAATGTGGATCTATTTTTTTTTTTATAACAGGTTTAATATAACTTTTCAATAAGATGTACAAAATTACACAGATCCAACAATGTTGGAATACAATATAACTGTGTCATAAAATCAAGAGGTATATGTGAAAAAAAATAAATGATTAAAATAAAGTAAACAAAAAAAAAATATTTTAATTAATTTTATCAAATACAGATGTATAAAGAAGATAAATAAGCGAAGGAATGAAAATAAATGTATTTTTAAAAGCCAGGGGTCTGGAAAGTTTTCAGCATATAAGAAAATGTGTACACTTATTAATAACTCAAATACAGATAGGGAATGTCTTGGTTACAGTTGTAACCTCCGTTCCCCGATGGAGGGAACGAAATGTTGTATCCCTTTTGCCACAACGCTGAGCTACCCGCAGAAATAGCGGGGACCCTGAATGAGCCTGGGGGAGTGGCATGCAAATTCCATTCGCCATTTTCCATTGGCCTTTTCTCAAAGATCAGAGGTGTTTAGGGCTCCCAAGAGTGACCCCAAGTGTCACTACATCGACACAATGTCTCATTCCCTCCATCAGGGAATGGAGGTTACAACAGTAACCAAGACGTTTTGTCTTCAAATACCTAAAGCATATGCTTTCATTCTGAAACCACTTTGAAGTTTGTTCAGCAGGATACGAATCATAAAATATAAAGGTGTTTTTGTTACATTTATATTGACAGTTGTGTTTTCTTAGTTGTGAAATTTAAAATAAGCTTAAAATATTGATGTTGAGTTTACAGTTATAATTTGAATTCAGATTCATGAACAGATTCATTCGAACTCGGACTCGACTCAACTCGGACTCGGCTTGTTATGGACTCAGTCCTGAGTCAGACTCGGCCCCTTTTGGACTCGGACTTGACTCGAACTTGATTGTTTAAAGACTCGGACTTGACTTGGACTCGACTAAGGTGGACTTGAACCCAACACTACAATCATACAATCTCCCTATTTTTCACAATTCAGTGTTGGCAGGTATACATTTACACAATATACTATGTAATCCAGTGATGATAAATAATTTTAAAATGTCCTTTGATAAAAATGTTGATCTAATTTAATATAAATCGATGCCAGTTTGTGCTCTGTGGCATGGCAGAAATTTGAGCAGCCTTCAGAATCATAGCTGGGTAATGCCGACATTTAGAATGCGCCATGTCATCCAAAAGATGTGTCCGGTGTTCGACCCCCTTTATTCAGAATACACTTTGTGGATTTTTAAAAATTCAGTCACTACCTAATTTAAAAAAAAAAATTCTTTGAGATTGAATTTGGTTGTCAATTCTATAGATAACCAAACACAGAGAAACAAAGCACTCGGAAGAGAATTCACAACCACATTTAGCTGCAGTGTGTTCATGGCCATGGTCATATCTATTCATATATTATATTATTTTGTATATAATATAGGTATGACTTAGTGCAAAATTTGTCTATGACTGTAGTTGGGTCAATAACGTGACACAATTGTTTTTGTCCAGATGTAATAAATTGTTCAAAAATACATAAAAAAAATACAATTCTCATAAAACTATTACTTGCATACACCTTCTCTTCCGAGTGCTTTGTTTCTCTGTGTTTGGTTATCTATAGAATTGACAACCAAATTCAATCTCAAAGAATATTTTCGATTTCTGAGTTTAAAGTCACAAAAATGAAATGTTGGCATGAGTAGTGCAGATTAATCTTTTTTTAGTTATTCTTTAAAAAATTAAACAGTTCCAATCAGGCTTCCTAAGCAAACAATTGGCCCGGTTGCTAGGGTGGGTAGAGTCAGGTTGGGTTAACCTCCTTGTGGTCGATATAATGTGGTTCTCGCTCACGGTGGGGCACGTGGTGAGTTGTGCGTGGGTGCCACAGAGAATAGTGTGAGCCTCCACGTGTGCTACATCTCCGCGGTAACTCGGTCAACAAGCCACGTGATAAGATGTGCGGATTGATTGTCTCAGACGCAGAGGCAACTGAGATTCGTCCTCCGCCACCCGGATTGATGCGATTCACTACGCCACCACGAGGACCTAGAGTGCATTGGGAATTGGGCTTTCCAAATTGGGGAGAAAAGGGGAGAAAAAATTAATAAAAAATAAGCAGTGAAACAACTATGTTTTAAAATATTATTAATATTTAAAAACATGTTTGTCCACCTAATCCAAGTCATGTGGTATAACCAACATGTAGGTAGCCATTTTGTTGTTTATGTTGACAACAACCTTAAAACAGAGATGACCCCATTGGACCCTCAATACTGTGTGTGAAGATTTAAAAAAACTATTATTTTGACTTTTTTTATGTAAGGCATATTTTGTTCAGCTGATGTGGTGTAACCTGAGACAACTTCTTTATATTATGGTTACACCTCATGGCATTTTTTAAAACCTTTGTTTTTATTTATTTTTTTAGGAAATGCTATAAAGGTTTTCAAAATTGTATGAAACCCAATTTGAAACAAAGATTACACAATCTTTGAACACAAGTGTTTCAAAATAGTTTTTAAAAATATTTCTTATTTCTTACCTCAGACAAACTTATTTGTCATTTAACAGATTAGTCCTTTTCCTGAATAGAGGTTTTCATAGACATTAGTTGCATTATAGTTGCAAAACTTACTTGAATAATACTATGTAAAGGTTTGGTGCTGATTAATGAATGATTGGTGAAATCAGATGGATAAACTTCTTTAATATTTAGTATTCTAATGTTGGAAGTGAAAAACAGACATATTCTCATTAGTTGAAATGTGGCATTAGGCACTTTGGATAAATGCATCTGCTAATGAATAAATAAAAAAATGACCCTATTTCAGCTTTGATTACAAACAATCTGGAATTTTCCTGTTTACCTGGAGTAGAAAAATGTAATTTGTTGTGGAGCCCAGACTGTATCAAATCTCTAATTGTGTATTGTATATTTAGGTTGCAATAAAGATTATCGACAAAACTCAGTTGAACCCAACCAGCCTACAAAAGGTAAGATCATGATATGTAAATTTTAGAATTCCCTGCTGAGAAAAATGTTAGAGTGTAGTACTTTTAGTTGTTTAAATTAGTTTTGTTAAAGAGTTTTTTTTATGGGGGGGATTAAATTATGTTGTAGATGCTGTGTGCATATAATGTATTTGTGGTATTTTTACATTGGTCTTTTTTAAGTGTGTTAATGTAATGATATAATAAGAGGCCTGGGTAGCTCAGCGAATATTGACGCTGACTACCACCTGGAGTTGCGAGTTTGAATCCAGGGTATGCTGAGTGACTCCAACCAGGTCTCCTGCTAGGGAGGGTAGTCACGTGGGATAAACACCACAAGGTCATGATTAGTGGTTAGTGCCCTTAATAGGGCACGTGGTGGAAAAAAGTTGTGTCTGGATCACGGAGAGTAGCATGAGCCTCCACATGCTGGGAGTCACCGCGGTGCCTTGCACAACAGGCCACGTGGTAAAATGCGCAGATTGACTATCTCAGAAGATAGTCAAGGCTCAGTGGAATGTGATCAAGAGGAAGATGGATGGCCACAAGCCATCAAACAATGCCGAGCTGCTTGAATGTTTATGCCAGGAGTGGCATAAAGTCACCAAAAAGCAATGTGTAAGTCTGGTAGAGTGCATGCCAAGATGCATGAAAGCTGTGATTGAAAATCAGGGTTATTCCACCAAATATTGATTTCTGAACTCTTCTTAAGTTAAAACATTGGATTGTGTTGTTTAAAATGACTATGAACTTGTTTTCTTTGTATTATTTGAGGTCTGAAAACATAGCATCTTTTCTGTTATTTTGACCATTTGTCATTTTCTGCAAATAAAAACTTTAAATGGCAAGATTATTTTTTGGAATTTGGAGAAATGTTGTCAGTACTTTATAGAATAAAACAAAAATGTAAATTTTACTCAAACACATACCTATAAATAGTAAACCCAGAGAAACTGATAACTTTGCAGTGGTCTATTCATTTTTTATATATTTTATTATATATATATATTGAATTGCCCCTGCACAAATAAACATTATCAACCCATTAATCCAAATTTTTCCCAGGTCTTGTAATATTATACAATAATGCCACTTTAAGATCTAGTACAAAAAGGGGGGAAAATAACCAGATTCTACATAAATATCTGCCGAGAAATTAAATTCCATAAAAAGCATATTGAGCACCTCATAAACAATATATTTTATTGATCAAAGAGAGTGTGTGGGTTCCTCAGTACTAGGGGACCTTATAATAATACTAGAATAAAAGCAATGCAGTAATGTCTGTGCTGTGTTAGTGTTTAGAGTTACTGTTGAGTCTGCGCTCTAGGCTGTGCTCCAGTGACTCATCTGTTTCGCAATAGATAATCTCCAGCCTTCAATCCTTCCACTGAAGCCCACCTCTCCAATGCCACTATATGATTCTTTTCCTGTACCTTCCACTGAGTTCGAACATACAGTACATCAAGTTATTATTATTGATAACGTTCATGCTTCTGGCTTTGAACAATTGTTTTGAAATCAGAGATTTTCAATCATCTAAATGGATGTTAAATTAAATCCCAGCTCTCACTGCAGTATTCAGTGCTTAAAATTCAAGAGCTCGGGCCTAAAAACAGCTCCCTTTGTGTGCTGAATTAAATTAACTTACTCATTTAGTAGCAGACATCAGAGATACTGAACAGAAATGGATTTTAACTAAATAAAGGCTAGAGAGACAGTCAAATCTAGATTTTAACCAAATAAAGGCTTGAGAGAGAGACAGGTCTAAAACATGTAGAAAATGTCAAATGTCAGTTAGGTGAGGATATTCAGATGCTATTTCTCTTTTATTGTGAAGCATTGGTGGTTCTCTGTAGAGTCTTAAATATAGAGTGGTTAATGTAATAAAAGCATGAAAACAATATGGCTGAGAAAGAGCTACTTGCTTGAAATGTCACTCAAAATAGTCCTGCTCATGGGAGCTTTTTATGTGGATCTTTTTCTTCTTTTTTTTTTTTTTAACCATTGATTTGTTGGTTTTGACCCTGCACCCAGATCTGTTTGCTTTCTAATTTCTTGTCTCCTGCTTTTTTATTTTGATAAATGAATTGTAGATAATACATACAGTATAATAGGATCTTCAAAGTTAATCCTGTTCCAGATGATCCTTGTCATTTTATCATCTTCTTTACTGTATTATTTTGTAATGCTCTGACTGAAAGTACAATACATGAATATATAATAATAAAAATGTTGGAATGATTAAATAAACAACATAATTTAGGCTATAGTAAATTTGTCTTAAGAGAAAAGAGAGACAGTTTGCTTTACTAATCATTAATCTTTTGTGTATTTTTCCCCAAATATAATCTACTGTTGAGCATTTACATGAATTTAGCTATTTATGTTAATTGTATTCCATAGTCTTTTTACTTATAAAATTATCTCTTTCTCTGGTCGTAGGCAAGCCTGTTTTCAAAATGCCTCATTTATTTGTGTGGCTAGTGTGTGTGTTGGAGAGGAGAGATTGACATCTGCTGTTCTCCACAGGCTCAGAATGTCCCCTTGTAACACACAAACATGCAGTTAACTTTACACAAACCATAAACCACCCTTCTTGAACATTAGTCACGTTTGGCTTTATGATCGGTCATATGGTACTCTGTTGCTATATTAATGTTAGAATCATTGTTCAGTGGACCAGTTGTTAACTAAACAAGTGTTTGTCCCATTTCCTCTTTCTTGGTTAGACTTTATAGATGTCTAATTGTTTGGCTAAGATAGCAATAAATTTTTTTTGACTGTACATATCATACTACCCCTTTGTGTTGTACATAGAGAACGACTTAGAATTTGGTTCTGTGTCATGTGGTTTGACGCATTTGTGTACATTCTTGCGTGCATTTTATAGTGCGCTCCCATTATTATTGTGTTACACGGATTATTGCATCGATCTCAAAGCACTGCTTATCAAGCACAACCATAACAACAAACAATTGCGTGAGGAATTCACATCGATCTCAAACCCTCACCACTCAGGAACAACAAACAACAACAACAAACAATTATGGTAAGTCATGGCATCCACTCATGTTATTTCTTCTTAATTTGCATGTCACATGTTTATGATAGCTTCTTCTGTCAGCAGTGAGGGATTCACATGTGATAAATGTAAGGAATTAATAAGGCTGATGGAAAAGATTAATGAGTTAGAGACATGCATCCAAAAGCTAGTGGAGGTCAGTGAAAAGAGAAGCTGGTAGATACTGTTTCGGATGCAGGTAGTACAGCGAGCACCACACACACTTTGGTTCTGGCTGTAGAGCCCCCAATGTAGGGCATTTGGATGAGGATACTCGCTCAGCAAAGCAACACCACTCTGCCATTCCTGTTAGGGTTTCCAATCAATTCTCCCCATTCAGTGATGCACCCACTGAGAATCATGTTGAAAGAGCCCTAATAATTGGTGATTCTATTGTAAGGAACTTGGAAAAGATACTTCAGCCACAATTGATAAATGCATTTCGGGGAACGAGTGTCTGACATGTGCTGGCAAATGCTAAATGTTGATTTTCTAAAATGGTTATTCACGTCGGCACTAATGATGTCCAGCTTCGCCAATCAGAGATCACTAGAGATAATGTTAAAGAGCTGTATGAGCTTACAAAAACGATGTCAGACACTGTAATATGGTCTGGCCTCCTCCCTGCTTGTTGTGATGATGATGTTTATAGTAGATTAGTGTCACTGAATGGCTGGATGTCTGAGTGCTGTCCGGAGAATAGCATAGGATTTATAGACAATTGGAAGAGTTTTTGTGGTACACCTGACATGATAAAGAGAGAGATTTCATCCCTCCAGGGAAGGTGCCGCTCTCCTCTCTAATAATTTGGCTCATAGTCTTAAAAATGATGGTATCTGTCTAACTGGGGCCCGGGTCAAGAAGCAGAAAAAACAGTTTAATCTGAACATCTGCTAGCTGCCTTGAGACGTCATACAGGTCACATAAAAAATACATAGAGACAGTATCACCTAGATACTGAATAGAGACTGTGTCTGTTCCCTGAACTACCAAACACAAAACTCTCACAAAATCATTTAGAAAAAAATATATTACGGTCAAACGTGAAAAAAAAAAATAAAATAAAATAAAGACAAACATCATATGAAGGTAGGGCTACTAAACATTAGATATCTTTCTACCAAAGCTCTAATTGTAAATTTAATTATTACAGATCATAGTTTGGATGCACTCTGTTTGACCAAAACCTGGTTTAAACTAGATGAAAATATTAGTTTTAATGAATTTACTCCCCCAGGTTATTGTTATAATCATGAGTCTCATCTGAAGGGTCAAAGGAGGAGGTGTTGCTACAATTTACAATAAAGTTTTTGGTGTTACTCAGAGGACAGGATATAATTTTAAGTCTTTTGAACTAATAATGCTTAATGTAACACCATCAGATATAAATAAAAAAAATCTGTTGTCTTTTGCACTTGCTACAGTATATAGATCACCCGGGCCTTATTCTGATTTCCTTGGTGAATTTGCTCATTTTTTATCAGATCTGGAAGTTACTGTAGATAGAGCTTTAATTGTTGGTGACTTCAATATTCACATAGATAATTAAAATGACATTAGCATTTATCCATATTCTCAACTCTCTTGGAGTCAGACCCAGTTGATGTTGATACTATAGAAATGCAATGACATCTCAGATTGTTACCTTGTCTCTTGTATGCTGCAATCAGCTAATGTTACTCAATCTACACCATGCTATTGTTCAGGTAAAACTACTCTTTTGACCACAAAAGATAGCTTCACTAATAATATTCCAGATCTATCTCATACACTCAATAAGTCTAGACGAACTTGATGACTTAACAGAAAATATAAATACAGTCTTCTCTAGCACTCCTGATAGTGTCGCCCTCCTTTGATTAAAGAAAATTAAAGAAAAAAGCCCTGCACCATGGTTCAATGATCACGCTCTCAAGAGAGCAGCTTGGATCATTGAGCGCAAGTGGAAGAATACAAAAGTAGAGGTATTTCGCGGTGCATGGAAGGATAGTGTCTGTAGCTACAGACATGCACTAAAAGCTGCCAGGTCAGCATATTTTAGCAAATTTATAAAAAATAACCACAACAATCCTAGGTGTTTATTCAGTACTGTGGCAAAATTGGTTAGGAATATAGCCTCAACTGAACCAGAAATTATGTCGCAGCGCAATAATAATGACTTCATGAATTTCTATACTGATAAAATTGAAAAAAATCTGAATTATGAAATTATGCAATCATCTGTAATAGCACCTCAGAAAACAGTGTCTCATAATTTTCCTCACGTGCAACTTCAATCCTTCGCTGTCATAGTTCATGAAGAGCATACAAAAAATTATTGAAACATCAAAAGCCACAACATCACAACTAAGCTCTTAAAATAAGTATTCCCTGTAATCTCAGAACCTCGCAAACCTTAGGACATGTCCCAAGAAACTTTAAATCTTTTTATCCAGGAGAACTGGCTAATTATAGACAGAGTTTAAGTATAGAATAAAGACTCATCTATTTGGCAAGGCATACAACTAATTTATCCTTCAACACACAATTGGGCTGCTTTAGTTAGGACTGCTGGAACCAGAAACCAGACACACTGATCATGATCTATAACACTGCAATAACTTGTATGGCATCTATGCTAATATTATTCTATTTGTATCCCTGTCTCAACCTCGGGACTCCTATCCTGAGGTCACCAGAACCAGCTGGATCCAGCACCATTCCTGCTTCGTGTTGGACTCCACTGCTATGTGTCTCTGAGTGATGACAACTATATGCAGCCGGTGCCAGCCCAACATCACTTCAGTCTATTACGATGAACTTCAGAGGATGAACTGATGCCAACTCCAACCATAAGACATAGGATACATCATATGCCATTGCCTGAACCTTGGACTAAGGATAGACCTCACAGAAATTACAGATGCACCTCACTGATCTCTGCCTGCATCACCTTGGTCTAACGATGGACTACACTTTTATAATGGAATACATAGACTGTCAATTAATTGCCAACAAAGCCTTCATCAGCCAACTAACAAAGGGCAATGCATCTATGTGAACTTCTGCAGTTTATCCAGGATGAATTAAGTAATTGATCTTAAAGTTCTTACAGAATCTTTGTTTAAACACTGACACTTAACACTTACTTAGTTTAATGATTTAAAACCATGACTTGCACTATACAACATTAAGTAATATTGGCAGTATATTCATGATGTTAGCCAGAGGGGAACTGGCCCCCACAGTGAGTCTGGTTTCTCCCAAGGTTATGTTAGTCCATTAACCAACATCTTATGGAGTTTTGTGTTCCTTGCCACGGTCGCATTTGGCTTGCTCACTGGATTTCTAAATATAATTATTATTTAATTACTTATTTTTTAAACAAAATTCACAATCGTATTTTATCAAACTACACAATAAGGACTCTAAGACATTATAGATATTACAGTTTCATTTTCTGTAAAGCTGCTATCAACCAACAGCCAGAATGTCAATACAGCACAATACAACCCTCTGTATATTTTATGTATATACTATTTTTATTGTATACTGTGTTCTATATTGTGTGTGTATTCTATATTGTGTGTATTGTATAATGTACATTGTATTATTCTTTGTGTATTGTGTTATGAGTAATTATGTGTATATTAGATATGTAAACTGTGTTGTGTAAATCTGATGTTTATTGTAAATTGGTATATGTCTCATCACTGTCATGACTGCTATGTTGCTCGGAACTGCACCCAATATTTTTACCCACAGTTGTACTTGTGTATATGATTGAGTGACAATTAAGTGATTTGATTGATTTGAAACTATGTGTGTTGTGAAACGCACTATACAAATAAAAATGACCTGACTTGACAGTATCTCTGGGGTCCTATGCCAATTTTTTTCTTTAATTAGGTCATAATAAGCTGAGGTTATTGCTGCTTCAAGGACAACAGTGGGCAGTCACATGCACTTCATTTTTATCAGCACATTTGGTTGTGATTGGTTAATGTTGTGTCTATACTGTGCACCTATGATCTTGTGTTTTGTATTTTTTTTCTCACACTATGTTTGTGATTGTTTTGACGGTTAATATGTATGGTGTTGTTGTGTTTATGTTTTTCTACTCACCAATGGTAGAAACAAAATTCCTCTTTGAGGACAATAAATGATCTATCTATATACACAGGATGGCAAAATGTCCGGCAGTTTATTATTTCTGTCCTTTATTAATTTATTTTATTTTACTTGCATGTAGACATGTAAATTGTAGTGTACTATAGGTTCGTTTAGAATAATTCTAATTTGTTTTTGTGAACCTTTCCTGATTATATTTGTGTTGTACTGCACCCAGAGTTGCTGAGCTCAGTGGGAGGTGCATGGCAAAAATAAGCTCAACAGTGAAACCATCCACTCACTGCCACATCTGGGATGCTTCTGGGAAGCTTCACCTCACAACTCATGCTTGCAGTGTGAACAGTGTGATCTGATAATATGGGCACCAAAACAAAAATGTGCCATGCCCTGCTCACACAGGATGTGTGAACTCGTTGTCAGTCATTCTTGTTAAAAGTGATAATGTGAAGCATCATTAAACTTGTAAACATGCAAATATCCTGATTGTGTTTGGTTCCCTATCTGTTCTGAACTGGGCCTTACACAGACTCCTGTTCAAGATGCTGACGCTAAGGCGCTTTCAAGCAAGCGTCCGGTGTCAAGATTGGTTCATGGCAGTAGACCTGAAGGATGCGTACTTCCACATCTTGATTCTACCTCGACACAGACCCTAAGGCGCTAGCCTGCCATTGGGAGCAATTTGGGGTTCAGTTTCTTGCCCAAGGACACTTTTTCTCTTTTCTCGGTTTGGAGTTGGACTCAGTCTCGATGATGGTGCGCCTCATGAACGAGTGCATCCAATTGGTGCTGACCTGTCTGAAGACACTGAAACTATTTCAGAGGCTCCTGGGGCATATGGCATCCTCGGCGGTGGGCACACCGCTCGGGTTGATGCATATGAGACTGCTTCAGCACTGGCTCCAGACTCGAGTCCTGAGATGGGCATGGCGTTACGGCACACATTGCGTGGCCATCACACTGATCTTTTTGCCTCTTCAGCCCTTGGAATGACCTTACATTTCTATGGGCAGGGGTTCTCCTAGAACAGGTCTCCAGATGCATAGTGGTCACAACCGACTCCACCAAGACAAGCTGGGGCACTACATGCAACGGGCACTCAGCCGCCAGCCCCTGGACGGGCCCACGGCTACTTTGGCATATCAACTGCCTCGAGTTGCTGGCAATACTGCTCACCCTGTTGAGGTTCTGGCCATTGATCCAGGGCAAGCACGTGTTGGTTCGAACAGACAAAACAGCAACGGTGGCATATATCAACCGCCAAGGCAGGTTACGCTCCCCTCGCATGTCACAACTCGCCCGCCGTCTCCTCCTCTGGAGTCAGCAGCACCTCAAATCGCTGCGAGCCACTTACAACCCGGGATACCTCAACACCACAGCGGACGCGCTGTCGTGACAGGTCACCCGCAAGGAAGAGTGGAGACTTCACCCTCAGGTGGTTCAGCTAATTTGGAGTCGATACGGATAGGCACAAACCCGGAAAACCTGTTTGCCTCCCCGGAATCCTCCCATTTCCCACGCTGGTACGCCCTGACCAAGGCCCCCTCGGTATAGACGCGCTGGCACACAGGTGGCCACCTGGACCATGCAAGTATGCGTTACCCCCAGTGAGCATACTTGCACAGACCCTGTGCGAGGTCAGGGAGGATGAGGAGCAGGGCACCCTAGTGGCTCCCTTCTGGCCCACCCAGACTTGGTTCTCGGACTTCATACTCCTCACGTCAGCCCCTCCCTGGAAAATTCCCCTGAGGAAGGACCTTCTTTCTACCACCTGCCGTGGTAGACACCATCACTCTGGCTAGGGCCCCCTCTTCGAGGCCCCTGTATGCCTTGAAGTGGCGTCTGTTCGCTAAGAGGTGTTCTTCCCGACATGAATACCCCCAGAGCTGTACAGTCAGCTCAGTGCTTTCCTTTCTACAGGAAACCTTATACAGGTTGAAACGGGAAAAATCTTTATATATAAATTGTATATAAAAAAAACTGAATAGTGTCTAAAATTGTGACATTTTAGACACAATATGGCAATTGATTTTTTTGGTCTAGGTTTACTCCATTACAAATATAGTTGCAAAAGATGGCCTTAGAAGGTTTCTTTTCAAATTAGATTTGAGGACCAGAACTAACTGATGTATTACAGTGAATAAATAATTAGTGGTTAAGAAATTATAGATATATAAGAAACAAAGGTGGAGTTGGGTTGATGGAGGGATACAGGGAAATTGTTATATATTCTTATGATATAATTCACAGGATTAGATGTACAAGCTCCTCCTGAATTTCAGATTAAAACTCTGAGTTGATTTTTTCTGTTAAATATATATATCTCTATGTGTGTTTATTAATGTGTGTTTACATGTACCTTTATATGTATCATTTGAGAATTAGAAGCAGGGACATGTAAAGTTGTGACCTTTTTAAAGCTATTTACCCCTATACACACTTCTGTCCGATGTATTATGAGACAGATGCAGATTATCCTTCTGGAACAGGTGCAGGACTCCATACTGGTGTTTCCACAGCAACACAAATGATATATTAGGTACTCCCTGTGGATGGAGATAGAGAACAAAATACAGAAGTATACTGTATAATGTTTCTGTATCTGGATATTAGTGTTCCACAGGAAAGCTTCATGTTGATGATCAGTTAAGAATATCACAATCCATATATTTTCATCTCATATACTGTATTTTGTCCCTCTTCATGTGTGTCTTTTCTCACATAGGTGTGTTTCTCTCTCTTTCTTTGTCTTCCTGTTTTCTCTTTAAGCTGTTCAGAGAGGTGAGGATCATGAAGACCCTCCATCACCCCAACATTGGTAAGATGCACTGAAATGCAACAAAGGACGGATGGACGGACGGACAGACAGACAGTTACACAGACAGACAGTTAGATAGATAGATAGATAGATAGATAGATAGATAGACAGACAGACAGACAGACAGACAGACAGACAGACAGACCGACCGACCGACCGACCGACCGACCGATCGACCGATCGACCGATCGATCGATAGATCGATCGATCGATCGATCGATAGATAGATAGATAGATAGATAGATAGATGATTTTAAACACTAATGTGTTTATATGTTACAGTGAAACTCTTCGAGGTTATTGAAACAGAGAAGACGCTTTATCTTGTGATGGAATATGCCAGTGGAGGTGAGCTGTGATGTCCATACTGGAGTTTGATCTTTTGCTATATTGTGTCAACTCTATATATTCTGACCATGAAAGTAACTTGAGTGTCCATCATAATTTGTGTATGGTGGTGTCTCTCCATGTTTGATGAATACAGTATATAATGTACAGTTGAAATCAGAGGTTTATAGAGGCCAAATACATTTAAACTCAGTTTTTCACAATTCCTGACATTTAATCTTAGAAAACATTCCCTGTTATTGGTCTGTTAGGATCACTACTTTATTTTAAGAATATGAAATGTCAGAATAATAGCTTTATTTCTTTCATCACATTACCAGAGGGTCAGAAGTTTACATACACTTTGTTAGTATTTGGTAGCATTGCCTTTAAATTGTTTAACTTGGGCCAAATATTTGGGTAGCCTTCCACAAACTTATCACAATAAGTTGCTGGCATTTTTATCTCATTCCTCCAGACAGAACTGGTGTAACTGAGTCAGGTTTGTAGGCCTCCTTGCTCGAACATGCTTTTTCAGTTCTTCCCACAAATTTTCTATCGGATTGAGGTCAGGGCTTTGTGATGGTCACTCCAATACCTTGAATTTGTTGTCCTTAAGCCATTTTGCCACAAATCTGGAGGTACGCTTGGGGTCATTGTCCATTTGGAAGGCCCATTTGTGACAGAGCTTTAACTTCCTTGCTGATGTCTTGAGATGTTGCTTCAATATATCCATATAATTTTCCTTCCTCTTGATGCCATCTATTTTGTGAAGTGCACCAGTCCCTCCTGCAACAAAGCACCCCCCACAACATGATGCTGCCACCCCCATGCTTCATGGTTGTGATGGTATTCTTCAGTTTCCAAGCCTCACCCTTTTTCCTCCAAACATAACGATTGTCATTATGGCCAAACAGTTTAATTTTTGTTTATCAGACCAGAGGACATTTCTCCAAAAAATAAGATCTTTGTCCCCATGTGCACTTGCAAACTGTAGTCTGGCTTTTTTATGGCAGTTTTTGAGCAGAGGCTTCTTCCTTCCTGAGCAGCGTTTCAGGTTATGTCAATATAGGACTCGTTTTACTGTGGAAAAAGATACTTGTCTACCGGTTTCCTCCAGCATCTTCACAAGGCCCTTTGCTGTTGTTCTGGGATTGACTTGCACTTTTCGCACCAAACTACACTCATCTCTAGGAGACAGAATATGTCTCCTTCCTGAGCAGTATGATGGCTGCGTGGTCCCATGGTGTTTATACTTGCATACTATTATTTGTACAAATGAAAGTGGTACCTTCAGGCTAATGGAAATTGCTCTCAAGGATGAACCAGACTTGTGGAGGTCCAAAAAAATAATTCTTGGCTGATTTCTTTTGATTTTCCCATGATGTCAAGCAAAGAGACACTGAGTTTGAAGATAGGCCTTAAAATACATCCACAGGTACACCAATTCAGTACAACTCCTATCAGAAGCTAATTGTCTAAAGGCTTGACATAATTATCTGGAATTTTCCAAACTGCTCAAAGGCACTGTTAACTTGGTGTATGTAAACTTCTAACCCACTGGAATTGTGATATAGTCAATTAAAAGTGAAACAATCTGTCTGTAAACAATTTTTGGAAAATTACTCATGTCATGCACACAGTAGATGTCCTAAACGACTTATTTTAAACAATTATAATTTGCTCATATTAAATCTGTGGAGTGGTTAAAAAATGTGTTTTAATTACTTTAACCTCAGTGTATGTAACTTCAACTGTAGAAACCACACCAATATTTTGAGAATTTCTGCAACATAATGCATGATTCTTAACATAATATTGTGATCTTTAAGATATATTTTCATTTGCTGATTTCCAGGTGAGGTGTTTGACTACCTGGTGTCTCATGGGAGAATGATAGAGATTGAGGCTAGAGCCAAATTCAGACAGGTGAGATGTTTACCTCAACGCTATACTGCATACAGCGCAGGACTGAATAATATGAATATTGCACTGTTACACCACATTCAACCTCCAGTTTACAGTTTTAGCTCCTGTTCGACAGTTTTTTGTGTACTTTCTGGTTTATATTATTTTTTATTTTGTTTCAGATTGTGTCAGCTGTTCATTACTGTCATCAGAAGAATATAGTTCACAGAGATCTGAAGGTACAAGCTGGAATCTTTACACTGAGGAAAATATGTAGTAATATGTAAAGTATTATGTATTAAGAATTGTTTATGTTTTATATCACTTTTTGTCCTGTTTTTTTTCCCCCTCTCACACAGTTCAGATCTATACAACTTAAATCTCTGTCTCTCTCCTTCACTCTTTGCCTCTGTAGGCAGAGAATTTGCTGTTGGATGCAGATGCTAATATAAAGATAGCAGACTTTGGCTTTAGTAATGAGTTTACGTTGGGGAATAAATTGGACACATTCTGTGGTTCCCCGCCTTATGCAGCCCCAGAGCTCTTTCAAGGCAAAAAGTATGATGGGCCAGAGGTGGACATCTGGAGTCTGGGGGTCATCCTCTACACGCTGGTCAGCGGGTCTCTTCCTTTTGACGGACAGAACCTCAAGGTACAGTTACTTCATTCTTAAACCCACCACTATCTTTTCGAAACACATTAAAGTAATAGTTCACCCAAAAATTAAAATTCTCTCATTATTTACTCACTCTCATGCCAATACAGATGTGTATGACTTTCTTTTTTCTGCTGAACACAAACAAAGATTTTTGAAGAATATTTAAGCACTGTTGGTCCATATAGTGCAAATGAATGGGTACCAGCATTTTTAAGAAAATGTAATCCATATGACATTCTTCTTTTATTTTGGCAATTCCTCATGCGTATTGCCAGCTACTGGGCAGGGAGGAGAATTTATAGTAAAAAGGACTTAAATATTGCTCTGTGTCTCACCCACATCTATCATTTTGGTTCTGAAAACATGGATTTAATCACTGGAGTTGTATGGATACTTTTTTGCTGTCTTTATGTGCATTTTGGAGCTTCAAAATGTTGGTACACATTCACTTTAGTTGTGAGGACCTACAGAGCTGAAATATTCTTCTAAGAATCTTTGTTTATGTTCGGCAGAAAAAATTAAGTCATACACATCTGGGATTGCGTGAGGGTGAGTAAATGATGAGGGAAATTTCATTTTTGGGTGAACTATCCATTTAAAGCTAGTGTGTGTAATCCAGAGAGGCTAGCAGTAAGCAAACTTGCTTTGAAAGCGTAGAGCCCGCCCTTGCTTCAGAGGTGTCTCCAAGCCCGTGCCTCCTCTATGACACATGCACACACACACACACACACACACACACACACACACACACACACACACACACACACACACACACACACACAGACAGAGCAGATTCTAAGCGCCAGGAGGAGAGACGTGTTGGTGGAATCGATCACAATGGCTACCTCATGTCTCATTCACAGGTTAGACTTTACAATAACAACGAATGTAATTCTCACGCTCGCTCTGCACAGCATCAAGGAACCCGCGCTGATGACACATGTGATTGTCTGCGCGAACAAGTTGCACGGCGGTATGCAAATATTGATTGACAGACAGGAAGGACATCCTATCATTACATTCGGACTGAATGCAATGATTGGACGATATATTATTTTTCTCCAGTGCCTTCCACAGAAGATATACGTATATCTATATTTTTATTTTTTAATTTTTTTTACATTTAGCCTACTTAAATTATTGATTGCTGTCAGGGTGTGAAGAGACTTTCAACCAGTATAACAAAAAATGTTTCTGGAAAAGATTGCACACCCTAGCTTTAACACCCTGTCTCCTGGAGTTGGGGTAAGAATCGATACAGTATTATATTGTAGTTCTTGTTGTGATATTGAATGAATAAAATGACATCAACAATTATTTGATGCCTTTCATGGACATTAACATTGTTTGGTACTTAATAATTCATGTTAATTATAATAATTACAATTCCTTACATTTATATAGAACTTTTCTAGACACTCAGAGTGCTTTGCATAATATTGTGGGACTCTCCTCAAACACCACCAGTGTGCAGCATTCACCTGGATGATCATAACTGCAATGGCATCCATAGTGTGCCAGAATGCCCTCCACACATCAATTATCGGTGGAGACGGGAATTCAGTGATGTAAGGGAATTTTGGATCAATATAACTCAAAGGTGATTGATTTCCAGTTAATTAGAACCGAATTAATAGGTAAATTATTCAGAATTAACATTTAACACTTTTATCAACTATTCGTCCACCGATAAAGTTGAAATTAGAGTATTTTATCAATTCTGGACAGAATATTATCCCATGGCCAACGGTAATAATATCATAAAGTTATGATTACTGATTATGAGCAAGGAAACAAAATCGACAGTTTAAGGCAGTAACTTATATGCACACAGCACAAGACACTTGTATGTAAAATTAAACAAAACTTTATTGAACTACTCTAATACACATAAAGAATCTAACAAGAAAGCACACACACATACATACATTCATACAGTGGGAGGAAAAATTTTGATATTAATGGAGGGTGAATGGAGTCCCAAATGTCTAGCATTAGACATTGTTTCTTAGACCGTAACCTGAGAGAATCATCACACTAGCAATTCAACCTTTGTTCATTTGCTTAATAAGATTTGCACCAGTTCAGCAAGATTTAGGAGACTGTTGACCATTTGGTTGCTCCTGTGAGTTTGCTGGAGGGAATCTTGGCAGCACTGATTGGCTGGCGGTCAGTCGATATTGAGTTCTCAGGGAAACCACTATGCAGTGAATGGATGGTTGGCTTTGCAGGGTGGAGCCTCGTATGCTGGTTGCCGGGTTACGCGTTGCTGCGTAAGTACGTTTTCTCTGCGTCTCGATGAACTGCTGGAAGCAGGGACTTTGATGAGTTATTCTTCTGCGAGTTTTAACGAAGGCTCAGATGGAAGAGTTGATGAATCTTGGAATGAGCTCTTGGTGGTCGAAGAGCATGCAAGCAGGATGAGCAGACAAAAGTAAACAAGAGCAAAAGTGAAAGCCAACTTGGAATGATTGTCATTGGGTTTTAACCATGTCAATCTGGTCCATCCCCACAAGTGTTTCTCCCATTCAGATGTGGGCTTGGGCGGGTCCTACGCACCGTTCTCCTGTTCTTGCATGTCATTTGCATAATATCCACATGATCTGGTGCACCCAAACTTTTAAGAGTTTTAGTACACGCTTTAAGAATCAACATTCATAGTGTACCTATGGTGCATCCTGCACAAGTCTACATTGCATCAAATTACTAGAAATCATTCATCCATCAAAAAGATACCAAATAACATATATTTCCTATAATTGAGGTAGAAGTTAGTAAGAATAAAGCTGCTATAAAGGTTTAACACACATTAAGAACTCCTAATAAATAAAACATACATGATACGTAAAATATATCTAAGGCAAATACTGGTGATTAATACAGCTTATTGGTAGCAATTTTGAGACCGTTGTCTATTAAACCAATGAGAGGGGAATACATGCGGTCTCTGCAGAGCTAAGAGAGAATGTCTCTGGAATGTGCACCTGGGGAGAGGAGGTGTCCCGGGGGAGCAAGGAGAATGTCACTGTCTCCAGTATATGGTGATTTCGGGCCATGGGACTGTCTTCACAATCTCCATTCCTGATATGCCAGCATGTATTTATGCATTAAGGTCAAGAGGTGTTACCTGGTCATTTGGTCTTACAGAGTGTTGAGTTTGTGGAACAAAGAAGGGTCTTCGTTATTGGTCAGCACTGTCATTACATACCCTGGTCTGAAGTTAAACAGGTATGGTAGAGACGGTCTCCTTCAGCAATTTGGGTGTGATGGATTCATTTTTATGGCTCTCTAATGGCTCTGTGGGGGATCTCTCTCATCTATGGAATGTGGTGTTCTGTTCATTTGATGTGCTTTGTTCACAGATAATCCTACAGTGATGTAGCTAATTCATATAGTTGAAGCCAGAGTTCCCCTTCTGTCACTCACTCGACATTGTCAATGAAGTGACACTAGGGGTCGATCTTGAGAGCCCGAAAACACCTTCAGATCTTTGAGAAAAGGCCAATGAGAATTGGCGAGTTGAATTTGCATGATTCTCCCCCCGACATATGGGTATAAAAGGGAGGCCAGCAGGCAAGTTCATTCCGATTTTTTCTTCGGAGCCGAGCGGTCGCACTACAGCTAGCTGAAGTGGTCTGCTCATCGTCACCTTCTCTCTCTCAGAGCGATTGCTGATGGATTTACTGCATGTCTCTCTCCTTCTGCACACTCCTGCAGACTACACCCCTGGGCGATTCGACAGCTCTTTGAAAGAGTATATATTTCTCTAAAAGAATGTGCACAGTGATGTTGAATGTCTTTTTAAAGACGCGTCTTTTTAAAGATGCCATTCCGTCTCTGTGCAGTTCCTGGATGTGGTCGTTGCCTCTGACGGTCACGGACACTGGGCCAATGCCACATTGAGGAAGCATTCATGGATGGTTCATGTTCTCACAGCGAGAACATGACCATGGCCACTCTACGAGCACGGCTCTCCTTCTTCTGAGGGAGTGCCTCTTCAGCCGTCCCTCTTCCCGGCCCTCCTACCTACAGGTACAGCGCTGATGTGGCTGACGCTGGAGGCGTTTCGCGGGCTTCACTGGGTATGGTCCTGCCGGGTAATTCCCCGCGGGCCACCCACCCCACAGCACACTCGCTGGCCTCCGTCCACCTCTGGGACGAGACAGGCATCTGTGCCTCAGTGCCTCAGTGCCAGCCTAATGTCTCTCCCGGAGCCCGAGACCTGGATGAGATGTTTATCACTGCATCGGAGGGCATCATAGCGGTGTTGGATGCTGAAGACTTGACCGGACTGCCACCTTCGGGTGTGGCAGCCTGATCTGAGGTAGGTGCTGAACTCACTGCCATGCTTTCCCGGGCCACTGCGAGTGTCGGGCTTCAGTGGAACCCTTCGCACACCCCTGATCACTCGCGGCTGGATGACTGGTTACTTGGGTCAGCGTACCGCTCGCACTCACATTCCCTCCAGTGAGCCTACTTGCAGCAGGTTCTGTGCAAGGTCAGGGAGGATGAGGAGCAGGTCACCCTCGTGGCTCCATACTGGCCCACACAGACCTGGTTCTCAGACCTCACTGGCGAATTCCCCTGAGGAAGAACCTTCTTTCTCAGGGACGGGGCACCCTCTGGTACCCATGCCCAGACCTCTGGAATCTCCATGTCTGGTCTCTGGATGGGATACGGCAGACCTAACTGGTCTACCGCCTGCTGTGGTTAACACGCATTATACGCTTTGCGCATCTATTTGGATCACACACAGAGCTGTAGACGCTCTGAGCAGATCTTTGTCTGCTTTGGTGGACAGCGGAAAGGGCACGCTGTCTCCAAACAGACACTGGATCGTGGACGCCATAGCGTTGGCCTACAAGGTCCAGTCAGTGTCGAGCACATTCCACAAGGAATGTGGTATCCTTGTAGGCACTGGCCAATGGCACCTCTCTAGCAGACATATGTAGAGCAGTGGGCTGGGCAACACCCAATACCTTTGCGAGGTGTTGCAATATTCAGGTTGAGGCGGTCTCGTCTCGTATTCTTTCAGGTGCGATCAGGTAAGTAAGTTTCATTATACGGACAGCTGGCCAGGTGTACTGCTTGTGCATAGCACCTTTCCCCTCCAAGAAGGTGAAGCCACACGCTCTTCTCTCCCATGCATTTTCACGACTTGTTAACCCTGGATGTTCTTCCTCCTAGCCCTCTGACTCACAAATTCTGTGGAGATATGGAACCCCTACTGTCACTTCATCAACACAATGTTGAGTGAGTAACACTTGGTTACTGTCGTAACCCCATCAGGGAACGAGACATTTTGTCCCTATTGCCACAGACAGAACTTGACTGTTGTAACAACCGGGACCTTGTCTCGGCTCCTCAGTGCAAAACCTGAATGAACTTGCCTGCTGGCCTTCCTTTTATACCCATATGTCGGGGGGAGTAGCATGCAAATAAAACTCACCAGTTCTCAAAGATCTGTAGGTGTTTCAGGCTCTTAAGATCGACCCCTAGTGTCACTTCAGCGACACAATGTCTCAATCCCTCCATCAGGGAACACAGGTTACGACAGTAACTGAGATGGTTTATATACACCTTAGCCAAATACATAAAAAAATTTCAGTTTTTCACAAGTCCTGACATTTAATCATATAAAACATTCCCTGTCTTTGATCAGTTAGGATCACAATTATAATAATGTGAAATGTCAGAATAATAATAGAGAATGAATTATTTCATCACATTTCCAGTGGGTCAGAAGTTTACATACACTTTGTTAGTATTTAGTGGCATTGCCTTTAAATTGTTTAACTTGGGTCAAACATTTTGGGTCGCCTTCCACAAACTTAACCCTGGATAAGTTGCTAGACTTTTGTCTCATTCCTCCAGACAGAACTGGTGTAACTGAGTCAGGTTTGTAGGCCTCCTTGCTCGTACATGCTTTTTCAGTTCTTCCCACAAATTTTCTGTCAGATTGAGGTCAGGACTTTGTGTTGGTCACTCCAATACCTTGACTTTGTTGTCCTTAAGCCATTTTGCCACAACTTTGGAGGTATGCTTGGGGTCATTGTCCATTTGGAAGGTCTTTTGCAACTGAGCTTTAACTTCCTTGCTGATGTCTTGAGATGTTGCTTCAATATATCGACATAATTTTCCTTCCTCATGATGCCATTAATTTTGTGAAGTGCACCAGTCCCTCCTGCTGCAAAGCACCCCCACAACATGATGCTTCTACCCCCATGCTTCACGGTTGGGATGGTGTTATTCGGCTTGCAAGCCTCACCCTTTTTCCTCCAAACATAACGGTTGTCATTATGGCCAAACAGTTCAATTGTTTTTTCATTAGACCTGAGGACATTTCTCCAAAAAGGTAATTCCAAAAGATATTTGTGGAGATAATATACAAAACAATGCATATGTCCAGTATTTCAAATAAACACCAAACTTTGAAGATTCCAGAGAGAAAATAATCTTTGTTATATGAATGAATTTCACATTAAAACTTACAGATGCAGATGTCTACCTGCAGCAGTTAAACTACTAAATTAAGTAGCCACTATGCTAATATCACCTGTCAAACAAAATTGTGTATAGGCTATATGCCACACTGAAATCACTAAATAATATAATATTGTAAAGAGAATCTAATGTAATATGTAGCTGTGCGCATGCACATTAAAATCATCCAGTACGTCATTGAAGTCGACTAATCCACTACTTCATTGTACTACAATCCGCAGTGAGGACAGTCTCCTATATTCGGTGGTTACCTCCCTTAAATTCATGATATGCTTAGGTGCTCAATGTTATTGAAATGATCTTAAGGAAGGCTTGAGAAGCGCTGTCTCCCACAGAAAGTTGATCCACTGGGTGTCGCTGTTTGACAGAGTGACTTTAGAAATATGACTGCTACACATGTTGTCTGAGCTCACATTTCACAATATTTTATTTGTTTTATTTATATATAGTCATTTATTTTTCACACCCAAATTTTTGAGGAGACACTACCTCCCTTTCCTACTCCCAGGAATCAATAGTGGTGTACAGAGAGATGAAGACTGACTAAGCAGACACCCGCTGTTACTTGACATTTGCTTTATACTATTATACTGTTACTTGACTCTATAAGTTTAAGATGCTGTATTTACATTTACAAAAAGTATAATGTGTGTTAAATTTTAATACTTTTTCTAAATTATACTTTCTAAATTCTTACTGCCTTAATGATTTAACATTTTGTCACACTGATGGTGCGTGTTTTTTTCAGGAGCTACGTGAGCGAGTGTTGAGGGGGAAGTATCGTGTGCCCTTCTATATGTCCACAGACTGTGAGGGGATTCTGCGCAGGTTCCTTGTGCTCAATCCCAGCAAACGTTGCACTCTAGAGGTGCCCACTTACACATACACAGACACACTCTTAACACTTGCACTTTCCAAACCTTGGACATGGAAGCAGATTACAATATATGAAGCATCAGTTTTATATTATATCTCTGTAAAGTGTTTGTGATTAAAAACAGTGGTTCTCAACTGGTTTTGCTTCAGGACTCAGATTTTATATTGGCAATGAGTGGTGACCTAACACCCTGTCTACACCAGACGTGAGTGGCGCATCACGTTAAAGCAGATAACTCCCATTATAGCCAATGACTACTGGAGTAACGGAGTAACTATTGGAGTAACTATTGGTCCGTTCGCATCGCGTAGTGCCGACAGTAAACAAATGCCCCATGTTATTGCTGAGTTGCTCCAGACTCTTTATCATCCTGTCTGTCTGAAATAAAATAATTTGATGTACCAGATTTCCTATGTTTCCTATCTTTCTGCCAGGCATTTTATTTGTTACATATTACAAAAAATAACAATGGTTGCATTTAAGCCAGCTTGTGATGTTTCTGGTCTCTGGTCTACTAAATGAAAAACTCTTTTGTTTCGATGTATATGCAGTTTTAGCAACAATAACATTACAAAAATATGTGTATATAGATAAATGTTTATATCAGTGGATTTCTGTTAAATAAAGTAGGACACAGGTTATTAACTAATTGGTCCACGCTTTCTGCACATCATTTCGAATATTCTC